>NC_137798.1:44315602-45570602 GCF_963383645.1 Muscardinus avellanarius | reverse complement strand
AAGCTCTAAGTCCCTTTTTCTGCGAGAATCTCTTCCAAGATGTTGAAGAGGTCCTAAAAATATATTCACATGTTCATATCTTTCTGCAAAATTTTCCAAAGTAGGATATTTCAAGTAGAATTAGATAAAACTGTGATGTCTCTTTATTTTGTCACCTCCTCCATCATAGTTCTCTTCCTTTTCAGTGGTACTAGAATGTCTGTGGGTATTTTGGGATCTCACTTAAGATAATTAAATTGAGAACACAATTGTGTTTATTTAATGGGATATATGCATCACTTCCATGTGTGGTTAAGTTATTGCTAGCCATCCTGGTTAGGAATGATTTATAGGAGTGTATGGTTTGAACTCCCATTACTCCTATGATAATTCACCTGGCATCATGACACATCATGCCAGGGTTTATAAAATGAACATATCTTAGTGTGAGAAAACTTAGATTATTAAACCAACAATAAAAGAAGAGATGTCACTGACTTTAAGATATATAAAGAAAATAAAGGAATACTTAAGAATAATTACATGCCAAAAGATTATATATCCTCAATCAAATATACAAATTTGTAAAAAAAAAATCAACTACCTAATTAGAATTCAGTAAGAAACAGTAAATATAAATAGATCTATAACAATTAAACTGAATTCATCATTTTAAAGTGTGGTGGCCAGAATTTTGACACCCCTTCTCAATATGTCCATTTTAAACACTGAAGCCTGTGAATGTGCTGCATTATATGAGTTTTTGCACATAACAGTAGGCTGAGAACCACGAGAAGACAAATTATCCACCCCAATCAGTGGCTCCAATCTAATTATGCGTGTCCTTAAATACAGGGGAGCTTTTCTGGCTGGTGTCCAAGCAAGAGGTGATTATGGAAGAATGACTGGCACTACAGCTTTGAAAGTGGATGAACAGGTCAAAAACTATGAGCCCTCTAAAAGTTGAAAAGAACAAGGAAATGAATTCTCCCCAGAGTCTCTTGAAAACTTAGTATTCCTGATACCTCATTTTTAACATAGAGAGATCTGTGCTTTATTTCTAACCCAAAGAACTGTAAGATAATTTGTATTTTTTAATGTTTTTGATGACAGCAACTAAAGGAAACGAAAAATCCCCAATATAAAACCTCACAGCTAGAAAGCTTCACTCTTGCATTCTATGAAATCAAACATTTGGGGAAGATTAATTCTAATACTGCCATAAGTCATCCAAAAATAAGGAAAGGGAACACTTTCTAAAAGTCAGTGAAGTTGCTATTGCACTATACCAAAACTAGACAAAGATGTCATATAGCAACAACAGACAAATATCCATTCAGAATACAGATGCTAAAAACCTGAAGAAAATAACAGAAAACTGAATCCAGAAACATATAAAAAGAATTACTTACCATAACCAAGTAAATTTTTTACTGGAATATAAGATTTGTTTAATATATTGATATTTACCAGTGTAATCACCATATTAGAATAAAGGATAAAGATTAAATTATATCAGTAAAGTAGAAAAAGGATCTGATAAATCTATCACCCATTCACTGTAAAAATGTTAAAATATATGTGAGTAAAAGGTAATATTTTATCCCAGAGGTAGGAAGCATCTGGGTTCCACCCCCAATACCACCAAAAAAAAAAAAAAAGGTAATATTTTCAATCTGCTAACTAGCATTGGTATAAAACATACAGTTAACATTATACTTTATTGAGAAAGTTTTTATTCTTTATTTTTATCCTTTTATTTATGTGTTATACATTGTAGTGAGATTCAAAGTGATATGCTCATACCTGTACACAGCATATTTTCATATTTTCACAGCACTTGGCATATTTTCCTCCACATTCCATCCACTTTCCCTTTTTCTTTTCCTGTACATATTAGTGAGATTGGCATTGATACCTTAATATATAAATATATCATTACTTGAACTGTTTAAAATTCCAGTTATCCTTCCTAACTCCTTCCAACAATCTCCTTCAGGCATCCTATTTATCTTTTTCCTCATTTAACTGAAATTTCTTTTGTTTTCTACTTTCTCTCTAGCTGTGAAAGGTTTTACTCTCATGATAAAGAACAAGACAAGAATGTCTGCTCTTTCTGAATTCAGTGTTGAAATAACGATTCTAGTCATGGCAATAAGTAAAAATAAAGGTATAAAAACTTGGTAAACAAGAAAAACACTTTCAGTTCACAAATGAAATAATTTTATATATGGAAAAACTTGTTTAAATTTTTTATTGGTGCATTGTAGTCATACATCTTAATGGGGTACAAGATGGTGTGGAGACATACATGCAGACATCAATTAGCCCTTACCCATTTCCCACCCCATTTCTTCCCCCTCCCTCCTTCTCATGTTTGGCTTAATGATTGATTTTGATATGTTTTGAATGTACATCATGTACATTAGAGAACTTTCCTCTTCCCCCCTCCCCTCCCCTCAGATAGATCACCTTATTTGCTCATCTATACTACCCCCATTTTGTCTAGACTTCCTCCTCCTATGACCCATTTTCTCCCAAGCTTCCACATATTAAGGAGACTATCCTATTTCTTTTTTTTTTTTCTTTTTTTGCGGGTCTGAGGGTGGAACCCAGGGGCATTCAACCTCTGAGCTATACCTTCTGCCCTATTTTTTTATTCTTTATTTTGAAACAGGGTCTCATTAAGTTGTGGAAGGCCTCACTAGTAGCTGAGGCTGTCCGTGAACTGTGATACTTGGGTCTCAGCCTCCCAAATGCTGGGATTACAAGCGTGCACCACCATGTCTGGTGACTTCTTATTTTTTGTGACTGACTAATTTCACTTAACATAATGTTCTCCAGTAACATCTATTTTCCTGTAAATAATATAATTGTGTTTTTCTTTATGGCTGAATAAAACTCCATTGTGTACATATCCCATGGTTTTGTAACCCATTCATCTGTTGATGGACATCTTGGCTGGTTCCATAATCTGGCAATGGTAAACTGTGTAGCTATGAACAGAAATATGCATGCATTATTTTGATAGTTTGGTTTCCATTCTTTTGGGTATACCAAGAAGTGGCATTGTTGGATCATATGGTAAGTTTGCTCCCTTTCTTCTGAGGATCCTCCATACAGTTTTCCAAAATGGTTGCACAAATTTGCAATCCCACAAACAATATATTAGAGTTCACACTTCTGTACATCCTCCAGCATTTGTTGTTGTTTGTGTTTTGAATGATTGCCATTCTAGTTGGAGTTAGGTGAAATCTCTGGGTAGTTTTGATTTGCATCCATCTGATTGCTAATGATATTGAGCATTATTTCACACATTTATTGCTCATTTCAATTTCTTTTTTCATGAATGTCTATTTAGTTCACTTGCCCATTTCTTGATTGTGTTATTTGTTTACTTGCTGCTGAGTTTGTTGAGTTCTCTGTATATTCTAGATATTAGTCCTTTATCAGAGGAGTAGTTGGCAAAATCTTCTCCCTTTCTGTTGGCTCTCAGTTGAGGTTCTTGATAGTTTTTCTTCACCTTTTACTTTCTTGTGCCTTTGGGCTCTTGTTGAGAAAGTTTTTACCTGTGTCTATGTGTTGCAGGGCTGGGGTTATGCCCTCTTCAAGGAACTTCAAGGTATCTGGTTTAATTTCCAAGTCTTTAATCCATCTTGAACTGACTATTGTACAGGGTGAGAAAGTAGGATTTCCATTTTTCCACATATGGTTAAACAGTTTTGCTGACACCATTTGTTGAACAGGCTATGTTTCTTTTAGTGTATGTTTTTGGCCCCTTTGTCAAAAATTAATTCGCTATAACTGCACAGATTTGTTTCTGAGTCTCCTATTCTGCTTCATTGCTCTATGTTTCTGTTTTTGTCCAGTACCATGGTGTTTTGATTACTATGGCTTTGTAGTATAGTGTAAAGTCAGGTATTGTGATGCCTCCTGCATGGTTTTTGGTGATAAGAACTACTTTGGCTATTCTGAGTTTTTTGTTGTTCCACATGAATTTAAGGACTGATTTTTCTATGTCTGTGAGGAATGACCTTGGTAATTTTTTTTTTATTGTACTGGGGATGGAACCCTTCTTTCTCTGGGCTACACTCTCAGACCTATTTTATATATTTATTTAGAAACAGTGTCTCTTAAACCAGCAAGCAGCAAGGCTGGCTTCAAACCTGCGTGATCCTCCTGTCTCCGCCTCCCAAGTGTGGGGATTACAAGCATGTGCCACCACACCCGGCTGACCTTGGTAATTTAATAGGTATTGTGTTGAATCTGTAGATAACTTTTGGAAGTTTGGCCATGTTGATGATGTTTATTAGGACTTATGTGTGACTTAATGTTGAAAATGGTTTGCTTTATGAAAGAAGCTACACGTATGTATGGAACATATATGTTGACTGTCATTATTTCCTCTTGCTTGACTCTTCCTTTTACCAGTAAAGAAAAAAAATGCCCTGATTTGTCTCTTCTAATAAGCTTGGGCTTAAATTCTAACTTGTTGATATCATAGTTGCTACTATTGCTTGTTTTCAAGTTCTGTTGGCATGGGTTACTTTGCTCCAGCCCTTTACCTTTAAATTGTTACTATCTTTACTTGTAAGGTGTATTTCTTGCAGGCAGCAGATAAATGGATTCTGGTTTTTAATCCATTTTGCCACCTTATGTCTCTGTATTGGAGAGTTGAAGCCATTTATGTTCTGTATGATCATTGAGAGATGGTTTTTAATTCCTAACATATTGAGATTTAACTTCTGTTTGAGGTAGTGTTTGTTTCTCTTTCTTAGTTATTTGCTGGATGAAAATTCTCATTTCTCTGGTTTTGGTGTATATTACTTATTTCTTCTTTACATTTTATCTCTAAGTATTTTCTCTTGTGCTGGTTTGGAAGACAGAAATTTCTTCAGCTTCTCTTTGTCATGAAAGATTTTTATTTCCCCATCTAATCTGAGAGATAGTTTTACTGGGAAGGAAATTTTTGTCTACAAGTTGTTTTCTTTCAGAATTTGGAATATGCTACTCCTGACCCTTCTGGATTTTATGACTTGGTTTGGGAAGTCTGGAGTGATTCCAATTGGTTTGCCTCTGAATTGTCACTTAGTCTTTTGTTTTTGTTGCTTTTAAGATTCTCCCCTTAGCGTCTACATTGGTCATTTTGACTATTACAAGGCATGCTGAACCTTTACTTTGATCTTGTCTAAAGGGGTGTTCTATAAGTTTTCTGTAACTGTATAGACTGCTAGCTCTATGTTTGAAAAAATGTTCTGATATTACTTCTTTGAAAAGATTATTGATCCCTTTGGTTTCACCTTCTATCCCCTCTTCTATGCCAATTATTCTTAGGTTAGCTCTTTTAAAATGGGATCATATTTCTTCAATGTCCAATTCATGCTGTCAAAACTTTTTTCTAAGTTATATATTATTCCTTCGTTTTTGGAGTGATCATTTTCTAGAAGCAACATCTATTCTCCATGTGGTATCATCAATTGTTTATAGTTTGAATTGGTGCCTTCAATTCAATACTTGCATTTTTTAAATTTCTTTCAGATTCTCTCAATCCTTTTTTGAAGTCCTATATTATTTCTACAGTTACATTCCCGATTTGACCTGGAGATCTCTGCAATTCTGTTTTGTCAGGTTCTGTTATTGTGGTGTTGTGGGAGCTCATTGCTTCCTTGTTATTTCCCCTTCTCATGATTTCAGAAATTTGTATCTGCTTTTGTTAGATTTCTCTCATTCTCTAGGTGTCAGCTGGTATATCCAAGGGCAAGTTGTATTGCATTCAACAGTGAAGGTTGAGAGAGGAGGAAAGTGAAGTCTTAAATGCAAGAATTAGATAAAGCTCCAGATAATATCAAAAAGAACGAGAGTATGAGTTTGGTAAGATAGTATATAGTAGATATTAGAGATAGTGAATATGTAGTAGTATTTTGGTAACCAATGTAGAGTTTCTGGCATAGTAATATGAAGTTGATTAATACAAGACAAGAAAGATTAAAAAAAATAAAAAAGAAAGAAAAGGGATAGAGAGAAGAGAGTAGGTTTGTGCAAGGAAAGAAACATCATTAAAGACTACATTATAATGTGAGACTATAATGCACCAATATAAGTATAAATAACAAAGAAGGTTCCAGGAAGATGGTGACTGAGAAAAGCAGCATTTACGAGTCCTGCTAACACTCGATCTCTACTGCCACAAAATCAGCACTTTTCATAGCCAAAAAACACTATCAGCAGAGAAATAAAAAATGTAAACACACAGGACAGAGAAAAAGAAGACTAAAAGAACAACCAGAGACTGGAAAAGAAACCAGCTCACATTGCGGAGCCGTACAGGTGCCATCATGCCTCACAGCATCAGGCTCCAAAGAGGAAAGGTAAACAAGAAGCTGAAGTGAGCGGCTGCAGATAATTTGTGTGAAATTCAGCAGTTCTTTCAGCACAAAGAATGTCTAAAACCCCCCGTAGCCAAGCTCATCGTGCCTTCCAGAGATTCAGAAAGGAGCTCAAAACCAGAAAAGAAATGTGCCAGCCTCAGGGCCAAGGGCATGGCAGTGGCACCATATTGCCAGCAGCAGAGGCAACTTCACCATGCCCGAGACGGCTCCAGATCAGCACGCACAATAACCAATCTCACTAAGTTGCAGAGGGCACCACTAAATAGCTGAGGCTGTCTGCAAACCTCGTGCCTTCTGTCTCAAACCCCAAATGCTGGGATTGCAGCGTGTGCCACCATGCTCAGCTTAGAATTATTATTTCTTAATAACATATACCCTTCTGGGCCTGAATGTGAAGTCAAATTGTCCATGAATTTTCCCTGCAGTCTTATGTGAAGATGTTATTATTTTACAAATCGGTAACTCAAAGATTTGAATTATTAAATTACTTCCCCAAGGAGAAAAAAAAAAGCATTTGCCAATGTCACAAGCAACAGCAAATGGTATATGTATCTCTAATAAGTCAGTGCAGAAATATGGAGTGTAAAGAGTGCAATGGAGTGGTTTGTATTATGAGGTGAAAGGCTTTCTAAGTTTATTGACTCACATTGTGGGTGAAAACAAGCTTCAAAAATTCAGGGGTGGAAGGTTTTCATTTTGCTCCAACTTGTCATGAATGTGGAGCCATTTTACCTGTATTTCAGAAGTTAAGACTTACTAAAATATTCATTCATTATAAGAAACTTGTAACCAGTGAAAAGATTATTTTTTTCATAGCACAGAGTATGATTTTACTCAACACCTTAAGATAGTGATACAAAATGTAACAAAGTAAAGATGACTAAATGGGAGACTCACAACTTAAATAATTGGAAGCACTTGGAAAATATAGTAGGGAGGAAAATGTTGAATTTCTCTTTCCTCAGACTATCAGCACTTTATCCCCAAATGATTTCCCACTGCTTATTGCCCTGTGATGTTCTCTGGCTTCATCTGTGGCCTAAATAAATACATGTTTCTCTCATTAATATATTCAAAAAATATTTACTATTTTCTAGGTTTCAGTCACTGAGTTAGACACTGGGGATGTAATTATAAACAGGCTGAGCATAGTTTCTCTCTTTAGGCTTACAACATAATGAAAAGTATATATAAATAAGCAAGAAGTAAGAATATGGACTGTAAGTCAGGCAGTGGTAGGAGATGTACAAAGTCATATGAAAGCCAGTTAAAAGGATATCTTATGAGCTGTACATGGTGGCAAATGTCTGTAATCCCAGTACTAGAAGGCTGAGACAGGAGAGTCATGAGTTTGAAGCCAGCCTCAGCAACTTAGGGAGACTCTCAGCAAATTGATGAGGTATCTAGAGTTCCTCTTGAGGAAGAATTTTGGAGGAACTCTAGATGAAGCAGGAGATACTATAGATGAGCAAATAAGGGGACATAACTGAGGGGATGGGAGGAGATAAGAGAAAATTTTCTAATGTATATAATGTACATAATGTACTTTAACAAACAAATCAATGTCAATCACTAAGCCAAACATGAAAAAGAGGGAAGGGGAGGGAAGGGGGTGGGAATTGGGTAAGGGCTAATTGGGTGATGTATGCATGTAAGCCTCCACCATCTTGTACCCCATTAAGATGTATGCCTACAATGCACCAATAAAACTTTTTAAAATTAATTAATTAATTAATTAATTTGTAAAAAAATAATAAAGAAAACTGTTCCACATGTAAAAATAGTAAAATAATAACATCCACTATAGTACTATACAGATATTATAAGGCCCTGGCTCTATATATGTAAATCAGTAGGACTGGATTTTTTTATTTTTTTGTTTGTTTTGTTTTGTTTTTCTTTTACACTGTTGCTAGTATTTTTATATTTTTGTTTTTCTTTCTGTTTTATTTTTCTTATTTCTTTATTTTCTTTTGGTTTTTATTTTTTGGCCTTTGATTTATAATTGTTAGGTTCATAACTTGTTTTGTTACTTTATTCATGTTTGTTTGTTCCTTCCCCCATTCCCTTTACAAACTTCCTTACTCTAGCCTATCTACTCTCTTCTCTCAAAACTTTTATTTTTTTCCTTACTGTATCTCCTTGTTTTATATTCAAGGTACTTTATATCTCCATACTTAAATATTCTACTATATACAAGAGTCATACTATCTAACCTTCTCTCGTTCTCAACAAGATACTACCTTATTATACTTAAATTCTTACTCAACCTAATCATATCCTCTACTCTACCCGACTCCTGTGCCCATCACTACAACTCCTCCCCTATTTCCCAAACCTCACCACTAAAAAAAGCACTGCTTACCCGCTGTCACCTCTAAATTCCTACTATTAAGATTGAATCAAGCATAATACCCACAAAGAACAAGATGCCAAGACATCAGAAAAACAAGCCTTTTCAATATGATCCATTTTCAATATGATTCATTTTCAATATGATCCACATAAAAAATAAACAAAAATAAATTTAAAAAAAGAGGCTGAATGTAAGACTTATTATTTCTGTTGTAAAGTAATGATGAATCTAAAACTGGTAATGGATAACGAGAACAGGCAGAGGCAGATCAAATCATAAATTCTCAACAGTATTGGCTGCTGACTGATTATATAAGGGAAAGAAAAATATTAAGACTGAAATCCAGTCGTCTGGACTACTCTGCAAATTTTAGGACAGCTAATTGTATTATGCAACTGTGATAGTTAATAAAATATAAAAATAAAGCCAGGCATGGTGGCACCTGCTTGTAATCCCTGTGTTTGGGAGGCTGAGACAGGAGGATCTCACAGGTTTTAACTCCAGCCTCAGCTACTTAGTAAGACCCTGTTTCCAAATAAAATATAAATTATGTCTGGGAGTATAGCCCAGAGGTAGGAAGCCTCTGTGTTCCACCCCCAGTACCACAAAAAATTACATATATATATATATATATATATATATATATATATATATATATATATATATATTTATTCAGGACACAGTAGCCCATTTTTATAATCCCAGTACTTGAAAGACTGAGACAGAAGGGTTACAAATTTGAAAACAATGCATAGTACCTTACTGAGACCTATTCAAAAAAATAAAAGAACTGGAGGTGTAGCTCAGAGGTGGAATCCCAAGGTTTCACAAAACTTATTATAAACAAGTACTGTTATAATTAGATATAAAATGTCCCCTAAAGACTTAATTAATGTTTATGGTTGATTTGTGTCTTGAGTATTGCAATCCAATCAGTGGATAAATCCTTTGTAATAGATTTATCTGGATGATGGTCTGAGCTGAAAAGCTACAGTGGAGAGGTGGATCTCTAGGGGTGATACCTTGGAGATTATCAGTGATTCCTCCTAAATCTGTTTTCTCTCTTGCTTCTGGTCTCAGTGATGGAATGAGCACAGCCCATGTGCTCTTTGCATCTCCTCCTTCTTTTACCATGCCCTAAAGTCCACAAACATCAGCCTCACATGGACTAAACCCAAAATAATTAGAAAATAAATCTTTTCTCTAAGTTACATAGTCAAATATTTAGATTAGAGCCATAAGGATGCTAACCAAAACACATACTTTGTATTTGTTATTCTTTTCATTATTTTTCATATTAAACCATGTGTTAGTCAATTTTCCATTACTATAATAAAATACCTGAAATAATCAACTTTAAAAATAAATAAATAAAGCTGGGCATGGTGGCACATGCTTGTAATCCCCGTGCTTGGGAGGCTGAGACAGGAGTATAGCTCAGGTTCGAAGCCAGCCTCAGCTGGTTTAAGATACCCTGTTTCCAAATAAAATATAAAATATGTCTAGGAGTGTAGCCTGGAGGTAGAAGGCCCCTGGGTTCCATCCCCAGTACCACCAAAAACCAGAAATAAATACATAAATAAATACCTCTCATTTTAATATTATATAGAAACACAGAGAGAATTTATCTTTGAGGTCTAAACATTTTCCAATCATGATTGGGATCAAAATTTATTTTTATATATTATTTAAAATTAAAATTTTTATTTTTATCATTGATAATTTAGAAGTGTTTCAACTTTGGAGTTTATTAGTAACAATATTGTTTAAATGTTTGTGATTATTGGCAATTTGGGAAAATCTTCTCTCAAGTTTCTTTCACATAAAAGCTATAATATTTGACAACATTTCAAGTTTTCTTGTGAGTGGCTAGTCTTAATTATACTTTTGGCTGATATTCATTATCAAGTGTAATTTTACATATTTATCTCTGTCTACATATAAATCAAACATAAATTCTTTTCTACAAGTCATAGAAATCTATTACCCGGAGCTGTAGGACATGTTTGTATTGCAATGAAAACCCTGACTCTGTAACTTAGGCTCCTAAGTTGGACGAATCAGGAGTGGATATGGGAGTGATTCTGGACCTCATTCCCACACCAAGGAACAACTGCAAACAGAAATGACTATAAAACATAAACACATCCCACTAAATCTACCTTCTTACATGCAACCCAAACCATTCCCACCACCAGAGAGAAGAGAAAGTATAATTAGGAAGAAGTTGTGATAAAAAGAAAGGGATCTCAACTCTGTAGCTAAAGTACTTTATTCTTTGAAAATTATTAAAACATTTAACCATATGAGTACATTGTGAGAACCTCTCCCGTGGGTATCAAAGGAATCTGAGCTTTAACCTTCTTTAACTTTACAGTATGTCCACCTGTGACTAGGATGAGTAGTTTTAGATAAAACAATCAGAAATTCTATTTATCAAGTGTATGTCTATGGAAACTTTCCAAAAGACAGTGGTAAATTCGAAAATGAAAGACTTTAATGTGATGCCCAATTAAGAATTTATAAAAAGCTATTGGATGGATTGGGAACAGGGCCAAGATAGAGAGGTGGTATTTTTGAGAGGAGATATAGCTTCATAAAGATAGATAAATCTGGCTTGAAAATTCTAGTAATCAAAAAGTTTGCAACAGTTCTGGTCTAGTCATTTGTTTCAGCAAAATGCAGACCCTTTTACCTTCTTGTCTCATAAAATTGACAATCTCTACTTTTATGTACACTCATGGCTCTCAAACTTTAACCAGCTTCTTTCACTATAAACTATGACAGTATTAGATGTGTATTCTAGATTTCAAGACTTTTGAAAATTTATTCCAATAGCCTTTTCTTGGAACACATTTTCTAATGTTATCAGGAATTGGTAGCACAAAATTGTTTAAAGTGTGTCAGTAAAATCTGGGTAATTTACAGTTATCTTTTTCTTTAGTCTAATGAAGTAAAAAAGTAGGCTGGGAGTCATTTTCTATTTAAAAAGCTGTAATTGTAAATTCTCTTCAACCAATTCACACAATAAATGAATCTCTTAAGCAGGTAATATTGCATTTTTTTCTGAATCAATTCCCTGGGTAGGAAATAAGAAAATATTACAAAGTCAGATTAATACATAAGTGTTCAAAGCATTTGTGTAGCAAAAGAGGCAGGAGCCTTGTTCTATTCTTGGGCATAAAACATTATTGCAGAGCTAACCCATAACTCCAGGTCTAAAGCTCCAACCACATAGTCATTGGAGGCACATACTAAGTTAAAAAGCAATTCAGCATACAAGATCCATCAACTTAACAACAACCTCATTTTAGAGGTTAGAGTGAAATTTTCCTATTACACTCACATTGGCCTTTTCACGTGCCTTTTTATGGACACAATCATTTCACAGTTCACTTGGTTAGACTTTAGTCAGGAGATCTATAAGAGTCATCCCTTTATATCCAGAAATTTCTCCATTCTTAACCCAAATGAAGAGCTCATGTTCCCTAGTACATAGAGTAAAATTACTGAAGATATAGAAACATAGGGACTCAACCTCTGACTGTATCTCCTTGGAAAACACATTTTATTGAGTTATGTTTTGATCACTACTGCTTTTAAAAAAAATGTAACTTTTAGAAAATATTAAAATAAATTCCCACATTATATTCAAATGTAATAGATGAATTTCAAAAATCAGAAAATGTCCCAGGTATATATAATCTATATCCACTCTGCATTTACACAGTTTCAAACATACTACAGTTTTTTTTCTCTGAAGTGTCTGTAATTACTTGATTATCAACTCTGTTCTTGTTTCTCCTCCCACTCCAGTAATAGTAATAATAATTTTAATTAAGTTAGTTAATTTCTTCCATTTTTTGTTCATACTTCCATATTTCTCCTCCTCTATTCTCCTTGTTGAACAGCAGGGACATTTTAGGGAATAAATGCCAATTGCATGTCCCCACTTTAACGTAGTCCAGTGTTTGAATATGCTCACAACATATTGTTAATATGCATATCCACACGGTGTTTTTTGTAAACTCCTTTCCTGGGAATGAATTTTATAGAATTTCGTTCTATTTTGGAATGTAAGAAGCTTATCTATTCTTTCCCTCTAAGGAAAACACAGAATCATTATCTTGACATGTGTCCATGGCTACTCTAAAAATCTCCATTTAAGTTGGCTCTCAGGGTATAAAGGGGATGTCAATCCCCCATCTTGACCTCAACCCTCCCCTCTTAAGACAATTTGAGCAAATTTTGAAAGGATGGAAAGGGGTGACTATGATTTCTCAAATTAGTGGTTTAAAGGCAGTCAATAAAATCTATGGGGAAAACAATCTGTACAAATGCATCAGGAATTTGTATCAGAGAACTAGGGAATAGAAATCACAAATAAAAGGGCCATTGACCTTGTCATAAACCAGTTTTATAGGCTTTCAACCTCTTATCGCACATCACTTTATGCTACTCAACAAAGTGCTAGGATTCTGGTATCTCCCCCACCTTCTCCTTCTCAAAATGTCATTCTCCTCCATTACACTAAATCCATGTGAACAGCAGTTCAATCTTTCTATCTGGTAAGGCTGACTGATGCTGAAATCTTTTATAAGCTCTTTAGGAAAAAAAATTCTCTCCCCTGAAAGTTAACCAATTCAGGGGCTGCATCATAGTTTCATTTGAGAAAAGAGCAGCAAACCTCTCATGCCTTGGGAACATGTATAATCTTTTCTATTTCTTTAATGTGCTTTCATACATTATACGGATATCAGAAAACAGTATTCACTTGAAGATACAAATAGCATATAAAATATTCAATGGTATAAACATGGAAAATGTGGCATTTCGCTATTTCTATGGTCTCTGGTACCTCTGTTTAGTGGTGGCTAGAGGATTATTTTCATTTCAAATGTACATTTCTAACAAACATATAACACAAAAGGCCCAAGAGATCATAACCAGATTCAAAATTATTTTTAACAGTTGAATGAAAGTATTTTGTCCCACTTCACATAGATATACACATACCTATACAACATAGCCTGATGAATTCATCTAAAGGGACAACTCATAACTAGTCAAATAAATCAGCATCCACTAGAGAATGTCCCCCTACCCCAGTCATTTCCATGTTAAGGGGTTGTTGTTGTTCTTGTTGTTGTTTTTATAAGCTAGATGTCTATACAAGTCTTCCTTGTTAATAGGGACTCTGTTGTATTTTATTTCATAGTGTTGCCGAACATCTTCTCATACTATTTTAAGATCTCAATCACAAAAAGGTAAGCCAATATATGGAAAATTTGGCATCCAAACATCTTAATAGTCAAAATTTTGTTCTAAAGTTTTAAGAACTAAACTCCCACCTCTCTTTCACCACAGAAAACAAGTTTTTATTCTGTCTAAACATTTCAATTAAAGTTTGTCGTCACAAGCTAGTTTTACTAAACACGTTTTCCACACTTACATTCTTCCCTATTCTCACTACGTTCCTCTCTTTAATTATACAACTTACTAGTATAAAGGAGCTTTGTAATTCACATATAACAGTAGTAATCAGTATCATAATTACTATTTTCTCGAGGTGACTTGTATTATTTCAGTTTAACTGTCTTATTGTAAATATGTGGAAGATACACAACTGCATCATTAATAAACACTGTTGACTGCAGCTCCCATGCTGTGTGGCTGTGGAGAGGTGTGGTTTTGTATGAGACCACTCTGATCACAGGCAGAGTTCTCTCTTGGTTCATACAATACTTCTTCACTACCCTCCCTTTTGTCTTGCAATTCTGCCACATAAAATGCAATTATAGATAAAATCCCTCTCGAGACCAGCTTTGCATTGTCTCTTCAAAGTACATTTTCCTCATGCATTAAATCATATCCCACAACACTAGCATTAGCTTGAATTCTTGTTTTCTCTATAGGAAAGTGACCAATTTATATTCTCACTGTAATACTTCAAAATCCCAGCCAATTCTCCTGGTATCTTCATAGTTCCATTTTTTAAAATAAAGTTACTGATACAATAGAAAACCAATACACATAATTTAAAGCAAAAATTTGAAATATATTAGTTGGAAATTAAATTAATTACAGGCTAGATTTTAATCCTAAATTTTAAAACACTTAAAAAGTATTTTATTTCCTCTTTATATATATATTGCTGCTGTCAATTCTGTGGCTTTTGGCTCTAACATCATGTTGATTTTCATCTAATCCCTGATAATAACTGTTTTATCTTCTTGTTATAAGCCATCTGGCCTTTGCATTTTTAGTTATCATCCCATAATATGAGCTTGGCTCAATATGCCCAGATGACATTTTACTTTGCTTTTAGTGCATTTGTTTTTCTCTCCATAAAATAAGTATTTTAACAGGAACAGGTGTATCAAAACTGTGATCTTTACCTTTGTACTAAAAGTGTGTTTAAATCTACAAGTAAAAGTTATCTTACAAATTTCAAAAATCTGCTTGGTTTTCATTTCTAAATGTTACCACATTTTTTTAAAAGCTTTGGAAGAATAGGAGAGGATGAAGGCTGAGGTTGACTAATGGAGGAGCCACATCCAAATATGTGTAAAAGTATGAATGTAACTTGGTTAATCTGTACACTCATTGTTGAGAGGGGGAAGAGGAAGTGGGGAGGGGGAGAGGGCACCAAGCACAGTCTGAATGATGCCATTTTAATATGTTTCACATAAAAAAAACAATTAAAAAGCTTTGTAAATATTTTCTCCTCTCTTTTTCTTCTTTCCATTCTGCTTTTCTTACTTCCCTTCTTTTTCTCTCCATCCTGCTCTATTTTTAATTGTTTGATTATTTTGTTTTGTTTGTTTGTGTGTTTGTTTTTTGTGTGTGCAGTACTAGAGATTCTATTTCTGAGCTACACTCCCAACACGATTTCATTTTATTTTTATGTCTTTATCTATTTATGTATTTTTTGAAACAAGTTCTCAATATGTTCAGAAAGGCCTCACTATAGGTTGCTGAGGCTGACTATGAACCTGAGATAGTCTTGTCTCGGCCCTCTGATCACTGGTATTACAGGTGTATGCCAGCATGCCTGGCTTCCTCCTTCCCTTCCTTCTTTCCACCAACAAATACTTATTATACAATCATTTTGAACCAGTAACATAGTAGATGCCAATGATACCATAAGAACTAAGCCAAGCAGCTTCATTGGCCTTATCAATTATTATAATGTAGTTGGATATAGTTTTACATGCTTGCAATCCCAGGATTTGGGAGGCTGAGACAGGAAGATCACAGTTAAAGCTAGCCTCAGCTACTTAGTGAGGCACTCTGTAACATAGTGAAACCCTGTTTCAAAATATAGAATAAAAAAAGTAGGGCTGGGGGTGTAGAGCTGAGGTAGAATGCCCCTGGGTTCAATCCCCAGTACTGCAAAAATAAATACATACATATATAAATAAATACATTATTGTGTTATATTGATATATGTTGATAATTCAGGCATAAGTATGGAATGTTTTCATTATTTTATAACACATTTCATTTTCAAATTATTAAAAATGCATGATATTAGTTAAAATCCAGATATGATAACATTAGAATCTTACTTCTTGTATATACCTGATATTTTAGGTCTACATTATGTGTGGGTAAAATCATAACTAATGGGTGGGACTTTTCCTTTTCAAAGGTAGATATTTTAGTCTTTATTATAAAAACAGATCTGGGTGAATAAATAAAGATCCAGAGGTACAGTGGTTCCTCCTTACCCAAGGGAAATAAATTACAAGAGCTCAGTAAATTTCAAAACCCCTTGCATAATACCAAACCCTATATGCACTATTTTCCCTGTTTAGACACACTTAAGATAAATTTTAACTTATAAATTAGGCACAGTCTGAGATGAACAATAATCTAAAATAGAATGAATGTAATAATATTCCATAACTGTTATATGAACGTGGTTTCTTTCTCCCTGATGTACTTACTCCTTTCATTCTTGTAATGACATGGTAAGATTAAGATTAACCTACATGGTAAGATTAAGTAAAATGAACAACGTAAACATTGTAATGTAGTGTGACCACTGCCTAAGGGTTATACAGATGCACAGTGATGCCATTAGAGTCAGTATGGTAATCTAGAGGGCTACAGAATGGTTCATGGATGGGTAGGAGTGGTAGCATATAAACAGTGTAGATATGCTAGGCAAATGGACAATACACATTCCAGATGGGATGGAGAAAAATGGTGCCAGTTTTCATCTTACTATTCATAACAGTGTATAATTTTAAAATTATGAGTTATTTCTGAAATTTTCAATTTAAAATGTTTGGCCATGGTTGACCATACATAACTGAGACCACAAACAAAACCAATGACAGGGATGGGGAGCTACAGCACTACAAATGTTGCTTCAATCATTTCTACGAATGAAAATAATCCATGCTCTAAAAGTCAAGGAGAGCTGGGCATGGTGGTACACGCTTGTAATCCCAGCATTTGGAAGGCTGAGACAGGAGGATTATAGTTCAAGAACAGCCTCAGCTACTTAGTGAGGCCCTTTGCAACTCAGTGAGACCATGTTTCCAGATAAAGAATAAAAAATAGGGCTGAGAGTGTAGCTCGGAGACAGAATGCCCCTGGGTTCCATTCCCAGTATCACAATAAATAAATAAATAAATAAATAAATAAATAAATAAATAAATGTCCAGGAGGTGGAGGCGCACCACAGATACCCATCACAGGTGATGGGGGTTGACCTCTCTACCTATGGTACAAAACATATTTTTTTTCACACATTCACACAAAAATGAGACCTGATAACGATCAGGCCTTACTCCTAATATAATGTATCTTCCCAAAGGGGTATTCTTTACTTACTCATACAAAGTTGACCTCCAGGCTAATGGTGTCCATTAGATTATTGAAAACTTACCTTCCTTCCTTTGGGTAGCAAATCATCTCCAACTGGCAACTTCTTGTTTTCTTTAGAGAAGTGGAAATTGAATGACTATTTTAGTTTCCCATCTCTCTGTGTAGCCTGGAAGAGGAAAGAAAGGCAGGAGCTCAAAATATTGTGGATTGTTTTGGCAGCCCAAGGAGCCAGCTGTTGATTGGAGTTCCACAAAACTAGCCAGGAATGTCAGAAGCTAACTCTGGCATCTGTGTTATGAGTGACATCTCAGGATAAAATCCCCCTTCTAGTTTCTTGGCAGCTTAAGAATCTCAGACTGAGCTGAAAACACAGCTCTCCATGCCTAAATGAGTTGCTAGAATATTTTGGACCTGCTTGAGCTAGTATAAGATTTGTGCACATCTCTGAATTTTAAACTAAGTTTGAACTGATATTGAGCCCCCAAGAAACAGTGACTTACAACGAAAAACAACTTTAATTAGTCCAAAGATACAAAGTTATATTGCTCCTGGAGAAAAAAATATTTGTAGAGGCTTTTCTGATCTTTTATATCTCTATGATTGCTTTTCTTACTCAAAGGTGGCATGGTAAGTCTTTCACTTTTACAGGTTGTTATAGTTTTATAGTAATAGAGAGGCAAGTGTAAGGAAAGTATCCTTTTCACCAGCAATAGCTTTTTAAATGTCAAAGATTATACAGAAAGACATGTCCTCATCCTGTTTGCAGCATTTTATTCATTTTCAGCAGCAGTCTTGGTTATTATATAATATATCACAGTGTTGTTTTTTTTTTAAAGCAGACATGTAAACTCATGATAGTTCACAAGATAGGGTAACAATGCTTGCTAATAGGGAATGTCTAAAAACAGGGCAGGAGATGAATAGGTGAATTAAGCCACCATATGTCCAGTCAATTAAGTAAAATCCTAGCACATTAAAAAATGCTTATCTGATTTAAATAGAAAATGCTTTGCAAAGAATGCAAGGAAATGAGAAGAGAAATTAAATCATACATTGCTGACTCATTGCCGAGCCAACATGCTTTACAATTATTGTATAAATTAGCTGAATTGCACAACTGCTCTTTAAAAATTATATTATTTGTGCATTGCAATTATATATCACAGTAGGATTCAATGTTATAAAAATATACATGCACATAGATTTTTGTGTATTTCCCCCCACATTTCACCCCTCTCCTTCCTCTTCCTTTTGCACATGAATTAGTAATACCTTCACATATTGCCAAAATATTATTTAAACTGTTTCCTTATTCAGTCTTCACTCCTTCCTTCCCTAATCCTCTCCCCAAGCCCCCTATTACTCTACAGGTCTTCCTCTGCACAGTTTAAAGTCCCTTTTTTCTCTCTAGCTTCCATATGTGAAAGAAGACATACCACCACTGACTTTCTAAAACTGACTGATTTCACTTAGCATACTATTCTCCAGTTCTACCCATTTTCCTCCAAAATATACAATTTTTCTTCCTAATGGCTGAGTAAAATTTTATTGTGTATATATACCTCATTTTATATATTTATTTGTTGATGGACACCTGGGTTGGTTCCATAATTTGACTATTGTGAATTGTGCTGCAAAATTCCTTCTTACTTCAATACTTCATAGAAAATTACTTATCTATGTGTCTTTATATACACACGTGTAATTATGCACATATGCATATGTATATGATTACTAGTAATATGATTAGACTTCATTACTAAAACATAAAACTCAGAAGTAATAGAGCATATATTTGGAAAACCATGATGAAATGAAGAATGTCTACTACAATATTATTAAATTGTACATCTTGGGTAAAATATGACTAAAGAATTATTTCTTAGTCTGGGAAACTGGATTTCTTGAACACCAACATTTTAGGAAAACATTTATGTTTTCTTTTTCTTTTGGAACTGGAGCTTGAACCCAGTGGTATTCTGCCTCTGAGCTATACCTCCACTCCTATTTTTTGTTTTTATTTTGAAACAGAGTCTCACTAAGTTGTGGAGGGCCTCACTAAATAGTTGAGGCTGTCTTCGAACCTGTGATCCTCTTGTTTCAGCCTCCCAAGAACTAGTATTATAAATGTGCATCACTATGCCTGGATTAACACTTACAGATTTTAAACTATTTAAATTATTTTACTTTATGGAAGTCTATGAAAATTGTTACATAACCCATATGATGTTAGTTGAAGAAATTACATTTTGTCTATAAAGTTTAACGTTTTATTTTTACTCAGTTCAACTTCAATTATGACATAGTATCCATTTAAAAATAATGGCATATTAAGCCTAAACTATGCTAGAATAAGAAATTTATTATATTGCTTTCTCTTTTTAGTGTGATGCTGGAGATTGAACCCAGGGGTATTCTACCTCTGAGCTACACCCCCTGCCTTATTATTATTTTTTTTTTTTGAAACAGGGTCTGACTAAGTTGCTAAGGACCTCAACTAAGTAGCTAGGGCTGGCTATTAACCTGAGTCCTCCTGTCTCAGCCTCCCAAGTACTGGGATTACAAGCATGCGCCACCATGCCTGGTTTATATTTCCTTCTTTAATCCTTATAACAATCTTTTAAGGTACTTTAACTATTATTAGATAGTAAAAAAATAATGTAAAAATTGCATAACCAGTCTAAGGTCATGCAGCTAGATATTGCACACCTTATCAACTCAATTCTATGCTATTAAAATAATTATATGCATTCTCATAATTTTTATTCATTCTCAAAAATAAATAAAAATTCATTCTTCTGTTAAACACTGGTCAAATATCTATATCACCAAGGTTTTATTTAACCAAGAGACAAACGGATCCAGTATAAGGCTTGCTTTTATGATGACTACCTAATGCAAGTGAATCCCAATGATTTGCCACCCCAGCTTTATTTATTTAGGAAACAGAAGCATAGTACTTTCTATATGTCTGTTCAATAAATAAATAATCAGGAGCAACAAACCCAGAAGTTCATTTGTTTGATAACTTACACAGTCAACTGTACAGTGAGGACTGCACAGCCACCCTGGCCAGTGGTGAGGAAGGGGAAATGGAAGTGGCAGACCCACTTTGAGATGAAGCTAAGTCCTTCCAACTGGTCAGTACAGAAAACCCAACTTTTCTCTTCTTCTCTTTTATCCATACCTCATTTAAGGTTATCAAAAGACCTTTTGATCAGTAAGGAAAAATTCATAACTCTTGTAAGTAATAACTTAAGTGACAGCTAGCTAATTAAAAGCAGTTAAGTAATCTAAAAGACTAACAAAATATCCAATAATTTGCTCTTATGACAACTATAAATATCATGATACTACTATGCTAAGGCTGTTTATATTAGCTTATATGATATCCTTACAACAAGCAAGTTTCAATAATTTTCTAGACATACCACAGACAAAGATATTTTTGCCTCAATATAGAACAAAATTTTTAAAATGTAGGTTGTTTATTAAAATTTTAGGTTTTTGTGTCAATGTTTAAGAGTTCCCTCAGCTTTCCAATTGGATTGCTATTGCTATCTTGACCACAATTTGATGTGAACATACCTGAGTAGAATATTTTAAATTAGAGTTTAGCAAAGCAATATCAGATAATTTGGTAATTTTTCCAGTAATGGAAGAATGGCTTTCTTTATGTTCACTAATTTTTGAAAAAGAAGAAAATTTTGTACAAATGCCCTTACATAGGAAATGCCTTAAGGGCTGAGCTCTAATCATGGATTTCTCCGGCCTGTCATTCTTAAAACCTTGCAGGACTGAGATTCAGCTGCCGGCTAGTAGCCCAGTTGAAAGAAGCAGCAGCCTAGATAACTACATGAGTGAGATTATTAGTTCTCTCTGTGCTGCTTGTCAGGAAGTCTGCTGCCACCTTATGAGCAGTCACCAAGGACACCTTAGGGTAAAAAAGTTAATTAGGAATCTAGGCAGAACTCTTGTGGCATTGTGGTAAGTACTTCCTTTTTAACCCTATTTGTTATCATTTTTTTAATATGCTATTTGTGCCTTCAGACTGCATAATGAATCCATTGCAGGATTTTCTGAATATATTCATATCCTTCAATTAGATGAACAATTGAAAAAGTTATTCCTCTAAGAATGCATTTGATAGAAAATTTTTTACTTGTTGGCCTCTCATCAAAAACACCCCTGCATTTTCAAAGCAATTGTTTGAAGCAATCAGTTAAATATCTGAATTTTATATAGGTTTCTCATTTGGGGGTTGCTCAGGGGAAGTCTGGCAGTCAGAAGTATCCCGCTGCTTTGAAATGAACAGAAGCAAGGAAATATAAAGGTAATTTAACTTTAAATAAACCTACGGCTCAGCAATGCTCAGCAGTCATAAATGAGTACATTTTTTAGGAGCTATGAATACTTTATCAGAGCCATTGTTCTTTTAAATGCATTTCAGAGGTATTGTAAGTGCCATCATTCCAAATGATGTACACTGAAAGTTCTCACAGGATACAGTTTGCCCTTACAAAGAAAGCCTAGGAAAAGGTCAAGATGAGCATGATTCTCATTATGCTAAAACAGAATAATAAAGGTCCCGACATGTGCAGGTTGTGAGCATGTAGATTGCATATCCATATTGAAAGAAAATAGGATTACCTAGATGACCAACCAGAAAAAGTTCATGTATTTAGGGCAAAGGATTAAGTTTATAGGATAACCATGTCTCTTTTTATATTTCTCTTCCTACTGGTTCTCTGGATCCTGGCTTCGAGACATTTATCACACATCATCACATCCATAAAGAAAAGCAAAAGGAGAGGCATCATTTGCTGTAGCCTTGTGACTCTGATCGCAGTTCTATGCTTTTAAGTTAGACCTAATGGTAAAAATAATATTCAAGGGACGTCTATGGATTCAGGTCAAAGTTGATCAAGAAGCACCATTTGCTTGTTCATTCACTGACTCATTTTGAGGAACAGTGTAGAGCAGTGGGTAGAGAAGAGCATGTTCATTTGTTCAAACCGTAGCCATACCGTTTACATATTCTATGACCATAGTTAAGATTCCAAACCTTCTTCCTGTACTTTAGGACATCGTTACAAAAACAGGGGAAATAATAGAACCATCTAAGGGTCATTGGAGGATTAATTAAGAACTCCATTTCAGGGTATTCAATTAGGATATAAACAGAGAAATGTCCTCAAAAACATTGCTTTTAACTATATAACTTTTATTTTCAATTGATGCAACTCAGTAATTTCTATTGCAGCTGGAAGACAGAAACTTTATGGTAGGTCTGAGGGAAAGTGTTATTTACAATAAATGATAAAATAGCTTGTCTTTGGCAATATGATTACATATGAAGAATGCAGAATGCAAGTGTGGACACCTCTAAAGCTACACCACCAAGTCCCTACCGTTCTGACTAGACCTGTCTCACACTGCTTCTGTTACTTAAAGCAAACGCATCTGAACAGGAAATTTCTTTTTCCTTCATGGTTTCTCCCTTTCTATTCATGATACTGGCAGTTTCATATAGAAAAAAATACAGAAGAAACTGGCTTCTGAAAACGCATTACTCTTGTATATTAAATTTGGTTGTAGAGGTCTGTTGGCTATCTAAGGTCAGATGACCCTCAGCTTCAATAGTAAAACTCTTGATTGATTTATCACTGGTTTATTATTATTATTGTTTTCTGTAAAACAAAAACAAAGCTGAGAAATGTTATAGAATTTGAGCATAAGAAGTATACAAGTGTATTAGCCATCTATCAGCATGGTGACTGGTAAAGATCTTCTCCCATTCTGTAGGCTTCCTCTTTAGGTTCTTAGTGGTTTCCTTTGATGAGAAGAAACTTTTTAGTTTGATGCCATCCTACTTATTAATTCTTGCTTTAATTTCCTGAGCTTTGGAGGTCTTGTCGAGAAGAGAAAGTTAATGCCTGTGCCTCTATGTTGGAGTGTTGAGCCTGTGCCCTCTTCTAATAACTTTACAGTCTCCACTCTAATTTCTAAGTCTTTGATCCATCTTGAGTTGATTCCTGTGCACGGTGAGAGGTAAGGATTTAGTTCCACCTTTTTATAAATGGATAGGTGTTCTCCCAGCACCATTTGTTGAAAAGGCTGTCTTTTCTCCAGCATATGAGTTTGGTCCCTTTGTCAAAGATCAGTTGACTATAGCATGTGGGTTTGTTTCCATATCTTGTATTCTGTTCCACTGGTCACTATGCCTGTTGTTTTGCCAATAACATGCTGTTTCCACTACTATTGCTCTATAGTATAATTTAAGGTCAGGGACTGTGATGCCTCCTGCATGGTTCTTATTGCTGAGGATTGCTTTGGCTATTCTGAGTCTTTTCTTTCTCTATATAAAATTCATGAATGATTTTTCTAGGTCTTTAAAGAATGTCATTTGTATTTTAATAGGAATTGCATTGAATCTATAGATCTCTTTTGGAAGAATAGCCATTTTGATAATATTTATTCTGCCTATCCATGAGCACAGGAGATCTTTCCATCTTCCAAGCTTCTTCAAATTATTTCTTTAATGTTTTATAGTTGTTTTTGTTTTTGTTTTGTAGAGGTCTTTTACATCTTCGGTTAGGTTTATTCCTAAGTATTTTATTAATTTTGAGGTTATAGTGAATGGAATTGCTTTATTTCTTTCATTGTAGATTCATTGTTGGCATAAGGAAAAGTGAATAATTTCTTTAGGTTGATTTTTTATCCTGTAACTTTGCTGAACTGGTCAATCAGCTCCAGTAGTCTTTTGGTTGAATTATTTGGGTCTTCTAAATAAAGGATCATGTCATCTGCAAATAAGGATAGTTTTAACTCCTCTCTTCTTATGTGAATTCCCTTGATATCCTTCTCTTGTCTTATTGCTGTGGCAAGGGTCTCGAGGACTATATTGAAAAGGAGTGGTGATAGTGAGCATCCTTGCCTTGTTCCTGATTTTAGAGTGAATACTTGCAATTTTCCCCCATTCAATATGATGTTGACTTTGGGTTTATTGTATATTGTCTTAATGATGTTGAAACATGTTCCTTCTATTTCAATTTTCTGCAGTGTTTTTAACATAGATGGGTGTTGACTTTTGTCAAACTCTTTTTCAACATCTATTGATATGTCCTGTGGTTTCTGTTCTCAGTTCTATTTATGTGCTGAATAATGTGTATTGATTTGCATATGTTGAACCAGCCTTGCTTTTCTGGGATGAAACCAACTTGGTCATAGTGTACAATTCTCTTGATATGGTTTTGAATGTGTATAGCTAGTATTTTGTTTAGAATTTTTGCATCTATGTTCATTAAGGATATTGGTCTGTAATTTTCCTTTCTTGAGGTATCTTTATTTGGTTTGGGGATTAATGTGATATTGACCTCGTAGAAGGAATTTGAGAGAATTCTATCCCTTTCAATTTCCTGGAACTAGCTGTGGAGGATTGGGATTACTTCTTCACTAAAGGTTTTGTAGAATTCAGCTGGAAATCCATAAGGCCTGGGCTTTTCTTTGATGGCAGAATTTTTATTGCTGTGTCTATATCTTTGATTGCTATTGGTTGGTTTAAGCTTGCTATGTCCTCTTGGTTCAGTTTAGGTAGATTATATGTGTTTAGAAATCTATTGATTTCTTCCATATTTTCCAGTCTATTAGGAGTATAAATTTTCAAGATAATTTCTGATAATCCTTTGAATTTCCCCACTGTCTGTGGTAATGTCTCCTTTTTCATTTCTAATTTTAATAATTTGAGTTAATTCTCTTTCTTTTGGTTAGGGGTTTATCAATCCTATTAATCATTTCAATATACAAAGAGCTCAAAACAAATAACCACTAGCAAAACAAATAACCCAATCAAGAAATGGGCAACTGAACTCAATATACAATTCACAAAATAAAAGATAAAAATGAACAATAGATACATGAAAAAATGTTCAACATCATTAGCCATCAGGGAGATACAAATCTAAACTATGCTGAGATTCCATCTAAGCTCAATCAGAGTGGCAAGCATAAAGAAATCAAATGATGGTGAGGATGTGGAGAAAGAGGAACTCTTTTACACTGTTGGTGGGAGTGTAAAGTAGCTCAGCTGCTATGGAGATCAGTGTAGAGATTCCTTAGAAAATTTAAAATATATCAAACATATGATCCAGCTATACCACTCCTGGTTATTTTTCCAAAGGGGTTGAAATCAGAGAACAACATATACATACCTATGTTCATAGCAGCACAATTTGTAATAGCCAAAATATGGAACCAACCTAGCTCTCCATCAACAGATAAATGAATTGCAAAATTATGGGAAATATGCACAATGGAATTCTATTCAGCTATAAAAAAGAACAAAATCATGCCATTCACAAGAAGATGGAATGATCTGAAGAACATTATGTTAAGTGAGATCAGCCAAGCACAGAAGGGAAGGACATATGTTTCCTCTACTATCCCCAAACTAGGGAGCATTGGGGATACCAGAGGGACTCCAGATAACAGAGGGGAAATCTCAGCAAAGCTAGAATGGAAAGATAGGAGAGGAAGAAGGCTGAGGTTGATTAATGGAGGAGCTACAACTGAATATGTGTAAAAGTATGAATATAGCATGGTTAACCTGGACACTCATTGTTGGATGGGAAAGAAGGGGAATGGGGGAGGGGGAAGGGGCACCAAGTACAGTCTAAATGTATACCATTTTCAATATGTTCCACATATAAAAATTTTAAAAATTAAAAAAATAAATAAATATGAAAAAATGTACAAGTATATATGCTTCCTAAAAACATGCAGGTGCTCTTCCCTGACTAACACCATAGCAGTGTAAATAGTGAGTGTAAAAGACACCAGGAAACCAGTTACTGGCTCAGTGACCAGCTTGGATGGCTTAGACAGACATACCTGAGAGTGTGCTACATTGTCTCTGAAAATGTGGGGGAGAGGAACAGGAAACTCAGGTCACAGTCCTGAAAGGATAAAACACAATTTCTGGATTATATGTGTTCACCATATCAAAGTCCCTGAGAACCCAATATGAAATATCAACTATTTGCAAAAGGTAGAGAAGGATGTTCTCCACTTTTGCAAATCAAACACAGTGGAAAAATAATACTGGTGTATGTATCCCAAATAGAGTCTTGATTTCAGCACTAACAGAACACCAGCATGGGCCCATGGGAGCATCTCATGGGAAGTCAGAAATGATCTTTTCACACCGGTCTGGTATCAAGCACGGCAGCAAGATTCAGCACCTTACACACATTGGTTTCCACCTTGACATGATGCATCATTTTTTAAAATGATATCTTATTATCTCTTTCCTTAATTTTGGGTCAGTGAAGCTAGCACTTATTTGCTGAACTGTGGAAGAATGCCAATGCCACACACATTATTCATGATAAAGCAACTGAACTGATGAGTCTGTGCTTAATTCAAGAATACCCAGCAGAAGATTGTGCTTTGCTTTATATTTTAACACAGTTACAAAGTTGTAATGGTGCCCCTCTCTCTCTCTCTCTCTCTCTCTCTCTCTCTCTCTCTCTCTCTCTCTCTCTCTTTCTCTCTCTCTCCCCTCTCTCTCTTCTCCTTCTTCTTCATAATAGGATGTGTAAATCTAAGTATATACATTGTATGTTATTCCTGTTTCTTGGAATTTCATAAGGATTTACACATGGCATTCAGTGTTCTGTATAGACCTACCTACCTTTGTGAATTCATCTGTTAACCTGTCTTCTCTGAGAGTATGCTGGCCATGGCAGCCAACTCCTTGTATATAACCTTTGATTTGTACTTCCTATATCAAGGTGCTATGCTAGAATGCTGGGGTACAAACATATATGATATATGATACAACCCTACAGTCAATAATGATGGCCCATGAGGGGAAAAAGAAACAAATGATTATAAGAGAATATTTGTGATAAAAAAAAAGTATTCAGTTTTTATAAAGGCCCTTCATATAAGCAAGGGCCTTTACAGAAAAGGACTACAGATGATATCTGGAATTATTTTTATTTTATTTGTTTATTTATATTGATGCATTGCAGCCATACATCTTAATGGGATACAAGATCATAGAGATGTACATGCACACATCACGCAATTAGCCCTTACCCAATTCTCACCCTATTCCCTCCCCCTCCCTCCTTCTCATATTTGACTTAGTGATTGACTCTGATATCTTTATGAAGATACATTATGGAATTTCCCTACTTTCTCCTCCCATCTCCTACAGTTAGGTTGCCTTATTTGCTTGTGTATGGTTTCTCCTTCTTCATCTAGAGTTTCTCTTATGACCCATTTTCTCCCTACTTATACAAACTAAGGAAAGAATCTGAATTTTTACTTTTTGTGAATAACTTATCTCACTTAACATAATATTTTCCAGTTCCATTCATTTCCCTGCAATTCTCATAATTTTTTTCTTCTTTGTGGTTGAATAAAATTCTATTGTGTACATATCCCATGGTTTTGTAATCCATTCATCTGTTATTGAACATCTTAGCTAGCTTATTTTAAAAAATGTATGAGTACTGCCTAAAAAGTTTTAAGTTATTTTTATTTAATTGAATCCGTTATTGCTACTAGAAGACTTGAACCCTTTCTCCATCCTCTTGCCTGTCATTTAGTATTAATTTGTATTTGTAGTTGCTAAAAGTATATATTTGAAACAGAGATACAAATAAGAGAATAAAGAAAATTAGTAATGACCATCAGCTTGCATCCTTTTTTTTATAGTATCCCTCTGAAATCTTAGTGATAGGCTTTAAAGAACTAATTATAGTAAGATACAGAATTCTATAAAAATGGCCTAATATAAACTTTTTATTAAAAAGCTAAAAAATTCTTTAGGAAAAATATGAAATTTATATTGTGTCTCTAAAACTTTGAAAGACAATAGAAGGTTTTGAAGTAAAGTCCCAGGAAAAAATAAATATATCTAGTACAAGAGAAAAACATGAAGGTAAAAATTCCTCAAAGGCAAGAGTCCCAAAATGTTCAACTCTTTTATTACACTGAAGTTCTTAAGTCCCTATGCCAATAAAATTTCCAATCACAATTACTAAGGAAACAATCATAGTTGTCCTGTCTCTTGTTAAGTATGGCTGAATTAACTACATCCACAGAAGTTAAAAGGAAAAGAATGAAAATTAAATGAATTTTGCCCACCATATTAGGACAAGTACTAACTCTTAAAAAATCCTTAGAGTTAATGCCTAGGGTCAAAATCACAGAAAGATTGATCAAACCTCTGTGGTAAAAGGACAGAAGGACATAGGAAATGAATAGTAGCAAAATCTTGCTTTATCTTGGCCTTATGAACTGGGTTCAGCACAAAACTCAGTCTTCTAGCAGTCATAAAGTTTGACCAGGTGTGTTATACTTATATGATCTCTTTTGATAAACCATTTCCTTAGCTTACTCAATATCTGCAAATGATAACATAACAACAGTTTCTGAAGCTAAATCTCTTATCTATACAGAACATCCATAAAGCCTAATATGACATTTGTTTTCATTTTACAAATATCTCTTCTAAAATATGTTTAGATAGCATTCTGCTTCAAAGACAGTGACTGAAGTACTCTAAGATTCTATGAATTATTCCTTACTAGTCAAGCTCATAGTTTGGTGAGGGAAGGTGAACATAAATATCAAGAGGAATTTCATAAGACTTCAAAATCCATGTGGAGAGAAGAAAGTAAATATATTTAATGTGAAAGTACTAAAACAAAGCTTTGAGAAAATCTATTGGAACATGAGTTTTACTTTTGTTGAGAATAAAAGAAAAATCAGCAATATACAACTTTCTAGTTCGGCCTTCTACTAAAGGACAAAGACAAAAATTTTATTGCTGCACATTTTGCTCTTGAGAAATAGCTCAAATTAACATTACTTATGTTCTTAGGATCTTTTGAAAGAAATATTTTAGAGTGAAAACCAAAACATACCCTGTTTCCTAAATGAGAATTTAAGAAAAATTGAGCCTTTTGCACAGGTAGGCTAAATATTTTAAAATGAAGTGCCCGCACTTATATCTAGTGGTGATCGACGTTGGCTTGACTGAAGGAGCAATGGGATTAGAAGATAGCTGATTTTGTAGACAAGACATTTCTGCAATTGTTGGGAAGAAGAAGGGGGAGAGTACCAATGTTTAGAAAATTTTTGAGTATAGAATAAAACAGAAAGTCAAGAAACAACAATATTTCTTATTTAAGATGTCAACCATGTTGATTTAAGGAACAAATGTGTTAGTCATAAATATCTGAGGTTTAAGATATGTGACTCTCTGTGTGAACACACCACTCCCCAAGCCTCTGACTTAGAAAACAAATTTTTCTCAGCCCTAGGAGAATTTTCCCACAATTTCATTGAGTTTACAGATATTCATAAAAATCAGAAGATTTGGGGAAAGAAGAGAACCAGGCAATTCAAAAAGCAGAAGTAAACTTGATGTATATGAAGCCACATACAACTTCACAAATCATCAGCAAATTAATATTAAAACCAAGAGATACCTATTACTATATATTTAAAACACATAATTAATAGGAAAAAGAAATTACTATCAAATATGTCAGAAAATAATCTTCCCCATCTACTCCTTTTGGGAATATAACTTCATCCAAATATTATACAGGGCAATTTAATGAAATACCTCAAAATCTTTAGATATATAGATTCTGGCCCACATACAGGCAGTGATCTTGTTAAAATTAGTTGGAATATACATATTTAAAACTATGTATATATGAGGATTCAAAATATTGAAAAAAAGAATAAAAATAGAAATAACCCAAACTTGAAAATGATGGTTTGGGAATAATCTTAGGGAAGATCTGGAATAACTATAATGTTTTAACAGGAAGCTCAATTTATTTTAACTACTTTGTTTGGAAAGAAAATTTGTGAACAGAAGGCAGATGGTCTGCTATGGAAACGTAGAGAAATGTGATCCATTATCCACCGGCCTTAGCTAAAGAAGGCAAAGTTGAACATTATGGTATGTTTAAAATACCTTTAAAGGAAAGACAGTCTCAGGAAAACTTATCTCAGAGGTACTTTTAAATATCATCTTGTGTTTTCTGTTCTGAATTTATGTTCACTAAATTCCTGATATTATTGTAGATTTTATTTTTAATTATGAGTAGATTATATTATCTTCTCCCAGCAATTACAAAATTTTCTTGACAATTAGATTTATACTGGAAATTTATTTAAATGATATTTTAAGCCATCTTTGCTTTGACTTTAAAAGTGGAATTTCTTTGGCTCTTATGAGCCTTTACTTTTTCATATGAAATTTAGGACTGAATTTTCTAGCTCTGTGAAGAATGACATTAGTATTTTAATGGGATTGCAATGACTCTGTAGATCACTTTTGGTAGAATGAGCATTTTGATAATATTTATTCTGCTTATCCAAGACCATGGGATATCTTTTAATCTTCTAAGATCTTCAATTTATTTTTTTTTAGTTTCTATGATTTTCATTGTAGATGTCTTTTACCTCCTTGGTTAAATTTATTCCTAAGTATTTTAATGTTTTTGAGGTTATTATGAATGGGTTGTTTTTTCTGGATTTTGTTTTCTGTGGATTCATGGTTGGCATATAGAAAAGCTAATGATTTTTTAGATTGATTTTATATTCTGCTACTTTGCTAAATTTGTTAATCAGCTCTAGAAGTCTTTTGGTTGAATTTTTTGGATCTTCTAATTAGGATCATGTCATCTATAAATATAGATAATTTCAGTTCTTCCTTTTCTATTTTTATTCCTTTGATTTCCTTCTTGTGTTTTATTGCTCTGGCGAAAATCTCAAGTACTATACTGAAAAGAAGTGGTGATAATGAACATCCCTGTCTGGTTCCTTATTTTAAAAAGAATTCCCACATTTTTCCTCCATTCAACATGATGTTGGCTTTGGGTTCATTGTACATTGCCTTTATGATCTTGAGAAAGTTCCTTCTATTTCAATATTCTGAAGTGTTTTTAACATAAATGGGTCTCAAAAACAAATATCAGAGGAAAGACAGCCTTTTCAAAACAAATGGTATTGGAAAAATTGTTTACCCATTTGTAGAAAAATTGAATTAAATCCCTACCTCTCACCTTACACAAGAGTCAACTCAAGATGGATGAAAGGCCTAAAAATTAAACCAAAACTCTTGAAATTACTAGAGGAGGGCATACATCCAACACACCAACATATAGGCACAGGTAGAAACATTCTCAATAAGATCCCCAAAGCCCAGAAAATTAAAGCAAGAATAAATGGGATGCATTTAACTAAAAAGTTTCTGCTCATCAAAGGAAACCATGAAAATTTTAAAGAGAGAACCTACAGAATGAAAGAACATCTTGGCTAGCTATTTCTCTACTTCTAAAGAAGTACTTAAAAAACTTAACACTAAAAAATAATCAAGAAATGATTAGCCAGTTCTCCCAGCACCACTTGTTGAAACAACTGTCTTTCTCTAGTGTATGTGTTTGGCCCCTTTGTCAAAGATTAATTGACTAAAGATATGTGGGTTTCTGTATCTTCTATTCTAATCCACTGGTCAGTATATCTGTTATTGTGCCAGTACCATGCTGTTTTTACTACTATTGCTCTATAGTATAGTTTGAAGTCTGGGACTGTAATGCCTCCTGCGTGTTTCTTGTTATTGAGAATTGCTTTGGCTATTCTAGGTCTTTTCTTTCTCCATATAAAGTTCATGATTGATTTTTCTAGGTCTCTGAAGAATGTCGCTGGTATTTTAATGGGAATTGCATTGAATCTATAGATCAGTTTTGGCAGAATGGCCATTTTGATGCTATTTATTCTGCCTATCCATGAGCATGGGAGATCTTTCCATCTTCCAAGGTCTTCTTTAATTTCTTTCTTTAATGTTTTATAGTTTTTGTTGTAGAGGTCTTTTACATCTTGGGTTAGGTTTATTCCTAGGTATTTTATTGGTTTTGAAGTTATAGTGAATGGAATTGTTTTCTTTGTTTCTTTCATTGTGGATTCGTTGATGGCATAAAGAAAAGCCACTGATTTCTTAGGTTGATTTTGTATCCTGCGACTTTGCTGAATTTGTCAATCAGCTCCAGAAGTAATTTGGTTGAGTTCTTTGGGTCTTCCAGATAAAGGATCATGTCATCTGCGAATAAGGATAATTTTAATTCCTCTCTTCCTATGTCAATTCTTTTGATTTCCTTCTCTTGTCTTATTGCTACAGCAAGAGTCTCAAGGACTATACTGAAAAGGAGTGGTGATAGTGGGCATCCTTGTCTTGTTCCTGACTTTAGCGGAAATTCTTGCAGTTTTTCCCCAATCAATATAATGTTAGCTTTGGGTTTACAGTATATTGCCTTAATGATGTTGAAGTACTTTCCTTCTATCCCAATTTTTTGCAGTGTTTTTAATATAAATGGGTGTTGGATTTTGTCGAATGCTTTTTCAGCATCTATTGCTATGATGATGTGGTTTTTGTTCTTGGTTCTATTTATGTGGTGAATAACATGTATTAATTTGCATATGTTGAACCAGCCTTGTTTTTCTGGGATGAAACTGACTTGGTCATGATGTATTATTCTCTTGATATAGTTTTGAATGCATATAGCTAGTATTTTGTTTATAATTTTTGTCAAACTCTTTTTCAACATCTATTGATATGTCCTGTGGGTTCTGTTCTCAGTTCTATTTATGTGCTGAATAATGTGTATTGATTTGCATATGTTGAACCAGCCTTGCTTTTCTGGGATGAAACCAACTTGGTCATGGTGTACAATTCTCTTGATATGGTTTTGAATGTGTATAGCTAGTATTTTGTTTAGAATTTTTGCATCTATGTTCATTAAGGATATTGGTCTGTAGTTTTCCTTTCTTGAGGTATCTTTATTTGGTTTGGGGATTAATGTGATACTGGCCTCATAGAAGGAGTTTGGGAGAGTTCCATCTCTTTCAATTTCCCGGAACATGTTATGAAGTATTGGTATTAGTTGTTCACTGAAGGTTTTGTAGCGTTCAGCTGGAAACCCATCTGGGCCTGGGCTTTTCTTTGGTGGAAGAATTTTTATTGCCATTTCTATTTCTTTGGTTGTTATTGGTTGGTTTAGGCTTGCTATGTCCTCTTGGTTGAGTGTAGGAAGGTTAACTGTGCTTAGAAATCTATCAATTTCTTCCAGGTTTTCAAGTCTATTAGAGTATAAATTTTTAAAGTACTTTCTGATAATCTTTTGAATTTCTTCACTATCTGTGGTGATATCTCCTTTTTCATTTCTAATTTTGATAATTTGAGTTGATTCTCTTTTTCTTTTGGTTAGGTTGGCCAGGGATTTATCAATTCTATTGATCTTTTCAAAGAACCAACTTTTTGTTTTATTGATTCTTTGAATTTTTTTTTTGTTCTCTATTTCATTTATTTCTGCTCTAATTTTAATGATTTATTGCCTTCTGCTGGCTTTGGGAATAGACTGTTGCAGAATTTATAGATCCTTGAGTTGTGTCATTAGGTTCTTTACTTGGTGGTTCTCCGTCCTTTTTATGTGGGCACTCAATGCAATAAACTTTCCTCTTAATACTGCCTTCATGGTGTCCCATAGATTTTGGTAGGTTGTATCTCTGTTTTCATTTGTTTCCATAAATTTCTTTATTTCTTCCCTAATTTCTGCTCTTACCCATTCATCACTCAATAGTGTATCATTCATTCTCCATGAATTTGAATACTTTATTTTGAGTTTCCTGCTGTTGATTTCTACTTTTATTCTGTTGTGGTCTGAAAAGATGCAAGGAATTATATTACATTTTTTGAATTTGCTGGTATTTTCTCTGTGTCCCAGGATGTGGTCTATTTTGGAGAAGGTTTCATGGGCTGCTGAGAAGAATGTGTATCCTGTAGTTCCTGGTTGAAATAATCTGAAAATGTCTATTAGGTCCATTTGGTTTATGGTTTCCTTTAGTTCTAAAGTGTCTTTACTCATCTTTTGCCTTGACGATCAATCTGGTGGTGTGAGAGGCATATTAAAGTCTCCCAGAATTATTGTATTTGGGTCTACATGGGATCTTATGTCCAGAAGGGTTTGTTTTACAAATGTGGTTGCACCCACATTTGCGGCATAAATATTTACTATCATTATATCTTATTGGTGTATTGTTCCTTTTAATAAAAGGAAGTGCTCTGATTTGTCTCTTTTGATGTGTTTTAGTTTAAAATCTGTTTTGTTGGATATCAGGGTTGCTACCCCTGCTCTTTGTTGGTCACCGTTGGCATGGTATATCTTTTTCCATCCTTTCACTTTCAAGTTTGTGAATGTCTTTGGCTGTAAGGTGAGTTTCTTGCAGACAGCATATATTTGGATTATGTTTCCTAATCCACATTGCCAGTCTATGTCTTTTGATTGGTGAGTTAAGTCCTTTGACATTAAGAGATATTAATGAAATATGATTTTTGTTTTCTGCCATTTTGTGTTTTGTCTACTCTTGGGTGGTGTGATCTTTCTTCTTTACTTAAATGGCCCACTTATTAACTTCCTCTCTTCTCTAATTCTGAAGTCTGCTTCTTTTTTCTTCCTTATGGTTTATTTCTTTAAGAATTTTCTCTAATGTTGGCTTTGAATTTATGAATTTTTTGAGATTCTGTTTATCCTGAAAGACTTTGGTTTCACCACTGATCTTAAATAGTAGTTTTGCTGGATAGATTAGTTTGGGTTGGAAGTTATTTTCTTCCAGGGTCTGAATCACGTCGTACCAGTCTCTCCTAGCATTCCTAACCTGGGTTGTATAGTCTGGGGTGATTCTTATTGTTTTGCCTCTATATGTCACCCATCCTTTTGTTCTCACTGCTTTTAAGATTCCTTCCTTAGCCTCTATATTGGTCATTTTGGTTATTATGTGGCGTGGAGTGGTCTTTCTTTGGTCCTGTCTCAGTGGAGTTCTGTATGCCTCCTGGACATGAAGGTCCAAGTCTCTTTCCATATTTGGTAATTCTCTGAGATTACTTAATTGAAGATATTACAGATGCCCTTGGTCTGTACCTCTATCCCTTCTTCAATGCCTATTATCCGTAAATTAGGATGCTTCATATTATCCTATATTTGCTGGATGTTTAGGTTTTGTTGCTGTGTAAAGATTTCTGTATATCGCTGACTGTGTTTTCGGTTTGGGATGTACTGTCTTCTAATATTGATATTCTGTTTTCCATTTCATCTAATCTTCCAGAATTTCTTTCTATTGCTGTCTTCATTTCACTTATTGCCTCTTTCATTTCATTCCAGACCTCTTTCTGATTCTTTTTTAGTGTTTCTAACTCACCTTTCACCTCCTCTATACTTGTTTTAAATCCTTTCATCATATTGAACATCAAGATTCTGAACTCCCCTTCTTGCATTTCTAGTAGGTCAGTATTCGTGATTTCTGCTGTCTCTTCATAATTCCTGGTTCTCATATTTATAGCGTTCTCTGTCCTGTTTTTCTGATTTCTACCCATTGTTCATGAGTATTTTGCTTAGTCCAATCTTAATATTAGGAGTTTAGGGGTATTGGCAAGTCAGCAGAGCTTTTCCAGTGTTGAGGGTGGGTGATGTGGGAGGAGCTAGGGTGATGGGTAAAGGAGTCGGATTAGGTAGAGGAAATGTTTAGGTTGAGAAAGACTTTAAGTATGATAAGGTAATATATTGCTGAGAATGAGAGTTAACTAGTAGGACTCTTGTCGTTAGTAGAGTAAGTAAGGAGATATGAAGTACTTTGAGTATTAAATAAGGAGGTATATAATGAGGAAAAGTTTGGGGGGAGAAGAGTATATAGGTTAGTGTGGGGAAGTTTGTAAGAGGGGTAATGGAAGGAGCAGACAAACATAAAAAAAATCCACACAAGATACCAAGACTATTATGTAATCCAAGAAAAAGAAAAGAAAACCAATCAAAGGAGGAGAATGAAAAAAGGAAGGAAAGAGGAAGAAAGAGGAAAAAAAAGACAAGAATCAAATACAAGGAACTAGCAGTTGTAAAATCAGAAAACAAGGCAAACTATCAAATATATATAAAAAAACAAAGTAAAAGAAGGATGGGGAAAAAATAAAACAGCAATAACCATAACAAAACAAAAGCACTGTAAAAGCAAAACAAAACAAAACATCCACAGTAACAGTAAAAGAAAAAAAAAACAGTCTGACTTATTTACGAATATGGGGTCAGATCCATATAATATTTGCATATCTGATTGCTTTGGTAGTTTTCAGAATATAATCCAATGTCTCTTAGTTTTCTTTGTACTCTATTTTTATCTTCTTAGGTCACTCTGGATGTTTGGACACATTTCTTTCCTTAACTGCTTTCGGTTTATGTGTCAGGATGTCTGGTGTCACTGTTATTAGATTCTGTATGATTCCCAGGTTCTGTGTAATTCCAACCTGTAGTTAGCACCTCTGCACTCACTACCCTAGACTCCGGCCTGTGCTTCCCTACAGCAGGAGTGGAGGATGTCCAAAGTACACTTGGAACTTCCCCCTGCGGTCCTGTGCAGATATTGTGTCTCGATGGATTTTCCTGTGTCTCTGGAAATTCTAACTGGCCCAGCCGGTGTGGTCCCAAGACGTTCCCTGGGCAAAGGGTTGCTGGTTTCTGGGTGCCCACACTTACTGCCAGAGCTCTGCCAGTTCCAAGTGCAGGCTGGGTGCGCTGCTATTACTGGACCCAGGTGTGAGTGGGTGCAGCTGCCTAGTGCCTGCTGCTATGCTCCTCCATGGTGCATTGGGCTGTGTTTTAGACTAGAACCAAGTATCAGGCTGCCGGGTGGGCGGGAACTCCCAGTGGTGGGCCAGGGGCACGGGATAGGTGCACAAGTGTCGGGGGGGGGGGGGGCACAGGTGCTGCAAGTTGTCCAGCAATGATCTCTGCCTCCCGCAGGCCGCAGAAGCTTGGGGTCCGAGGAGATCTCACGGGCACAAAGAGCTTTCACCGCCTGGAAAGCAGGCCTCCGGCAAGGTGGGTGTCTGGGCTCCAGTGGGGGGCAGGGGCTAGTCACATAAGGTAGGCTCCGATTTAGGGGTGGGGATGGTGCAGGCACTGACTACTAGTGGGGGTCCAGGGCACAGACAGGGTGCGCGAGGACAGTGCTGGGTTCTGAGGCGTGGAACAGATGCCCTGGGCCAGTGCTGGGCCGGGGTGCACACTAGTACCCGTACTTTCCCTGGACGCACTCAGGTACCTGGCTTCCTTGGTCAAGGCGTCCGTGGGAGTCTCTGTGCCATTGTGATCCAGTCGCTGGTGAGCACACAGAATTCTGACATGGGTGCTGCTCACTGCTTAAGATGAGGCTCTATGTCCATTTTCAATCTCGGATTATCTTGCCGTGGTGGTTTCAGTCAGGAATCGGGAGTGCAATTTGGGTGGGCCAGCAGCCCTCCGGCGGGGGTCCCGATTGTATCTGCAGTATATCTGGTGCCCAATCTTTGTTCTTCTTCTTCTTTGAGTTCAGAGTTTCCGCTGAGGTACCTGGATCTGTTTTGGTTCCTGGGATGTATTTATTTTGTTGATTAAGACACTGCTATCTAAGTAGTTGAACTTTGTTTCAGCTACTGAGAAGTGCTGTGTCCCTCAGTTGCCATTTTGAATCCCCATCCATCATGTTTTTATTGGTATCATAGGTAAAGCAGTATATTTGTATATATTTCTCCCAAAATATGTATTGTGCTTTAAATTTCTTTAAGAAGTAAATGATGGATTTAATTTTTCCATATTATTCCTTTTGGGCAATCATAAGAATTTATGGTTTCTTCCTATCAAAAAGATCATTTTTTCTTGTTCCACAGAAATACATGTATATGAATCTACATACAAAGTAACAATGCTGTGGCACTGAAACATTTATCCAAATCCCTACAATGAAAGGGATAACTTTTCTGTGAGAATAAGGCAGTTGTTAAAATAAGTGAAAGACATAACTTTAATAGAATAAAGAGACTTGTTTTAAGGAACTGGTTTATTCACTTTTAAGGTTTTGACAAGTTTTAAACCCATAGGGCTGCCTGGAAAGACTCAGGCAGGAGTTAACACTGATATCTTGAGGCGAAATTTCTTTTAGAAAATTGAGTTTTTGTTCTTAAGACTTTGGACTGATTGAGTTAGTGTTTCCCACATTATTGAAGATAATCTCCTTTAAACTCAAGATATTGTAGATGTTAACAACGTTTTCAAAATACCTTCACAGCAATACTATATTGATGTTTGATTATATCTTTGGATAGTAGTATAGCCTAGCTATGTCAACACATACAATTAGCCACCACAGCAGGAAATGTAACTCTGTTCACATCCTAGTAGTCAGAATTAAATAATAAACTGAAAGAAAAGAAGAAAAGAAAGAAGAGAATGTAATCTAAGCAATCTTTAAAGCTTTCAATATTCTGGGTTGGGGGAGGAGAGAGAGAGAAAGAGAGGGAGAGAAAGAGACAGACAGACAGACAGACAGACAGACAGACAAGAAAGAGAGAGAGAGAGAGAGAGAGAGAGAGAGAGAGAGAGAGAGAGAGAGAGGAGGATTAAATCTAACTCAAGCATGCTAAGCTAAGCACATGTTCTATCACTTAGCTATATTTCCAGCCCCTTTTTATTTTAGTTTTAAAAAGATAATGATTATTTTTTGAAGCAGTCTTTTTTTATCAAGGCATCTGCTAAGTTTTTTGTAGGCATTATTAAGCTTGGTTATAATAAATGTTTATATAATTGTAACATGAACCTAATTAACAAGTTTCAATGTTTCTTCAATTGTTGTGAAATAATTTATATCAGTGATTAGTGTTCTTTGAACAACAGCATTTCATGGAGCAAATCTACTAATTCAATACTTAATTCTAAATCTTGAACACATTGAAATGGCATAAATATGAAAGATTAGGCCATAAATAACAGGACTTACGTAGCATCTACTTCAGAGTCTTAAGGATAATGTCCTTTACTCTATGACAGACTTTGCGTTTGGGGGACCTCTACATCTGTCTTTTAAAGGAAAGAAAGCAAATCTTCAATCCATAGGAAGGAAAAAGTCAGAATAAAATAGCTTTATTTTTATTATTTTGATATTGTTGCATCTGTGTTTATAATGAAAATTAAAATTGGTCAATATTTGAAAGTGTTTCATAAAAAACAAAAATTGTAAAGCATAAAGCAATTGTCAAAATAACTCATTAAAGAAAAACTAGAAGCTAGGCATCGTGGCACACAATGTAACCCTGTAACCCTAGTGCCTGGGAAGCTGAGATAGGAGGATTGCAGGTTTAAAGCCAGCCTCAGAAATTTAGCAAGACTCTTAGCAACCTAGCAAGTGCCTGTTTTCAAATAAAAAATAAAATAGTGCTGGGAGTGTAGCTGGGAGGTAGAATGCCCCTGGGTTCAATCGCCAATACCCCCCTCCCAAAAAAAGAAAACTAATAACACTCTGCTGATATAGTCAAAATCAGCAGAAAAAAAATAAGCATTTGAAACATTCTGCTTTAGTGTTGAAAATCAAATAATTGCACAGATTCAGCTATTCTGAACTTGGCTATCGATCTGGAAGATAGAAATGTTGAATAACATAAAGTGAACATCTATGATCTTGCTATAGAGAAATCATCACCGAACTCCTATCCTTAGTTTCTCCTCAGTTGGAGCCTTCACAGTGTTCCCACAAATTCCTCAGGTGAACCACATAAAGGTAATTTGCTTGCCAAAAGCCCCGACATTTTAAAATGCAACAGTGTGGGAAGGGCAGAGACTGAGACAAGATTATTAAAGTATAAAACCTAAGCCAGATTTTTCCGACTTGGAGAAAGCATTGTCTGAAATCTCTCAGCAGCTCAGTGAAGGGCAGAGGTTCAGTACCTGTTAGCATCACTGGGGGAAATTCTAAGACTATGGATTCAAAATTAATTACCCTGGGGTAGTGGTAGTGCTCAGCGCTTAATGTATGAAAGCTCTGTTGGTCGTTCTAATGCACAGCCATGGTTGAAAAGTTCTGAGTTTTGGAAAAAGAAGAGTGTCTCTGCCACACCTCAAGAACATAAGATATACATTTGCCTTCATTTATGTTTCTGCTCCTCTGAGGCACGATACTAGAGGACACTGTCCCACTCCTCACAAAGGTGTGTCCTCTGCATGGACACTTCATAAGCTTTTACCCATCATCTCCATTGTCTATGATGGAAACCTTTATTTTGTTTTAATTCATTTCACTACTCAGAGTCCTCTTGAATAAGGTGGAATCATATTAATAAGATTCTTAATACCTCAAGGTTTGTTTCTCATTTTTTCTCTTGTCATTTGAAAATGGGCAATTTCTAGACATTTGATGAACTTCTGGGCCACTGCTTAATTTTCTACATGTATAAAAGTTGTGGCGCCAAATTACACCAAATATTTGAAACTGTGGCAAGATTTTGCCAAGGAAATTTAGAACTTTGGTAACTTTAGAGAGTTGAAATATGAATATGAGTATCCACTGTACAGTGCCTTACCAAAGAACTCATAAATGCCAAGTATTCAAGTGTCAAATTTGTTTAAATTGGTTCTAGAGGCTTCTAAAAGATTAAAAACTTTAATTTTTTTCTTCTTCTAAGGAGCCATAAAAAATAAAAATAAAAACAGAGGCACTAAAATCTAAAGTTAACCTCTTATCTTCTTCTGACTCAATCAAGGACCCCTCCCGGCTATCCTGCCTGTATATTAATTGTCCTTACCTTACTACCCTGTTCTTTTCTGACCCTTCATTGGACCTTTTTCTCTCCACACTGCCTAAATATAATACTCTCACAAGACAATAACTTGTCATTATGTCTTCTAATATCAGTGGAGAAGAATATCACTCCAACTCCACTAGAATTTGGGTTCCAAACATCAGTCCAGGTTAGATCTATACAATCTACCTGTTCCTCAATGAAAAATAAAAGTTCAATAAAGAACTGAGAATTATTCTAGGGTCCTATGGTATAGGACAAATTTGTATAACTGTATAACAGCCTTTACAGACCTAACATCTTTGTTCTGCCCCAAATTTCTCTTTAAAATTAATATATCTCCTTTTGAGACCCAGAGATACAAGAACCTTGTTAAAAATCAAGCAAACTAGATTAGTTACAAAATCATTTCAAATGTATTGATTGAAATCTGAATGCAAATTAATAACAAAAGGGAAAAATAGCATAGTATCTCATAGTAGCTCTTCATTTTGTACAGTCATCATATTGTATATGTTTTAGAGATCAGTAAAAGATTGTGCTTCTCTGATTTTTGTCTTCCCCAACTCTTTTATCATTGTTCTGTCCAAACTAACTTAAAAATTCATGAATTGAATAATCAAATGCATCCTAGACTTCGTAGACCACAGACTGTACCAGTCCCAGTCCCAGTCCCAGACAACACACATCTACACTCTGCATTTTACTGATGGTCTTAAAAAACTGAGGTGGCTGACTTAGTAGAAAACAAAAGATAAGATGTTCTCCTATTTGCCTCCTTTCCAAATTATAAGAGCTAATTAAAAATAAATTAATTAAGAATAACTTGACTTCATAAATAGAAAAATTAAAGTCCAAATTAATGTCCTTTTAGTTTAAGCACCAAAAACCTGTTAATTCCTAATTTAAAAAAGGCACATTCATTTACATTATAAGAAAAAGAGGCATTGAAATAATATTATCTCTGTCTTAACTAAAGAAGATATAGGATAAAGGACAAAGGAGAAATTTGTGTAATGGTATAACATTTCCAAGAATGTAACATTTCCCCACTGTCCCAAACTGCCCTTGCTATAACAAAAGAGAAATTTCCATGCAATTGGCAAAAGTACTACATGTCATTTCTAGTTAACTCTATGACCTTTTTACTATTTCTTCCTTGGAGTAACAAGATTTCAGCAGCAGGACTCAAATATCCCTCAAACTTTCATCTCACCTACTTCCTAGTCAATGCTTTTATGCTTAGAGATTTCACTCTAGTGAATCTTTGGGATAAAACCTATTTTTCAAAATGGGATTCCCTTATTAAATTTGGATCAGACAGCCACTTTCTAACAAAATATACAGTATAAAACTTGAGGGTATCATAGATTTTACTAAAATATTGGTACTTATCAATCTATACCTAAAGCTTCTAGGCTGACAATAGTTCAAATGTGGGGCCTATTAGTAAGAACATACATGTTAATGGCCTCAGTACATGTGGCTAAGTACTGAGTAAAAATATCCCAGTAATCAGTAAAAAGAATCATGGTCTGTTGCGTACCTCCTGCAGCAACTCCACAGACCTTGTATTAGCCTTCTTTCTAACTCTGTTCTGTTTACCAAAAAGACAACTGGGCATAGCCATCATTTTGTAAAAATTTTAAAGATCATTTAAAGGTTGGGCTTCTCTGCATCTTATGTTCCCCAACCCCAGTATTATCATAACCTTGATCACTAATATAACACTTTATGGGGTTAGATCTGTGCTCAGCAGTCCAGCACACACTTACGCCCAGACTTATTGCTGATATTTATATTCACTTGGGAAAATCAGCAATGCAGTTGAACAGTTATGCCCCAGGATTTACAGAAGTATTCTCTTACCCTTGCAAATAGTTAATTACAAACAGAGACATTCAACTTCCTGGAATCTTCTCTTATACAATATGTTGATCTTCTATTATGCTCTCTCTTGACAGTCTTACAAAATTAATTCTCCTCATTTGGGAATAGCATTACCATAAAGGAAACTCAAAGTATCTAAGTATAGATTCCAGCTTTATCAGACCTAAGTGCATTATCTAGGCCAGAATCTCAGACAAGATGGAGTGCCTCATTCTACTCAAAGACTGTGACTTTACCTGGCTAATTACTAAAAGGATTTCTTGGTCTCATAAGAAACCATAGGCACTGGATTCCTAACTTTTCTAATGCAGTGCATGCTGACAGATCTAAGCATGTTTCTTGAATAGATAATGGACTATCCTGTATAACTTCAAGAAGGCCTCTTCAAAGTATGTTTTATCATGTGATTCTTCTGCCTGCAAATACTTTATTCTTGAGAAAAAATCCCCACCCGTTCTTCTATATTGACCTCCTGTTTTGAAACTAAAGAAAAAATCTATGATATAAACCTATTAATCAAGTACACAATCCAATCTACCCAATCATGCCAATTTCAACTCTGCCGGAAGCCAAATCTGCAAAAATTGCTGAAACTCTATAGCCCTTACTTGGGCCTTCCAGTCAGAGGAAAAAATAAGAACAAACATGTACATAGACAGCAGATGTCATTTGGGGATGGTTCATAATTTTTGTATGCTTTGGAAGCAACACAATTTCTTAAATGAACATAGTTCTCCAAGTGACCATAGCTAGCCCCTTTATATCTTTTAAAGAAATTGCCTATAGTGAGGTAGTTACCAGATGTTCATGTGTCTGTGAAACTTACCCTTTTCTTGACTCTGCCATTTTATAGAAAAATATGACTTAATATAAAAGCTTGAGCTTGGAGTGATGGTTCATGGTTGTAATCCCAGTACTTGGGAGGCTGAGAAAGGAGGATCACAGGTTTTTAGCCAGCTTCGGCTTCTTAGGTCTTAACTCAGTGAGACCCTGTTTCAAAATAAAAATTTAAAATAAAACAGGCTTGGGGGTGTAGCTTGGAAGTATAATGCCACTAGGTTCAATCCCTAGTACCACAAAAAATTAAAAAATAAATAAAATAAAAGTTTAAGGCATAGGCCTAAGATTATCATTGATAAGTCTAAGTGACCTATTTTTGTGTGTATGGTACTGTGGATGGAACCCAGAGTCATTCTATCTCTGAGCTATACATAGTCCCAGCCCTATTTTTTCTTTATTTTGAAGCAGGGTCTCACTGAGTTTCAAAGGGTCTCATTAAGTAGCTGAGGCTGTCCATGAACCTGGATCCTCCTGTCTCAGCCTCCCAAATGCTGGGATTACAACCCAGATCCAAGTGACTTTTCACAAATACAAACCACAGAAGCCCCAGAATGGCCCAGTCCAGAAAGCTGGTTTCCTGGAAATAACACTACTACAATACCAGTCTTTAAGTTTACTGACGGACAGCAAACTTAGGTAGCACAATTAATCACAAAACTGTAGTAAACCCCCACCAATCTTTGAATTCATATTCATCAATGAGAGAGGGAGGAGGGAGAATAATGTGATTTATACATATATGTTTATACATTTATATCAAACTGTTTATTTACTATGCCACAAAATTAATTTTAAGACAGTTCAAAAATTTGAAATAAAAAATAGCACATTTCTTAACTTGAATGCAATAAACCCAATAAGAAACATACTAGAAAACATGCTTATTTAAAACACTAGGAAATCACTAAATAACTCATGGACCAATAAGGAAATCATAAAAATAAAACATTTTAAGCAATGTTAAAAGTTTTGAGATTTGTCTAAAACTCTAATTAAAAAATAATTTTAACAATAACTTTAAATTTTTAAATAAAATGTACATTTTTACAAAACAAACTGGAATATTTCCATTACCTCTCTCAAAGCTTGTTCTGTTAAACATTTAATAAGTAATTCCTGTCTTTTTCCTTTCTTGTCTGCTTCTTAGTTTTTTTATTTTTTATTTATTTGTGTGTGTGTGTGTGTGTGTGTGTGTGTGTGTGTGTGTTCACAATACTGGGGATTGAACCCAGGAGAATTCTACCTACAAGCTATACTCCCAGCCCTATTTTTTTAATTCTTTATTTTTATTTATTTATTTATTTATTTATTTTTATTTAGTTAGTTCGTTTTGGTGGTACTGGGGCTCCTGGAAGCCCTTCTACCTCCGGGCTATACTCCCAGACCTATTTTTACATTTTTTTATTTGGAAACAGGGTCTCCTAAAACAGCGCGCGGCTGGCTTTGAACCTGTGTGATCCTCCTGTCTCTGCCTCCCAAGCGCAGGGATTACAAGCATGCGCCACCACGCCCGGCTTAATTCTTTATTTTGAAACAGGATATCACTAAGTTGCAGAGTATCTCACTAAGTAGCTGAGGCTAACTGTGAACCTGTGATCTGATCCTTTTGTCAGCCTCCCAAATACTGGGACTACAAGTTTGCACTTTCATGTCTAGCTCTAGTAATGTTTTATCTTCCAAAGCTCTTCCACAGACTAAAATATGATGGAACATTACTCTCTTCCCTGTCTGAGACTAACATTATCTTTATAACAATATAAATCACAAAGAAATTTGAGGTTGATTTTAATTTGCATACATATGTATAAACATACATATATACTGTGTGTACACACATACACTAATGCACATAAAATTCTTAAACAAATTTTGTCAAAATGAATACAACTAAATTATAAAAAGGACAGTGTAGCAGGATCAATTTGGCTTGCCACAGAGATGCAAAGCTGATTTAACATTAGAAAATTAGTGTTATTTGCCACATGAACAGATTAATGGAGAAAAGTTATCCCACCTTGTTAATGGGTACAGGAAAAAGGTGATAAACTTCATCATTTATTAATTATATTTTTAAAAATTCTATTTGATAATGATGTATCAATGTGATTTTACTGATAACAAATCTCTCTGTGGCAATGCATTGATAATAGAGGAAACTAGGGAATAAATTGCACCTTCCTGCCAACTCAGATGTTGAAGCCTTAACTTCCCACCCCATGTTCTGGTATTTGGAAATAGGGCCTCTGGGAAGTGATTCAGTTGAAGTGAGGGCATTGGGGGGGATCCTCAAGATGAGATAAGTGCCTTTCTAAGAAGAGAACACACATCTTCCTGCTCTGTATCTCTCTCCCCCTCTTTCTTCACAATGGGAGGATACATGGGGAAGGTGGCCATCTGCAGCCCAGAAAGAGAGCTTTTACCAGCTAGCAAATCTGCCAGAACCTTGATCTGGACTTCTCAGCCTTAAGAACTGTGAAGAGCAAATGTCTCTTGTTTTAAACAAGCCAGTTTATGGTATTTTGTAAGAGCAGCCTGAGGTGACTAAGAGAAGGAGGCTGTGCATGGGAGGAGAGATATTAGAACTCTCCACACTTTCCACTCAATTTTGTTGTAAAACTGAAACTGCCCTAAAATGTCTAAAAAAAAAATCATCATTGCAAACTAAAGAGAACTTCTTTAACTTGCTATAACATATTTATGAGAAGAAGTAAGTCAACATTAAACCTCGTACTTAATGAAAAAATATTGAGATATTTCTTCTAAGGACATGTCCAATGATATTCTGTGCTTATTACTTCCAAAAAGAATTAGCAGGTGTTCCTAGGCACTTAATAAGGATATAAAAAAACAAATAAAATTTAGCCAGGTTGGAACAGGAAAAAATACTATCATTATTCATGTATAATAAAGAAAATTCATGTATCATAACTTTTTAAAAACAAACTATTTGAATAAATATAAATTTTGTGAGGCACATAGATTCGAAATCAATACAAAGAATCAATAGTATCTTTATTTCAGCAGCAAACAGCAGAAATGTCATGATAAAAAATCATTAAAAAGAGCATAAATATAAAATGCCAAAATAAAAGATATGTACGTCCTCAATAGGGATAGTTATAACATTTTAATATTTCATTGAAAACTACTGGAGACCTGAAAAGGTAAAGATATTATGTGAATGAATTAGATTGTTGCTAATAATACAATGACAAAATCTCCCCTGCTCAATCTATAATTCAACGCAACCCACTCATAATCATGAGTTTGGGTGTTATTTTTTAAAAATTGGTAGTATCATTTTGGAAAATAATTTAAAGATAACATATCTCATGAACCATCAATTCCATTTCTAAGAATACCCTAGAAAATATACTCTAATATATTACATGTAAACCCAGGATATATGTATAACCAGAAAAAGAGCCTAACTGCCCACAGTAGCAGAAACTGGTATATTAATTTTCTATTGCTGTTGTAACAAATTATCATAAATTTATGGTCTTAAAATAAGATATTTTATTCTTATTATTCTCTTGTTAAAAGTCTCACAAAGGCATCATTGTACTAAAAATCAAGGAATCAACAGGGCTACATTTACTTCTGCACACTCTAAGGAGAATCTGTTTCCTTGCTTTTTCTAAATTCTAGAGGCCAACCATATTTCTCTGTGTCTGGCCTTTTTCTGTCTCCCAAACCAGCAACATTTCATTATCACTGATTATTCTCCTACAGTTACATACTCTGCCTCTGACCTCAGCCTGTAAAGGTTCTTCCATGCCAAGGAGAAATGAGATTAAGTTGTGCCCTTCAGAATCATCTTCTTATCTCTAGGTCCTTAACCATAATCACATTTGCAAAGCTTAAAATCTATTTTGTTGTGTAGCTTATGTTAGGTCAATTTAGTTAAACTGAGAACTACATTTTCTAGAATCCTATTTTCTAAGTAGTTCCTAATAAGAGTTGGCTGAAAGGAACTCTGTGAGATTTGGAGGCGGGAGCAAAGCCGATGACATTATTATCAGAAGCTCTTTATGGTCAGATAAATAGATGATAAATGTAGAGGTACCAAAGTGTCCCAGCTTGCCCTCATTCTCCTCCATTCGTTGTCAAACTTGTCTTCCCCTTTGCTTGCCTGATCCAAGTTGATATCATCTCCATCAAATACTTATTCTCTTTGAACATGTAGGGCTCTCCACAAGCTCCTTCTTCATGGTCTCATCTTGGAAGTTGGATATGTTTGACTCTGGCTTCCCTTGCAAACTTTGACTTTTCAGTGATGTCCCTGTCTCAGGAGAGACAGGTTAGTGATACCCTCTCCTTTCTAATCCCTGAATTCTTTTTCCAGAACTTTGCTTTCCCAGCTACTCCCAAATTTTTGTAAAGTCAACTGTTATAATAAACCTCTTATGTTCCTAATACTCATAGTGGCCACCATTGCCTTAAAGAAACTCAAATGGATACAGTCAATAAAAAGTGAAATGGATAATTAAGTGGTAATATATTCTCTCGTAGTCTTTTTTATGATGCTGTTCCCTTGACAAAGCCTAGTAGGTGAGATTAATCGTTGGCATTGGCCCTAGCTCATATTGCTTTACATAGGGAGAAAAGTTCTCCAACTGACAGTTTTTCTTTCCCCAGAAGAAAGGAAGGAAACCCCTGGACTATGGATTTTCTGCCAAGATTTCTCTAGGAACATAGAGAATATCACTTGTTACGTTTCCCATTTACATAGCCTTTACTAGTGCCCAATGCTAAAACACCACTGTGTTAAGAGTCATTTCATTTAATACTCACAAAAACCTAATGGATATCTGACCTAGTACCTTATTTTTTTTGTATGTGGTACTGGGGGGTGGAACCTAGGGGCTTTCTACCTCCGGGCTATACCCCCAGCCCTGTTTTATACTTTATTTAGAAACAGTGTCTCCCTAAATTGCTGAGAGCCTCACTAAGTAGAAGTTGGCTTAGAACCTGTGTGATCCTCCTGTCTCAGTCTCCCAAGTGCTGGGATTACAAGCATGTGCCACCATGCCTGGCCAGTGCCTTATTTTTTATATGGAGGCTGGGCTTTTATGAGCTTAAGTAGCTCCCTATAAGTCACATACTGAATGATGCATCTGGGCAGGAGTTCCAGATCTGGCTGAATCTGAAGTCTGCATATAACTAGCAAGGTAATAATAATAATAATAATAATAACAACAACAACAACAACAACAACAACAATAACAACAACAATGAAGTGCAAAGTTGTGTTCTATGACACCTGACATGTACTGCTTGGGCAATATTTACTTTTATCATTTGATTCAAAGAAGCCAACTTCCCACCCTTAGGAGTAAATTCATAAAATATATGAAAAGATAAGGCATGTCATGGACATCAGGGAGAAGAAAGTATATTGTAGAGCGAGGTAGTGAGTCATACCAATTCAGGCTTCAGGCTCTGGAGCCAGATGGATCTGAGTCTGCATCATAGCTTTGCAGGGAGTAAGAATAGGAGGGAAGATGTCTTTGACAGCTCTTGATGTTCTGCTATTAAATCTGCAAACTGACTGATGAAATAAGTTAATCTTAAAAATCTGAAATTTCACAACAGTTCAAATTTTTCTATCATTGGTGAGATAAAACATTGCTCTGCTTAGATAATGGATGTACCTTTTATTTTCAATTTGCCATTCTATGTATTCCTATCAAAATATCACTTCTATAACCCATGTCAAAAAAACTTTTACAGGAAGTCTAGATTGGACACAGCATTGAGCTATGGCTCAGACATGGTAAAGGCTCAGCCAGAACACATGCATGATCAATGTCAGGGCCAGGTCATGGATGACATAGGACACAGCAGAAGAGAAAGGTTAGCACATGGCTATACTACAGCAAAGGGCTGTACCATGTCATTGAATGAACAAGTTAATATCAGGCTAAGTGCTTTATTTTATTTTATTTTTTTTGGTGGTACTGGGGTTCCTGGAAGCCCTTCTACCTCCAGGCTACACTCCCAGACCTATTTTTTTAAATTTGGAAACAGGGTCTCTTAAGCCAGCGAGGCTGACTCCGAACCAGCGCGATCCTCCTGTCTCAGCCTCCCAAGCGCGGTGATTACAAGCGTGCGCCACCACGCCCGGCCAGGCTAAGTACTTTGAGGTGGCCATATTAAGGTTAAATCCATGCCAGGAGTTTCATGTATTTGGATAGAAAGACATTAGAAATAATCTCATGCTGAAATCAAACTCAGGGTGTCCCTTTAAGTAACATCAGATAAATAGGCTGTCAGGGATCCAAGTACAGGCACCGTGCACAGATTCAGACAAGGAGCCTGGGTATTGTAGAAGACTTGACATTTCATTGAAAGAATTTTGTTAGAGCAAAGGTTAATCAGAAATCCCCTGGAACATATTCACTCTAAATCCAAGGTCTGCAATTTCACTGGCTGTGGTATTTCTTATGCTGAATTACATCCAAACATCTTATCTAACAGGATCAGCTACGGGTTTTCAAGGAGTTATTATCAAGAGATCCCAACAATAAAATACCACCATTCTCAAAATGTCCAAATTTTGAATATAAAACCTCTGTCACCATAAAATTTTTCTTCGAGAAATTGAATCTTCATACAAAAATAGGATAGTAAACTTAAGGTCCCAAACAAGTCCAAACACAAAATATCTTGTCTTTGTGTATTAACATTCAAAAACTAAACCCTACCCTAACCTCTAATTCTACCAGTCTCACATATTACAGTTACAGTTTTCTTACTAACTGAAGCCTTGGCTTTTCCACTGAATTAGTGTATACCTTTAGGAATTAAGTTGTGGAATGATTCAACAACAAAATTATCTTGAGCCTTACAGAATTCAAAGCAGTTTCACAAGATTTTTGTTGCTCTGTCCCCATATTCTCCAAATTTAGAAAATAAGCCAATTCTAGCCCACAGATTTGTTATTACAAGTAGGTGGGAATGCAGTTGGATTCAGCTTACATCTGTTCTTTGTTTTGTTTTGTTTTTAAATCTAAGAACTTGGAACATAAACTAAAATCAAAGACCTAGCCCATATTTTTATTACGTCCAGTCTGCTTATCTTATCTTAGAAGGGGAAGAAATTTGCCAGCACAAACCATTTATTCCCAAGTAAGGGGCACTGGAAACATCATTGCATTCTTTCAATCAGTAGAAAATGTATAGAAAATTTTCTCACTAGTCTCATATTTGCTATTTTTAATTTAAAATGTCTTTCTTAGCACTATTTCAACTGTTACATTTGTTAATGATTAATTTCCCCTTCTGCTAAGAACGTACACAAAATTACCAATTTCAGTCTCCAGTCTCCAAGACATGCACTAGGAGGGTGTGGGCAGGGAGAGGGACCTGTGGGAAAGACACCAAGAGGCCTGTGTGCATATTTTTCTGTCACTCTATACCTCAATATGATGTATAGTTAAAATGTACCAAATAATAATAAAAAGTAAATAAATAAATAAAACATCTTTCTTTTCAACCAGCATCTTCCACATTCCAGTTTTGAATTAAATGAAATTTTTAATTAAATGGGGGCTCTGTTTGGAAATGTGGTTTTAAAACCACTCTCTGTGAGCAGGCATTTTCAGTCTTATATCACAATGGGATTTTCCTCTCATCTCTTGTTGTAAAATTCCCTGGGTATATTTCACCTGCCTCCTAAGGAATATGTCTTTTTCATGAAACTATCTCTGTAAAATGCTGTGCCATATGAATACATGGTGTATGTATGCTCACATACTTGTGTCCCCAAGGAAGTCAGAGCCTGGTGCATTTACAGCAGTGAGCAGAAAAATATATCATCATGTTCAGTATGTGAGATGACATGAAAAATCCTGGGAAATACTGAAACCAATTCAGAACCAAATTGAGATCACCTGAAGTATCTCTTGAACTGTGGAGCATGCAGTAGGAATGCAAGATTATTTCCTTTCTTAACCCTCAATATCACACGGTAAAATAAAATTTGGAACAGTCAAAAGCCTATACCTGGCCATGCCTGTCACTAGCAGCTTATATATAGTATTTTACCAAGTCATTTTAGCCTGCATAAGACATAGCTGCTTTTCAAGTTAAAAGAAGCAAATAGCATTCTGCATTGTACACAAGTAGGATAGTCTTCCTATAACTGAGTCCTTGCCCTGTAATTTTAGACTCATAAGGCTGTGGTAAGGATGACAATATAATTTATTGTTCATAAACTGAAAAGCATCTGGGATTTATCTGAGAAAACAGGGACACTTAGTCACCCTAGTGACTGGGGGAAGCAACAGTCAGTAAACAGGCAAATAAGGCTAAAGGAGATTCTGAGAATGTGCCCTGCGATAGAGCCAGTACTGCTCCCTGAGAGCGCACAGGGCTCCACTGAATGAGGAAGCTAAATGACCCAAGGAGGGGAGATCATCACCTGGAAGACACTTAGTTCACCAGAGGTCAATTCTCCATCTTTAGCTTCTACTTCTCAAAAACTTTTGGCACATTCCATTCTTTTCTCTTTGTTGAAAATCTTCATGTACTACCAGGTAATCACACTACAATTTTTCTACTACCTCACTGTTCACACCTCCTCAGAAGCCTCCTCACTTTCAGACCTATAAAACTCTTTTTGTAGTGCCAGTGCCCCTTTCTGTGGCTTTTCTTTCCATTGAATGACTTAAAATAGTAATCGTGATCTTTGGTTTCGGCTGCAGAAGAAAGATGAGGAAGAGCAAGATGAGGAAGAGAACTTCATCCTTTGGCAAGAGGCCTAATAAGATGCACACGTTGGCCACTGCTGTGGTTCTAAGGTCTACCACCTTCAGAAATTGGCATGTGGTAAATGTGGCTACCCTGCCAAGTGCAAGAGAAAGCATAACTGGAGCGCCAAGTCTAAAAGACATAAAACCACCGATGCTGGTTAAATGAGGCGCATAAAAATTATACATCATAGATCCAGGCATGGATCTGTGACAGAACAACACCTAACCCTAAGAGGAAAGGTGCTCCACCTTCCAGTTTATCTTGAGTTTCAACAACTAATCACAATAAATGTTCTGGTTTTAAAAAATTTAAGAACAATTATGTTAATTATGCTGCTATAAACATGAATAAGCATGAATCACTATAATATATTTTTTACTTTAATTCCAGGTCTAGGTTTCCACCAATAGATGAATGGGTTACAAAACTCTGGCATATACACACAATGGAATTTTACTGAAACATAAAGAAAAACAAAATTATTCTATTTGAAGGAAAGTGGATGGAACTAGATAGAGAATATTTTGCTGTGAGTTTAAGCAGTCTCAGAATGTGAAGGGCAGCATTTTCTCTCATATGTGGAGCTTCAGATAAATGAGGAGAAACACCAGTAGAATAGTAGAAGGGGACTTGGGGAGGGAAGTGGTAAGAAGAAAGGGGAGACTTGATGAAGGACACAGACCAAACGATCCTATGTACATTTGTAAACTATAAATACCAGTTTCAGTCTTATGAATGGGGAGGAGAAGGTAGCAATGTGGGAAATGCCCCAGGTGCTCCGTGCTTGTGTCTATCACACTAAAATCAATTTGATGAATGGTCACAGTGCACTAATAAAAATATATTAAAAATATCATTTATGCTGATGGTTTTGCGAGTCCTATCTGCAGACTGACCAGTTCACCTGGATTCATAAACTGTGTGTCATCACCACTGCATGTTAATAAAATCCAAGTCCAAAATAATTTCTACCCTAGGGAATATACTTATCCTCAAATGTCTTCTCAGTAAATGGCACACCACTTATATGGATTCCTAACCCTAAACTCACCTTGGTCCTTGGGTTCTCATTGTTGAGCCTGTCTAATCTGGTGCTGACCTACCTCTCTGATCTAATATCCTTTCACATTTACTGCATTCTAAATACAATGTTCTTATTTCTATCACTGTGGTAAGTGAAGGTTGTTCCCATTTTCAGGTCCTGTGATGTGCTATCACTTCTGTGGGGAAGCTGTTCTCCAGCATTTTGGTAAACTGAACACACACCATACAAGTTCCAGCTCAGCCTTCTCAGAGACCCCTTTCTTTCTATGCCTACATGCTCCTCTCCCTCCCAGTGCATATTCCATTTTATAAGTATAAATGTCTATATTTTTTCAATGCCTAAACATTGAAAAAATGAGCCATTATAACCTTCTGGATGTGAGGAATTACAATTATTCATTGCTTAAAACAGTACATGACATCTAGTAAGAACCCATTAAATATTTCTAGACTGACAGATCTCAAAAATTTGTCATGTAAAAAGTATAACTAAAATTCATTGAAACACCACCCACATCTCAAAACTGTGTGCCAGATTTTTATTTTCACAACCAATTTCAATTCTGAACTTTCTGTTCATTCCCTAGTTTATATTTCATCTTTTTCCACAAGACTGATATAGTATAATTTATTTTTACAGTCACAAAGTAGCTAGGACAATGAACCAATGATGTCTACAAGTTACCAAATTTATAATATGTGTATAATGTATGCGTCATATTTAAAACTATGCAATCTCGGGTCCTTCTTTTCTCCTTCATTTATTTTCTTTGCCAGTTGAATATAGATATAGATCAAACAGATCTCCTTCTCTAAATATAGTTTTATTTGTCTTTTTTCAGTCATTACCATACCCTCTCCTTTGCCTTTATATCTTTCATAACTTCAACAATGGAGACATAAAAAAATGGAAAATTTTAAAATAACTTCTTTCTTTCTTTCTTTCTTTCTTTCTTTCTTTCTTTCTTTCTTTCTTTCTTTCTTTTCTCCCTCTACCCAATGCTTTTTATTTATTTATTTTTACTTTGAAATGGAGTGTGGCCGGGCAAGGTGGCACACACTTGTAATCCCGGTAGTTAAGAGGCTGAGACAGGAGGAGCATAGGTTTGCAGCCAGCCTCAGCTATGGAGTGAGGCCTCCAGAACTTAGTGAGACCCTGTTTCATAATAGATAATAAAAAATAGGGCTGGGGGTGTAGCTCTGAGGTAGAATGCCCCTGGGTTCAATCCCTAATACTACAAAAATAAATAAATAAATAAATAAGTAAATAAATAAATAAATAAATGTAAAAAATGGGGTTTGATATCCTCCTGCTTAGGCCTCCCAGGTACTGGGATTACAGGAATATGCCTCTATCCCCAGCTAATATAATACGTTCTTACTGTGCACTTGAATTTGTTCATTCCCTGCCCAAGGCATCTGAGAGAAGCCAATGCTTCATGTTCTCCTTCCAGCTCTTACAAACTTATCTTTTTTTTTTTTTCCTCACAGCTTTGCAAATACATGCAGGTACCTTGGAAAGCTCATATACCATATTAACATTTTAAAAGTATATTCCTTAAAGGTCTCTTTCACATTTTTAGGTGGTGGAAGAAAACCAACTTTTCAATCAACAAAAATATTATTTAAAAACGAATTCACTTTTCTTTTTGGGGAGTATTACTGGGGTTGAAACCCAGAGGCTTTCTACCTCCAGGCTACACTCCCTGACCTATTTTTTTCTTTTATATTTTATTTGAAAACAGGGTCTCACTAAGTTGCTGAAAGCCTCACTAAGTAGCGGAGGCTGGCTTCAAACCTGTGCGATCCTCTTGTCTCAGCCTCCCAAGTGTGGGGATTACAAGCATGCGCCACCACGCCTTGCTAACCAATTCACTTTCTAAGTCTTGTCTACTGCATAAATAGGATTTCTTACAAAAATACAAATTCTACAATTTTTTTTACCTTTCTGTAGTTCTGATATCTTTTCTGTTTTCTTTTTGCAAATGTATGAAGTATGAAGCAGGCTACTTCCTATTGAGCCATATCAGAGAAATTAAGTTTAGATTATATTCTATAAAAAACCACTCTTTTCAAGTAAACTACAACAGACTCAGGCTCTCTCAAAGATCAGGATTTAAACAAATTATGGCTTCTGACTTTGGTGGGCCATAACTATAAGTACTCTGCAAAAATAATAAATTAAAAACAAAAGTATTGGAAAATATAGTCCTGCATTAAGGCATTCCATTTGATTCCCTTGAACTCAGGATTTTGAAGAGAGACATTAACACTCCCATGTTCACTGCGGCAGTATTCATAATAGCCTAGATGTGGGAACAACATAATGTCTATCCACAGATGAATGAATAAAGAAAATGTGGTGTCCATACGTATTATGGAATAGTATTCGTTCTTAGAAAATAGATGATTCTGCAAGAAGTGACAATATGGATGAACCTTAAAAACATAATACTAAGTGAAATAAGCCAGTTACAAAAGGACAAGTACTGCACAATTCCACTTAAATGAGCCATCTAAAATTATCAAACTCATAAAAACAAAGAGTATAATGTTGGCTCCCAGGGACTGCAGAGAGGTGGAAATGAGGTTTCTAATTAATGGGTATATAATTTGTGATACAGGATGGATAAATTCTAGATATCTGCAGTACAACATGCTACTAATAGTTAACATTACTACATTGTGCACCTAAATATCAGTTAAAAGGCTAGATCTCATGTTGAATGTTCTCACCAATTACATTTTTTAAACTATATCCTATGTGTCAGCACTGTGAGAAGGCTTTTGTTTTATTCTCTTCCATTTCGTTTAAGGGCACTGTCTTCTTTGGCAAGAGTGTAGCCAATTTACATTTTTCCAGTTATGTAAGAAATTATGTGTGGAAACTTGGCTTAAACAGCTCTGTTTCATCTCAGCAATATTTTAGATTCTTTCTTGAAACTGGTGCCCTGAACAATCGCTGCTTGGCTGTACTGTCCCTAAATCTAACTCAGGTTTTGTTCAGTCTTTGCATCGCCTGCCACAAATTGTACTGATTGTACCGGTACCCTTGGGCTGGCTGGACACAGCCAATTGAGCCCAATGCTGGCATTTCTATTGTGCTCAGCCCATTCCCAGAACACCTTTTATGCCAATTTGACATATCAAGTACAAGGTTGAGAGCACAAGGCAAGTACTCAGGAACGTCACAGGAGAAAAAAAGGCTGGAGAATTCAAATAAGATCAAAAAAGGAAAAACAAACCAGAAGTATGTGAGACTAGAGAAACATAAGATGGAGTGGAAATGGAGATAAAAGGGGAATATCAATTATCAGTACTATGGATCAAGCAAAGAAAAGATTAATATGTATTAATATAGATATAGATCTAGATAAATAGAAAAACAATTCTAAATTCATTCAATTGTTTAAAAGTAAGGCTAATAAAATCATGTTCTTAAGTCACATACTATTTATATCTAATTACACTACAAAAAAAGTATTACATGTTGTCAAATGTAAAGAAACCCAGGTGAATTTTAGCTGGTTAAACAATAAAACCATTCCCTCTGTAAAACCTAGTCCTTGTGACTTCAGAGTTTTTATTTATTAATTGGCACATCAAGTTAGACTGCACCTTAGAGGAGAAATGATTTCACACTAAAACAGGAAGAATACCAGTTCAGACATGAGGAGTTTCTTTAATCTAGTGAATTAAAGCAAATGTACAAAAAATTAAATGCAAAAAGGAAATTGTTGGATAAAAACCAAAAGGACTAGTTTCAGCTTTACTTTCAGTTCAAGGTTTCAAGCAGTATGGCTTGTAGTCATTTTAGAAATTAGTTTTTATACATGGAAAATCCTTTTATTTCCATTTGCTTCCATGTAGAAGCATATAATAAGGAAGTGAACTTATTACAATTCATTGTTTATTTATTTGTGTGGCAATGGGTCCTGAACCCAGAAGCATTCTAACTCTGAGCTAAACACCTAGCCCAGTTTTCTTTCTTTCTTGGAAACAGGATCTCACTAATTTGCAGAGAGATTAGCTACATTGTTGAGACTGACTTTGAACCAGTAATCCTCTGTCTCAGCCTCCCAAATACTGGGATTACAACTACGCTGGACTGATAATACCTTTTAATATCATAATAAATAATAAGAATATTTGTTCTATATGTATAAAGTCATGCTCTATTTTGGGAGGGCAGCTGATCACAATTTGCTTCATGTATCAAGGTGTGGAAATGGTTACATATGAATTGATTTAATAACTGGTTACCAGTACAGACAAAAAAATAAAAAGAAAAGAAAAAATACAACTCAAAAAAACACAACCGCAAAGATTTTTCAGTGACAAGAATATACTTTCGTATTTCAAGATAATGTAGTTAGTTAAAAAAAAGGAAAAAACCTTGATGTAAAATTCTCCTTTTCCTCTGGATTAATGAATATCATTTATTAAGTATAAAGTCTTTATATGTTCCACGTTTTAAGAATAAATGTACATTAAATCTTTAAAAAATAAAAATGGGTGGAGAGATCGAGATGGCGATGGAGAGACGCAGCGTATCTCACAGGCTGAAGCAAATTAAGTTCAACTACTAAGATGGAAGCGTCGTAATAAAGAAAAAATTCAGCGTATTGAGGAGGTAGAAAGGAAATAGGCAGATAGGGAAAAGGCCTTGGTAGAAAAAAGTTAATTTCCTGAGTTTCCTGAGGGACGACAAATGCCTGAAACTCCAAAGGCTCAGAGATAAGAAGACTAGAGCTTCACAAAGCCATCCTGAGTTTCCTAATCAACAAACCCACCGAGCAAGCCTGGCATTCCTGAAAGGAGACCCTTCAAAGGACTTGCAAATGCCCTATGCAAATTCTCCTTGGAATCCCAAAAGTCACCCTAACCAAAAACAGACTTGCAAGTGGTCAGGCTTTGGCCAGTCAGATGTCAAAGGGGGACTTTCCCACTCGGGACCCCCTCCCCCTTTGGGGAGCTGTTCTCTCTCTTGCAGGTCGTGTTGGCCCTGAGAGAAGGCAGAGTGCATCTGAGGGCACGTGGCTCGGGCAACTCTCGAGTAGTGACCTGAAGGCCTCTGCTGGACATCATGGCTGGCCAGGCCCCTAGGGGTGACCTGTACCTCTTTTCTGGCAGATCGCGTGGACTCTGGGAGAAAGTAGTTTGCAACTGATGGGCACTTGGCTCGGGCAACACTCGGGTAGTGACCCTGAAGGCAGCTACTGGACCCCAGAGTTCCAACCACCCCTATGGGGTGTTCAGCCACTTTTCTCTATTCCGTTCTGGCAGATCACGTGGACTCCGGAAGAAAGCAGCCTGCACCTGAAGGCAACTCGGCTTGGGCTACTCTCAAGTATTGTCCTGAAGGCAGCTGCTGGACCCAGAGTTCCAGCCCCTTTGGGGGTGTTCAGCCACCCTTGCCCCATTCCCTGCTGCTTCCAATAAACCTTTTACTCCCCTTCCTGAGGTCTGCAGGTGTCATTCTTCGCTCACCGTAGACAAGAACTCGCCGGGTTTTCTCTCAAGAAACCCCCGTATCAGTATGACCCAAAACAGACCTGGGGACTACAGCAGAAGAAATCCAACAACTGAACTGCAAGATTCACCACAACACAAAAAGAAAGAAAAAACTGAGCTGAAGATGCAGGCGGCCGGTAGATTACAGGTGCAGGCGTAGGCGGCCAGGGCCGGCGGCCCAAACAGTACTCTTGGGTCCTTAACATTCCGAGAGAGGCCCTAAAGTCTGAAAGTGGCCATAGAGTTCCAATACCTGAAGTTGCAAGCTAACTGGAGCTCCTGAGCGGCACTGTTTGCCCACCAAAGGCAGCCCCGCAGACACGCCTGGAGACCATTAGGGATCCAGAAGCGGACCTGCTACCGGCGGGAGCAGAAAATCAGTGGGATATGGAAGAGCTGCCGGAACTTCAGAGCCATAGATTGGACTGCTAGATAACAGCATGAACTCAGAGGAACCACGGGACCGGCGAGCACACAGTAAGTGTGATAACTCTGAGAGCCAGTGAGCACAGAGGGGGCCACCTCAACTCCGGTATCACAGAAGGGCGCTTAAGGTGTGATACCTACACAGGGCTACAAGGGGACACTCCAAGCAAATACAAGACAGTGGCACATTTACCATATATTAGTAATGTAGTAGGACTGGTTTTTTTTAAATTTTTTATTATTTTTCTATCCTTTTATATTTTATTTTTTATTTTTGTGGTTTGGTATTGTTTGTTTCATTTTTGGGGTCTTTGGGTTTGTTTTGGGTTTTGGGTTTCTGAGGGGATAAGTTTTTGGTTCCTTCTTTTTTTACTTATATATGGTGGTTAGTGTTTTGTTTTATCATCCTGTTTATTCTCTTAATCTTTTCTATTCTCTCTTGGCGGTAATTTTTTTTTTTTTTGTCGAAGTTTCTGTCTATGCATGATGTATAAAAGTTAGCCTTTGTACCTTATCTTGTTTCTTTATCTGTTTGTCTTTGCTCCCTTCCCCCACTCCTACTACAAAGTCTTCAATTTAGGCTATATACTATCTTCCCTCAAAACTTTCTCTTTGTCCTGTAAATGTATCTCTGTCCTTAATACACAAAATTTCTCACATCTCCCTACTTATATATTCCAATAAATACAACAGCCTTACTATCTAAACTTCTCCCATTCTCAACCAGATACAACCTTATTATATGTAAATTCTTCCACAACCTAATCATATTTTCTACTTTACCTGACTCCTGCACCAATCACCATACCTACTCCACCATCACCCAACCCTCACCACTCGGAAAAGTACTGCCTACTCGTTGATTTTTCTAAATTCCTAATACTAAGACTGGGCTAAAAATAATACCCACAAGCAATGGGAAGACAGCAGAAAAGCAGGCCTGAGAACTTTGAAAATATGAGAACGAGGAATAGTGGAGAAATGACAGAAGTCACGAATACTGACCTACAAGAAATACAAGAAGGGGAGTTCGAATCTTGATCTACAATATGATGAAAGGATTTAAAACAAGTTTAGAGGAGATGAAAGATGAGTGAGAAATACTAAGAAAGAATCAGAAAGAGGCCTGGAATAAAATGAGTCAATAAATGAAATGAAGTCAGCAATAGAAAGAAATTCTGGAAGATTAGATGAAATGAAAAGTACAATATCACTGTTAGAAGACAGTTCATCCAAAAACACAATCAATAGTATACAGAAGTCATTACAGCAACAAAACCTAAACATACAGCAAATTTGGGACAACATGAAATGCCCTAACTTACGGATAAAAGGCATCAAAGAAGGGGTAGAGGTACAGACCAGGGCATCTGTAATCTCTTCACAGAAATAATTTCAGAGAATTTCCCAAACATGGAAAGAGACATAGATCTTCATGTTCAAGAGACATACAGAACACCATTATGACAAGGTCAAAGAAGGACCTCCCCATGCAACATAATAGTCAAAATGACTAAGATAGAGGCCAAGGAAGGAATCTTAAAAGTAGTGAGAACAAAAGGTCGAGTGACATACAAAGGCAAAACAATAAGAATCACCCCAGACTATACAACCCAGGTCATGAATGCCAGGAGAGACTGGTATGATGTGATCCAGACCTTGGAAGAAAATAACTTCCAAACAAAACTACTTTATCCAGCAAAACTACTACTCAAAGTTAAGGAGAAATAAAAGTGTTTCAAGATAAACAAAATTTCAAAAAAAATTATGAATTCTAAGCCAACACTAGATAAAATACTTAAAGGAATAAACCATAAAGAAGAGAAAAAGAAGCAGACTTCAGAACCAGAGAAGAGAGGAAAGTGATCAGAGGGGCTTCTAAGTAAAGAAGAAAGAAAAAGCTACCAAACAGATGACAGAACACAAAATGACAGAAAACAAAAATCATATTTCAATAATAACTCTTAGTGTCAGAGGACTTAACTCACCAATCAAAAGACATAGACTGGCAATGTGGATCAAAACCTAAACCCAAATATATGCTGTTTGCAAGAAACTCACCTAACAGCCAAAGACATTCACAGAGTGAAAGTGAAAGGATGGAAAAATATATACCATGCTACAGGAGAACAAAAAAGGGCAGGGGTAGCAATCCTGATATGCAACAAAACAGACTTTAAACTAAGACACATCAGAGGAGACAAATCAGGGCACTTCCTTTTATTAAAAGAAACAATACACCAAGATGATATAATGATAATAAATGTTTATGCTCCAAATGTGAATACAACCATATTTGTAAAACAACACTTTTGGGACATCAGATCTCAAATAGACCCAAATACAATAATTCTGGGAGACTTTAATATGCCTCTCACACCACTGGATTGATCTTCAAAGCAAAAGATGAATAAAGACTCTTTAAAACTAAAGAAAACTATAAAACAAATGGACCTAATAAACTTATACAGAATATTTCCTCCAGAAACTACAGAATACACATTCTTCTCATCAGCCCATGGAACCTTCTCCAAAATAGCTCACATCCTGGGACACAAAGAAAGCACCAGCAAATTCAAAACATGTAATATAATTCTTTGCATCTTTTCAGACCATAATGGAATGAAAGTAGAAATCAACAACAGGAAACTCAAAAGAAACTATGCAAATACATGGAGACTGAATGATACACTATTGAATGATGAATGGGTAAGAGCAGAGATTAGGAAAGAAATAAATTTTTGGAAATAATTGAAAACAGAGACACAACTTACCAAAATCTATGGGACAATATGAAGGCAGTATTAAGAGGAAAGTTTATAGCATTGAATGCCCACATAAGAAGGACTCAGAATCACCAAGTTCAGATCCTATTGGCACAACTCAGGACCTAGAAAGACTGCAACAGTCCAATCCCAAAGCCAGCAGAAGACAGAAAATTATTGAAATTCAAGCAGAAATAAATGAAATAGAGGACAAAAAATAATTCAAAGAATCAATAAAACAAAAAGCTGTTTCATTAAAAAGGCTAATAGAATTGAAAAACCCCTGGCCAACCTAACCAAAAGAAAAAGAGAATCAATGCAAATTACTAAAATCAGAAATGAAAAAGGAGACATCACCACAGATAGTGGAGAAATTCAAAGGATTATCAGAAACTACTTTAAAAATTTATACTCCAATAGACAAGAAAACATGGAAGAAATTGATAGATTCCTAAACACAGTTAACCTACCCAAACTGAACTAAGAGGACAGAACAAGCCTAAATCAACCAATAGCAAACAATGAACTAGAAATGAAAATAAAAATTCTTTCACCAAAGAAAATCCCTGGCCCAGATGGGTTTCCAGCTGAATTCTACAAAACCTTCAGTAAAGAACTAATAACAATACTGCATAACTTATTCCAGGAAATTTAAAGAGATGGAACTCTTCCAAATTCCTTCTATGAGGCCAGTATCACATCAATCCCCAAACCAAATAAGATACCTCAAGAAAGGAAAACTACAGACCAATATTCTTAATAAACATAGATGCAAAAATTCTTTTTTTTTTTTTTTTGGTGGTGGTACTGGGGTTCCTGGAAGCCCTTCTACCTCTGGGCTACACTCCCAGACCCATTTTTTTATATTTTTATTTGGAAACAGTCTCTTAAGCCAGCGTGGCTGGCTTTGAAGCTGCGCAATCCTCCTGTCTCCACCTCCCGAGTGCAGGGATTGCAAGTGTGCGCTACCACACCTGGCTTAGATGCAAAAATTCTAAACAAAATACTAGCCATATGCATTCAAAACCATATCAAGAGAATAATACACCACAAACAAGTTGGATTCATTTCAGAAAAACAAGGCTGGTTCAACATATGCAAATCAATACATGCCATTCACCACACAAATAGAATCAAGAATAAAAACCACATCATTATAGCATTAGATGCTGAAAATAATTCGACAAAATCCAACACCCATTCATGTTAAAAACACTATAGAAAATTGGAATAGAAGGAACATACCTCAACATCATTGAGGCAATATACAACAAACCCAAAGCCAACATTATACTGAATGGGGAAAAACAGCAAGAATTCCCCCTAAAATAAGGAACAAGAAAAGGATGCCCAGTATCACCACTCCTCTTCAATATAGTCCTTGAGACTCTTGCCACAGCAATAAGACAAGAGAAGGAAATAAAAGGAATTCAAATAGGAAGAGAGGAATTTAAATTATTCTTATTTTCAGATGACATGATCCTTTATCTAGAAGACCCTAAGAACTCAACCAAAAGACTTCTGGAGCTAATTAACAAATTCAGCAAAGTTGCAGGATACAAAATCAACCTAGAGAAATCAGTGGCTTTTCTTTACACCAACAATGAATCCACAATGAAAGAAATAAAACAATCAAATATATTAACTATAACCTCAAAGCAATAAAATACCTAGGAATAAACCTAACCAAAGATGTAAAAGACCTCTACAACAGAAACTATAAAACACTAAAGAAAGAAATTGAAGAAGACCTTGGAAGATGGAAAGACCTCCCATGTTCGTGGATAGGCAGAATAAATGTCATCAGAATGGCCATTCTGCCAAAAATGATTTATAGATTCAATGCAATTCCCATTAAAATACCAATGACATTCTTCACAGACCTAGAAAAAGCAATCATAAACTTTATATGGAGAAAGAAAAGAACCAGAATAGCCAAAGCAATTCTCACCAATAAGAATCACGCAGGAGGCATCACAATCCCAGACTTCAAACTATAGATCAATAGTAGCAAAAACAACATGGTACTGGCACAATAACAGGTACACCGACCAGTGGAACAGAATAGAAGATACAGAAACAAACCAACACACCTACAGTAAATTAACCTTTGACAAAGGGGCCAAACTCATATGCTGGAGAAAATACAGCCTCAACAAATGGTGCTGGGAAAACTGGCTATCCATTTGTAGAAAGATGGAATTAAATCCTTACCTCTCGCCATGAACAAGAATCAACTTGAGATGGATGAAAGACTTAGAAATTAGACCAGACTGTGAAGTTAGAGGAGAGCATAGGTTCAACACTACAACACATAGGCACAGGCCGTAACTTTCTCAACAAAACCTCCAAAGCTCAGGAAATTAAAGCAAGAATTAACAAGTGGGATAGCATCAAACTAAAGTTTCTTCTCGTCAAAGGAAACCATCAAGAACCTAAAGAGAAAGCCTACAGAATGGGAGATCTTTACCAGTCACCACTCCAATAGGGGGCTAATATCCAGAATTTACAAAGAGCTCAAAAGACTCTACACTGCAAAACAAACAACCCAATCAAGAAATGGGCAATCGAATTGAATAGACACTTTACAAAAGAAGAGATACAAGTGGCCAACAGATTCATGAAAATATGTTCTTCATCATTAGCCATCAGGGAGATGCAAATCAAAACTATGCTGAGATTCCATCTAACACCAGTCAGATTGGCAAGCATAAAGAAATCAAATAACAACAAATGCTGGTGAGGATGTGAGGAAAGAGGAACTCTTTTACACTGTTGGTGGGCGTGCAAACTAGTTCAGCCACTATGGAGATCTGTGTGGAGATTCTTTAGAAAACTGGGAATAGATCCACCATATGATCCAGCTTTACCACCTGGGTATTTTTCCAAAGGGGTTGAAAACAGAGAACTACAGGAACATATGCATACTTATGTTCATAGCAGCACAATTTGTAATAGCCAAAATATGGAAACAACCTAGGTCCCCATCAACAGATGAATGGTTTGCAAAATTATGGGAAATACACACAATGGAATTCTATTCAGCTATAAAGAACAAAATCATGTAATTTATAAGAGGATGGAAAGTGCTGGAAAGCATTATGTTAAGTGAGATCAGCCAAACACAGAAAGAGAAGGGACATATGTTTCCTCTAATATGCCCAAACTACTGAGCACTGGGGATACAGAGGGACTCCAGATAATGGAAGGAAAATCTCAGCAAAGTTTGAATGGAAAGGTAAGAAAGGTAGGAGGCTGAACTTGATTTATGAGGGGCTATTTCCAAATAGGTGTAAAAGTATGAATATAGCAAGGTTAGCCTGGGTATTAATTGTTAGGAGGGGGAAGGGAAAATGAGGGGGGGAGAGGACACCAAATACAGATTAAATGTATAACATTTACTTTCAATAAAAATAAAAATAAGATAAATAAAAATAAATAAATAAATAAATAATAAAAATCTTTTTGACCAGAGCAACTAAATTATTTCAACTAAAAAATGCTATAAAAATCAGAAATAAGTATAACTGAAAAGAATGGTAAATAACATGAGGGCAAAAACTCTTTGAACATATTCTCACCTATAGTTTTTATTATCCCAGCCAAAATCAAAGCCTGTCTTTTCCATCCATTTACTAAGATATGCTCATTTCTTTTTAGTACTTCTCACTTAACAAATCCACTCTTTTATTTACTAAGGAAACAAATTATATGTTCAAATAACATACATTCTTGGACACATAAAGTACCGATTTTATTCTAAAATTGTAATCATTTGTCCTATGTAGCTCACTATTTAAATTCTACATGAAACAGCAGATTCCAGTTCATGTTTGACTATGTTTAACTTTTTAAAAATATTTATTGGATCCAGGCATGGTGGTGCATGCTTGTAATCCCAGTATTTGGGAGGCTGAAACAGGAGAATCAAGGTTTGCAGACAGCCTCAGATACTTAGAAAGGCCCTTTGCAAGTCAGTGAGACCCTGTTTCAAAATAAAAAATAAAAAATATGGCTGGGGGTATAGTTTGAACATTGAATGCCTCTGGGTTCCATCCCTAGTACCACAAAAATAATTTTTTTATGGGTACATTGTAGTCATACATCTTAATGGAGTACAAAATGCTAGAGGTATACATGCACACATCATTCATTTAGCCCTTCTCCAATTCCCACCCCATTTCCTACCCTTCTCTTCTCATGTTTCACTTACTGGTTGACTTTTATGTTTGTAAATGTACATCATGTACATTAGGGAATTTCCCTCTTCCTCCTTCCATCACCCTTCATAACTTGCTCTGGCTGCTCTTGGAAGAGTTAGGAGTTGTAAAACACAGAATAGGAAGTACAGAAATAAAGATGAGACCACCAAGTGTCCTGGATATAATACTACCATTAGGACAAGGGTCGCTTGATTCATGGAATCTGAGGAGAAATTTCTGGAAATTCATTTAAGAAGTGAGATGTTAAGACAGGTCTTCCAGCTCTGACAACTGCTTCCCATAAATAATCACTAACAGCAACTAAGATGTGGACACCTATGAGGATATCCAGGAACACCCAGAACTCCCATACCTAGGCAAATATGTTATGAAGGGTTAAATTTCAAAATAAAGAAAATTAAAGTCTGGGGATATATCTTGGAGGTAGAATGCTTCTGGGTTCAATTCCCAGTACCAAAAACAAATGGACAAAAAGAACTACCAAAATGAAGGAGTAACCATGGACCCAAATCCATAAAATACCACTTTTTAAATTTCAAGAGCCATGCATTCATTGTTATTCATGTCAGTCCTTAAATCAGGTTAACCTTTTGGTCTGGCTGCTTCCCATTTGAAACCAACAAAACATTAGTATATAGATTACATTGTTCAAGTTTATACAAAAATGTTCTTATTTAATTAATTGATTATGTGCTTATTGAAATTATATATTTATCAACTTTTTGTATTATATAGACACTATATCACTTATTTGACATTTTCAAGTGTAATCTAATGACATCTTTCTTCTATAGCATAGATACTAATTTGTCAAGTTAGTCGAAGGATAGAATCTAGGTTATAGCTTATAATGAAAATGAAAAAGGGAGGAAAACTAAAATTTAATAAATCTAAGAAATTAAAAGTTCTACAAAAATATCTTAAACATGGGAAAATCTATCTAGTTTTTAATGCCATGTTTATCATATGTATCCTCTATGAAATGAACAAAAAAGGATAAAATAATTTAACATTGGTTTTTAAGACTATCAACAAATTTATAATTTCTCAGGAAGCTTAATCCAGCTCTATATAGGTATGAATTGCAGCTTTATTTGGGTCCAATAAGAAAATCATCAGCAAAACCTACACTGATTATTTTTTATTTAATTAATAATGATTAATCAAAATGGAAAATAATTTTATAGCATCAAATCTATCTAAATGAATGCAAATTCCTTATGAAATGACCAAAACAAACCTATACTTCAACAAAAATTCTTATTCTTAACACATTAAAACAAATGCTTTATTCTGTAACACACATTAAGTTTTCTCTTCTTTCATACCATATTTGGTGAAGCAATTCTGATTTTTTTGGGCATTGTACTATTAACAATTCACATAGTGTTCTGAAATGAACTGACTATTTCTACAGAGAAACAGCTGTCAATCCAGTAGTTGATGAGCAGACAGATATAATAAAGCTTTCCATATTTAGTGTTACCAAGGAAACCTTTCTCACTACACATTCATTCAACATGCAAGCTTTGAAGGGATTGTATTTTCTCTCTGTTCATGTAAGAGGAAAGTAAAGGACAGGTATAAGTTTAAAACTCTGGAATGAAACATTAGATCCATGTCAATAAGGAGTATTGAGAAAATTAGTTAGCCGTATTGATCTGATTGAACACAAACAAGATAGTGTTTGAAAAAAAGGAAAAACTGGAATAAATAAATATGCCCATGGGAATCTGGTTACTGAAATATTTCAAGAGGGAATGCCATTGTAAACAATACTAAAATATTAATACAAAGAAGGATGAAACAAGAAAACAAAATAACAGGAACAAAGAACCACAACAAAGGCAATGAATTATGTAAAACAGCAAATCTGCAGGTATGGTCTTGAAAATATTTATTTATAGCAATACTATACGAAAAATATTGGCTAATCCTAAAAACCAATGACTCAAGCAGCTATAAAAAATATTTAAATTGGTCAAAACTGTTGATTGCAATATCTACATTTAAAGTGTTTGACATCTAACTTCTTTGATGTACTTGGTAAGCACCCAGTACTATCATTAATGTAAGAAAATTGTGAAAGTCCCTGAAAGAGTTAAATATGCATAAATGAAACAATTCCAATTATGATAAGTATATTGGTAGGTGTACTATGCTTTCACTTGTTTAAGGTTAATATCTAAAATTAACACTTAATATTGAATATGTTTAACATTTAATGAAGCATGTATGTACACACACACACACACACACACACACACACACACACACACACACTTCACTGAACATCTGAGAACACATGCATACTGCTTGAAAACGTTACCTCTCTGCCAACCCTCACAAGAAAACCCTACAGAATGAATGGTAGCCTTCACACCTCCTACATTATCAAAGCATCATGCCACCACCTATGCACTGCTAGTCATCATGAACTTTCTGTCTTTTTCACATCCTTATGGGGAACCCTCGAATTTATGTGTAAAAATAATTAACAGAAAATCTCTTTTAGTTATATACACATCATAATAAAGTAACTCTATTATTAAAGTCCACGCCACCAGTACAGATTCAAATAAAATTTGTACTGACCTTATTTTCAAAGGACAATGACCAGTTTGCCTTCTTTAAGATCTCTGGCATACTCGTATAAATGTTAATGAATTTTCTCCTTGTGCTGACATAATATGAAATGCACACACTGATGAGAGTGTCACTGAATCAATGAGGCTCTAGTCCAATAACATATAATTCCCAAGTAAAGATCTAAGGATATTACTCATTTGTGGGACTTATGGTCTTCAATAATATCTAAATTAAAAATAAAGTTGTCTTTTCAGAGTAGATACATGCATGTGAACGAATTATGACTTGGCTCATCTACAATTTGTTACAGACAACTGTAACATGAAGGGCTAGAATATTAAGGCTTGAAAATGGTAAATCTTCATTTCCTAAAATAGAGGTCACTCAGCTAAGAAGTATAGTACTGGGGTTCAAACAAATTGGGGAGAGTTGATATCTATCTTATAGTTAAATATTAAGAGACATATTATATATATATATACATATGTATGTATATGTATGTATGTATGTATGTATGTATAATACTGACTTTAAAAAAATCAAATATCCCTGACACACATTTATTTTAATCTGTGCCAAAAATGTGTTTTCAGAGAAAAGTCTTATTTTCATACTCAGACTTTGTATCATCACTCATTTGTATAAGTGTACTTCATTGCAGCACGGGCCCTACTCCAGGTGTGTAAGTGTCACACAGCAGCTGTATAAAGCCTGGCCAATTCCCTCTCCCTGTGACCCGGACCTCCCCAACTTCCTAATACTTATGAATTTATGAAACTTTTTTTCAGTACCATTTTGTTTTGGATGTCCATTGGATTACAAACTTTATTTAAAAATACAAACAAAAAATAAATTTCTCGGAACAGGACTAGAGAGAATTTAAATAAATATGACTGATAAAATGTGAAATTATGTTTTCTAGTGATTTAAAAAGCATGTATTTGTCTATAACACTAATAAATTTTGTAATTTAAGTAAACAATTTTGTGCATTTTTTTTTACCTATAGCATGTGCTATCCAATTCAGGTCCATTAAGAAGAACAGTATCAAAATAAAAAAAACAGGAAAATAAATACATTTTGTAAATACATCTTGTAATTTTCTATAAAGTAGAATATTATGTAATTTGATTCTATATATCTTATATTTTTTGCTTTCTATGTAATCTATTTTAATAGATTTATTGAGATAAAATCCACATTCCAACTAACTTTTAAATTTAGACCAAGAATGAGATCTATGCATGACACCAGATGAAGTCTCACTTTATATTTTATACTCATACCTTTTCTACAAACTTTTGTGGTATCTGGAAATTACAAAGAGTAAGTAAAGAGATTAAAGTTGAGTGATTTTTTTCTAAGAGACCACTAAAATGTATCAATTACAAGGAATAAGAGATGAGTTATAAGTCAAAATTTGTGCTCTGAATCTAATAGAACTTTGAACACATTTGTAAACAATGAAGAAAACAGAGATTCAATAAAATCTATAAAATACCTGGTAGCTTTGATTATTTCCTCTGTGTCTTTTGGTCTTCTAGATTTTTTAAAACTGTTCTACCTAAATTAACCGAAAGTGTGTTTGTGTGTGTGTGTCGGGGGTGGTAATATCAATCTATCATTAACTGCTTTAAAGAAGAGGTGGGTATGTTAGTACGTGTCTATATCTAATGTCCATCAATCCATCATTGACTGATTTTTACCTGTGAATGTTTGCTTTTAGCCCTATTTCTTCAAAACCATTTAATCTCTATAGATATATACGCTTCATCGTGGGGTTTCTATAAGTCTTTGACACATTATTATGAACCCAATATGGTATAAGAACTCCAAATACGTATTGTACTGCACATCTTTCTGGTGTCTTGAATCCATGCTCATAATTTACCTCCCTTGTTCAAATTTAGTTTTGTAGTAATGACTGTGGAGCCACTTTAAATGAACTCTGGCTGAGCTAACTGTGTTCTTCTCCTTTGGCCACTGTTTGTGGAACTGGTGAAATGTATACAGAGTAACTGAGTCCATAATTATCGAATCCACACACAGTTGGGCATTCAAAAGGAGTCTGTAAGCTTTCTATCCTCTACTGCAGTTTCTCTTTTAACCTTTAATTCATTCTCTAATATGCATGTGAGCTTAGAAAATACTTTCCTAAAAAAACAAATAAATGGACTAATTTGGGGTTAATGAGTTCCTAATTAAGATAGAAAGTAAGACTGTGGGAGAGGTCATTTTCTATACCTCTAGTTAATCTTTATCCATTCTTTAAATTCAGTTAATGTTAATCTACCCACTAAAAACTTTCCAGAACATTGTCCCTTTTTTCCATTTCTAGCTTGTGTTAGGTTCTACATTAAGCTCTCGAATACTTTATATTTACCTCTATCATGGTATTTATCGCATATGCATGAGATAATTTTCTATTTGCTGATCTACTGCCTAAAAGGTACACTTTCTCAGTTCAGTGAACATGTTTTTTATTTTTAAAATCCTAGTTGTGGCAGATGGTATTGACTGATTGATTAAAAGTCTCTCACATGAAAAGCAATGGAGTCATAATGACTTTTGGAGAAAATTATTATTATTAGAGAAACAGGGAAGCTGAGGGAGCTGGAGAAGAGAGAGGAATCTCTCCTAGCTCTCCTTCCATCAGTGCCTTGTCTATATTGAGAATATAAACTAAAATATTGTAAGAAATTATTAATCACAGAAAACAGCAAAGCAGTCATGAGTCAGAAAAAAAAAAACAAGGTAGTCACAGATGAATTAAATAAAAGGGTAAAATTTCAGAAAATAAAGAAGTTGTCAAGGTCTATGATTATCATCAGGGCCCCAGCTTATCTTTCCCATTTGGTCCTTGGAGTTTTGTCTTTGTGCAAACAAATCTCCAACTTGGATGGGCAGTTTGTGCCCCTCCCAAGTTGAACCAAGCTAACCTCAAAACTGATGCCTAAGAAAGCTTTCAACCCTTAGTGTTTTATCTTGTGTTAAATATATGCTTGGAAAATTATGTTTAAGTGCTTCAGACCCTTGAAACTATAACATTTACTGTCCTTCATTCAATTTAGGTACCCAATGATCTCTTAGTTGTTTTGAATGGATGTCAAACAGAGCCCTACCTGTTTCAAATTACCATTTTTAATCCCAAATAGGGTTATAATTTGGTCTTTTCAGGATTAGGTTGAATTTCCAATCATATTACACTTTAAGGGTATTCTATATGAATTGTTTTAAGTTTTGATTCAGAGCAATCTCTCAGATTGTAATTGCAGTGATACATTCAAACTTTAATTCAGGGAAGTAGGACCCACTGGATGTGCGATTAAGTTGATCCCTAGTGAATGATTTTGGGGGCTGGGGAAAAACCCATATTCAACCCTTCCTGTGAGCCCAAAATTGACCAGTTTATTCTTTTGGTTTGAAAAATAAAATTTGGGACACCTAACCCATTATCAGCTATTAGTAACGACCTCTTAGTGTGAATTTATTTTATGGCATGTCTCCTAATTTCTAGTTGAGATCAACAGCCCTAAAGAGCAAGGTTTTATTAGAAGAGAAGTAAGGGGTAAAATGTTTTCTCAGTATCCTGTGGCACTCCTTTCTTCATTAGTAGCCTGTAGAAAGCCAGCGAGTAGCAGAGCCTGAGAGCTAGAAATAGAATAGAGATGTATGAAACTATTGTTAAGGCATTAAGGGAAGATAGAGAGGACAAAGACAAATTACTTCAGCTCTAAAATGTTATGTATGGCCTGTACAATATCTTTTCATAACAATGACAGAGCAGAAAGGAATAAGTGGCCAATTTTACTGTTAATCTCTAATCCTATTTTACTCTCAGATTTCACAAGTACTTCTGCAATACAGTATTTTGGCAACATGTCTTCACAGAGAGTAGATGTGCAATCACTTAGGAAAGTAATGCAATCACTTCCATTTATCTTGGGTTGCTTCATGCAAACTGAAATACAATCCTACATTGCAGAAATAATCCCTCATATATAATATCTGTGTAAATATGCTTCAGACTTAAAGTTCACCTCTTATACCATTGGAACATCCAAAATAATAAATGGTGGCAGTATATTATTTGATCTTGAATCATTTATACAAATACCAGCCACTGGTATTCTGATGCTAAAGCTATCATTTCATTTTAAACTGACAGTAAAAATTCTGCTGTATGGTTTATGATACATAATCAAATCAATGTCACTGGAAGGATGAGAATCAATTTGTAATTCAAATCCAAAAAAAAGGCATAGACTTGTTTCTGGATTACAGATAAAGGGCTCTCAAAGAAATATGGTTGATGCTAAAGATACAAAGAAGCAATCACCACACATGATTATACCAGAATCTCCTAACTCTTCAACTTGGTGCTTGGAATGTGCAAACATCCTTGTAATCCCCACGCTTGGGAGGCAGAGACAGGAGGATCGCTCAGGTTCGAAGCCAGCTTAAGAGACCCTGTTTCCAAATAAAAATATAAAATAGCCCAGAGGTAGAAGGGTTTCCAGGAATGCTAGTACCACCAATTGTATCACTGCAATTACAATCTGAGAGATTGCTCTGAATCAAAACTTAAAACAATTCATATAGAATACCCTTAAAGTGTAATATGATTGGAAATTCAACCTAATCCTGAAAAGACCAAATTATAACCCTATTTGGGATTAAAAATGGTAATTTGAAACAGGTAGGGCTCTGTTTGACATCCATTCAAAACAACTAAGAGATCATTGGGTACCTAAATTGAATGAAGGACAGTAAGGAGGAGGAGGACGAGGAGGAGGAGGAGGAGGAGGAGGAGGAGGAGGAGGAGGAGGAGGAGGAGGAGGAGTTGTTGTTCCCCAAGTCTCAAATTGTTTTTAATAGAAAAGTAAAAAATATAAAGAAGATGAAAGAAAAAGAGATTAATATGGAGTTCTAAAGCTTTATTCTTCTAACAAGCCCTTCTCTCCACTGTGAGAGAAAGGAGACATTTTAATTTTCAACAAGTAATAAAAGAAGCAACCCAAAGCAGGCATTCCTTTAGATTGAATAAATTTAGTTTCATGGAAAAGTTCTTCTCTTAGTTTTACTTATTTTGCCATGTACAAGAGATAAAGGAAAATAACTCCTTTTGGCCAAGTGTAATAATGATCCTTTTTAAAGATAATATTGAAATTGGTATTGATATCTGCATATATGAATATAGCATTATTTCAACTGTTTTTTTTTCTCTCCTTTCACCTTCCAACTTCCCTCCCCAAACTTCCATTCCACTAATAGTATATCTCCTCCTTTATCTGAAGCTACTTTTGTTTTCCAATTTTTCTTTAGCTTCCACATATCAGTGAAAACATATGGCCCTTCACTTTCTGAGGCTGGCTAATCTCACTTGGTAAAATATTCTCTATGGTGAGTGAGAGGGAGCAGAGTGGGATCTGAAGGGAAATATATCAAGTGTGTGGATGTATGTTTCCATCACTCTGAACCTCATTATATTATATAATTACAATGCATTAATAAAGATAGTTATAAATAATAAATAAATATATTTGATTTGTGACTATGAAAGGATAATTCTATAAAAATAGTAAAATCCACTGAAGAATATACTTGAAATGAGTGAATTGTATGGTATGTAAATTATATATCAATAAAATTATTTACAATAGAAAAATAAATATCAGCTCATTCTGGGCAGGCCCTCAACCATAGCCCAAAAGAGTTAATTCATCTTTCAATATATATCTACTGACCAACTGTTCTACATGAAGAATTGATCTGATCCAGATTCTAAGTAATCTAAGCATAGTGACACCCCTATCTCCACCTTCAAAAAGTCTCTGATCTAAAAAAAATTTTAAAAAAATGACAGGTATAAGGAAATATTAAAGAAAGTACCATAATTGAGGAATAAACCAAGCTATAAGATTTGAAAGAGAAACTGAGTAACATGTACTTAAGGAAATTAGAAAAGGAAAATTAAATAGGTCTTAAAAATAGATGGTACCTTTAAAAAGAGGAGGTGTGTGTGTGTGTGTGTGTGTGTGTGTGTGTGTATTGAGAAAAGAGGAAAAATGTAGAAAGAACATACCAGAAAATTATATGAGAAAGGAAGGTAAAACTATATCTCAGCAAAGTTAGAGCTTGAAAAGAAAACATTATAGACTATGAATATTTTCAGAACGAGTTTAGAAAATTTTTTTGTTTGTTTGTGGTAGTAGAAATTGAACCCAGGGGCATTCTACCTGAGCTACACCTCCAGCCCTGTTTTGTATTCCTTATTTTGAAACAGGGTCTCACTAAGTTGCAGAGGGCCTCACTAAATAGCTGAGGCTGCCCACAAACCTGCAATTCTCCTGTCTCAGCTGCTTAAATATTGAGATTACAAGCATGTGCCACCATGCCCAGCTTCAGTTAAAAATATTTGAGAAAGTTATTAGAATATATTATCTCAGTTCCATGATTTCCAATTTTAAAGTGTATTAATTTCCAAATTCTAATCATTGAAATCATAATCTAAGGAGCCAACAAAAAGATGTCATAAAATAAAACATTTGTGGCAAGTCTCTCTTTGCATTTTCATAATCCAGAGCCTGGATGCTGCACAGACAGAGAGGGGCAGCAGTTGTTACACTGCAGAGCATCTCTCTTTCTCTCTCTCTTTCTCTCTCTCTCTCTCTCTCTCTCTCTCTCTCTCTCTCTCTCTCTTAAACACACAGACACCCTTTTGTTCTAATGATTAACCTATAGCAAGAATTAAAAGGAAATTAAGGCCTTTAGCCTTAAAAGCCAATAGAGACAATTGAAGCCTTTAGCCTTAAAAAAAAAAAAAAATACATAGAAGTAATCAGCACCCGTTTATCTCCTTTTCTTTGTAACCTGACCTGGGCATAGGAAAGGTAAACTCCATGTGCTGCATCAAAGCACCTATAGTTGATGAGCAACCAATACAGTCCAATACAACAGAGGTAAAAACAAGGTAGATTATTGATCACTGCATTTGGTAAGTGCACTGTCTGGAGGCAAAGAGACACCACCTAGCAAAGATATATATAAGTCACTATCCCATTGCCTTGGTAAATGCTGATAAGAACTTACCAATACAAAGTCTGTATTTAAAGGCCGGGGATGGAGAAGGTGACAGAGTTCCATATTTGGGCTCTTCAGTGTACCTACTAGGCACACTAATTTTTTCCCCTTCTGTTTCTTAGTGATTTTGTAATAAAAATTGTTAAAGATGCACCAAGCCATCTATTAATTTTAATTTCTCTTTTTAACAAATTCTAATTGACTAGAGAAAAAGAGCCCACAGTGACACTATGATCATAAAAAATTTTGCTTCCAGAATATGGTGAGAACATATCACCACATAGCACTGTCCACAAAGTATATGGAAGTAAAAGGCAAATAATTTTGGAGGAAAAGTAAATTTATGAGGACAAGCTACTATAAAGCTATGGAAGAATAAGAAAAGAGTGGAAAAAATAAAAAAAACAATTTCATACAGGCATGAAAAAGTCAATCCAATTACAGGAAGGTCTCAACAAGAAGCAAAAGAACATTAAACAATAGTAGGAACTAATAAAGAACGCAAGCATTCAAAAACATGTGCAGAACGACACAGAAAAAGGACTTAAGAAGCTCCATTACTCCACAGAACTAGACCTAAGATCAACAGCCTGATTCCCACAGTGTTGTGTTTAGGAAGCTACTTCCCAATAGTACTGCTGATATCAACAAAATTCCAGAAGTTTTATCCCTAAAATATAGGACAGCAAAAACTTCCAAACTTCAATTTCCAATGCACTAAGATCCACAGACTTCAGATAGTATTGAATTAAATTTGTTATTAAAATAGCAACACAGCCAGAAAATGGAAGAATTCTCATCCTGAATGCCATTTATAAAAGTGATTTGGTCCATAGCACTGATGAAATACAATCCTAGATTTATTTTTAATATCCTCATTTTTTATTATTCTGTAATTAGGTTAATTTGATAATTAATTATATTTATGATTTTTGTTATTTTTTCCACTTAAAGAAGTTTCTATTATCTTACAACTCTTTTCTCCAATTGGCACTGTTGTTTTACACCTTAAATATCCTTCCATTACTTCATTTATCTTCAAGTAGAGTCTTCTATAGCAATACTCATTTCAGTTTAAATTTATAGAAATATCAGTTTAACTTGTGTTAGAGGAAATGCATAGTATTTTTGGTAGCTATCTTGATTTGTAGGCTTTCTTTGTCTCATTTATTTATCTATTATATGCATAGCATATATGGAGAAAAGTTTTAAGATCATATACCTTTCATGAGATTCTGTCTTAGACTGAATACATTGGTGCACACCTGTAATCCCAATACTTGGGAGGCTGAAATGGTAGAATCACAACTTTGAGGTCAGCCTTAAAAACTTAGTGATATGCTGTTTCAAAATAAAAAATAAAATAGACTCAGTGTGTATCTCAGACATAGAATTCCCCTTCAATCCTCAGTGCTGAATAAAAGAGAGATTGAAATGCTGTCTTGGATTTTGTTATGAGTAATTTTCTACAACCATCTGGCTGGGCCATAGTGCTCAAATATTTGGTCAAATGTTATTCTGGATTTTCCTTTGAGGGTGTTTATATGTAAGATTAACAGTTCAACCAGTGGACTTCTGATTAAACTGCACTTCATGATATGGGCAGGTCTCCTCCAATCTATCAACGCCCTTAATAGAACAAAGATTGACATCTCCCAAGGAAAAAGAAATTCTACCAGCAAATGTCCATTGACTAGAACTTTAAGGCTTCTCTGAGCCACCGGTCTAGTAGCAAACTCCATCAGATTCCGGATTTCCGAGCCCCTACAATTGAATCCTCCAGTTCCTTAAAATAAATGTCTCAATACATAGACATATATAAATGGACTCATTGCATAGCTATATATTCATAAATATATAGGTATATATTTTCTTGAGAATGCTGGTGATAAAGATGATATATAAATGTATACATATATATATCAAGATATTTCTTGATATTTCAAGATATATATATCAAGATATTTCAACACATATGCCTTTACACAGTCATAACCCTCTCTGTTATCAAGTTCCTTAAACTAAAAAAATTTAAAGGTATTTTTTGTTGTTAGCTTTACTTTTTGTTTATGAACATTATTTTTAAAATTTTAAACAATGGGTACAATTTCTTATAAACACATATTCCATAAAGCAAAGAAAATTTTATTGAACTCTCTCCCTGATCTTGATAAAAGCTTAAAGTCTTAGAATATTCTACAAGACAATTTGAATAAGTATGAAATCTAGAACATTTCTGGTCCCCAACATTTCAGATGAGGGATACTCATCTGTAATATCAAATGAAGTATATTTATATTTAAAATATATATGTTGGGCCGAGCGTGGTGGCACACGCTTGTAATCCCACGCTTGGGAGGCAGAGACAGGAGGATCACGCAGGTTTGAAGCCAGTCTCGCTGGCTTAAGAGACTCTGTTTCCAAATAAAAATATAAAATAGGTCTGGGTGTGTAGCCTGTAGGTTGAAGGGTTTCCAGGAACCCCAGTACCACAATACATATGTGTGTGTGTGTGTGTGTGTGTGTGTGTGTGTGTGTTGGAATTCTATTGAAATTATATAAATAAAATCTTAAATATAATAAAGGAGCAGGTAATCTCAGGGTTTTATTTAATATGACCTAAGTATTGTTTGCATTTCGGTACCAAAATGTTCACTAAACCAAAGTTGCTATTTCTCTTACAGTACTCATAAGGAGTGACTGTTCAATTCCACTGCCCAAATTACAATGAGAATAGAAGAAACAAAGTTTTAACATTCTTCTACTTTCACAGGTTCCAAACTACTATGCTTCTATTCTTATGCAAAACATAATCTACCTATAAGGCTTATCTGAGAGGAATAGAAGATAGTGCCCTGAGACTTATTATTCATGTCAACATAGGATGGATTCAAAGTTAGAGCTGAGAACTCAGAAAATAAAACTGGAAGAAAAGCAAAATACCACTGTGACACTGGAGAATAACACAAGAGGCTTTTCCCACCTATATCCTTGAAAAAGTATTGGGTCTGTGTAACCCAGAGCAAATTCCATAATCTCTGTAAACACTTGTCTGTAAAAAGAAGATATTATGGTATATACTTCACAGTGTTCTAGTAATAATTAAATTAGAGCATGCATGTTGAGCCTTTAGCACAGTGCACAATATATGTGCCCTCTAATGTTAGCTAATCTTTTAGCTGACATGTCATTATCATAACCAATATCAAGATATAATTACAAGGAATAAATATAACTATGGAGATAAAAGACTTCTACAATGAAAATTATAAAACAATAAAGACATAAATTGAAGATTTTAGAAAATGAAAAGATCTTTCATGCTCTTCAATAGGAAAAATAAATATTATCAAAATGGCCATTCTACTAAAAGGGATCTACACAATCAATGCAATCCCTATTAAAATACCAATTTCATTCTTCACAAAGCTATAAAATCCAGTCTTAAATTTTATATGGAAACAAAAAAGACCCAGAAGAGCCAAAACAATTCTCAGCAATAAGAACCACGTAGGAGGCATCACAATATGTGACTCTGTTATATTACAGAGCTATAGTAATAAAAACAGCATTGTATTGGCATAAAAGCAGACACATAGATCAATAGAACAGAATAGAAGACAAAAAAAATCTACACACTTAGAGCCAATCAATCTTTGAAAAATATGCCAAACACATACACTATATAAAAGACAACTTTTTCAACTGATTGTGTTGGGAAAACTGATTATACATTTGCAGAAAAATGGAATAAAATATAAACCTCTCACATTGCAAAAGAGTCAAAACAAAATGAATCAAGACCTGGAAATTAGACAATAAAGTTTGAAATTACTAGAGGAGCATATAGGTCCAACACTCAAACATATATACATTAGTAGAAACTTCCTGAATAAGATTCACTTAGCTCAGAAAATTAAACAAGAATAAATAAATTGAGTGGCATTAAATTAAAAAGTTTTTGTTTAGCAAAGTAAATCATCAAGAGTCAAAAGAGAGAGCCTACAAAATGAGAGAAGATCTTTGTCAGCTTCCTCTCTGATAGAGAACTAATATCTATACAACAAACTTAAAATACTTAACATTAAAATCAAGTAATGCAATCAAGAAACGGGCAATTGAACTAAATTGAACAAAAAAAATGGCCAATAAGTAAACCAAAAAATGTTCAACATCATTAGCAATCAGGGAAATGCAAATCAAAAGTACATTTAGAAATATGGTGTAATAAATGAAGGTAGAGCATTTCAGTTGCTCTGAGGCTCTAACTTAACCAGCAAGAAGAGTACTTTTTGGCAAGAAAAGGAAAACAGCCAGAACTCAATACTAGAAAGACTGGAAATGTGGTGGAATTGAATACAATAGAGAGAACAGAGGACTAAAAAGAGTTCCACATGTCTTTTCTGAAGAACAGAGAACAGAGATGGAGCTAACTTCGGAAGCCAGTGCCAGAGCTGGTAGCTTCTGAACCCTGGAGTATCTAAGAAACTAACTCCAGGAAAGAAGCAGAATCCTGTTGAGACACTGATTGCAGAGAAGCATCATCAGAAGAACTTGCATTCTTCTTTTTACACTGCAATACCTCAAGACTGCCCAGCCAAACAACCTATTGAATTCTGGCAATAACTGAACTTGAAACAAGAAACAACAGGAGGACTTCCCAAAAAGTGGTGACTGAGGTAAGCAGCATATATCAGTCCTGCTGACACTGATCTCCATGGCCACAAAAACAGCATTCTACAAAAGAAAGAAAATAAGTAGCCGGGCGTGGTGGCGCACGCTTGTAATCCCCGCGCTTGGGAGGCAGAGACAGGAGGATGGCGCAGGTTCGAAGCCAGCCGTGCGCGCTGGTTTAGGAGACCCTGTTTCCAAATAAAAATGTAAAAATAGGTCTGGAAGTGTAGCCCGGAGGTAGAAGGGCTTCCAGGAACCCCAGTACCACCAAAAAAAAAAAAAAAAAAAAAAAAAAAAGGCCTCTACAGTTTTTCTCTGTGCAGACATCATGTGCTACTGGTACCCTTCCTTCTATAAGCCTGGTTATCTGAGTCTTTCTCAGTCTATGTGGATGGCCAGTAGCAATGGGGCTGGTTCTAGTGTTAAATGTAGGACACTCTCCACACTTTCCATGGATGCAGATCCTGAGTCTCTTCCTTCTTACATAGGTGGTGGGTGCTTCTGGGTCCAAACCCAATGTATACAGAAGAATCTCTGTTCTCAATTGCTAGGTCTGGGTTGGTCTAACTTTTCCTGATTCAACATTATTGGGTGGTCTGTGTTGACCTTAGAAGTCCTACTAGTTGGATCGAGTGTTAATCATAGGTCTCTCTCTACACTTTCCACTGATGCAGACCCTGAGTCTCTGAACTTCTCTGTCCAACAGCAAACTCCACCCCTACATTTGCTGGGTTGAACCACACAGTCTTAGACCCAGAGAGTTTACTGCTGCTGTGAAAGTCCCTGTGGCCACACTGTGCAGTCTCCCAAGAAGTGGGGATGGTGGGTTTACTTATGGTATTGTTGAGTGCTGCTGGGCATCTCTGGAAGGGCATGGTGAGCTCGGTCACCACTGATGGAAGTTGTAACTGGTATTTGTACAAGAAGAATTGTTTGCTTACAGTTCTGATGAGCTGCAGCTGCTTATTTCATTTCAAATTATTGGTTGTTTTCCTGTAAGTCTCTGGTGCTGTGAGGAAAGATGGTGCTGCTGTGTATGTAGCCCATGGTTGCAGCAGTTGGAGGTTGTAGGGGTTCTTTTCTGCTGTCTGATTGGCTTTCTGGCTTTTTTTTTCTCTACAAACTTTTACTTATCATTTTTTTTGTAAGAACATTATGTATTTTAGGTAGAATAAAATAAATATCACCCAAATCCCCATACTTCCAAAAGTGATCTACAGATTCAACACAATAGTGATTAAATTACCAAAGTAATTCCTTACAGACATAGAAAAATCAGTTCTTAAATTCATTTGGAACAGAAAAATTCCAGAATAGCCAAAGTAGTTCTCAGCAACAAAAAACATGCAGAAGGAATCACAATATCTGACTTTGAGGTATACTAGAAAGCTATAGCAATAAATACAGCATGGTCCTGGCACAAAAACAGATATATAGACCAATAGAGCAGAATAGAAGATCAAAAAAATACACATACTTACAGCCAATTGATTTTTGACAAGCCAAAAACATAGCCTGGAAAAAGATAGAATCTTTAAAAAATGGTGTTGGCAAAACTAGTTAACCATATGCAGAAAAAAATGGAAATAAATCCCACTTTCTCACCAGGCACAAGTGTCAATTCAGGATGGACCAAGGAATTGGAAATCAGACCAGAGACCTTGAATCTCCTTGAAGAGGGCATAGGTCCAATACTGCAACACATAGGCACAGGTAAAAACTTTCTCAACAAGGCCTCAAAGGCACAAGCAACTAAAAGGTGGATCAAAACATGAAATTTCATTAAACTGAAGAGCTTCTGTAAAGCAAAAGTAACTATCAAGAACATCAACAGAGAACCAACAGATGAGAGAAAATTTTGGCCACCACCTCCTCTGATAGAGGACTAATATCTAGACTATAAAGAGAACTCAAAAAACTCAGCACTAAGAAAACAAATAACCCAATCAAAAAATGGGCAAGTGAACTAAATAGATACTTCACAAAGAAGAAAGTCAAATGGACAATAAATTCATAAAAAATGCTCAACATCATTAACAATAAGAGAGATGCAAATCAAAACTATCCTGAGATTTCACCTAACTCCAGCTAGAATGGTACTCATTCAAAACACTAACAACAACAAATGCTGGTAAGGATGTGAAAAAGTGGAAACTCTAATACATTTTCCATGGTATTGCATATTAATGCAGCCACTTTGGAAAACAATATGGAGGATCCTCGAAAGAATGGGAATGCACTTACGATACGATCAAGCAATACCACTTCTGGGTATCTACCCAAAAGAATGAAAAATAACTGTCAAACTAATGTATGCATATCTATGTTTTTAGCCACATAATTTACAATTGCCAAACAATGTAATCAGCCAATATGTGCATAAAGAGATGAATAGATTATAAAACTATATGATATGTACACAATGAAACTTTACTCAGCCATAAAGAAAAACACAAATATGTCATTTACAGGGAAATGTATGGAACATTATGCTAAGCATTAAAAATAAGAAATCAGATGATCTCCTTATATGCAAAAGCTATGGAGAAAATGGTCATAGGAGGAACTCTAGATGAAGAAGCAGATACTAAAGATGAGCATATAAGGTGATCTAACTGAAGGAGCTGGGAGAGGAAGAGGGAAATTCCCTAATGTACAAGATGTACATTCACAAATATATCAAATTCAATCAAAGAAAAACATGAGGGAGGGGGAAGGGAATGGGGCAGGAATTAGGTAATGGTTAATGGGATGATGTGTGTATATATGCCTATACCATCTTGTACTCCATTAAGATGCATGACTACAATGCACCATTAAGAATTTTAAAAAATCACAGAAAAATAAAAAGTTCTTCCTGCAGGGAAACAAGTGACACTCATCAAGATTATAAGTTTAGAAATTATTCCAGTAAAAATGATTCCAGTAGAAGCTTGCAAACTTAGAGTAACTTGGGATTATGTGAGTTTGCATATTATCTCTGTGGAAGTAAGGGCCAAAAAACAGTGGGACATTGTAGAAAGGTGAATTATCAGATACTCTCTAGGGACACCAAGTGAATGAGAACTAAAGTCAGCAGTTTACAGTTTCCCTGCAGAGTCTCCAACAATCAGCACAGGACCACCAGTAGTGGTGACTTTGAAGTAAAATAATTCAGCCAATTATGCTGCGGGCTCAGAAGACTATAAACTTAAGTCTGGTGGTGTTTGGGCACTATAAGCACCAGGGTTGAAGACAAAGACTCACATCATCAGTCATGGGGAAACATGATAATTATGTGGAATTCTTAGCTTTCATGGCAAAAATAATTTCAACACACCAGAGAAAAGACAGAGGATTAATTTGAGAAATGCAGAGATACTCATTCAAGGGAGAAATTTGGACCATATATTGTCAGTGTGAAAGTGGCCCCAGGATTAAAAAAATGTTATCCTTATAGAGCACCTAGAAAGGGGATGGCTAGGGACACAGGGAAGGAAATGGGGCAACATTAAATGGCAATTTTTTTTTTCTTTGACTCTTTAGACTAAAAAAAAAGTGATCATTCCTTTTAGAAGAATCCCAATGAGTTGAGACATAAAGTCATGGACCTGGGGTGCCAGACAAATGTGTGACTTCCTTTGGGATCCAAGCATATGTCCATCAACAGATGAATAGATTATAAAACTATATGATATGTACACAATGAAATGTGGGACATTTGACAAAAGATTTAATTAATTAATTAATTAATTTAGTTAGTTAGTTAGTTATTGGTGGTACTGGGGTTCCTGGAAGCCCTTCTACCTCAGGGCTACACTCCCAGACCTATTTTTACATTTTTATTTGGAAACAGGGTCTCCTAAGCCAGCGTGTGCGGCTGGCTTCGAACCTGCGCGATCCTCCTGTCTCTGCCTCCCAAGCGCAGGGATTACAAGCGTGCACCACCACACCTGGCAAAACTTTTTTTTTTAATCTACTATTCTTAGGAATTTCAGGTATGAGGCTAGGTTATTATGATTAAAAGTGACTCATTAAGGGATCTTGTCTATGAGCAAACAAACTGTAAAGTGAAATCAAGGATTATGAAGTTTTTAGATTTTAAAACGATATATTTTACTTTCCTTCTCATTTAGTCTTTTTGCTACCTAATATTTTATTTTTTCTACCCTACCTCAATTTCAGTTGCCTAGAACAACAGCTGTGTGCTTAGGGATAACTGAGCTACTAAATTCCCAGATTAGGAATGATAAAATCTGTCTCTGCTCAAGTGTGTCTTAAAACAGGGAGGTTAGGCCAGGCGTGGTGGCTCACACTTGTAATCCCCGCACTTGGGAGGCAGAGACAGGAGGATCGAGCATGTTTGTAGTCAGCCTCGTTGGCATAAGAGACCCTGTTTCCAAATAAATAAAAAATATAAAAAAATAGGTCTGGGAGTGTAGCCCAGAGGTAGAAGGGCTTCCAGGAACCCCAGTATCACCAAAAAAAAAAAAAAAAAAAAAACAGGGAGGTTAGGAGCCAAAAGGAGTTTATATGAGTGCAAGAACTGGCTGTACTCTCCTATTAGAAGAGTTGGTGACTGGTGAGCACAAATTCTAAAATAGAGCTCTATATGACTACAACCAGGAGATCAGTGGTTATGTAATGTCCCTGGACCATCAAAGCTCAGCCAGCCAGACCACAGCAAGATGGGCCATAAACTCAAAACATAGAAACTTCTGGCCTTTCTGAGCTTAGACACAGTGACAATAGAGGTTAGAGGTCAGTTTTCTAAAGGGTTTCATGAATTTGCAACCAGCAAAGAAGTGGTGGTGTCCATGGAACATTAAATTCCAACCACCAGGCCACAAGCTCTTGATGGAATGACATAGTCTCTAACCCTGTTGAGTTTGGGCCTGGAGAGTATGGTGGCATGCAGTCAATTAGAGACTCCCAGTTACTTGCACTGACTAAGAACTATATCTTGTTCAAAATATTCTGGATGACTAACTGAAAAGCCTGATTATATGACATAGATTTACTGAGGCAAATATATACCCCAAGCTTAGGTCTTATTATAAATGAAAAGTAAATAGACATAGGAATTTCACAAAAAGGGGAAGAAGATGCCAAGGCAACAGAAATATATGCCTGAGAATTCTGAAAACATGAGAAGACTGATAAGGAAACAATAAACTCTCACAACTCAACAAAGATCACCACTATTGAGCTACAAAAAATGGAAGAGAACTCAGAATTTTGATTTTCAATATGATCAAAGCCCTCAAAAGGAAATAAGAGAAAGTGTACAAGAAATAGAAGAACATAGAAATAGATAAATTGAGGCCCTAAAAACCAAAAAGATGCTTTGAACAAAATAAAGACAGAAATTATTAAAGACCATAATAGAAACCACTTCCGGCAGACTATACCACATGGAAAATAGGTTCTCATTCATGAAAGCTCATTCAAAACTGGCAACAGTCAACAATATAGAGAAGACAATACAACAACACGACCAGAATATTCAAGAAATACAGGATAATATAAAAAAACCTTACCTACGTATAATAGCCATGGAAGAAAAGGTCAAGAAACACAAAATAAAAGTAATAGGAACCTCTTCAGAGAAATATTATCAGAGAGTTTCCCAAACATAGAAAAATTGTTGGACATCTACATACAAGAGACATTCAGAACACCAAGAAGACAAGATCAAAAAAGATTTTCTTCATGCCACGTAATAACAAAAATGCTTAATATAAAGTCTATTGAAATAGTCTTAAATGTATTGAGGGTAAAAACATGGGTGACATTCAGTGACAAAACAGTAAGAATAACTCTAGATGTCTCAACCAATGTCATAAAAGCAAGAAAGGACTGGTATAATATACTCTAAACTCTGAAAGACAACAACTTACAACCAAGACTACTATATTCTGAAAAGACATCTTTTAAAATTAACAGGGAAATAAAAAATATCCAAGCAGAAACTAAAATAATTAATGACTATCAAATTGGCACTAGAGAAAATACTATAAGAAATAAAGCACAGAAAGGAAATAAATATCAGAACCACATAAGGGGTGAATTCCACAAGATAGGCAACTAAGTGTAGGAGAAATATCAAATGGAAAAGAGAGCTCAAAATGATAGGAAACAAAAGTATCTATTAACAATAATACTGAATACCAATGATCTAAACTCCTCTAATAAAAGGCATAAATTTGCAACGTGGTTTAAAGAACATAATCCAACCACATACTGCTTGAAAGATACTTACTTATGGACAAAGATATCAATAGACTAAATGTGAAAGGATGCAAAAGATATATCATGCAAATGGAGAACAAATTCAAGCAGGGGTAGCAATGTTTATATCCAACAAAGCCAACTTTAGGCTAAAAATTATTAAGGGAGACCATTTTTTACTAATAAAAGAACAATAAAAAATACTAATATAAAACATTTATGCCCTAAATATGGAAGCAACCACTTTTATAAAATAAACTCTGTGGGACATTAGATCTCAAATAGACTGGAATAAAATTATATTGGGAGACTTCAACACACCACTAACACCACTACATCAATCTTCCAGACAAAAGATGAGTAAAGACTCTTCAGGTCTAAAGAACATTATAAACTACATGGACCCAATAGACATATACAGAATATTCCAACCAACAACACATTTTTCTCAGCTGTTCATAAAACTTTCTTCAAAGAAGATTACATTCTGGGCCACAAAGAAAGTATCAGAAAGTTAAAATAATGTGCTATAATTTCTTGTGTCTTTTAATATTATAATGTAATAAAAGTAGAAATCAACAGCAGAGAGCCCAAAAAACTACATAAATATATGAAGACTGAATAATCCACTTTGGAGTAAGGACTAAATTATAGAAAAAATAAGTGAAGAAATAAAATATTTTATAATTAATTAATTTATTTATTTATTTATCTATTTACTTATTATTTGATGGTACTGGGATTCCTGGAAACCCTTCTACCTCTGAACTACACTCCCAGACCTATTTTATATTTTTATTTGGAAGCAGGGTCTCTTAAGCCACCGAGGCTAGCTTTGAACCTGCATGATGCTCCTGTCTCTGCCTCCCAAGCATGGGGATTACAAGCGTGTGGTGCCACGCCTGGAAAAATTTTACAATTTAATGAAAATAGAGACAAAACATTAAGAATGTGCAGAACACTTGAAAGGCAGTTTTAAAATGAAAATTAATAGTATAAGTGTCCACATAAGAAAAACAAAGTCACAAAAACCTAGTTACAAACTTCAAGGAATATGTTAATCTCAAATCCATTAAGGACAAAATTAAAATCATAACAAAATCAATGAAATAGAAAACCAAAAAGTATAAAAGATGAACAAAATAAAAAATTGTTTTTTTGAAAAGATTAAGATTGTGTAAACCCTTAGTCAGCCAAAGGAAGAGAAAATCAATCTGAATTACTAAAATCAGAAATGTAAACCAGGCGTGTAATCCCACATGCTTGTAATTCCCGTGCTTGGGAGGCAGAGACAGGAGGATCGCGCAGGTTCAAAGCTGCCTTGTTGGCTTAAGAGACCCTGTTTCCAAATAAAATATAAAATAAATAGGTCTAGGATTGTAGTCCAGAGGTAGAAGGGTTCCATCCCCAGTACCACCAAAAAAAAAAAAAAAAAAAATCAGAAGTGTACATGTATGTCACTATCACTATGAACTACATTATGAAATAAGAGTATAATGTACCAATAAGAGTATAAAAATGAAAAAAATTCACCACAAAAAGAGGGAAAATTCAGAGAATCATCAGAAACTATTTTGAAAATTTATACTTCTATAAATTGGAAAACAGAGAAGAAATCAACAGTTTTCCAGACACATACAACCTACCTAAATTGAGCCAAGAGGATATAGAAAGCCTACACCAACCAATAGAAACATCAAAAAGAAATAGCAATAAAAGGCCTTCCTTCAGAGAAAAGCTCAGATCCAGACAAATTCCCATCTGAATTCTTCAAAACCTATACAGAAGGACTAAACTCAATACTCCACAGGTTATTCTTTGAAATCAAGACATGGAATTCTTACAAACTTTTTTCATGAGGCCAGTATTACCTTAGTACCAAAACTGAATACAGATACTTCAAAAAGTGGAAATTGCAAATAAATATCAACCCAAAAGAATGAAAACCAAACTATCAAACTAATGCATGTATATCTATGTTCATAGTTGCATAACTCACCATTGTCAAACTAACGAACCAGCCAATATGTTCAGCAACAGATGAATGGATTACAAAACTATGGCATATTTACAAAATGGGTATTTGCTGATCCATAAAGAAAAACACAATTACGTTATTTACAAGGAAATAGATATAACTGAAAAACATTATGTTAAGTGAGATTAGTCAGCCACAAAAAATAAGAGATTGTATGCTCTCCTAATATGCAGAAGCTAGGAGAAAATGGGTCATAGGAGGAACTTTAGACAAAGGAGAAGACACTAGAGATAAACAAATAAGGCAACCTAACTAAGAAGGATGGGAAGGGGAAGAGGGAAATTCCCTAATATACATGATGCACATTAACAAACATATCAAAGTCATTCACTAAGCCAAACATGAGAGGGAATGGGGTAGAAATTGGGTAAGGGCTAACTGGGTGATATGTGCATGTGTGCCTATACCACCTTTTACTCCATAAGATGTAGGACTACAATGCACAAAAACAATTAAAAATAAAAAACAATAACCTCAAAACAATAAAATACCTAGAATTAAACCTAATCAAAGAGGAAAATACCTCTACAATAAAAATTATAAAACACTAAATAAATAAATTGAAGATGATCTAAGAAGATAGAAAGATCTCCCAGGCTCTTGTATAGGCAAAATAGCCATTCCACCAAAAGTTGTCTACAGAGTCAATGCAATCCCTGTCAAACTACCAATATCATTCTTCACAGATATAGAAAAGTTGGCCACAAATTTTATATGAAGAAACAAAAGAGAATAGCCAAAGAAATTCTCAGCAATAAGAAACATTCAGGAGGCATCACAATTCCTGACATCAAATTATACTGCAAAGATATAGTATAAAAACAAATAGTATTGGCACAAAAACAGGCACATGAGAATACTGAGTGAAAGCAAGAAGGTGAAGTGGAAAGTATGCTAACACTGCAGAAGAGTCACAGGGAACCACAGAAAGGCAGAGGGAGTGGCCTCCACTCAAGATGGCTACAAAATCCACATCCTGGAAAGAAAGATGACAAGAGCTCCTTGAGGAAGCAGACTCAACCAGGACACTTTAGGTTTTGGAAAATGATAAAGTCACCAAGACTCCATGTCGCAGATTATAATGGTTAATCCTTGGTCCTCAGCTCATGCTGCCTGTGAGAATTCCACGGCCTCCTCACATTGAGCACTCCATCTTATCTTGGGATTTTTCCCCCAAATCTCACTATACTTAACTTCAAATTTCTTTGCTGGTACCTCCTGGACTTTAAAATGACCTGAGATGAGCTACTGATCTCTAGCCATACTTAACTATTTAGAAAACTCACTTAGTCCTATGGCTTTAAAACCTATCTGCATGCTCAAGACTACTACACTTTTATCACCAACCCAGATCTGTCTCCATAAACTCCAATCTAATAAATCTGGCTGCATCTCCTATAGATTTATCTGCATGTCTAATAAAATTTCCAGTCAAAAACATACTGAATTAAGCCACCAGTCTTCTCCCGTTCTCCCACTCTCAGTCTTTTCTTTCTCAATAATGACAGCCTTTACTTACCCAGACCCAAGCCTTGGAATCCTCCTCGACAATGCTCTCATGAACACTAAAAATGATTTTCTAGTAAAGCCTGTGGTCTTATTCAGAATATATCAGTTGTACAATCACAGCTCAAAACCTCTATGACTGTGACCACCTGCCATCCACCATCTCTCATCCTGATAGAATGATAGCCTACAAGCTACATCCCTTTGGCTTGGCCTCAAGGAACAGCCAGAATGACCGTGTCAAAGTGCAGGTCAGATTATGTCACAACTCTATGCAAAACCCTTCAATGACTTCCTAACTCTCTCAGATTAACATTTGACGTTCCTGACCCCTCCTTCTATGCCCATACCATCTGGGCAGTATTACTTCCCTGTTTCACACTATATTTCCCACTTAAGGGACTTTGCACTTACTCGATACTAGAAGGTCTTTTCCCAGATATCCCATAACTTGTTCCTTCACCTTCTTCAAGTCTTTTCTACAATGTCATCATTTCAATGAAGCCTTTCCTGGCCACAAGATTTAAAAGGTCGAATCCTCTGGATAAGAAAAAGAGAAAAGAATGAAGAAATGAAAAAAGGAAGGAGGGAAGGAAGGAAGGAAGGCAGGAAGGCAGGCAGGCAGGCAGGCAGGAAGGAAGGAAGGAAGGAAGATTACAACATCTATCTGAAAATACTTCTGTTTTCCTCTTGCCCCACTTTTTTCTAAATGCTACTCATTGTCTAACCTATGATTTACTTTTTAGTCTTACTTATCTGGGTTACTGTTTTACTTTTTACTTTCCCATTCATCTGTTTTGTTTACTGCTCCGCTCTGACTCCTTAAATGGCATAAACAAGTGCTAAATAAAAATTTTGGACAAAAAATGAAGGGCAAAATCGCAACAATCAACACTATGTGAAAGCCTATCTTTTCCAAGTATTAACCATAAGGCAGAAATTAATATTAACTTCCCACAAGGAAGAGATAAGCTATTATTATAAGCTATCATTATTTGTCTTTAACAGATGTAAAACGGGCTTAGAGGTTCTAAATACTGTTTCCAAGATCACACCGTTAGTAATTAATACTGAATTAACATGTTCTTTTGATTCATATTTTATTAACATTAAATTACCACCAGAGAGAACTCTTTTGGAAAAGTTATTTTTTATGTTTGGAAAACAGAGTTATGCTGATTATATATTTTTTATCAACATTAGATATTGTGAAGATGTACACATATATAAACACTCACCTTTACAAAATACTCATGGAAAACTAAAAACTATAATCATATTTAGAATATTCCAAGTCATTTAGTTCCAAGGAAATATTTTGAAGCATAGTTAATGATTTTACAGTACCACCAGGGTATTTTTCTTTCTTTTTATTTCTTATCCAAACCTACGTGGTTTATAGTTATTCTTGCCATAACTTATTATACTATGAAAATCATTTTGGTATTTTAAATTTAGGATAGAAAAAATATTTTTCCTGCTTTATGCAATTTTAATACTTAATCATTCCTAACCTTGGAATAAGCATATTTGGTGCACTTAAATTTTAAAACCATTTATCATTTTCTTTGAAATATGCTAGATACAGTGCATTTGTCAAAAATACTAAATTTGTTTTTGAAACCTCTATGTTTTTATTTGTTCTATGTTTGGCTAATTTAATCAGCTTGAACAATTGATTTCAGTATCTATTTAGCTGAAGAACACATTTGTTTGTATATTTTGCATGTATGTATGTATGTATGTATGTATGTATGTATGTGCTGGGGATTGAACCCAGGGGGTTCTACCTCTGAGCTACACCCCATCTACATTTTTTTAAACAAGATCTCATTAACTTGCAGAGTACTTCACTAAGTTGCCCAGGCTGGCCTCTAGCCTGAGATTCTCCTGTCTCAGCCTCTCAAGTACTAGGATTAACACCATGATCCACCACTCCTGGCTCCCCATCCCTGTTTATTTGTCATTTTGAAATAAATTCTCACTAAGTTACCAAGGGTCTTGCTAAATTGCTAAGGCTGACCTCAAACCTGCAATCATCCTGTCTCAACCTCCCAAGTACTGGGATTACGTGCCCGTGCCATAATACCTGGTTTTAGTTATAATTTTTATGTCACAAAGTTTATTAATATTATTATTGTATTTTTTATCAAAGAGTAGCTTGAGTTTTTCTATAAAGTTGGTGCTTAAGCATCAAGTGAACTTCTTTGGTATGTGAGAAAAAGTAGATGCAGCCTGGAAGAAATCATATCCCCTAGGTAAAACAATTTATAATGGCATTCATTATTCAGGTATGTAATAAGTCCTATAAGAAGAAATCTGCAGATTTTTTAAACATTCTGTCATAATTTCACAAATTTTTGGCATTTTACTTGATATCATTGCTTCTTAAAATTAAACCTTTTCTGAATGCAGAGAGAGAGAGAGAGAGAGAGAGAGAGAGAGAGAGAGAGAGAGAGAAAGTATATGATAAAGGATACCTCAAAGCCAAAAAATTTAGTAACTATACAGCTAATAATATTTAGAAAATATTTTACTTTTCTGAATGACACAGAAAATTTAGGTCATATTTAACACTATATATGGTCTGTCATCATGGAGGCTATTAGAACATTTGGAAACATAGTAGCATTATCTAGGCCGGGCGTGGTGGCGCATGCTTGTAATCCCCGCGCTTGGGAGGCTGAGACAGGAGGATGGCACAGGTTCGAAGCCAGCCTCAGCTACTTAGTGAGGCTCTCAGCAACTTAGTGAGACCCTGTTTCCAAATAAAATAGAAAATAGGTCTGGGAGTATAGCCCGGAGGTAGGAGGCCTCTGGGTTCCACCCCAGTACCACCACCAAAAAAAAAAAAAAAAAAAAAGTAGCATTATCTAAAACAAATTTTAAATTTATTTTCATATTACCTTTCAAATTCTTAAATCCAAATGGGTTTGAACTTGATGTTCAAATTAAGAAAAGGGTATAAAATATAAACATATAACTGAGACTGGTAACAGAACTTGATAATATATTCCCAAGCAAAATTGAAAATACTCTTTAAAAATCATACCTGAATATGAGAAATATTCAGGAAAGAAAATATCTGAAGAAATTTATAAGAATCTGTAAAAGTTGACTAAGTAGTATTTTGCCTAAAAAATAAAGTGCCATATAATCCATACTTAATGGTTTCAATAGTATAAAAAGTAATATATATCTCTTTCATTTAATTCATAATTTTATTCATTTAGCAAACTTTCAAATTTACATGTTTGCTACATGTTCATATGCAAATGTTTTATCACTATTGTCAGCTTAAAAGGAAAGGATTTTATAAATTCAACGCTCAATTACTTGTCTGCTCCTGGAATTTAAGCTTTATTCTCTCTGTCTCAAACATCTCCAAAGTATATAATTTATCCATAGAAAAGATAAAGCTGAGGTTATTTTGACCCAAGTAATGAATAAAACCTTAACCTTAACCAGGAATAATTCTAATAGAATTTATTCTGTTTTCACATTACACTTTTTAGTCCGTTTATAATCTTTTAGAAAGGCATATAAAACTAATTCATTCAAGTTAAAGTATAAGATATCTGAAATAAAAAATAAAGTATCTATGATACAATAACCCCTGAAATTGGAGCCTATAACACCTGTCAAAATATTCTCTTGCTCACAAAGATTATGAAAAAAGTTAAATATGTTAAACTAATGTAAGAAAAGTCTATTTTCTGAATTTTTTAAGCTTATAAACAATTAAATTTTAAAACTTTCAGTAGTTCAAATGTATACATATTTAAGGGGAAGCCACATAAACTTGGCAACTGCCTTAATTTTTAAGTGCTTACAGCAGTCTCTAACGACATAAAATTAAGAAACTTAAAATATTAAAAAATTGGGTTTTACCTGGAACTGTTGTCCAGCAAATATTTTTGTTGATGAGTTCAAGCGAAATTCAGAGAGTGATACCATGAGGTAATTTTCATGACATTATCCTTCCTCTCTCCCTCTCCAGCATGTAGTATCCTTCAGAAAATGAATTAAAATGGGTTCATATAAGAACCTCTAACTAAACCTCTTAGTATTGTGTTATCTTTTTCTCATCTTTTATTACATAAAAAATTTAATTTAATTACAATTAAAATCTCTTGATTTTAATTAGTGGATATTAATGATATTATTGACACTGGCATAAATTTGTTACAAACAAGGACTGCCTTTCAATTAAATAATTACTGAAGACCACAATGTATAAGGTGTTAGGTGAGGTGTAGAACATGAATTCTCTGTGTGACAGCCGACCACTTAGTACCCATTCCTTTGCATACTTTGCTGTACTTGAATGTGACTTAGTAGAATGCTTCTAACAAAGAAAACATGTCAAAATTATTTACAAGATTAGGTTTTAAAAGACTGTGACTTTTGTTCTCCTCTTCTCTCTCTCTCTCTCTCTCTCTCTCTCTCTCTCTCTCTCTCTGACACATACACACACACACACACACACACACACACAAACACACACTTTCTGACTTTGATGAAGTAAGCTCTTATGTTGCAAACAGCTTTATGAAGAAACTCGTGGTAGATAACAAGGAAAGCCTTTGGCCAAGTCAGTGAGCAACTGAAGCTCTCAGCCTAGCAACCTGGGAGGAGTTAAATCCAGTGATAATTCTGATTGAGTTCAGAAGCAAATTCTACCACAAATGAACCTTGAAATATATAGCCCCAGATAACATTTGATCAGTCTTATGAGAAACCCTAAACTAGAAGTCTCAATTAACTCGGTCTTTGATTCCTGACTCATTGATACTGTGAGTTAATAAGTCCATATTATTTTAAGTTGCTCGATATCAGGATAATTTGTTATACAACTACAGGTAATTAATATAATCTATCTTCTCCAAAATGTATAATCCACTTAAAAGCAAACATAACTTTAATATAAGGCCAGATATGATATATTCTAGAAGATTTAAAAAACTATAGTGACTTCTGACAGGAGTTATTTATTAGGAAGGAGATAGCAAAAAAATAAAATCAAGTAAAAGTGAAAATTTTCTAGAAAGAAAGAATACAAGTGATGATTATTAGCCTTAAGTGTGACACTAAGTAATTTGTACTGTATTTTGTAAAAGGTGAGAAATTTGCAAAGGCTTCTGAGAGTAGAAATTATGTGATAAATATTCATTTTTTAAGAAGAAAATTATGGTGCTTCTATCTACACTGAATTAGAAGTGAAAGAGAAAACAGTTATTAAAAGACCATCACAAGTTCATCAAGTCTTAGGTACATGTATGTCCCTGTCACTCTGAACTTTGTTATGATGCATGATTACAACGACCAACAAAAGCATATTTTTTAAAAGGCCGTTGAAAAAGTCCAAATGATAAGTAATTTGAATCTGAGCCATGTGGAAGTAGCAGTATGGACAGAAATGGAGAAGTAGTCATAAAGTTCTTGAGAGTTCTGGTAGGATTTGTGGAACATGGGATGATGGGGAAACTGGAATAATGAGGGTAGATGGCACTAGGAGGTCAAGCCTAGTTGAATTTGAGGAGTGGTGACACTATGAAACAAATGAAGGAACAATTTAAAAGGACAAAGTAAGTTTGTTTAAACTGGACTTGTTTGAGCAACAGCAGGATAATACGTGTGCTAGTAAGTCAGCAGTTCCAAACACAATTATGATGCAGAGGAAGGAAGTCAAGCTGCAGGTAAGAATTGGGAATAATTAACTTAGAGAGGCTGGTTAAAGCCGCGAACAGAAATGAGATATCCCACTGAGTGCTTTAAAACCTCTCAGTACTCTCAGTACTCCCAGCAGGATAAAACATAAAATCATTAAAATATCCACTTGTCCAGCCTCTGCTGCTGTACATGTCAATGTACACTCTATATTCCCAAGACACAAACTGACTAACAGGTTTCCCCAGAGGCCATGCACACTTCTGCACCTGTGTGCCTTTGCAGTTCCCATTTCTGAAATGTGCCCTCCTCTAACACTCATTTAGACTTCATGGAAACTCAAACATCACCTCTTCTGTGCTGCGGTATTACATTTTCCTCGTTACCATAAAGCCTCTATCACATTAGATCAGTATAAGTTTTCTTACCTTTCTGTCCTCAACAAACTAACACTAGTATAGTGATTCAGAGTAATTAATTTTGTATATGCAGCTGTGGTTTGAATGCATATGTGTGTATTTGTGTGTGTAAATGAAAACTCAATATATATGCATATATATTGCATATGTATATATGCACACATATATGAATATATAATAGATAAGCATAAACTCAATGTTAAAGTCTGAGTAATTACTGTGGGAGTGAGAGGGAAGGAAGAGGTGGAGAGGCTAAGTTGAAATTATTATCCTTTAAGAGTTGACCAAAGAAGAAATTAGAGATTAAAGAATCAAAATGGTTGTTTGTACAGAGGTTCCTCCAGTTATCATGGTATAATTACTTCTTGATAAATTCACATAAATTGAAAATATCTTAAGTAAAAAACACATGAGATTTTTTTTCAATCCCCCATCTTCTCCTCCCTAACTTCCTCCTCCAATTTTCTTCAACTAATACAATGTAGGGAGTGAGAAGGGAAGAGTAGGTAGGATGTGGTGGAAAATACACTAAGAGCTATGTGCATATGTGTTTTTATCACACTGACTCTCACTATGTTGTATAATTGCACTACATTAATTAAATATACTTTTAAAAAGTGCAAGGGAAAGCCGGACGTAGTGGTGCAAACTTGTAATTCCAGCTAAGATTTGGAACGCTGAGACAGGAGGATCATGGTTTGTGGACAAGCTCAGCTACTTAGTGAGACCTCGTTTCAAAATAAAGAATAAAAAATAATAGGGCTGGGGGTGTAGCTCAGAGGTAAAATGCCACTGGGTTCCATCCAATTAAATATTGTAATTTAGCACACAGTACAAAACAGAGTATGGACCACTTCCCCTTGTGATCACTGGGCTGACTGGAAGCTGCACCTCACTCCCTGACATTGAAAGACAGTAAAATACCATATATCATTAGCCTCGGAAAAGATCGAAATTCAAAATTTGAAGTACAATTTCTAATGAACATGCATTACTTTTGCACTTCCAAAAAGTAGAAAAATCACATATCATATAAGCCACGGACTGTCTGTGTTTTACAATGGGTGAGATCTTCTAAGACGATGGGTTCCTTTCAGTCACCACCTTTACGTTACTTAATCATCTCTTACTTTTTCTTTTTTTTAATTTCAAAAATTACTTTATTCTATCATTGTTTTATTTAATTTTTTATTGGTGCATTGTAGTCATACATCTTAATGAAATAAAAGACTTGTGTAGACATACATGCACACATCATCCAATTAGCCCATACCCAATCCCCACTCCATTCCCTCCCCTCCCTCCTTCCCATGCTTGGCTTAATGATTGATTTTGATATGTTTTTTTAAGTTCATCATGTGCTTTAGAGAGTTTTTCTCTCCACCCCTCCCATCCCCTTAGTTAGGTCACCTTATTTGCTCCTCTATAGCATTTCCTTCTTCATTTAGAGTTCCTTCTGTTATTCATTTCTCCCTAGCTTTTGCATATAAAATGTGTTTTGTGACATTTGGAAGATTCTATGGATAAAAATCAAATAATTTTATTCAACCCACTAGGAATTGGCATTGTCCCTTAAAACACACTCTGTTTTACTTGGTCAGGCTGCCAACTAATATTTAGCTCCATTTTTTTTCTTTATTGCTTCCCATACCTAAGAGCTATGAATTTTAGCAAGACCACCATTATTTAATATTACTCTTTAAGACTCCTCAATTTGTCTAAATTGACTCCTTTATCTACATTTATGAGGGTTTTCACAGCAACCCAACCAATAATATGCCCTCTGGGCCAAACAAGATCCTTAAAACTCCCACAGGTCTCATAACCACATCATTTTCTCAACCACAGTGCCTTTTTTCTCTCCAGTAGATTTGTGAAGTTGGGCAGCAAAAATATTCTTCAGTACACAGACCATTGTCTTTACTACAACCACAGCTGGTGGTCCAGAAAACTGGGCTCCTCTGTGCACCATGGCAGGTATGTGTCAAATTTACTTTGCTCATAATCACTGGCTTGTTTCAATATTTTATTTCTGAAAGAACATGTAACTTGCCCACTACCCTAAACTCTTTCTTTCTTAAGGTCACTAAGTAGCAAAATGATGTTCACTCATGAGATTTGAGCTGAGGGCTTAACAGTTTATATATTACAATGGAATTTTTTATTTTTAATCCTTACATAGAAAAATGGAATGCAACTTTTTCTGACTTAGAAAGCTATCCATTCTTCTCTACAAGGTCAATTAATTTTTTTAAAAATAAATTATGCTATCCATTACCTGTCAATACATCTCTAAAACAACCTACCTAAGTGTTTGCTGAGAGACAGGGAGGGAGGGAAAGAGAATGAGAAAGAATAAGAGAGAGAGTATATACAGGGTTATTTTTATGATTTTATGGAATATATTTGTTATAAAACTTAGAATAGAATAAAAATGTTATAATTATTAAAAGTATAAATTAAACCTTTAGTAAGTGCCAGGCAAAACCCCTACTGGAATTGCTTTTTCTTTTTAAGACTACATGAAGAAAGACAAAAGATATCCAAGGATTCTGTCTATAGTCACCAGCATCAATTTGTAGAGGCTTTCGTTGAGGATTTTATTGTCTATAGTTGCAGGAAAGCTGAGCCATGACCATAAAGTGAAGCCCATGTCTGTGAGCAGCTGGGCTTTAGGAATCAGAAAGTCTCTGTTTTCACTGCAATTTTGGACTCTCATCCATTGCTTAGGGAATACAGGTGGCTTCAAAAAGATAGAGTTCATTTCAGTCCAGGAGGAAGAAGCAGAAATGGAAATTAAAATGTTTAATAATTGTTTTCTCCCTCTTTTTCCATTAAAGACATCTAACCGCTAATCAGAGCTCCTGATCGGCATGAGATACCATTACAGAATTATCAACTGAGTGGAGATAATTTTATTACAGAGGAGATATTTGACAGATTAGTTAGCTCATGTCACCTTATCATGAGAAGCTATTCAATTTTTGTTAAATTTTAAAATGTATGAAATTTCTCAGAGACAAAGGAGCCCTGGAATGCCAAATTGCCTCTGCTAACAGAGCTAGAACAAAGCATCCTGCATTTAAAATTGTGGTTTAACCCATTTTTTCACATCATCTCAGACTTAAGGTAACTTTGAAATAATTGTTTTGTTTTCAGCAATAGGTCTACTATTTTTTGGGGAAAAGTAATAGGTGAATTATTGGGATTTTATATGTGCATATATTAACACACATATTTGAAGCATACATGAAATATATGTATAAAAATGTGTAAGGTCTAGAGTATTTTTCCAACCTATTTTAATTAACCTAAGTGAATTTTAGAAGATTTTTGCCAGCTACTCCTCCAGTAAAGGACTAATATCTAGAATATACAGAGAACTCAAGAAACTCACAGCTAAGAAAACAAAAAGTCCAATCAAAAAATTGAAACCCAAACTAAATAGACCACAAACAAAGAAAAATTCATATGGCCAATAAATATATGAAAAAAATATTCAACATAATTAGCAATCAAAGAGATGCAAATAAAAACTACCCTGAAGCCAGGCATGGTGACACAAGCTTGTAATACCAGCATTTGGGAGGCTGAGACAGGAGGATCATGGTTTGGGTACAGCCTCAGCTACTATTTAGTGAGGCCCTTTGCAACTCAGTGAAACCCTGTTTCAAAATAAAGAATAAAATACAAGGCTGGGCATGTAGCTCAGAGATAGAATGCCCCTGGGTTCCATCCCCAGTACTGCAAAAATAATTAAAAAAAAAAAAAAAAACTACACTGAGATTCCATCTAACTCCAATTAGAATGACAGTCACTAAAATACAAACATAGCTGCACCTGGTGGCTCATGCTTGTAATCCCAGCATTTGGGAGGCTGAGATTGGAGGATTGCGATTCAGCCCCAGCTACTTATTAAGAACCTCTGCAACTTAGTGAGATCCTGTTTTAAAATAAAGAATAAAAAGAAAAATAGGTCTGGGGATGTAGCTCAGAGGTAGAATGGCCCTGAGTCCCATCCCCAGACCCACAACAAAACAAAACAAAAAACCCACAAACATGTAATGCTAGCAAGGATGCGGAGAAGTGGGAACTCTAATACATTGTTGGTAGTATTGCAAATTAGTGCAAGCACTTTGGAGAACAGTATAGAGGATCCTCAGAAGAATGGAGTGAACCTGCTATATGACCCAGCAAGACTACTTCTGGATATCTACTCAAAAGAATGGCAACCAAACTACCAATCTAAAGCTGCATAATTCACAATTGCCAAACTATGGAACCAGTCAAGATATTCATCAGTAAATGAATGGCTCACAAAACTATGGGATACATACACATTGGAATTTTACTCAGTCGTAAAGGAAAAAATTATGTCATTTGCAGAAAAGTGGATGGAACTGGAGAACATTATGGTAAGTGAGATTAGCGACTCACAAAAAGTGAAAGGTTAGATGTACCAGTATTGGGAATGGCCTAGGAAGATTTGAGAAAGCTATGATTATTAATATATTTCAAAAATTGGGTGAGGGGAAAATCTGTGCAAGGACTTGGTTTCTGCCTAAAAGCAGGCAACTATTCCACTGTATATTAACCTAGGGAAAAGTAATTAACAAGTCAATAGGAGAGGAGAACTAGGCCTTTCTCTATCTAAAGACAGATCTACATGATTAGATAAGCTAGCTAAGATGGTAGGAGGGGTCACCTTCATGAAAGGAGACACCTTTCCACACCTTGCTGGGGGAGGTACCTTACTGGGTAAAAGGAAGTACCTTACAGGGAAGTTCACTACATCAGAATTATGTAAACAAGATGGAGGTCATAGGTATAAAAAGGTCAAGTCCACGTGTGATCCCTTTGGTGTATTCATTTGAGTCACCCCCCCATGCCATTCTGGCATGGGGCTGTAACTTATTTTCTGTATTTCTATCCTCTATATTTCTATCTTTTCCTCTTTTTCTGTTTTTCTGTGTTTTTCTGTTTTTTTGTTTCTTTGGGGAGTTTTCGGGAAATTATTCCCAGGGTTCTAACAAAGATCCCTGGGGACAGTTTCCCAATCTGTAACATTAGATACTCTCTCTAATATGTGGAAGCTAGGGAGAAAATGGAGCAGAGGAGAGCCTCCTTAGATGAAATGGAAAAACCTTAGGTGAGTAAAGAAGGCGACCTGAGGGAGATGGGAAGAGGAGGAAAACACCCTAATGCACATGATGTACATTCACAAACAGATCAAGGCCAATTACTAAGCCAAACATGAGAAGGAGGAAGGGGGAAGAGAATGGGATGGGAATTGTGGAAGGACTAAATGAGTGATGCATACATGTATGCTTCAACCAATCTCTATCTCATTAAGATATATAATTACAATCCTCCAATAAATTTTAAAAAATAAAAGATACAAAACCCACAAAAAATAAATAAATATTCCCAGAATTGGAAACTTGGAACTTAATGGATTATCAGTTCTAAATATGAAAGAAAATGTTTTTTGTGTGGAGAGTCAAGGCAGGAATAATCCAGATCTTAGCTGAGGCCATGGTGTGTTTCAGAGTTCCTCAGACTCTTTTCATGTTCAGGAAAGAGACAGTCCACTGAGGAAGAATTTTGCTAACACCTGCTGAAGGGTCCGAAAATCGTCCACCAACCCAAATAACAGAGGACTAACAACAGATGTAAAATGCAAGTGAGGTTTATTGTGCTGCAGCTCTGTCCTGGCTAGCCAGGGGTCAAGACCCAGACACTATGGTTGAGTTTCGGCCCAGAGCTCACTCCACAACCTGGATTTATAGCCCCAGGAAGGAGTGGTTACAATGTCAGAGCCCGCCAAAAGTCTGAGCCCACCAACCTTAGAATACAACCAATCAGCCAGGCGTGGTGGCACACGCTTGTAATCCCCGCGCTTGGGAGGCGAAGACAGGAGGATCGCGCAGGTTCTTACGCCAGCCGCACTGGCGTAAGAGACCCTGTTTCAAAAATATAAAATAGGTCTGGGAGCGTAGCCCGGAGGTAGAAGGGCTTCCAGGAACCCCAGTACCACCAAAAAACAAAACAAAACAAAAAAAAAGAATACAACCAATCAGATACAAGGACAAACAAGTACAACCAATAATTTTAAAACATGCATTCACACACATCAGAGCCTGCTAAAGACTGCTTATCTCCCTTATGGTATGTGTTCCTTCCCTAGGGCTGCCTTTCCCACCCATCTTGGCTGGGCCAGGTTTATCTCTGCTCTGAGGAATCTGCCTGGAGAGCAGATTAGCATGGCCTTGTTTGCTGATCTGGCTCAGAGATATGGGGATCCATGGCCCATGTTCAGAGACCTTGGCCGGCAAGCTGGAGATTAGAGGCTTTGACTTGGTGGGTCCCCTACCCTGGTCCTTGAATCCTGCAACCTGGGCAGATGGGCCATGAGTTAGTTAACTTCTCATGCTAGGGGGGAAAGCACTTCTTCCAGTCTGCTTTCCAGCATCCCTACACTGCAAGCTTGAAGTTTCTGACCTCTTATTTCCTCTCTTGCTAAAACCTCACTGTTGCCTGTGCTGATCCAACATATATATTCTCTCCTCTCTTCTCAGCACCATCTCAGATATACAATCCTTTTACCAAAACATCATTTAAAAAAAATTATGTGTACAAAACACTACACCAAAGTTATGTTTGATGGAGTAAGATGCTGATGATTACAGATGCTGATAAGAAACATCAAAAAGCTGAGTATGTAGAACTCTTGATGGTCTTTCTCCTAGGAATTTCTCCCCACTTGCTATTGTTTCTGCCCTCTCTTTGTCTCTCTTGGGTTCACTTTCACCTTCAAATAACCATTTGTTTCTGATACTGAGTAGTCTAGCCATTAGTCTCCTTCAAAACCAGACCCCGGAGGGCTCTTGATCTCCAAAATAAAGAGGTCTCTCAAGGTGTTTTGTTTAAAAATGTCCATCTACTTAGCAGAGAATCATGCCTTTCCCTTAGGGGCAGAGTAGTGACCTTCAGTTGTGTTTTTAAAACAGCTCTGTTTTTCATTCTGTAAAAGTAAGGTCAACAAAACAAAGTGAATGTGTTAGCAAAAAGTTAACTTAAAACAACTAAAATAATTTTTCACTTACAATATTATAAGCTACAATTAAAGAACTATAAATGCCTCTACACTTAACTTTAAATTGCTACTTCTATTTGATGTGTGTGTGTATCAAGCTCATTTTTTTAAATTGCATATTGTAAGTAATTCCGAATTTTAGACAAAAGTAAGAATCTTCACATACTTTGTTACTTTAGTGAAATAACATGTGAAATGCCAGTCCGTTATCCGCCAATGACCACCAGGAGCTGAAGTTCCAATGCAAGAAGCTTAAGGGCTGTTTATACAATCTTGAGCTTGGACTTTCAGCGTGCACCAATGCAGTGGTCAGGAGGAAGAGCCCCGGTTCCCCTGAGAACAAAGCCTTTATCCTTCAGAAAGGCCGCCCAGCCCACCTTTGTATTGATTAGTTATTTTAAAACAAAAGTCTGCTGTGTCGTCCCCCCCCCCCCCCCCCCCCCCGCCCCACCTTGGCATAGCTTTCCTTTGGAAGCCTATCTCAGGAATGTTCACGATGGGTGGAGGTCTATAACTCTGGGCAGAGTAACCTTGCCTGGGATACCTACAAATTCCAGACCTAGATAAACTCCATTGGCTGTTGCTAGGGGAAGATCAGATTAGTGAAGTTAGCAGCTTTTTTTTTTTCCAGGAAATAAGGCAAAGGTTACAGGGGAATAGGAACTTAATTTTGGACAGAAACTTAGGCCTACTCTACTTAAAGCTTTAACTGCAGCCTGTTATGATGTCTCTTTGGTCCTTCATATGAAAATGCTGCTTAAAGTTTTTCTTATCATATATATTTGGTTTTATCTAAGAGAACATACCCCAGTATCAAGAATGCCATTAAAAGATAATCGAAGAATTAAATATGAAGCACATATCTAACTTAAGCAGAAAATAATTATAGAGCTATTTGTTTAGAACTTAAATTTAATAAATAGGATCAACATTGTTACAGAACTGCATTATGTGTTAAAACCATGAAAATTATAATTTTATTGGACAGCATGTATTTCAGTCAATATTTATAAAGTTCTTCAAATGTGCCTCTTAACTGAATCAAATTTTGCATCTGTAATGGCCTCCCACAAAGGCCTTGGCCAGTCAGGATATAATACTACATGCCTTAGAATTTAAAGCCATTAACTTAAAATGTGACTGTAGTTATAACATGCAGACAAAGTATACTAAATATATTACAATAACCCAGAGGATTATATAAATATACTTTTTGGTTATTTGGGAATTTGAAGTTCAAAGTCAGAATGAGGGAAAAGCATATTCCATTTAAAACCATTTGAAAAATACAGTTTCTCTTACCTCTAAGTTATTTTTATTATATCCATGAATCTAGCAGATGCACTGTTTTTATAGGGTCTTATGATTTAAGGACAACAAAGTTGCAATATCACTGGGTAGGAAATTAAGAGAAAAGGGGAATCTGACTGTAACATATTAATAGCTAATTAAAATATAGAGAATATTTTTCATAAGGTCCTTTTCCAAATGTATGGTATAGTTGACTACAAGACTGCATTACCATAAAGGAAATACTATAGAATCCATCCACTTTCCTACCATTTCACTGTGGGGCTAACCATCATCTAAGCTAATCCACTATTATTACTTCCTATAGCTGTTTTTTTCCTAGGTTTTCTATTGTTATTTTTATGCATTCCCCTAAATCCATCTTTCAATTCAGCAATTGGAGCAAACTTTTAAAAGGCAAGTCAAATTAGTTCTTTGTTTGTCTATAACTTGCAAGTGACAACTGCTCACCGCTACTAAGATCAAAACAAAGCCCCACACTACTTACCTGACCTCAGTTCCTACTCTGCCCTTCCCTGAGTCCTCTGAGTGCACCCAGAACAGCCTCTTTCCACATCTTAACACCTGTGGGACATGTTTCCACCTTGAGCATTCACAGAATTTTTTTCTCTGTCTAGACATTTCTTTTTTCAATGAGATGCCCAACACTATTTAATAGAACAACATGTCTAGCACCAAACCTCTTCTCCCAGATACACAACTGATGCTATTTATCCCTCTAGAGTTCTTCTATAACATGTTATGATAATTTTGTTAATTTAACTTAATTTATGATTCTCTCTCTTAAACTTTGGGTGGAACCCAGGGGCTTTCTACCTCCGGGCTATACTCCCAGACCTATTTTTTTATACTTTATTTTGAAACAGGGTCTCACCAAGTTGCTGCAAGCCTCACTAAGTAGCTGAGGCTGGCTTCGAAACAGTAGGATCCCAAGTTTCAGCCTCCCAAGCATGGGGATTACAAGCGTGTGCCACCACACCCAGCAGTTTTTGGTTCTTTTAAAACTTCTAAAATTATAAATAGCAACAATTTAGAAGATAATTAATCCAAAGTATTTCTTCCAACAGAAAGGACAAATTCCTAAAAATTTTGTTGAGTATTTTCTAGGAGATAGTTGACTGCTCACTACAGCACCCTTGACTCCTCCCAATTCTGGGCCGTACCATTGTGAAAATCATAAGAAAAAAATAGGAGTTCAAAAATATGTTTATTACTAGCTTCACTGAGGTATAATTGAAAAACAACAACTACAAAAGGCTGCAGCTTGATGAATATAGACATATGCATTCACAGGTGAAACCATTACCACAAGCATTAGAACAGAGACACTCATCACTGCCAAAGGCTTCATACATACAAATCATATAGTACTTGTCCTTTTGTCTCTGGCTTATTTCACTTAGCATAATCTCCTCCAGGTTTATCCACATTGCTATGTACTGCAGGGTTTCCTTACTTTTATAATGCTTAATAATACTGTATTTATCAGGCATGATGGTGCATGCTTGTAGCTTGTAATCACAGTTTTTGGAAGGCTGAGACAAGAGGATCACATGTTCAAGGCCAGTCTCAGCTACATAGGCCCTCCACAACTTAGTGAGACTCTATTCCAAAAAAAAAATGAATAATAAATAGGCCTGAGGGTGTATCTTGGAGGTAGAATGCCCCTGGGTTCAATCCCCAGTACCACAAAACTAATAATAATAATTATGATAATAATAATAATGTACCTATATTACATTGAAAATATAACAATGTATTATATTTATGTGAATTACATATGTAACTTACATATGTGACTTACATATGTGACATACATATGTAAATCACATTTTCTTTATCTACTCATTGATTGATTGATATGCATTCACATTGATTCATATCTTTGGTGTTGTTAATGGTGACCCTGGTTTGAAATAACATTTAATCTATATTTAATCCCACCTTGATAATTAAGAATAAAGTTAAATTTTAAATATTGCACCAAATTTTTAAGAAATTTCATCTCAAATTTACACTTAATCATTATACTAGTAAAGAACTCATGAATAATTTGTATTTATATATATTACTAAAAGTAAATATGTTCTACAATTACAAAAAAATGATTAAAAATAAAAATGTTCATGACAGAATAATTTAAACTTTTCTTTCTAATTGAGATAGCATTATCATACATGCTTTTCTCTTTTTCAAATAATCTATTCTTTGGCTATAGAATATCACTAAAGACACATGTAAGGCATGAGAAAAACACTCATTTATATTGACTATAAATTTTTTAAAAAATCTCTTTAAAAGTAAAACAGCCCATAATCTTAAAAAGATAAATTTTTAAAGAAGTGTCCTGGAGTTGTCATAAATCTTATAGTAAGCAACAAAGCAAAGGCAGGAAATGTGTATGTATCACACACTCTATAAAATGTCAAAATGAGCATGTGTACTTCACCCCTTATCACTGAGGATCCACTATGCTGAGGATGCAGGGGACACTTTAACCTGAAGGGCACCGAGTCGACCCCTTGTATTCAGAGACCTTCAAGAAGAGGCAGGCGGCATTACTTATGTACAAAAACGCTGCAACACAAGAGTGCACCTCTCCAGTGAAAAGGATCTGCTTTCAGAGTCACTGTTACCTCAGCTTCCCTCGCCATGAATAATCATTAATGTTTCCATGGAGCTCTCAGTGGGATTGCAGGAGTGGCCCTGTGCTAGTCAGAGTGTCATATAATCAAAGAGCTGGAAGAGATCTCAGGACTAGCTAATACAGCATACTTTTTTGGAAAATAAGACCCAGAGAGAATAAGCACCTTGTTCCTAAAGTGTTCTGAACAGAGACTCATTAGTGATGTATTAAGGATTTTTGCTCTTTAAAGATTTTCATCTGCAATTCTTTTATAATTGAAAAATGCTCATATATCTCATCTAGATATAATATATATAATTTTCTCAAAGCCAATTCAACTTTAATATAATTACCAACTAAAAATGCTCATATTTGAAAGCTAAGAATATTTAATATTTCTTGCTTTTCTGAAATGTTTTGTGAAATTGAAGACCTATATTACTCAAATTTGAAAAAAAATCTATTTCTATATAAATTAACTCCTTTCTTCCTTACTCTGTATTCAAATTTTAGTTTCTAGACAAATAGAAAGTATTTGTCTAAACAGTATCCAATTCATTAAGTCTACTGGATAAGAGTGTCACTGATTTGAAATCAGCAATAATGTGCTGCAAGAAAAAAAGAAATTGACAGTTTTCTCAACTTGAGTTTATCAGTCATCAAAGCTACAATGGGGATCATCAGTCTGTCCATATTTCCTTTTCCAGACCAAAAAAAAAAAAAGAAAAAAAAAAACCTGAGGTACAGCATAACAAGCCAGAGTTAGTTCTAATGAGGCATCTTTTCACTGAACCACAGTGTAGAAAGTAAGAAGAAGCTGTTGCAAAAAAGACAGACCTGAGCACTAGCGCTTGACACACATGCGCATGCAGAGCAGTTGGCCTCCCCATCACAGGTCCTCCTCTGCAAAATGGCATGAAGCACGAGATGGTGCTTCTAAAGCCCTTGGCCCAAAAAAGGTCCTTAGTACATGGTAGATATTCTTCCTATATATCTCAAAGGGTAAGATGCTGGAGCCAGCCAGCAAAAGTACGGGTTCGGAAGAGAGGAGTGAGGATGAAATAATATAACTCTTAAGAATTAAATTCCAAATATTATTTATTCCTAAACACGAAGGATCACCAGTCAACTCCTGGGTCGATATCTCTACTGGCCGATACTGGGGCTTCTTCTCTTGTGGTATTTATAGTTTTTAGCTTTAGGTTACCCTGGAGGGAAAAAGTCCAAAGTCCGGGGGGGGGGGGGGGGGGGCAGGTGAAACAGTACCCTGATGCAACACAGACAACACAAACCTAGCCTTAGCTCAGACAGAACAATTGCATCATTAGCATTAATTACTTTGAAGCCTCCTTGACCCCAAACCTTGTTGACTCTGGGCTGAAGGACAGTCAGAAGTATGCTTTTAGTAAAGATAAGGGGAAGGACCTTAATGGCTCCCCACAGTAAGACCACTTTATCTCGGTTTGAGAACACTTTAATCATTTGTATACCATAAAATCCACATTTTAAAAGTGCACATTCCAGTGGGCTTTAGTGTATTCAAAGAATTGTGAGCCGCCACCACAATTCAATTCAAAAATAATTTATCAGTCCCATTCTCTTTCCTTACTGTAAGCCCTAATCTTTCTGAATCCATATAATCCAATCACTGATCTAATCACTAAAATTTTGGGATCTATATATTTGCCTTTTCTTAACATTATATTCTAATGAAATTATGTATGTTGTCTTTTGTTACTGGCTTCTTTCATCTAACATGTTTTCAAGGTTCATCTAGGCTGCAGCATCTATGAGTCCATCAATCTTTTTTAATGCTAATATTCCACTATTGATAGAACACATTCATCAGATGTAGATATTTGAGCTGTTTGCACTTTGGCATATTATGAATAATGCTACCAGGCATATCAATGTACAGAATTTTATATGCATAGGTGATTTCTCTTGGCTATGTATCCAGCAGTGGAAATATTCAGGATCTACTTGTGGTCACACCAAGATTAACACAGCAATGAGTAAAACAGCTGTATCCAATTATGGTAACACTTTTTACCATTTAAAAGAACTGTCAAAATGTTTACCAAAGAGGGTACACCATCAACAATTCCAGTAGCAATGTGTGAGCATATCAATTTCCCCAAACCCTTACCAATGCCTGCTACCTGTTCTAGTGTGTTTGGTTCTTTAATTTTACCTGTCAGTGGATATTGTATGGCATCTCACTCTGACTCTGATTAAAATTTTACTAATAACTAATGATACTGGATTTTTTATATGTTTTAAGGCCATTTCTAAATACTCTTTGGAGAAATTTCTACTCATACCATTTGCTATTTGTGGTATTTCCTCTGATGTATTTACTTTCATTTCTAATTTTAATAGTAAGTAATGAGTCTACTATTTCTTACTTTTCTTGTTTATTCTAGCTAATCATTTCCCAATATGGGTGATATTTCAAGAAACATATATTGGTTTTTTGAATTATCTCTCTTTTTTCAATTTTATTTATTTCCAATCTGAATTGTAATCATTTTCTTTTTTCAATTTATTGGGCTTAGGCTGTTCATCTTTTGCTAGCTGAAGATAGAAAGTTAGACTTATAACTCTATAACCTTCTTCTTCTTAATATAAGAATTTATGGCTATAGATTCCTTCAAGTCGGTACATTAACCTGCATAAATTTTAGTACAAATTCTCATTTTAATTCATTTCAAATTATTTTCTAATAGACCTTATAATTTTTGCTTTGATGCATTGGCTATCTACGAATGTATTTAAAGTCTTTGTCCAGTAACTTCAACATCTGGTCCTTCTCATAAATATTTGGGATTGATTGATTTCCCTCCCTTTGTAAGAACCATACTTTCCAATTTCTCTTTCTGTCTTAAAATGCTATTGTCAAATGCTGAGATTATGATATTTCAATGCAATGACTCTAGAAATAGATTCCAACTCCCCTGGAGCTTGTTTTCACTTCTGTTTGTTGTTGTTTTGCCATCTTAATACTTGCAGTTTGTTTAATACTGCTAACTTCTCTATGTGGTTACCTTAATGGTAGGCCAATGATTAGACATATATTTCCCTAAATGTCTTCAGCCAATAAATATCCCACTCTTTGCTGAAGATCTGGAATGGGGCAACAGTACAATGAAGTTTACAATTCTTTTTTACCATTGCTTCCAGGACTTGTGCAGAACTCGAAATTCAGCCAATGTTGAGTAATTAGGGCTTTCCCAAGTCCTCCTGGGCAAGTGCACAGCCCTGTACATGTGCATGGCCTTTATAATCCCCAGTAACATATTTGAGCTTTTCAAAGTCCCCCATAAACATGCCATGTCTCTGATTTTTTCCTTTAAGTTTTTTGGCCATTCTCCAGTCATTGCTTATAACAATAAGCATCATTTTCTCAGGCAGCTTTGGTGTTAAACAATCCACACTGGTGGGGTTTTGTTTGTTTGCTTGTTTTACTTTGGTTTTGGTTTGGTTTGGGTTATGTTATTGCTATTGTTGTTGTTTTGTTTTTATGAATCCCAGAGGAAAGAGCTTTGTCACTGAGATCAATGCATGTCAAATATAAGCCAATTCTCTGAAAGGCTTTTCTAAGGACCTACTAAATAAATGGTCAAGTACTGACAGTTCAGTTGGGGTGGAACTTTTGCAGATATTCTAATGCTTTTTCCCCCGGTTTTTACAGCTATCGTGGCTAAGGGGTTGCTTGATTTCAAATTTAACACGATGCTAAGGAAAAGAGACCAAGTATAGAACAAGTTACGGAGCCAGAGTTCCTGCTGTTCTTATCAACATTTGCTCATTTTCCCTGTATAGACACTCTCCAGATTGTTATCTTTGGTTAATTCCCAGAGTTCTGAAAAAGTTGATTTCCATAGTGTTTGGTAGCATTCTTATTGCTACAGACAAAATTTTCAGAGGTCTGTATTCCATCATTCAAGGAATGCTTCTTTGAATTATTTTAATTGAAAAATTTTATCTTAAAAAATCTTCTTCACTTCTTTTCTTTTCTTTTCTTTTCTTTTTGGTGGTACTGGGGTTCCTGGAAGCCGGGCTACACTCCCAGACTTATTTTATATTTTTGAAACAGGGTCTCTTAACGCCAGCATGGCTGGCTTCAAACCTGCGCAATCCTCCCGTCTCCACCTCCCTGTGATTACTAGCGTGCGCCACCACGCCCGGCCGCTTCTTCACTTCTTTTATTCCCCCATAAAATGTACTTGCAGGTATCAAACTGTTCCACCTAAACTTGTTATATTATAAGTAAATATTTCCACTGTAACACCATAGATTTTCACAGAAGGCACACAGACTCTTTGAATCAACCAGATCAAGATTGTAATACTAGGTCTGTCATTTATTTTGTGAAAAATAAGTTTCTTAAGTAATTTTGCCTCAGTTTATCAAATCTAAAATACAAGCATTATTGTGAACATAAAGTATCATTGCACATATAAAATAATCAACACTAATATATTTTAACTTTCTTTCCTTTGTCTCTTTCTTTCTAAATTGTGCCTTTACTGAAATAATGTCTGTGCTGTAGTGTTTAATTCCTTAATATAACAATGCCATCTACTGGAAATACCAACATGAAAATGCCAACAAAGAAAATGGATCACACTGATAGATGTTAAACTTGATGCTCTATCTAGTTATATTTATATTTAAATGTGCTCAGAGAAGACAAACACACACAAACACACACACACACACACATACACACACACACACACACACACACATACACATCAATGTTCTTAAGATGCTTTATGATTAGAGTCTATTTCAATATTTTGAAGGGATAAATTACCAGTATATACTTACTATGATTTAAACTTATTTTTTCAGGAATAAATTTTTCTAAGAATCATCATTTAAGCTGGGCATGGTGGTGCACGCTTGTAATCCCAGCATTCAGGAGGCTGAGACCGGAGGATAGTGGTTTGAGGACAGTTCAGCTACTTAGTGAGACCCTGTTTCAAATTAAACAATAAAAAGTAGGACAGGGGGTGCAGCTTGGAGGTCAAATGCCCCTGGGTTCCATCCCTGACTCACACACACACAAAAAAAATCATCATTTATTATCAAATGTTTGATACAAATTTACAAATTTGCTACAAACGCTGATTTTTAAATCATAGTGTCCAATTAGTAATAAAAGAAATAAAAAGCACTAGATTCTAGTATTCAATTTCACAAAAAGTGACTGAATAGTAAACAGTCAAGTATTACTGGAAATGAATAGAAAATGTACTTTTAAAAAATCAGTGAAAATTTTCTAATTGTGTAGCAATAGTGATTGATTAAATAAATTCAACCTTAGCATATATTTATCAGATAATACCATAGTCTTAAAATTTTGTTCTCAAAAACTTAATAAGAAACAAGAATTATGATTTATTATGTATGTAGATTAAATAATTGAACTAGAAAACAATGCAACTTGATCAAATTTTGTTTAGAGAAATAAATAAAAAAAAATATAGGTAGCTTAGTATACCACAACAGTCACCAAAATGTTGACAAGTTATTTTATTTCTCAACTGTGAAATTTATTTATTTTATTTTCTTCTTTGTGTGTCTGGTAACATAGTTATTGAATTTTTCTACAATGAATGATCTTTTTCTTGCTTACAAAAATATATTCCTATGAATCCTCATCTCTTTCCTTAATATTTATTACCACCTATAGTTGGTAAAATTGTAAGGTGATTATTTTCTTTTAAAACATCTTTCTCATTTCCTGCAGGCTGCTTAGATAAAAAATAAAGAGTCTTCATGTAGAATTTTCCTTTTGCTTTTCTTTCCAGGAACCCAAGATTTGACAAAGAAAAATGATTCCTAATGTTCATAGTTACTGTGAATGTTTTGTACAGAGGTGCTTCCCATGGACACCTGCCAGAAAATACAATGTTGCAATGACTTTTGATTTTTATATACTAGAAAAACTGAGTCACATCTTAAACATAGTAGGAAAGACAGAAATGTAAGCACGCGTGTCAGCAAGAATGCATAATGAGGCACTCCCTCCCATTGGTTAGAGTGGTTCTGTAAGAGTATAACAACAGCAAGGAAAAATACTTCTCTGTAACCTTAATTTGGGCTTTAAAATTTGTGCTTACATGTGCACAAATAATCCAGGGGACACAAAAATCAATTGGAGAGGGATAAGTACACCTCACTGGAAAAAATCCTCAAAGGAAATCAAATATGGAGGGCTGACACCCAACCTCATGGCTTTTTGGGAGATTTCTTTTTCATGTATAATTTTTCTGGTGCATTGTAAATATGCATCATACTGAGGTATTGAGTAATAAGAATATACATGCACACAGCACTTGGGATATTTCCCTCCAGATCCAACCCCCTTATTTCCCTTCCCATACATGTCATCGAGATTAGCATTGGTAATTTTATATAGGTACATAGCATTATTAAAGATATTACCTTCTTTACATCTCTATCTCCCTTACTACTTACTCTAGACCCCTTCCGTCTCTCCATTGGAGTCTCTATTCCTCTGTCTCAGGCCTCTTTTTTCGGTTTTTATCTAGTTTCCACATAAAAAAGATACAACTATTCATTTTCTGAGACTGGCTAACCTCATTTAGCACATTATTCTTAAGTTCGACCTATTTTCCTGCAAATGACATATTTTCATTCTTCTTTATGTCAAAATTTCATTGTGTGTATAAACCACAGAGTTGTTATCCATTCATCTGTTTACATAATTTAGCTATTGTGAATTATGCTGCTGTAAACATGAATTTGCATGTTTAACTATAATATTCTGACCTCAGTTCCTTTGGTAAAATACCCATGAGAGGGTATAGCTGGGTCATATAGTGGTTCCATTCCCAATATCCTGAGATACATCCACACTGATTCCCAGAGTGGCTCTAAGTAGATTTCCATGCCTCATAATAGGAGAAATGAATATATTCTATGAGAAAACTGAACTACAGGAGAGGGATAGGATTTGATCACAGGGGATGAAAACTTCTAATTAGGAATTTTGAAGAGCAAAATAGAGGAAGTGACCTTGAAAGCAGAAAGGCCTGAGGTACATCCATGAGATCTGAAATAAGTTTAACAATTTTTTCTTCTCTTGACTTATAAGCACCACGATATTTCAAAGTTTCATCAAATATTTACTTTTGTGTCTCCTATATAGTAATCTTTGTTACATATATCAACTTCCCAGTGAAGTCTGTCCCAAAGGGGCAGACTTGAAAAATGATAAGTAAAATTAAGAGAGAAAAAAATAGAAGTTTTCCTACATGTATTATATAAAGTCCATAAGTTGTAACAGCAACTTGAAAAAAAAGATGATGATAGAAAAATCCCGAGAAGTCTCAGCATGAATCTATGTTTTTAGCCACAGTCAGATCAAAGTACAATACGGAAAGGCAATTATAGCACAGAAGTAACTAGGAACTAAGCATGATACAAACAAGTATTTTAATGGAACATGCTAGGTGGAAGTCATCATCGAAGGGGCTAGAGAAGGAGGAAGAAATGCTGAAACCACTTATAAATACACATTTGAAAGCTAAGTGATCAGTTAAAATTCTCTTCAACAGAAACTTTCTGAATTGTTTCAAATGGTTAAAAGCACTAATGAGAGGAAATTTCTACCCTAATTGAAAAATAGGTCAAGTAATTTCTTTGATATAAATCACCCAGATTATAGAAAAGTCATAAATCTATTGCTGGAGAGAGCATGAGGTTTAGTTCCAATTTGGACAACCAAAATTTTCGGTTTAGTTTTGTTGTTATTTTATGGTCATTAATTTTTATTGATCAACCTTATTTAGGTATTTTTCAAAATTGCCATTAAAATATCATAAAGAGATAGTTTTTACTTTCACTCTGCAGAAGAAAACAGAGATCAGGCAAATTAAATAAAACCATCTCAAGTTCAAAACTCATAAATGACAGAGGTAGAGGGTGTGTGTGTGTTTGTTTGTTTGTTTGTTTGTACTGTGGTTCTGAAAACCCTTCTACCTATGGGCTATACTCCCAGACCCATTTTTGTATTTTTTTTTTAAACAGGGTCTCTTAAGCCAGCACAGCTGGCTTCAAACCTGAGTGATCTCCTATCTTCACCTCCCAAGTGCAGGGATTACAAGAGTGCGCCACCACGCCCAGCTACAGAGGTAGTTTTAAGTCAGGTCTACTACGAACCTCCACATAATGTATAATTACAATGCACCAATAAAAATATTAAATTCTCTCTCTTTGTTTTTACTTAAAAGTTAGTGGGATAGATTTTGGATATAAGAGAAAAATAGATAAATTAAATTTAAATTGTTTTCATTTAAAATGAGGGCAAGGAAGAAGAAATATAAATGTATACATAGACAAAATATAGACCAACTTACTAATTTTCTAATTAAAAACCTTATTGGGTTATATATATATATATATATATATATATATATACACATATATGTATATATATGAATATATGTGTGTGTGCATGTGTGTATACCTATGTGTATATATATATATGTATATATATGTATATATATATGTGTGTGTGTGTGTGTGTGTGTGTGTGTGTATGCACATATTCACATGGATATGTGTATATATTTATTTAGGTAAATAAAAACAAAACATTTTAACTTAATTATAGGAAAATGTCAAACTAAATTAATTGCTAAATACACATTATACACAATAAAGTTTTTCAGAAGTTAAAGGAATGAAATGTTAACATCACCTCAGTCAAAGAAGAGAACAAAAAAGAAATTACATAAATGGAAAAGGCATGAGGCAGCACAGAAAAAGATAATTTACAAATGAGAATATTACTGTAAATAAATAAATTAGGTTAAGAAATTATAAAATAGGAATAAGCCAGCTAGGAAATTATTCTAAATTATCAAACTAAATCATAAATATCATGCCAAGAATTCAGATCTTTACCCTCAACTTATGAAATATTCAGTAACATAAAGACTGCCCCTACACTCACTAAAGAAGAAAATGTCTGGCTGAAGTGAAAACTAGAATAAACAGTGAAAAATCTTTGTGGTTTCAGATGCCACCCCCAATAATACTGAATCAATACTTCAAGAATCTTATTTTTATGAGATGTTAATTATTAACCTAGGGTAGGAGGCTTTGTAAGCAGACTCTCTGAGGAAACCAAATAGCTCCTTTTCAACTAGCCTAGGAGAATGAGTCAACAAATATGGTTAGAATAGAGAAGTTACCTAAGTTTGGAAATGTTGGGGTGTGCACAACTGCCTGACAGAACTTCCGATGAATCGGCAACATGTACCGCCGAGCGGATACAGAGGGCGTAACTACTCCCCTTGCCCCCGCTAGCCCAATTTGGTAATGTTGAGCCTTATTGGCTCATATAATGCTTCTGTGCTCGTGAACCTCTCGTGCACTGGACAATGATTGGCTGCAAGTTATGTGCTTTGCACATGCAAGAGTGACCTTTAGCTTGATAGGTTAGAATAGTTTCCTTTGGAAATCCCCCTTGCGGTTTTTTGCTTTAAATTAGGTTGCCTGAGAAAAAATAAAGGAGATCCTGCTTGACACGTCTCCCAGCTCGTGTGGTTCTGTTCGGGCCGTCGGCACTCAACCTTCTGTTCAGCCCCACTGCTGACGGGCTGGACCCATCATGGAACCATTTGTACATCTCAAAAAACAGATTGATGTCTTTAAACTTGCCCTTTTTGTGCAGAAACAGACGTTTCCAAAGCATTGTCTGCCACTGTTTCTCCTTTTCATCTTCCTGTGTTCCCTCCTCTGCCCATTCCACTCTGGCCTACAGCTCTAAGACAACTGAAAGTACTTCTATGAAAGTTACCTGTGGCTTCCACATTGCCAAATTAAGAAACTCACCTTTCTGTCCTATTTTTTTACTTCTAAGTAACATTTGACAGAATTAGAAGCTTCTCTTGTAAAACACACTTGTATCATACACTGTTTTTTTGTTTTTTTGTTTTTTTGTTTTTGCCATCTTGGCCACTCCTGTCTTTGTTATTAGCACCTTTACTACACACCCTAGACAGATATATGACAGAAGTACTCAAGTTCCTGAACAAATTACCTTATTTTTTTCCTCACACACACACAGGATGATCTCATCTTTCCCATGACATATATCAATATGGTCCCTATAAAGCTATTTTTTCAATTCCAGCTCTAGCTTAGACCTACCGTTGAATTCTACCTTTTTCATTTGACATCTCATTTGATATTTTTATTTGAATGGCACATAGCTTCATAATAATGTTCAGAGTGATAGGGACATACATGTACAAGCACTTGGTGCGTTCCCTCCCAGCTCCCGCACCACTTTCTCCCTGTACATATTAAGATTGACTTTGATAATTTTGTATACATATGTAGCAGCAACTAAAATTTTTCTTAAAATAAATTCTTGGCCTCACCATTTACTCTTCTCTCAACAAGTGGTAATCTAAGAACCTGACATTTTTATTCAGAACCTGAATTTTTATTCCTCTCTCTTCTCCAATTTTTATCATGTGTTTATTTCTCTCCATCATCATGGCCACCACTAGAGTCCAAAACAAGATTGTCTTTTTCAGAGAATGCCTGCTAGTCAGTATCCTGCTCTGCTGCCCTCTGCTAACCCATTATATACTCAAAGCAGCAGAATAAATGGTTCCAAATTAAAAATGTAAACCAAATTTTGTTAACATCTGCTTAATACTTGACAGTTCTTAACTCAAATGAACTCCAAAGACTTTATGTACCTTTGCCTCTGATTCTATTTTCTCTTGGTCCTCTGTCCTCCTGCTCACCACACACCAGCTGCACTTGGCCTCTTTCAGTTCCTAGAACAGGACAAGCTCTATAGCTGGAAGCCTCTTCTTGAGTGTATCCAAATGTCTGAATGTTTTTCATTCTACAAGTCTTGGCTTAAACTTCACTAACTCAGAGAGCCCTATTTAGACCACTCTCTGAGTAGACTTCTTCCTCTGGCTTACTACTACTGTTCTCTATGATGGCATATAATTTGTTTCCTTTAGGGTACTTTGCAATTCAAATGGTATCATCATTTAAGAACTTCTCACCGATCCATTTCTATAAGCTCATTCTTATATCTTGAAAGTGTATTCGCTTTTCTCTTTTTTCTGAAAGGATAATCACCATTTAAATTTTATTTTATTTCATGGCTTTATGTGTTGCTTTCCCTTTTTCTCTCTAGCTTCAGCATATTAGGGAGAGCATCCAAAAAGTGATCTACAGATTCAATGTAATACCCATTAAATTACCAAGGTCATTCTTCACAGACAGAAAAATTAGTCCTTAGCTGCACTTGGAACAACAAAAAAACCAAAATAGCCAAAGTAGTTTTCAACAACAAGAACCATCCAAGAGGTATCACAATACCTGACTTCAAATTATACTACAAAGCTATACTAATTTTAAAAAAAAGCATGTTATTGGCACAAAAACAGACACATAGACTAATGGCAAGAATAGAAGACTCAGAAACAAATTTGCATACTTAAATCCAATTGATTTTTGACAAAGGAGTCATAAACATACACTGAAAAAAAGATAAGCTGGGCATGGTGGCACATGCTTGTAATCCCTGCGCTTGGGAGACTGAGACAGGAGGATCACATAGGTTCGAAGCCAGCCTCGGCTACTTAGTGAGGCTCTCAGCAACTTAATGAGACCCTGTTTCCAAATAAAATATAGAAAAGGTCTGGGGGTATAGCCCAGAGGTAGAAAGACTCTGGGTTCCACCCCCAGTACCACCAAAAAAAAAAAAAAAAAAGATAGTCTCTTCAACAAATGATGGTGGCAAAACTGGTTAACCATACGCAAAAAAATGGAAATAAACCCCACTTTCTCACCCTGCACAAAAGCCAAATCAAGATAGATCAAAAACTTGGAAATCAGGCCAGAGACTTTACAGCTCTGTGAAGAGGGCATAGGTCCAACACTTCAACACAAAGACATAGGTAAAAATTTTCTCAACAAGACCTTAAAGGCACAAGAAACTAAAAGGCAGATCAAAATGTGGGATTGCATTAAACTGAAGAGGTTTGGTACAGCAAAATAAACCCAAACAAGCATTCTAATGTTATAAATATATCACCCTCTAATTGTATAATGTTTTTATAGATATGTAGTGCTAGCTGGGTGTGTAGTGGTGCACACTTATAATCCCAGCATTTGGAAGGCTGAGACAGGAGGATCGTGGTTTGCGGCCAGCCTCAGCTACTTAGGTCCTTTGCGACTTAGTGAGACCCTGTTTCAAAATAAAGAATAGAAAATATGGCAGGGGGTGTAGCTTGGTGGTAGAATGCCCCTGGGTCCAATCCTCAGTACTGCAAAAATAAATAAATAAATAAATAAATAAATAAATAAATAAATAAATAAAAAGTATATAGTGCTGTTTCCTGGTCCTGAATGTATAATTTATATAAATATTTTTTGCTTATCATCCTTACTCTATTTCTGTCTGTTTTTACTCAGTCAGCAACATGTTTTACTAACCTGTGATATATAGTATCCATCTATCCATTTGTTCTAAATGTTGCATGCTAATCCTTGTACTTCATCTGTGTTGCTTCAAGATTCCTAAAACTACAAAGAAGCCTGCAACAAATATCTTTTTCAACACATATTTGTTCTAGAAATGTCTCTCATAGCAAAAGGAAATTCTAGGCATTCATAGGCTTCAGGAAATTTCAGTATTTAGTTTTACCAAGTACTACAGAGTTGCCCTTCAGAATGCCTGCTCCCATCTACATTCTTCATGGGGTTCCTCTATAGTGTCCTGTTCTGACTGATATTTGGCATTTATCCTGTTTTCTAGTGTTTGCTCATTGAATCAGCATAAAATAATATATTGTTTTTTAACTTGTATTTTCCAATTCCACACACTTTGGCGTTTTTTCCTTCATTTTCTACGTGCCTGGAATTTTTTTTTCCTATTCCCAACCCTGGCCTATTTTTCTGACGAATTCCATAAATAAACACTGATCTCTATCAAATTCCTTTACTCTACCTACTGAAAGTCATGACATCTTTTGCTTTTGTTCCATTAAGTAGATAAATTATATTGATGTATTCTTCACATACTATGAAAAACTGTACTTACACTATTTATAATTACACTATTACATTATTTGTAATATTCTACTTAGTAATTAGTCATTATTTAGAAAAATAGGCTTATATTTTATGATTATGCACTATTTGGAGTTACAGTGGCAATCACCTCATAAAATAAGACTACTTAAAATACATATTTTAAAGAATATTAATGTTAATATAGTTTTTATTTGGTTCAAGATCTCTTTCTAGACTACAATGCACTTTTCTGACATTGGCCTTCACTATAAATATTATGACTTGGAGTTGTGAACTCATCTCTAACCAGGGTCTTCCCCAGCGTTTCCCAAGTGTTACTTTTTCACCCCGTACCCCACCATGTGGGTTCTCCATGTAGCCATTTTTTTTTGAGGGTCTGGGGATGGAACCCAGAGGCATTTGACCTCCGAGCTTCAACCCCTGCCCAATTTTTATTCTTTATTTTGAAGCCAGGTCTCACTGAGTTGCAGAGGGCCTCACCAAGTAGCTGAGGCTGTCCGCGAACCGCGATCCTTCAGTCTCAGCCTCCCAAATGCTGGGATTACAAGAGTGTGCCACCACGCCCGGCTCTCCATGTAACAGTTTCTGAGGCTTCATCCTTGCCTCACCCTCAAAGCCTCCTGCCTGCTTTATTCCACTGTGCTGTTCCATAATGCTTAGTCTCACTTTGGAGCTTGGCTATCATTCATTACTTTTCTAAGAACATTGTAACTTTTCATTTCTCTTGGTATAAGAAGAGTTTTGAACCTATATCCAACAACATGTTCTACTGGGCCTTATGCAATTTGGTAATTTCTGTTTGCATGGTTATATGCACACTGTTTCTGCTAGATTATCTCTGTAAAGACATAAATCATGTGCATTTCACACAACTCATCCTTCTTTTACCAGTACTTAAAATAACAACTTACCCCTGATAGTTGTTAAGTATAATTCTGAATGAATAAATGAACGAAACATGTAGCTCAATGTCTCCTCCAGAGTAACATTTCAGAGAATGTTAATCCTCTCATTTTTCTCTCCTCTCTCTGATATTTATTAAAATTAATGCAGTAGTACATAGCCTATAAGTATGAGAATTGAAAACAAGGACACAGAGGTAAAATTTGTCCTCAGCTAGAAGGATAGCTATACAGATACATAAAACATTCTTACTGAATTGTATATAGATACATAAAAAGTTTTTATTGAATTGTATGTAAATACTCACATAGAGGAGTTAAGAATAGAAAGAAAATTAAGAGGATACAAATCACCAGAATTAGCTGCACAAGTACACTTTGCCAAGAAGAGAAAGTTCAGGTTTAAAGGTCTATGGGATGAAATAAAAAATCTAGCATTTGTCAAACATTATACACATTGTCCTCTGCTCTCTGCTTTAGATTTGGACAGCTAAGGCTAGTCTAGAATGGCCTCATTTGAAACAATTGAACTACTCCATCTGATTAGCCTAGTCTTATTCACATAACATGAATTCATAGTTTATCAAGACTGGTCCAAGGCTTAACAAAACATACAGAATTCCAGGAAAGAAAAGATCCAGTTTGGCTTAATACCTCTCTTCCCTTATGTTTGCTAAAGAAAGCTGCTGAGGCAGCCAAATGCTAGGACAGTGAAATTGACCCACCTCGTAAGGAAAGGAGGACAAGCTTGAAAGGAAGTTACTACTCAGGGCTACCCATTGACCTCAAAAATTGAAAATTAACTTATAGGTATAAAAGAAATCCTATTGCATAAAGGGATAAGAACAAAAGAATTATATTTTGGGGTTTTATCTTCATCAAATTAGTGAGTAGGTGTAGGAATTCTGAGTGCAGACTATTTGTTTGGTACTGTGTTAGATGCTGGAGACAGAATAAGAACTAGGCACTCCTGCTCACTGTGCAGGAGACAAGCCAACAACTGTTGATAATAGAGTGTAGTACAGGATACAGTGGGATCTAGGAAACATTTCAAGCAACATCTAAGCAAAGTGTTATAACGAGTATATAGTAAAAGAAAGTCTGGAAAGGAAAAGTTGAGTAAGTATAAAAAACGAATATAAATATCTAGATACTGTTTCTTTTGTTCTATCCCAATAACCTGAGAATTATGGGGACACATTTTGTATTTATTGCTTGTGCTTTTTCCCTGCTTAAATCTATTCATGTACCCTGGCCACCACTGCACTGACCCTGTCTCCTGTAACTCTTATTATTACCAGATGGCTTACCTTCAACCAATTCATCCCTCTATTCTCCTGCTTCCAGATTTATCTAGGTATTTATATTTCATTTTCCTGGGTTTATGCTTCTCTTTCAAGACCTATACTTCTGAGAGAAGATCGAATTTTGTTTTTCATTATTCAAAAAAGTAAGAAGCACACCAAATTACTATGTTTTGAAAGCACCAACAGTTTGACTTCAAATTCTTGCTATTGTAATGAGCTCTCCAAAAATAACTAATAAACGAATTCCAAATAATGCTAGAAAAATTTAATGGTCTACACTTTATTTTTCAACTCTTTAAAGGAGTGGACACTTACAAAGAAACACAGGTAAATAATCCTTGGGAATAATAAATACAAAATAAAGCATGTAAGTGCACATGGCATGAGACAGTTGTAGGTATCTATAATAAGCAGAGTTTTGTCTATAAAGCTGCATAATGAAACACAAAACTCTCTGCTAATTTCATTAGGGATCTATTAAACTAGCAGGACTCTAATACACAAATAAAATAATTGTCTTCATCAACAGCAGGAGAACAATTTACCAGAAGAAGGAACCATTTAGATAGAACAATTAAGTTATATTTCTTCCCCTTTTCTTCCAGATAAATTACAAAGATAAGCATTAATGTTATTTATGGTTTTCAGAGTTTTTCCTTATTTTTCTTCTTGCTTAGTTTACCATCACTTACTGTCAAGTCCCTTCTATCTATCAAACACTCTTACTTACCTATCCGACAGGCATTGGCACATTCCTCCATCCTCATAAACACTGATCCCAGCTCTAACCTCAAAGCAGACTCTGATTAACCTAACCAGTTACAGTAGTTCCTTTCCTTGTTGCATGTACACCTGATATAATTTGTTTCTCCATGAAATAGAAAAGTAAGTCTACTAGATATTCTAGAAGAAGTTTCTAAGGTCATAAAAAGAGGTAAGGAAAAGATAGCAGCACTTCTGCTAGATCTTGTGTCTCCACATGACATCTGGGACTGTATTAACAAACTTGTAACTGTGAGAGTTAGAAGCTAAATGAAAAGAAATAAACCTAGGTCCTTGGAGATTTATTGTTTCTTCTAATTAACCAAGCTTAGAGCATCCCTACCTCCATGATACAAAACAAGAACTTACTTTATTTTCTTATGTTTAAGTCTTTGAGGGTTGAGGCTACTTTGTTGCATATAGCAGAAAGCATTCAAACCAAGCATCAAACTACTCATAATTTATTTTTTATTTTATTTTATTTATTTATTTATTTTATTTTTTATTTTTTTGGTGATACTGGGGATGGAACCCTTCTACTTCTGGGCTACACTCCCAGACCTATTTTTTGTATTTTATTTGAAAACAGGGTCTCTTAAGCCAGCGAGTCTGGCTTCGAATCTGCATGATCCTCCTGTCTCCACCTCCCAAGCATGGGGATTACAAGTATGCCACTACGCCCAATGTTAACTACTCATAATTTAATAGACGAAAATTGGCACTGGAATGCTGATGACTATCATTACATTAGCTAACTCAAAGCAAGCCACACAAAGCAAATCCATTAGACACATATACAAACTTGTCTTACTGACCTGAATTGTTTCAACTATAGTTACTGTAGAGAGAAAATAACACAAACCTCTCATTGACACATTATAATTAGTTTTCCAATATACAGAATAAGGACAGAAAAGCCTCAAGAGTAAAAATTCAGGTCACATTGAAAGGTAAACCAGTAATAATAACTTCTGATCTCTCAGGAGAAACTACCAAATCCAGGAAGACTTGGAAAAATTTGTTTCAAACCATAAAAGAAAAAAACTGCCAACTATATCCCAAAAAGCTATTCTTCAGAATTAAAAATATAAGTAAAAACCTTCCAAGATAAGCAAAATTAAAAAAAAACACCAAAATTTATGGCTACTAAGCCAGAATCACAGAAAATGCTTGAGGAAATCCTACATAAAATGCTTAAAAACAAACACCAGAGCTATGGAAACATTAAATGTAAATGTTCTCAATTACCCAATTAAAAGACAAAGACTGGTAGATTGGATTAAAAACAAGGCCCAAATATATGTTGTCTGCAAGAGACACAACTCACAGGCAAATACCTCCATAGGTTGAAAATAAAAAGATAGAAAATGATATTTCATGCAAATAGAGATTGAAAGCAAGTAAAGTAGCTATTGTCATATCTGACAAAGAGACTTCAAGCCAAATTAATCAGAAGAGACAAAGAAGGCCACTACATACTTGTAAGGGGGACATTCTAACAAGAAAATATAACAATAGTAAATATCCCCCAAACATATTAGGTGTACTTAGTAACATAAAACAAACACTACTTGACATAAATGCTCAGATAGATCTCAACAGAATAATAATGGGTGATTTCAACATCCTTCTCTTACAAATAGATAGGTCAAATCAAATAAATCTAACAGACTTAGACTATTTCATCCAACAATAGCTGAATTAACTTTTTTTCAGCTGTTCATGGAACTTTCTCCAAAATAGAGAGTATATTAGGTCACAAAGCAAGTCTTCACAAACACAAAAAACTATGAATATTCTTACACCTTATCAGATCATAATAGAATGGAATTACAAATCAAAAGAAAGAAAATCGATATAAACTACTTAAATACATGGAGATTGAACAATACACTTCTGAATCATGAAAGGGTTATAGAAAAAATCAGGGGAGAAATTTAAAAATTCTTAGAATCAAACAAGAGAGACCACAGACCAGTATATCTGGAACACTATTAAGATAGTGCTCAGAGGAAAGTTTTTAGCTATGAATGCCGGAATTAAAAAGAAATCTTTTGAAAGAGTCCAAATTTAAAAAATCTAAGGATTTATCTTAAGACCATAGTAAAAGTAGAACCAACCAGTTCCTATGACATTAAAAGTAAGGAAATATTATCAAAGCCAAAATTAATAAAGTAGAGAATTAATACAAAGAATATATATAACAAAAAACTAATTCTTTGAAAAGATAAATGAAATGAATTAACTCTTAAGCAAATAAGTAAGACACTTATACTTTGTCAGTGGGGCTGAAGATTGGTTTAACCACTATGGAAATCAGTATGGAGGTTTCTCAAAACACTAGGAATGGAACTACCATATGATCCAGGTATACCATTTGTTGGTATTTATTCAAAAGAGCTAAAGTTAGCATGCTTTGGTGATACACGCATATTTTTTCTTATAACAGTACAATTCTCAATAGACAATTTATAGAAACAACCTAAGTATCCATTAACAAATGAGTACATAAAAAAATTTATATACATATATACATACATATATGTATGTATATAAATTTTCACACATTTCATCATTTACACACACACACACACACACACACACACACACACACACACATATTGGAGAGCTGGACACATAGCCATAAAAAATGTCACTTTCAGTAAATGGATGGAAATGGAGAATATCATGTTAAATGAAAGAAATGAGGCTCAGAAAGTCAAGGGTCATATATTTCTTTCTCATGTGTGGAAGCTAGAGAGAAAAAAATATAAAAAAATTGATGTCATAAAAAGAGACCTTTATAGAGAATGGGAATCAGGAGGAGGAAAGGGAATGAAGAGGTACAGGAGAATAAAACTGACACAATTATATTGTGTGCATGTATGAATATATCACAATAAACCCTACTATTATGTGTTCTTAAAATGTAACAATAAAACAATCCATTGCCTCATAGGAATCATGTGAAGGTGACTTGTAAGTGTGTCTACTGTCCTAGCACATAGAAAGTGCCCAATATTGTAAACCATTATTACTGTGCTTGTTTTCAGTGATATTAATTTATAATTCCTTAAAAAGGGCTCCCCTGTGTTGATGGTAATAAGCCTATCCTCCAATCCCTAATGTTGCTTTTGAGCCCAACATAAAATAAAATTTCCAGGTATTCATTAGAAGAAAAGCACCAGAGACCATTGCTATTTGAAATTCTCAACTGTTCCTACTGCTTGTGACCCAAAATTTAATTGTGGCTGTGGCTACTTCTAAGGTAGTTATGAAATACCAGTGCTCTGATGACAAAATATGGAATTCCAAGCTTTTTGTAGCATATCCTATAGGACAGCAAAATATCATGAGTAGTGATATGCATGGGAGTTGGGCGTGTCAACATTTGTTTTGGCTCTGCCATCCTTTCCTCTCTGACCTTCCTGTAAAATAAGGTAATTAGAGCAGATGATCTTTGCTATCACTTGTAATTCTCAGAACTTTATCACTACTGTCATCAACAAGGACATAGGATATACTGCATGTGTTAATTGCATCCCAAGAACTGGGCTATTTTATGTGCTGGGTCCCATGTAGTCATCCCAATAGCCCTATATGGCAGGTATTCTTTCCATCATTTTAAAATTGAAAACAGCCTCAGATTTTAAGTGATTTTTCTTGGCATACCAAGAGAAATGTTTATAATTTTCTAGACCAAATTGCCTTATTACTAGTCACCAATAAATGGCTAAGTATAGAACAAATCTAAAACTTACCATAATGCATCTCCAATGTGGCACTCTGGTCTCAAAATTATAGATACATGAGCAAATTCCACACATCTTTCTTAAATAAGATTTCCATTATGCTATGTCTATCAAGCTATTGCTAAAAAGCTTGAAGATCAATTTTTCTATGTTTTTAAATTTTTTATTGGTGCATTAAATGTTTCTATTTTTAAATATCTGCTTTGAAATCAATATGTACCAGGTTTGCTTATCTAGAGATGAATGCATTTGCAGTTTTCCATCATATATTAAATGTGCATCTGTTTTTCTATACAGTCTCACCATCAATTTCACATATGGTCCTTTATGGTCAATGATGGAAAGAAATTTTTGAAATGAGCAATACTATATATCATTTGATTTTTCTGACACTTTTGTTGTTACTTTTTAAGTTTCTAGTTCACTTAGCAGTTGGACATCTAACAAATATATCATTTTGTTGTGGAAAATGAGCATTTATTGTAGACACCACCCACTTGCCATTGTAATAGATAGAATTGCTGATTATATATACCCTTCTCAGCAGAACAGGATATACAATTGCCTCCCACAACTATGATAGGGAGATGGCAGTCACAATTGGCACCTAGAGAAACAATACATAATTGCCATTCACGAAACTAACAGAAAGAGAGAAAGAGATTATAGGCACAATAGCCAAAGCAGGAGACAGGATAAACAACCCTCAATGCAGAAAAGAAAGAAGGCAATTTACACTCAGAAGTACCATCTCAGGAGAAATCTTTTGTTGAAGTATGACTCATATTATGTCTTTTACAAGTTCCTTTGCTCGCTCTCCAGAAGACACAGGAAAATGTGAATATAAAATCCAAAAGCAAAAGGGGTTAAGCCTTCCCACAGGCACCAGAGAAACAAATTATGGTGACTTTTCTAGTGACAATTATAAATGACTATGTACAGTGAAGTTCTGGAAGACAAGACACCAAATCCAGATTTCCTTCAGAAGTTTATTTTTTTCTAGAAATTCAAATGCAGAGCCCTATTTAGCTATCTCATATGCTGCACAATATAGGTGGTTTAATAATATGAATGCTGGGCTACAAACTATTCCCACATGCTACTTCAGTGTAGAGATTTTAAGATGCTTTTCATCTTCATATTTCTTAGTAGCATTTTCATGTTTACAATCACATTTCACAGGCATATAATTCCTGCCTCTAAATATTATTGGCACTAGAGAAGAATAAAGAGGACAAGTAAATTTTCTCTTTGTACCAACAAAAATTTATATAGATAAAAATCTATGTTTAAAAAAAAAGACAGAGTGAACAAGAAAGAGAGAGAATAAAAAACTGATTCCTGCACTGTTGATTGACAGCTCTGGGCCTAGCTGAGCTACGCTTATATAGATACTTTTATAGAATTTCTGTGCGTATCCTTATTTTTAAAAAATAATAATAAAAACACAATACATCCAAGTTTATGGACTCAACACCCAGTCAAAGGGTGAGCAGAATTGGTATTAGTGTCATGAAGCCATAGAAAATTTAACCACATATGTGCTATCTCAGCAGCGTAATCCATAAAGGATGCAGTCTGCACAGTGTAGAAGCATGAATTGTGCTGCCAGGGAACAATATTTTTGAAGTTACAATGTTGTGATGTTTGTGGCAGGGCTGGCAGATTGAAAAGGTAGTAAAATCCCATGAACAGATAGCAATGTTTCTTTTTTACAAAGAAATCCATATAATGAAAAGAGACTGTGGTATAATACATCAAATTACTAATACTCCAATGACTATCCCTATTATAAATTTAACAAGCATCTATGACATATTTTTATTCTGCCTTTGCTCCATGAGTTTGAGATGGGAGGGGAATCCGGGGTTCATTCTTATTGATAGTGAAGTTTCTTATGTATCTAAGAAAAAGGAAATAAACAGCAGAGCAAATAGAAGATGATGAGCATTTAATTTTTAAATTCATTACCCTGTATTCTGCTATTTTATTCATTGGAAAATCTTGATGTCATAATTTATAGGCTATAATACTCAGTGCCAAATAGAGGTTAAAGTTCTCAAAGGAATTCATGAGGAAGCAGTGTAAATAGTAATAATCGCCTCCCACATTTGTGAAGTTTCTACCTTGTACTGAGCACTATTTCAGGATCTCTATGTATATGCGCCTCTCACCCAATCCTCACGATAACTTGAAGAAATCAATACTACTATTTCAAAAACGAGGGGCTGAGACTCAAAGAAATTAACTTTTCTAATGTGGCACAATTAGTAAATTATAGGCTAGGCATTGACTCGATTTTTTCAGCTTCAAAACTCATCCGCTGCTGGGCGTGGTGGTGCACGCTTGTAATCCCAGCATTCGGGAGGCTGAGACCTGGAAGATAGAGGTTCACGGACAGCCTCAGCTACTTAGTGAGGCCCTCTGCAACTCAGTGAGACCCGGTTTCAAAATAAAGAATAAAAAATAAATAGGGCAGGTGCTGTAGCTCAGAGGTCAAATGCCCCTGGGTTCCATCTCCAGACCCGCAAAAAAAAAAAAAAAAAAAAAAAAAAAAAAACTCATCTGCTAATTCAATTATCATGCTGATTCCCATATTAACTCAATCAGGGATGACTGTTGACCTTAGGCCCATTCAAGTATGTATGGCTTATGTATATATCATTTCCCAACATGAACACTTTCAAGTTCCCGAACAATGAGCACACATTGTACATTGTTAACGTACTAAAAGGAAAAGCAAACTAGGTTAACCATGGCATCACATTCACCTATCAATTTATCCACCCTGATTTGACATTTTTAGCTTTGCTGAAGATAAGTTCAATGACAATATATGAAAGCATTTCTATACATAGAAAATTATCATCTAAGACATGGACCAATATTTCTCTGGATGTTCCTTAAAGACTCACAAATCAATTCTTTCCATGTAATTAAATAGGTTTAACCACAAACAACCCTTAACGCCTCCTTTAAACACCCCTTTTTTGTAGTTTTGAGAATTGAACTCTGGGGCATTTTACCTCTGAGCCACACCCCTTGCCCCATCTATTTTTTTTTTTTTTTGAGACAGGGTTTCCCTAGGTTGCTGAACCTGTCCTTAAATCTACAGCCCTCCTATCTCAGCCTCCCAAGTACTGTGATTACAAATATGCACCACAAACTAGCTAACAGGTACTCTTTTAATTAGACTATGCTGTATACTATACTGTAGAACCTGTTTCTCTGCTTTTGATGCCTGGAAGCTAAGAAATGCGGTCCTCCTATATACTTCTACAAATTTTGATTCATTGGCTTGGGGTATATTTTAGGAATCATAGCTTTTAAAGCCTCCTTATGAATCTAATATTTAGCCAAGGACAAAACAATTAGTGCAAACAGCCCTCACAGATAAAAAGTTCAATAGGGTTACTGCTAGGGTTTCTCTAGGAATAACTTCAGACAAGAACAAACCCATCAGTTTCCAACTATACTGCTAAGCATTTTATCTCTGGGATTGTTAAAACAAAGTATTCTAGAAAATCCTAGATAGCCTACGATACTCCTAAAAAAGGAAGCTAGAAATCCTAAAGGAAGCTGCCTTTTGGTAAAGCAGAGTATGGAGCAACAACTTGCCATGGAGGAGAAGGGAATACTCAACTCACCCCTTCAGGGAGGGCAGAGTGAGGCACCTTAACAGCTCTCCACAACTGTGGAGGAAGTGGGGGTACTTCTCATGGTTTGCTCAGTCACTTGCTGAGTCACTAAATGCATCCAGAGAGAGGCATGCAGGTGGAAGGACTCAAAGCTGAGCAGAAGTGCGGTTGAGATTTGTGAGAATCTCCTTTATCAAGAGGAAGCCATGTGGATACTCTACAGTGATGAGGATCCTACAAGTCTGTTTGGAAGCACGATAACATTTTATGGAAAGACAAATCAGAGCAGATCCCCCAGGGGGCCAGTAACTATACTGTGCTCAGAGGCAGGACACAGACTCTGGTCACTCAGTTTCGTATCAAATGGTCAGTTTCGTATCAATGGCATCACTGACCAACAGAGAGTGAATGGTAGGCTCACCTCCCACTGATTTGTGGCCACAGGATAGAGATGTCCTGGCTACCCATCCCATCACAGCATACCTCAGGCCACATTATCCAAATAGGGTAAATATGGGAACAAAATCCCTGGGGCAAAAGTAAACCAAAACCTTGCAGATATCTACCTCCAAGAAATTCCTCTTGACATCCCTCTGGGCTATACTGAAGTTAGCACTCTTATAAGTTGGGAATGGGCTGATATTTGGCTACAAAGAAAAGAAAAATCACAGGATTATGTTGCTGTTTAAACTGAAATGAAGCAAAGCCCGTGCTATCTTAAGGAAGATTAGGTGATTCAAGGCCAAGAACAGGAGTGTTTTGGATAAGAATACTTCACATTTGTTAACATGCAAGTGGTGATTATTCCACCAGGCTTCTCCACATGACAGTTGCCTTTTCCATTTGTGCTTCAGTACTGTTCTTATTATCCATGCTTTAGGGGTTTAAGATGAGTTCTTTTTAATATTTTAACTGAAAGCTGCTTCAAATTATTCTTAAAAGGTCATTATATATAAATAACATTTTGACATCTATTTTGGTCAGCAATGATTAATATGATGTGTGACCAGAAAGCTTCTATTGAACCTAACAGTTTGTTTACTACAAAAAATATGTTACTCTATTATAACTTGGGATGTTACATGTAGTTAAGTCTTGAAAATATCTTTGAAGTTTTAAGATATATATATAGTACTCTTAACTAGCTAAAAGCCCATTTCCTGGGTTTAGACATATCTGCATTCAAAGAAGGATCCTTCAACAAGGTAGCTGTATGATTGTGGCAAGATATTTAATCTAAGCTTTAGTTCTTCATCTATAATCAGGACTGGTAGTTACCTAATTAGGCTATTGTAAAATCATAAATAATAATGAACATGAGAATTCTAGCAGTATATATAGTAGTAATTGCTTAATAAAGCCACATGAGTTGCTATTATTTCTGCCATTGAGGCAGTAATGGTACAAAACAGAATAAAAGAGTTTAAAAAAAACTTTATGTGAAAGATAATAACAAGTAGTGAATGTAAAATTTATAGCACTAGAAGACAACAGCGGAAAATCATGGGTCACTCAGTCTACACTAGTTCTGTGTGCCATGTGAGTTTGCAGGTTACCTACTATCTCTATTTATAATCTACAGACTGAGGATAAGGTAAAGACTTTTGTAAAGATTAAATGTTATGATATTTACAGAGTGGGTAGCATGGTACTTAGCAGAAAGTAGGTATTCAGAGCATGATAGCTCCAATACTTACTTGTTAGAAAAGATCTCTTTTTCCAAAAGTTAGGGAGAATGGGACTATAAAGTTTCTGGATTAAAATGTAAATGTGAGCTCTTAATTATTCAACTGTTCAGTGAAAGTCAATTATACTTCCATTAAAATGCAAATATTCATTTGAGTTCTTGCAGGGGTACATTACCCAAAAAAAATTGGATATAGGGTACAGAAAAGGAACAGTGGGTTCCTTGTGAGCAGATGATAGAAATAAAGATAGGAAAAGGGTGGGTTCTGTATATAGTTGGGGTGCTTTCTGGAAGAAAAAAAAAGAAGTTTAAAAGTAAATGTGCTCCAGGAGCATGAGAAGAAAAGAATTAATAGTGCTTATAGAAGCAAAGAGTAGTTAGTTCTTCTATAAGGAATTAGCTCCTCTGGTATTCCAGAATTAGTTCTTCCAGGAATTTCAGAGGAACTAATTGACTGATTTGAAGAAAAGGCCAAGAAATCACCCTCATTGCTCCTAGAATTCAAGAGGTAAACTGAAACTGTGACCAAGAAAGACTCAAGTCCTCAAAGAAAGAAGGCAGGTTGTGGGAGATAATCTGAGTTTCCTAACATTGCTATGGAAATAGAAATTTATTTTCTCCTAGTTCTGAGGATTAAGGCCAAAATCAGGGTGTCAGTAGGGCCACGCTAGCTCTGCAGCCTGTAGGGGACACTCCTTCCTCACCTCTTCCAGCTTCTCATAGATGGTGACAGTCCTTGATGCCTTGACTTATAGCTACATCACTCCAATCTCTGCTTCTGTCCTCAGAAAGCCTTCTCCCAAATATATATTCTCCTCTTCCATCTCTTATAAAGACATTTGTCATAGGATTTAGGGCCCACCTGTCTACTTACAGGACCATATCTATAGATCATTTACTTAATTACATCTTCAAATAGCTTCATCCAAATAAGGTAATGCTCACTGGTTCCAGGAATTCAGATGTGGACAAATCATGAGGGAGGGGGTATAGAATTTAAACCATTGCAGTCCTAAGATTTACACATTTGTTTTGTGTATACAACACACTCAGCCCATGCCAATATCCCCCAAATATCAGCCTATTATACCATCAATAGTATGGACAAAATCCCTCCTGATTGCCAGGAGCTCAAAGTCATGAATCTCATCATTTAAATCGTATATGGCTGAAACTTTAGATATAATACGTCTTGGGCCCAAAACTCCTCTCCATCTCAGGATCTATGAAACTAAAAATTAATGTATCAACTCTCAGGACACAATTGTGAGAAAGGCGTAGGATAATAGTCACAGACATTTCCATTCCAAAAAGGAGAAATCAGAATGAATAAAGAGGATCACCCATCACAAGAATATTTGAAATGCATCAGAAGGCATTTCCTAGGTTTCGAGGCATACATATTTCCTAATTTGGATTGGCTGAAAACTTCCCAAATCACCATGTACTATTTTCTTTTACCTTCATAGTTCCTTTCTCAATTGATCCTTTTCTCCTTTCATTTGCTGTGTTCAATAAGAAAAAACAAGGCCACATCTTTAATACTTTGCTTGAAAATCTCCTCAGCTAAATATCCAAGTGCGTCACTTACAAATTCTATTTTTCTGTACAATTATAGAACACAAATCACCTCCTCCCCAGTTGATTATAGCATGTGTCTCATTTCTTTAGAGTCCTTACCAGAAGCACTTTTGTTTGAGGCATCATGTGTATTCACTAAGATGAGAGAAGCTCTGTGCATCATACTCCTTCCATCTTTCTAAACGCTCAACAGAATCTAGGCTTTTTGTGCCATGAGCCTCAAAATCCTTCATGCCTCTACCCATTACCCAATTTCAAAACCTCCTTCACCTTTTCAGCCATTTGCTATAGCAGCTCTCCATTTCCCTGTAATGAAATCCTTTAAAAATTTTTCCTACAGCTGCCATCACAAATTATCACACATTGGATGTCTTAAAATAACAGAAATGTATTCATTCGCAGTCCTAGAAGCCAAAAGTTCAAAGTAAAAGCATACTCTTTCTGAAAGCTCTAAGGAAGAATCCTCCCCCTGCCTCTTCCAATCTGTGATGTCCATCAGCAATCCATGGATTCACTTCACTGTAATCTCTGCCCCTTGCCTCCCTCTTCTGTCAGATCTCCCCCTACCCTATGTATGTGTTCAATTAGACTTATAATCACATAGTTGGAAGTATACTAAATGGAGAACTCTGTAAAACATAAAACTATAGAAAAAATGCAAATGAAAAATATTAAGAACAGCAAATATCTAGCTAAGGCTGGCCAGTGCCCAGCTGCTTAGAAGCCTGAGCATCAGAAAAGAGTTCTGTCAGCTGGGCGTGGTGGCGCACACTTGTAATTCCCGTGCTTGGGAGGCGGAGACAGGAGGATTGCGCAGGTTCGGAGCCAGCCTTGCTGGCTTAAGAGACCCTGTTTCCACATAAAAAGTAAAAAAAAAAAAAATAGGTCTGGGAATATAGCCCGTGGGAGTGTATCCTGGAGGTAGAAGGGCTTCCAGGAAACCCAGTACCACGAAAAAAAAAAAGAAAAAGAAAAAAAGAAAAGAAAAGAAAAGAAAGAAAGAAAGAAAGAAAGAAAGAAAGAAAGAAAGAAAGAAAGAAAGAAAGAATGGTCACCAGTCCCACAGGCCACAGCTACATTCAGCTGTGTACTTCAGCCAATATGTATGTCCAATATGATGACATCAAGAAACGGGGTCGGGGGAAGAGAATTACAAAGAAATAATACTAAACCGAGAAAAGGCCTGGAACTTGGAGGAATATGTATAATGAGGCAATATTCCTCCTATCCTCAGGCTCTAGGAGAGTTACAAAGAAAAAGGTAAAGGTGATTTTAAAGGAAATACTCCTGGGTTAGCAGCCTTTTCTCTTTTCAGCATAGCAGTTTAGGTTCCTAGATTCCTAGCAAATTTCAGATTTCCTTCCTAGGATCTGTCTGCAGAGAACTGTGCCTACCATATACTCTCTGTCTAGGGAAGCCCCCACCTGCTGGAAGACTGATCCCTATTCAGCCTTCCAAGATACTGCTTTCTGAAATTTCTAAATCCATATTATAATGATTGGAATACTACATTCCATGTTCAGCTAACTGATAATCTTGGTTCTTTTCTAAAATCTGGAGAATATTAGTATCTGAAGGGGAAAAACAATAAACTCTTAAGAGTTAATAAGAAAATTCATGCTTAAATGACCTTGAATCTCGTAAATAAACGTCTTTTTTTAAAAAAAGAAATAGTTTCCTTTTATATCACTGAAATTTTAGGCTAGCGTGGACTTTTATGGTCAATTTATAAAGCTACTAAAAATAGAAATTATCAAGAAAGCAACACAAACTCAATTAAGGTAACACAGTCATCTCCCTTAGTATGTAAAGTGAGTAAATCAAAAGGCAACCCTACAGAAAGATGGAGGAGCAAGGTCACATCCTCCGAAGGCTAAATGAAGATAAATTTCAAAGGCTCTCTTCTTAACACCTCGCTAAAGAAAATTGCATTCCTTTCTACTATATTTACTGAGGTGGCTGTGCTTCCTGCCTTTAATGACCAACCTCTTTGACCATGCTCTGCTGAAATCTCATAAAGATGAACTTCAATTATAAGCACAGCACAGTGCCAAGGTTGCATAAGCTAACTGCAAACAGCTGTCTGAGATACCAGGCCTAGATGAGAGAACTACCTCTCTTATTTTAGCTCTGTTTAGGATTGTCCTTGATTGAACTGACCATTTTTTTTATAGTCATCTTTTCATCATCTCTATATTTTTTCAACATTCACAGAAAGAAGATAAAAAGAGCTAAGGCTTCTAGCCTGGCTCTATTACCCTGATCACATTAAATGACCTTGGCTAAGTGGTTTTTAATGTTTCTGCAGGTGAGCAGAAAACAGTGAGACATTTCCTCTCTACAGAGGCAGTCCCCTGGCCCTTGAGGCAAGGAGTTGGATGCCCTAGTGTTTTCTCCCCTGAAAATTTTCAAGGTTCATGTGTGTAACACACGGTGAAGCTAGGCATATCACAGAAGTTGGCTTGGATTCCAAAATCCCCTGAGAACTGATTCAGAAGATTTATCAGAGCCATTTTACTAAAAAAGGAAAGTAAAAAATAATTAAAACAGAACCACTAGATATATCTACTTCTTGTCAAATATTAGCTGTCAATTCGTATCTGGTGGATTATTTCAAATAGCTGCCAGCGTTGTTTGCCTGTTGTTAAAGTGGTATCTCAGACTATTCTCTCTTATTTTTCACCTTCTCTCCTGTATTACTCTGTCTTGTATTAGAATATAAGTCTACTAATCCTTTGCACTAATTTTTTACACTGCTGGTTTTTAAAGCCACTCAAGTAAAACTAGCATACATCACAAAGCTATCTCCAGTGAAAGACTAACAGCAAATACTGTGATAGACTACTCAATTTCTCCAAATATACATATGTTAGTATAATGTTCATTAAATTGAAACAGTTATATCAGTGTCTTCCAAAGTAAAAACAGCATCACCTTATAAATATATGTTGAAACATAAAGGACTGAATTTACCAAGAAAGAAAAGTATCCTCTGTCCCTATCCTTTATCATCCCTGCTCTTATAAATTTTGATAATTTCTAGGTTATTATGAAATTTAGGACTTGTTTTAGCTGAAATTTGAGAGATTTTGAAAATGGAAATAGTTGAAGAACCACATAGGAACCTTTCTTGATGAAAAAATATGAAGGACAGTATTATTATGTCTAGCTTGACCCTCTTACAACGCTTCCTTTTGAGATATACATTGGATTAAAATAAGTACTGTTATTTTATTAAAGTGTTCATATCCTATGTACAGAATTCAGAGAAAATTTTTTTCTTTTGTTTTTCTTACAGCTGTAGGAAGATTAATCAATTGTAAACCTAATAATTTATAATCCTAATAACTTTGACCTGCCCAGAGAACATGGCCACATATTTATAATTCTGAATTCTTTCTGGCAATAAAACTCTAAAGTGATAGTTAATTCATTTTTTTCTAATGCAATCTCACCCTAAATGCAAGATTACTCAGGCTCTAAATTAGACTGAAATAGATCAAAAGAAGAACATATACCACCCACTCATATTTAAGCATGGAATTACATATGTTTATTCCACTTGTTACAAAAATGTTAGAGATAGAATCCTGGATTCCAGGTGTCACATTTGTACTTTGAAGATCAACTGACAATAATAACAAAGTCTGACCAAGTAGCCTTTGTGAACTTTGTAGTAAAAAAGATAATATTTAACATATTTAGGCAAATAGCTAAGAGTTTTATTTTTTTCTCCTACAGTAGAATTCATAATCTATTTTCAAGTCTCTTCTGTATCTTCTCAAAAAAGTATCTACAGTTCCTAAAGTCATATATTATTTCTAAAAAGTCTGAAACATATTTCCAACCTATTACAAAAGCAATAAATCGCACCATTAATCTATCTACTTCTCCCAAACCCATGGCCTAAGAATCATCAGGTCATCCTAATTAATGTGTTTACTGACTTTACTTTCTTCAGGATAAAATACAAATGATTTACAAAAAAAAATTGAACTGTGAACTTGTAATATATAATCTCAAGACTTACTGAATTTTAAGTGTTTAACTAATGTCTTCTACTATGTTATTGATGTAGGCGAGTGGAAAATGGAAGATTAATTACACTTAAATTACACAAAATCTCTGGAAGAACATTCAACATTTAAAAAAGTGCGAGTCTAAATAAATTACTATAAGGTAAAATAGAGAATTACAATGATATATTTCATGAGGAAACATAGAAAATAGGAAATAGTAAAGACAGATATGTTTTGGCTGAAACAAGAGAACTAGGCAGTCTACTACGTGTGAATTAATTTCAGCAGAGCTCTTCTGTAATATTTAATTCTATACTTCTTCACTGAGAGGTGTGTGTGTGTGTGTGTGTGTGTGTGTGTGTGTGTGTACCAGGAAGGAGAAAGGATGCACAATCTTTCATCAAAAAAGACATCTTTCTCATAGAAGACAATATGCTTTCCTAAGATGTCTAATCAATTTACCTTTTAAAATAATTTCTCTCAGAATATCCCACAAAAACAAATACTTAGGAATAACCCTAACCAAGGAGGTAAAATATCTCTTGAAAGAAAATTATAAAACATTAAAAAAAGATATCAAAGAAGACCGTAGGAGATGGAAAGAGATCCTTTATGCTCTTGGATAGGCAGAGCAAATATCATCAAAATGGTCATTCTTCTAAAAGTAATCTACAGATTTAACACAATACCCATTAAATTACCAAGGTAATTCTTCACAGACATAGAAAAATCAGTCCTTAAATTCATTTGGGACAACCAAAAATCCATAATAGTCAAAGTACTTCTCAACAATAAGAACCATGCAGAAGGAATCATAACACCTGACTTCAAATTATACTACAAAGCCAAACTAATAAAAACAGCATGGTATTAGCACCAAAGCAGACACACAAACCAATAGAGTAGAATAGAAGACTCAGAAACAAATCTGCACACTTGTATCAAATTGATTTTTGACAAAGGGACCAAAAACATACACTGGAAAAAAGACAGCCTCTTCAACAAATGGTGTTGGCAAAACTGGTTAACCATATGCAGAAAAATGAAAATAAACCTCACTTTCTCACCCTGCACAAGAGTAAATTCAAGATGGATCAAAGATTTGGAAATCAGACCAGAGACCTTGCAGCTCCTTGAAGAGGACATAGGTTCAACACTGCAACACATATGCAAAGGTAAAATCTTCTCAACAAGACCCCAAAGGCACAAGGAAGTAAAAGGAGGATTAATACATAGGATTGCATTAAACTGAAGAGCTTCTGTACAGCAAAGGAAACTATAAAAAACCTCAACATAGAGCCAATGGAATGGGAGAATATTTTTGCCAACTATTCCTCCAATAGAGAACTAATATCTAGAATATACATAGAACTAAAAAAAACCTCACAATTAAAAAAACAAATAACCCAGTCCAAAAAATGGGCAAATGAATAGGCATTTCATAAAAGAAATAATTCAAATAGCCAATAAACGTATAAAAAAGTTCAACATCATTAGCAATCAGAGAGATGAAAATCAAAACTACCCTGAAATTTTACCTAACTCCAATTAGAATGACAATCATTCAAAATACAAACAACAACAAATGTTGGCAAGGATGTGGAGAAGTGGGAACTCTAATACATTTTTGGTAGGTTTGAAAATTAGTGCAACCACTTTGGAAAACAGTATAGAGGCTCCTCAAAAAAATGTGAATGAGCCTCCCATATGATCCAACAATACCACTTCTGGGTATCTACCCCAAAGAATGGAAACCAAACTACCAAACCAATGCAGGAATATCTATGTTCATAACCCACAGTTCACAATTGCCAAACTATGGAACCAACCAAGATGTCTATCAACAGATGAATGGATTACAAAACTATGGGATATGTACACAATGGAATTTTACTCCACCATAAAAAAGAACAAAATTATGTCATTTATGGGAAAATGGACAAAACTGGAGAAAATTATGCTGAGATTAGTCATTCACAAAAATTAAAAAATCCGATGTTCTTCCCAATATGTAGAAGCTAGGGCAAAAAAGAGTCATGGGGGGAACTCTAAAAGTACAAACCATAGGTGCGCAAATAAGGCGACCTAACTGAGGATGAAGGGAGGAAGGAAGAGGGAAATTCCCTGATATACATGATGTACATTCACAAGTATATCAAAGCCAATCACTAAACCAAACATGAGAAGGAGGGAGGGAGAAGGGATTTGGGTGGGAATTGGGGAAGAGCTAAGTGAATGATTTGTGCATATATGCCTCTTCTACCAGCTTGTACTCCGTTAAAGATGTATGACTATAATGCACCAATAAAAACTAAAATATAAAAAATAAAATAACTTTTGTAACGTAACATTTTTAAAAACTTTAAGCCTAAAGTAAGAAACTTGGAGAGAAGTTCAAATTGGTACTGGATGGAAATATCAAACTCAACTCTTGGTCTTCCAAATTCAATAAGGGCCTTCCTGAGAAATCAACTCGTTGTTTGTCTAGGAGACTGCAAGGGAGCACTAAGAAAAGTATAAACACTCCAAAGGCTCTAGAATCGACATCTGTACCCCCCCCCCTTGGCCTTCTGTGAGTTTATTGCAGTGCTGAATTGTTATTCAATAGCCTGAACCTCAAAGATACTTTGACTCTTCAGGCTATTTTAAGATAAGTCTAGGTCTACCCATGACAAATTTCAATCCATATACCATAATGATTATGCTGGAAGTAAACATGAGGGAAAGTGCCATTTCAGATAGAAAGCATCTAATTCCATCTCAGTTATGAGAATTTCAGCATAGCTCAGAAAAAGCAGCTTCAAAACACAAGTCTGTAATGGTTACGAGAAATAATATTTTTAAAATTTAATAATACTTTATCAACTTGCCATTTTAAATTTACTTGAGTCATTATTAATAGCTCACTGTTATTTTTAACCAGTCATTTGCACTTAATTGGAAAAGCTTTATGGTACAGAGAAAGGAGTAATCATTACAAATGAAGTTGTTCTTAAATTTGGAACTATTTTGATATTTTCTCAGGAAGAATGCATACTTAACATTTTGTCACACATTTATAGGCCAATTGCAAAATGCCTCATGTACATTTCATCTAAAGATGAACATTTAATGGGATGTGTCAAACCTTCATTCCTTCAACTTGTAGACAAAAATGCCATCATAGCTACAAGGGTGCCACCATGTGGCAGAAAGCTTCGTTTCTTCAAAGCTATATGGTTTGTAGCATAACCTAAAGGCTACATTAAGAAAATTCACAATGTAAAGGCCAATTTTAATGAGTGAGATTCTGTTATTTGTAAGAGGTTGTTGTCTCCCTCTGGCTCATTTATGACTCTCCACTCAAATTGCAAATCTTCAAATTCATTTGCAATGCAACTCATCCAACATTTATTAAACTCTTAACTCTGCCAGCCATAATAACTGAACTCTGGAAACACAGGAATCCACAGGACAAATATTGTCTCTCCATTGTGCTTAGAATCTTACAACCTTTTCACCAAACTTGCTGACTTATTGCTTTAGTTAAATTATAATAAAGCTACCAAAATTATAATAAAGCTACCAAATGCAATTCTGTAAAATAATAAGGTATCAAAAGCTTCTTCACACTCTTTTTAAACATTCCCATGTATTAAAGCACTACTATCTGTAATCTTCAACCTCTCAGACAATGGCATAGCAGTTTTTATGTCAATACTAATGAACCACTGTGTATTTTGTATCACTAGAAGGCAATTAAAGACATGCTGAATAATGCACTTTAAAAAGATGATCTGTGTCCACCCAAATGACATTTCAAAGTGGTATTGATTTCAAGAGAATAGCAAAAATGGGTCATTTTAGCAGAGGAAATTCTGCTATAAGTGGATCTCACTGAGCATATGCCTATTATCCTACATATCAAAATAACCAATTTCAAGCACTCGATGAATCTTTTTCATTAAAGTAATTTGAAGCTCTGCTATTATTAGAATGCCACTGTAGGGAACTCCAAATGCTACTGTCAATCACCTGAAGTTCAGAAAAATGGTAGCAACAAAATAGAATCAAAGAACAGAGCCAAACACATTCACCATAAAACTCACATCCATGAGACTCATGGGTAGAGTATTCCTTGCCAATCAATTCTTGCAAACCTTAGGATTCATTTTCAAATTAATACCCCATCAGAAAATGATTAGGAGAGGAGGCATAATAAATTGTTACTTGGGAATGACATAATTATATGTTACCAGTAGACACAAAGACACTAGGAGAAGAAACTTATGAAGACACTAAGGAGGTTGAATGTGGATGTGGATGTGAGAAAAAGAATTCCCAAACAACTAGAGCACTCTTAAATCCATGTGTAAATTAAAATACACAAAGCAACTAAATTATATATGTATACTGCTTTATATAATAAATCAAATGGCCTAGTAAGGAAACAGCCTCCCTTCTGTTTCACTTTTTTGTGTCACTATTGCAACTGATTTTTAGCCATCTAGGATTAACTCAGAAAGCCAGCATAGACTTCTGCTTCCTTACTAACTGGATTCATTATCTTCTGGTTTGTCCTACAATGGCTGGAAAAAGAGCTGATAGAAACATAAACCATGAAGCCACATTGCCCAGGTCCAAATCCTATCTCCACTGCTTTTACCTCTTCAACTTGAATAACTGACTGTGTAACCCCATTTCCTCATCTACAGAATGAGGACAAGAGCATTGGCCTCATAGTTATGAGGATTCTATGAGTGAATGTGTGAGAAGTACTCAGAATAGGATTTTCCACATAAATCTATCAAATGCTAGCTCTGATAACTGTGCCTTAGGTTTTTTTTTTTTTCTCCCTTAGCCTTGATCACACCACCTCCTTCATTCATCAGCTCAAACTGTAATTGTCTCCCACTTGTTCCTACCTAAGCTGTGTCTTCCTTGTCCATTAGGTCCTGAGTGGTCCCAATGACAGGTAATTATAGCTAAATTACCACATTTTCTTATTTTACTTGAAGCTCACAATTATTTTTCCAGATAATCCTTATTAGAAAACTGTCTCTCATCTTACTAGCATAGGTAGAATCCATATTAGCCTTTTATACAGTAATTCTAAAATTAAAAAAGGTGAAAATTTTGCAAACAAAATCTCCAGATAACTTGTCAAACTATATGAACCACCCCTTTTCCTGTTAGGAAATCCCTAGGAAAATACCTGTTGGTCAATTTATAATTTTAATTCATATTTCTTCATGTCAAAATTTTCCTGTACACATGTTTTACTTACTCCTAAAGTCCAAACTCTCCAGCAGCTGAACCATCTGTCTTTTGATACTCTCCTCACAATAATTAGCTGAATCGTATGTAAATGAAAGACCCAGAACGTGTTGAATATGTAGAATGAAATTCTGAATGAGATGCATGTTAATGCCAATAAATATTAAGTTGGCAAGTCTAAGGTTAAATTTTTTAAATTACTCAACACTAATTTTCCCAGTTTGATTCTTCCCTGCTCTATAATTCTAGACTTTGGGAATAGGGAGAACTCAGGGATGGCCCTATAGCTAATTGGTAGAGCACTTGTCTATGACAGGCCCTGGGTTTGAGCCATAACACCAGCAAAAAAAAAAAAAATGTTTTGGGGGAAGAATGGAGAAATTAACTTCTTAAAAATATGTTTTCTCAAAACCTTATATACTCCCTTAGGGAAATATATATGTTTCAATAATTTATAATACAGGTGTATATAGAAGGCACAAATTTATTTTGTAGAAAAAATATAAAAGAGATATTTTCAACCTTACCTGATTATAAAAAAAATTCTAATTCTCATGAGAGAAAGAAAAAGGAGAGGATATAAGGTCAAAGAGATTGAGCATTTCACAAAAGGAACCTTTTGTGGAAACAGCCAATGGGGTACTTCAAGGCCAGACCCAAGAGAAAGAATGGCTGTGTCATTCCCAGGCAGATGAAACCACCAACACATTCGGTGTCCTATGTCCAAAGAGCTATCTAGCAGCTGCAGAGACAGTGATTGGACCCAAAGGTAAAATAAGCCAAGTAATGGGAACCTGGACAGATGGAATATTTATGATAAAGAAATATGTTCCCACACTCTTTTTCTTGTTCTCTTTGAACACTGATGCAATCCAGTGAGCCAGGAGTGAAAAATCAGAGTAGCAAATCTACCTCAGTAAGATGGAGGCAATGAATAGATTTCAGAGATTTTTTTAGAAAAATAAAATTGTATTTCTTAAACTCTGAGTCTCTGAGCTGAAAGTCAGTCCCACTCCATAAAATTTACAGATTCCAACCTCAGAGGCCATTATCAACTACTAGGAAAGATGGACGAGTTCTCTCTTGTTCACCTGGAATACATGGGAGATACTCACTCATCGGTAGTGAGCAGCTCCCTGTTATGGAAGTATCATGAATGCTACTGGGTGGCTTTGTGTTTGGAATACAGAATGCTCTAGTGAGAACTCTAATAAAACAGACTCAATTAAGCTCTACACATTCATATCATTGCACCATTGTGCTTTTTAATAAAATGTGAGCTTAATTTGGATTCTTACCTTGATATATTATTAAACTGATATGTACATAATAATTTTAAAATGACTCTTTAAAATCAAAATTTGCCTTTGCTTATATGGTACATATTTATATAATTTACTCCCTATAACAACATTAGGGGGGTGGATGTTATCCACAGTTTGTATGGGTAACTAGGGATAGCATGATAGTCACAAAGGATCAAAGAAGACCCTAATCTAGCACTATATTTGAGAAGACTTATATTACAACTATATTTAATATAAGTATCAGGTATCTACATAACAATAAATATTTTAATAATATTAATGGAAAAATAATACATGCATCCTCTCTTATAAATCATGCTTTTTATCCAATATTTCAAAAAAATTAATATAAACATAGAACTTTAGACATTTTATTAAAGCTAAAAATGTTTAAACCATTTAAAAAACCTTAATTAGTGAGTTTTATTTATTTTTTGGTCTCATTACTCTCATATTTTTCTCATATTTTAATTGATATTATAATCATAGAACCTCTTATTATGAACTAAACAGGCCATGGAGTATCATTTCAACAACTGAAATTGCTTTTATATTTTTTCATGTACTTATTGTGAGTCTGTTTGCTTGTTTCTTTTAGGATTAATTCATAGAAAAGGGAAAGTATGCTAGTTTATGTTATCTTACCCTAACAAATGCAACCTGAAGACCTTACTGGAAAGAAATCCTTTTCACTATAAATCAATTAAATCAAACTGCCTATACTCTACAGGGAGATTTAAAAAATCAGATGTGGACATTAATTCATCTCTCTTCCTTCATGAGGCAAGAATTTCTTTTCTGTAATATTCTTAACAAATTTTATCCATTCTCTCACAAAAGTGACAATGATGTGAAGCTCACTGCCCTATCCAACCACAAAAGTCATAATTCTTTCTCATACTGTAATAAAAGTCACCTTTCCAAAGCTTTCCACTCTAGCAAGCATTCTAGAAAGAAGGGTGTTAGCCATTTACAGCATATTACACATAGAAGGCACTTGATAAATATTTCTTAAACAAAAGAACAAATGAATAGAATAGACTCTATTCTACCCTCTAGAGCCATACAGAATAAACCTATTCTTCTACTTAATAATCTTTTAAATGGAAAGGAAGCCATACATCTTCAACCCTTTTTTTAAATCTGGTTAGACCTTATTTGGGAATGAATTCCAACCATTCAGAGTTAAATTTTCTTGTACACTACTCCTCCTTTTCAGCTTCCATTACTTGTGGACAAACAGTTCAGTTCCCTTGAAGAAATGTTTTTTAAAAAAGTATTCAACAAAATCCAACACCCATTTATGTTAAAAAATACTGCAGAAAATTTGAATAGAAGAAATGTACTTCAAGATCATTAAGGCAATATACTGTAAACACAAAGCCAACATTATATTGAATGGAGAAAAACTGCAAGAATTTCCTCTAAAGTCAGGAACAAGACAAGGATGCCCACTATCACCAATCCTTTGCAATATAGTCCTTGAGACTCTTGCCACAGCAATAAGACAAGAGAAGGAAATCAAAGGAATTCACATAGGAAGAGAGGAATTAAAATTATCCTTATTCATAGATGACATGATCCTTTATCTGGAAGACCCAAAGAACTCAACCAAAAGACTTCTGGAGCTGACTGACAAATTCAGCAAAGTCGCAGGATACAAAATCAACCTAAAGAAATCAGTGGCTTTTCTTTACGCCAACAATGAATACACAATGAAAGAAACAAAGAAAACAATTCAATTCACTATAACCTCAAAACCAATAAAATACCTAGGAATAAACCTAACCCAAGATGTAAAAGACCTCTACAACAAAAACTATAAAACATTAAAGAAAGAAATTGAAGAAGACCTTGGAAGATGGAAAGATCTCCTGTGCTCATGGATAGGCAGAATAAATATCATCAAAATGACCATTCTGCCAAAACTGATTCAATGCAATTCCCATTAAAATACCAGCAACATTCTTCAGAGACCTAGAAAAATCAATCATGAACTTTATATGGAGAAAGAAAAAACCCAGAGTAGACAAAGCAATTTTCAGCAATAAGAAACATGCAGGAGGCATCACAGTCCCAGACTTCAAATTATTCTATAGAGCAATAGTAATAAAAGCATCATGGTACTGGCACAATAACAGATAAACTGACCAGTGGATAAGAATAGAAGATACAGAAACAAACATATCTTTAGTCAATTAATCTTTGACAGAGGGGCCAAACTCATACGCTGGAGAAAAGACAGCCTTTTCAACAAGTGGTGCTGGGAGAACTGGCTAACCATTTGTAAAAAGATGAATCTAAACCCCTATATCTCACCATGCACAGGAATCAACTCAAAATGAATCAAAGACTTAGAAATTAGACCTGAGACTGTGAAGTTAGTAGAGGAAAGCATAGGTTCAACACTACAACATATTGGCACAGGCAGTAACTTTCTCAACAAAACCTCCAAAGCTCAGGAAATTAAAGCAAGAATAAACAAGTGGTATAGCATCAAACTAAAAAGTTTCTTCTCATCAAATGAAACTATCAATAACCTAAAGAGGAAGCCTACAGAATGGGAAAAGATCTTTGCCAGCCACCACTCTGATAGGGGGCTAATATCCAGAATATACAAAGAGCTCAAAAGACTCTACACTAGCAAAACAAACAACCCAATCAAGAAATGGGCAAATGAACTAAATAGACACTTCACAAAAGAAGAGATACAAAGGGCCAATAGATACATGAAAAGATGTTCTACATCACTGGCCATCAGGGAGTTGCAAATCAAAACTACACTGAGATTCCATCTAACCCCAGTCAGAGTAGCAAGCATAAAGAAATCAAATAACAACAAATGCTGGTGAGGATGTGGGGAAAGATGAACTATTTTACACTGTTGGTGGGAGTGCAAACTAGTTCAGCCACTATGGAGATCTGTATTGAGATTCCTAAGAAAGTTAGGAATAGATCCACCATACGTTCCAGCTCTACCACTCCTGGGTATCTTTCCAAAAGGGTTGAATCCAGAGAACTATAGCAACATATGCATACCTATGTTCATAGCAGCACAATTCGTAATAACCAAAATATGGAATCAACCCAGGTCTCCATCAACAGATGAATGGATTGCAAAACTCTGGGAAATACACACAATAGAATTCTACTCAGCCATAAAGAAGAAAATAATATCATTTGCAAGAAGATGGAAAGTCCTGGAGAGCATTATGTTAAGTGAGATTAGCCAAGCACAGAAGGAGAAGGTACATATGTTCTCTCTAATATGCCCAAACTAGGGAATGTAGAGGATACCAGTGGTACTCTAGGTAATGTAAGGGAAATACCAGCAAAGCTTGAATGGAAAGATAGGGGAGGAGGAAGACTGAACTTGATTAATGAGGGTCTACATCGAATATGTGTAAAATTATGAATATGGCATGGTTACCCTGAACAACCATTGGTGGGAGGGGGGAAGGGAAACAGGGGTGGGGGGAGAGGGCACCAAGTATAGTTTAAATGTATACAATTTATGTTCAATAAAATATTTTTAGCCAGGCGTGGTGGCACATGCTTGTAATCCCCGTGCTTGGGAGGCAGAGACAGAAGGATAGCCCAGGTTCAAAGCCAGCTGTGCGCGCTGGCTTAGGAGACCCTGTTTCCAAATAAAATGTAAAAATAGGTCTGGAAGTGTAGCCCAGAGGTAGAAGGGCTTCCAGGAACCTCAGTACCACCAGATAAAATAATTTTTTTAATTAAAAATAATAATACTATATAAATTTCTTTAATTTTTCCTCTTTACTAATTCAATAAATTATTTACTCAGATTTTAATATATTAGTATATGTTACAAGGAGGCAAAAACTGTATATAAAAACAAACCAAAATATAACTATATAAGTACACATATAAATCCACTATATAGTATATATTATATGTGTACCATGCCATACATATTAACATATGAAATGTATTATACATGTATATTAATTTATATAAATAAAATATTAATTTTATTAATGTAAAAATAAAATTTAAAAATGACTTTTTAAGTTTTAAGTTTTTAAGTTTGATTCCAAGTAATTACAGTGATCTCACATATCCTAATCCATTTAATTGATGATAAATATATCAAACCAGATCATTTTCAAACTAAAATAAACCTTGGAATTATTTAAGATACTGATTTTATAGATTAACAACAGGTTCATAAAACTATGCCATGACCAAAGATTTCAAGTACTTAGTAAAATAACTGAAACTCAATCCAGGTCTCCCAACCACCTGCCATTAGTATGCATTCTCTGAGATTAAGTAATTGTTGGAACACAAATATATTTGTAAAATAAAATTTGGTAAGTTGAAATATGGTGTGCCATATGACTAGTTGCAAGAGGAATGAGTGACTGAAAAAAGTTATTTATTCATGCTGCTTAATGCCACAATCATTTAAAACAGCAAATAGTTTAAGGTGGCATTTTCAGCAGTCATCTCTAAAAAGTCATCATTTGTCTTACCAAAGTGAGATGAAGAACATTATACAATCACACTGCAAAACAAGAAGAATTTCTCAACTGCAGATGATACCATAAGAACAGTGATAACAGAAAAGAAGATATTTTGTGAACATCCATAAGAGGAAGTTTTTCAGCAGCAGTGCATTAATCAATACCAACTGGATATGGCGAGCAAGTAATGCATACTTTATTTAACCACTTAACATTTGACTCCAACCACATAGAATCTTACTGTTAAATAAACTTGGAACACTGCACAGCTCATAAATATATTTCTTTGCATGTGCAGTAGACTGTTTAAAGTTAATACATTTGCAAGAAGCAATCCTTTCAATTTGCTATTGCTTGTTATTAGCCAAGTCCATGGCATCCATATACAGCAAAGGGGAGAACAAAATATAGGCAATCCTAACCCCACCGAATACAAATACATGCTGATGTTTATTCATAAATGTGAAGAGAGAACTTTTGTTTGAACTGTTGATGGTATAATTTTACAGTTTGTTTTACAAAAAAAGTTTTACTTATATCCTGTAGCACCTATATACCTATAAGTCTCAATTCCCACCACTTTATATATCCAAGGATTCCTATGTATGTGTATTTACTAGAGGAGGTACAAATATATAGGGTGGCACTGCAGAGAGACATGGGCATCCCACAGGGAAAGAAATGGCTGCCATGCAGAAGTTGTGTGTGCGGTTATGGCTGACGCATGATTGTTCATCAAAGCTCTCTACTCTGGCAGTGATGGCAATCAACTCCAACTTTCCCTGCCAATGGAAAAAAAATCTCCTTCAGAACTGACTTGGGATAAAATTTCTTTTGATATTTAGACTCCCCCACCCTGTGTGAAGTTACCCCAGGGCAGAAGTCAGAAAAATATTCTGTTTTTGGACTGCTGGCTATGCTGAAGACCCAGTGCCACAGAGCAAAGCCACTTTGAGTTGAAGGAAGGGGCATCAGGCATTGATAAGAAAGGGGGTTTTGTGAAGGCCTGTCCCCACTCTGTCTGACAAACCTAACTGAAATCTCTGGTATCTTGAGACTGAGATTAAGCTTTCTGTTCTTACTCATTTAGTTATCATTTCTAGATATACCAGTTCTTCAACAAAAGTAACAGTTATTGGTGCCAGTGGTCATTATTCCTGGTTCTGCTGTCTTCTGAGTGTGTGACTTGGTTGCATGTCCTAGCCATTTTGATATGAAGTGATACAAGACTAAATTTAGTCAATGAGCTGGAGCAGAACTGACATGAATCAGTTTAGGGGAAAGTATTAATTTAGCAGTTCAATACTTCTAGAGCACTCTTTCCCTCTGCCAAAATGATCAGTAATGCCAAGAAATAGGTAAATGTAGGAAGAATGGTGTGAAAAAATATTTTACTTCTTTGAGATTTGGGACCTGTTTGTTACTGCCGTATGGCTTAGCCTCTCTTACTGAAACAGAGGATCATTTTCCTATACAGGTTGAATATTTCTTTTTCCATGTTTGTTTCAATGAAGTTATTTGGATTATAGAATAGTTGTTACCAATTGGACATCTCTGATCTGAAAATCTGAAAAATGAATGTTCCAAAATTTAAAATGATTTAAGCACTGCACTCAAAAAGTTTCAGATTTTTGAGCAATTTGGATTTTAGATGTTTGGATTAGATATCCTCAACCTGAATTAAACTCTGTCCAGAGTGCTCTGTGCCTCCGAAGACATATGCACCAAGAGATCAACCCATTCTTTCAAATCACATACATGGCCACTCTCTAGACTCAAGATTTTTAGCACTTATCACCTTACACACTTAAAACTGTCTACTTTCTATCCCAATCCAATCCTTCTATTTGCTTTGAGGAACATCATTTCAGAACCCCTTTCCACACTGGGATTTACTCATAATTTTCCTTAAACACCTCCCTGCCCCCTCTCTAACCTCTGATAATACACAGAAGAGCTGGTTTCCATAAAATTTTCTCTTTTACCCAGGATAGAGTTCCTACCAGATACATGTTGGCATAACTAAGAGGTCTGTTCCAAGGACAATTTCTAATTATTTGTTCATCTTTGTTTGTTTTCTCTAGCTATACAAGAACAGGGTTTTTTTTTTTTGTTGTTGTTGTTGTTGTTGTTCAAATGAGAAAAGAACTATCAGGAAATGCCTAGTAAACTTTTGGTTATATCTGATCTTGCTTTTTCTCTGGTTAATTTCCTTGAACTTTGATTAACATTGACATTAAATTTGTTTGTCAGGTAGGGGCATATTTATATATATAATTATACTCATATATATGAGTATAATTACATGCTCATTAAAATTTTATAGAATTTTTTAACTCCTTATGGACCCTGATAGTCCTATTCCACAACCAGAAGGGCTTTAGAATTTGTGGGTGTGGCAAGCAGAATAATAACCCCCTAAATATGTCCACTTCTAATACCCAGAACATGTAAATAAGTAATGTTAAATGGCAAAAACATACTTATATATGATAAAAGTGATGTTCCTGAGGTAGGAAACATTTTATCCAGGATTATCTATTGGGCCCAATGTAATCACAAGGGTTTTTAGACAAAGGGTAAGTCAGAGAATGGGAGAGAAAGACAAGAACAGATATCAGAAAGAGATTTGAAGATGCTATATTTTAAGGATGGAGGAAAGACTCAGGAATCAAAGCAACTAAGCAACCTTTAAAAACTGGAAAAGCCAAGAAAATAAATTATTCCCTAAATCCCTCAGAAAGAACACAGGTCAGTTAACATCTTTCTCTTTGGAGTATCACAGTAATAATTCAAAAATAAAAATTGAAAAACTCTTATTATAGGAACTTGCTGTAAAGCTAGTTACTGTGAAATAAGAATAAGATTGCTCTCTCTTATAGTATATACCAAAAAATATTAAGTCACAGAATAAACCATTAGAAAGTTGTCACTTCATTCTAAAAGTCTAAGTTATTCTCTAAACTCAACTATAATTATAATGAAATGAATATATACAAGCAATGAGAAAATCTATAACCCATAATAAAGCAAGTGCTGGCCAATACCACAATACATTTGCTAAGCGATTTGTTTCACCTTTTTCAGCTAATACTTCACATTACATTTATATAATGAAAAACCTAGCATTTGAAAGTATCATGGGCTTTAGGTATTTATTTCATTATAACATGAAAATAATGGAAACTTCAATATTAATGTTTCTTCTTTTTCTCTTTGTCATATTAAAAAATTATAGAGGAAAATGATGGCAAATGGTCATAAAGATCCTCTTAAACTATAAAGTTTAAAACTATAAACTTAACATAAGCAATTTTATTTATTTATTTATTTATTTATTTATTATTGGTGCATTATAATCATACACTTTAATGGAGTACAAAATGGTAGAGGCATACATGCACACATCATTCATTTAGCCCTTCCCAATTCCAACCCCATTACATCCCCCCTCCTTCCTTCTCATGTTTGGCTTCATGATTGACTTTGATATGCTTGTAAATGTACATTATATACATTAGGGAATTTCCTTCTTTCCCCCTTCCATCTTCCTCAGGTCATATTATTTGCTCATCTATGGTTTCTCTTTGTCTAGAGTTCCTCCCATGACACTTTTTCTCTCTAGCTTCCACATATTAGGGAAAGCATCCAATTTTTTAAATCACACAGAGTAATAAAAGGATTTATATAATTTTTAAGTAGATCATTTAAATAGGACCTAACAAATATGTCTACAAAATTTGTCTCTTTTACCACAATAGATAATTGTTTTAGACGCTGTCTGTGACTATGCCATAGAATTATAGAATCTCTAAGGCTGGAAAGTAACTTAGTTATTCCAGCTCAGTCTGCAACACAATAGTTAAATCCCCACTGTGGAATCCCTGACTCATTTCAATCAGCAGTGACCTATATGTGAACAGTGTTGAAGAGCTTGTTCATTCACAAGCAACCTGAGGGGAAAATAACTATTGTTCAATACTTACTATGTTCTAAAGTGAGTTTCAAGCCAGTTATATTTTTATAACTGAAATATTTGATGACATAGGAGATGAATTGGCGATATAAGTACTTTGATGCCCACCTACAAGAGTATTACCATAGCACCAATGTTGACTGTTTGAAATAAGCACAAGAACGATGGAGATGAAGAACATGAGGTGAGAGTGGCAGATAGTTTAAATGTAATTAATAGGACTTAATGTTTTCATATATCAAATAGTAATTATGAGCCATTTTATTTCTAAGTATGAGATAAAGTTATTTTGGCTCTGCTACCTAACTAGCTCAGAATGCAAGATAACATCAATGAAAGTAATCACAATTATAATAACTAATATTTACTGAGTATATACTATGTTCCATGCCCTCTTCTAATCACTTTTCATATATTTTTAATTGAATCCTTACCTCACCATAGTCCTATGACATAAGTTTATTATTATGCCCTTGTTGTACCTAGGTAAATGATGCTAAGAGAGAAAATTTAAAAAAAAAAAAAACTTTAAGGAATACTCAACTAAGAAGTGGCAAAGCTAGGATTCAAAGCCAGGTAACCTAAATCTAGAGACTAAGCTATAATTCAACTGAGGCTATTTAGACAAAAAAAAATGAATAAAAAATAAAGATTATATTAAAGAATAGCTTATTCAATTCTCAATTCCTCTCCCTTCTGTATTCTTTTTCTTCTCTAGTTTATTGTCTATCAAGACACAGAAAGACAGCTGCCTTATTTTGCATCTAAATTGTTTGGAGTTATTTCTATGGATATCTCTTAAGGGACAAGTGTCTCTAAAGAAAAACCTCCACTCATTTTTATTAAAATGTAGGCAGTAAATGTTATGGTGTAAATGTTTGTAATTATCTCACAGTGAGGTGCAACCACTGAAACTAAATTTTTATAAAACATCATCAAACATTAACATTGGAGTAAATAAATTTTCAATGCTCACAATTTCCATTTGTTTGAGTTTTCAAAGACTATATGTATTCCAATAAACATATTCATTCTTCATGTTGTATTTCATAAAAGTCAAAGATTTTCAAGATAGAAATCACTCTACAGATACAACTATTCTCTGGCTGTATAGCAGACAATGAGCTGAGCAATAAAGTCAAGGGCTATGTGCAAATATTCAGAGAATGACAGAGATGGAACCAGTACCCAGACCCAGGAATCAGAACCCTAAGTTGAAAAAGTAACTTACAAATGTCATCCACAACATTCTTAGGCAAGAATCTTCCTACCCATGCTTTAACATCTCTAGTTAATAATTCACTGCCTGTCATGGGAATAAAGTGCCTGTGTAATTGAGAATCTTCAAGAAAGCCTCCCTGGGGAATGACTCACCTCTTGAGCTCTGCTTATTCATTTCAACAAAGACTTATTATATAGCTATAAAAATATTAGGAACACATGTGGATGAAAACAGTGCTTTCGGTACTTGTATTCTCCTGGAGGTAAAGCAAATCTAATGTGATATGTGAGGTGCTATGCTAGATCCAGGTGAAAATTTGGGAAACAGTGATTAGAGACCTAGTGAGTCCTCCCAGACTCTGAGATAATACTTGATACTAAAGTCTTCTTTCTTTTTTATTGCTTCTACTTTAAGGGACTTCAGTGAGGTTGATGACTGAGTAGGCAGATCTAAACAATGCTGAAGTTGAGTGGATGAGATGATAGCAGATATTTCCCAATATCTAAGAATAATAAAAAGTCCAGATCTTTCCCCAAAGCTACTGAACTTTCATTTCAATACCACTCTCATAACATCTATCAAAATTGTTAGTGATGATAATGAAAAATTCTGAATAAAAGCTGGCTATAAATAGACAATTCCTTATTCACTAAAATATTGAGACAAATTTGAGAGAAATTAAAAAGCCACTGTTCACAATGGCTACCTCTATGTCCTAGCAAAAGGTCTAGGCAAGATTCAGATATGAACATATATTTGTAGTTCATATTAGCAGACTTAGGCAGTAGACTTCTAACTACTAAAAATACATCTTGCCATATGCTATTATGTAAAAAAGCAAAGTATTTGGAGATAGTGGTGCTGGATTTTAATCCCAGATCTACCCACTAGTTACATAACCTTGGGCTATTTTTTTTCAAAGTATTCAAGCCCCAAGTTTTATTCTTCAGTATAAAATGCAAATAATACTATCAAACTAGCACATTGTTTCAAGATCAAAATAGCGAGTGTATGTATATTCGCTGTCATCATGGTGGCAAAAATTACTTCTTTCCTTTTACCAATCCCTGATTTCTTGCTCAAATGATGAGAGGTTTAACCTTGCTTGACTAACAAAGAAGATGATTCTTCATCCCTAGGTGTGTAACCTTAGACACACAACTCAAACCATGCATCTGAGAGGGCATACCACTAGCAACAGATACACCTGCAGTAAAAATTCACTTACAAAACTCGCCTCATTGTACTTTCCTTCTACAGGTCCAGATTCTGATCCCTGTGATCCCTGAGCTTTCCTGTTTAGAGCATCAGCACTAAAATTCAAACCTCTGACAACTACTTTGGAATTTAAGGATCAATAGTATACATATGTCTGAAACTAACCATGTAATGTTGTTTAGTCTTCTTTATTCATTTCCACTACACATTTGGAAAACTCATGAGGAACTCAACAAATCCCTGCAATGACTGTGATGTCCACATTTATCAAACCAACAGTCCCTCAAGGGTCTACACATCCAAGACTGTGGGCTTCCTCACCCCCTTGAATCAAACTCCTACTGATTATCATCCTCTCACATCTTTGCATTATACCCTTAGAGGACTTGCTTTGTGGTTAATATATACACTTTCATGAAGAAAGCTTTCACTTCTAGGCTGATAAGCAAGCTGAGGGCTCTGCTTTTTAGATGCATTACCAAATGGAAGCTGACCCTCCTATATCCATGTCTGTCTATTTGGGAAATGGTTGCAGAGGCTTTTTCTCTACATGGGCTTCTAAGCAGGCCCAAAATGGATGTGTGGCCTTAAGAGAGGTTTTTTCATATTGGCAAGCCTCTGTTTCCCCATTTTCAAAGTAGAAATGATCATGGTATCCCTCTCTTAGTCAGATAGATGATTGATAGATAGATAGATAGATATAGATAGATATCACATTGATCAATGACATTTAATAAGTACTCAATAAATTATGGCTGTTATTCCCATCATCTAAATCATCTCTGTAACCATAATACCATCTAATCCTTAACTGCTTTTAAAAGTCATGGCTTTAGTATAGCTGTAACATATTCGAATATATTTGAATTCCCTCAAGGATAATAATCAATATACAGCTGGAATGGAGCCACTTAATTTCATTATTTGGCATTATTTTCCAATGGCAACAGCCAATTTCCTGAATACCTGGACACTGTGTTAGTTAAGGTTTGCAATGGTGTTGCCAAAATACCTGACAAGAACAACATAGCAGAGAAAAGGTTTATATGGCTCATGGATTCAGAGGGTCAGTCTATAGATGGCCAGCTCCAAGGCAGAAAGATCATGGTGCCAAAATGTGGTGGAAAAGGCTGCACAGCTCACAGCAGCATGGATGGATGGAGGGAGGGAGGGAAGAAGAGAAAGAGAGGGAGAGAGAAAAAGAGGGAGAGAATGTGAATGAATATAATGAATATCATGGGAAAGATATAATATTCAATGCCACTTCTCCTTACTCAATGACCCATCTCCTTCACTATGCCTCTATCTACAGTGACCACCCAGTAAATCCACACAAATACTTAATCCATCAAATGGGTTTATCTACTGATGAGGTGAGAGCACTCATGGTCCAATTATTTTACTTCTGAACATTGTCTCATTGCCAAAACATGAGCTTCTCCAGATGGCTGGCATTCCATAGCCAAACCATAACAGACGCCAAATGAGTGCTTAGCAACTGAATTCACTTTTGGCACTAGATGCTGCGAGTTAACACAGCCCCCTCAGATTACAACAGTGACCTTAGCTACAGGTATCAATCACAGGTTTCAGGCTAATCTACACTTCTGACCAGCCAGCTTTAGATCTGGGATTCTCACAATTTCCAGCTCATGTTAAATACTTCGGAAGAATGGCTCATAGAACTCAAGAAGGCACACTACTTATGTGTACTGGTTTATTGTAAAGAAATACCCAGATGAAGAAGTGTTTAAGTATGCAGCTTTGTCCTGTGGAGTTATCACCCTGCTAGCACACAGATGCATTTGCAAACTCAGGAGAACCCAGAGTCCCATTCTTCAGGAATATTTATGGAGTTTTCTTCTATATACATGATCTGTTTTTATTAATATTTTTATTGGTGCATTTTAGCCATACATCTTAATGGAGTACAAGATGGTAAAGGTACACATGCACACATCACTCAGCCCCATTCCCTCCTCCTCTCTCCTTCTGATGTTTGGCTTATTGGTTGACTTTGATATGTTTATGAATGTATATCACATACACTAGGGAATTACCCTCCCCCTCCCATCCAGCAGTTATATTGCCTTATTTGCTTATCTATAGTTTCTCCTTCATCTAAAGTTTCTCCTATGATCCATTTTTTTCTTAGCTTCCCCACATTAGGAAGAGCACACAATTTCTTATTTTTTGTAACTAATCTCACATAGCATAATGTTCTCCAGTTTGATCCATTTCTCTGTAAATGACCTAACTGTTTTTCTTTATGGCTGAGTAAAATTGTATTGTTTACATAGCCCATAGTTTTGTAATCCATTCATCTGCTGATGAACATCTTGGCTGGTTCTATAGTTTGGCATTTGTGAACTGTGCAGATGTGGACATAGATATGCATGCATTAGTTTGATAGTTTGGATTCCATTCTTTAGGGTAAATATCCAGAAGTAATATTGCTGGATCATATGGTAGGTTGATTCCTATTCTGAGGATCCACCAAACTGTTTTCCAAAGTGGTTGTATTAATATGCGATCCCACCAAAAAATTATTAAAGTTCCCACTTCTCCACATCCTTGCCAGAATTTGTTGTTGTTTGTTTTGAATGATTGCCATTCTCATTGGCTTTACATGAAATGTCAGGGTAGTTTTGATTTGCAACTCTCTGAACACTAATGATGCTGAGCATTTTTCATACATTTATTGGCCATTTGAACTTCTTATTTTGTGAAATGTCTATTTAGTTCACTTGCCCATCTTTTGATTGAGTTATTTGTTTATATTAGTGCTGATGAGTTTCTTGCGTTCAGATATTAGTCCTCTATCAGAGGAATAGTTGGAAAAATTTTTCTCCCATTCTGTGGACTCTCTGTTGAGGTTCTTGATAGTTTCCTTTGCTTTACAGAAACTTTTCATTTTAATGCAATCCTACATATTGATCTGCCTTTTAGTTTCTTGTGCCTTTAGGGTCTTATTGAGAAAGTTTTTACCTGTGTCTATGTGTTGCAGTGTTGGACCTATGCTCTCTTCGAGGAGCCTCAAGGTCTCTGGTCTAATTTCCAAGTCATTGATCCATCTTGAATTGATTCATGTGCAGGGTGAGAAAGAGGGGTTTATTTTCATTTCTCTGCATATGGTTAACCAACACCATTTATTTGAATAAAGGCTTTTTCCCAGTGTATATTTTTGTCCCTTTTGTCAAAAATCAATTCACATTAAGTGTGTGGATTTATTTCTGAGTTTTCTAGTGTGCTCCATTGTATCTGGCTTTCTACCAGTACAATGCTGTTTTTATTACTATGGCTTTGTAGCATAGTTTAAAATCAGATATTGTGATTCTTCCTGCATGGTTTCTGTTGCTGAGAACTACTTCGGCTATTCTGGGTTTCTGTTGTTCCAAATGAATTTAAAAACTGATTTTTCTATGTATGTGAATGATCTTTTTATGTTATTGGGCAATGCATGGAATCTATAGATCACTTTTGAAAGAATGGCCATTTTGATGATAATTTTCTGCCTACTCAAGAACATAGAAGATCTTTCCAACTTCTATGGTCTAATTTGATTTCTTTTTTAATGTTTTATAATTTTCTTTGTAGAGGTCCTTTACCTCCTTGGTTAAGTTTATTCCTAAGTATTTTCTTTTTTTGGGGGGGGTATCCTGAGTAGAAGTATTTTCTGGATTTCTTTAGTGATTTTGTATTCAGACACGTTGCTGAAATTTTTTATAAGTTCTATAAACCTTTCAATTGAGTTTTTGGTTCTTCTAAGTATAGTATCATGTCATCTGCAAATAGTGAAAGTTGGAGTTCTTTTTTCCTATTTTTACTCCTTTAATTTCATTTTCTTGCTTTATTGTTCTGACTATATTCTCAAGTATTACATTGAAACAAAGCAAAATTTTTCTCCCATGGACATCCATGTCTTGTTCCTATTTTTAGAAGGAATTCTCATAGTTTCCTCATTTAATATAATGTTTTCTGTGGGCTTATTGTATATTACCTTTATGATGTTGAGGTATGTTCTTTCTATTCTGGTTCTCTGAAGTGCTTTTAGCATAAATAAATGTTGGATTTTGTCCAAGGCTTTTTCAGCATGTACTGAAATGATCATGTGATTTTTGTCTTTAGTTCTGTTTATGTTAGGAATTGCATGGATTGATTTTTTTATGTTGAACTAGCCTTACATCTCTGGGATAAACCCTACTTGGTCATGGTGTATGATTTTCTTAATATGGTTTTGAATGCATATTGCCAGTATTTTCTTTAGTAGTTTTGTATCTAAGTTCAATGATATAGACCTATAGTTTTCTTTTCTTGAGCTGTCTTTATTCAGTTTTGATATTAATGTGATATTGGTTTCAAAGATAGAATTTGGGAGAGTCCTATTTCTTTCTATTTTGTGGAATAAATTGAGGAGTATTGGTATTAGCTCTTCTATAAAGGTTTATAAAATTCACTTGGGAAACCATGTGGTCTTGGGCTTTTTTTCATCCCTCATCTTCATAATTTGGATTCTCTCCTTTTTTTTGTTAAGTTGACTAGTGGTTTTTCTATCTTGTTAATTTTTTTTCAAGAAACTAGCTTTTGGTTTTGTTGGTTTTCTGTATTTTTTATTCACGAATTCATTGAATTCTACTCTGATTTTAATAACCTCCTGTTTTCTACTGGCTTTGGATTTACAATGATCTGTTTTTTGAGGGCTTTGAGGTGTGTCATTAGGTTATTTATTTAGTGATTTTTTTGTTCTTCTTATGTGGGTAGTCAGTGTTATAAATTTTCCTCTTCATACTGCCATCAAGGTGTCCCAGAAGATTTGATATGTTGTATCTCTATTTTTTGTTTGTTTGTTTGTTTCTAGGAATTTTTTTTATTTCACCCCTTACTTCTTCTATGACCCATTTTTCATTCAGCAGTGTGGTGTTCAGTCTCTATGTGTTTATGTGGTTTCTCTGGGTCATCTTACATCGGATTTCTTATTTCATTTCACTGTAGTCTGAAAACAAACAGGGAAGCATGTCACATTTTTTGAATTTGCTAGTGCTCACTTTGTGGCCCACAATGTGATCAATTTGGAGAAGGTTCCATGAGCAACTGAGAAAATTGTGAACTCTGCTGTACTTGGGTAGAATAGTCTATATGTGTCTAATAGGTCAATTTGGTTTATGGTGTTTTTAAGGTCTGGGACATCTTTACTGACCTTTTGTCTAGAAGAATGATCCAGTGGTGTGAGAGGGGTGTTGAAGTCTCCAAGTATTATTGTATTGGGACTTATGTGTAAATTAATGTCACAAATAGTTTTATAAAAGTAGCTACACCTATGTTTGGTACATAAATTTTGATTATCATTATTCCTTCTTGGTGGGTTGTTCCTTTTACCAGTAAAAAAAAATGATTTGCTTTGTCTCTTCTAATAAGTTTGGGCTTGAAGTCTTAATTGTATGATATAATAGTTACTACTTCTACTTTTGTTCATGTTCCTTTGGCATGGATCACCTTGCTCCAGCCCTTTACCTTTAGTCTGTTACTACCAGTATTTATAAGGTGTGTCTCTTCAGGCAGCAAATAGATAAATTCTGGTTTTAACTCAATTTTCCACCTTATTTCTTTTTATTGGAGAGATAAGGTCATTTATGTTCAGTGAGATTACTGAGAGACATTTTTAATTTCTTTTGTGTGTGTGTGTGGTACTGAGGTTGGAACCCAGGAGCTTTTTTATTTATTTATTTATTTATTTATTTATTTATTTATTTTAGCTCTGGGCTATTTTCCCAGACCTATTTTTTATACTTTATTTCAAAACATGGTCTCACTAAGTTGCTGAAAGCCTTACCAAGTAGCTGAGGCTGGCTTCAAACCTGTGTGATCCTGTCTCAGCCTTCCAAGTACTGGGGTTACAAGTGTTTACCACCATGCCCAGATGATTTTTAATTTCTAATATTTTGAGTTTTAACTTCTGTTTGAGGTAGTGTTTGTTCTTTTTTGCTTAGTTGTTTGCTTGATGGAAATTATTGTCTCTCTGGTTCCAGCATGTATTACTTAATTCTTTTTTGCAGTTAATCTCTATTTTCTGTAGTGATGGTTTGGAAGACATAAATTCTTTCAGCTTCTATTTTTTTTGGAAGATTTTTATTTCCCCATTAAATTTGAGAGATAGTTGTGCTGAGTAGAAAACTTTTGGCTGCAAGTTGTTTTCTTTCAGAGTTTGGAATACATTACTCCAGGCCTTCCTGGATTTTATGACTTGGTTTGGAAAGTCTGGAGTGATTCTAATTGTTTCGCCTCTGAATGTCACTTGGTCTTTTGTTTGTATTGCCTTTGAGATTATCTGTTTGGCTTCTACATTGGTCAGTTTGATAATTATATGGCATGATGAACCTTTTCTCTGATCTCATCTAAAGGGGATTGTATAAGTTTCCTGTATCTGTGTATCAACCTCTTTTACTATATTTGGAAAATTCTCTGATATTACTTGTTTAAAAAGATTGTTGATCACCGGGCATGGTGGTGCACGCTTGTAATTCCTGTGCTTGAGAGATGGAGACAGGTTCAAGGACAGCCGTGCTGGCTTAAAAGACCCTGTTTCCAAATTAAAAAGTATAAAAATAGGTCTGAGAGTGTAGCCCGGAAGTAGAAGGGTTTCCAGGAATCCCGATAGCACCAAAAAAAAAAAAAAAAAAGATTGTTGATCCCTTTGGTTTTACTTTCTATTCCCTCTTCTATGCCTATTAGGTTAGCTATTTTAAGGTAGGCCCATATCTCTTCAATGTTCAGTTCATGCTGTCAATTTTTTTAAATTATATACTATGTGATCATTTTTGGAGTGATTATGTTCTAATAGCAAAATTCTATTCTACATGTGGTCTAATATATTGTTTATACCTTGTATTGATGCCTTTACTTTATTGATTGCATCCTTTATTTCTTTCAGGATCTCTCTAAATTCTTTCCAGAAATTGTGTATCGTTTCTATTGTTAAATTTCTGATTTGTCCTCCTGGTTATCTCTGAAATTCTGTGTTGTCAGGTTCTGTTATTGTGGGGTTGTGGGAGCTCATTGCTTCCTTGTTATTCCTCCTTTGCATGATTTCAGAAAATTGTATCTGTTGCTTTTGATATATTTCTCTCAGTTTTTAGGTGTCAGCTATTATGTCCAAGGCAAGTTGTGTTGTATTCAATGGTGATGATTGAGTGAGGAGGAAAGTGAAGTCATAAATGCAAGAATAGGGTAAAAACACAAATAGGATTGAATAGAATGAGAGTATCAGTTTGGTAAGTAGTATATATTATAGATTAGAAATAGCAAAGATGTAGTAGGATTCTAGTAAGTAATGTAGAGTATTTAGTATAGTGATATAAAGTGGATTTAATATAAGACAAAAAGAGAAAATAAAACAAGAAAAGGGATAGAGAGAAAAGAGTGAGTATGTACAAAAGAAGAATGCCACCAGCGCCTTTCCTGCTATAAGCCTGGTTCTCTGAGACTCTCAGTCTATGCAGATGGCTGATATCAATGGGACTGAGTTTAGTGTTACACATAGGTCTCCCACTACTCTTTCCATCAATACAGAGACTGAGTCTCTCCCTCCCTGTGTAGGTGGTGGATGCCTGTGATATCAAACCCAGTGTATATGGAAGAGTCCCTGCTCTCACCGGCTAGGGCTGGGTTGGTCTAACTTTTCCCCATTCATCATGGTTGGATTGTCTGTGGTGATCTCAGAGATCCTACCAGTTGGATCTGGTGTCAAGAGTAGGTCTCCCTTTATGCTTTCCACTGATGCAGAGCCTGAGTCTGTCCGTGCCTCTGTTATGTCCAACAGCAGACTCCACCTCCACCTTCACCGAGTTAAACCAGAAAATCTAAACTGGGTTAAATGAAGTTTATCATAGCTATGCAAGTCCCTATAGCTATGCTAGACATTCTTCCTAGGGCATGGCAAGTTCACTTAAGTTGTTGTTGACCTCGGCCTTATAAAGCCAAAAGACAAGCATATTAGTGAACAGATGACAAGCAGACCTGCACTTTGATTTATGTTCTAGGATACAATCTCCACATGAAAAATAAACTGTGGGGCAATAATAGCAGCAGCACTCAGAGAACAGTGGGTCTCTAGAGGGCATGGTAAGCTCTGCCGCCATTGCTGCAAGTCATAGCTGGTGTTTGTACAGGATGAACTGATGGCTTACAATTCTGATGAGCTCCAGCCATTTACTTTATTTCAAATCATTGGTTTTTTTCTTGTGATTTTTCTGGCAGTACAGCACAGTGATGCAAGATGGCACTGCCATGATGCCCATAGCCGCAGCCATCGGAAACAGGTGAGATACTTTTCTGCTCTCTGATCTGCCTTCCATTATTTTTTCTGCTGCCTTTCACTTGTTTTTTCCCTTTTCATATATTTTCTGATTCCTTTCTTTTCTTCAGAATGCTATTTTCATAGTAACAGAGACCGAGTGTCGGGCAGGACTGATATGTGGTGCTTCCCTTGGTCACCATCTTCTCAGAAGTCCATGATTTGTTATTAACTCAATATCCAACTTCTCTCCCCTATCAGAGCCTAAGAGGCTGTGGATGAAAGCTCTAGGCTTCTATTAAAGCTCATTCTTGTTAGTGATACCCCCTGTCCTGAAGCTAAAAAGAGTCCACCAAGAGCTATCTTATTTAAATGAATAGTGCTCTTAGCTGGGCATGGTGGTGCATGCTTGTAATCCCAGAATTTGGGAGGCTGAGACAGGAGGATCATGGTTCAAGTATAGCCTCAACTATTTAGTGAGGCCCTTTGCAGCTCAGTGAGACCCTGTTTCAAATTACACAATAAAAAATAGGGCTGGGGGTGTAGCTCGGAGGTAGAATGTCCTTGGGCTCCATCTCCAGTACTACAAAAAAAAAAAATAAAATAATAATAATAATAATAATAATAATAATAATAATAAAGGTGCTCTTATTACCCAGATAGTTACAAGGGATTTAGGAGTTTTATATCAAGAATTAGAGATAAAGTCCAAATAGATGAACAAAGGATATTCCCATTATGCCTGTCATGAGGTTTTTGTGAGATCTACTATCAGGAACCCAAGGACAAAGACCCAGTACATACAGATGTTGTTGCCACACTTCTGAAGGCCATGGGAATCTTAGAAAGTTCCAGAGTATTTTCTCACAACATTGTAAACTTTATTCATGAAAGGAAAAAAAGAATGTGTTCCAGCTGGGTTAAATGTGTTTATCACCAGAGAATACATGTGGCATAGGAAAATGTACAATTCTCTTGCCAAGGGCCACAAATACAATTAAATTGACCTCTGTCTTATAAAGACAAAAGACAAGCATATTAGTGAACAGATGACAAGCAGACCTGCACTTTGATTTATGTTCTAGGATACAATCTCTACATGAAAAATAAACTGTGGAGCAATAATAGCAGCAGCACTCAGAGAACAGTGGGTATTTGGAGCACAAGCGAGCAAACAAAAACAGTAGTCTTGGTGGAGTAGGTTTCGCTCCTGCCTCCATAGCAATCCCGTGCCATCGGGTCCAGCTGGGCGCCCTCCTTCCATGATCCACCCCTAAGGCTGTGTGTGCAGCTGCTACAGTGTTTGTGTGTCAGTGTTTGATTCTGAACACAATATTTTATCAGTAACCTTCTCTAACATAACTATTTCCTTAATCGCAACAGCATTTACCAGTTGTTAAAACTCCAAAACCAAGTTAACAAAAAGCCCGCCAGTGTGTCTTTTGAAGAATAAATGCCATTAAAACAAAACAAAACAGCTAGGGAATCATTGAATTTTAGCAGGATCTGAAAGACTGTGAGTCAATGAAATGAATTTACTGAGACTAGGAGATAACTAAGTGGAAATACAAGGCATTAAATGATTATAACCTACTTGGCTACTTCACAGAATTCCATATAATAATCCTAAAAGGAACCACATTATTTTAAATTTTAATGTGCAGCATTGTGAAAGTTTATATTCAGTATAAAGTAGGTTTTAGAGACTTTACATCTTTATTTGGTTTATTTATTTGTTTGTTTATCTATTTACTTTTGCGGTACTGGGGATTGAACCCAGGAGCATTCTACCTCTGAGCTACACCTCCAGCTCTATTTTTTATTCTTAGTTTGAAACCAGGTCTCACTGAGTTGCAAAAGGCCTCACTAAGTAGCTTAGGCTGTCCTTGAACCTTGATTCTCTGGTCTCAGCCTCCCAAATGCTGGGATTACAAGCATGTGCCACCACACCTTGCCTTTATAGATTTTTTTAAAAATTTTCAACTAATTTGTGTTATATACATCTCAAAGTAAGGGGCTTAGTCATCTTTATAATTATTAGTCACTGAACACCCACCAAAAAAGCAAATTAAAAGGACACTATTTCATACAATGGAAAGAAAAATTAAAATGTTATACATGTGGCTCTTCAGATATTCTTGTGATGGCCACACATTTCACATCCCAGGATTTCCGTCCATCTAACTAAATAAACTGAGATGGTTAGTCATCCTGTGCATAGATAAGATATTTACTATTATTCAGTGTTGTGTTAACTTGCTGATCTTTTTTAAAATAGGTTCTTGATTACCCTGAAGTTCTAGTTTTATGCTTTTCTTGTCTATAAGTTGACGACAGTATCTAACATGCTGAGAAAGGATTTTGTATTTCTACTTATCCTCTGATAAAATTCTGCCTGGTTCAAAATGACCAATTTTATTTCAAGTCAATCTCTGATCATAAATAGACTTCTCTGATTTCATTATTTTACTCTGAAGAATTTTGGAGCTCTAAAGAGGAATCTAATAAATTTTGTCATTAATTCAAGTCAATCTTAGGTCTTTCTATAGCAAAGAATGTGTTTCAAAAGAAGGTGACAAAATCCGCCTATCCAAGAAAGCACTTCACTAGTTAAGTCATTCACTTTTAAGATCTCATTAACCACCACAATTGATACAGTAGATCTACTTCAATAGGCTTCTAGCCTAGCCAGTCAGAGAGATGGAAAGGTCAATGTTGAATACCTGTCCAAGCATCTACAAACATGATGCTAGAAACTTACGAAGTTTTTAATGTTCCATTGCAGAACAAATATTTGACTGGCCAAATACACAAATAGTAATTATTTCTATGTTGTTGCAAATTACTTGAAACTTATGGTCATTGCCTAGAAAGAATTTTTCTCATTTTGCTGTTGTAAGTTTATCATACAGTTCCTTCAATAACCATTCATACAATTTAAGATTTTGATAGCTTGATATAAAATATAGAAAAATACACAACTTTAAAATATTTGTCCAAAATACTTAAAATTATATGTGTTCTATTTTCCTGATTATTCCCACCTAAAGGGTTCTAGAAAAAAAGTAATGAATCAAGTTCAATGTTAGATATCTTAAGAAATGAACTCTCAGTCTCAGAGTATAGAATTGCTTAACCTGCCAATATTCTGACCTTTTACCATGCCAATAAGATTATCTTTGCTATTTAGTGAAGATGAATTTTAGCATTTCCGATCTGAAAGAAAAATTATGACCAATAAGCATCCTAAGCTAATTAAACTCATATTTTTCTTATCTATAAGGTGGGGTTAATAATAGTACCCATATCAGAGGGTACTGTGAGAGATAAGTGAATTAACACATGTAAAACTCAGAAAAATTCAATAATCCCTAGTAGAATCTCAGAAAATATTTTGTTAATATTACTATCCTTTCAATTAATTAATGGTTTGTCTTAATGGATTTGCCATTAAGTTTTGCTTTAATGATTAAATTACACTTTTAGTAATAAAAGTAGTTTATTACAAAAGTAGTTAAAATAAATATTTTTCTTCAGAAAAATAATACAAACCTCATAGTTTAAGAATTTAAAATATATATAAAAATGTACATTAGTCATGATATGTATTGGGAATAAAAAAGGCACTTTATTAATATTTAAAAGCTAGTGCAGTTAACGGTCTTAAAGTTAAGAGATTTTAAAATTCTACTGTGGGTAGACATTAAATTTACAACAACAATTTCCAAGTCAATTTAAAATTCACCTTTTCCTCACCCTCATAGGAAAATTATTCATATTTTACAAAATTTTTTAGGTCAGAATCAATTCTGCTAAAATAAGCAAACAAACAAAAACATATTTGCATTTGGAAAAGTGTTTTTAAGTTCAGAATGTGTACTAGAGGTCCACAGACTGGATGGGATTTTCAGATCAGTCTGAATAGTTTCAATAACTACTCATCTTTCCAGAATATAATTGCTTCTTATAATGATATAAAGTGTGAAAATATCTTCTGTGTATTAATTATTTGGCAGAAAGATTGCTTGGCAGATGTCCTTAAAGAAAATAATAAGTTTCTCAGTGCTTTTACTAAAACATGTGGGCTGGTTAATCTTTTTCTTCAAAAAGCAAGTATATTAGTTCATCTCATTTGAGATTCATCAGGTGAATATGTACATTTATATCTTGATGCATTCTTTTGGAAATACTAAGAGAATTAAACTGAAAGGTAATTACCTTTTCTTTTGGTAATTCTAGCAGTTGAGCTGCAGGACTGAGAATTTTTAGAAATAAACGTGTTGATGGAAAACTATTACTCAAAGTCTATGAAATAAGTTTTATTAATACTCAGGGATAATGTTTTAAAGGGAACTTACTCCTCCACCCACCCAAACACACTGATACACTAACAACTGTATCAGTCACCCATTATGAGAACAGGTAGCAAAAGAGATCATCCAAAAATGAGTGACTTATAGCCAGTGATTCTTACCAAAATTCTAAGTCAGGCTGTTGCCAATATCATACTGCCAGAGGTTTCAGCTAATTGTTAATGATGGAGCTGACAAAAAATAAAAAATAAGTCAGTGATTTTGGCTATAAGTCACTTATAGCCTTAGGTCTGGGGATGACTGTGGTTCACGCACGCTGGGCTCATCTGTGCAGCTCTGCTTCAGTGCTGTTTGTCAGTTAACTTTGACCTAGGCTGTGGGTCAGGCTCATATCTTCATTAGATATATACATTCTAGACCCAGATTATTGACCTAGACACTCTCAGAAGATTTGGGGAGAATTCCATAGAGCACAAAATAGGACAAATATTTTCAAGCCTCTTTTTGTGTCACAACTGCTAACATTTCATTAGCTAAAGCAAAGCATATAACTAAATTCAACATCAAAGGGGCAGGTAGAGATATTTGCCCCATGTGGCTTCCTGGCCTTCTACCTGGATTTTGTCAGCTCCATCATTAACAATTAGCTGAAACCTCTGGCAGTATGATATTGGCAACAGCCTGACTTAGAATTTTGGTACTGGCAACAGTCAAGTAAGACCCCCCAAATTGCCAGCTTTAAACTGGTGATTCCAATTGATCTGGGGTACAACAGGACTTGGGTATAATAAGCCTCTTTCTTTCTTCTTGCCTCTTCCTATCTTCTGTCAGTAGGCCTGGTGCCTATTTACCAGAGGACATTGTAGTAATGTCTTCTGGGCTAGGAGACTGAACAAATGTGCTACAATACACACTTAAAATTTTATTTAGGCACTTTCTTAATATACTTTGAATTTTATTTTTTTCTATGCACCTAATATAATGAATTATGGCAAACCTAATTTTAAAAATTGCTTATTTTATCATTGCAATGTTTGGACTAAAGTGATTGAGTAGGCACCTGAAAGACTAGGTTGCAAGCTATTGGCCCAAGGTCACAATTTAATCAAAAGAAAGGTTAAGCAAAACTGAGGGTTTTTTGTCATTTCCATTTCAATGAGCCTCCACTTCCGCCTCTCCTCACAAGTCTATTTAGTCTGTATCATGGACGGAATGGTTATGTACCCCAAATTTCATGTGTTACTATCATCATTCTCAATGTGATAGTATTAGATGAAGTCTTTGTAAGGTCATTAGGTACTGAGCATGGAGCCCTTATAAAAGGAAGTAGTACCCTTATAAAACAGCATACCAGTAAAAATCAATGAATAATTAATTTAATTGATTGATTGATTAAAAATGAACTCTTTTGCAATCTTTTCTGACAGAAGTCAGCAGTCTGCACCTGGAAAAGGCCCCTCACCAGAACCTCACCTCACCATGCTGGCCTCCTCTCAGCCATTCATTCCACCTCCAGGACAGGGAGAAATAACCATATGAACAAGTTAATGCCACTCTGTGATAATCAGCCAAAACTATGATAGTCTGCCATAGTCACAATCTGAAAATTTGCCTGTTTTTTCCTCAAGTGCTACTTACTTAGCAGATTCAATGAAATACAAGGGATTAAGGATTTCTTTGTCAACTTTTTAATCATCTAATAAAATGTACAGCCTGTAACATGAATTTTATGATAATCATTAGTGTGTTCAAATGAATAAAATTAAGCTTTTAATCTTAGACTCCTGTTCCTTTCCTTATTCCTTCTTGTAACATACATTTTTATCTTTGCTAACATGTACCTACAAATATAACAAATGCCTTCATGTCAAAAGAGATTTTTCAGTTTTTAATAAGATTAGCCATTAGACAAAAGTCCATACTTTGATCTCCTTCATCTGCTTATTTAGTCATGCAACAACTACTGGAGGAGCACTTTCTATTAGTGAGCCTGTGAGGGGCACAAAAGATGCAACATCAAACAGATAAAGGTTTTAGCCTGGCTGTCAATTTTAGAAGATATTCTTAGCACTGATGCAATTTGGAAGACTTAGAATGGTTTACTTTTATAAACACTTAATCTCTGGACATCCTATTTGTCTCCTGTAGTTTTAGTTTCATTAACATATAAAATTCCCCACAGATAATCTGCCATTGCCCTAGTCAAGTGTGGTTTTAGCTATATCAGAAAGAATAGTTCGTTTTTATCATTATTTTTATTTAAATAGTATCCTTATCTGAAGTATCTTTGAAAAAGCTAAAATGATACGTGAAATGTATGCCTGTAAATACATTAGTCACATTTTAATTTGAATGTTTAACTTACTGTTTTATCCATGGGACATTTTTATGATTATCAACTCCCTTCAATTTTTTAGAAATATAATAGTTTTAGCTAAGGTTGGTGGCATGCACCTATATCAAATATTTGGGAGATTGAGACAAGAGGATCACAGGTTCACAGTCAGCCTCAGCAACTCAGCAAGGCCCTGATCAACTTAGTGAGATCCTATTTCAAAATAAAGAATAAAAAAAAAAACATAGTTTTTTAAATAATCTGCTCTGCTAGAATCCACAAAAAAACTAGAATCCAATATTTTTTTAATCAGGAATAATGAAAAGTAAATGATAATTTCAGCCTGCATACTTGAAATATTTGACATAGATCACTACTTTTTTCAATTTATTTTCTGCCTTTATATAGTTGAAATACTGTGGTTTCAGAGCTTTAAATTCTTCTCCTGGAATAAATTATTTTGCTTGTAATAGTGAATAAATCTTTGCTAATGCTAAATTCACATACACTTGTAAAAAACAAAGATGGAATTGTGAACTATAGAAGCATTTGTATTTTTCTTTTCATTTTTAATTCTTAAAGCAAACAGATGATTTTGCATCTGGAATTTTTATACTGCATAATATGAAGTCAAAAGATGAATTATATTGGACCAAATTATTTATATTTTGATCAACAAAAATAGCAATTCTAATGTTTCAACTAAATGTTATTTGCCTGATTCTCTTTTTAGCATGTGAGTTTGTCATGGCCAGGAACTGTACCTGATTACTATTTATATTGAATGGATGTTCACAAGAGTCTTCCTATACTCAAAGAACTATTTAGATCAGGAAAGAGCATTCTTATACTACCCAGCAGCCTTTGCAAATTATATCTATCCAGAATGCTATCCAGAATGGGCTATTCAAACCCTGACTTCAAGTTGCTCCTAAGGGGTTCTTGCAGAGATCAAACTAGGAAAAAAAAAATTTTTATATATATATATATATATATATATATATATATATATATATATCTGAATGTAGTGCCTGGCCCACAGAAAGCTGATAATATATTAATATTTATTACTAATATTATTTCCAAAATAGGAGTATGAACAAGTTACAAGTGACAACTTAAATAATATTCTGCCAGCAGTGGAGAAAAGAGTATACCAGCTAAAGTTTCCATGAAGTTTCTCAAAATACTAGTAGTTTTCACAGATACATGGGGTAAAGGTTTAGTGGAAAAGAGCCATAGAAAATAGCCAATTAGGGTAGCATATAGGAAGGAGATCTGAAGATAAGGTGTGAAGGAATACATTCAGATGTTAAAGTGGCTGACATTGTTGATCTAATACATTGACACTTTCAACATTTCTCTCTTTTTTTGTCATTTGCAACAGTTCTTGAGGCATTCAGAAAGAAACACACATACACACACACACACACACACACACACACACATATATATGTATGTATCGTATGATGGTTACTTCTTTCTCATAAACAGAATTATGTTATCATTTTCTTTTTTTTAATTGGTGCACTGTATTCATACATCATAGTGGGATACAAACTTTTGTAGACATACATGCACACATCGCCCAGTTAGCCCCCACCCAATCCCCACCCCATTCCCTCCCCATCCCTCCCTCCCATGCTTGGCTTAGTGGTTGACATCTAGTATTATAGCAATTTATCCAAAATTAAAAATGATAATCTCACATAACAGTTTCATTTGTCTGATACCAAGCTTTTGATGACTTAAAGATAACATTTCAATATTTCTTTTTACTTTCTTTCTTACCAGAGAATATTTTTTTCTATTTTTTTAGGTGAAACTATCATATATTTATATATTTATTTTTCAGAAAAAAAATCTATCCTAATATGGAAAATGGACTCTAGATACCCAAAACGATCTTGAAAAAGAACAAAGCTAGAAGATATATATTTTCTGATTTCAAACCATATAAAGCTACAATAATTGAAACAATGTAGTACTATTCTAAAGGCAGATATATAAACCATTGGAGTTAAATAAAAGCCTAGAGCTAAATTCTTCCCTATATTGTCAAGTTATTTTTGACAAGGTTTCCACAAACATTTGGTGGTGGAAAAAAATAATCTTTTAACTAAATATTGTTGAAAAATAACAATTACATGGAAAAGAATAAAATTGGACCCTTACCTAATCCCATATACAAATATTAACTCAAAATAGATAAAAGACCTAAATATAAATCTTAAGACTATAAACTTTTAGGAGAAAATCTGGGTCATAAAACCTCACAACATTGAAATTGGCAGTGATTTCTTGGATATAATTTCAATGGCACAGGCAACAGAAGAGTATACAAACTCCCTAAAAAATATTGTATATCCAAAGACAATGTAAACAGAGTTAACAGTTACTAATAGAATGGAATAAAATATTTCCAAATGCTATATCTGAAGGTATATTAATATTCCAACTAGAAATCCTAAAAATTAACAACAATAAAGGCAAATAATACCCTTTAGAGATAGGTAACAGACTAACATAAATAATGAATCTCCACAGATAACCAATCTTAGTTGTCTGTTGGATGGAAAATCTTGTTTCTCTAGTTCTGATGTGTGTTACCTATTTCTTCTTTGTAGTTAATCTCTTTGAGTATTTTCTCTAGTGCTGGTTTTGAAGACATAAATTCCTTCAGTTTCTGTTTGTCATGGAAGCTTCTTATTTCTCCATCTAATTTGATAGAAAGTTTTGCTGGGTAGGAAATTTTTGGCTGGAAGTTGTTTTCTTTCAGAATTGGGAGTATGTTACTCCAAGCTCTTCTGGCTCTCATAACTTGGTTTGGGAAGTCTGGAGTGATTCTAATTGGTTTGCCTCTGAATGTCACTTGGCCCTTTGCTTTTGTTGCCTTTAAGATTCTCTGCTTGGCTTCCACATTGGTCATTTTGACAATTATGTGGCGTGGGGATCCTCTTCTCCGATCCTGTCTAAAGGGAGTTCTATAAGTTTCCTGGACCTGTGTATCAACCTCTTGCTTTATGTCTGGAAAATTTTCTGCTATTACTTCCTTGAAGAGATTGTTGATCCCTTTGGTTTCACTTTCTTTTCCCTCCTCTATTCCAATTATTCTTAGGTTAGCTCTCTTAAAATGGGCCCATATTTCTTCAATATCAGATTCCTGCTGTCAGATATTTTTTCCTAGATTAGAAACTATGCGTTGATTTTTGGAATGATCATCTTCTAAGAGCAAGATTCTGTTCTCCATGTGGTCTAATCGGTTGTTTGTGCTTTGAATTGAGGCCTTTACTTCATTAATTGCATCCTTTATCTCTTTTTGGCTCTCTCTGAGTTCTTTTCGAAGTACCTCTATTATTTCTACAGTTATTTTCCTGATTTGATCTTCTAGAAATCTCTGATTTTCACTTTTATCGGGTTCTGATGTTGTGGGGTTGTGGTCATTCATTGCTCTAGTGTTATTCCTCTTTCCCATGATTTTGGAAGTTTGTGCCTTCTCTGGGTTCTTCCCTTGGGTCACTATGACTTCACTTAAGGTGTTCTGGATCTCGAGTCAGTAGTATCTCAGACCCCACTACTCCTTTACTGGGTTGTATCACAGAGTCTCCGACCCAGAGAGTCGATAGAGGCTGCTTTGGACTGTGGGGGGTGCCAGGTTGCACGTTCTCCTATGGTGTGATATCTCTGCCACCGCCCCTCCTCCCCTGGGTCAAGTCCCAGGGAGTACAGTACTGGGATTTCTCCTCTGTGGCCCGCAATTTGACTCACTGTTCTTGAGTACGCAGATGTAGCTGTACTGGCTTCGCTGAATTCGCTGCTGCTGCCGCCGGTGGCAATATGGCGCCGCTGCTACACCCTCGGCCGTGGGGCTGGTGTTTTTCTTCTTGGTTTTGATTTCCACTCTGAATCCCTGCAGCGTGTGCTGAGCTCAGCCACTGGGAGCTTTAGATGCTCTCTGCGCCGAGAAATCCCGCCTGGCTGTTGCGCAGTGGCTCACCTCGGCTTGCTGTAGCCGTCCGGTGAACTCCCCGCTGCCGCCGGCAGTAAAGCGCTGCTGCCGCGTCTGTGGCTCTGTTCTCAGTCTGCTTTCTCTCTGGAGCCTGGTGATTTTTTTGTTTCTCTGGTGATGGTGTTTTCTGGCTATGAAAGGCGCTGATTTTGTGGTAATGGAGATTGGTTGTTAGCGGGGCTCTTAAGCCCCGCTTTTCTCGGTCGCCATCTTCCCGGAAGTTGCCTGTTATCATTTTCTGAAATGCTCTCATCTTTTTAACCCAACACCAGAAATGTCCATTGAAATTGCATATGCTCGTCTTTCAAGATTTCAAATGTTACTTGTTATTAATTCATATTAAATTGAAAAATTATGTACTAAAAATTGTGGGCTAGATGAAAAGTCATTTGATATTACATTTTCAATAAATATTTTTGTGTTTCACACAGTAGGCCATTAATTTTGATATCCTCTAAAGTCATCTTAACAATGAGGAACTGAAGACATACTGTGCCTGAGAAGAACCCTCAATCATTGAAACTCTGCTTCTCACATTTAAAAAATTAGGAAATAATTAGGAAATGATTTTTAATGGATTTTCACAGCACTTACTATGTGCCAGAGACTGTGTTAAATACTTTTTACATAATCTTATCAAATTCTCACACATACTTTGTAAGATTCCATTACTCTCCCACTTTACAGAAATAAACTGAGGACTAACCCAAGTTCAGCAACTTGCCCAATGTCCCGCTAGATATAAAAGAGCTAGATTTAGTCAAAGGTATGTCTGACTCCAGAAGTAGTTATCAAGCAGTTGATACCTGTGAACAACTGACAGCAGTTACCAACCTGGATATATACCATAGTTAAAACTTAGTGGAGACCAGTTAAACAAGGAATAGAGCTACATAAGCACTAAAAGTTCTTCCTTTCATTATATTTTGATAAGAACATGCTAGTTTTTTTTACATATTTCTCTTAAATATACCATAAGTTGAAATATACCGTAAGTCAAAAGAGAAATGACACTAGGCCATTTCAAGGAAATATAAGTACATACATTTAAAAATTTATTGATTCCACAGCTAGGCAGTAGTGATGCTACAACATTAAGGTACTTTTCATACACAAATCCTGGTTTTCAGTAAAACCTGAACAAAATCCAAATTACTGAATTTGCTAAGGATGGCTCTAATTGTCTCCTTGAAGGTAGAGGCTATTTTTCATTTATCTGGGTATCCCATATACCTGGCACAGGCTCTGAGGTATGGCACTTGATAAAGGTTACGAAGTTTAATTTATTTTAAGGAACACTGAAGAGACATACATGAAATGTGGGTGCCTGGGCTCCAGAGGCTTGAGCATAATATGCGTAAAAAATGATTTTGCAAAATGTAGTTCGAAGTTCTAGATTGAAGCTGTGTGTGTGTGTGTGTGTGTGTGTGTGTGTGTATGTGTGTGTGTTGCAGTATTATAAATGAAACTCAGGTGCATTCTACCTCCGAGCTACTTTTTATTCTTTATTTTGAAACAGGGCCTCACTAAGTTGCAGAGAGCCTCATTAAGTTGCAGAGGGCCTCACTATGTAGCTGAGGCTGTCTATGAACAATAGCTATGTTTTTATTTATTTATTTTTGGTGGGTCTATGTTTTTAAACACATCACCTGGATTAAAAATAGTAACATAAAACTTTGTGTTTCCCTACTGTGTGCTAGGAAATCATTTAAGGCATCATTAAGAGAATTACATGTAACTTTCCTGCTTGTTTTTCTGATAAAGATTTTGAGGTTCAGAGAGTTTAAACAGCATGCCCAATGAGTGATGAAGGCAAAACTTAAGACCAGTAACATTATTTTTATTTATTTATATAACTACCTTAACCTTTTTTATTATTATTTATTATTTAACTACTTTAATATTATGCTATCCAGCCTCTTGGGAAGTACTAATAATCTGTATGTTTTTTCATTTACAAAATTATAAAGTGGTATATTACAGTTCTGTTTTTCTGTAGCTAAAATATATAATTTTGCATAATATATATATAATACATATTATACACACACACACACACACAAACACACACACACCTATCATGAGGGACTTTTCATCAAAAATTTGCCTTTAAATGATTATATTTTTACTTTTTCTATTTCTCTCTTTGGATAGTAGTTTAGTAATAGAAGTTAGGAGGGGAAAGGAATGGAGTGAGTAAATGTTTCTATTATCAGTGTTTCTTCAATTACCAGCTTTCCTCTTCACAACTACATAAATAAGGACACTTTAATACCCTAATTAATATCCATTTTTAAAGTCTATGCCATGTTTTTATTGCCATCCTCTCATTAAAAATCTAATGAGCATTAGCATAGTGACAAGGATAATAAATGCCAACAATTCATATTCAGTTATTAAAGCTAATGGTTTTCCCATTGGAATGTAATATATGTTTCAGCTTTTTTGCCAAAAGCTCAATGATACTTTTATCTCCAGTCGACCAATTGCACATTTAATTTAATACCTATTAAATGCAAACAGCAGCTCAGAAATTACATTAGAGTTGTTACCCAAGCCATCAAGACCCAGTAACTAGAAAGTGAAGATTAGGTAAAGGACTAATGTTAGTCACAGAACAGACATGATAAGCAAACTTCTGCCTCAGCAAAGAAGCTTATTTGAGCAGACAAAATAAAATTTATGGTTGACTCTGGGCCAGCCAATGATGAGAGAAACATCTTCTAAATGTTCTTGTTTCTAAGAACCTTTCCAATGAGTACATCTTAGCTCGAAGTTCTATTTTGCAGTTTTTAGAAGACTAAAATTTATAGTCGATACTAGTTTCCTGAGTTGCTAATTTGACACTTTTAAGTGAAAGGGAATAGTTTATTTTTAATTAAAAATGACTGAAAAAATGTATATAATACATATTGTACATATTGGAGGGGAGCTTAAGATGAGGGACTGGACAGATATAAAGCCTTAAGATCTTTAGACAATCCACAAAAAGAAGTTTTCCGTTAGCCTTTCTGAGGTTAAGGGAATAAGACAGAAACAAATAACTTCTCATTCAACAACTGAGCTTACAGTCTTTGGTCCATAGGAAAAGCTCACTTGGATTTATAGAATTGATATTAGGGAAGAGGCAGGCTGCTCCCACACTCTTAGATCTCTTGCAGGGGTGGGGGCTGTTAAAGAAATATTTGCTAGTCACAAATAGGATACTGGCATTGTGAGATCTAAACAGACCTACACCCAGCAGCAGTGGGAGCACAATCTGGCCCTCCACCCCAACCAATGCAGGGAGCAGGGAGTACACATGCTTTCTTCCAAGCAGGGAAAAAGGCACACATCCAGGAGTGGTGTGGGAAGCCTACACATCATCCCTAATTAACCAGAAGTGGCTGGAGCCCCAGGATAGTGCTTTCTAGGTCCAACCCCAAAGAGCCAATGTGTCCATAAAAGACAAGGGGATGCTCTGGTGCCATTTCCTGGGCAAACCTGGCTGGAGCAGAGCCCACTCCCTCCCATTAAGGAGCCCAAGCCCCGGACCATCATGCCAAGCTTCAGGCTAAATGGGGTATCAATTGCTCTGCCAGCAGCACATACCTGGAAGCAGTCCACTAGGCTACCCCATGAAGAATACCCCCTACCCAGCCTAATTGGCTCTACAAAAATGGGAACACCAGGTGCCAGCACCGTAAGGGCCAGCCTGTGCCTGGGCATAGTACAGAGCCCCACCCTCTCTCACAGTTATGATCCCAACAGAAACAATCCACTGGACACAGTGCCTTCTAGGCAGTAAAGAACACTGAAGAGCTCCTCTGCTTTCGCTGGTGAACAAATATGTTACATGCCCCAGCACACATGTTCTCACAGCCAAGCCTGAGACCCTTTCCTCCAGATGACCTAGCACCACTGTTCATTTGCCTTGAGCAGTACTGAGCACAGACACACTAAACCCAGTTGTATAGACCTTGAAGACAGCCCATACGGATCAGACCTCAAACTGCAGTAAGTATCTAATACTGACCTACATCACCACTGACCTGGCCTAGCCACAGCTGTGAAGACTGTGCTTAGACCAGGGAACTCCTCTCCAGCCCTTCCGGGGTAGCACTGGGAGAACCATTAGCAGGACTCTAGACCCAAAGATACCATAAACCAAGAATTGCTAGCAGACTCTCTCCTTGCAAAATTGTATAGCTCCAGCTATAGGCCCAGTGGCAACAACACAAGCCCAACCTTGTGGTTGCCAACTTAGGTTGCAGAGAGACCAAGGACCACTGCACCAGTAAGGCCCACCCCTGCATAAACTCCACCTGTAGGGTCTGTGCAGTCTGGGTAGTGTCTCCAGGTCCTCTCTCTAGCATTCTTCTCCTGGACATAACAAAGAAGAGGAGAACTCATCATAAGCACAGTCCCCAAGGTGCTCTTAGGCCACGCAACCAGGATCACTGGGTCTACAGACAGGGAAAGGATCATCTCCTTCCCGCACCCAATATAACTTCAAAACTACCTGGAGAAAAGAAGAATCCACAAACCATAAACTGAATCAGAAAGGAGTTTAGAAAAGACTCAAACGACCTCAACTTGACCCACCTAGATCCAGCTTGCTAAATGAAAAAGGAAACACAAACCATACCAAGTAGAGGCAACAGAAGCCCTTTACCATTCAAAAAAAGGATTTCTTCACTGAAACTTCACTACCAACAAAATCAAGTCCTTATTAAAAAAATAAAAACTAGAATTAATTCCCTTAAAATTTTTATTAATTCAAAAATATTTTATTTTTTTAATTTAATTTTTTTTAATTTTTGCAACTTTTTATTTTTCTTTCTAATAAATACCTATCTTTATTTATTTGTTGTTAGTATTTTTGAGATCTCTCTAGTGGTTTTATCATTTTGTTTGTTGGTTTGATCTCTTTCTTTTCTTCCCCTTTCATTTACTTTTATCTTTAATAATCATTTTTAATTCACTTAGCTTGTTTTTGCAATTTAGGATGTTTTAGTTTGTTTTTTTTTCATTCTTTTGTTTTTTAATACAGGTTTTTTTTGTGGTACAAATTCTGTTCAAGTTTTCTTCTCTTTCTTAATTGGATCATTCTTTGTGTGAATGTGTCTATATATAGGTTAATCTATAGTCTGGTCCTAGCTGAGTCTGTAACTGTGTGTGTGTGTGTGTGTGTGTGTGTGTGTGTGTGTGTGTGTTCTTCCTCTTCTTTACTTCTTAAGCATTTGTTTCTCTATTGCAGACACCACAGTCATTTTGCTCTTCCTTCTGATTCTTCTCTCTTTTGTACTGTCCTCATTCCAGTCATCTTCCTAACCCTCATTCTACAAAATAATAGTGTTCTTCCATATATAAACTTCCCAACAGGGAGTGAGAACTCTGAACTTCAAAGGTAGGATTTCAAGTAATAACTACTCTGCTGCCAGTTACACCAAATACAGAAAAGGATCAAGGATAACCCACCAAAGACTATCTATACACTAAACAGAGAATACTAGGAGAAGAGGTGCATCTCCCTACAAATTGGAAGAAACCCTGTGTCTACTTTAGACAACACTCCCAATACCAACAATACTACCAAATTAAAGGCAGACTACCTTCTTGAATAGACAATAAATTCTGTCCAACTCACATAGCCATTTAGAGGAAATAACCAGCCAAACCACTGAAATACCCTAGTCATTCCAGACTATGTACCTATTTATAGAGACAGTAAAGGCTGAGCTTAAACACCCAATTATAAGAAGTAGATAATAAGAAACCAATTCATACTCCATCTCAGGTCCCTAAAATACCTTACAATATAGGGGAAAGCTCACTAAAACTATAACCAATTCTCACAACCTCTTAACAATAGAACTTATTGAAACAGAGGTGCAGAGGATGCCAGATAGAGAATTCAGAAATTTGATTATAATATGATTATAACAAAAAGGAAATCAGAGATAACTTTCAGGATATAAAGAATTATGTCTATAAAAAGTTATAGAAACCCTGAATGAACTGAAAGAGTCATAAAAATTCTTTCGAAGCCATAACTAATAGACTAGACCACAAGAAAAAATAGGAGTCTTGGCAATAGAAGATAGTGCATTCAATTTTGAAAAAAATTCATGAATTAAGAAAAAACACAACAGCAGGATCAAAACATTCAAGATCTTTAGGATAATACTAAAAGATCAAATTGAAGAATTGTCAATGAAGAAGACATAGAAGCCCACTAAAGGGAATTTAAAAATCTTTTCAGGAAAATAATATCAGAAAATTTCCCAAACCTGGATCAAAATGAGGACATTCATGTACAGGAGATATTCAGAATCTTAATAAGACAGGACTAAAGAAGACCACCCCCACATCACATTACAATCAAAGTATGAAACATTGAGGCTAAGGAGAGAATCCTGAGTTGAGAACAAAAAAACAGCTGAAATTCAGAAGCAAACTGGTAAGAGTCACTTCAGATTTCTCAGCTCATGTACTGAAAGCCAGGAGGGCATGAACTGTGCATCAGTTCACCTTAAGTGAACTCACCATCCCCTAGAGAGAATGCCCAGCATAGCTATATAGGGATTGCACAGCCATGATAAACTCCATTTAACCCAGTTTAGACTTTGTGATTTAACCTGGTGAAGGTGGAGGTGAAGTATGCTATTGATACACTTCAAATGCTTAGACAAAATAACTTCCAACCGTGATATCCATAAAAACAATCCTTCAAAGTTAATGAAGAAAGAAAATCTTTCTAAGATAAGCAGATGTTAAAAGAATATGTGACCAAATCATCATTCAAGAAAACACTCAAGAAAATGAACCACAAAAAGGAAATTAATAATAAACATCAGAACCAAAGAAAGAACAAATACCACCATATGTACAACTAAACAAAGGAGCAATAATATAGACTCTAGCAAAATAACTTAATTCAAAATGACAGGAAATAAAAATCATCTCTCCATTGTAACATTGAATAAACTCCATTGAGTTGTTGAATAAATAAAATTGACTTAAACTCCATTAAAATACACTGACTAGAAAACTGGATTAAAACTCATAATCCTACTATATACTGCTTCAAACAAACACATCTATAGCTAAAGCAAGCTGAAGGTGAAAAGATGGAAAAAGAAAAAATAATTTCCATGCAAATTGAGACCAAAGGTAAGCAAGGGTGATTACCCTCATATCTGACACAGCTGACTTTAAGCTAAATCTTGTAATAAGATAAAAGATGGTCATTACTTTTTTTGTTTGTTTTTTATAGGTCTGGGGATGGAACCCAGGGGCATTCTACTTACAAGCTACACCTCCTGCCTTGTTTTTAATTCTTTATTTTGAAACGGGGTCTCACTAAGTCGTGGAGGGCCTCACTAAAATAGCTAAGGCTGTCTATAAACTGCAATCCTCTGGTCTCAGCCTCCCAAATGCTGGGATTACAAGCATGTGCCACCACTCCTGGCAATGATGGTCATTTCTTACTGATAAAAGGAACCACCCAAAATAAAGACCTAACCATATTAAATATTTGTGCCCCCAATATTGTTGCACCTACCTATATAAGATATGCTTTTTTACTTGAAGACCCTGATAGACCATATCACAATAATTTTAAAGATACTTCAATATATCTCTCACACCATTATATTGGGTTTCCAGAGAATAGATTAGTAAAGACACTTCACCTAACTGAAAATTTCAGAATATTCCCCAATAACAGCTGAATATCCATTTTTTTCTCAGGTGCTCGTGGAAGCTTCTACAAAATAAACCATATTCTAGGCCACAAAATAAGCACAAAAATTTTTCTTAAAGTTTATATAATTCCCTATATCCTCTCAGATCATAATGGACTGAAAATAGATATCAGCAGTAAAAAGATCCAGAGGAACCACACAAATACATAGAGATTGAATTCTACTTACTAGATCAAAGATTGAATAAGGAGAGAAATTTAAAATATCCCTAGAGTCAAATGAAAATAAAGACACAACCTACCAAAATTTATGATGACCTATAAAGGCAGTGTTAAGAGGAAAAGTTATACCATTAAGAGCCCACATAAGAAAAACACAAGACTCAAATAAGCAATCTAATGCTGCACCACAAGGCCTTTGTAAAGAAAAAAAAAACAAAATAAAAAACAAAATCCAGCAGAAGGCAGGAATTATCAAAATGAAACAAATGAAATAGAAAAAAAAATCCAGAAGATCAATAAAACAAAACTATATGTTAGCACCAATTGATCAAACTCTCCCATCACCACTGTGTCCCTACTCGTTTTTGTTTTTTGTTTTTTGTTTTTTTTTAATGAGATGAAACAAAAGAGCCAAAGAAATTGATTTGGATACCAATGAAGGCCTTTATATCTGAATAACATTGCAAATGAGGTTAAGAAAGGTGTCAAGTGTATTGCTTACTGTTATTAACCATATTCCCTATCTGAAAAGTGAATTACTCTCAATCAGGATAATGTCACATACCCACTTATTCTTAAATGGTATGATATAGTTATTGATCTGGAGTTCAGCATCATTACAATTTTATTCAAAATGTTTTGTTTTCCTGAAATGAGTACTATCATGATTATTAAAGCATAGGTGTCTTTTTTCAATTTATCTTTATTGGTGTATTGTAGTCTAACAACATACTGTAGTTCAGAGTAATAGCGACAGACATGCACTGAGCAATTGGTAAGCTTCCCCCAACACACACACACACACACACACACACACACACACACACACACACACACAGGCTCCCTTCCCCATACATGATTTAAGATTGGCATTGGCAATTACGCATATGTATACAACATTAATGGAAGTGTTTTCTTCATTAATTCACCCTGCCCTCAATCACCGCCCCTTGACACCCTCCCTCATTTCACTGTTTTTTTCCCCCTCTATTATCTAAAAACCTCTCTTGTATCCCAATTACTCCCTAGCTTCCACATATGAAAGAAAACATGTAACCATTCACTTTCTGTGATTGGCTAATATTCTCTAGGTCCATCCATTTTCCTGCAAATAATATAATTTTGTTCTTATTTTATTGCTGAGTAGAATTCCATTATGTGTATATGTCATGATTTTGTAATACATTCATCTGTTGATGGACAACTAATGTCGATTCCATAATCTAGCTATTGTGAATTGTATTGCTATAAACATGGATACGCATTTATCAGTATAATATTCTGATTTCAATCCCTTTGGAGAGATACCCAGAAGTGATATACTTAGGTCATATGGTAGACCCATTCCCAGTTTTGTGAGGACCCATAGTAGCTGCACTAATCTGCAATTCCACCAACACTAAATAAAAGTTTCTACATCTCCATATCTCTACCAGCATTTCTTATTGTTTGTTTTCCTGATAATTAAGATTCTAATTGGAGTTAAAAAATTTCAATGTAGTTTTGATTTGCATCATTCTGATTCTAATAATGTTAAATATTTTTTCATATATTTATCAGTTATTTGTATTTCTTTTTTTGTGACGTATCTATTTAGTTTAATTGCCCATTTTTAATTGTTTTTTTATTGTTGTTTTCTGTTTTTTTGTGGGTTTTTTGGTGGTTTTGGGGGTGAAACCCAGAGGCTTTCTACATCCAGGGTATACTCCCAGACCTTTATTATGTTTTATTTGGAAACAGGGTCTCACTAAGTTTCTGAAAGCCTAAGTAGCTGAGGCTGGCTTCGAACCTATGCGATCCTCCTGTCTCAGCCTCCCAAGTGCGGGGATTACAAGCGTGTGCCACCACGCCCAGCCAATTTTTTTTTTTTAAGTGTTAAGTCTTCTAAGTTTTTTATATTCTAGATATTAGTCCTTTATCAAAAGAGTAACTGACAGAGATCTTATCTCATTTTTTTGACTCTGGATTATTTCCTGTGCAGCACAGAAACTTTTAAAATGAATGCCATCCAGTTTTTAAATTATTGTTTTAATTTCCTGAGCTTTGAGGATTTATTGAAGAATTTTCTACCAATGTCTATATGTTGAACAGTTGGTCCTATGCCCTCCTATAGTAATTTCAAAGTCTCTGGCCTAACTTTCAGGTTTTTTACTCATCTTGAGGTGATTTTTGTGCAGAGTGAAAGGTTGTGGTTTGTTTGTTTGTTTGTTTGTTTGTTTACTTATTTTGCGGTACTGGGGGTGGAACCCAGAGGCATTCTACCTCAGAGCTACTTTGAAGCAGGGTCTTACTAAGTTGCAGAGAGCTTCACTTAATTAAGGTGAGGCTGTTTGCGAACCATGATCCTTCAGTTTCAGCTTCCTGAATACTGGGATTACAAGTGTGCACCACCATGCCTGCCTAAAAAGTTGTGGTTTAATTATATTTTTATACATATATGTAATCAGTTTTTATAACACTATCTGTTGAAAAGGCTGTGTTTTTCCACCATATACTTATAGTCCCTTTTTCAAAAACCAACTGACTATAAATGTGGGGCTAGTCTAAAGATGTTAAAAGCTGGGCGTGGTGGTGTATGCTTGTAATCCCCGTGCTTGGAAGGTGGAGCCAGGAGGATCACACAGGTTCAAAGCCAGCTGCACTGGCTTGAGACCCTGTTTCCAAATAAAAATATAAAATAGGTCTGAAAGTATAGCCCAGAAGTAGAAGGGCTTCCAGGAACCCCAGTACCACCCCAAAATAAGTAAATAAATAAATAAATAAATAAATAAATAAATAAAGTTAAATTTTTTTCTAAATCTTATTGTTTTCTTTTTGAAATTTTTAATTGGTGCATTATAGTCATATCTTAATGGGATAAAATATGGTGGAGACATACATACACACATCACCCAATTAGCTCTTACCCAATTTCCGCCCCATTCCCTCCCCCTCCATCCTTCCCATGTTTGGCTTAGTGATAACTGACATGTTTAGGAACATCATGTGCTTTAGAGAGTTTTCCTCTTCCCCCATCCAATCCCCTCTGTTAGGTCGCCTTATTTGCTCATCTATAGAATCTCCTTCTTCATCTAAGTTCCTCCTATGACCCATTTCTCCCTAGCTTTTGCATATTAGGGAAAGCATCCAATTTCTTATTTTTTGTGACTGACTAATCTCACTTAGCATAATGTCCTTCAGTTTTATTCATTTCCCTGTAAATGATGTATTTTTCTTTATGGCTAAGTAAAATTCCGCTGTGTACATATACCACAGTTTTTTAATCCATTCATCTGTTGATGGACATCTTGGCTGGTTCCATAGTTTGGCAATAGTGAATTAGATAGTTATGAACATAGATACACATACATTATTTGGGTAGTTTGTTTTTTTTCTTTTTGGTAGATACCCAGAAGTGATATTGCTGGATCAAATGGTAAATTCATTACCATTCTTTTGAGGATCCTTCATACTGTTTTCCAAAGTGGTCACACTAATCTGCAATCCCACCAACAATGTTTTAGAGTTCCCCCTTCTCCACATCCTTGCCAGCATTTGATTTCCGAATGATTGCAATTCTAGTTGGAGTTAGGTGAAATCTCAGGGTAGTTTTGACTTGCATCTCTGATTGTTAATGATGTTAAGCATTTTTTCATGCATTTACTGGCAATTTGAATTTCTTCCTTTGTGAAGTGTCTGTTTAATTCACTTGCCCATTTTTTGATTGGGTTTTTTTTTTTCTTAGTGCTGAGTTGCTTGAATTCTCTGTATTTTCTAGGTATTAGTCCTCTATTGAAGGAGTAGTTGGCAAAAATCTTCTCCCATTCTCTTGGCTCTAGGATGAGGCTCTTCATAGTTTCCTTTGCTGTACGGAAGCTCTTCAGTTTCATGCCATATTAAGTATTGATTCACCTTTTAGTTTCTTGTGCCTTTGGGGTCTTATTGAGAAAGTTTTTACCTGTGTCTTTGTGTTGTAGTGTTGTACCTATGCCTTCTTTAAGGAGCCTCAAGGTCTCTAATCTAATATTCAAGACTAATCCATCTTGAATTGACACTTGTACAGGGTGAGAAAGTGTGGTTTATTTCTATATGTTTGCATATAGTTAGCCAGTTCACCAACACCATTTGTTGAACAGGCTTTTTTCCAATGTATGTTTTTGGCTCCTTTATAAAAATAAATTGGCTGTAAGTGTCTAGATTTGTTTCAGAGTCTTCCATTCTGCTTCATTGTTCTATGTATTTGTTTTTGTACCAGTACCATGCTGTTTTTAGTACTATTGCCTTGTAGTATAGTCTGAAGTCAGGTATTGTTATTCCTCCTGCATGGTTTTTGTCGCTGAGAACTACTTTGGCTATTCTGGGTTTTTGTTGTTCCACATAAATTTAAGGACTGATGTTTCTATGTCTGTGAAGAATGATCTTGATAATTTAATGGGCATTGCATTGAATCTGTAGATTACTTTTGGAATTATGGCCATTTTGATATTTATTCTGTCTATCCAAGAGCATGGAATATCTTTTCTTCTAAGGTCTTCTTAGATTTTTTTTCAATATTGTATAATTTTCTTTGTAGAGTTCTTTTACTGCCTTGGTTAAGTTTATTCCTAAGTATATTTTTGTGGGAAATACTGAGTGGAAATGTTTTCTGGATTTTTTTTTTTTAAGCGGGTTTATGGTCGGTGTACAGAAAAGCTTGATTTTTTTTTTTTTGCAGGTTTATGGATGGAAGCCAGGGGCATTTGACCTCCAAGATACACCCTCTACACTATTTTTTTTTATTCTTTATGTTTGAAACAGGGTCTCACTAAATTGTGGAGGACCTCACTAAGTAGCTGAGACTGTCCGCGAACTGTGATCCTCCGGTCTCAGCCTCCCGAATGCTGGGATTACACGTGTGCGCCACCACACCCAGCTTGATTTTTTAAGATTGATTTTGTATCCAGACACTTTTCTGAATGATATACCATGAACAGGTCACGTTCTACAAGCCTTGATCACTTCTATATGCCTTCTGGTTGAGTTTGTTGGGCATTTTAAGTATAGTATCATGTCATCTGCAAATAGCAAAAGTTGAGTTCTTCTTTTCCTATTTGTACTCCTTTGATTTCCTTTTCTTGCCTAATTGTTCTGGCTTGAGTCTCAAGTACTATACTGAAGAGAGTGTTGATAATGGACATCCTTGTTTTGTTCCTGTTTTTAGGTGAAATTCTTGAAGTTTTTCTCCATTTAATATGATGCTAGCTGTGGGCTTATTAAAGATTGCTTTAGAATGTTGAGGTATGTTCTTCCTATTCTGATTCTCTATAGTGCTTTTATCATAAATGGATGTTGGATTTTATCAAATGCTTTTCAGCATCTATTGAAATGATCATGTGATTTTTGTCTTTGGTTCTTTTTATATTATGAATTATATTGATTGATTTTTATATGGTTAACCAGCCTTGCATCCCTGGGATGAACCTGACCTGTTAATGGTATATGATTTTCTTGATGTGGTTTTGAATACATGTTGCTAGTATTTTCTTTAGCAGTTTTGCATCCATGTTCATCAAAGATACAGGCATGTAGTTTTTCTTTCTTGAACTTTATTTGGTTTGGGTATTAATGTCATGTTTGCTTCATAGAATGAATTTCACAAAATAGATTGAGGAGTATTGGGATTAGCTCTTTTATAAAGGTTTTATAAAATTCACTTGGGAAATCATCTGGTCCTGGGCTTTTGATGGTAAGCTCTTTATTGCTGTTTTAATCTCTTTGATTACTATTGGTTGGTTTCATTTTCTCTATCTTCTTGACTCAGTTTAGGCAGGTTGTATTTATCTAGAAAGTTGTCAATTTCCTCCAGACTTTTCATTTTGTTGGAGTGTAGTTTTTCAATGTAGTTTCTGAAAATCTGAATTTCTACACTGCCCATAGTGATATCTCCTTTTTCATCTCTTATCTTCATAATTTGGTTTTAATATCTCTCTTCTCTCTTCTCTCTCTCTTTCTCTTTCTCTTTCTCTCTCTCTCTCTCTCTCTCTCTCTCTCTCTCTCTCATTGGCTAGTGATTTATCTATTTTGTTAATTTTTTTCAAGAAACCAGCTTTTGGTTTTGTTAATTTTCTGGGTTTTTTTTTATTCTCTACTTCATTGATTTCTGCTCTGATTTTAATAATTTCCTATCTTCTACTGACTTTGAGGTTAGATTGTTCCTGTTTTTCAAGGGCTTTGAGGTGTGTCCTAGGTTATTTATTTGATGAATTTCTGTTTTTCTTATGTAAGCACTCAGTGCTTGGAATTATCTTAATGCTGCCTTAAAAGTGTTCCAGAATTTTTAATGTTATATCTCTATTTTTGTTCATTTCTAAAAATTTCTTGATTTCACCTCTTACTTCTATGAATCATTCTTCATTCAGCAGTCTGTTTTTCAGTCTCCACATGTTTATGTGGTTTCTCTGGGTCTTCTTATAGTTTATTTCTAGTTTCATTCTTTTATGGTCTGAAATGGCAATGGAAGTATGTCCCATTTTTTTAAGTTACTAGAGCTCACTTTGTGGCCCAGGATGTGGTCTATATTGGAGAAGGTTCTCTAAGCAGATGAGAAAAAATGTGAACTCTACTGTAGTTGGGTGGAATATTCTATATGTGTCTAAAAGGTTCATTTGATTCATGGTGTTCTTTAGGTCTAAGGCATTTTTACTGACCTTTTGTCTAAAAGATTGGTCTAATGGTGTGAGTGGGGTGTAAAATTCTCCCAACATTATTGTATTGAGATTTATGTGTGACTTAATGTCAAAAAGTGAAATAGCTGCACTTATGTTTGGGGAAATAATGTTAATTATCATTATTTCTTCTCCTTGGATTGTTCCTTTTACCAGTAAAAAAAAAAAGACCTTCTTTGTCTCTTCTATTAAGATTGGGCTTAAAGTCTAACTTTTCAGATATTATAGTTGCTACTCCTGCTTGTCTTTGAGTTCCACTGGCATTTATTACCTTGCTCTAGAAATTTACCTTTAGTTTGTTACTATCTTTACTTGTAAGATGTGTTTCTTGCAGGTAGCAGATGGATGGATTCTGGTTTTCAATACATTTTGCCACCCTATATCTTTTTATTGGGGAATTGAGGCCATTTACATCCAGTGTGATTATTGAGATATGATTTTTAATTCCTAACATGTGGAGATTTTACTTCTGTTTGAAATACTCTTTGTTCTTCTTTGCTTAGTTGTCTGCTGGATGGAAATTCTTGTTTCTCTAGTTCTGGCATGTATTATTATTTTTTTCTTTGCAGTTAATCTCTTTGAGTGTTTTCTCTAGTGCTTGTTTTGAAGACAAATTCCTTCACCGTCTGTTTGTTGTAGAATATTTTTATTTCCAAACCTAATTTGAGAAAAATTTTTACTGGGTATGAATTTTTGGCTGCAAGCTATTTTCTTTCAGAGTTTGGAATACATTACTCCAGGCCCTTCTGGCTTTCATGACTTGGTTTGGAAAGTCTAGAGTGATTCTAATTTGTTTGCCCCTGAATGTCACTTGGCCTTTTGTTTTTGTTACCTTTAAGATTCTCCCCTTGACTTCTATATTGGTCAGTTTGACTACTATGTGGCATGGGGAACCTTTTCTCTAAAGGGGGTTCTATATGTTTCCTGTACCTATGTATCGACCTCTTGCTCTATGTTTAGAATTTTTTTTTGCTATTACTTCTTTGAAAAGATTGTTGATTCCTTTGGTTTCACCTTCTTTTATTTTCAATTGTTTATAGATTGAATTGATGCCTTCACTTCAATGATTGCATCCTTTATTTTTTTAGACTCTTTCTATATTCTTTTCAGAAGTTTTGTATTATTTCTACAGTTACATTCCTGATTTGACCTTCTGGAGATCTCTGCAATTCTGTGTCATCAGGTTCTGTTATTGTGGGGTTGTAGGAGCTTATAGCTTCCTTGTTATTCCTCCTTCTCATGATTTCAGAAGTTTGTATCTGTTGCTTTTGATAGATTTCTCTCAGTCTATAGGTGTCACCAGGTATATCCAAGGGCAAATTGTATTGTATTCAACAGTGAAGGTTGAGTGAGGAGGGAAGTGAAGGTGTAAATGAAAGAATAGGGTAAAGCTTCAGATAGGGTCGAATAGAATGAGAGTATGAGTTTGTTAAGGTAGTACAGTAGAGATTAAAGATAATAAAGTTGTAGTAGTATTATAGTAACCAATGTAGAGTTTCTGGTATTGTGATATGAAGTAGATTTAATACCAGATAAGGGAGAGAGAAAAAGAAAAAGAAAGATAGAAAAGGGATAGAGAGAAGAGAGTAGGTATATACAAGGGAAGAAGCTTGGGAGAGGGGTTGGGAAGAGAATTTTAAAAAAGCAAGTACACATACTCATACACACACAAAAAAACAAATAACCAAAACAACCCCAACAACAAATTAATGCAATTCTACAAATAAATGACTATTCAGTAGACAGGGCCTCTGCAGTTTGTCTCTGTGCAGATACTAAGTGTCACCAGCACATTTCCTGTGGTGAGTCTGGTTCTCTGTGTCTTGCTCAGTCTATGCAGACAGTCAATATCAAGGGGGCTGGATTTAATGTTAATTACAGGTCAACCTTCATGCTTTCCATGGATTTGAAGTCTTGGTCTCTCCCTGCCTTCTTTGGTGACCTATGCCTCTAAGCCCAAACTCAATGTAGGAGTCTCTGTTCTCCAAAGCTAGGGCTGGGCTAGTCTGACTTCTTCCCTTCACCACTACTGAAAGGTCTGTGGTAATCTTAGAGATCCTACTACTTGGGTCTAGTGTTAAGCATTGTTCTTCCCCCACACTTTTGCCTGGTCGGAACCTGCATCTTTCTGAGCCTTTGCTATGTCCAACAACAGACCCCACTCCCACCTTCTCTGGGTTAAACAACAGAGTCTCAGACCTAGAGAGTTTACTGGGGCTAAGCAAGTCCCTGAGAACACCGGGCTGGGCATTTTCTCATGGGAACCATGACTTCATTATGGTGTTACTGAGCACTGCTATGGATCTCCTGATGGTGTGTTAATCTCAGTTGCCACTATTCTTTTGCTGGGTTGAAATGCAAAGTCTCAGACCAAGGGAGTTTACTGGGGATGTGTGAGTCCCTGTGGGTACAACATTGGGAGTTCTCCTATAGGGACTGCAATTTCACTTATAATTTTGGTGTGTGCTGGTCTGGATCTCTGGAGGGCATGGTGGGCTAGGCCACCATAGCTGCAAGTTGTAGTCAATGTTTGCATAGGAGGAACTGATGACTACAATCCAAATGATCTGTAGCTGCTTACTTCAGGTCCTTGGACATTTTCCTGATTGTCCCTGGAGTCAGGTGTGGTGAGACAAGATGGCACCACCACAGCAACCATGGCCATGAGGTGGGTAGATTTCTATTTTGGTGTTGAGCCCCTTGGATCCCTGGAGGGTGTGGTGAGCTCTTCCACTGGAGGTTGTAGCCAGTATTTGTGCAGGAAGAACTGATGGCTTACAGCCCTGTCGATATTCAGTTGTTAACTTCAGGTCCTTGTTTTCCTTTTCATCTCTGAAGTCTGGTGCTGTGAGGACAGGTTGTGCCACTGTGAAATCCGCCGCAGCAAGGTGGGCGGGTTTCTTTTCTGCTCTCTAGTTGGTCTTCAAATCTTTTTCCCTGTCACTTGTATTTATTGTTTTTATTCCTCTACTAATAGTATTTTCTGGCTTTGTAGAATGCTATGTTTGAGGCAATGAAGATTGAGTGTCAGCAAGACTAGTAAGTGCTGATTCCCTCAGTTGTCATCTTCCTGGAACCTTATCTTATTGTTTTTTAAATATTTTTAAATGTCTTTTGATTTTTCAAGGATATATATATATATATATATATATATCCTTGAAATATATTAGGATATATATATATGTATATATATATATCCTAATATATAACACATAATATTAGAATTAATATTAATATTAGATAATATTAATATTAGATTAAATAGACAACTAATATTACATTAATTAGATAATTATATCCAGAAAACATAAGACTTTGTATGCTAATTTTAATTTTTTAAATATATTAAAAATAATTTTAATCACAAGCATAAGATACTAGCTAAATAATTAAGAATGCTAAAATGTGAACCAGGAATCGTGGTGCATGCTTGTAATCCCAACATCTGGGAGGCTGAGACAAGAGGATCTGGGTTTACAGCCAGCCTCAGCTACTTAGTGAAGCCCTCCAAAACTTAGTGAGACTCTGCTTTCAAATGAAGAATAAAAAATATACTGGTGGTGTAGCTCAAAAGTAGAATGCCCCTGGGTTCCAGCCTCAGTACCACAAAAATAAAATGAAATAAACAATGCTAAAATGTGAGGTGAGTGGACTTAGAAGAGAAAGTTGTTAGAAGATTCAAGAGTCCTTAAAATGTTTGCTTTTTGGATATCTTGTAATGCCAAAATTGAAGGCCCTGACTATACTTTTACCCAGGCCATCATTCAGTGTTTTTATGCAACTAGTAATTCTGAGAGATAAAGTAATGTCTTCCTCTCCACAACTCTGACAAAGAACAGGCTTGCTTCTTCCTGATATAGAAGTAGTGTGTTTCAAATCTCAGTATTCCTCAGTTACAATATATCTACATTATGCACACGATTCATTTGGACCCATTGAATCTCCCCCACCAAGATCGCAACAGAAAAAGGAATCAACAAAAATACCAGATGCTCCTGTGCATGAGTGACGTCTTTGATCTCTGACCTCAGAGTTTTGTGTCTTCTGCAGCACCCAATGAAATGTTATCTAGCTACCTTAATGACTTCTAAAGATAAAAACTCAAATTATATACCTGACAAAGGTTACTTAAGGTTGAGCTTATTTACCTCTCTAAGCCTCACTTTTCTTGGTTGTAAAAAAGGAGAGAGAATAATGCCCATTTTAGAATTGTTATAATGGAAAAATATTGTGTCTGTGAAGTCCCTAGTACAAGGAAAATTATCAGCAAATATTTGTTTTTTTCTTAATTACTACCACATAAGGAAATATTTTAAACCATTTCAGAAGAAGGGTAGATGAATTCAAGGCATTTTCACCTTGCTCACATTTATTTAAGTCTATTTTGATGGCCTTTGAAAACTTTTGCAGATGTACAACATTGGAACCAACTTATACTACTGAACTCTTAACTGATCTCATTAAGGTAATTGTTTAATATATAGTTAAATTTCATTTTAACATTTTATTTAAAAATTTTCTTCACAAATTATATCTGCATATTGTTTTTTTCTTAAATTATATTATGACCCTTTTTAAGCAAAAATAGAGATGCTCAAACATTGGAATTCCAAACCCCACAACTCTGATTCAAAATTGTATATTAATAATATATATGTAAACTAATAAATTTCAAATGGGAATTTTTATATCACCAAATATTGTCAGAAATATACAGATTGTATTTGTTTTCTCCCTAAAAATTTGTTTTTTTATTTTCCTTGTATTTCATTGTAATTGATATCTGCCAACATTTTACAGAAATACAATTTCTAGTAGAATAAGCTAAAGTGTTTTAAGATGATAGCCATCACCTAGAAAATGGATAAGCTATAATATTGACACCTATTCCCTAAAAAGGATTGGAGAAACTGATCTTTTGGGTGTTCAACAACTAACACTTGATGAGCAATCAAGAAATAAGAAAGATAAGGAGAGAAGAGCCAACATTCTGTCCTTTCCTCTCCAGTGTCAAATGAAACCCAGGAAACAATGGGATCTTAAGGGCTTGGCAATTCTGGTAAGATACCCTACCTCCTGATGCAGAGGGATTACAAAGACCATCAATACATGTTCTGTGATAAGGAGGGTTATTGGATAGGGGAATGTCCTCAGCATTTCAAGGAAAGCATGTGCTCAGCAAGACCATGTCCCATCCGAGTTGATGGCACAACTGGTAAAAGAAGTCTACCTAAGAGTAGCCTCAAGGAGTTCTGAGCAACCTTAGAAGCAAATAATTTCATAAAAATTTGTTTGCAGAGCATATTGTTTTATGTTTTCTGCTTTCCATTATGCTTTATGAAGTAAATTTGAGACTCCCCATTATTTCTAAATATTTTAGAATATTTTGATAAGTTTTGGAATTATTTCTTAAAGATGAATATTAGGAGGAACCTAATCTTTTAAATATTTTTGAGATGAGTTATGTTATCCTGAATAATCTTCCCAGTGTCCTTCATTATTATTGCTTCAGTCTGGATTTCTGTAAGGATAGGTATTGTTAGTTGCTTAATCCTAGTTCTCTTACTTACAACCACTAAAGAAGCTGTAAAGATGACATATTTGTTTTTCTGGCCTCTCTTTCAGGGCAGTGGGGCCATATTGCCCCAGTTATGGTTGCCCAAAACATTAGGAAAGCCCAATGTTTTGATGGCCACTTGAAGGTACCTGGAAGAGAACTTCCTTTCACTAAATGTTCATTCACCTTATTTTTAGTACTTTATAGTAGCTCCAGCCTTATAGTCCTACCTTTACTACCAGATAAAGCTTTCAGCATGATTGGCTCGCTGATTCTTGCCATGAGTTAGTCTCTGTAAAAGCCCTGAAGTCTTTGGTTTACTGCCTACTTCCCCAACAACCTGTTCTCAGCTTTTGCTAGTCTGACTTTTGAAATTCACTGAATTCTTGCAAAAACCCAGATATTCTCCCTGGGTCTTTCCCTCAGCTGAATCATAGGACAAATGGCACTTCATTTGGTCCAAGACTATGTTTGCTATACCTTTTACAAATTACTCAAAGTTTTACTCAGCTTTCTACAAATTCATCAGTCATTTTTGTAATAGCACTGACAGTAATTGTGTATGAAAATTACACACACACACACACACACACACACACACACACACACAACTTTTAGGCATTCCAATAGCAATCCAAAATAAAGAAGTTCAAATAACTAGACTGAAACACAAGTTCCCACCACAAATGCTTAAGCACAAGGATAATTTAATGCAAAATGTTAAGAAAGATCAAACTGATGTTAAGATCAAATTGACATTAAGAAAGATCAATTGGTGGCAATCCAGGGTAGGGAAACTGCTAGAAAACTATTTATAGAGATTCAGACATGAGGCAACCTTAGTCTGATGTGGCATTGAGGAAAACACTGATGAGAAAAATACACTGTGAAAGAAACAATAGAGCCCATTCAATGAATTAATTAGATATTATGAAAAATGGAAAGAGAAACCAAAGATAAGCTTAGGGTTGCTATCCTATAGGTACTTGACAGTATACACATGTTTTGAGGAATGAGAGTGAAGAAGAGCTTTTGAATGTGAAATATAAGGCAGTTTTAAGGACTTCAAAGTTCTCTATTTAGAATGAAGATAGATTACTAAAAGAGAATATCCTCTGTTGTTAAGTGGAGATACAGAAATCTACATCTCCAAATCATCAGCCTTTGAGAGCAAGTCACCTGCCAAGATATGCTGTCTGAATGCTCTGAGTAGATAGCTTTTCTGCAGAAAAAGGGGCAGGACCCTGGATCCACACATGTTAGTTGGAATTATAAAGAGGACACAGTGTTAAGATGAAACCTGGAACATTTCAGGCATAAATTTCACTTTTCTTTATTTTTTTTTTTTATTTTTAAGGAAAAATACATACATTTTTATATTTATTTATTTTTTTTATTATTTTTTAAATTAATTTATTTTTTAAATTGGTGCATTGTAGTCATATATCAATCACATTGGAGTACAAGACTTGAGAGGATATACAAGCACACATCATCCAATTAGCCTTCCTCCAGCCCCCGTCCCATTCCCTCCCCCTCCCTCCATCCCACACTTCTTTGGTGATTTACTTTGATACATTTGTTTATGTACCTCCTGCGTTTTAAGGAGGCTCCGTCCTCCAGTATTACATACCCTCTGATTGGTCACATTAGTTGCTTCACTATAGGGCCCTTTCTATAGCTCAACCTCTTCCTGTTGCCCTTTTCCTCCTAGTTATTGCTGATTAAGAGAAGCGTCTGATGTATATTTTCTGCGATATTTCTCTGTGCATGCTGCGTTGCAAGTACCAATCCCACTCTTGATGGTCCCAGTAGTGGCCTGGCTACTCAGTGGACTGATCCAGACCTCGCTGGCTCAAGCAGCGGCCTTGCCTCATGGGAGGACCCAGTTCTGGTCTCGCTGGCCCCTGAACCGGTCAAACCCCTAAGCTGGGTTTGGTCCCGACCTTGGAGGCCCCAACACTGGTAATGTCTCACAGCAGGCAACGATGACGGCCTCCCTGGCCCCAGCACCGGCTTAACCCCTTGGCAGGCTCTTATCCTGGCCTCAGAGGCCCCAGTACCGGCCTTGCCTCAAGGCAGGCTCCAATGCCGGCCAAGCTGGCCCCAGCACCGGCCTAATCCCTCGGCAGGCTCCGATCCCGGCCTCGGAGGCCCCAGCACTGGTCATGCCTCAAGGCAGGCTCCGATGCCGGCCTCGCTGGCCCCAGCACCGGCCTAACCCCTAGGCAGGCTCATATCCTGGCCTCGGAGGCCCCAGTACCGGCCTTGCCTCACGGCAGGCTCCGATGCCAGCCTCGCTGGCCCCAGCACCGGCCTAACCCCTCAGCATGCTCCGATCCCGGCCTCGGAGGCCCCAGCATTGGTCATGCCTCAAGGCAGGCTCCGATGCCGGCCTCGCTGGCCCCAGCACCGGCCTAACCCCTCGGCAGGCTCTTATCCTGGCCTAGAGGCCCCAGTACCAGCCTTGCCTCAAGGCAGGCTCCGATGCCGGCCTCACTGGCCCCAGCACTGGCCTAACCCCTCGGCAGGCTCTTATCCTGGCCTCGGAGGCCGCAGTACCGGCCTTGCCTCACGGCAGGCTCCGATGCCGGCCTCGCTGGCCCCAGCACCGGCCTAACCCCTTGGCAGGCTCCGATCCCGGCCTCGGAGGCCCCAGCACTGGTCATGCCTCAAGGCAGGCTCCGATGCCGGCCTCGCTGGCCCCAGCACCGGCCTAACCCCTCAGGAGGCTCTTATCCAGGCCTCGGAGGCCCCAGTACCAGCCTTGCCTCACGGCAGGCTCCGATGCTGGCCTCGCTGGCCCCAGCACCGGCCTAACCCCTCGGCAAGCTCTTATCCTGGCCTTGGTGGCCCCAGTACCGGCCTTGCCAAACGGCAGGCTACAATGCCGGCCTCGCTGGCCCCAGCAGCGGCCTAACCCCTCGGCAGGCTCTTATCCTGGCCTCGAGGCCCCAGTACTGGCCTTGCCTCAAGGCAGGCTCCGATGTCGGCCTCGCTGGCCCCAGCACCGGCCTAACCCCTCGGCAGGCTCTTATCCTGGCCTCGGAGGCCCCAGTACCGGCCTTGCCTCACGGCAGGCTCCGATGCCGGCCTCACTGGCCCCAGCAGCGGCCTAACCCCTCGGCAGGCTCCGATCCCGGCCTCTGAGGCCCCAGTACCGGCCTTGCCTCAAGGCAGGCTCCGATGCCGGCCTCGCTGGCCCCAGGACCGGCCTAACCCCTCGGCAGGCTCTTATCCTGGCCTCGAGGCCCCAGTACCGGCCTTGCCTCACGGCAGGCTCCGATGCCGACCTCGCTGGCCCCAGCACCGGCCTAACCCCTCGGCAGGCTCTTATCCTGGCCTCGAGGCGCCAGTACCGGCCTTGCCTCAAGGCAGGCTCCGATGCCGGCCTCGCTGGCCCCAGCACCGGCCTAACCCCTCGGCAGGCTCCGATCCCGGCCTCGGAGGCCCCAGCACTGGTCATGCCTCAAGGCAGGCTCCGATGCCGGCCTCTCTGGCCCCAGCACCGGCCTAACCCCTCGGCAGGCTCTTATCCTGGCCTCGGAGGCCCCAGTACCGGCCTTGCCTCACGGCAGGCTCCGATGCCGGCCTCACTGGCCCCAGCAGCGGCCTAACCCCTCAGCAGGCTCTTATCCTGGCCTCGGAGGCCCCAGTACCAGCCTTGCCTCACGGCAGGCTCCGATGCCGGCCTCGCTGGCCCCAGCACCGGCCTAACCCCTCGGCAGGCTCCGATCCCGGCCTCGGAGGCCCCAGCACTGGTCATGCCTCACGGCAGGCTCCGCTGCCAGCCTCGTTGGCCCCAGCACCGGCCTAACCCCTCGGCAAGCTCTTATCCTGGCCTTGGAGGCCCCAGTACCGGCCTTGCCTCATGGCAGGCTCCGATGCCGGCCTCGCTGGCCCCAGCACCGGCCTAACCCCTCGGCAGGGTCTTATCCTGGCCTCGAGGCCCCAGTACCGGCCTTGCCTCAAGGCAGGCTCCGATGCCGGCCTCACTGGCCCCAGCAGCGGCCTAACCCCTCGGCAGGCTCCGATCCCGGCCTCTGAGGCCCCAGTACCGGCCTTGCCTCAAGGCAGGCTCCGATGCCGGCCAAGCTGGCCCCAGCACCGGCCTAACCCCTCGGCAGGCTCCGATCCCGGCCTCGGAGGCCCCAGCACTGGTCATGCCTCAAGGCAGGCTCCGATGCCGGCCTCGCTGGCCCCAGCACTGGCCTAACCCCTCAGCAGGCTCTTATCCTGGCCTCGGAGGCCCCAGTACTGGCCTTGCCTCACGGCAGGCTCCGATCCTGGCCTCGGAGGCCCCAGCACTGGTCATGCCTCAAGGCAGGCTCCGATGCCGGCCTTGCTGGCCCCAGCAGCGGCCTAACCCCTCGGCAAGCTCTTATCCTGGCCTCGAGGCCCCAGTACCGGCCTTGCCTCACGGCAGGCTCCGATGCCGGCCTCACTGGCCCCAGCACCGGCCTAACCCCTCGGCATGCTCCGATCCCGGCCTCGGAGGCCCCAGCACTGGTCATGCCTCACGGCAGGCTCCGCTGCCGGCCTCGCTGGCCCCAGCACCGGCCTAACCCCTCGGCAGGCTCTTATCCTGGCCTAGAGGCCCCAGTACCGGCCTTGCCTCACGGCAGGCTCCGATGCCGGCCTCACTGGCCCCAGCACTGGCCTAACCCCTCGGCAGGCTCTTATCCTGGCCTCGGAGGCCCCAGTACCGGCCTTGCCTCACGGCAGGCTCCGATGCCGGCCTCGCTGGCCCCAGCACCGGCCTAACCCCTTGGCAGGCCCCGATCCCGGCCTTGGAGGCCCCAGCACTGGTCATGCCTCAAGGCAGGCTCCGATGCCGGCCTCGCTGGCCCCAGCACCGGCCTAACCCCTCAGCAGGCTCTTATCCTGGCCTCGGAGGCCCCAGTACCGGCCTTGCCTCACGGCAGGCTCCGATGCCGGCCTCGCTGGCCCCAGCACCGGCCTAACCCCTTGGCAAGCTCTTATCCTGGCCTTGGCGGCCCCAGTACCGGCCTTGCCTCACGGCAGGCTCCGATGCCGGCCTCACTGGCCCCAGCAGCGGCCTAACCCCTCGGCAGGCTCCGATCCCGGCCTCTGAGGCCGCAGTACCGGCCTTGCCTCAAGGCAGGCTCCGATGCCGGCCTCGCTGGCCCCAGCACCGGCCTAACCCCTCGGCAGGCTCCGATCCCGGCCTCGGAGGCCCCAGCACTGGTCATGCCTCAAGGCAGGCTCCGATGCCGGCCTCGCTGGCCCCAGCACCGGCCTAACCCCTCGGCAGGCTCTTATCCTGGCCTCGGAGGCCCCAGTACCGGCCTTGCCTCACGGCAGGCTCCGATGCCGGCCTCACTGGCCCCAGCAGCGGCCTAACCCCTCAGCAGGCTCTTATCCTGGCCTCGAGGCCCCAGTACCGGCCTTGCCTCAAGGCAGGCTCCGATGCCGGCCTCGCTGGCCCCAGCACCGGCCTAACCCCTCAGCAGGCTCTTATCCTTGCCTCGGAGGCCCCAGTACCGGCCTTGCCTCACGGCAGGCTCCGATGCCGGCCTCACTGGCCCCAGCAGCGGCCTAACCCCTTGGCAGGCTCCGATCCCGGCCTCAGAGGCCCCAGTATGGCCTTGCCTCAAGGCAGGCTCCGATGCCGGCCTCGCTGGCCCCAGCACCAGCCTAACCCCTTGGCAGGCACCGATCCCGGATTTGGAGGCCCCAGCACTGTCTTTGCATCAAGGCAGGCTCCGATGCCGGCCTCGCTGGCCCCAGCTCGGCCTAACCCCTCAGCAGGCTCTTATCCTGGCCTCGGAGGCCCCATTACCGGCCTTGCCTCATGGCAGACTCCGATGCCGGCCTCGCTGGCCCCAGCACTTGCCTAACCCCTCGGCAGGCTCCGATGCCGGCCTCGCTGGCCCCAGCACCGGCCTAACCCCTTGGCAGGCTCTTATCCCGGCCTCGGAGGTCCCAGTACCGGCCTTGCCTCATGGCAGGCTCCGATGCCGGCCTCCCTAGCCCCAGCACCAGCCTAACCCCTCGGCAGGCTCTTATCCTGGCCTCGGAGGCCCCAGTACCGGCCTTGCCTCAAGGCAGGCTCCGATGCCGGCCTTGGTGGCCCCAGCACCGGCCTAACCCCTCGGCAGGCTCTTATCCTGGCCTCGGAGGCCCAAGTACCGGCCTTGCCTCATGGCAGGCTCTGATGCCAGCCTCGCTGGCCCCAGCACCGGCCTAACCCCTCAGCAGGCTCCGGTCCCGTCCTCGGGGGCCCCAACACTGGCCTTGCCTCACGGCAGGCTCCGATGCCGGCCTCGCTGGCCCCAGCACCGGCCTAACCCCTCAGCAAGTTCCGGACCCGACCTCGGAGGCCCTAGCACAAGCCTTGCATCATGGCAGGCTCCAATGCCGGCCTCGCTGGCCCCAGCATCGGTCTAACCCCTCTGCAGGTTCCAATCCCGGCCACGTCCTCAGTAGTGGCCTTGCCTCACAGCAAGCTCCGATGTCGGCCACTGGCCCCGGCGCCCGCCTAACCCCTCAGCAGGTTCCGATCACTGTCTCTGTGGTTATTATTTCAAAGGTTCCAGTTGTAATGTATCAGATCTCTGCCTCCCCCGAATATTGGCCACTGGCATTGCCACTGCCTCCACCATTTCAAATCCTTCCCAGGCTCTTTTTCCACTCTGAATGTTGTCCAGTGTTCCTAAGCATGCGTGATGGTAGCATTCGACATTTGGTGTAATTTCTCCAAAAAAATAAAGTTGGTAAGATCCGGTTTCTGCTTCTCCTGAATACAAGTCTCCACCACCATAGCGAAGAACTCTTTCAACACCGCATTTCTCCTTGGTCTCCGCTAAACTCTCTCCTTATATGTGATGTCTGAGATTCTTAACAATATAGAGAAATAGCAGTCCTCTTTCACGGCGAATTTTTCCATAAGTTCCAGTGCATTTAGATAAGTTTTTTCTGCATCTCCAGTGTCCTGGCATCCATGACGGCTTTCTTACCACCTCTCCGATGTTTTTCTTTATCTTTTTCTGTTCTGGGCCCGGTTTCTCCAGGGGTCTGACGTGCTACTCACAGTTCGGCCGGGACCCAGAGTCCCGCGATCTGGGCCCCAGCTGGCGTGCCCTGTGCTCGACCCCTGCCCAGAACCCAGCATCTTACTGGGCCTGGTTTCTCCAGGGGTCTGGCGTGCTACTTGCAGTTCGGCCGGGGCCCAGAGTCCCGCGACCCGGGCCCCATCTGGCGTGCCCCGCCCGCGACCCCCGCCCAGAACCCAGCGTCTTACTGGGCCTGGTTTCTCCAGGGGTCTGGCGTGCTACTCGCAGTTCTGCCTGGGGCCCAGAGTCCCGCGACCCGGGCCCCATCTGGTGTGCCCAGCCCGCGACCCCCGCCCAGAACCCAGCGTCTTACTGGGCCTGGTTTCTCCAGGGGTCTGGCGTGCTATGCGCAGTTCGGCCTGGGGCCCAGAGTCCCGCGACCCGGGCCCCATCTGGCGTGCCCAGCCCGCGACCCCCGCCCGGAACCCAGCGTCTTACTGGGTCTGGTTTCTCCAGGGGTCTGGCATGCTATGCGCAGTTCGGCCGGAGCCCAGAGTCCCGCGACCCGGGCCCCATCTGGCGTGCCCAGCCCGCGACCCCCGCCCAGAACCCAGCGTCTTACTGGGTCCGGTTTCTCCAGGGGTCTGGCGTGCTACGCGCAGTTCGGCCGGGGCCTCACTTTTCTTTAAATGTTCATCTGTGGCCATGAATGAAATTGTATCCTTTCCATTTTAATTTTATTTTTTTTCCAAATTGTCTCTAGCTCTGTTGTTCTTTGACCATATTTATAACTGTCTGCAACTTCATGAAATTTTACAATTTTATGGATATTTTGTTAATTAATTACACAGAGACTAAAATTTTTTATCAAATATTTTCAGTTGTATGACATCCATAAAAAAAAACTAAGACTAAACAAAGCTGAACATTCCTAGCAACAGCAATCTCTTTACTTCAACATGTAATACTACAAAATCATTATCTAATTTGTGATACTTGGCTAACTTTCTAATTGGTGATATTTCTAACCAAGTCAATTTAACTAATTGCATAAGTAAAATTTCAAAAGACCCTCCCTATATTAGTTACTTCACTAAAAATCAGTATTGTAAATTTTATTTTTTCACCAGTTTTAATATACTGCCATCCAAGTAATTAAGTTTAAAATATAATTTAATCTTACTAGCCTCCTTATTCCAACCCTTCTGACATTGTAAAAGGCAGGAATCATAAGATTGTTTTAAACATGATAATGTTCTGTTAAAGAATAAATCAGAATAAACTTTAAAATTGCTCTATTTTTAAACACTGAGAAATAATTTAGCAAGAGACTTTTTAAAAGTACAATTGTGATAGAAAAATATATTTAAATCAGTAGCAAAAAAAAGTTCCTATTTTATTAATCCGCCAAAAGGAACACATCTCAAATATGTCCCGGAGAATTCTTGCTGGAATGATTGTGTTCAAAGGCCCAATATTTGTGTAAAATTCTTATGCCTTCAGCAAAAAAGGAACAGAGAAAATACACAGCATTAAAGACTGGACAAAGTGTTCTAAGGTCATACTGCTAAGACTAGTGCATAGAATTGAAACTCTCTACTTGAAACCTCAAAATGAAGTTATTGCTCCTCATAGCAACAGGCTCAAAAGACATCACTCAGCATGGAAACACAAGATAAATCTCCCCAAAGGCAGGTTGGAATTAAACTTGAGGTGCTACAAAAGTAAGAAATGCAATTCTATCGAGGGCAGAGGGTGGAGGAGAGAATAAAGATGCCTCCTGAAACAATGAAAGAAAACCTACCAGTTATACAAAAACAGAACAGAAACATAAGTTTTGTCAATGACATGGAAAAATAAAAATATTAATACAATTATTTGGATATTTGCTATAAGCTATACCCTTATGCCCTCTTTAAAAAAAATCAGGGTCTTACTAAACTATAAATTGCTGGTCTCAAACCTATGATTCTCCTGTCTCAGTCTCCTAAGTAGCACTGCACCCATCTGAACACTTCATAATTTAAATTTTATTTGCAATTATTACAGAATTAAAAGAAATAATATGAATAGACAAAAATGTCATAGGAAAATAGTTTTTTAAAAGGAAAGACATACATAATAGAGGTGTTGGTAGGGTTCTGGGGAAAGAAAATCAAGAGAGACTGAAAGAATGAATAAATATGTTCTTTGGATTAGTATTGGTAATGGATTTGTCATCTCCTATAAGATGCAGGGTAAATCATTACTATCAGCTCATTTTTTAAGTGTGGCTTTAAATATGATTTCTGTGCTTTTATTGGTGCATTATAGTCTCACATCATAACGTAAATCAAGTTGACAATGACATACATGCACATGCTCCTGATGCACCAAAAATTATCAGCAGCTAATTTTCTGAGCTCTTACTATGCCATTTTCTCAGAGTCTGTTCCACTGTGCTCATCTAGACCAGCCTAATTATTAAAGCTACAATAACTACAAATAGTTTTATGAACTTCCTAGCAATATATAATCTTGCTTCCTTTTCATCCATCTATTTGTTCAGTAGTCAGTTAAATACTTACTAAGTATTTTTATGGACCAGATACCATGCTTCTGCTGAAATAGATTTTAAAATGTTACCTGCTCTTAATAAGTTCATATAAGGTATGCTCTTAAAGATAAGTTGTATAGGTATTATAAAACTTTAGTAATATTCTATAGTTACTATTACACAATTGAGTTATTATATAATTATCACTAGCACCCAAAAATCATTCTTACTAATTTAGAATAAGAAAATTTTACAGATGAATAAAATAAGGTTTAGAGAAGTTATAAAACTAAAGTCCCTTGGTATTTTTAAGGGGTGAGTGGGGATTAAACACAGGGGCATTCTACCACTGAGTATACCTCAACCCTATTTTTCATTTTGAAATGGGGTGTCACTAAGTTGGTGAAGTTCTCACTGAGTTGCAGAAGTTGGCCTCAAACATGTGATCCTCCTGCCTCAGACTCCCAAATGTTGCAATTACAGACATGTACAACCATACCAGGCCCGTTTAGGTGTTTTTGACACCTAGGTCCATGTAAGGTACTCATCTTTGATGAAGAGAAAATGACTAACAAGAGAGAGGAACAAGACTATCTGACGATTTGGCCCAAATACTTAAAACATGCCCAATAAGGAAGAGAGTACAAATTTGGGGGAATTCTCTTGAGGATATTCTTGACTGATTGGTCCAATTTAGCATTCTCTGCTGAAGCAAGCCAAGACCTGAATTTAATTTTTGTTCAGTCCAATCATCTTCACAGTTCACAGATTCTGACTCTGGTCAGCTGTCTTGGACATATACTGATATTCGCAAGGGACACTGGATGTGAAAATGAATGCTAATGGGCAATTTTCTCATTTCAGTTCACAGCTGAGAGAGTGGAAAACTGTCTACAAGAGTAACTCTGGCGATCATGGTTACCAGTCAACATCAGATGTGCCTCCGAGTTCCTAGTTCTCAATTTTACTATGTATTATAATAACCTTGGCACTTAAAAAAAAACGTGTGCATGCTCAGATACACCCAGAGATTCTGTTTCTATTAATCTCTAGTGTGACCTGAGTGCTATTAATTTTAAATTTCCCTCCCCCATGATGCTAAATTGCATCCAGGGTTGAGAATCAATAAACCAAGCCAATCAAGGTCAACCTTTGCTTTAGGAAGGTGTGATGTCTTTCCTTGGCTGAGGAAACATGAAAGTATTTTGGAGAAATTGTGAAAAATTTGTCTTAGCTCTTAATAATAGAACCCAAAGAAAGATGCAGTTCCTCTTCTTTTAGACTTTATCACATCTAGGGATGATACCTGCCTGAAACTGCAGCAGATATCTTGTGATGCTGAGGAAAACTAGTGTGCAGATAATGTTAAGAACACCAGAATGGAAAAATTAAAGGAAACAAGGTCCTGATGACCTCATTGATGTCTAGCAACCATTATACCTCTGCACTTCCAATTGTAAGAAGTAACAGATTTCCTTACTGTTTAACTCTATTGGAGTAAACTATTACTAGCACCTGAAATCATTCTTACTCAAGCATATGACAAGGCTAATTATACTTCATATTTGTTCAAGCAATAATCATGGCAATACATTAAAAAGTTAACTCAGTCTTAATAATATTGCTCAGGATTAGTTATATTGTTGTTACCAACAGCTTTAGATTCCTCAAGTTTAAAAATTCAGCAGCCTCCCAAGAGGATTTATTCTATTTAGAAATTTTCTTCAATTCAAGACCTAAAAATTAGAGCTAAGCCATTTTTTTGAGTTTATTCCACTATGCTCATCTAATTTAGCCAAATTCCTGGAGCTATAATAACTACAAGGAGTCCCACACACTTTCTAATATGTATAATCTTTTTTCCTCATTATCTATTTGCTCAGTAGTCAGTCTACAAACACTTACTAGGCATTTTCTCTGGGCCAGATAGCATGCTCCTGCTGAAACAGATTTTATTTAAATTTTTATTTTTTTTTCAGGTCAGAGGATGGAAACCAGAGTCATTTGACCTCCAAGCTACACCTCCTGCCCAATTTGTTATTCTTCATTTTGAAACAGGGTCTCACTGAGTTGCAAAGGGCCTCACTAAGTAGCTGAGGCTGTCTGCGAACCACGATCCTATGGTCTTAGCCTCCCCAGAGCTGGTATTACAAGCGTGCGCCACCACGCCTGGCTCTGAAACAGATTTTAAAACATTTTATCTTCTCTTAATAAGGCCCCAGTCTAGTAAGAGAAACAATTACATATATGCAGATAATTATAATATGTTATTAACATCATGGAGACAAAATATTTTTTTGCAAAAGAGTCAAGGCATGTTTGAAAGCACAAGAATATGTTTCATTAATTCATACTTGTATTAAATGTCCAAATATCTGTTTTGTAAAAATATTCACTAACTCATAGGTAAATAGGATAAAGTAAAGATGAAAGTTAAGTGGCCAAGATGAATAAAGAACAGAAATTAGACACCTCAACTGTAGAGTTAGGAATCAAATTTCAAGACATATATAAAAGTATTAAAACTTTTGTATGGGGATTTTTTAATATCCAGGGAAGTTCTCAAAATTGAATGTTTTACACCACAGTTTTGTTTGAACTAGAGGAGCACTAATGAAATTTCCCATTCAGAAGTCATGAATAAGAGCAAAGTATTCTCATACTCTTAGCTATCAATTTTCCACATCAATCACCTCTGTTCTGCAAGTAACTATCATTACTCTATAAAGTTTTCCCCATTCCCCAGAAATCTCGGTTCTGCATAATATGATTTTTAAAAACAACTGTCAAAAGACAACTAATATGATTATACACAAGATTTCTAGGACTGGTAAAACAAGGCACTTTATAAAAAGCTCATTTTGTAAACTCTGATGTTTTCTTCTACTTCTTACTCAGTAGGGAAAAATAATGACCATGGGAAATAAATAATAAAGAAATAATAAACTATATTTAGTGTTTAGACATATGTGCTTTGTAAAATATATTTTAGATTTTAATATTCAAGTCAACAATCCTATATCAGTTCATAAAAAATATTTGATTAGATACTTTACTATGAGCAGTAAAGTATCTAATGTGTTTATATGTGTGCTTAATAGCAATCACTTCCAAATATCCTACTGAATTTGAAAGTTCTATGTGATTATAAAAAATAGTATACTGAGTATGTATGTGTTTGATTATGTCATCCCTGAAAAACGCAATAATGAAAGTAAACTTAAATTGATTGTTTGCCACTTCAGACTGTATTGTCTAAGGGAGTACTGTCCTAATAGTAAATTTAATTACTAAATGTTATTTCTAATGCTCCTTCAGGGGAAAAAAATGGCATAGAATATTTGATCCCAAAAGCACAAATATTTTTCTCCTTCCTAAAATCTTAAGTCTCAACCTTTAGAAAGACCAAAACAGTCAAAACAGGATTTATACTTTGGGCCTGATAAGAATGATTTGCAATTATCCCAGCCCATCCTCCAAGTGCCCGGGTTGATATTCAGGTCTTGAGAAATCTAGCAAAGCTACAAGCCAAACTATTGAAGATGTCCTAAATTTCTTTTATCTGGAAGATTCAATTAAGGTTTATGACAAATCCATTAAATGCAGAAAATAAACTCTATTCTAGAGCTGTCAAAAAGGAGCACAGGATAAGCTGGGTAAATGAGCCTTGGCATGCCTGACACTAGTCAGATTTCAATGTCAGGTGATGGTCAGGAAGTATGTGGACTCAGCTATTGACTGACAGCAAATTGTTGGACCTTTCAGCATAGGAACATAACAAACACTGGAGTTCCCAAGGAAAATGCATATGACTCTATCAGTAATTCACTATTCGCTATATATATCTGTATATTTTCAATTCCTTAAGCTAAGGATCATCTCATAGTTTCCTTGATATTGCAACAGAGATTATGTGTGCCATATTATATTTAATAATACAAAGAAAATGGGCTTTTCCTTGTGTTTGCATTTAAAGATTCTTGATAACAACTTATTTTTTAAAATCTTCTGATTGTCAAGAATAACATATTAAATATTTTCCCATTAATGTTTTGATATACATTTGCCTTATCAAAACAAAATTTTAATAGTTCATAAAGTTACACCTCCAGTGAATATTCCATGATAAGTACAAAACCACTTTTATAAGTATAAAAATATTTCAGTCATTATCACTGCGCGCGCACACACACACACACACACACACACACACACACACACACACACACACTCGTCCTTGTGGTCAAAAACACTGAGAGTCCACAGTAAAAGTTATATATCTATTAAATCTTCCAATGTTCCTTCTGAACATTGATGTTGGACAAATAAAATATTTTTTCTGGTTTTTACATGTTTATATATTCATATTTATATAGAAAATTATCCCCCAAATCAAAGTACTTTTATACTTTATGAAAAATATCTTTCTGATGTCCTTGGGAGGATGCCTATAGAATCAACTTACAGAAAGAGAATCATAAGAGAAAATTAAATTGTATTTCAAAAATTAAATAACTTTAATCACTATCTGAATAATGCTCAACACCATGCCGACAGCTAGTGACTTTTAGAGATGTGTGTTATATCCATGATACGTTAAGGGCAGGTTCCTTGAATATCCCATCTTGAAGAAGCAAGCAGAGAGTTGCCTATTTCTCAAAAAGTTCAGAAAGGTGTGATTTTTCTAAGAACATGGAGGAAGATTTGATTATATTTTCAGTGATGACTATATATAATATTGCTTATAAAAATCTTAAATAACCAAGTAAATAAATAATAAAGGGAAAATAAGTGAATAAAAATAAGTCAACAATATGGCTGGATATCCAGCTTTCAAGTCTTACTGGTTCCCTCATTTAAGATATTGTTTAGAATCTCTGCATATACCTATTTTATAATTATTTTTTCCTATCACAGAATGTTAAGGAGACTTAACCAACACAAAGAATCAAGATGTGATATATTTAAAATTATCCAGTTTCCTAATTCCTTTGTCCCTTCTGAAACCCACAATTGCTTTGAATATAATTGGGTGTTTGACTTCCCTACACCTAATGAGATTGTTTATTTTAATGTAGGCTCTAAAGATAATGATTCCAAATATAGCATTTTATTTTTTTTGTTTAATATATTTTTATTAGTGCATTGTATTTATACATAATAATGGGGAAGAAAAAACTTAGTAGACATAAATGCACACATCACCCAGCCAGCCCCCACCCAGTCCCCACCTCACTCCATCCCCATCCCTCCCATGCTTGGTTTAGTGGTTGACTTCAGTATGAATAAGTACATCATGCGCTTTAAAGAGTTTCCCTCTCCCCACCTCCCATCCCCACAGTTAGGTTGCCTTATTTGCTCCTCTATAGGATCTCCTTTTTCACCTGGAGTTCCTCCTATGACCCCTTTCACCCTAGCTTTCACATATTAGGGAAAGCATCCAATTCCTTACTTTTTGTGACTGACCAATCTCGCTTAGCATAATGTCTTCAAGTTCCATCCATTTCCCTGTAAATACCGCAATTGTATATTTTTTCATGGCTGAGTAAAATTCTATTATGTACATATCCCACAGTTTTGTAATCCATTCATCTGTTGATGGACATCTTGGCTGGTTCCACAGTTTGGCTATGGTGAACTGTGCAGCTATGAACAGAGATACACATGCATTAGTTTGGTAGTTTGGTTTCCATCCTTTTGGGTAGATACCCAGAAGTGGTATTGCTTCATCAAATGGTAGATTTGTTCCCATTCTTCTGAGGATTCTCCATACTGTTTTCTGAAGTGGTGACACTAATATGCAATCCCACCAACAATGTTTTAGAGTTCCCACTTCTCAGCCGGGTGTGATGGCACATGCTTGTAATCCCCGCGCTTGGGAGGCGGAGACAGGAGGATCACGCAGGTTCGAAGCCAGCCATGCTGGCTTAAGAGACCCTGTATAGCCTGGAGGAAGAAGGGCTTCCAGGAACCCCAGTACCACCAAAAAAGTAAAAATAAAAATAAAAAAGAGTTCCCACTTCTCCAAACCCTCATGAGCATTTGTTGTTGTTTGGTTTTTGAATGATTGCCATTCTAGTTGGAGTTAGGTGAAATCTCAGGGTAGTTTTGATTTGTTTTTATGCATTTATTGGCCATTTGAATTTCATCTTTCATGAAGTATCTATTTAGTTTGCTTGCCCATTTTTTGATTAGATGGGTAGGTGGCAAAAATCTTCTCCCATTCTGTTGGCTCTCAATTGAGGTTCTTGATGGTTTCCTTTACTGAACAGAAGCTTTTTATTTTCATGCAATCCCACGTATTGATTCACCTTATGGTTTGTTCTGCCTTTGCGGTCCTGTTGAGAAAGTTTTTATCTGTGCCTATATGTTGCAATTTTGGACCTATGCCCTCTTCAAGGAGCTTCAAGGTCTCTGATTTAATTTCCAAGTCTTTGATCCATCTTGAATTGATTCTTGTGCAGGGTGAGAAAATGGGATTAATTTCCAATTTTCTGCATGTGGTTAACCAGTTTTGCCAGCACCATTTGTTGAAGAGGTTATCTTTTTTTCAGTTTATGTTTTTGGCCCCTTTTTCAAAAATCAATTGGTTGAAAGTGTGTGAACTTGTTTCTGGGTCTTCTCTTCTGCTCCAATAGTCTATGTATCTGTTTTTGTGTCAGACCATGCTGTTTTTATTACAATGGCTTTGTAGTATAGTTTAAAGTCAGGTATTGTGATTTTTCCTGCATGGTTTTTGTTGCTGAGAACTACTTTGGCTATTCTGGGCTTTTGTTATTCCAAATAAATGTGAGGACTGATTTTTCTATGTCTGTGAGGAATGATCTTGGTAGTTTAATGGGCATTGCATTGAATCTGTAGATCACTTTTGGAAGGATGGCCATTTTAATGATATTTATTCTGCCTATCCATGAACATGGCAGACCTTTCCATCTTCTAAGATCTTTTTCAATTTCTTGTTTCAATGTTTTATAATTTTCTTTGTAGAGACTTTTACCTCTTTGGTTAAGTTTATTCCTAAGTATTTTATATTTTGTGGGAGATCCTGAGTGGAAGTATTTTCTGAATTTCATTTTTAGTGGATTTATGGTTGGTGTACGGAAAAGCTTGATTTTTTATGATTGATTTTGTACTCAGACACTTTGCTGATTTTGTTGATCAGTTCTATAAGCCTTTTGGTTGAGTTTGTTGGGTTTTCTAAATATAGTATCATGTCATCTGCAAACAGTGAAAGTTTGAGTTCTGCTTTCCCTATTTGTACTCATTGGATTTCCATTTCTTGCTTTATTGCTCTGGCTAGAGTCTCAAGTACTATATTAAAGAGAAGTGGTGATAATGGACATTCTTGCCTTGTTCCTGTTTTTAGGGGAAATACCTGAGGTTTTTCCCCATTTAATATGATTTCGGCTGTGGGCTTATTGTAGATTGCTTTTATAATGTTGAGGTATGTTCCTTCTATTCTGACTCTCTGCAGTGCATTTATCACAAATGCATTTTGGATTTTATCAAATGCTTTTTCATTTGAATCAAATGATCATGTGATTTTTGTCCTTGATTCTGCTTATATGATGAATTACATGGATTGATTTTTATATGTTGAACCAGCCTTGCATCACTGGAATGAAACCTACCTGGTCATGATGTATGATTTTCTGTGTTTTTGAATGCATGTTGCTAGTATTTTGTTTAGCAGTTTTGCATCCAAATTCATCAAAGATATAAGCCTGTAGTTCTCCTTCCTTGAACTGTCTTTATTTGGTTTTGGTATTAATGTGATGTTGGCTTCATTGGGAGAGTTCCATTTTTTTTCTATTTCATGAAATATATTGAGGAGTATTGGTATTAGCTCTTTTATAAAGGTTTTATAGAATTCACTTGGAAAACCATCTGGTCCTGGGCTTTTCTTTGATGGTAGGCTCTTTATTGTTGTTTCAACTTCTTTGATTCTTAGTCATTGGTTTAAGTGTCCTATGTATTCTTGACTCCATTTAGGAAGGTTGTGTTTATCTAGAAAGTTGTCAATTTTCTCCAGATTTTCCATTTTGTTGAAGTATAGTTTTTCAAAGTCGTTTCTGATTATCCTCTGGATTACTACACTCTCAGTTGTAATATCTCTTTTTCATCTCTTATCTTCATAATTTGTGTTGATTGTCTCTTTTTTTTTAGTTAGAATGACTAGTGGTTTGTCTATCTTGTTAATTTTTTTTGAGAAACAAGCTTTGGTTTTGTTGATTTTTTTTGTATTGTTTTCTTTTTTTAATTCTCTACTTTGTTCATTTCTGCTCTGACTTTAATAATTTCCTGTCTTCTACTGGTTATGGGGTTCAATTGTTCCTGTTTTTCAAGAGCTTTGAGGTCTTTCATTACTTATTTGATGATTTTGTTTTTCTTATGTGAGCACTCAGTGCTATAAATTTTCCTCTTAATACTGTCTTCAAAGTGTCTCAGAGGTTTTGATATGTTGTATCTTTATTTTTGTCCTTTTGTTTTTGTTGCCTTTAAGATTCTCTCCTTGGCTTCTACATTGGCCATTTTAACTATTATGTGATGTGGGGAACCTTTTCTAGGATCTTGTCTATAGGGGTTCTATATGTTTCCTGAACCTGTGTATTGATCTCTTGCTCAATGTTTGGAATTTTTTCTGCTATTACTCCTTTGAAGAGATTGTTGATCACTTTGGTTTCACCTTCTTTTCCCTCTTCTATGCCAATAATTCTTAGATTAGCTCTCTTAAGATAGGCCCATATTTCTTCAATGTTCAATTCCTGTTAATGAATTGTTTTTTCTATGTTATAAACTATGCATTCATTTTTGGAGTGATCATCTTCTAGGAGTGGGATTCTATTCTCTATGTGGTCTAATTGATTGTTTATAGTTTGAATTGATGTCTTTACTTCAATGATTGCATCCTTTATTTCTTTCAGACTCTCTCTAAATTCTTTTCTAAAATCCTGAATTATTTCTACAGTTATATTCCTGATTTGATCTTCTGGAAATCTCTGCATTTCTGTGTTATCAGGTTCTGTTATTGTGGGATTGTGAGAGCTCCTTGCTCCATTGTTGTTCCTCTTTTCTATGCTTTCAGAAGTTTGTACCTGTTGCTTTTGGTAGATTTCTTTCAGTCTCTAGGTGTCAGCTTGTATATTCAAGCACAAGTTGTGTTCAACAGTGAAGGTTGAGTAAGGAGGGAAGTGAAAGAGTAAATGGAAGAATAGGGTAAGGTCTCAGGTAGGGTCAACTAGCATGAGTATATGAGTTTGTTAAGGTAGTATATACTAGAGATTAGAGATAGTACCAATGTAGTAGAATTCTAGTAACCAATGTGTAGTTTCTGGTATAGTGATACAAATTATATTCAATACAGGTCTAGGGAGTGATAAAAGAAGAGAAAAGATAGAAGAGGGATAGAGAGAAGAGAGTAGATTTGTACAAGGGAAGAAGCTTGGGAGAGGATTTGGTATGAGCATTAAAAAAAACAAAAACAAACAAAGCAAAACATAAATCATAAAAATAAAACAAAACAAAGAAAACCTACATACCCCCTTCTCTGGTTTTTTCTCCAGTTCACCACAACTTCACTTATTGTGCTCTGGACCTCTGGAGGGTGTGGTAATCTCCACCACCACTACTCCTTCGCTAAGTTGTATCGCAAAGTCTCAGACCCAGGGAGTTTGTCGCAGCTGTGTCAGACTCTTAGGGCGCCCTTCTGGGGGCTTTCCATTAGGGAACTGCGACTAGGATGTAGTAATTTCTGCCACCCCTACTCCTGCACTGTGTTGAACTGCTAGATCTCAGACCCAGAGAGTTTATCAAAGCTAGTTGAGTCCCTGAGGGTGCAACACTGGGATTTCTCCTGTAAGGGCCGTAATTTCACTTATGATTGTAGTGGCACTGGGCTGGAGCTTTTGCTGGAGCTTTCATGGGTGTGATGAACTCACTGCTGCTGATGGCAATATGGCATTACTGCCACGTCCTCAGCTGTGAGTCTGGTGTATCTCCCCTCTGGTTTTGAGCTCCACTCTGAATCCCTGGAGACCATGGGCTTGGCTGCTGAAAATTTTAGCTTGTCTCCATGCTGAAAGAACTGCTGTATTACATCTGACTGGACTGCAACTGGTCACTTTAGCTCCTTTGCTTTTCCTCCCTGGAGTCTGGTTCTGTGAGGCAAGATGGTGGCAGCGTGGCAGCAGCCACCACAGTAGACAAATTTCTTTTCTGCTTCTCTGCTTTTTCTAGTTTCTTTTCTCTGTCTCTTGTATTTATAGCTTTTATTTCTCTATTGATAGTATTTTCTGACTCTGTAAGGTGTTATTTTTTATGCTATGGAGATCGAGTGTCAGCAGTACTCGTAGAAGCTGCTTTACTCGGTCGCCATCTTCTGGAAGTCCTTCTACTTTATAATTATATGAGAGTTATTATTTTACCTTTTTGCAGTACTAGAGAAATGAACACAAGGTTCCTTTACCTCTGAGCTATATCCTCAGCCTTATTTATTTATATTTATTTATTTACTTGAAATTTTAAGACAGGGTTTCACTAAGTTGCTTAGGTTGGCCTCAACTTAAAATTCTCCTGCCTCAGCCTCCCAAGTCACTAGAATTATAAACATGTATCACCATCCTCAGATTAATTTTACTTTTTTAAATTTTTATTTTTTTAATTTTTATTTTTTAATTAATTAATTAATTTATTTATTTATTATTTTGATGATACTGGGGTTTCTGGAAGCCCTTCTACCTCCAAGGCTACACTCCCAGACCTATTTTTTATATTTTTATTTGGAAACAGGGACCTGTGCGACCCTCCTGTCTCCGCCTCCCAAGCACGGGGATTACCAGCATGTACCACCATGCCCAGCTTAATTTTACTTTTTGAAAATTATTCTCTAGCAGTTTTGGAGGACTCACTAAAATGCCTAATCTTGTCATCAAATGTACCTCAAAAACTAAGGCAGGCATGTCTTTTCTTGGCTCTAAGAGTAAGTCTAAGAACCAGTAGAAAATTGTATTTTTGTGTAGCTTTTGTTGTTTGTTTCTGGTTTTGAAGGAATGACAGTTTTTCTGCATTATAGGTATCACTAGTTGATAATTTGACCACTTTATGACCTTTATCAAGTTAGAACAGAAAATTGGTTCCTTCATATGACGAAAAAGAATCTGCTTTGCTAGTTGTTTTATTTATTGACTATTTGTGAATACAAATCAGTTAAACTATTCAGTGCCTAATGGCAAAAAGAATAGCTGAGATACAGACTCATGACTACAGTTGATATTGTAGATCAGAAGCCATATGCCTCTATGTCCAAAAAAAAGATAAGCTTTTACCTTTGGAAGGTATTACTATATTGGTTTGCAGGGTCCCTTGTTCTGTGTGGGGGGGTACTAGAGATTTAACCCACAGGTATTGTAATTCTGAGCTATTTCCCCAACCCCACTTGCATTTTTTATTTTGAAATTGAGTTTCATTAAGTTGCTGAGACTGGCCTCAAACCTGTGATTCTCCTGTCTCAGCCTCCCAAGTACTTGGATTACAGGCATGGGATACCATGCTCTGCTGGCCTCATATTCTAAAATAATAATAATAATAAATGATATTCAGCTCAGTTTTTTCTATGGCAAAGTCTGTTTATAATAAATAAAGTAAACTTTGGACAAATCACTTTATTAATTTTGGCTTAAGAAAAAGAAGCATGTTTTTTCTCTGACTTTTTAGATTAACTTCCTTCTGGCATACTGATCAAATTAACTATCATTATTCCTATAAACCATTTAAGGCTAAGAAAAATATAAGCCAGATATGGTGGCACATGCCTGTAATCCCAGTACTAGGGAGGCTAAAATAAGAGGATAGTACAGCCTCAGCAACTTAGCAAGGGCCTCAGGGACTTAGAAAGATTCTGTTTCAAAATAAAAAATTAAAATATGGATAGAGATGTATTTTGGAGGTAGAATGCCTTTGAATTTGATCCCCAGTACCCCCCAAAATAGAAAAATATATTTTTTTGTTTAATAAATTAAATAATAATAATAACAAAGTTATAAACAGTAATTATATGTTGAGTATGACAGTTTAAACATAACTTCCATGATTCATAGGTAACTAAAATTATATGAGTAATATTAGATTGAGTTACTAAATAACACTTGAGTATCCAAATAATCCCACATAAAATACTAAAATATTCTTCAATATTTATCCAAAAGAACTGAAGTCAGTATACTATAGAAATACATCCATACCTATAATTATAGCAGGGCAATTCAAAATAGACAAATTATGAAATCACCATAGGGTTTATAAATGGATAATGAAAATGTGGTATATATATATATATATACACAATGGAGTTTTATTCAGTCAAAAAGAAGAATAAAATTATGTCATTTTCAGGGAAATGGATGGAACTGGAGAGTATTATGTTAAGCGAAATAAGCCAACACAGAAAGTCAATTTTCTCTCATGTATGACAGCTAGAGGGGAAAAAAGAAAACAAAAGAGGGGATCTCATGAAACCAGGAGGGAAACCAGTAGTGTAGAGGAAGGGGCCCATTGGAAGGAAGGAGGAATGAAAATGGAAGGTACTGGAGAATAAAATTGACCAAGTTACTTTTTGCATACATATCTATATATATGTAAGAACAAATTCCATTGTGTAAAATCATGATGCACCAACAAAAAAGTATAACTGTATATGGTGGTGTAAAACTGCAACTCTAGGACTTGGGAGGCTGAGACAAGGATTCCAGGTTTAACCAGCCTCAGCAACTTAGTGACACAATTGAATAAACACTGCTTCAAAATAAAAAACAAAATAGGGCTGGCAGTGTAGTTTGGAGGTAGAACACCCCTGGGTTCAATCTCCAGTACCAAAAAAAAGTATTAAAATACTGATTACTAATTTACATTTATATACTTTGATTTATGTTTATATTCCATAAAAATTGATGTATCTTTGAATCTTAGTAATGAATGTCTTTATATTGTGCCAATTTAACAAAGTATTAAAGACATGTGCATGGCTATAGAAAATTATGTGACATGTATTTACACACTTTACTGGTTTCCTAAAATATTTAAATATGACAGATTCAGATAAGCATCACCTCTGCCCTTCCCTAGCTTTTTCTTTGAAAGTGAAGTCAGATACATTAGTTAAAAGTGATTGCTAATATAGGTTGTAAGACAGCAGTAGGTACAAATAAAAATGGCTGTGAGACAATAGTAGGTGAAAACATGTACCTGTGCTTGTGCCATTGCTTTTCAAACGGACTAAAGGCTCATGTTGCTTCAGAATATGAAAGATCACAGTGAAAGAAAAACTTGAGAATGAAAAGTTATACAGTGTTTCTTAAAGTGTATACACTTCATTTTATAGTATTTGAATATGAGAGGAATCCTTAAAATGTAAAACTTTGGCAGGTTCAAAATTTTTTGATGAATTTATTTAAAATGTAATGTATAAAATAAAGATGGGAATGACTCTTGAAAATCTGTTGCCAAGTATTATAGTAAAACAACAACAACAAAAAATTTGGTTTTTCTCTCTCTTAAAATGATAATTTGTGTTGGAGTCCTTAACAAAGGATAGTAAAGCATTACATTTTTCACTATTTTCATAACCTGACTAGCCAGCACAGATGCTGTATGTACCAGAATAATCTTTTGTGTTTTGTATAGACTTTATGATAAAACCTGTCATTATCTTAAAAATTTAAAGAACAACATTCTTTATTTGTGAATAACCTAAAATTTCATTAAAATTCTGCTATATTCTTCTAGGTTTATTTCAAAACATTTCACAGTCACCTTGACTAATTAGGTAACTAAGTATTATTTCTTGGGAATCCCTGTTCCTTTCTTAATCAAACAACCAAGTATTTTTCATAACTTTTGATTTTGCCTTCCAAGGATCACATCTGAAATTTAGAATAAATTAAAAATTAAAAATTAAAGTGCCAGTATGTCCTTTACACCTAAAACAATCTTTAATATTTCTTAGTAGTTCCCTCAATTCTATTGTCCTATGACACAAACATTACTAAAACAGAGAAATGTTCAGCCTCCCTCAGTTAAGTAATGTAGGTAACTTATTAGCATAAATATTTCAGAAAGTGTGCATTTTGTGAGTAGGCCCTTGATATTTATCAATGCCTTTACTATCTATACTGTAATCTTGGCCTCAGGGAAACATAATGAAACCCTCATGGCACTGTTGTTTACTATATGCCAAGAGAATATTTCTCTGTTATCATTGTTATTGTAATAAATTCAGTCATTTACATTCATTCAGTGTTTGTCATCTACAGGTAATTTCTGTTTTCTCTCATGCTTGCCTGAAGGTTCTGTTACAAGATAAAAATTGTGTCTTCAACAAAAAGAGCATTTTTTTGGAACTTTATAAAAAAATACTTTACCTGATGTTCTAATTGTTGATAATTTAAATAGAGTTGACTTATCAACTTTAAGCTAATATAATTAAGTAAATTTGAGGTCAAACCACAAAGCTATGATTTCCAGTACAGTCAAGATTTCCAGGACTTTTTTTATTCTAAAAGCAGGTAACTTTCTGAAAACCTAAATAAAAAACTACTTTCATAGGAAAAAATGAACTGATAAGGTGAATTTGATCATGATTATTAGTTTGAAATCTTGTCAGTATCATACTAGCTTTCTAATTGTATAGATAACATGACCTTTATCTTTCTTCTTAGTTTATTTCTAATCTTCAACTATGTTATTATAAGCCTTTTCAATGATTATTCTTACTGATCTATGAGAATTATAAAAACAATATTTTTTACTGATTCTCCTTGATTTGTCCTTAATACAGTTATTTGCACAATGATAATAATTTGCCAAGCTGGGTGTGGTGGTGCATGTTTGTAATCCCCATGCTTGGGAGGCTGAGACAGGAAGATCGCACAGGTTCGAAGCCAGCCTCGGCTACTTAGTAAGGCTCTCAGCAACTTAGTAACTGTTTCCAAATAAAATATAAAATAGGTCTGAGAGTATAGCCCAGATGTAGAAAGCTCCTGGGTTCTACCCCCAGTACCATCATAAAATAATAATAATAATAATAATAATAATAATAATAATTTTGTCTTCTTTTTTAAAAGGTTATCATTGGATAAATTAACAGTGCTGCCAAGACCATTCCTGAAATGTCAAATTTGAGATTCTAATACACTCACTAGTAGGAAACCAGATTGCTCTTACATATGATGGCAATACCAACAAAGCTCACCAAGGAGGGCTAAACTAGAATCTGACTTAAACAGTCCCAGTCAACAAGTGGGAGGAGGACCAACTCCTGATAGACCAAGGACCTTAGAAAATTCATGGCCTTAAAAAGAGAACCATTCACCTAAACTTAAGGATTCCTGCCCCATCTGTGCTGAGTCCCACTGGCAATGTGTTTGACAATCACCCCAAATATGCCTCTTAATTATAGGTCCCGTGATTAGACTTCATAGCTATCATCAAATGTCCCAGGCACCAAACTTTGTTATAATCCTCATGCCCACTGACTACCCTTCTAAATCTTGGAATTTTCTGCAATGTTTTGTAGATAAGGTCACCTAGATCTCTCTCTTGCTAGACTGGCATTCTTCATCTTTCTCTTCAGTGTCCCTACACAACCTACCTGATGCAGCTCAACTCACAATTCACAGCCTCTAAGGAATAACATCCATGCCTCAAGTAAACATCCTCACACCACCAAGTAGGGCATAGTTTCTGAACCTGAAGAACATAACATTTCAAAACTGGCATTATTCTACAAATATGCCTCAAAATTGGGCAGAAGGATACTGCAAAAGGGAAAGGCAGTTTTCTCTCCAGTCTCACTGATCAAATTGCTGACATCTAAAACCATTAATGTAAAGGAAAAAAAAATGATTTAAGGTAGGGTGAGAATAATGAGGTGTTCATCCCTATGCCTCCCCTTTCTAGCAATGAAACTTCAGGCCACCCTTCAATCTTACTGAGGTGGATGAGTTTCCCTATCTACCTAAGTGGTCAGCTGGGAAAATGTTTAAATATGATAAGATGAGAAAATACATATGTAAAAGTTAGTGTTTCAAACTAATGTAAAATTTCACCATTAACACAATTACTATTTTTAGACTCTGGGTCAGAAAAGATTATTTATAAAAGATTTGCAAAATTTGCCTTAAGAATTTGAAAATTTCAGTCATATTCAACAAAGAATAACCTCACTTTTTAAATCTCTCATCAATAACTCTATTACTCTAAAAATTAAGTTACATAGGAGTTTTTTAAACAGATTCCAACAGATAATGCTCATATAAAATTAGAATATTTATCCCAAGATGTACACTCCTCCCTTCTATACTCTCAATCCATCCCCAGCATAAGACATGAAATGTTGGAAGTTTAATTCTCATAGTTCACACTTTGTATGAAACAATTGGAAAAAAAATTGGTGACTTGATCCATTAACCCAAGTTAACCTTGAATCTCCTCTGCAAGTGTCAAAGTAATTCTTTAGTCTGAACTCCAATACAGTAAGAGGAAACTCATTGCCTCAGCAACAGCCACTCTATGCTTTCCTTAATTTGAGGTGAAATATCTCACCCCAAAACATTTAACAGAAAAAGTCATTCTAATTGTGCATGGAGAAGGAAATCAAGAAAAACAGTGTATGGGTGTGTTCATGAAGTCAACTCCAGTAAGTTACCATAAAGGCTACGGTGACAAGTGAACTGTGATGGGCTCATACATGAATACATATTTGTTGTGTAAAGACTCAACAATGTGCAATACATTTGAGGCCTAACCCTTAACTGGTGCTATGTTGCAGCTCAGCCACAGGCGAAATTTCCCTAATATTTAGTAGGACAGGGAATCAACATTTGCACTATAAGAATAAAAATAAATAAATAAAATAAACAATATCCAAAAATTAATCCTGAGCAACATACAATGGCAAATCTTAAATGTTTATTGAATCAATAGCATTTTAAAAGGCATTTTAATTAATCTAGTTAATGTCTTTGTCCATGTCTCCTTGTCTCCAAGTTCAACATCCTATAATTTCAAATATTCCTCTTGTGGCAGATATGGCTTTGAGTCCTTTTGCCATTTCAGCCACTATTGTTTGACTAGACTACAGATTATCTCTGTCGCTTATACTGTAATGACTAGCATCAATAAAACACTCAAGCTTGATGTGACTAGTAAAACTTGGGGTTTTCAATCTTATGTTAGTGACACACTTTTGTTAATGCATCCTAAGGGTAAGGCTGGTGTGTGTTTGTAATTTTATCACCCTCCTAATTTATATTAAGCTTTCTGGTAATTAAAATTTCTCAGTCTAGCTGGGCGTGGGGTACACGTCTATAATCTTAGTAATTGGGAGTCTGAAACAGGAGAATCACAGGTTCAAAGACAGCATCAACAACTTGGTGAGGCTCTCGGCAACTTAGGTAGCCCCTGTTTCCAAATTAAAAAAAATTTAAACAGTGAGGGAGGGAGGGTGGCTCTGAGGTAGACTGCATCTTGGTTCAGTACCAAGCACCAAAACAAACACATAACAACAAAATCCCTCAATGTTTCTCACATATCCATTTTATATATATATATTCATTTAGGGCCTTGAATATATCCTGATAAAGCTTTATTTTGTCAAATATAAACCTATCTTATAATAACACAGATACTAGGGTTAAAGAAAAGGGGACAAGAGTATATGGATGGACATGCTCCATTAGTCATGTGATATCAATTCTCTTTCTTCTAGCTTACTAGAATTCATAAGTTTGATGACTTGCAACTGTATATTCATAACAATTTTAATTATATTTTTGAGCCTTTACTGTGCATTTTGCTGTTAACTGCTTTAAATAATTTATCCCACTAATTGTACTAAGTAGACACTGCTACTGTAGCCATTTAAAGATAAGGAGACTGAGGAAAGAGATCCCATAACTTGTTCATGGTCACGCTGTAGTTAAGTGGTAGAAACAAGATCTGAACATAGATGGTCTGAGACTAGAATCCCAATCACATCAACAATATTATATCATGTTGCTTCCATTAGTTATTAGAACATAAGTAAAACAGTGTCAAGAACTGGGTTCTAAGACATGACTTTACGAAAACATCCTGATGACACTAATATAGTAGTTAATAACTCATAGATATAATCTTGTAATCATTTACCTAATATCACTAGCACTTAACTACTCATTCACCATCTTCACCCAAAGGTATCTTCAAAGACTAAACCACACCTTATCTTTTGCCCAGATATTGTCTGGGTCATCCATCTGACCTACTGATCTAATAACCCCATTGAAAAGGAAACTAGATTGCAATAATAATGTTTCTTCTCAGAATCATACAACAGCCTCCGGAAATCACTGTGCCATTGATAGCTTCTCACCAACCATTTTTGTAATCACTAATTTAAAAATCTTATCTGTAATAATTTATTCCCCGACTATAGTTTATAAGGATCTTCTTGCCCCTTAAGAAAAAAATTGACACGCATTCATGTGTCTTCACTCTTCCAAAACTACTCTAATTTTTCAAAGTGGAGAATTTGAAGAGATCAGAAGCCCTTACCAGACTGTCTCAAGGGTTTTGTGTTTTAGAGTACTGGGTGACTTGAGCATGCTGCTAATTTTCTGTTGCCAATATATAAGTTGTATTTCAAAGTAATAAAAGGATTGTGATAAAAATGTAAAATTCATGCTTAAATGAACAGTAAATTGTTCCTCAATCTGAAGTAAATTCATGAAATTACCTTCTGTAAAATCTGTACTTGAGAGTAAGTGCTCATGGCACACTTCAGCTATTGATTTCTGCAAGTTAATAATTTCTACCAGTGGTATGCAATTCCTTGATGGCTGGTAAAACATCTGTCAGCCCATGTCACATTCTAAAAAGTCAGTCAGTAGGTCAATAAAATTTGTGAGCGCCTTTGGTGCTCAGACCACTCTAGAAGATGCAGTGGGGAAATGTAAAGTAAATAAATGTACACATTGATTCAGAAACCAATGAATCTCAATGACATGTTTCAGGGTAACAAAAAGAAAGTAAAATTTAGGGCCATTTAATGCCCCTCTTGGAAAAGACACAAATTTTCCCTCAAATAACAGGTTAGTTTAAGTCTATATATCTGCATTTGTATTTTTATTGCTATTAGAAAAACATTTTTAAAAGTTATATTTTACTGTCACAATAAATCTCATACCAATTGGGCTCTAAACTACTTACACAGACATGAAAGTGTGTACTAGATAACTCACAGAGTGGCAAGATAGATACCCGTGAAACCTTGGAATGGGGTGGACCTGACCCTCCTGTCATCGCAGAAAGAGAAGAGTAGGGGAGATAAAAACAGAGGGAGGAACCTGGTACTTGGCTCAAAGCAGAGGCAGGAAAAGAGTAGGGGCCACTCCTAAGTTAATCTTTGGTATCAAGCTGTTGACAGCACAAGGCATCATTGCCACTGTCACCTGGAGGAAAGTCTCAGAAAACACAAACACAAATTAAAAACAACAAAAAGATGAACTCATTAATGTCAAGATGTTACACCCCTGCTCAGGCAGGCATAAAATAAAGAAATCGTAAATTAGCAGCATTGGAAAGCACAAGGAAAGAGATCCAGATATGCTCACTGTCCATTCCCTGAACCAGACCTATGTGGACTGTTTAATTCACATTATTCTACAACAATTCATTCTTTGAATAGAGCCTTGAGAAGGGAAAATTAGATGAGTCATCAGACCCTTTCTCATGAAGTGATTCTCAATATAGATTTTAATTGTCATCATTAAAAAATTCACCCAGAAATGGTATAAAAAGACATATGAATCAGACAGTTATTACTGATACTGTTATTAATGCTCTGGGTCCTAACAGCTTGTTGCTGGCTTAATATAACATTTTTCTCTTTACTGAGAGGGTCATTTGATGACCAAAGGTATTCTAATTTCTGTACTCCATATGCTTACTGCTTAGAATAACCTCCATAATACTTAGTGAATTAACAAATTAGAGATAAGTAGTATCACACTCTAACATAGTTTTACAAGACCATTTCAAAAACTAACAGAGGGAGGTGTTAAAAATGTACTAGACCCCAGACCTAGACCTACCAAAAGAGAATCTCCAGGGAAGACCCTAATCTACACTTAAAACAAGCTTCCCAGGTGATACTTATACACAATTAAGTTTCAAAAAAAGAGACAGAAAAGGAAAATGCAAGATCTTACAGATAATTCTCTGGAGTCAGACTGAGTTCTGCTATTTACTTACCCTTTTGATCGTGGGCAAGTCTCATTACCTCCCTAAACCTTGCTCTGTAGTCCACAAAGCAGTGTGCCGAGCAGCCTCAGAAGGGTGCTGTGAGGATGGCGTGTGCATGTGCGTAAAGCATGCGGCACCAGCTCGCCATCTGCTTGGTGCATAGGAACTGTGAGCATGTGTCACACAGAGCTAATAATGAGAGAGGATCCGAGCACTGTGATATTCTTTTCCCACCAAGAAATAATAATCACCAATCTTTAAGAGTTAAACACTGTTTTTAAATACCAACCATGTCCTAATAACTCTAGTCAATAGTAGACATTTTATATGTGTTAATATATTTACAATGATACCAAGCTTTTGATGACTTAAAGATAAAATTTCAATATTTCTTTTTACTTTCTTTCTTACCAGAGAATATTTTTTTCTATTTTTTTAGGTGAAACTATCATATATTTATATATTTATTTTTCAGAAAAAAAATCTATCCTAATATGGAATATGGACTCTAGATACCCAAAACGATCTTGAAAAAGAACAAAGCTAGAAGATATATATTTTCTGATTTCAAACCATATAAAGCTACAATAATTGAAACAGTGTAGTACTATTCTAAAGGCAGATATATAAACCATTGGAGTTAAATAAAAGCCTAGAGCTAAATTCTTCCCTATATTGTCAAGTTATTTTTGACAAGGTTTCCACGAACATTTGGTAGTGGAAATAATAATCTTTTAACTAAATATTGTTGAAAAATAATAATTACATGGAAAAGAATAAAATTGGACCCTTACCTAATCCCATATACAAATATTAACTCAAAATAGATAAAAGACCTAAATATAAATCTTAAGACTATCATCAAAAGCTTGGTATCAGACAAATGAAACTGTCATGTGAGATTAGCATTTTTAATTTTGGATAAATTGCTATAATACTAGATGTCAACCACTAAGCCAAGCATGGGAGGGAGGGATGGGGAGAGAATGGGGTGGGGATCGGGTGGGGGCTGACTGGGCGATGTGTGCATGTATGTCTACAAAAGTTTGTATCCCACTATGATGTATGAATACAGTGCACCAATAAAAAAAAATAAAAAATATATTTACAATGAACTCTGCATCATATCCACTGAACAAAGAAGAAAACTGCAGCCCATCATGGTAAACTCCTGAAGTAAAATTTACAGGTAAAGAATGGCAATGCAGTCTTTTTCACACAGATAATGACCTGCCTCTGAATCCCAAAGATGTGTTTATGTCCCAGGACTTTACTGTGTAATAAATATCCTTTGCTTTAAAAATAAAGTATGCTAAGTAGGGCATGGTGGCACCTGATGGTAATCCCAGTACTTGGGAGGTTGAGACAAGATGATCACACATGTTTGAAGCCAGCCTGAGCTACTTAGTGAGGCTCTCAGCAGCTTAGTGAGACCCTGTGAGAGCCTAGATGTAGAAAGCTCCTGAGTTCCATCCCCAGTGCACACAAAAATAAATATAAAAATAAAGTATACTTTCCTTTGTGAAGATTAAAAAAAAATATTTTCCCTTAAAACTCTCCAGAGCAAGATCTTTGAGTGTGACAACCAATTTTGTGGATGTATTATCTTTATATACTATGATTTAGAGTCTATGAGAAAATTCTGAACAGGAATTTCACCAACAATGCTGCCTTGATTAAGATCTCATATAGATAATTCTAGAGAAAAGGCTTGTCAACAACTAAACCTATTTTCTAGAAATTCCTAGCTTTGTGTGTGTGTGGGGGGGGGGGTCTGGGGATGGAACCCAGAAGCAGAGGCATTTGACCTCTGAGCTAGACTCCCTGCCCTATTTTTTATTCTTTATTTTGAAACAGGGTCTCACTAAGTTGCGGAGGGCCTCACTAAGTAGCTGAGGCTGTCCATGCACTGTGATCCTCCAGTCTCAGACTCCAAAATGCTGGGATTACAAGCATGCTCCACCACGCCCGGCTCTCCCAGGTTATTTTTTTTTTACAAACAAAATTGTCAGGTCAATAAATAAGTTAATAATATTTGTCAAGTGTCTGTTAAACCAATGTGTCTGGAAAGTAAATCTACCTGTTCAGTACTTTGTTGTTAAACTTTACAGACCACGTGATCTAGTAAAAAGCTCTTCACATAGTAAGTTAACATTTGTGTATTAAAATTCCACTTTACCGAGTCTGGTGGTTTGTACTTTCTTTTTATGATTAATGTTGTCCCTTCTCTGTTTTCATCCATAATGTAGTGCATCACTCCCCCTCTATAATCCTTCAGTTTCCTATAGTGTTAGGTTTCACTAATCACTGTGAGTTGGATGTGGTTTGTACCTATGTGCTGGAAGCTAGGTCCGTAGTATCGTGAGTAGGGGCATATTAGTTTTCACCTGAGTTGTCATAAAGTTGTTATAAAGTGAGGCCAGCCCACTGGCTTGGTCTCTTCAGTATATACCCACTTCCCCTTAGGTGTCTCAGCCATTCTGTGACACACACAAGGGTGCTCTCACCAGGAGACCAGCACCATGCTTTTTGGACTTTTCAGAAGGCAGAATCATGAGCCAAATACATTTTACTTATAAAGTTTCCTACCTCCAATATTTTGTGTAACCCTAACACAGTCATCTTGGTCCAAACATTATCATGACTTTGAGTTTTTTGTTTTTATGATCCAGTTTCAATAGACTTAAAGAATAATATAAAAATACTTTTGCTGGGAAAATGAAGTCCACCAATCTAAATAAGTAACTTCACACACCCTCAGCCCCACTTATTGGCCAAGATAAGGTGAGTCACTTGGTACAATTTTAGATCTGAATCTCACTTCAATATCCATTTTAAGAATCATGATATTATACTCAGTTTTTAGGCCTTTCTTTGGCATATAAATTCTAATAGAATTGTTCATTGTTAAGTGATTCTCCTGTTAGCTTAATTGGTTCTGAGAAAGATACTGAATATTTAATCGGGTTGGAATTAGCTGGCCTGCTTGAGTTGGCAAGGAGGACATCACTCTCCAATGAGGTTCCCAGGTGGGAGTGCTGGTAACAGGCAGCCTGGCCTCTCTGAGACTTGTGTTGACAGAGATGGCACAGAAAGTGTTCAAAAGCTGACACTGCTTCCCTTTGTGCATCTCCTTCACTTAGATTTCCTTGCCAGGCACAATGCAAAAATCAGGACATTTTACCCATTGAAGACCCACAACCTAAGAGCGGGGGCTGAGCTTGCTGCCTGACAGACCTGCTGTTCTGCAGCCCCAAGGTTTCCTTTCAGCTTTACACTTCTTTTCATATTAGATGTAAATTCTGAAGCAACAGCTCAGGAACTGTGGCTCTCATTAAAATGTGCCAAAGAGCAGGGTAGAAAAGAGCTTTCATTGGAACTTTTAACAGATCTAATCTGCAAAACAAGTGGATCTGGGGAACCCAGAGCCTCCTTAGTCAGAATGCCCATTCTACCCTGGGTCTCTACTCCAGTTTACAGCCTGACAGCCCAAGAAAGGCTCAACAAGGCAAGCTAACCTTAGTAACCAATATGTATTCTGAAAGTATCTCTGCTAAAAAGACTAGTGTCAAAAACAACCCATGATTTTATAATTAACTAACTCAAATTTTCATCCATCCATGCTCCAAACATTTATTGAGCACCTCTGTTACATCAGGCAGAGTTCTGCGGAGCACTGCAGGGCAGGACATAGGGAACCTTCTGATGAGAGACAGTCACGAACCTGCCTTCACAGACAGAACTGTTTTATGAAGAAGACAATGTGCTGGATTTTATTGCAGGCAAAGGAGGAGGCCACGAAAGTATCCTGGAGTGATCACATTTTGTTTTAGTATCAGAGATGACTTACTGGAGAAGTAACAGGTGCACTAATCTCTGGTAGATAAGTACAGGCTGCTGACAGGTTGACCCCTCCTATTTAGCATTTCACACACACACAACCTCACCTATCTCTTATTACAGCAACCACCGGAATGACCAGCTCCTAGTGGGCTCTGAACAACTTCAAAATGCCATGAATTCAAACTGCCTCCCTTCAGCCTTCCATCTCTCTCAGCACCGACGCTGGTGCTTTTTTACCTTTCCTGAAAACAAACTGGGTGAAGTATTATTAAGAGTGGGACATTTAAACACAGAAAATGGAACTTTGACTAGCAAAAGTAAAGGGACAGTGGAGAGAGCCTCATTCCTCCCCATTCCATGAACCATCCTGAGTAGAGGTCACTTCTCAGAAAACTGTCTAGACAAACTGAGCAATCAATCTCCCTGAATAGGCTATCTCCTGGGGTGGCCTCTTGCTCTTTCTCTGCTTTATTCATTCTCCTTGTCTCTCACTCTGTGGTGGGTTACCTAGCAAAGCAGAGGCCCACTAGCATTTGATTCAGACCTACTTTCTAGAAGACTTGAGCAGCTATCCTCTGATAAAGAAGAGGAATTGCATTCAAGACAGGAGGAAACAAAAGTGCAAAACACAGAGTTTTGACAGCCTGTCATTTAATATAACTGAACAAGGAGTAAGAGAACAAAGAGAGAAAACAAGCAATCATTTGAGGTGCTAGGAAAAGAAAGAGTCAGTGTGTCCATTTAAAGGGTGTAGATGGATAGGCACTGTCCAACATAGTGGCTGGCCTTTACTCCTCTGGACTTGCTGAGCACTTGAAATGCAGCTAGTGTGAACTGATATGAGTTGTAAATGTAAAATACACACTGGCTATCAAAGACTTAGTGGCAAAACAGGTACAAATTCCCAATTTTAATATTGATTAAAGAATAAAATGGCAATATTTTATATATTGGGTTAAATAAAATACACTAAAGTCAATTCTACATATTTTTACTCTTTTAATATGTCTAATGAAAAATTATGTTGCACATGTGGTTCCCAAACTAATTCTATTAGCAATGTCAATCTTGACTTTATCTTGAAGACAAGGAGAAGATTTTAAGAAGGTTAGTAACATGATCTGACTCATCTTTTTTTATGCCTCCCTCTTTTTTTTTTATTGGTGCATTGTATTCATACATCTTAATGAGATAAAAGATGGTGGAGACATACATGCACACATCACCCAATTAGCCCTTACCCAATTCCCGCCCCATTCCCTCCCCTTCCCTCTTTCCGTGCTTGGCTTAGTGATTGACTTTAATGTGTTTAAGTACATCATGTGCTGTAGAGAGTTCCCTCTTCTCCCTTCCCATCCCCTCAGTTAGGTAGAAGAAGGAGATTCTACAGATTCATCTTTTTGACTGACTGCAGTATGGAGAACAATTTAGGTACAAAGAGTAGTTAGAAGACTAGTAAAGTAATCCCAAAACAAATGAAGTTTGTTCTTGATGAAAAGTGGCATTCTGTAAGTAGGCAGGTTCTGGAAATAAAATTGGCAGAAGGTGATAAAAAAAAAACTGGATGTAAAGGTGAAAGAGAGCACATATTGCTTGGGGATTTAGGTATAGACAGTTGGATCAATGTCATTATCTCAGTAGAGTTATGCAAGAGTAAAGAAAGTTGTGTGTGTGTGTGTGTGTGTGTGTGTGTGTGTGTGTGTGTGTGTTACTGGGAGTGGAACCTAGAGTTTTTCTACCTCCGGGCTATACTCCCAGACCTATTTTATATTTTATTTGGAAACAGGGTCTCACTAAGTTGCTGAGAGCCTCATTAAGTAGCTGAGGCTGGCTTTGAACCTGTGCTATCCTCCTGTCTCAGCCTCCCAAGTACAGGGATTACAAGCGTGTGCCACCACGCCCAGCATAAGAGTAAAGAAAGTTTGAATTTGAAAATATTAAATATGTGCGTGTATATATATATAGATATAGATATAGATATAGTTGGAGATGAATGTGGAAAATGAGGGAAGTTGTTCAGAAAGTAGTAGACTTGAGAGACATCCTAGGGTAAATGCTAAGTACTGGGAGTTTTTATTAACATGGGGTGCATATGAAGGCCCAGAGACAGCATCTAGACAGAAAGAGGCCATTTTACCTGCTCCTTGAAACTGAAACCTGGCTCTCTGTTAATCTAGTATTTCCCCTGCAGTGCTATCAAGAGGAAGCAGTTTATCCCACACATTCCTTTATTTTGAGGTCTAGCAGCAATTCAGATTTTTTCCTTGTTTCTACTTCCAGATTATTATTACTTCCTACCTTTTATTAAAACCCCTATAGCTTCAAAGCTCACAGATTTTGACTCTAAAATGCTCTATCCCTCCTGCTGTCTTCTATCCCCTCCCTGACCTACTGAAAAGTTTTGAGTCAGGTCTCATTTAGAAATTCTTACTTCCACTCCAAGTCTTAATATGATTCTAGGTGACTTCAAGGCACAATGCTATGACTACTTGGCTTATTAAATGCCTCATCTTTAGTTATGTCTCAGCTGCTTATCCCCATAAGCATATCAGGAACCTGGCTATCACCTGCAGGATCCTGGGTGCAAGCATTCTGCTCTCCATTCATACTTCTCTGTACTCCTCCCTTTATCTAGCCACTTTTTCTCCATGATCTCATTGGCACTTTCTTCCTGGTGGATTCACTCTCCACTCTTTTCCTCATCCATCTTACACAGCATCATTTCAAATCCTAAACACTTTTGAATTTTTGTTCTTTCCTCAAATTTATCTAGTTAAAAACCTAATTCTGTATGAATTTAAATATGAATCTCTTGCTTGCCTGTCCCCAAGGACTTGAGTATAGCTAGAAAAACCACAGAACATTATGGGACAGACTGATGTCAATATAAATCTGTGGTGACCAACTTGCCTGAACCTTCAGCACCATCTTAAGTCTGACCACTTCTGGGTAGTATGTTCCCCATCATCCTAAGATATTTCAAATCTCCTCAGCATCTTCATCTCTCCCGTCAAATCTCTTTCCCTTCAGTCCCAGCAAATGATCTCTCACTCCACCTCACAGAGAAAATGTACACTGTCATTTAAACACTCCCTCAGTGTCTCATCATAAAACACAAATCTAAGTCCATTTGTAAGCAGAAACCTAAAGGAGAGGCTCTGATCCTCCTACTTGGGACAGATCCCTCCAATTATATTCTGTAGCCTTGTTTATTAAACCTTTACTGGAACTGACTTAGTCAAGCAGGCTCCTATTAAAAAATACCATAAACTGGATTTCTTATAAGTAGAAACTCATTTGTCACAGTTCTATGGGCTGTCCAAGATCAAGGCATCAATATATTCAGTGTCAGGAGAGACAGCCCATTTCTGGCTCATAGAGGCTGCCTTTCAACTTGTCTTCATGTGGTAGAAGGGACAAGAGGATCTCCCTGGGATCTCTTCAATGAGTATACTGAGGCAAGGAAGAGGACTTGAGAACAGAAAGGCTTAAATAAGGCCATCTGTATAAAGAACAAAATAAAGAAGGTTAATAAGCTATGGGCAATAATCACCAGACAAGGACTATGGAAATCAAAACTTTAGTATTTTCTGTGGGCTGCATTCTGAGGATGGAAACTTATCCTCATTTTTGGTACTGTTATCTGATTGTTTTTTTTTTTTTTTCATTGCATCCATTTTCATCTGCTCTTCTTTTCACCAAATGCATAACTACTTTTATAACTGCTTTTACTTTTTTATTACTGACCATCAGGAAGCACAGAGCTATCCACACCCAGAACAAACATGGTGAAATGTATTCCTGGCAGTTGGTGCAGAACTCCAGGTGAAACCCGGAACAATAATGTCAGCCAATTAAAAAGATGACAGTTAAGTTAAAAACCACTGAGCTGATAACTCAGAAGAGCCAGAAAAACCAATCCACCTTTCACAGAGTCATGTCAAATGGTCTAGCCTGAGGGCATCCCAGCCTTTTATTGTTTCTGGTTTCAGTATTTTTTTATGAGAACAGATATCTTTAACTTGTCAACCACTTAGCATCAAGTCAAGACCTAGTAGAAAGAAGCAGCAGGAAATTTCACCCAGGAAGACTGCTCCCTTGATAAAACTCAGGTCAAATAGCTCTGAAACTCCCATCCCTAAGGTGAAGTATAATAGAGTTGCATTCTCTAGATTCTCTTTGTCACCATCCCTGTACAATGCAATGCCATATTTAATAAATAAGCCTCTCACTCATTCTGCCACAAGGAGCTACCCCACTGTGAACAGTATTCCTTCTTACTTAAAATGCTACAATCATTCCTCTTTGGTAATTCCTAACCAAAGCTGCATAGAGAAACTCCTGAGAAAGTTTTTAAAATATTGATGACTAGGTCTTGCATCTAAATATTTTGCTTCAGTAGGTCTGGGGTGAAGTCTGAGATATATGTATCCTGCAAAGTTTCCTATGGGATTTTGTTCTAAGTGCTGCAAATTTCCATGCAGATGCTTTCAAATATGCTAGGTGCAGGGTACAAAGCTTCATATATATTGTCTGATTTACTCATCACAGATATTTTGTGACCAACAATGTGAATTCATTAAACAATATACTTTTCTTTCTCCACAAAGCTCTAATCTTATGGAAGGATTCACCCTCTTCCCTGGAGCCATGTCATAGGGTTCATATTTATATGAGGTAACCATGATGGTGTCTGTCTCCAGCCACTGAATGGTGTTATCCACTGCCATAAGATGCTATTTAGCTAATGACAGGTGATAGAAAATATGCTGAGGCTTAAGGTGAAGGGGCCTTTACTCCTATTTGAAAGCCTTTACTCCTAAAAGAGAAAAACGTGTGTGTGTGTGTGTGATTTCTTTTCCCTCCCTATGATACTTGGACTGCGATTCCTGCAACAAGTACAGCTATCATGAATACAAGGGAGAACCAACTCAATAAGAACAATAGATGGAAAAGTACATATTCATCAAGGTTCTTAGTGTCAAACACCATACAATGGATTCTGGCTGAGTTAAGGACAAAGGTAATTTGTTCAAATCATCCAGCATCAGGAGAATTCAGATAAAATCTATACAGCTCCAATACAACCCCAAATCACAGAGCAGAGGTGCTATAGACTGTTGCTACTGTCCGTGAGAAATGCAGTCTTTCTGCATACCCTCTACTATTGCTTCTGGGTGGGGAACTCTGCCTGCAACACTTATCCTTTGCTTCTGTCAGTGAAATGGAAGGATGGAATAGTGCTTCTCCCTGTAGAGGCCAGGTCTTGTATTTATAGATAGACCAGAAGCAAGGAATGTGTTGAAGGCAAGTCACTGGGAATTTGATACTAGCATGTAGGCTCTGCCCCTACCAAGAGCTAATGAGCTGTTAAATTCCTCAAGCATAAACAAGAGCTTCGCTGGGCATGGTGGTACACACTTGTAATCCCAGTGCTTGGGAGGCGCAGACAGGAAGATTGTGCACAGGTTCGAAGTTAGCCTCGCTGGCTTAATGTACCAGTATTGGGAATGGCCTAGGAAGATTTGAGAAAGCTCTAATTATTAAGATATTTCAAAAATTGGGTGAGGGGAAAATCTGTGAAAGACTTGTTTTTGGTTTCAGTCACGAAGAAAACAGCTATTGAAACTTAGATTGATTTAGCTAAAAGTAATTAGCAAGTCCATAGGAGTGGGGAGCTAGGACTTCCTCTTTCTAAAGACAGGTCTATATAATAATCTAGCTAGGTTGGGAGGAGGGGATTGACCTTTGTGAAAGACACCTTGGTGGGGAAGTAAGGGGAGGTACCTTACAGGGACGTTTACTATGTTAGAATTATGTGAACAAGATGGAGGTCATGTGTATAAAAAGTCTGGTCCACATGTTGTATCCCAGTGAATTCGCTCAAACCCACCCCCCCCCCCATGCCATTTCTGAATGGCATGGGGCTGTAACTATCTTCTATATTTCTATTTTTTTAATAAACTCCTTTAAATCTTCAGCAAGAGTCCAGGCTAATGTGCATTTATCCTTAGCTCAGGACAAGAACACGCGGTTTTTCTGTTTTTGTGGTTTGAGGGAAATTGTGTCCGGAACACTAACAGGGGTCGAGTTCCATCCCCAGTACCATCAAAAATCATCATCATCATCATCATCATGAATGTCCATTGCAGGTGAAAAGAGGCTGAGTGCTAGTTTTTCTTTGTCTCTGTTGTTCATTTTTTGAGTTTTGTTGTTGGTGGTGATGGTGGCGGTGGGTTTTGTTTTGTTTTGTTCTTTTTCTCTGGGGTACTAGTGCTATAGAAATTTTCAGTAATGATGGATCCAATGCTAGTTAAGGTGGAAAATAGTAAGTTTATCATACTGGTAGGCTGAGGCTAGAATAGTTCTTGAAAAGCCCCTGACCCTGCACTTGATGTGACAAAAGGTGGAAGCAGGCAAGCAGGTTTACAGGGCTTGAAATGTGACAGTGATTCCGTGATTGGAGTTGGGAAGGCAAGGAGGAGAAACTCCTGAGTAAGATACTGACATATGTGTCTTTGACAAGGAGTTGCCTGGATACCTGTCCTCCTGAAAGTCGCATATCAGTAGTTACATTCTTAGTTAAGAGTTTAAGAGTTTTTCACTCCCTCCTCCAAGCCAGTGAGCTGATGATAGCAAGGAGAGTGCCTTGCAAGATAATGGGAATGGCCCCTTCCTCTTAGCAAAACAAAGCATCAGCCTGATAAGAGAGACATAACAACTTAATTTAAATACTACTCTGGTTTTTATAACACAGGGCTGCTAGGTGTAATCTCCCTTTTTCCTCCTCTCTGAGTTATGTAGCCAAATGTTATAAGGTTGGAATGTCTGTTTATGGCCCAGGAACTGGAAAGCCAGAATTAAATGCCTGGACCATCCTGCTGATTCCAAAAGAGTCCTACAGATCACACCTATGCCTCCTGCCTCCAGAGTTTCCTTTGTCTTTCAAATATGGCTGTGGTGAACACTCTCCTGCAATACAGAGGAAGGAGGAAATTTCTGCATTCTAGTAACTTTTGGGGATTGTAGTTCAGTAATTACATTAGGGATTGAACTCAAGGGCATTCTACCTCCTAGATATTCCCCTCACTTTTAAAATAAAATAATAATTTCATTGGTTCATTATAGCCAGTCACAGAAAATGAAGGGTCATATTTTCATCTCTTAAGTAGAAGCTAAAAAGTAATCAGGCCATAAGAAGGACTTCGGATAATGGATCCAGTGGAATGTTTAGTCTAGTTCTAAACCTAAAATGTGGGCATTGCTTCTTTATGGCTCAGGCACCACTCCTTTCCCTGGCCTTGCCAGTTTTTAGAGAATGCCTGGATTCCTTGGAACATGCTTCTCTTTCAGCAAAGCACCATTCTGTCCCCTCTGCTTTTGTTGTCATGTTTTCTTCTCAAACTCTGACCATCCTTGCTTTCCTCTTATAAAAACTTTTTTTATTATATCAGGCTCATCTAGATAATCCAGGATCATTTCCCATTTCAAGATTGATAATTGAATCACATCCATAAAGCTCCTTTCACCATATAAGATAATAGTACCAGGTTATAGAAATTAGTACCCAGACATATATGGGGTTCATTTTTCACCCTGAAACAGTTAGTAGGTAAGACTAATAACTCTTTCCCATCGTGTTCTATTTATCAAAATCTATGTCTCTTTCAAGGATTTGGGGCCTTTGGGTGACAGTCATCCTTTTTCAATCTCACTCTGACAAAAACATTATCAGGAGAAACAGATGACACAAGCAAATAAGGCAAGCTGAGGAAAGCTTAATGAAGGGACTGTTTATGAAGGGAAAAGCATGGGGCCCTATAAGAGAAAATATAGTACCCCACCATTAGGAGGATGCTGTTGAACTCCTAGTCCTGAATGTGATCTGTGATCAGAATTGAAAAAAAGACAAGCCTGGTGGTGAGGAAGTAGAAGAGAAGTAGGCAGGTAGGGAAGAGGCCTCGGTAGAGAAACTTAATTTCCTGAGGGGCAACGAATACTAATTAACTTCCAAGGCTCCTAAAGAGACCAGCTCTTCCAAGGTTCAGAGGTAATAATGACCAAAGCTTCACAAAACCATCTGTTTACTAATCAAAAAATCCAGGAGACATCCCTGAAGCAAGTCTGACACCTCTACTGAAAGAAGGAGACCCCTCAAAGGACATGCAATACAGAGATATATGAACCCCTAGACCAATCAACAGGGCAGTTACCCACTCTGGGAACCCCTCCCCGTTGGGGAGCTTTTCTCTCTCTCACAGGTTGCATTGGCTTTGAGAGAAGGTGGGGTGCAATTGAAGGCACTTGGCCTGGGATACACTCAGGTAGTGACCTGAAGGCCTCCACTGGACATCAAGGCCGACCAGGGCCCCTAGGGGTGACCTGCATTTCTCTTTTGGCAGATCGCGTGGACTTTGGGAGAAAGCAGCTTGCAACTGAAGGCATTTGGCTTGGGATACCCTCAAGTGTTGTCCTGAAGGCAGCTTCTGGGCACCAGAGTCCCGACAGCCCTTAGGGGATATTCTGCCACTTTTCCCTATTCCCTGCTGCTTTCAATAAACCTCATGCTCCCCTTCCTGCCATCTGCGGGTGTCATTCTTCGCTCGCTGCAGACAAGAATCCGGTAAGGAAATGCCATGTTTCTTCTCAAGAAACCCCGTTTCATCTTAAGGAAACGCAGTTTCTTCTCAAGAAACCCTGTTTCAGTGGGAGAGCTAGGGACAAAAGATATTCTAATGTTGAGTGATGCAGCAGATGGTTTTGATGTTATGGTCAAGGAAAAAGACTTTAGTGCCACTTGATCCTCCTAGGAGACTTGGATACTAAGAACTATCTAAGACTTTAAGTTCTCTTCTCCATTTGCCATTTGTTTATTTACCGTTGCCTTTTAGACTTTCACTTTGGTGGCCCAAGGAGAGTTCAGTAGTCAGCAGTCTCCCTGTACACACCCTTTTCAATGTCTTCCTCAATAACTTAACAACTACAGAAAAAAAAATAGGAAATCTTTAAAAGACAAACAGATCAAGTGCTGTGTGCATGTAATTTCAGGCAAGCACTATAGATATAGATGAAAGGAACTGCTCCATTGAAACCTGCCCTTCCCCAGCCCCTTGGCACACCATGATCACTAATTTAAAATTAGATTTTCACACAGTGCAGGCTTTATTTGCTTTTCAGAAAATATCCCCACATCATGAGCCATGAACACCTTAGAATTCAAGAAGCAAATTATAATCACCTGGTTTTGTTTCCATTACCTTGCTATTTGCTTATTGCTGCCTTTCTAATTTGTTTATTCAATCAATATGAAGTAGCAGTGGGAAATTTTTTCACAAAAAAAAGAAAACTACTTTGTGGCACAATAAAAACTGATCATTACTTATTTTCTCAATGTTGTCTATAACTTGGTTGCTCAGAATAATGAAAGAATATACTTGGAAATTTATTATAAAAACCACAGATAATTAGAAAAGTGTGAAAATTTACTCATAATGTATTTATAATATCAATTTATTTATATCAATTACATTATATTCTTTTAAATAACCAAAATAATCTGAATACATGTCATGAAATATAAATATACTTAATAAACACAAAAATATTTTCTTCAAAACTGTAAAAATAGCAGAAAATGCTACAACTACACATAACAAGGAGATGTAAAAACATGACATGACTAACAGTTTCATAACTTATGTTTTAAATGCCTATATCTGTGATAGGTCTATAAAATCTTAATAGTTATTTTTATTTTTTATCCTCTTTTGGGAATTTGGAGGAGAAATGCCCTATGCTTTATCCCTCCCTCCTCACATACACATATACTCATGTAGTCATATATACATGCCTTTATATACACTATATGTTTAGGAAAATACAATTATTTTCAAACAATCAAAAAATATTCACTTAATAAAATATCATTAGCCAGAAATTAACAATACTGATTTTTAGAAAATAATCAGACATGATTCTTCTCATATTAAAAAGTTCATTCATGGGTATAAGAGAAGAGAGTGGTTTATAAAGTATTTCAGCATGGGTATAGATAGAGTCAACTCCATGCCAGAAAGGATTAATTTTAAGATATCCTACACATTTCTACAAAACTTGAGCATTATACCTGACTTGCTTAGTAGATCAACTTCCTATTCATCCATTGGACTATTTTTTAATGTTAGCAATTCTTCCTATAGGTATGTCTTTATGAATTTATTTCACAAGTCTTTATAACAAGTAAGTGAGTTAAGTCCAATTTTGAAAGTAAGAATATAAAAAAAAAAACTAAAGAATTTCAAGTCACACGATTAATAGACCACATAGCTATCAGGCAAAATTCATAATCCCCATGATACAGATGCCAGCATCTTACAGATACACTTCAGAAGACAATCAGAATAGAGTCATACAGAGAAACACTTAGAGCTGGCCAGAAATTTTTAGTCTTGATTTCAAATAGGTTCTGTTTTTAAGGCACTAATAAGTAGATTCTTTTCAGTCGTCTATTCCAGAGGCTTTCATGACACACAAATTCTGCTACTTTCAAGACAACTATAAGTTATACTCAGATATGCTCTTTTTAGAAAAATAATTTGGGTTTCATTCTAAAGGAAGCTGCTTACTTTAATGAGAGTTCTATAGAAGAAGACCTTCCAGTAGCATTTATTTGTATTATCTTCAGTGCCCAGAATATTAGTGCTCATTGCATGAGCAAATAAAATTCCAAACAATAATTCAAAGGTAGAGAAAGAAAGATAATTATAAAAAGGAGGAGAATAAGTAGCTAAGTATAAACTAATATGTTTAATGAGACAGGCATTTCTTTAGCAATTTGGAAATTTTTTGTATGCATAGATACAACTAATTTTTTTCACTGCAGAAATAAAAATTATCAATTCTAAAAATAGGTGACTATTAATCAAAACACATGCTTCTTAAATGCCATATCAAATCATGGATTTTCTACACGTAAAAATAGTCTTTTAATATTAGGCTTTTTGAAGAAATGGCTGATTCCAGGACTGGGGCAGGAAAAAGTACTAGATGAACATGGAGCATTTTGTGATACAATAAAAAGTACTTAAAAGATAGAGGGGAGAAAAAGAGTGGGGGCATATTGAAAGGGCATGGGAGCCAACCTGAAAGCTTGTAATGGTCAAAACTGTGAACAAAAATAGTAATGATGGTAGTATTGTATTCAAACCCAAAGAATAAAGTATGCAGCCATGACCTATAATAATAAAAGCAAGTGATTAAATAGATAAATAAATGAATAAATAAATAAATAAATGGAAGACAAGAGACAACTATTTCTTCAAAACAATTCCAATCAATAAAAACAGAGGGAATGAAAGCAATATAAAATCACCATTACAATATCATGGCAAAAATTGCTGCAGGTAATATCCACTGAAGAATACTACAATTAGTTGGTGAAAGGTTAAGAAGCATGATATTTGCATAGCTTGAAAGTACCTCATTACAAATATTTATTGATCAAAAGATAAAATAAGTAATTTTACAGCAGAGGCTCCTGGAAGATGCCACCTGGATCAATGATCAAGATGAACTCCCCAATATAAGACATGTGGATATTATGTATCCCTTAATGGGATGGATCCACTGGGAAGAGCACCTTGCCTCTGTCATTCTTCCCTCAAATTCATCACCTCAATCTAATTATGAAAACACATCAGAAAACACAAATTGAGGGACTTATTACAAAGGACCTGACTTTCACTGCAAGTGTTGGGGTCATGAAAGATAAGGAAGACAAATGTGTCACAGATCAAAGGCAACTGAAGAGACTTAACAGTGCAATGTGAGATCCTAGACCAGACACTGGAACACAACAAGAACTTTAGTGGAACAACTGGAAAACCTAAATATAGTTTATAACTCAGTAAATATTTCATCAACATTAATTTCTCATTTTAATTAATATGCAATAATAAAATGGTAACATTAGGAGATGTTGGAGAACTGAAAATGGAAAATCTTTTCTAACTGTGCAATTATTTGCTAAGTCTAAAATCAACTCAAGATAAAAATTTAAAATTTTATAAAGAAACTAATTTAGATAGAATGGTTAAAAAAGGCAAAGCTTCTCCCAGAAAATGACATCTAAACAGAATCATGAAGCATTAAAATGTTACTTTCTCTAATGCAATCTATAATGTGATATTTTCTTCATAGTTAAAAGATAATTTGTTAAAAATATTTTATATTAACATTTAATTGTTTTAAAACTTATAATTTAACAGATTAAGAGTAATTCATCTAATATGAATAGTCTATAAGCACATGTAAAGATAGTCAATATTACTAATCATAATTTTAATATGGTAAAAGTATAGGTAGAAGTTTGTGAACTTGGTGTTAATATGCAAGTAAATGAGATGACAAATGCTCAAGAAATATGAAATCTCAAAAATAACTATTTTAACTACATTTTCAATATTTATATTACTTTATTTTAAACTTTAGGAGGCACATCATAGTGACTTCAAAATTTATAAGATTTAAGACAAATAAATGTTAAATTATATCTCTTTCTACCTTCACCCTCTTCCAGGTCAATTCCTAAAAAATTCTCTTGGTCTTTTCTATATAGTCACCTCTTACTATTGGAATTGGACAAATAAATTTAGATACCTAATGATTAAAAAGTATGTTCTATAGTCACATTGTTTAGGAACATGGGTTGATCACAACAGAAGTAATTTTGAAGATCACCTAATCCAGTGGTTCTCAACTCCATCAGACCAAATGCCTCTTTATATGACAAATATTTAACAATAGCCCTGTTATTATTCTGCAATTAGAATTCAGAGAGTATAACCAATGAGCACACAATTTTAATATTTGTTTATACTTCTGTACTCTGGTAAAAAGGAGAATTGCAAAGAAATTAATTTCAAATAACGTGCATGCTAAAGTGGAGATGCTTATGTACAACTAAGAAACACAATGAGGTAGTCAGCCACATAAGCACTATATAAATTAGCAAAACTTCTGCTACAAATGCATAGGGACACAAGAGTATTAGCAACTCAAATTCCATGAGGAACATGAGGTTAAAACATCATATCCTGGATGACAAACAACTCTCTGAAAGTTCTAAAGAAAACAAATTAAAAATTTCTCCCAAGGTACACAAACTGATTCCTATAATATGGGGCATCTGTTAAATTTTGTACCTGTATTTCACTTAAGAATTCTTTATATAAAATGAGTTAGGTTCTTGATTCAGAAAATTACACAAAAAAAAATTTAAAAAAAAAAGTTTTGTCTACCTAAATGAACATTCAGTGGGACATTCAAAATTCATACTGGATGAAGGACCATCTTTCAATGCAACACCCTTTTATGCATTTCAAGACATTAGACATTTCTTATTTCTACCTTATAAATGTGAGTTAAGTTTTTCCAATCATTTTGGCAATTAAAAACATCCCCACAGTTTTCCAAAATGTCCCCCAAGGACATAAAATCCACTGATAGAGACCAGCCTTCATTTAACAGAAATGGAAATTGAAGCTTGGAGTCTATACTCCCCCATGCTTACAGAGATAGTTAAAAGATCAGACCAAGGCAGGAATGACACAAATTCTTCCTAACATGCTGTGCTGCGTTCCTTCCATCCTTCAGTTTTTGGCATTCGATATGTAAATTACAACTTTCCCATGCTACATCAACACTAAATACAAAAACTGCTGCCTCTCTTCAAAAATTTGTTTATATTCTCCCTTGAGATCCATTAGCTGTAAGAGCCAAAGGCATTCTTTCCAGCTTTCCCTGTGAATCAGCTTTTGGTCCACTTTCTTATTTCTTCCCTACTGTATATTAGCCCCAAGCCAAGTCTGCTAAAATACACCTAAAACCAGGAAAAAGTTAGTTATGAATATCTCTAATCATATACATGGCCTTTTCTTTGCTAGAGAAAAATAGGTCAAGATCTCTCTAGGTATCTAGTAGCATTCTCTGAATCTTATGATTTTATGATCTTTCACCTGACACATGCAGAATTAGGTCTAAAAATTACAAAGTTGAAAGGAGGAATTGTGAGGATTGCTTCACAGTTAATATAATACAAGTTGAAATTTCTCTTCAGCCATCAACATGTTTTAGTACACTGCCAACTGAACCACTTTGAAACATATTTCATCCCTGATAAATAAGATCATATTTTTTATATTATAGTAGGTAATTAGTTCTCCAAATAGCCTCGCATTGATGGAAATATTTACTAAAGAACACGCTTTTATTATACCAGATACCTTTCATATACATTCTACTCTTGAACTAGATAAAGCTATTGTGCTTTCAGTTTCATTCTGTGACATTTTGGTACTAAATAACAGTCCTTTGTGCAGGAAGAAATAGTTTCCAGGGAAATGTTCTTAATATTAGCATTCTTTGTATTGATAGGATCCCTAAACAAAGTGTCAAAATGAGAAGAGCTTTTATCTCCAATGATTCTGTAGACACCTTAAGATAAATTAGATACCTTTACTCACATAAAGGATAATTAAAAACATTGAATTTAAGGTTCCTGAAGTTATTTCTAAAAGTATCCCATCCTATAAATGTAATATATTTCTCTCTGATATATTTTTGCTATATATTTAAAACTTATCAATTTATTGACTTGTTAGGGATTCTAGTTAGATGATTTTAACAAAAAGTCAACTGTAATTTTAAAAAGGCTTGATATGCAGTAAAAAAAATCTAATGGCATTTTGTTCATCAAAGATTAAATGCTTCAGACGTATTAGATAATAAGAAATTGGAAGATTAATTTTATTTAAAATATGGATTTGTGAACAAAATACTAGGTATTAGCTTTTAGAGAGTATATTTGTATATTTATCAGTCTCCAAATGAGAATAAAATGTTTTTGTAATGCACAAAAATCCCTTCCTTTCTTTTCTATTTTGTTTCATGTGCTTCTACTGCCATTATAAATACATACTTGCACACCCTAAAACAAGTATGGTATAGGCTAAGAAAGGTACATTTGACTGTATTCTGCTCAATTGAGAGACAGGTGCTAGGCATTAAGAATAACAAAATATGTAGAAGCAGAGATTAAAGATAGTGGAATAAAGAAAGATTTTATTTTGTTTGCTTTGAGAATCAGAACTCAACCAGTATGAAGACTGCTTCTTGGAAGGAGAAAAAAAGCAGTCAGAACTCAACAAAAGAAAGACCATTGGAAGCTGGTTGAATTTGATGCTGCATGTAGTAGAGAACCGAAAAGCATACCATGTGAATTCTCTGGTGAGAGGAGAGCAGAGATGCCACCATCTTGGTGATCTTGCACTGGATCTGATGGCTTCTGGGACCCAGATGTTCTTAGAAACCAACCCCAGCAAAAAAGAAGCAGAATATGTGGAGCCAGTGATTGCAAAAAAAAAAAAAAAAAAAAAAAAAAACAAACACAAAAAAAAAACATTATCAAAAGCAATTTCATTCTTCTTTCCACACTCAAATACCTCAAAAGACTGCAGCTCCTCAGACTGCCCAGTCAACCCACCAAGACAGCAAGAATTTCCTGCAGAAATCCCAGTGGCTACATCCTATCTCATCAAGACCACTGTGAATCTACAGACCAACCAGCAAAACTACCCAGTGAACACCTGAGGCTGAAATTGAATTGATCCCTTCTTGCAGACACCTGAGTGGCACTCTTCAAGACGATGAGTTTCCAAATCCTCCAAACAGAAGCCTGCCCAGCTAAAGAAACTTGTTCAGCAACAAACAAACCCTCATAGTATGTGAATTGGCAAATAATCTTTGCATAGGTGGGAGTAGGAACTACAATGTAACAAGAAAAATTCTTAATTAAGAGACGGTCCCTAGGGACACTCAGATGGGTGAAACCTAAAGTCAGCAGTTAGCTGTGCCCCTGAAGAGTCTCCAGCAAGCACCACAGGACCACCAGCAGATGTGTATGTAAAATTAATTAACTTAGCCAACAGTGTTTTAGGATTGGAAGGCTATAAACTCCAACACAGAGGTGTTTGGTCACCAAAAGCACTATAATCAGAGACCAACAAGGTCTCACATGATCTCAGGTTCCCAGAGCAACAGTGGTGTTCCTGTAGCTAAATAACTGAAACATCCAAGTACCAGGTACAGAAGAATACAATTTGTCCCAACAAGAAGTTGGGCCTTGAAAATATAGAAGCCAGGGGCCATAAGGATTTATGTGATCACAGCTACAGATTACAAACTCAATACTCTCTCTATGAGCAGAGTTTATATCTGGTGATAACACATGCCAGTAATTGATAGTAAACCACATGATCACAACCAGATCAGTGGTCATCAAAGTTCATCTAGTTGGGCCACAAGCTTGAAAAATAGTAATCTATGGCCATGCTGAGTTTAGGCCCAGTGGCCAAAAATCCAGAGATCAGCATTCTGCAATGTTTCATGGGTTCACAACCAGCAAAGAAATGGTGCTGTGAATCATTAAATCCCAACCAACAAACAGCAGGTTCTGAACAGAACATTATAATCTATGGCTCTGATGAGTTTGGGCCTGGAGAGCACAGTGGGCTGCAGCCAGTAGCTGCAGCTGTTTATCTGCACTTACAAAAAACTATATCTTTTTTAAAGTATACGTAGGGACAAAAACAAAAGTCAGATTATGTGAGACAGACTCATTGAAGCAAATATATAGGCACAGGGCTCTCACATAAAGAGAAAAAGGATGCCAAGCCAAAAGAAATACAAAACTGAAAATTCTGAAAACATGAAAATAAAGACCAGTGAGGAAACAATGAATACCCACAATTTAACAGGAAAGAAACCAATAAGATGGAGAAAATTCCAGAATTCAAAATTTTTTATTTTCAATATAATCAAAAATCTCAAATATGAAATTGGAGAAAGTATACAGGAAATGTAAAACATATGAATAGAGATATTGACACCCATAAATAGAACCTAAAAAAGACTTTGAATAAAATGAAGGAGATGATAAATGAACTAATGACCTCAATAGAAACCAGCTCTGGTAGACTAGACCACATGAGGAATAGAGTCTCACTTTTGGAGAACAACTCATTCAAAACTGACCACACAGTCAATATAAAAAAATAACAGTATAATCACATGACCAGAATATCCAATAAATATGGGATAATATGAATTTATGGGTAATAGGCATTGAAAATGATTGAGAAACACAAATCAAGAGCATTAGACAATTCTTCAGAGAAATAATATCAAATAATTACCCAAATATAGAAAAAGAGTTGGATATTCACATATATGATACATTCAGAACACCAAGATAAAAGAAAAACTTCTCCATGACACATAATAATCAAAATTACTAACATACAGGCTAAGGGAAGAATCTTAAATGCATCAAGAACAAGAACATGGATGTTATTCAGGGGCAAAAGCAATGGGAATCACTCTGAATTTCTCAACCCAAGTCATGTAAGACTGTGGGGACTTATATGATGTACTCCAAACTCTGAAATAAAATAACTCCCAACCAAGAATGCTATATTCAGCAATGATATAGTTCAAAATTGTTAAAGAAGTAAAAACCTTTTAAGATAAGTGAAAACTAAAAGAATTCATAACTACCAACCTGGCACTAGTAAAAGCACTTAAAGGAATAAAATACAAAGAAAAGAAATAAATACTAGAACCAGAAGAGGGGCGAATTCCACCAAATGGGCAACTAAGTGAAAGAGAAATAACAACTATATCAAACAGAAAACATAACTCAAAATTACAAAAGTCAAAATTATCTCTCAATAAGTACAATGAATGTCAAAGTTCTAATCACCTATTTAAAATGCATAGATTGACAATGTGGCTTACAAAACACACACACACACACTCACATATACATATGTGAGTGTGTGTGTGTGTGTGTGTGTGTGTGTGTGTATTGGTAGCAAAATACTCATCATACAGGCAAAGATATACATAAGGAAAAGGTGAAAGGATAATAAAAGATATACCATACAAATGGAGACTGAAAACAAGCAGGGTTAGCAATGCTCATATCCAACAGAGCTAAACTATCCAGAGGAGACAAAGTAGATGCCTCAGATCTAAAGAACACCATCAGTCAAATGGACCTATTAGACACATATAGAATATTCCACCCATCTACAGCAGAGTTCACATTTTTCTTAGCTGCTCATGGAGCCTTCTCCAAAATAGATCACATCTTGGGCCACAAAGTGAACACTAGCAAATTCAAAAAAATGTGACATACTTCCCTCTGTCTTTTCATACCATAATTAAATGAAACTAAAAATCACCTATAAGAAGACCCAAATAAACCCAAATAAACCATGTGGAGACAGAATACCACACTATTGAATGAAGAATGAGTCATAGAAAAAAATAAGGGGTGAAATAAAAATTTCTAGAAACAAAAATAGAGATAAAATGAATGCAGTATTAAAAGAAAAATTCATAGCACTGAGTGCCCACATATAAACAGAAAATCACCAAATAAATAACCTAATGACACACCTCAAAGCCCTTGAAAGAAGAAACAGTCTAACCCCAAAGCCAGTAGAAGATAAAAATTACTAAAATCAGAGCAGAAATCAATGAAGTAGAGAATAAAAAAATATAAAAAAACAAGAAAACAAAAAGCTGGTTTCTCAAAAATAATTAAGAAGATAAACCACTAACCAACTTAACAAAAAAGAGAATTCAACCCAAATTGTGAAGATAAGAGCTTAAAAAGAGATATTACCACTGACAGTTTAGAAATCCAGAGGATTATCAGAAACAACTTTGAAAAACTATACTCCAACAAAATGAAAAATCTGGAGGAAATTGACAACTTTCTAGATAAATACAACCTTCCTAAACTAAGTCAAGAACATATAGAAAATTTAAATCAATCAATAACAATCAAAGAGATTGAAAGCAATAAAAAGTTTACTATCAAAGAAAAGACCAGGACCAGATGGTTTCCCAAGAAAATTTTATAAAACCTTTATAGAAGAGCTAATCCCAATACTCCTCAACTAGTTCATAAAATAGAAAGAAATGGGACTTTCTCAAATGCATTCTATGAAGCCAATATTACATTAATACCAAGCCAAATAAAGACAGCTGTAGGAAGAAACACTATAGGTCTATTATATCTTTGAGGAACTTGGATACAAAACTGCTAAAAAAAAAAATACTAGCAACACACATTCAAAACCACATCCAGAAAATCATACACCATGACAAAATAAGGTTCATCCCAGGGATGCAAGGCTGGTTCAACATTAAAAAAAATCAATCCATGTAATTCATCACATAAACAAAACCAAAGAAAAATCACATGATCCTTTCAAGAGATGCTAAAAACATTTGATAAAATCCAACATCCATTTATGATAAAAAGCACTGCAGAGAATTGGAATAGAAAGAACATTCCTCAACATCATAAAGGCAATCTAAAAGAGGCCCATTGCCACACACCATATTAAATGGGGGAAAACTTCAAAAATTTTTCCTTAAAACAGAAACAGGATAAAGATGTCCATTATCACCTTGAGACTCTAGCCAGAGTAATAAGGCAAGAAAAGAAAATAAAAGGAGTACAAATAGGAAAAGAAGAACTCAAACCTTCACTATTTACAGATGACATGATACTAAGAACACCCAACAAACTCAACCAAGAGATGTATAAAACTGATCAACAAATTCATCAAAGTGTCTGGATAAAATTAAATCTTAGAAAATGGGATTCTACAAAATACCAAACTAATGGATGTGTATCTATGTTCATAGCTGCACAATTCACCATAGCAAAATTATGAAAAAAGCCAAGATGTCCATCAACAGATAAATGGATTACAAAACTACAGGATATGTACACAATGGAATTTTACTCAGCCATTAAAAAAAAAAAACTCAATTATATCATTCTCAGAGAAATGGATGGAACTGGAGGACATAATGCTAAATGAGATTAGTCAGTCACAAAAAAACAAGAAATAAAATGCTTTCCCTAATATGTGAAAGGTAAGGAGAAATGGGTCATAGGAGGAACTCTGGATGAAAAAGGAAATCCTATAGAGGAGCGAACAAGACAACCTAAATAAGGGTATGGGAGGGAGGAAAAGGAAATTCTCTAAAACATACAATGTACTTAAACATATTGAAGTCAATTACTAAGCCAAGCATGGGAAGGAGGGATAGGGAGGAAATGGGGTGGGAACTGGGTAGGGGCTAAATGGGTGATGTATACATGTATGTCCGCACAAGTTTTTTACCCCAATATGATGCATGAATATAATGCACCAATAAAAAATTAAAGAAAAAGAAAATTGAATGCTTTTCTGTATACTAACCATAAATCCACTGAGAAAGAAATCCAGAAAATACTTCCACTCAGGATATCCCACAAAAAAATTAAGTACTTAGGAATAAACTTAATCAAGGAGTTAAAAGACCTCTACAAAGCAAATTATAAAACATTGAAAAAAGAAATTGAAGAAGACCTTAGAAGATGGAAAGATATTCCATATTGATGGATAGACAGAATAAATATTATCAAAATGGCCATACTTCCAAAAGTAATATACGGATTCAATGCAATATCCATTAAATTACCAAGGTCATTTCTTACAGAGAAGAATCAGCCCTTAAATTCATTTGAAATAACAAGAAAAAAAAAACAAACAGAAGAATCAAAGAAGTTCTCAGCAACAAAAACCATGAAGGAGGAACCACAATACCTGAATTAAGCTATACTATAAAGCCATAGTAATAAAGACAGTACAGTACTGGCACAAAAACAGATACATATACCAATGGAGCAGAATAGAAGACTCAGAAAAAAAAATCTGCACATTTACAGCCTATTTTTGACAAAGTGACCAAAAACATACATTGAAAAAAGGTACCCTGTTCAACAAATGGTATTGGCAAAACTGGCTAACCATATGCAGAAAATGGAAATAAACCCCATTTTATCACCCTACACAAGAGTAAATTCAAGATGGATCAAAGACTTGAAAATTAGACCAGAGACCTTGAAGCTCCTTGAAGTGGTCATAGGTTTGACACTGCAACACATGGGCAAAGGTAAAAATTTTCTCAAGATTTTTTTGTGCCCAAAGGCACAAGAAACTTAAAGAGCTTCCACACATGAAGGGAAACTATCCAGAACCTCAACTGAGAGCCAAAAGAATGGGAGATTTTTGCTACCTACTCCTCAAATAAAGGACTAATATCTAGAATATACAGAGAACTCAAAAAACTCAGCACTAAGAAAGCAAATAACCCTATCAAAAAATGGACATGGGAACTAGACACTTCACACAAAAAAAATTCAAATGGACAATAAATGTATGAAAAAATGCTCAAAATCCTTAGCAATCAGAGAGATGCAAGTGAAAACTACCATGAGATTTCACATGACTCCAACTAGAATGGCAAGCATTCAGAAGACAAACAACAACAAATGTTGGTGAGGATGTGGAAAACTCTAATGCATTTTTGGTGGGATTGCAAATTAGTACAACAACTTTGGAAAACAGTATGGAGGATCCTCTGAAGAATGAGAATGAGTTTACCATATTATCCAGCAATACCACTTCTGGGAATCTACCCAAAAGAATGGAAACTGAACTACCAAACTAATGTTTGTGTATCCATGTTCACAGCTGCACAATTGTCAAACTATGGAATTACCCAAGCTGTCCATCAACAGATGAATGGATTACAAAACTATGAGATATGTACACAATGGAATTTTACTCAGCCATAAAGAAAAACACAATTACATCATTTACAGGAAAATGGAAAGAACTGGAGAACATTATTCTAAGTGAAATTAGTCAGACAGTGAGTTTAGGCAGATTAGCCTGCCATTAAAGAAAAGCCCAGCTGAATTCTACAAAACCTCTACAAAAGACCTAATCCAACATTTTACAAATTATTCCATAACATTGAACAAGATAGAATTCTTCCAAACTCCTTCTGTGAGGCCAGTATCACCTTAATAATCAAACTGAATAAAGATACCTCAAGAAAAAATACAGACTAATATTCTCAATTAAAATAGAAGCAAAAGTTCTAAACAAAATACTAGTGACACACATTCAAAACCATATCATGCCAGGCAAGGTGGTCCATGCTTATAATCCCAGTACATAGGAGGCTGAGAGAGGAGGATCGCAGATTCTCAGCAAACCTCAGCTACTTAGTGAGGCCTCTGCAACTTAGTGAGACCTTAAATTAAGAATAAAAATAGGGCTAGGGATGTAGCTCAGAGGTAGAATGCCCCTGAGTTCAATCCTCAAAAATAAAAATGTTGTACACCATGACCAAATTAGTTTTATTCCATGAATGCAAATCTGGCTCAACATACACAAATTAATACATGCCATTCATCACATAAATAGAACTAAGGAAAAATCATAGATCATCTCAATAAATGCTGAAAAAGCATTTGACAAACTCTAACACCATTTGTGTAAAAACAAACTACAGAAAATCAGAATAGAAGAAACTTACCTCAATATTAATAAGGAAATATACAATAAACCCAAAGATAACATTTATAAAAGGTAATATTGATTTGGAAAAACTGAAAATTGCCTTTAAACTGAGAAACAAGACAATAATGTCCACTATCATCATTTCTTTTTAATACAGTCCTTGAGACTCTTGACGGAGAATATGGCAAGAGAAAAATATCAAAGGAATTTAAATCCTATATTTAGGGAAATCAAACTCAACTAAAAGATTTCTTGAGCTAATTAACAAATTTGGAAAAGTAGTGTAACACAAAAATCAATCTAAAAGAATCAGTAGGTTTTCTATATGCTAACCATAACTCCACTGAAAAGAATTCTAGAAAATAATTTTATTCATAATAACCTCAAAGACTATAAAATACCTAGAAATAAATCTAAGTAAGGAGGAAAAACATCTTTACAATGAAAATTATAAGACACTAAATAAATTAAAAATCTTAGAAGAAATAAATATCTCCCATGTAATTGGATATGCAGAATAAATAAATATGGCCATTCTACCAAAAGTGCTATACAGATTCAATGCAATCCCTATTGATATTCAATGTCATTTTTTGCAGACCTAGAAAAAAATCAGTCCTAAATTTCATTTGGAGAAACAAAAATTTCAGAACAACTAAAATCACAAACAACGGGAGGGGAGAAGAGGAAGATTCCTAATGTACATGATGTGCATTTACAAACATATCAAAGTCAACCACTAAGCCAAACATGAAAGGGAGGGAATGGGGTAGAAATTGGGTTAGGGTTAAATGAGTGATGTGTGCATGTATGCCTCTACCATTGTGTACTCCACTAAGATGTTTGACTACAATGCACCAATACAATTTTTTAAAAATAGCTAAGTCATTTTTCAGCAATAAGAACCATGCAGGAGGTATCATAATTCCTTGCTTCAAATCATACTACAGGGCTATGGTAATAAAAACAGCATGGTATTGGCACAAAAACAGGCACAATAGACCAATAGAATAGAAGATATAGAAATAAATCTACATACTTATAGCCAATTTATTTTTAACAAAGATGCCAAACATATATGTTGATATGTTGAAAAAAAGATAAACCTTTTCAACAAGTAGTGTTAGGCAAACACTACTTTCTACTTATTAGTACAAAAATAAAATTAAATCCCTACCTCTGAGCCTGCAAAAGAATCCACTTGAAATGGATCAAAGACCTAGAAATTAGACCCAAAACTTTGAAATTACTAAAGGAGAGTGCAGGTCCAACACTCCAACATATTAACACAGGTAGAAACTTCTTCAATCCCAAAGCTTAGGAAATTAAAACAAGAATTAACAAAAACATTTTACTCATCAAAGGAAACTATCAAAAGTCTGAAAAGCAGGTTTACAGAATAGAATATATTTGTCAGTTATTTCTCTGATACAGACATATGTAGAATTTTAAAAAGTACTTAAAAGATACAGCTCTAAAAATAAGAAATGGGCAATTGAAAAAAATAGAAACTTCATTAGCAATAAAAATATGCGTGCCAGGTGTGGTGGTGCACACTTGTAATCCCAGTGTTTGGGAGGCTGAGACAGGAGGATCTGGGTTCACAGACAGCCACAGCTACTTAGTGAGGTCCTTTGCAACTCAGTAAGACCCTGTTTTAAAATATAGAATAAAAAATAGGGCTGGGGGTATAGCTCGGAGCTAGAATGTCCCTGGGTTCCATCCCCTGTACTGCAAAAAAAAGAAAGAAAGAAAGAAAGAAAGAAAGAAAGAAAGAAAGAAAGAAAGAAAGAAAGAAAGAAAGAAAGAAAGAAAGGAAAGGAAAGAAAAGAAAAAATTGCAAATAAAAACTCACTGAGATTACATTTAACACAAATCAGAATGGCAATCATGAAGAAATCAAACAACAATAAATGCTGGTGAGGATGTGGGGAAATAGGAACTCTTCTATATTTTTGGTGAGATGACAAATTTGTACCATGGGGTGAGAATTCCTCAGAAAATTGGGAAGGAGCCACCATATGATTCAGTCATATCACTTCTGGATATCTTTCCAAAGGAACAAAAATCAGAATATTATAATAATGCATATCCATGTTTATAGCAGCATAATTCACAACAGCCAAATTATGGAATCAACCTAAGCTTCCAGCAATAAATGAATAGATTGTGTGTGTGTGTGTGTGTGTGTGTGTGTGTGTGTGTGTGTGTGTGTGTTATTGAGAATTGAACTCAGGGGTATTCTACCTCTGAGCTACAGCCCCAGCCCAATTTTTTATTTTTTATTTGGAAACAGGGTCTCATCAAGTTTCAGAGGGCCTCACTAAATAGTTGAGGCTGGCCACAAACCTGGATCCTCCTGTCTCAGCCTCTCAAGTACTGGGATGACAAGTGTGCACCACCATGCGTGGCTTAGACGAATGGATTTTAAAAAATTATGAGATGTACACACAGTGGAATTCTACTCAGCAATAAGAACAAAATTTCAGAAAAATGAGAGGGCCTGGAGAATGTTATATTAAGTGAGATTAGCCAGATACAGTAAGTGAAGGGTCATATGTTTTTTCTCATATACAGAAGCTAAGGAGTAACTGGAATACCAAAGGGAGTTCAGAGATAGATGGTCTAGGAGAAGTGGGGAGGGGAGGGAGAATCAATGAAAGAATTACTTCCATCAACATTATGTACCAATGGGAGAATATCAATGCCAATCTCAATACTCAGTATGGGGAAGGGGGAAGTGGGGAGGGAGCTGGGGGGAAGACCAAGTGCTATATAAATGTATGTCACTATAAATATGATTTACATTATATGAGACTATAATGTACCAATAAAAGTATAAAAAATAAAATATGTAGAATAAAATTCTTTTTAAGTAAAATTTAATAACTGAAATGGTTATATTCTACATTAGGTCTTTTATCTTCATTGGGTGAATTTAGCTACCCCTAGACCCGCAGCAGGGACACACAGCATGACCTCTACTTTAGGTAATAAATGGGGCTTTCTCTTGCATTCCTGCCTAGATCTACCACCTTACCAGTTCTCCAATCACTGGCGGGGATTATCTGTGAAGACTTTGCATGTAAGCTCCCTCCCTTTCTTTCTTCCCTCCCTTTTTCTCTCCCCCAGGATAGGGGAATGACACATAGCCCTGCACACATGAATTTCTAATACTATGGAAGAATCCTCCACCTGCTCCGTAGAATTTACTATTTATTTGCTGCATGGCTTATAGAAAAAGTGAGTACCCTTGGTACCAAAATCAACCTTAAAGTAAAAGTTTTTTTCTCACTATTTGTGACTATATTGCATTCTTGAATGTATTCTAAAACTGACAATATAAATCTAACAGATTTTTCATCATGATCATCTGAGACATCCAGTGTGTGTGTGTGTGTGTGTGTGTGTGTGTGTGTGTGTGTGTGTAGTTTACCATGAGCATACATAGTAGCCATGCTAAAGTTTTTTAGTCCACTGGGCAATGTCCAAGAAATATCTTTCATCCTAACTTCTGGCATGTCCTTCTATCTTTCTGTACTGGAAAAAAAAATTCATTGCTTCTATGTACTTTCCCGGTTTGTCTTTCCATCTTTGATGAAGTCCAGGAGGTTGAGCTCTTACTTGAATCCCTAGTACCACATGTGACAGGATTTTTTATATTCTGCTAAGGAAATGTGTTCTCTTACAAAGTATTAGAATTAGGATACTCAATCACTAATTTTATTAATTAGCCATGACAACACAATTGTGCTGAGGTACATACAAAATATAAAAATCCAGGACTTCCGGGAAGATGGCGACAGAGAAAAGTGGGGCTTAAGAGCCCCGCTAACAACAAATCTCCATTACCACAAAATCAGCGCCTTTCAAAGCCAGAAAACAACATCACCAGAGAAACAAAAAAAATCACCAGGCTCCAGAGAGAAAGCGGACTGAGAACAGAGCCACAGAGGAGATCCTCACGCCTGAGGACGCGGCTTCATGCCCGAGGATGCGGCAGCAGCGCCATACTGCCGGCAGGACCGGCGAATTCACGGGACGGCCACAGCAAGCCGAGGGGAGCCGCTGCGGAACAGCCAGGCGGGATTTCTTGGCGCAGAGGGCATCTAAAGCTCCCAGTGGCTGAGCTCAGCACACGCTGCAGGGATTCAGAGTGAAAATCAAAACCAAGAAAAAAACGCCAGCCCCATAGCCGAGGGCGTACAAGCGGCGCCATATTGCCACCGGTGGCAGCAGCACCGAATTCACCGAATCCCGTACAGCTACATCTGCGTACTCAAGAACAGTGAGTCAAATTGCGGGCCACAGCGGAGAAATCCCAGTACTGTACTCACTGGGACTTGACCCAGTGGGAGAGGGGCGGTGGCAGTGATATCACACCATAGGAGAACGTGCAACCTGGCACCCCCCACAGTCTAAAGCAGCCTCTATCGACTCTCTGGGTCGGAGACTCTGTGATACAACCCAGTAAAGGAGTAGTGGGGTCTGAGATACTACTGACTCAAGTTCCAGAGCACCTTAAGTGAAGTCATAGTGACCCAAGGGAAGAACCCAGAGAAGGCACAAACTTCCGAAATCATGGGAAAGAGGAATAATACTGGAGCAATGAATGCTCACAACCCCACAATATCAGAACCCGATAAAACAGAAAATCAGAGATTTCTAGAAGATCAAATCAGGAAAATAACTGTAGAAATAATAGAGGTGCTTCAAAAAGAACTCAGAGAGAGCCAAAAAGAGATAAAGGATGCAATTAATGAAGTAAAGGCCTCAATTCAAAGCACAAACAACCGATTAGAACACATGGAAAACAGAATCTCGCTCTTAGAAGATGATCATTCCAAAAATGAACGTATAGTTTCTAATCTAGAAAAAAATATCCGACAGCAGGAATCTGATATTGAAGAAATATGGGCCCATTTTAAGAGAGCTAACCTAAGAATAATTGGAATAGAGGAGGGAAAAGAAAGTGAAACCAAAGGGATCAACAATCTCTTCAAGGAAGTAATAGCAGAAAATTTTCCAGACATAGAGCAAGAGGTCGATACGCAGGTCCAGGAAACGTATAGAACTCCCTTTAGACAGGATCGGAGAAGAGGATCCCCACGCCACATAATTGTCAAAATGACTAATGTGGAAGCCAAGCAGAGAATCTTAAAGGCAACAAAAGCAAAGGGCCAAGTGACATTCAGAGGCAAACCAATTAGAATCACTCCAGACTTCCCAAACCAAGTTATGAGAGCCAGAAGGGCTTGGAGTAACATATTCCCAATTTTGAAAGAAAACAACTTCCAGCCAAAAATTTCCTATCCAGCAAAACTTTCTATCAAATTAGATGGAGAAATAAGAAGCTTCCATGACAAACAGAAACTAAAGGAATTTATGTCTTCAAACCCAGCACTAGAGAAAATACTCAAAGAGATTAACTACAAAGAAGAAATAGGTAACACACATCAGAACTAGAGAAACATGACTTTCCATCCAACAGTCAACTAAGATTGGTTATCTGTGGAGATTCATTATTTATGTTAGTCTTTTACCTATCTCTAAAGGGTATTGTTTGCCTTTATTGTTGTTAATTTTTAGGATTTCTAGTTGGAATATTAATATACCTTCAGATATAGCATTTGGAAATATTTTATCCCATTCTATTAGTAACTGTTAACTCTGTTTACATTGTCTTTGGATATACAATATGTTTTTTATTTTTTAGGGAGTTTGTATACTCTTCTGTTGCCTGTGCCATTGAAATCATAACCAAGAAATCACTGCCAATTTCAGTGTTGTGAGGTTTAATGACCCAGATTTTCTCCTAAAAGTTTATAGTCTTAAGATTTATATTTAGGTCTTTTATCTATTTTGAGTTAATACTTGTATATGGGATTAGGTAAGGGTCCAACTTTATTCTTTTCCATGTAATTATTATTTTTCAACAATATTTAGTTAAAAGATTATTATTCCCACCACCAAATGTTCGTGGAAACCTTGTCAAAAATAACTTGACAATATAGGGAAGAATTTAGCTCTAGGCTTTTATTTAACTCCAATGGTTTATATATCTGCCTTTAGAATAGTACTACACTGTTTCAATTATTGTAGCTTTATATGGTTTGAAATCAGAAAATATACATCTTCTAGCTTTATTCTTTTTCAAGATCATTGTGGGTACCTAGAGTCCATATTCCATATTAGGATAGATTTTTTTTCTGAAAAATAAATATATAAATATATGATAGTTTCACCTAAAAAATAGAAAAAATAGATTCTCTGGTAAGAAAGAAAGCAAAAAGAAATATTGAAATGTTATCTTTAAGTCATCAAAAGCTTGGTATCAGACAAATGAAACTGTTATGTGAGATTATCATTTTTAATTTTTGATAAATTGCTATAATACTAGATGTCAACCACTAAGCCAAGCATGGGAGGGAGGGATAGGGAGAGAATGGGGTGGGGATCGGGTGGGGGCTGACTGGGCAATGTGTGCATGTATGTCTACAAAAGTATGTATCCCACTATGATGTATGAATACAGTGCACCAATTAAAAATTTAAAAAAAAATCCAAACTTGGCTGATTAGGAAGAAACTATTTTTTTAAACAAGAAGGAAAAAAATATTCACAATAGCGTTTAGAACAGAAAGCATAATTTGCTTAACTATAAAATGAATGTCACTTGCAATCACAAAAATACATTATTGCTATTGATCCTTTAAAACTAATAAAGTACAACATGTATCCTGGAAAGTGATCATTAAAAGCATATTGCTAAACTGCATCATGCTGTTAAATAAGCATTTGTACACCAATTCTGTGTCGAGTAACTGTAACAGTGTAAAATTGGTTAATGATGCTTTAAAAAAATTGGCCTGGGAATAGTACAGGAAAGAAAAGAAAACAAGCCATTTTTCATCTCCTCAATTCAGTGACTACATCTTGATTACCAAGTCAAAGCCACTCCAGTATTTCCCTAGAATCTGATTCGCCTAGCGCTCATTTGGTAAAAACATAAAACTTCTCATTATTGCTATAAAAATTTTATGGACATTCTAATAATAGAAACTCTACTCTGCCTTCTAATAATAATGTTTACAATGATTTATAAAAAAATCAAAATTAGAAAAAAGAGATGCCAATCTGGTTTTCTTAGGGCAAAGCAAGCGGATCTCATTAATGGTATTCTGGGTACTTGTGTCCCACAGATCTATGGTGCGAAAACCTGCTTAAGGCAACATTTTTATTCTTTTATTCCAATGTTTGTGGGTGTAACTGGTTGGCTGCTTACTGAGCTGCCCACTTCATCACATTGAGGTATGAAATTTTCTACTCATAGCCACTCTGAACACTAAAACTTATCACTTTGCTGGTTGTAACATTCTCAACTCATGCTCTCACTCTTAACATTTTTGGTTTTCAAGGCAGATTCTGCAAGTATTATATGACTTCTTTTCTAGCACTTGAGGAACTTACAAAGGAGATTAGATTAACCAGCAATATGTCTGAGTAACTTCCTATAGACGGGCACTTAAAAGTTTGTTTCAGGCCAGGCGTGGTGGCTCATGCTTGTAATCCCCGCGCTTGGGAGGCAGAAACAGGAGGATCGCGCAGGTTCAAAGCCAGACGCGCTGGTTTAAGAGACCCTGTTTCCAAAAATTAAAAAGTATAAAATAGGTCTGGGAGTGTAGCCCAGAGGTAGAAGGGCTTCCAGGAACCCCAGTCCCACCAATAGAATGACTTTTAAAGATTACTTAAGCTAATCAATTTACTAAATAACTAAACATATACACTTAAAATATCTACAGTGACATTAGTTCTTTGCTTCTCATTCAATTTTCAGCTGATTCTGTGTAACGAGACAAAATGAAACTCCAAAATGTGTGGTATCTTGAGCCTACCCACTCCCCAAGAAGAATAATTAATTTATTATTTCTCAAAAGGGTTCAAATATCTGAAAACAGTAATCATATTTATGTTTATATTTTGTTTTTTCTCCATCATGCCAAATATGCCAAGTTTTTTTACATTGTCGTTGTAGGATATGATTTCAAATGTCTAAAACAAAACACCCACCTCTCTAGAAATCAAATGAGAGTTAGAATCTAGAGTGAACCAAGGGGCAGTAAGCTCCCTCAGGTGGCCATAGGTGAAACAGCTCTGAGCCAGATCATTGAAGGAAAATTTATGATCTAAGCTCATGACAGTTAATACCAATAACAACTCCAGGATGGCAGAAACAGGATCAATAACAGAATCATATGGCCCAGCAAGCACAGGCACAGGCTGAATACACCCAGGAGCGTCTCCCAGAATGCATGAGAGTGTTGGTGGCTCAATTTTACTAATTTTTCTGTGGGCATGTGAAGAGCTAGCTCAAAAGCGGCACATGACGACAAAGAGAGTCACCCCAGGGCCTCCCTACAAGATTTAGAAAAGTTCCAATTACTACAAATGGTCCAATGTCCCAAACAGAATTGTCTGGACTATGATGGTCCATACAACATGATAATATATGAGTATACAATAAAATTAAGTAATGAATCTTAATTACAAGTTTTCTTTGATAATGTAAGATTTTTAACATTTTAAACAAAAAAAATCAAAGTTTAAAACAAAGATAATCTAGAATGCTTAGCACAGGGAGAAACACCTCTATATCAGCAGACAGTGCCATAAAAACTTAATTTCTAATATCCCTAAATTTGAACTAGCCTATATGGACATAAACAGTAATTAATAAACAAACTGTAGTAGAAACATGTAACATAAGACTATTCATCAAAGAAAAACAATAAGCCGTGAACTACTGACCACACAAATAACATGGTTGATTAAAAAAATCAGGATGAGCAAAAGGAGGAAGATATATGAGTTTGCACTGTATACTTAGAACTACATGGAATTCTAGAAAAGTCTAATCTGAAGTTGCCTAGGGCTTGAGGTAGACAGGTGAATTAACTTCACTTGGGACACAAGAGAACTTCTTTTGAGGTGATGAAAATGTTTTATATGTTGAATATTATGAGGGTTACATGAGTGTATCCATTTTTCAAAATACATTGAACTCTATACTAAAAATACATATATTTATTACATGTTGATTTTTTGAAAGGCATTAGAAAACTTCAATGCAGTTGATTTTTTTTTAATTTTAAAAAGAGGGATCAAAAAACCAGTTAGTCTCTTAAAGTACATTAGGGATATGAAAAGTCAAGAGTAGAAACAGTTTTTATTGATTTTTTTATAGAGCTTTTCAGATGCTATTAGCCCACCTTTCCCCCAAAGCAAGGGATGGTATGTCTTTCCATGCCTCAAATCTAGTGTAAAAGCTCAACAGGACTACTCAGAAAACCTAATAACTGCTATTTCAAAGTGGAAAAGAGACCAGATTACCTGACTCACACTTGAGAAATCTAAGGCTAGAAACTTGCCAGCACTTAAATGGTAAATCAAAGGTGAAGCAGCAATTTGGTGATTATCCTGCTTTCCTAGAATGCATTAGAACAAAAGGTGCTAGAGAACTTTCTGGGAGCTATGTGCAAAAGGGCCCTAGAGTGGCATAGTTTTAGGTCTTGCCCAGAAGAGTGGGTAGAAAGATGAAGAGCCCTCAGCAGAAAGTTGCTGGGTAGAAGTGGCTGAATTCTCAGAGTAAAGCAGCAGCTCCAGGGACTGTAGAATCTCTAAGGAACCTACAGATGAGTCCCACTGCAGAGAGAATCACATCAAAACATTCACCATGCTCAGGGAGGATGAGGAGAGCATTTATAGTATCAGTAAAGAAAACCTTTTCCTGTCCTATTTTATGTCTTCCTACACTGTCACCAAACTCTAATCTTAGAGGAGTTAGAAGCCATGGTTAGAAGGCAGGGAATAAAGAGAAAACATTCAAGGATGGAAGAGAAGAAGCAGCTTTCAACAGATTTCCTTTCTAACCACTTCCAGCCAGCCCATGGAGAGCTGGAGTTCATGAAAAGGAGTTTTCACTTGGAAAGTGGAGCATCTTCCAGACTTTCTAGACAGTTGAAAGAAAAGTAATATTCCCACTGAATGATGTTTAAAGGAGTAAGAAAAACATGAGTAAGATTGCCTTTTGATTTATCCCATTATTTGTGCCTATTGTAAAGAACAGTTTCAACACTAATTAGTCTACATCATGGTGTTGAAGAAGCACATTGTATGTGGATCCACTGTGCAACAGGAGCCATGCAGAGGCCCCTGATGCCAGAGCTTTACACACATTATCTCTGTGATGGTTGATCTCTGTTTAGTCACCAGACTAAACAACACTTCTAGCTTGAGGTGAGGTGAATATCTGAATCAGTAAACTCTGTAGACTGCTTTCTCTGTGTGAGTAGATATCACCTAATCTTTCAGGATCCTGAACAGAAGAAAAGGTACAAGAAGGAGAAAATGTCACTTTATTTTCCCCTATCTCTCTGATGAGGCAGGATATCTTATTTCATCTTCTCCTGCTCTTGGCTAGAATTTATACCATTTGCTCCTGGCTGTCAGGCCTCAGGACTCCAGTTGAATTACACCACCTGCTTTTTTGGGTTCTCAGCTTGTCCATGGCAGATCTATCAGACTCCTCAGCTTCTGTAATTATACTCCCTAATGGTTCTGATTCTCTATAGAGCCCTCAGTGATACAAATCTCTCCACAACTTCTGAAGGACTAAAGAAGAGCCCACTCCTACGTGAATTAGCCACTGAGCCCTGGGCTTCCTACTTCTTAGATGACTGTCTTACTAAATTAGTTTAATCTGATCATTTCTAAAGTCAAAGGCTTTTTTCTTTTGCACATAATAATTATACAGCAACTGACTGTTGAATAAGCCAATGAACAAATCCATTCAACCAAATGATACCAAATGCCTGTCACCATTCAATTGAGATTTTTTTAGTTCTTACAGATTTCTTTCAATTTTGTTAGGCATTTACTGCCAAACATAGAGTTGCATTTGGCACCACTCATTAGAAAAGTCACTTTTTGTTGTTTTTGTTGTTTTGGTGGTACTGGGGTTCCTGGAAACCCTTCTACCTCCAGGCTACACTCCAGGCCTATTTTATATTTTTATTTGGAAACAGGGTCTCTTAAGCCAGCAAGGCTGGCTTCAAACCTGCGCAATCCTCCTATCTCTACCTCCCTAGCACAGGGATTACAAGCATGTGCCACCACACCAGGCAAAAAGTAACTTTTTATTGGTTAAAATAAAAACTTAATTTTGCCAGTCAAAAATAAATAAATAGAAATGGTCATCAATGCTGACTTATTCATTTATCATTTATAGAATGTTTACTTTAAACCAATGAATCAGAACTCAACTATATTTGTCCAACACCCAGTGACTTAAACCAAAAGTAAAAATTGTTGACTTAAACAACTAAAAAATCCTCGAGTAAAAAGCTCTTTAGTTTGGCTTACTGAAACCACCAGGCCTCCACCTTTCTTCCTGTCTTGCAAAGCTCTGCTACTTCCCAAGTAAGTCCATTTTCAGACAGCCTCTCCTCACATGGTAATAACATGGTTATTTTCCCCATGATAAGTACTTTCAAGATTAAAGTCTATAGGAAAAGAAAGAATCTGCTTTCCTGGTAACATTTTTTAAAAGTCTCAGAAGTTAGTGCCTGGGGATAAAGAGTTAAAAATCTATTTCCCCTGCTGCCTGAGAACCTGACCTTTGATCAACTGAGCTCCTTCCCGCAGCCATCTGGAAAGAGTCAAGGATCAGCCATATTGCTAGACAAACACTGCTTACAATAAAAATGACCCTGAATCAGTAAGTTGCACAAGAACTTGAAGGAACTATAAATCCAAGATGATTAAATAACTGACAGGGCTGCTGTGCTGTGAGCATCCCTCAGCCCAGTCACTTTTAGCACTGACATTTCTTGCAGAGACCCTTGAAGTAAGGCTATGGGTTTGTTACTAACAATATTGGTTCTTATCTTATAGGGTATGATTTCCTCTCCTGTGTGATATGGATCTTGTTTTCTTTTTTTATAATTCTTTAAAATGACAATAATTTTATAGAGTTATGAGATAATTGTGATAATCCAATATATGTAAACAATGTGTCATGATAAAATCAGAATGATTAGCACTTCTATCTCCTTGCTTCTTTGTGTTTGAAAGCTTCAAATTTCTCTCTTCTGATTCTTCATAAAATTTATCATACATTATTGTAAATTACAGTAAACATACTGTACTATAGAGCACAAAACTTGTTTCTTCTATCAAACTTTATTTTTATACCATTGCCCAACTTTTCCCCACTCACTTTTCCCCATCCCCCTCACCTTCTCAGTCCCTAGTATCCTGCTCTCTTCTTTGAGATAACTTTTCTAACTTCCACACCTGTAGTATTTTGGCCTTATTTTCTTGCATCTGAGTTATATTGCTACGCTATTGCTATATAGGACTCTTGCAAACAATGTCTAATGTCACTCCACTGGCAAGCCAAGTTTCCTCTTCTATAATCTTCTGAATATTGTAGTATCAAGAGTGACAGATTTAGGACTTCAGATGTAACTCAGAAGTAGAGCACTTGCCTAGAATGCATGAGTCCCTGGGTTTGGTCTCTACCATCACACACACACACACACACACACAAATGGAAGTGAGTTTCAAAATCTAGTTGAGTTGTGATGATCCCCTGGTAGGTGTTGCAATATCTATAAACAGAGAAAAATAAATGACAGGTTGGAATAAACTTAGGTTTACATGTTTTTTCCCCCTGGAGAACATAGAATTGTTTGGCTGAAGTATAGGGCTAGAATGTGGGCCAGGGGTTCCTAAAAAGCCCAATCAGAGTTCTTACCAAATGGAAGAATTTAAACCCTGATGCCCGAAACAGCAAATATATTGCTAGGTAATTGATTCTTTCCTGCATAGCACAGAGCAGAGGGAAATTCAAATTCTTTCTTTCCTGCATAGCACAAAGCAGAGGGAAATTCAAATTCTTGCCTCAAAGGACAAAGAATAACAAATCAGAAACGTATGAGTATGCATGAAAATAACCAAGATTAGTATTTTTACCACCTACTAAAAAGTCAACTATGTGGTACCTCTTTTTTTTTTTTGGTGGTGGTGGTACTGGGGATCCTGGAAACTCTTCTACCTCTGGGCTACACTCGCAGACCTATTTTATACTTTTTATTTGGAAACGGGGTCTCTTAAGCCAGTGAGGCTGACTTCGAACCTACGCGATCCTCCTGTCTCTGCCTCCCAAGCGCAGGGATTACAAGCGTGCGCCACCACGCCCGGCATATGTGGTACCTCTTTAGAAATGATAATCTACAATTAAATGTCAGCTTATTTATTAGAGGTACCATCAAAGGATTCAGCAATTACTAAAAATCTTCTAATGCCTTTAAGTGTTTTATTACTTTTCTTCTATCAAACTTTTTCAAGTGAAAAATATTGAAATTAATTTCTATTCAAGAAGCAGTTAAGAATACAGACACTAAACAAAGAGTGTGCCACTTTGAAATCTACTGCCTCTAACTAGCTGTTGATTTTATGCAAAATTAACTTTCTAGAGCTCATTTTCATATAGAAAATGGAGGTGATATATACCTCACTGGGTTATTTTGAGAAATAAATGAGTAAAAATACATTTAAAACATAATGGTGCCTATTTGAAAAAAAAAGCAGCAGTAGCCATTATCTAATGTTATTAACATCATCCATACAAGAATTTAAAGTCAGATGCATATAATCTGCATCTCAGCCTATTTTTTCCCCTAGTTATAGGTATTTCCATGTGACTCTGGGAGGAAACAGGCAACATGGTAGAGAGAAAGTTTTATTTAATCAAATCAGAAAATGTGATTAACACAGCCCAAGATTTACAGAAATGTGATTCTAGAGAAAGTCAATCATTTGTGAAAATACTCCTATGCTCTGAAATTTGGAGGTTTAGGGAGACTCGGGGATCTACCCCTGGTAAATAAAGAGCAAGGGTCGGATAAAACTTCTGCAAATGTGGCCCAGCTGCAGTAATGAATCCGTGATACACACAGGTTAGTACCTCATCATTTCAGGAAATAACACTGCAGGGCTCATTATGTGTTAGGCAGTGTCCTTGAAAAGCTCACAGCCTAGTGGGCAAGAAAGGTCCGTAAATAAATAAATGCAATGCAATGCGCTAAGTGCATCAAGGGGGCATGGCCTGGGTGTCCTCTTTCCACAGCCTTGCAACCCAGGGGTTAAACCCTGGGATTCCTTTTAGTCAGATTATCTTCACATCATTCCACTTCAGTAGCTCCTCTGTGCCTCTATAAGAACACATAATGGTAAATACTACCTTTCCCACTCCTCAGATCATGCAAGCCAGAGTGAGTTAATGTACATTAAACCATTGAGCTTTTCTGAAATAAATTACTGTTCAGGGGGGAAAAAAAATCCCAAGGGACTGTCACTGAGATGATCACGACATTCTTCAATCTGCTTTTATCTTTTTTAAAAGAAAATGTTTGAGCACAAATGAAGCATCGCCATTATTTCAGAAGCATAGAGAAGGTGAATACCACCAAAATACATAATAGCCCGCAAAATGAAAACCTATGCTCTATTCTGATGAGAGAGACTGACTTGCTAATTTTCTTTCCTAACGCTCAGTTGGGACAAAAGAATTGCTTTGAAAGAACTCTGTAAGGGTTTCCTGTTTTTGAATAGGGATGAAAACAATCAATAGGAATAGAAATACAAAAGAATCTTAGAACTGAAAGTAGAGAGTATCTACCACTTTATTTCAAGAACCTTAAGGAGATTAAGTGGCTCATTTAAATTAATGGAGGAGCCAAGAATAGCAATCAAGTCTAAAGTTCTCCCCACCAATGGGGCACCCCCATTATTTTAAGGTCTATCATTATATTGCTAGGATTGTAGGCTTATAGTTTCTGTGGTTTGAATTCATAGCAAGTTAAATAAGCTTTTGTTTCCAAGACTTTTCTACTATTTTTAACACTGCTTTTGCAGAAGGGGGGGAAATCTTTCTAAATTTTAAGAAAACTCACCAGTAAAATGTAAATAAAATAAAACCTTCCTAACACACCACTATTCAGTTCCACTCTTGTATGTTAATACTTTTTAATATGAGATGAGATAGCTTTAATAATGTTTCAACTGAGTGCTAGTTTTTATTAGCAAAATTATCAGAAAAAGTAGTTTTTCATTTTAAAATAGTATGCTTTCTTTCTAATCCTAAGTAGCTTTGAAAAATCTCATTTCTACTTGGTCAGCAGAACAGCTGCATTATTCCTCCAGTCTGTTCTACACTAAGCCGAAATCCCGAGGATTCATCAGTAAGTAGCTTGTCAGTATTTTCTTATGTTCATTCTCACTGGCGACTTCCTCCTTTTTTCCTTTTATTTGAAACAGTATCTATTTTATTACATCTTGATTTTTTAGGGGGTACTGGGGATGAAACCCAGGGGCATTCTACATCCAAGTGATACCCCTAGCCCTATTTTTTATTCTTTATTTTGAAACGGGGTCTCACTAAATTACAAAGGGCCTCGCTAAGTAGCTGAGACTGGCTTCAAACCTGCACAATCCTCCTGTCCCAGCCTCCCAAATGCTGGGATTACAAGTGTGCACCACCATTGCTGGGCTCTACATCTAGATTTTTTTTTAACCCTCAATTATTACCCCAAATGTAAATACTGGAAGTCTAATAGAAGGTGTCAGCACAAGTTTGATTTTGAGTCAGAACTGTCCCCAGGGAGAAAACATTGTAAAGAATATTAAAACACTTTTATATTGTCAAATTTCTGTTTTTGCTGAAATCCATTATACTTTATGCTTTCACCAACTGACATTAGACTTGACTCATTTTTCCCCCTCTTTGAAACAAAAGTGCTTAAGTTTCTTAAGTATGTGATGGTTCAACCCACTAAAAGTGCTGAAGGATTTAACTGTTGGAGAAGCACAGCTGGAAACGCATCATGAACTAAAACCACGAGGACTCACTGTCATATTTTCTTCACCTACCTTAATGGCAGAAGCTTTTGACACCCAGCAATGTGTTTCACTAACATAAAAGAACAAAATGAGAAACAGGCAAATTTGCAAATTATCTTGCAAAGTTACTTCCCTGAACTTGGACTGAAATTGTGTAAAGGTAACCACAATAGAGTTCTATCAAGGATAGTATATTTTAGAATACCTTGCAAAAAGGATTCATTTTTTTCACTTTGGCAAACTTAAAATGCTTTAGTTCCATTACCCTGGTAGATGTTGGACAGAAATGCTCCTCTCCTATTTACTGCCAGCTTTATAATAAACATTTTATTGTGACCATTGTCTGAGGCCTATTCCTGTTTTCATTGCTGTGTTGTTTACCACTCCACCTCTTCAAAATATTTTACAAGAAGTGGGGACTAGGGAGATGGAGAGAAGCTTCTAAAATTGTAAATAATCATTTTTAATGCTTTCGTCAATAAGGTCATTCAGCGTTCTCCACATTTGTGTGAGATACTGGCATCAGGAAAAGAGAAAGCAAAGAGCAGATAACACTAGAGGCAAGGAATGTCAGACAAGTGTACCAGGAGGAGGGGCAAAGGCATCAAGGGCACAAGTCAAAGTAGCTAGAGCAAAGATAATCATCAAGAAAGGAATGACAGACTGCAAAATTAAGGGGCTAGGGCTCAGGAGAGGAAAACTCAATACCATTTCAAAGAACATTTGGTCTCAATGAGAAAGAAAGGTGGGGGATTTGGGTGAGTGTGGCATTTCCATCTTTGAACATCTTACAGAAAAAGCACTTTTAGATGAGGCCAAAGTCAAGTAGAGAATAATGAGAAGGGGGTGGTGACTCAAAATGGAGCTGAGGGACCAAGCTGAGAACAGATCATGGCACCAGGAAGCCGGGTTCAGTGATTTATGTTAGAGACTCTGAATGAGGCACTAACTACTCTTCATTCTGGACTTTTTGAGGATGTTTATATTGGGAATATTGTTGAAAGACACATAGAAAAGGTTAAGTGTGCATTACCTGCCCATTATAAGAGATTCAGGGACCTGAAGTTCAAGGTGTCCATTCTCAAATCCAAACCAGTTTATTTTCAGGAATCATCTGGTGCTCCTCATTATGGGAATTAGAAAAAATGATGGTATTCTGGTTTCTGCTATTACTGTAAGTAATAAATGGGTCTTTATTCCAAGATTCAGTAGTTTCAAAGCCTCTACCAGCAGCCATAAAATTGTTCCAGGTTAACTTGTCAGTTTGCAAATAGGGTAAATCTCAGACCCTGTACTTTCTTGTCAGTTGGACAAGGAGGATAGGGTGTTAGAAACCACATGGATTTCTGGAAGAAAAATTACAAGCACGTTTTAACAAAATATGAGGCATGATTATGGGAATTGGTAGTAAACACATTGCTCTAATGGCATGGTCTATAAATAAAAAAAATCCTTCAAGGCACTGTTTAGTGAAGGGGGGACAAATATGGAAATGGTTGCAGTCCTACTCCCAGGAAGGAGGTTCCAAGACAAGTGCATAACAGTGTCATGGTTGTTGCTGGCTCTCTTTGAGTGAGATGATTTCCTGCCAATCATCAGCCTCAGTTTCTCCCTGTCGTAGTAAATGGTATCAAGACTCATTTTGTCCTTGGATCTTTTATCATGAGCCAGAAGCATGTTTATTGACATCCTTGAAAAGATGATCTGGAACAAAGGAACTTAGCATTTCACTCTTAAATTGTCCAAGAATGCAAGAGACACATGGAAAAACGGTTTCAGAACAATCTCTAGTTCTATCTCTACGCTATCTTAGTGTCTGATGCATTGTCCTATGAGTATACTGCTCTATCAGTCACTAATTAGTGGCTGGGACCAAATTCATTCAATTTGTCTAATGAAACATTTAATTAAAGCTCTTATCAACAGGACTTCAAGCATTATTGATCTTGGTAACCAAGTCTCAATCAGGGTCCCAAGAGCCAGAGAGCTAAACAAATCTAATAAATGACCAGTCTAACTTGGGAAGCCAGTTGGCTTTCTTCTTAAGTCTCTGTATTGACCTTTCTGCTTACCCCCAGACATTAATCCATGTACAGAAGGATGTGCTCATGATTTCACAGACTCTGCCTTGGCCCACAAGGAAGATTTCAAGAGTAATTCTATCATTCAAAACAAGCAAAGCCAGTGAGCTCAAGCTGTCCTGAATGCTTTTGGGGGACAAAGTGATGTCACTGCTCATTTAAGCTAATTTTGGAGACAAATTTATCAGCTTTTCTACTTGTTTAACTCAAGTTTCAGGGTAAAATGTCCACAGGATGGACATAAATAATGTCAGGTGTTCCTTCACAAAACTCCTGAGAGTAACCACAGGTAGTTTCACCTAAGCGACTCCATCACAGTTGTCTGAGAGTGACATGGTCTACAGATGTTTCCTTAAACATGTACAGTTCTCATAACCACCCCTAAGAAGCAAGTATGTTATCTGTGGAAGGAGGCAGAACTATATATTATTTTGCCTCTTCTAGACAATAATACAATATAATTAAACAGCCTGCACTCTTTTGTGTAAGATCTCTTTCGCTCAACATAGTTTTTTTTTGAGGTTCATCCATGTGGCCACATATAACAGTAGTTTCTTCCTTTATATGACTAAGTAGCACTCCATCCAGTGACCAGACTCCAGTTTATACATTTTCAATTGATGGACATCTATGCTTTTTCTGCTTTATACATTGAGCTATTATGAACATATTTGTATAAAGTCTTTTTGTGGAAAGAGAACTTTTCATTTCTCTTGGGGAAGTATATACAAGTAGAATTGCAAACTTTGGCATAAGCATATATTTAATGCTTTTGTTTGATTTTTTGCTTTTGTTTTATTGGTGCACTGTAATGATGCATCATGATGGAATTCAGAGTGATAGTCATACATGCACATAGTATTTGGTGATGAGCCTCATCCCGGTTCCCACCCTACTCCCTGCTCCTTCCCATGCCAGACACTGAGCTTGGCATTGGAAAATTTGTGCATGTATACCATATCCATTGAAGTTTTTCCATCATGGAGTATCCCTCCCCCCGACCTGTCACCCTCCTTTAGGCCCCCTTCATTTTTTTTTAAATGGTAGACTTTTTCCCAAAAAGCTTGTTACATTTCTACTCTAAACAGCAAAGCATAAGTCTTAGCCAGGCATGGTGGCGCATGCTTGTAATGCTGGTGCTTGGGAGGCTGAGACAGGAAGATCGCACAGGTTCGAAGCCAGCCTCAGCTTAGTGAGGTTCTTGGCAACTTAGTGAGACCCTGTTTCCAGAAAGTATAAAAAATAGGTCTGGGAGTAGCCAGGAGTTAGAAAAGCCTCTGGGTTCCACCTCAGTACCACCAAAACATAAGTCTTCAAGTTACTCCACTTCCCGGGCAAAAATTTACTATTTCTATCTTTCTAGTGGTAGCCATTCTGGAAAGCTTATAGTAGTAACTTGTGAGTTTTTTTGCCTGTGTATTGTAAAATTTTTGTTTTTTCCAGCTATCACCAGAATAGTTCATGAATATAAACAGTGATAAAGAACAGAAAATTAATGGAAAAGTGCTGTTTAGACACATAAGCCTTTCCCCAAATACCATAGTCCCATGTGGTATTCAGAGAAGCAGGTTGTTAAGCAAGAGACATCTGGACCCTGGGCAGAACAACATTCAAAGCCCAGCTCTGTGACTTCATAACTAGTGGATCTTACACTAGAGCCATATACCCTCTGCATCTATTTCCTGATAAAATTATGGGAGAAAGCACTTAAGAACTATATAAAACATAGTTTAGGTAAGGAATTATAGTTAAGATATGCCATTTGGGTATGAGGTAGATTGAGCCCATTCTGAGTTTTTTTTTCACTTGTAAAATGAAAAAATATTCATATGCATAGAATATGGTTGCCATGGCTCATGGCTTTAGGCACATTTAATAGTAACCAACATTTCTAAAATGTGCTTACTACCTACTATGTTTAGAAATTTATATAAATCATTTCATTCATACCTCAAGTTCCACAATCTTAGGAGGCAGGTACAATGTTATCTCCATTCTGTAAGTTTTAAGAGATGACATAACTTTCCTCAGCTTCCACAAAAAGGCCAGACTCCAAAGCCTGTGAATGTACTGGCTTCACGAAAAATTAAAAGTTAACTTTGCTCACTGCTTATTCTTGTGCTGGTTCTTCTCCCTTTGTTACCCATTATTCTTCTTAATACATTTTAAGAGCTAAAAGAGTGTTGAATTCAAATATACATATATACCTATTTACATACATACACACACATTATATATATATATATCTTCATGATTAAAAATCTTTCTGACAACAAGATAAAAGTTCAATCCCCCTTGTGACCATTATCATGTTTTTGAGATAACTAACTCAGATTATTATCTATTCTTGTACCTAGACAAACTTCTAACAGTACTTTTACCATCCTCCCCCCCAATAAATTAATCAGACAACACAAAGCAGAAAATACTGTCAAGAGAACAAGTTAGTTAGACAAATGGAGCCTATTACTGGGGGCCTGCCACAGCCTGGTCAGTACGCTTTATGGCAGGCTGGGGGTCATGAAATTGCATGAACTGCTAATGGTTGAAAGGACTTGGGAGCTACCCCTTCCCTATCTGACCCCTTCTGCCTTCCTTTTGGAAATACATAAAAACAGATGAACCTCTCCCAGCCTATGTCCAAGACCTATAGACCTGGACTGACTTGGACTAAGAATGTTGTTTTTACCAGCAAGTGCTGGCTGGGGAGTTTACATCATATCCCATGAAATCAATCACTGAATAGTGTCTAAGAAACAATGAAATAGGAGACAACAGGCCCAATTCACCACAAAGTCCCCCAGTCTCTTGAGAAAGAAATGCCAATTCACTGCTTGCTCCATAATCCATCAACAAGGTCTACAAACCATTTAAGCTCAGTCACACACAAGTGATTACAGAAAGAGCCATACACAAAATAGGCTCTCATATTAAAAGGCTATTGGGAAGTTATGTCCCAGTGATCTTCCTGCTTTTCAAACAGAAAAATGACCATGTGAAACATCAATCAATAGCTTGAACCAAATAACAAGAACTTGAAATAACCATTTATAAACAAATGAATCCAAGTGGTTGACAATGAAGAAGTAACTTATTTAAAGTTCCAAGGTCTTTACATATGAGAATATGATTAGGCTGTGGCCAACAATATGAAAAGATTCACAGACTGTATATTATAATAGAAATAAAGATGCCACTCCAAGGTTAACTTCATTTGAATTTATTGATGATACTCTTTAATGTACAAGGCTAAGGGGCATGAAGTCTTTAATTGAGTCATAACTGTGAGTAAAATCATATAATGAAACTTTGCCAAGGTAGAGAAAAACTGTAATAGAAAAAGTATTAAAGCTGTTAAATTACTGCAGTCCTCGTTTTTGGAGAAAAAAAATCTATTTAAAGAAAATTAGAAATGTCTTCCACTAAGCTGAAACAACAGTTTGTAAAACATGCATTAACAATTGAAGCTTTGGGTCAAAGCATATACAGAGAATGATTTTGAAAATACTTTCTATTTTAGCCTCCCTAGGATAAAACTAGATGGCCTCTCCAAGGATGTCTTGCCTTCAAAGATTTGATAGAATAATGCTCTGAGCTTATCAGGTGAGACCTAATAACAGGAGGTATTACATGTTTCATTCAAAACTTATTATTCTGTTACTTATGAGCTCTTAGCACAGTCTTCCCCAGAAACTCCATCAGCACACTAGGACATTCTTGCCATAGTTCAGATGGTCCAAATTATATTGAAGACATAAAAAGGGAATATGCTCTAAGGCTAAAAATTGTCTTAATGTCTAATGTTAGATATAAAATTCTACCTTTCCTTTTTTCTGAGAGAAGTTCTATAATACAAATGTATATCTAGAAGAAAGAGGAGAAACCATATAGATGAGCAAATAAGAAGGCCTAACTGGAGATGATGGGAGGAGGAAAGAAAGAAAATCCCTAATGTGCATGATGTACATTCGTAAACATATCAAAGTCAATCACCAAGCCAAACATGAGAAGGAGGGAAGGGGGAGAGAATGGGATGGAAATTGAGGAAGGGCTAAATAAGTGATGTGTCCATGTATACCTCTACCATCTTGTACTCCATCAAGATGTATGACTACAATGCACCAATAAATTTCTTTAAAATATATATCAACATCTATGCTAAGCATTTATGCCAGTTACTCACCAGTGAGATTTTTTTTATTTTTCTCCCTCCTCACCAGTGCTTAGTAATTTTCTGGGATTTTTTAAAATATATTTTTATTGGTGCATTGTAATCCCACTTCATAATGAAGTTCAGAGTGATAGGGACATACATGCAAACAGCACTTGGTGATCTTCCCCTTAGCTCTCTCCCCCCTTCCTCCCCTTTCCTGTACATGCTCTTGAGATTGACATTGATAATTTCATATATGTATATAGCATCAATTGAAGTGTTTCCTTCATCAAGTCTCCCTTTTCCCTTCCTGAAATGCTTGGTTGTAAGCATTCTTATATTGCTCAGAACCTTTGGAGAACTCGAAATGCTGCCCCAAATTTACTAGGGAGGAAAATCATGTAGAATTTTTCTATATTTTTTATGATGGCAGGATGAAATAAGAAATCAACTCACTGAAAGAAAAGTAGAGTAGCTCTCCTTAGCTGAGTGACAGTTCAGGCTCTCAGCTTCCTCATCAATAAAGTAGAAATAAGTAAAAATATCAACTTCACTGGCTACCTGTGAAAATCAAATGGGATAATCCTAAAGCAGAACAGTGGCTAGCATATAGTATGCAGTGAGTAAATCTTTTAAAAATATTATCAGTGTTACCATTAGTATCATTGTTATTAATTGAAGAAGAAAACAGGAGAAGTTTTACATGCAAATGAAATTGGTTAGCTAGACAGAAGGTTCTTGGAGAGACTTGAGATTTATGCCAAAGGTTCTTGAAGTCATCTTTTTTTCCTTCAAGACATACCAGAAACCTAAGAATTGTATTCTCCCTTCTTTATCAAGCTTTAGTGTAAAAAAGAATCACTTGGGAATATTGATAAAATGCAGGTTCTAATTTAATGGGTGTTACAGTTTGAATATAGAGTGTCCCCCAAAGGCTTATGTATTGAAGACTAGGCCCCTGGCCAGTAGCACCATTGGGAGATTGTAAAACTTTTAGGAGGTGGGGCTTAGTGTAAGGAAGTTAGGACCTTGGGGTATGCCATTGAAGGGAATATTAGGGCCCTAGTGTGTGCGTGTGTATGTGTGTGTGTGTGTGTCTGTCTCTCTCCTTTCAGGCTGGTGGTTCTAAGGTGAGCAAGCCTCCTCACCAAGCACTTCTTTTTTTGTTTTGTTTTGTTTCTTTGTTTGTTTGTTTGTTTGTTTGTTTGGTGGTACTGGGGTTCCTGGAAGCCCTTCTATCTCCGGGCTACACTCCCAGACCTATTTTATATTTTATTTGGAAACAGGGTCTCTTAAACCAGCGAGGCTGGCTCCGAACCAGCGCGATCCTCCTGTCTCCGCCTCCCAAGCATGGGGATTACAAGCGTGCGCCACCACGCCCGCCCTCACCAGGCACTTCTGCCTTGATGTAGTATACTGCCACAAGCCCAAAGCTATGATCAAGCAGGCATGGACTGAAACCTCTGAACCTATGAGCCAAAGTAAACCTTTCTTTCTTATAGACTGATAATCTCAAGTATCTTGTCACAGTAATAGAAAGCTATCTAACACAGTAGGTCTAGGTAGTACCTGAGATTCTACATTTATAATGAGCTCTCTGGTAATACCAATTCTGCTAGACCATACTTGGAATAATGGACCCAAGAAGGGATGTTCTCTCCACTCTCCTTTGCATGCCATCCAATGTCTACTAAGTAATGATACTTGAATCCAGAGCTTCTACCTATAACTAAAAGATTTTCAATGTTCTGTGTACCAATATTTGCACAGTTCCTTGCACATCCTTCTAAATTCCATGTTTAGATTAAAAAAGAAACTACTAGTAATCTCCTTTTTCCCTTTCCCCATTAAAAATATTCCTTGAAGTTTCCAAGTTTAACCACTATATCCTTCCTGCTAACCTATTTTCCAAAGTAATTTATAAAATAATAATAATTTAGTAATAAATATAATTTAATATTTTAAAAAATAATAACATAAAATGTAGCCAGCTTTCTTAGGACAACAAAATTAAGTTTGGGGTTTATATTTCAATGGCACAACTACTTCCTAGTCTCCTTACCTACTACTCTAAACCTGAATATAAATGAGCAATTAACCTACCATCTTGAACTATTTTATCAAAGAAAAAAACATCTGTTTTCAGTATGACACTACAATACTTATGACATGGAGATATGATGTAAGCTATCAATAAAGAGCTTAATGAACAAAAACAGATAATCCACCAAGAGACACTATATTTAGTGATTAAGAATATAAGTCTTGGAACAATGCTGTATGGATTCAAATACTGACCATACTACTCATCATGTACATGATAGTAACCAAGTTACCTTCCCTCTCTGTGCTTCAAGTCCTTTTTTCTGAAAACTAGGATAGTAATAGTGCCTAACTCTTATGGTTGCTATAAGTAATAAATTGATTGATCAATGAATATGCATAGGTGCATATCCTTTACCTGATAAACAGTAGGTGACAAATGTTTAAGCGGTAATATTTATCTTGTGACAATATTTTATAAAAAGGCATACATTTAGTAAAGTTCTCTCAGTAGAAAATAAACCTACTGGCCTATATCATTTACCTTATTCATCATAAAACTATTATTTTGTACCTTGGGGCTCTTTTAGCTTTTTATAGTGTCTCAGGGGCTCACTTTCTAGTATTTACCTTCAGTGTCTATATTTTACAGTTAAAATGCTCTGAATTTGAAACCATAGATCACACAGTCTCATCAGAACAACAACAACAAAATTTCATTCAAGAGAAGGTAGAGAAAATGACTCACTGTTCCACATACTCAGTGATACTTAATATAGTCACAGGTTTTCACTGTGGTTTGTGCACAGTTATTTAAGGGCTCAATAAAAAAGAATGAGTCATTTTACGAATGCGTAGAAAGTTCTTTATAGGTTTAGGTGTATAATGTCTTCCCAGAATGGAGCACCAAAGAAAAATAGCAAGTTATTAGAGATTGACAATTTTTTTTCTTTCTTTCCAATGTTGATAAAGATTTCTTTTTCTCAAGGTATTATTATAGCCGGGCGTGGTGGCGCACGCTTGTAATCCCCGGGCTTGGGAGGCGGAGACAGGAGGATCGCGCAGGTTCCAAGTCAGTCCTGCTGGCTTAAGGGACCCTGTTTCCAAAAATAAAAAAAAAAGGTCTGGGATAGTAGCCCGGAGGTAGAAGGGCTTCCAGGAACCCCAGTACCACCAAAAATAAAAATAATAAAAAATAAAAAATAAAAAGATATTATTATAATTGAGACCTTCACTATAAGACAAAAACCTTCAAAAATTTTAGAGAAGACAAAAAAAAAAACTAGTTTTGTCTTCTGGTTCACCCAAATTTAAAAAAAACTACTAATATATATATTTGTATATTCCTGTGTAAAGTTACAGAGGACCCCAACCATTTATAAAAGGTATACATCTGGACTACATCATATTGAAGAAAAAAGTTCTCCAATTATGCAGTTTTCCAATCCTCTAATCTCATCATTTCAAAACTCATATACTGTGCCAGTTAGCAGGAAGATTACCAGGGGAATTATAAGAAACCAGTGTTCACACCATTCTGGCTTGAGAGACCCCCAATTTGCTTTCTCCTGTACATTTAGTATCTTGTGGCACTTGCACTTATGCATGAATAAGAAACAGTATCTACACAGGCACCTGACATCTTTGACTTGACATCTTTGAACCAACAGTGTTGATTATTGATCTCTTCCACTTCTACCAACAAAAATAAATAAATACAAAATAAGACCATGTGTCAGGAGATGAAAAAAAAATAAAGACTAAATGTTCCAAGACAAAAGGAGGCACAGTCTTTCTCCAGCAACCCTATTTAGTGGGTAGGAAAATAAAACATTATAAAAACTATGGCAGTCTAACCTGTAAAAACAAAATGGAACAATTCTAATTCTAGTATATTTGAATTTAGAGAACTTTACATTTAAAAAAATAAACTGTGATTAAGACCCACTCAGTGATTACTTAGTTTTTGTTCATTTGTCAGAAGTTTTACTTTTTCTTAGGTGCTATCAATTTTCATACCTGAAATTACAAATTATTTCAAGGAGGGTGAATTTCTTTTATAATAATTTTCCTTTGTTTCATGTGTTCTGTTGAGGGATAAATTAACCCCAAGTGCATAGAGCAGTACCTGGCTCTGTGGACATTCCACAAACATGAAAACAATGAATAAACTTCCATGTCTTCTGTGTTTGGTTGATGTCAGTTATGAATATTCAAGAGTTTGGAAAGAATGCACAGATATATTATGAACATGGAGATCAGATACTATTCTGTTAACTTTGAGTAAAATCATAAGTTGCTCCATGGCACACAGGTATAGGTAATTTTACGGGTAGCAAGTCAATGAATATGTTAAATGATATTGTGTCCCTTTAGAAATTAATACCATTTTGTAGCATATGGACTCTGGAATCATTCAGGAATTTGAAGTCTAGCTTTACTACTCACTGTATGAACTTAAGCAAAAGAACTACCCTTTCTAAGATCTGATTTCTTCATTATGGTATAACAATAATAGTAGTTCCTATCTTATAGGGTTATTGTGAGTATACCACTACTGGGTATCTTTCCAAAGGGGTTGAAACCAGAGAACTACAGTTACATATGCATACCTATTTCATAGCAGCACAATTCACAATAGCCAAGCTATGGAATCAACCTAGGTGTCCATCAGAAGATGAATGGATTTAAAAATTATGGGAAATATTTTCTTTATGCCAACAATGAATCCACAATGAAAGAAACAAAAAGAACAATTCCATTCACTATAACCTCAAAACCAATAAAATACCTAGGAATAAACCTAACCCAGGATGTAAAAGACCTCTACAACAAAAACTATAAAACATTAAAGAAAGAAATTGAAGAAAACCTTGGAAGATGGAAAGATCTCCCATGTTCATGAATAGGCAGAATAAATATCATCAAAATGGCCATTCTGCCAAAACTGATATATAGGTTTAATGCAATTCCCATTAAAATACCAGTGACATTCTTCAGAGACCTAGAAAAATCAATCATGAACTTCATATGGAAAAAGAAAAGACCTAGAATAGCCAAAGCAATTCTTAATAATAAGAAACATGCAGGAGGCATTTCAATCCCAGACTTCAAACTATACTATAGAGCAATAATAGTAAAAACCGCATGGTACTGGCACAAAAACAGATATACTGACCAGTGGATTAGAATAGAAGATACAGAAACAAAACCATACATCTTTAGTCAATTAATCTTTGACAGAGGGGCCAAACACATACGCTGGAGAAAAGACAGCCTTTTCAACAAGTGGTGCTGGGAGAACTGGCTAACCATTTGAAAAAAGATGAATCTAAACCCCTATATCTCACCAAACACAGGAATCAACTCAAGATGGATCAAAGACTTAGAAATTAGACCTGAGACTGTGAAGTTAGTAGAGGAGAGCATAGGTTCAACACTACAACATATTGGCACAGGCAGTAACTTTCTCAACAAAACCTCCAAAGGTCAGGAAATTAAAGCAAGAATAAACAAGTGGGATAACATCAAACTAAAAAGTTTCTTCTCATCAAAGGAAACTATCAATAACCTAAAGAGAAAGCCCACAGAATGGGAAAGGATCTTTACCAGCCACCATTCTGATAGGAGGCTAATATCCAGAATATACAAAGAGCTCAAAAGACTCTACACTAGCAAAACAAACAACCCAATCAAGAAATGGGCAAATGAACTAAATAGACACTTCACAAAAGAAGAGATACAAAGGGCCAATAGATACATGAAAAGATGTTCTTCATCACTGGCCATCAGATGCAAATCAAAACTACTCTGAGATTCCATCTAACCCCAGTCAGAGTGGCAAGCATAAAGAAATCAAACAACAACAAATGCTGGCGAGGATGTGGGGAAAGAGGAACTCTTTTACACTGTTGGTGGGAATGCAAACTAGTTCAACCACTATGGAGATCCGTGTGGAGATTCCTAAGAAAGGTGGGAATAGATCCACCATATGATCCAGCTATACCACTCCTGGGTATCTTTCCAAAAGGGTTGAATTCAGAGAAATACAGCAACATATGCATACCTATGTTCATAGCAGCACAATTTGTAATAGCCAAAATATGGAACCAACCCAGACCACCAGCAACAGATGAATGGATAGCAAAACTGTGGGAAATACACACAATGGAATTCTATTCAGCCATAAAGAAGAACAAAATTATATCATTTGCAAGAAGATGGAAAGCCCTGGAGAACATTATGTTAAGTGAGATCATCCAAGCACAGAAGGAGAAGGTACATATGTGTCCTCTAATATGCCCAAACTAGGAAACACAAAGGATACCAGTGGGACTCCAGATATTAGAGGGGAAATACTAGCTAAGTTTGAATGGAAAGATAGGAGAGGAGGAAGGCTGATCTTGATTAATGAGGGTCTACACCTGAACATGTGTAAAATTATGAATAAGACATGGTTAAGCTGGACAACCATTGGTGGGAGGGGGGAAGGGAAAACGGGGGCGGGGGGGAGAGGGCACCAAATATAGTTTAAATGTATACTATTTATGTTCAATAAAAATTTGTTCAAAGAAAAATAAATAAATAATGCTTGTACAGAAAAAAAATTATGGGAAATACACACAATGGAATTCTACTCAGCAATAAAGAACAAAATTATGCCATTCATAAGAAGATGGAAAAACCTGGAGAACAATGTTATGTGACATTAACCAAGCACAGAAAGAGAAGGGATATATGTTTTCTCTAATATGCTTAAGCTAGGGAATATTTCAGATTCCAGAGGGACTCCAGACAATGGAGGAGATCCTCAGTGGGGCCAGGCAGGAATGGTAGCAGAGGAAGAAGGCTGAGGTTTATTAATGGAAATGCTACCTGATATTATGTATATACATGTGAATGTATCATTGTTAAACTGAACACTCAGTATTGGCAGGGAGGAAAATGGAGAGGCGGGGGGCGGGGGCACCAGGTACTATGTGAATACATGCCATTTTCAACATGATCTACATTATAATGTGAGACTATAATGCACCAATTAAATATATATATATATATATATATATATATATATAATTTTTTAAAGAAAAAAATAAATAAATACTGACAGACTCTTAGTCCCTAAACATAGAAAGCACTAAATAAACATTAGCTCTAATCAATAAAAATGCCACAGGAGGGAACATGGATGGACACAAAACATTTAATAGGGGTCTGTCTACCCTTGGAAACAGAGCTATGGAGGAAAAATATCTTCTTTCAAGGTATCGTCAAATTAAATTACATTTAAAGGAAGGCTGTTTGGCCTGGCGTGGTGGCACATGCTTGTAATCCCCGTGCTCTGGAGGCAGAGACAGGAGGATCCCAAAGGTTGGAAGCCAGCCTTGGCTTAAGAGACCCTGTTTCCAAACTAAAAAAACTATATAAAAATAGGTCTGGGAGTATATCCCAGAGGTAGAAGGGTTTCAAGGAACTCCAGTATCACAAAAAAAGAAGGCTGTTTGTTTTAATACATACAACCAAATTTAAAAATTAAAGCATGTAAATATAGCAACTATTCCCTGGTGTGCATACATAAAGATTTTATAGATAAATTTTTCTCACATATAAAACAATATAAAAATAATTTAAGACACTATAAAACCAATACAAAAGTATTCATATAATACTGACAACTTCACATTGTCTCACAAAATGTGTGCCTGCAGGGATTATCAGTTAAATTATCTGCAAGGTTTTATGCATGAGCCATGTTTCATAGACATCTTTAGGAGGTCCTCTGCCTTACCTGGGTTCTCTTTTTGTCTTTTACTGATGATTTCTCCTTATTTAAATTTATATCCTGATCATCACAATTTGTTATTTGTGTATTTCATCCTATGGTTTTTTATTCAGACCTATGATAATATCAAGTATGGAAACCTATTTTGATATAATTACCTCTAAAACAGAGTGACTCTTGAAGTTTCTTCCAACCTGCTGATCAAAGCTTAAACTGGATTTCTGAGTGATTCAATCTTCCCAGGACGATTTTATAGCCTCCAGCAATTAATTTCTTCTATATGTTGTCCCTTTGTGCTATTTCTAAGAAGGATTACTACCACTATAACTATTTGTGAAGCATTCACATTTTTCAGACACTAGACACAGGCTTTATGTGCACTACCTTGTTTATTATGGGAAGAGAATTTACCATACTTGGCTTAAGGGTTAGTTATAATAACTACTGAATTTAATTTGAAATTAGAGTAGATAATTCCAAAGTTTAACAGCCATGTTATATTAAAACAATACTCAGCCAGGCAGAGTGGCATACTTGTAATCCTAGAACTTGGGAGGCTGAGCAGGAGAACTGCAGGTTCAATACCAACCTCAGCAACTTACTGAGACTCTGAGAAACCTAGCAAGACCTTCTTTCAAATTAAAAAATTAAAAGTTTTGGGAATGTAAATCAGTGGTAGAATGTCCCTACATTCAGTCTTCAGTATAAAAAAAAGACTGAAAATGTCTTTCTAGTTTTGATTAAAAACTAAATCTAAGTTAATATTTTACACATAAAATTTGATAGTTTCCTATTATTCTGATCAAACAACTCATTTTCCTTATTTGTAGTATCAACATTGTATTTCCTAGAATAATTTTCTACTACTGAATTTTCTCCAAAGAATTTCATAAAAATAATGGAAATAATGTTATATATTCCACTTGAGTGGATAAAATTGTTACACTTTCTAAGAAACCTATAAATGACATTATATTAGAACCTGATATAATTTTTTTCGCAGTACTGAGGATTGAACCCAGGGGCATTCTACCTTTGAGCTACACTCCCAGCCCTATTTTTTATGCTTTATTTTGAAACAAAATCTTATTAACTTGCAGAAGGTCTCACTAAATAGCTGGGGTTGGCTGCAAACCTGTGATCCTGGAGTCTCAGCCTCCCATGTACTGGGATTATAAGCCTGCACCACCATGCCTGGATATGTAATGAATTTATAATAAACTATACTTACACATATGAATAGCAATAGTATTCAGAGTAAAATGAAGTTCAGATTAAACATTTGAAATTTATTATTAACATTACTGCTTATTAAAGAAAGAAACAAATTATACTATAGTTTTCCTTTTTCTATTATTGGTGCATTTTACTCATACATCCTGATGGAGTACATAATAGTAGAGGCATACATGCACACATCACTCATTTAGCCCTTCCCCAATTCCCACCCCATTCCCTCCCCCTCTCTCATGTTTGGCTTAGTGATTGCCTTTGATATGTTTGTGAATGTATATCATGTACATTACAGACTTTCCCTTTTCTCCCATCTCATCAACCCCAGTTAGGCCTCCTTATTTGTTTTTCTATGGTTTCTTCTTCTTTGTCTAGAGTTCCTCCTATGACCCATTTTTTCCCTAGCTTTGACATATTAGGAAGAGCATCCGACTTCTTACTTTTTTGACTGACTAATCTCACTTAGCATAATGTCCTCAGGTTCTATCCATTTCCCTGTAAATGATGTTATTGTATTCTTCTTCATGGATGATTAAAATTCCATTGGGTACTTATCCCATAGTTTTGTACTCCATTCATCTGTTGATGAACATCTTGGCTGGTTCCATAATTTTCAACTGTGAATTGTATGGCTATGAATAGAGATATGCATTCATTAGTTTGGTGGTTTGATTTCCATTCTTTAGGGTGATATGCAGAAGTGGTATTGCTGAATCATATGGTAAGTTCATTCTCATTCTTCTGAGCATCTTCCATACTGTTCTCCAAGGTTGTTGTACTCATTTGCAATCCCACCAACAATGTATTAGAGTTCCTTCTTCTCTGCATCATCACCAGCATTTGTTGTTAACAATATGCAGAAAAATGGAAATAAATCCCACTTTCTCACCCTGCACAAGAGTCAATTCAAAATGGATAAAAGACTTGGAAATCAAACCAGAGACCCAGCAGCTCATTGAAGAGGGTATAGGCCCAACACTGCATCACATAGGCACAGGTAAAAATTTTCTCAAGACCCCAAAGGTACAAAAAAATAAAAGTCAAATCAACACATAAGATTGCATTGAACTTAAGAGCTTCTGTAAAGCAAAGGAAACTATCAAGAACCTCAACAGATAGCCAACAGAATGGGAGAAATTTTTTGCCAACTATTTCTCCAATAGAAAATTAATATCTAGAATATACAGAGAACTCAAGAAACTCAGCAATAAGAAAACAAATAACCCAATAAAAAATGGGCAAGTGAACTAAATACTTCACAAAAGAAGACATTCAAATGGTCAATAAATTTAATATAATTAGTAATCAGAGATGCAAATCAAAATTATCCTGAGATTTCACCTAACTCCAAGTAGAATAGCAATCATTAAAAACACTTTTTCAGAGAAAAGACAGCCTTTTCAACAAGTGGTGCTGGGAGAACTGTCTAACCATTTGTAAAAAGATGAATCTAAATCCCTATATCTCACCAAACACAGGAATCAACTCAAGATGGATCAAAGACTTAGAAATTAGACCTGAGACTGTGAAGTTAGTAGAGGAGAGCATAGGTTCAACACTACAACATATTGGCACAGGCAGTAACTTTCTCAACAAAACCTCCAAAGGTCAGGAAATTAAAGCAAGAATAAACAAGTGGGATAACATCAAACTAAAAAGTTTCTTCTCATCAAAGGAAACTATCAATAACCTAAAGAGAAAGCCCACAGAATGGGAAAGGATCTTTACCAGCCACCATTCTGATAGGAGGCTAATATCCAGAATATACAAAGAGCTCAAAAGACTCTACACTAGCAAAACAAACAACCCAATCAAGAAATGGGCAAATGAACTAAATAGACACTTCACAAAAGAAGAGATACAAAGGGCCAATAGATACATGAAAAGATGTTCTTCATCACTGGCCATCAGGGAGATGCAAATCAAAGCTACACTGGGATTCCATCTAATCCCAGTCAGAGTGGCAAGCATAAAGAAATCAAACAACAAATGCTGGCGAGGATGTGGGGAAAGAGGAACTCCTACACTGTTGGTGGGAATGCAAACTAGTTCAACCACTATGGAGATCTGTGTGGAGATTCCTAAGAAAGGTGGGAATAGATCCACCATATGATCCAGCTATACCACTCCTGGGTATCTTTCCAAAAGGGTTGAATTCAGAGAAATACAGCAACATATGCATACCTATGTTCATAGCAGCACAATTTGTAATAGCCAAAATATGGAACCAACCCAGACCACCAGCAACAGATGAATGGATAGCAAAACTGTGGGAAATACACACAATGGAATTCTATTCAGCCATAAAGAAGAACAAAATTATATCATTTGCAAGAAGATGGAAAGCCCTGGAGAACATTATGTTAAGTGAGATCATCCAAGCACAGAAGGAGAAGGTACATATGTTTCCTCTAATATGCCCAAACTAGGAAACACAGAGGATACAAGTGGGACTCGAGATAATGGAGGGGAAATACCAGCAAAGTTTGAATGGAAAGATAGAAGAGGAGGAAGGCTGATCTTGATTAATGAGGGTCTACATCTGAACATGTGTAAAATTATGAATAAGACATGGTTAAGCTGGACAACCATTGGTGGGAGGGGTGAAGGGAAAACGGGGGCGGGGGGAGAGGGCACCAAATATAGTTTATATGTATACTATTTATGTTCAATAAAAAAATGTTAAATAAAAAAATAAAAATAAATTTAAAAAAAACACTTTTTCAAGCCAGGCATGGTGGCACACGCTTGTAATCCCAGCATTCGAGAGGCTGAGACCAGAAGATTGCGGTTCACGGACAACCTCAGCTACTACTCAGTGAGGCCCTCTGCAACTTAGTGAGACCCTGTTTCAAAATGAAGAATAAAAAAATAGGGCAGGGGGTGTAGCTCAGAGGTCGAATGCCCCTGGGTTCCATCCCCAGACCAGCAAAAATAAATAAATAAAAACACTTTGTCATTGTTTTAATTCTTGCTCTTAGGATTTATGTATTTTACAGAAGCTATTCTGAACACCTGTGACAGTCACAAATGCTATAGACCCTCTTTGTAAAACAAATAGAAAAAATGCATATTTACACATACTACAATATTTCATATAACTTTAGGGATGGTCGATAAGATTCCCTTTTCTTGATCATTCGATGAATTTGTATTGATAGAAAGTGGTAGTATCTAGATTTATTCCCTATTCCAGTTGCACATTCAGAAGACAAACAGCACCTAGCTATAGAGCTTCACAAGATATTGGCTCATTAAGTGAAAATTCTTGGCTTGCAGGTATGAAGTACAAGAATAAAGGCTCACCAACAGGACTGCTTCAGCAAAGCAAATGTCCAATAGGCTAAACAGTCATGTTCCTTCTCAGAAGTTATGTCTACATTGTTCATGTTCAAAGGATTTTTCTCAGATATACATTTCCAGAAATGGGATTAATAAGAGATAATAATTTTAAACAAAGAAGCTTTAATTTTCCTTAGGAAAAAAGATGAAGGTGAAGTAAGAGTAATTCTACTGTGAGATATTTTTAAATGACTAAATCACACATTTGCAAAGCCCTTAAGTGTGTGTGTGTGTGTGTGTGTGTGTGTGTGTGTGCGTGTGTTACTGGGGAGTGAACCCAGGGGCATTTTACCTTTAAGCTACATCTCCAACCCATTTTTTTTTTTTTGAAACAGGGTCTCACTAAGCTGTGGAAGGCCTCACTAAGTAGCTGAGGCTGGCCACAAACCCAGATTCTCCTGTCTCGGCCTCCCGAATGCTGGGATTACAAGCATGTGCCATTGCCAGCTCTACCCATCCTTCTTAATACTATAGATTCTCAGGTGTCGAAGACCAGCTCCAGCCAATTCAGAGGTTCTAGGAGGTGGGTGAGGAGTTGGCGACTTGAGGCAATGAGAGACAGCCATTTTTGGAGGCATCACTCTGCCATTTAGAGTCAATGCTTTATGTTTACATGCTTTTACATGGAAGTATTTGATATTAACAACTTTGGGCAAAACTTATTTTCAATACACCTGGGTACATTTTGCGCTTTATCTGGAACAATTCGACCTGCCCCAATGAGCTCATATCCAAATACCCTGGTTGAAAAAAACACCCCAAATTATCCAAATTAACATCATACAATTCATTCTGGTTGCCTAGCCACAAAAATCAATTCTATTCTAATTATTAACCTAACAATGGAGCTCTGCAAAGCACATTCAAACCTAAGGCTAAACCAAAAGTAAGAAAAAAACCAACAACAAAGAGCTTTTCCATTAGAAAAGACACAAAGATTATAAAAAATCTTTAAAGGGCACAAAGCATTTTACTTTTATATTTCATATTTCAAAATATGGTGTATACATTTTATTTTCTCCTAAAACCTGTTTAATTTTCTCAATGAGTTCTTTTGATCCATGGTCAGAAAACACCAAAGGGGGGCCCTGCCTGGCCACTCTCCATCACACATAAGACAATAAACTTATCCTATCCTCTAACTTAACTACTAAATATTAAATTTACTATCTCTACTTCTAAAATCAACTGCTAATATTATCTGCTATTTTGACCACTAAATATTTTACTAACTTATTCTAACCTAACCACCAAATCCACACTAAACTTATTTTTCTAGCATACAATGTCTATGCCTATTTTTCCATAATATCTATTAAATTATTAACTAAGAGAATTCTTTTGTGCTTTAGTGAGCAGATACCAAGGAGATGCCTGCCTACCCAACCTCTCTATGAAATTTTATTTTTGTGCTAAAATCCATTTTTCCTTAACCCTTACTATTCATTCTCCACCCTACATTATTCCTATACAGGGTAGGGGGCTATATATTGATGATCTCTGGCTCCCTGAAGTGGCAACAATCATATAAGCTGACCCAACTACTCTTGCAGGAAGCACATCAGGCTTTTCCTCAAAAGACTCAGCATCTATAAACAACTATAATTGTTTCAATTTCAACTAGCCAGATTCTTACTATTTGGGATTTTACTAATTTATGAGCAATTCCAGGTTTCTTAATACCCTTTTTCCTGTAACATCTTCATATGCAAAGAATAGCATGTCTCATTGAGACCATCCAGATTGTTTGGCTTGATTAACAATCCATTTAGAACACAGAATACAAAACAGGTCAATGTGAGTGTAGTTGTCAGTCTTCCTGACTTGCAGGAGTCCTGCTCTTGCTGGGACCTTGTCAAATAGCTCAAGGGACCAGGGCCTCCCCACTCAGGGTTGCAAAGATGCAAACACGACTCTAAACTAATACACGCTTTGTTTATGAAGAAACAGCTAAACACTCTAAAGTTCTAATCCCAGGTCATAGACTACACTCCATAGAATGCATTTTGTCCCTCTTTCAGTACTTTCTCTGGCTTCAAGAAGTTTCTGCAATTGCTTATGTCAACATTACTGTTATAACTGCAGGAAATGTTTCAAAGGACCAGTAAGAACAGATGTGTTTTTTTTTTTCCTTCTCATGGATAATTTCACATTTTTTCCAGTTCTCTAGGTTATTTTCCATTAGTTTAATTTACCAGAAGGTGATTTGGGATAAAGAGATGATTAAACTAATCCAGGTTAAAAGAAGGTGATCTAATTATGAGTCATAGAGCCTCATTCTCACAAAGAACAAAATCTGAAAATGGGTGAGCATTTAGATAATTTCAAAATAATTATATCCTGGGAGTATATAACATAAAGTTGATTAAGTGACTAATGACCATCAATAGTGAGCAAATTATTGCATTATGCATGTGCTAAAATTTCTTCTCTCAACCTGAAGTTCTACTTAACTATTCCATTGGTTAAGATTAGTCCATCAGTAGGATATTTAAAAACCTAGCAATTATCTTCAGAGGTAGCAGAAAAGGGGAGGAAAGCGGTCAAATGTAAGGTAAATACAAGAGCAATTTCTCACACTGACAGAGTATTCTTATTGACTAACAGAGACCAGGAGCTATAGCCATCAGTGAAATAAATAAATAATTATGGTTAAAAAAATTCCCCAAATATTGATGGTAGTAATTCTTAGCATAGAGAGGACTGGAATTGCTATTTATCAGCTTCAGAAATACCACTATTTATTATGACCATTAATTGTGTATCTAGATACATATTTTTATTCAGCCATAAATAAGAACAAAATTACATCATTTGCAGGAAAATTTATGAAACTGGGGAACATTATGCTAAGTGAGATTAGTCAGTCACAATAAGTAAAAAATGGACGCTCTGCCTAATATGCAGAAGCTAGGAATAAAAAGATCATAGGAGGAACTCTAGACAAAGGCTACCTAACTGAGGGGGATGAGAGGAAGGATGAGGAAAATTCCCTAATGTACATGTCATATATTCACAAACATATCAAAGGCAATCACTAAGCCAGACATGAGAAGGAGAGAGCGGGTTGGGAATGGGGTGGGAATTGGGGAAGGGCTAAATGAGCAATGTGTGCATGTATACCTCTACCGTCTTGTACCCCATTAAGATGTATGACTACATGCACCAATAAAAAATTTTTAAAAGAAAGCTAGAGTTCTATATCTCCAACATTTGCAAAATATCTTTTTGTGAATCACTGTTATGCCTGAGGCTGCCTGTGTCACATCATTCCTGATGTCTGAACGTCAGTTGTTTGTAAAATGTTTTCAAACTGCCTTGGTATCACATTATTTAAAGCTTCAGTCTCTTCAAACTATTTCGGCTGACTCTTCCTCAAAATAATTTTATGTACTGCCAGGTGTGATGTTTTACACTATAATGAGAGTACTGGGGAGGCTAAGACAGGAAGATTGCAGGTGCGAGGCCAGCCTCAGCAAATTAGAGAGACCCTGTTTCAAAATTTAAAAAAAATTAAAGTGTTGAGGGTTTAGCTTGAAGGTAAAATGTCCCTGGGCTTAATTCCCAGTATCAAAAAATGAATACATAAATAAATAGTAAATAAGTAAATAAATGTGTTTTTACCTCCTCCAATTTATCCTACTCACTCTAAACCACTCTGGTCACCTTTCGCTCAAATCCTTCACGGGCTTCCTACTATCAAGTTGATAATGGATGTAGACATGTTATAGTTTCCTATATTAACTAATCTTCTCAATATGACATTGTATTATGAGTGCTTACCTTATATCCACATTTCGTCAGAAGTATTTGTAATAAGAAATAAAGAAGAAAACCCTATCAGTGCTCCAGGAAATTGATTACACGGGGGAGTTCATAACATTTTGCAAGTTTGGATGTACCACATTTGGGAAGATTGCATATGGTGTGACTTTGACATAAGACTTGCATAGAACAGCTTCTGCTAGCCTAAAATGAAACTAAATACATGTAAACAAAATTAAAATTGGTGCCAGATGTGTACAAGTAAATGGATTGCCAATTAAATCAGCTAACCCAAAGAGAATAGCAAGAGATAAATCTCTGGAATTGGTATGCAAGTTCCTCCTGTCCCTGAGCATCAAAACTACATGTATAATATCTTATTAGAGGCTAAGTAATTATTCTGCTATGTTCAAGCCTTAGGAGGCAGCCACCAGGAAAAGAATATTGTGAGAATGTTATCTCTAGTTTATTTATTCCCTGAGTTACACAAATTAAGTTGAGCTGAGTTTATTTGAGCCAAGAATGGTTCACGAATCAGGCAGCATTCAGAGCCAGAAAAAGTTGACAGAGCTCTACCCATCAGTGTGAGCACTGAGCTTTTATAGGCGGAATATGTAAGCAGAAAAATCACCTGATTGGTTACACCTAGGGATCTGCCTTATTTGGGCATGATGTGATGATGAGGCATTTGCCTTAAATGTGCCAGGGTCTGATTGGCTATCTGCATGTGACTGGCTGACATACAGTTGTTTCTTGTAACATATATCCCAGCTTTGTGTTTGTTTAGGTGCTAAGTTAGGTTATGGTTCATTACACAGGAACTCAGAGTGCAGAGACAATTTTAGGATAATGGCATCCTGCTAATTCTTCAACACAGGCAATAATCTACTGTTCTTAGTGAAATTTTGAAAGCAAGTTGCCCAAGTTCATACAGTGATACTGTCTGTTTTAACCCCACCTCATAACTGGTGCATCTTTAGCCACACTTTAGTAATGTTAGAAAATAGGCAAAGAACATGAGGTTAGACCAAAAGACAGGTAGATCCAGACAGCTGCCTTGCTGAGTGCCTATAATTGCATCACAAATAAGACTACACTATTCGCTTTGTACGTGGGACTGACCAAGCAATACAAGTCCTTTTGGAATGCTGAGGTATTAGGATATATGAAGAGCCACCAAGGCTGAAAGAAGAGGTGTCAAAGACTCCTGATGTGAGACTAGAAGAGAAGCTGTGACTTATTCCTAGGGAACTACTACAGTGCTGTACCACCTGAGCTCTAGATAAGGAGCTTCAGACTAGAGTTAAAACATCAAGATAGAGGACCTGGCCCTGCTGGAGTAGAAGACTGGTTGTAAACCTAGAGCACTCAGAAGGGAACAAATGAAAATCAAATCGTATCAGGTAATAACTTCTGAAAATTTATAAAACCATGAAGTGAAGAATAAAATCATAGTCTGCAACCTTCTCCTCCACAACAGTGCACTGGTGCCTTCAAATGTCTGATGGCTGAGGGCATTGGATCTTTACAAATAGCCTGGAAGTAGAGCCCTACGGCAATGACCTCAAGAGGGCACCTAAGAAAGACCATTTTTCCAGAAAAGATAGAGGCATAATGTACAACCAGCAGAAATGAGTGTGAATCCTGTCAGCAAAGGACCTTAAGGGTGAAAAATACTCATAGGAGTGATTGACACAGGCAGCATGAAAAGAAGGATCACAAATAGGAAGTCAGGAATGGAACCAGGAAGCAATTACTGCAGGTCTTATTTGCATATGTTCCAATGCATCTTAATTTGCATGTGTCTCAGTTCATTTGGGCTGCTATAACAAATTACCATAAATTGGGTGGCTTATCAACAGCAGAAGTGTACTTATCAGAGTTCTGGAAGTCCAAGATCTGCATGCTGACCTGGCCAAGTTCTGGTGAGAACCCTCTTTCATGGTGCAGACTCTCAGCTTTTCTCGGTGCCTTGGACAAAAGTGACAAAGCTGTCTAGGATCTCTTTTAGAAAGACACTAATCTTATTCCCAAAGTCTCACCTCCTCATACCATCACCCTGGGGGTAGATTTCAAATATGAATTTTGGCAGGGACACAAACATTCAGATCATAGTACAAAAATATAAAGTTTCCACTTTTCCCATGTCACTTCTATTTCTCAAGTGATCTCATTCACACTCATAGTTTTGATTGCCCACTACTGCTAAAGATTCTTAAATCTCTGTCAAGCTCTTCTCTGATGTGGATTTTCCAACTTCTTCATTGAACTGCTCACAGGATTTTTCCAGCTAGATGTCTTTCAGACACTTTATACCTACTATTTCTGTATTTGTTTTCCTTGGACCTCTTCCCTTTAATCCCATCCATGTTCAAATGTGCCTTATTTCAGGTTAGGTCCTCCATACATTGAAATTAAAGGTATAAGGAATTTTAGAGAGGGGGAAAATATTTGTGAAGGATAAACAGAATGAAGATGGAGTAGCCAGTGAGACCCATCAGACCATAATGTGGGGCTGCTGCCTGTGGAAGGAAAAGATGGAAGAAGGATTTGCCAGTAAGTTCCTTATACTATAGAATAATATAAGGTTCTTGGGAAGCCCAATGGAAAATCTGAGCAAATATTGCCCATGGAAGGGCTCCATGCTAGGCAGGAATGGCCTAGCTCCAGCATTATCATAGTGACCGGGCATTGGCTGATAGCAGCCCAGGGATTCCTTACCATGGCAGATCCAAAGGCACTGGAGTTGGGGCTGTTGATACTTCCCTGAAAGAGGCATTCTTGAGGGGATTTCTAAGTGGCACTTAGAAATCTCCACTGTCCCCATACTCTATTATAATCTCTTTCATGTGGTAGTCCTCACATTTTTCCAATTTACCCAGCATTCATCCATAACTCTTTTCTCTCCTTCCACCTAAATCCATTAAACTAAATTACTTTTCAAAAATTCCCCAACTCCATCTTCTTCTCTCCATCTCCTAGACCAACAGACCCTCTAGTTCACTCAAGTCCCCCTCCCCTCCACCTGCACCAGTGCATAGGCTTCTTACTCCCTGCTCATCCTGTTCCTCTCTACTCTACACATGCGTTTATCAGAGAGAGCTCTACGCTTAAAATCTAAGCCTTCTAGGACTAACATTTCTATCATAAAAATAATTTATGCGTTTACCACTATGATGAGTTCCCCATGACATGTGACTCCAGCTTTTCTCTCCAGCACCTTCTCTATCTCTGACTCAGTGATCAAGAAACACTAAATCCTGCTTTGTCCTCCCATGCCCTTGCCCTTGATTTCCCTCTGCCTCATATTCCCATTTCATCTCTCTAAGCCTAACCCACTTCTAGAAATATTAACTCTTCATTCATCTCAGACCTCACCTAATCTAGGAAACCTCTCTTGGTCACCCTTGGTCATATGTGAACTTTCTTGTCATATGTGAAACCCCATGTGCTCCATGAGACTGCAAGCTTCTTCAAGGCATTCTATGCTCTTCACACTTAGAAAAGTACCTGGTGCATAGGCCAATAATAAGTATGATTGTTTTTAATTAATGGGGAAAGGAAAGGAAGAAATTAACAAAAACCCAAATGAATGACAAATCCCTATCCTACAATAATCCTGTCAAGTTAGATATTTTGTCTCCATTGTAAAGACTAAGAAATTGAGGCATAGAGAGATCAAATAAGATTCTGAGACTTACACCCAGCTATAGGACTCCAAAGCCCTTTCTCCTTGCTGCTCATTTTCATAGTCCAATTTAATTCCAGTGACTAAATTTCATGGTAGATGCAACTCTAATTATACTCAAATGTGTGCTGCTCATTGTATATAGACAATGTGTCACACTGGGAAGAGGGCGGTCTTTAGAAGTAGGCAAACCTGAGTTTACCACCTACTGAGCATGGGAAAATTATGTAAACTGTCTGATGTTATGTTGTTTTTTACTTTAAAATACAATAAAGTATACCTAGTTCTCAAGGATCTTTGTCAGAATTAAGGATAGAGCCAGGCGTGGTGGTGCACGCTTGTAATCCCAGCATTTGGGAGGCTGAGACAAGAAGATCACAGTTCGCAGACAGCCTCAGCTACTTAGGCCCTCTGCAACTCAGTGAGACCCTGTTTCAAAATAAAGAATAAAAAAAGGGGGCTGGGGTATAGCTAAGCAGTAGAATACCCCTGGATTCTACTCCCAGTACCAAAAAAAAAAAAAGAATTAAGGATAGATAGATGTATGCTATACCACCTCATGTAATGCCTAGTGAAGATTAAGCACCTAATAAACAGTGATGGTGTATTTGTGATGGATTATTTCATACAGATGCAACCAAGATGTTCACAGTTAGAAAAAGAGCACACAACATTATCACTCTGCACTTTCTCACCCTGAAATAGATGTGATAAATTGACAGACAATAAGGGGGATTTTAAAAGGAACTTTTATAACCATTAGTAGGTGTCTTAGTCTTTTGGGCTGCCGTAACAGTTTACAACAGATTGGGCATACAGGGTGACTTAAGCATCAGGAATTTATTTTCATAAAGTTGTGGAGGCTGGAAGGCCAAGACCAGGTACCAGCATAGTTGATTTCTAGTGAAGCCTTTCTTTTTGGCTTGCAAACATTTTGACCTCTCACTGTGTCCTCACATACTGGCATGAGAATGACCGCTCCCTCTCCCTCTTTCTGCATCTCCCTCTTTATACAAAACCACCAAGTTCTATCCGATTAGGACTCAACCCTTATGAATTCATATAGCCTTAATTACACCATAAAAGCTCTACCTCCAAATAAAGTCACATTGTGGGCTAGGACTTCAAGCTATGAATTTAAGAATATGATTATATAACACAGGATAATTAAATCTTGGAAAAATGCTAAATAAAAATATATTTCAAATGATTATATGAAGAGAAAATATTCTTCCATAGAAGAAAAAGTATATTAGACAAATCAAACAATTATAAACTATTTCATTTCTGTTTACCTCTCCCATAGGGAGGTAACTTTTGAAAAAGAAAGGGCTCTGCTTGGGAAGAGCAATAAATATGTGATATTTATTATTGTGATATGGAAAAATTCTGTGCAGTGCTTTCAATTTACATAATAAAAGAAACATTATTTCAACTGGATTATCAGCATTTTTCCTGCATCTATAAGGCTTGGAAACTGTCTTGCTTTTGTAATGCCTTTCTTCTTACTTTTTACAGTGCTCGGTTTGCACTGTGAAAATGCAGTGTTTAAGCAGTTCATCAAGATGGCTGATGAACTCAGAAATCTTACTGCACCCTATTTGTTTTTTTATTACCCTATTCATTGATTCTGTTGGACAAAGAATTTGAAGCTAACTTATACCTCATTTTAATCCAAATCTTGACACCTTCAAATTTTTGCTAGATCTTTGAGAGCAATTTAAAATCAATTTGAGTGCAAGTCTATACTGAAAAAGCAAGTCTGGACCTGACCAATTATTTGGTGATTGTTCAACAATGGAAAGGAAAGACAAGGATGCAGGCAATTTGTTCAGGTGCAGAAGTATTTGTAATTCTCTGCTCTGCAACAGAAATAGAACAGGAAGCTGGATCTTCCCTGTGAGCATTTCTATTTTAACTATTTCTGTCTTTTCATTAATAAAAGTTAAAGTGAATTATGTGCATCTTTGTTCATACTTTCTTTAAACAGCTGCAGATAATAACTTTGGGACTACTTTACTTGTGGTTTTCCTGCTTATGCTTATTCTGAAAGCATAAAAAAAATTTCTGTGGGGTGAGATATAGAGGAAAATATATGAAGAGATGTGTACTATGTATTTATGTATCACTTTAAATCTGATTATGATGTGTAATTACAGTGCATCAATAAAAGTATTTTTTAAACTTCCTCTAAAAATGTTCTACTTGTTTATAAATTATTGCCCTTGTAAATAATTTAGTCCATATACAAAATTTTACATAACCATCATATAAGATATATAATTTACTTATATTGAATATGTTATATATTATGTTGCATAATTACTTAAATAATTACTTGTGCTTATATATAAGTAATTCATTCCATATCAAAACTTAAAAATATTTTCTAAGGTGCTTGAGATGTAGTGATGGCATGTTCTATATGGTTTGTTTTGGCCAAGTTTGGGCTATCAGTCAAAGGCTGTCATTGCTCAAGGACAGTCAAAATGACATACCCAAACTGCTGCAGACCATTTAAGAGATGTGCTGCTCCTTTTATCAGTCTATTTTGGTAGATAGCAATTGTTTTAGAACTTGACTTGCTACTTTGCAATTGGACAAATACTACATACTATTTCTAAAGTAGGAGAATGTTTTGTCCAAATACAAAATTTTATTTTGAAGTTGACAGGTATTTCTAATTCTGTGCTCAGAGAATTCCAGAAGTGACTAGTCAGTGGGTTTCTAAACCTTGAGAACTGGCTCTCTGTCCAATAAGTCACCTTTCTGCCATAGGTTGATGTATAGGCACCATCTGATTCCTAACCATCTCCAGAGCTGTATTATCCAGCTATCTACCAAGGGGGCTATATTCTGACACCTAAGCAAATTTTTTTAAAAAATTCTTTATTTCTATCCTTCATTCATCATTCACTGGCTTCAGATTAAAATTGGTCTTTATCAGGCTAAGGAGTTACATCGTCTCTAAATATCCCAATAACATAACAAAAATAAAATCTGATTTGTTAAAATGCATCCAGTTCTATTAATAAAAACAAAGGGTGACATTTTCCCAGAAAATACTTTTTTTATAATAGATTTCAGTAAAAATTGGGGACATAAATTGGTATATTTCTCAAGAAATTCACAGGCCAATAGAATTATAAAAGAAACAAGTCAGACAGTGGCCACTGAATTGAAATCTGCATTTATGTAGCCCAATCAACAATCATTTATGACAATAAAGGAAGGCTCACCGATGTCTACATAGCATCACCATGATTACAAGTGCATCTTCCTATTGAGAATATAAATTTTAAACTTACACAGTACTCTGGTCTGAATGTTTGTATCTCCCCAAATTCATATGTTGAATTCCTAACCCCTGAAATGATGGTATTATTCAGAGGCAGGGCTCTTTGCAAGGTGATTAGGTTATGAGGGAAGAGCTCTCATTTATGGAATTAATGACCTTATAAAAGAGGTCTCAGGGAGTGGCCTTCCATCATGGATACATTAGAAGTAACAACCTATGAGGAATGGGCCTTCCCAGTCATTGTGTCTATGGGCCCTTGTTCTTGGATTTCCCAACCTCCAACCCTGTAAAAATAATCAATGTGTATTGTTTATAAGCCACCCAGCCTATGGTATTCCATTATAGCGGCCCCAAAAGACTAAGACATACAGTTATGGTGCTCTTATCATTGAGTTATGTAAAGCAAGATACGCAATTTATCAATGTAGAAGAGCCCAAAGAGCAGTCACATAACCAAGACAAAATCCCATGGCATGTCAAAGCCTCCATTCTGAGACACAGTTATCAATACTGAAACATCAGTTTTATTATACTGAAGCAGTAACACAATATTTCAGTCCTTTTAAAAAATAAAAATAAAAAACTATTTTTCAGTCATAAAAATTAAAGTGATATTTTACCCAATAAAAGGTTAATATTTTTAATTAAACCTAAAGTAGTATTTGATACTGTAGTAGTGCTGAGCATATTTCAGTAGTTTATTTGCTTTGTTGCTTTTAAATAGTGCTATTGATGGTCAACATTTGTAACTGCACCACTTTGTACTCAATAAAAAAGACCGATTTCAATTTATTACACTTTACTTATTTTATGTTCCTTTTAAGAGTGGTAGTCATTGGGTCATTGTAATAAAATCATATGAAATTGCACTCCTTATATATTGTGGTTTGCTTGGAAGTTGTTCTATACTTTGGTACTAATCAATATCCCACTGCATAAAGCTTCAAGTATAAAGCCCCAATTCCCAGGATGTGGTTATTTAGTTTATAAAACAACCATACATACATTTGAAAAGCTTCTTGAAAATAAAAGAACCTTTAGCAAAGTAAGAGGGGCTGAAAGAATGCTAGCCCAAGGAGAAACATAATGGCCTGTGTATAGACTTCTATATGACTGACTCGCTGGAGAACAGAGAAGTCTCACAACTGCCTACAAGCATCATCTGTGTCATGGATCCCTTTCTACCTGAGGGAGATATGTGGTGGTCTGAGAAATGTAAAAGCACTCAGTAGCAACATCCACACCACATTCCACAAGTACCCCACCTGAGGACTTCGGCACCATGGACAGCACACACCATCAGTTCAGTGAATGTAAACTTGGGAATATCTGGAAGCACTACTACCCAAACAGCAGCCACAGATAAAAAATGCCTTTCAGACAGCCTGCTTTGACACTTGTTTTGGGGGATAGCTAGCTTTGATTTCTTTTTTTTTTTTTTACATAATACAAACTTGATCTTGCTTGAAAGGTTAAAAAAAATACTATATCAACACTATGCCACCCTCTCATAAAACTCCAAATATAGTTTCTGACTTCAAAACAGTTAATAATAAGAAAGCAATTTCATGCACAGCTGGGACTCTGGGAGGCTTCACAGGTAAGGAATAGTTGAAGTCCATGGGCCAGAGGTTCTCAAACATGACTGCCTGTCAGATCCACCTGCAGCACTTCAAAACAATACTAGGCCTGGGATCTGTGCCTAGGAACAGTGATTAATTAGACTAGAGGCTTAGGGAAATTTTTAAAGTTCCCCAAGTTGTTTTACTCTTCACACAACTTTAACAATGATCGCTCTAGGGCCTTTATTTATTTCGGGGGCTCTGAAATGGGGATGATTTTGCCCCCAAGGGACATTCAGCAATGACTAAAAACATTTTTTGCTTGTCACAGTGAGGGAAGTATATACTAACATTTATTGGAAAGAGGCCAGAAACGCTGATAAGCATCTTACAGTACACAGGCTAGTCCCCGCCACAGAGAATTCTCAGGCCAGACATGTCATTGGTGCCAAGCTTGAAAAATTCTGATTCATTCACCTCAAAAAATATGAGAGTCAAGCTGAACTCTGTGACAGATATTACTAGCAGCTGGAAACCCAGAAATGATGGGCGTGCCTCTGTGTTCCAGAATCACTACCCATAAGTAAGGACAATTAAGTGGACCACTCAGGGCCATAAGACACAGCAAGAACCAGCATAAGGCTGAACACAGAGGGAAGCATGGAACAGGAGTCCAAGGCTGAAGCCTGCTGCCAGGACACAGGAAGCTTCCAGGAAGGCATGCTCAGTTAGCATCAGCTATGGGCAGGAACTGTGTGAGTGAGCATTGCTAAGGCTTTCTGGGTTCAAATTCTGACTTATCAACACAAATAGCTGTGTCTTTAGAAATATCACAGAACCTTAACGTGCTTCAGTCTCATCTGTAAAATCCAGAAAAAAATAACAGTACATGTCTCAAAATGGGAACTAGATACGTTACTATATATAATGACTTAAGATAATGCCTACTGTACAGAAGGTACTTAATACCTTTCTTTTGAACGGGTAGTGGGGACTGAAATCAGGAATAGTCTATCTCCAAGCTATACCCTTAGTCCTTTTTTTTAGTTTTTACTTTGAAATAGGGTCTCCCTAAGTTGCAGAGGCTGGCTTCAAACCCGTGATCCTCCTGTCTCAGCTTCCCAAGTACTGGGATTACAGGTCTGTACTACCACACCTGGCTCAGAAAGTACTTAATACTCTATCATACTTGTGGTTATTACATATCGATTGAAGGAGGAGTAGAAAAGTTAGTCAAGTAAAGAGGTAATTCCAACAAATTGAGTAGCAGGTTCAAAAATAAAGGGAAGCAGGGGCATACCATGGCTAGAGGACTGCACACAGTTCACTTTTGCTGGACATAATAACTAAGCTGGGGCTAAACAAGAATCAAAGATGAAGAAGTGGGGACAGGAGTGGTGGTGCATGCTTGTAATCCCAGCATTTGGGAGGCAGAGACAGGAGGATCGCGCAGGTTCGAAAACCAGCCTTGGCTACTTAGTGAGGCCCTTTGCAACTCAGTGAGACCCTGTTTCCAAATAAAGAATAAAAAATAGGGCTGGGGGTGTCACTTGGAGGTAGAATGCTGAGTTCATCCCCAGTACCACACACACACACAAAAAAAAAGATAAAGAAGTAAGTAAATAGAGAACATTGGCAACAAAAACTCCCCAGTTTTCACCCTCCCAGTATTCATGCTCTTCACTATGTGTCACTGTAGTTGCTTTCATGAAAACTGTGTCCCTACACCTTGTTTCTGGTCTAATTGACTTACTTTGGCCAGTGGAATTCAGGAGAAGCAACAGTGTGCCAAGACTAAGTCTAGGGCCCAAGAGACTTATGAGCCTCTGTTCCTTCTTCTGCAAACACCCAACCATCAAAGCACAAGCCATATAGACAGAGAAGGCCACTGGATAAAGAGATGTGTGGCCTCATCACTCTATCACCACAGCCAAGAGCCAACCACCAGACACCTGCCCTTGAGCCACAGATGCATCTGAGGGCCCACGTCCAAGTGAGATCAGCAAAACCCCCCAGCTAACATATGGACATATAAAGAAGAAGAAAAAAACCCTGCTGTTTGTTGTTTTGAGCCACTAGGTTTGGGGATTGTTTGTTATGTGGCATACTCTCAGGAATACCTAACTGAGCATATAATACATCCAGAAACATAAAGATTAGGGGATGGATACCTTATATGCCACACCACATGGTTGGAAATTTTATGCTGAAGCTAATGAGAAGTCATTAAATAATGAAGCAGGAGACATTTAGGAATAGCTCAAAGAAAATTACTCTGGTAGCAATGTGACAGAGGGATCAGAGAAGGACAGGGCTGGAGTTGCAGCTGTAGAGATGAAAATAATTCCATGTCAGGGCTGCTGTTGGCTATGCTTACTAAATAATAGAGCATCAGGAACTATGAAAAGATCCCAAACTTTAAAATGAAAAAAAGGAGCTTTGACAAATTATGACCTATACGTTGTGATATTCTGTTAGTTTTAAGATAATAACACTTAATCCTTAACTACATTGATGTCATTCTCCCAGAATTCCAGAGGACTATTAAATTCTCTAAGATCATTTCATACCAAATTTATCTTTCATTTTAAGAATATAATTACAAAATGGTAAAATAAAAGTCGATGACATCGACACCATATAGCTTAATTCAAGCTGAACCTGGATAGCTATCTTTTGAAAAAATGGTATGGGAAAGTCCCAGTAAATGGGAAGGTAAGGTTTAAACTTCATTTCAACAATTCCTTTCTGTGTTTCTATTATAAAGAGGCTAGAGTCTCATTTGTTTATAATAGTCTATTCCCGGTGCTGTTGTAAAGTTTAATCACTACCTTTGTTCTCAAACAAACAAAAATGAACTAGGAAATCCAATCTAAAAGCTTTACTTATATGAACCCGTACAGAACAAATTCAGGTAAAGTACTACTGTCCATATTTTATAGAAAAATCAGGGAATATGAGATGTTCATTGTTCCTAGGGAACACATCAGAGGAAAAACTAAAGCTACGCCCTCCTGTATGACACTCTTCCACTAAGTATCAATGCCTGCCTCCTGTCTCCCTACTCTACACTAAGTTGTGATAGTCTTTTACTTTTAGGATATAATCACTTAGCCATTATTTACATTGCAATGAGTATTTCTGAGCCATTTCAGTTCCCAAACGGACCTTTTTCATTCCATCTCTATTTGACACTGCTACCCAGGCAAATTCATACTTTTCTCTTTTAGATTTTCTTCTTTTTCTTATAAGTTTATCCTGCTTTTACACCTCTTAAGCTGACTCAAAATTCAAGCCTCCTTTTTTCTACCCAATTCCCAGACCTACCATTGGAAATGAGTTTCTACATGGAACACAAACTTCAGCCATCTGAGTTCCTAACTTTAAAAATCTCAGTATGCAAGTAGAAATCATTTTCCACACATTTGGTTTGTTTCAGTGCATCCAAAATGATTATAATAAATCTATGAATCATGTCTAGAACATCCTTTATTCAGCCATGCTTTCTTTTATTGCCTTCAAAGTCCTGGATAATTTATTGTTCACCACCTACCAAATGCCTGCATCTCTGACAGTAACAACTGATACAAGCCACACAGAAAGTGTAGTGTAGCTTTCCCTCCCATGAATGGCCTCCCTGTGTGCAAAGGGTCTCATGAATTAATCTTTTCTAAAGGCAGTGTTTCATTTGGCAAAAAATAAAAATTATAGAACCAAGTGTGGTAGTGCATGCCTGTAATCCTGGTACTTGGGAGGCTAAGACCAAAGGATCGCAGGTTCAAGGTCAGCCTCAACAACTTAGTGAGACTATCCACATCCTAGAGAGACTCTGTCTCAAAACAAAACATAGAAAGGGGTGAGTGGGTATTTCAGAGGTAGAATGCCTCTGGGTTCAATTCCCAGTATGACAAAACAAAATTGATAGAGGATTCATAAACCTCACTATTTTCAGTGTGTTTCCAAACTCTAAGTCCTTGCTCTTCTTATATTAGAGAATAAAGTTTTTGATATTTCCAAGACTCAGAAATGTTGTTGGGCAGTTATTAATATAGTAATAAAACTTATTTGTAGCTGTTCAGTCATAAAATGATAGAGAGTGGTAGGAGTCTATAATAAAAAAGAATTTGGAGTGAAGTGTAGTTATTGCCTGCCTTTATTACATTAATGCTTATTTTATTATTAGAGTAAATATGTGCTTATGGTTATATGTTCATAATACTGAGAAATTTTAGGAAAAAATATAAAAAGTTAATAACTACTAACACCATTACTAAGTATAAGAATAGCCATATTTAAATTTATATAATTGAGAAATATATCCAGTTTTATAATTCTTTATTTCAAATCACAACTTAAGCATTGCCCCATTTGGGGCATAATTTTATTAAATAACATTCATTGTGCATTTACAGCGTGCCCAATTCTGTGCTAAGGAGATTCACAGAAGTAGTTTCATTTAATCATTACAGCTACCTTTTAAAGTAATTATCTGATTTTCCTAATCTTACAAAATTTAAGGTAATTATCATCTTGACTTTACAAATAGAAAAACTGCAGCATGCAGCTTTTACCATCTGTTAGTGTTCTTTAAAATATGCTCTGTGGAAGAATTAACTGGGGTGCTTATTAAAATGCAAATTCATGTCCTTCCATTCCAAACCTTCTGAATTGAAACCTCTGAGGAGATGATACAATTCACCCAGCACCCCAAATGATTTTTCTGCTCTATTGAAATGTGAGAACTATTGGTCATGTAACAATAGCCAGACTGTCTCATTCAGCTATAACCAATAGCCTACTCATATCAATCTTTGTTTTAGTCCTTTGCTTTGAACCATGTATGGAGCATTCGAGTAAGTCTTACTAGGTTGAGAAGATTGAGGAGGGTGGGAAATGAATTACTTTACTGTTTCTACCTGAGATATTTATAGGATGGTAAAATTGCACTGCAATCTTTCTAGCATAGTCTTCTTTATCATGTCTTTTACCTCCTCAACTTCCAAATTAATTTTGAGGTCAGTTCTGTTCTAAGTTCTTTACTTTTAATCTAGTTGATGTGGCAACTGCTTTTATTTATTACTCTCTTTTAGAAATTATAAGTGGTTTATATCCAAAGTAGTGACCATGGAGGCTTGCCTTTTCAACAATGCTTATGCTGGTGAGGAAAAGAGTTACCCCTGGCTTTTCTCATCTGTGGGCCTGGCTTCTATCGATTCAACCAACTACCGACTGAAAACACTGAAGAAAAAATTTTTATCTTACTGAACATGTTCTATTTTTCTCATCATTATTCCCCAATCAATATAACAACTATTTGTATAACATTTACATTTGGATTAGGCATTATAAGTAATCTGGGGATGATATAAGTGATAGATTGGGTCCTCTCCCTCCCCTTATGGGATCCTAAAGCTGGGACAAGAGGCGGAACCCCGGAAGCCAGAAGTGGAGATGGGGCAGACTCCAGGTGCTACGAGAAGACCACATGTCACAGGGCTGACACCAGATGTCACATAAGGACCGACATTCTGTCACCTTGCTAGCCCCACCCCAAGACTCCAGCTACATAAATACCCTCGCTTCCTCTCTACAGCATGACTCTGAAGACTGATACCTGCCCCCCCCCAATATCAGTCTGCAGACCTCGACCGGGAGCAACAAACCTTTAATAAAAGGGGCCTAATATAGCACTCCTTTGCCATATTTTGCCTCCTTTGCAACCCCCGACTCAACTTCAATGTTACAACTGGTGCCGAAAAGCCAGCAGGACTTTTTTTCTCTCTTTTTTTTAATCCCTTCCTGAGCCCTTATGACTCCCTGGTAGTTCCACTGGGCCCCTGAGGGGAGCCCTCTTCTTTACTCCCAGGAACCTGGACCCTCCGACCTTTAATTACACCGACTGCTCCCAGACAGGGTGAGTTCCCTTCCCTTCCTCTGGTCAGCAGGTCATCTCCTCCAGCTTCTTGCCTTTGGCTTCTATGTGTATCCAAATGTACGTCCACATCAGAGTTGCCTCCAGACAACCGGGTTGTCCTTCAGCCTTGAGAAGGAAGTAGAGAGATACCTCCCACTCTCTTGGTTCCGCCGGCCCTGAGAAGGGAGTGGAGACATTCCTCCTGTCCTCTTGATCCTGTTCCCAGACACTGACCAGGATAATGGGTATGCCGGTCTCCTGTTTTTCATTTTTGCCCATGGACCAGACATGGGAAGTCAAATTCCAAAATAGATTCCCAGACCCCACTGGGTTGTCTCCTCACTGATCTCCAGACCCTGGGGCAATCAGAAGATTTATGCCCTGAGCACCTCCATTTCTATTGTAACACAGCATGGCACCAGTACAAATTGGATAATGGGTCTCAGTGAACCAAAAATAGGACTCTGGATTCTAATATCCTGACCGATCTCAGTAATTTTTATAAGCAGTGTGGTAAATGGTTGGAAGTTCTTTATGTCCAGGGCTTCTTTTTCCTGCATTCCCACCCCTCCTTTTGTTCCCACTGTTCTACTGCCCAAGTCCAGCTGGCTAGGGACCCCCATCAGCTGCCATTTTTTCTAGTTTTGCTGGGTCAAAGTCACCATCTTGTGACCTTGTCGAGTTACAGGCACCACCTTCTGATTCCATCCCTGATTCCCAGGATCTCTCCTCATCACCCCAACCACCACTGTACCCTAAGATGGCATCTTACCCTAACCTGCTCCTTTCCCCCTGCCATCCTCCCTTAATGAACCAATCCTTATCTCCTCCTCATCATCCCCCATAAGTCACCATCCCCTCTCCAAGAATCCCCTTCTCACTTGGCCCTACTCCACATGGTGGTCACTGCAAAGGGCATGGTCTGCATCCATGTTCCTTTCTCACTCCTGGACCTTGCTCAAATTGAAGGAAAACTGGGTTCTTTTTCCACCATTCCATCCAGTTTTATTAAGAAATTTCAATATATTGGTCAAGCATACAATCTCACATGGCAGGATATTCATGTTATTTTAACCTCTGCCTTGACTCTTCATAATCAGGATCTTATTTTAAAGACCACCTGAAAATGGGCCAACTAGGTCCATTTGACTAACCCAGCCCTCCCTACTGGAGCAGCCGGTACCTTCTGAAGATCCCCACTGGGATAACCAACCAGCCTCAAATGGTGGGGGTGAGGGATTAAAAATGAGAGACCATATGATCCTGTGCCTTCTTGACAGCATGTGGGCTGCTTCCCAGAAGGTGGTTAATTATGATAAACTTAAGAAAATCACCCAAGGTCCAGATGAAAACCCCGCCATTTCTCTTAATCAGGTTCAGGAAGCTCTCACCCTCTATACTCACTTAGATCTATCTACTAAGGCAGGATCTGTGGTGCTGGCAACCCATTTCGTTGGGAAATTGGCCCCTGACATTTGAGAGAACTAAAAACGGGCTAAGAGCAGCCCTCAGATCCCTATTTAAGATTTGGTGAACATGACATTGAAAGCCTTTAATTCCCGAGAGGAACAGGCTGAAATGGAACATACAACCCGGCTCTGCCAAAAGGCAGATTTTCAAGCCCACACCTTGATAGCTGCCCTGCAGCCAGCAGTGGAGGCTCAGCCCTCTGTATAACAAGTGCCACCTAGGGATGGAAGACAGCAGCAACCACCACCTCCAGAAGTCTGTTTCAAGTGTGGCAAGAAATGACACTGGGCTAAGCACTGCCCTCAGAGCCATGCCCACTGACCAGACTGTGCCCAGTGTGTGGCCAGGAGGGCCACTGGAAAAGTGATTGCCCTTGGAAATGTGGTAAGATCCAAGTGCCTCAACATAGGGGGATTACCCTTCCAGGCCAGGCCCCACCGCTGGCCCTACTCAGCCTGGCCAAAGACTTATGGCTCCTGGACTCATCAATCCCGATCACCCTTGCCAAGCCCAGGGTAACTCTCAAGGTAGTGGGTAAGCCAATCTCCTTTTTCAGTCCTTCCATCCTTTTCAGGTCCTAGTTTTTCTTCTCCAATCTCAGTACAGGGGATTAATGGTAAGCCCTCCTACCCACATGCTATAGGCCCCCTTTTTTGCCATTCAGAAAACCTTATGATTGCTCATCCATTCCTGAGTATCCCTTCCTGCTCTACTCCCCTTCTAGGTAGAGACTTTTTAACCAAACTTGGGGCATCCTGCACAGAGAGTGGATGGCTTATGATATAGAACAAAATTGCCCTGCCCAAGGCTCAGGATAAAGTAGCCACTGATCTAATTCATAATTCCCTACATGTTGGGCCTATGTCACTTAAACATTTCCTAAACCTCTTGCATTATTTTCCCTTCCTGCAACAGATGATTAGTAAAGTCAGTGCCTTCTGTTTCACTTGTGCCACCATTTCTCCCCAAGGAGGCCTACGCCCCTCTTTTCCTACCCACCAAATGAGAGGACATTTGCCAGGACAGGATTGGCAAATTGAATTCACCCATATGCCCTATCATAAAAAACTAAAATATCTTCTTACCATGGTCAACACCCTATCAGGTTGGGTAGAGGCTTTCCCCTCAATGGACAAGACAGCTACCACAGTGGCCAATGCTCAATGCTCAGACATCATCCCTCAGTTTGGACTCCCTAAATCCTTACAATCTGATAGTGGAGCAGCTTTTAGTTCTAAAGCTACTAAACAGGTGGCACAGGCCCTGGGCATTCTTGGAAGCTCCATATCCCATATTGACCACAGTCATCAGGAAATGTAGGGAAAAAATGAAGGGATTTTTAAAAACCATCTAACAAAACTTTCCCTTGGAGCTACAGGTTTCCTGGCCTGAACTCCTACCACTGGTGCTGACCCACATACAGGCCACTCCTCAAAGCCCCACCTTAACGAGCCCCTTTGAATTGCTCTATGTTCACCCTTTTTGCTTAATCACTCTCTCCCTTTGGATTCCCCATCCCTTGGTTTCCTATCTTCCTTTCTTTTCTCAGGCACCTCCTTTGGGAACACACTGACCGATAGCTTCCCCTCCTGGGACCCATTATCATGATTCACCTTTTCTTTTTAACAGCTCCTTATCTGCTAAAGTCCATTCAAATGTGCATTACCGAGCTGTCCATGGTAACCTTCAATCAACTCCTGCTATAGCCTGCCAACTTCCGAATGACCCAACCTCTCCTGGCCAAGGGACTCCTAAAATGGCCTTCCCTATGACAGCAGGAGGTAGTTATTGACTTGGTCATTGACCAATATCACCAAAAGCCAGGATGAGAGGCCAGGTCCCTCCCCCTCCCTTCATGGGCAGCTGGGAAAGGAGGCAGAATCCTGGAAGCCAGAGCAGAGATGGGGGAGACTCCACATGTCACAAGAGGACCAGATGTCACAGGGCAGACTCCAGATTTTGCAAGAGGACTGGCAGTCTCCCACCTTCCTACCCCCACCCCAAGACCAGCTACATAAATACCCTCACTTCCTCTCTGAAGCACAACTCTGCAGACCAATAGCTTCCCCACCCCAATATAGGTCTGCAGACCTCAACCAGGAGCAACAAATCTTTAATAAAAAGGGGCCTAATATCTAACTCCTTTGCCATATTTTGCTTCTTTTGCAACCCCTGACTCAATTTCAACATTACAATAAGTATACAGGAGAATAGGTATAGGTTATATACATACCATACCATTGTGTGTGGGGGGGAGGGGTACTGGGGATAGAACCCAGAGACATTCTACCTCCAAGAAATAGCCCCAGCCCTTTTTAAATGTTATTTTTGTTTTTTGTTTGTTTGTTTTGAAACAGAGTCTTTTTAGATTTCCAAAAGTCTCACTAAATTGATGAAGCTAGTCTCAAACTTCACAAGTACTGGGATTATAGTCATGGTCCAGCATGCCCAATGTCATGCCTGTGGGGTGTGTGTGTGTGTGTGTGTGTGTGTGTGTGTGTGTCTCAGCCTCCCAAGCCTAGGGATTACAAGCGTGCACCACCACACCCAGCTACTTTATTTATTTGTTCAACAAAAATTATTCGAAGCCTGGCATGGGGTACTCACTTGTAATCCAAGGCTGAGACAGGAAGAACTTGGTTCACAGCCAGCCTCAGCTACTTTGAGGCACAATGCAACTTAGTGAGCCCTTGTTTTAAAATGAAGAATAAAAAATAGGGTTGGGGGGTGTAGCTCAGAGGTAGAATGCCCCTGGGTTCAATCCCTAATACTGCAAAAAAAAGATTATTCTGTACACAACATGTGCTATGCTTTTTACTACACAACTGAAAATTAAAGCCATGCGATCCTAAAAGATTTCATGCCCAAGAAGGAATAAGAGAAAGAAAAACTGAATGCAACATAAAAGAGATGTTATGGATTTATAGTGAGGGGGATACTAACTGCCTGGGAAAGCCAAAAAGTCACTAGAGAGGAAGTTATGTTTGAGCTGAACCATTAAGAATAATCAGGATGTATATTTCTTTCCTTTTTTCTTCTTCTTCTCCTTTATTTCCGCCCTGTGGTACTGGGGAATGAATCCAGAGGCATTCAGCATTCTACCTCTGAGATATACCTCCAGTCATTTTTGTTTTTTGTTTTGAAACAGGGTCTCACTAAGTTGCTGAGGCTGTCCTCAAACCTGCTATCCTCCTGTCTTAGCTCTGAAGTACTCAATTCCAGTCATGCACCGCCGTGCTTAGCCAGGGGGTACATTAGCCAGAGGGAACAGTATGTGCAAAGACAGAACATACAGAAAAGTAGACACATAATAATACAGAAATCACTTAAAATTCTCAAAACCATTTCATATGACATGTTGCAGAGCTATGGTAAGTAGAAATGGAAGAGGCAGATGAGAAGGCATGATTCTAGAACTTTGAAATTCATCCGAAACATAAGAAATCTTTTAAATAATACTATTTCAAGTAAAACATTAGAAAATTAATACCTACGAGGACTATGGAGGATTATGATGACTCTGAATCCTAACCCTAAGTCTGTATTACTTATTCCATCCTACCGTTCTCAGGCTATGGATTACTCTGATATTGTTATCAACAATAACTTTTTTTGTTTTCAACCAAGATGACTACAACATGATCAATTGAGTACAATTTTTGTATGTGCTATCTAAAATTGTGGCTGTTAGGAAAGTATATTAAAAAAAAAAGCTTTATAGAAAGGAGACCACAGGAAAGCCTGAACAGTTTCACTAGCAGGCTTACTATATAATAGAGAGAGAGGCATCACTGTGGTTGTATTAAACGATGGTTGGCAGAAGCAAACTAAAATAGATTTTTGCCCTAAATGGTTCACACAAGTCTTTAGTGCCAATTTTCATAGGAAGTTAATTCTTTTTCTTCTGCCTTGTCCAACACTTTTTCTCCAATTAACTTCAAAACAAGATTTCCAGTAAAAGACTTCAGGGCACAGCCTAACTTTGGGTGGCATTTATAAATTGCATCCCAACCTCTGTCTGATTATGATCAGATCACACTGTGAAGGAGCCATTCTGGATTATTGAATGTAATGAACCAAAGCAATAAAAATATGCCTGTGGGGATAAAAGTTCATTCTCCTGAGGTCTTTCTATATTTTATCCTGGGTGATCTTTCACAGATCAATTCTTAAAAGAAATTTTTCAAAAATAGTAGCAAGTGCTTTGCCTGAAATAGATTTCCTCCAGTGAACAGCTTTTCTTTAGGATGCTGTTCACCTCGGACTTGGTTACTGAATAGCATCAAGTCAATGCACAATGCTTTTCAATAAACAATATTTTAAAGAAATGTCTATCAGAGGCAACTTTCAAATTCTTTCTTGGTTTAGGTATTGCTTATTCTCCTACCAGCCTCCCTTGGTCCTGTGTGCCTTTTATATATCCTTTATTAGAGCTCTGAGCATCTCAGAAGTACCATCTTTATATTTCTGAATCTCTTACTAGACTGTGACTCTTTAATCTCAGAAATGATTTCTAATATATCTCTTTAGTCCTCAAAAGCATAAATGAATACATATGCCAAACCAAAGCAGCATTTATCATAAATGGCAACTATTGAAATTAATGTGCAACCTATTTTTCTAGTTCTCATCCCACTACCAAATTCTTACCCCCAAGAAATCAATCCAGAGAAGTGCCACTGTGAGAGAATTAGAGAATGAAACTGAATAATTCTAAGTCATGGATGTTTCAGAGACTGGAATAAATTTTACATCTACCTCAGGATAGTGCCCTGCATTTTATACTCAAAATTCTTCTTTCAATAGACTTCCAACCACTTGTCCATGTCAGTTCTGATCCTCATTCTGACCACCACAACTACTTGAATCTTAGAAGAACTAGTACTATCCTAAAATTAAATGATCTTTACTTTTTTGTGTGGTACTGGGGTTCCTGGAAGCCCTTCTACCTCCAGGCTACACTCCCAGACCTATTTTATACTTTTTTTTAAATTTGAAAACAGGGTCTCTTAAGCCAGTGTGACTGGCTTCAAACCTGCACGATCCTCCTGTCTCCGCCTCCCAAGTGCGGGGATTACAAGTGTGCGCCACCATGCCCGGCATCTTTACTTATTTTTAAACATTACAACTTCAAGTGCTGTCCAATATGGAATAATTAAGCCTACTACAGCCTATCTCTTCTAGTTACAAATAACATTTCTGGCCCAAACAAATGAAGGAGCTACTTGAAATTTCTGAGAAGTAAATAATAGTAGGTCGATTGAAATAGTTGCCAAAGCCTGAAGTGTCTTGTTCAGTGGTGGGCTTTCTGGATTTTTTCACCTTTCACAGGTAATGAGTTGAATTGTGTCCTCGTGTAAAGTATACGTTCCATTGCAGTACCACTTTAGAATATTACTTTATTTGAAGGTAGCAACTTTATAGAAGTTATCAAATTAAAATAAGGCCACTAGGGTGGGCCCCAATATAAAGTCACTGTTGTCCTAGTGTTTTTATAATATATCTTAAATATTTTATAAGGGGGGCATTTGGACATAAAGACAGACACACATGCAGGAAAGGTACCACGTGAAGACTGAGGCTATACTGTCACCAACTAGGAACCAGGAGGCAGGCACAAAACAGATTTTTCCCCATTGCCATCGGAGGGGCCAATGACTTGATCTCGGATTTCCAGTTTCCAGAACTATGAGACAAAACAGTTCTATTCCTTCAGCCATTCTCTGTTATGTTGTTATACCATCTCATAAACTGGTACATTATCTCTTCTCCCCAGTTTCAACCTGAGTGTAGCCCCAGCTATGGTAATGTGGAGGAAACCTGAGCACCAAATGTCTCAAGGACAAGCCCTAACTTTGTACAGAGAACCAAGGCAAGGGAAATCTAGGCAAGGGGGAGGGTCCTAATTCTGTCTGCAATTCAGCTCAAGTTCCAGGCTCATACCTGTTACATGTACATTACAGACCCAAATCACCACAGCAAAGATTATGGGAACTGAAATACAATACAACTCATGACCTATTTGCCAAAATAAGCCCTGAGTGGCACACACACAGCCCTCAGTCAAAGAAGCAGAGTGGAACATTTAAAAACTGAACTGAGCCAGGCATGGTGGTGTGCACCTGTAATCCCAGGGCAGAACTAATTAAACAAATTCACAACGAATTCACAAATATACTTGGAGAATGCAGCAATACTCTCTCAATAATCATTTTTTTTAATTTTCATAGTAGTCATGATATAAAATCAACCCATCCAGGTGCCCATTAACACATTAATGAATAACATGGTACATTTACATTTTGGAATATTATTCATCTATAAGCAAAAATGAAATCTTTTCATTCTCAGCAAAATAGATAGAACCAGGGAACATTATGTTAAGCAAAATAAGTCAGACATAGATAAGTACCATATTTTCTCTTGTTGAAAGCCAAAAATGTTGATCTAAATGTAGCAGAGTGATTATTATAGGTTGAGAGGGGCTATATGATATAAAATCACAGAAGTAATAAGTTCTAGTATTCTGCAGCATAGTAGGGTAGGTATAATTCACAATAACCTATTATATTCCTTATGAAAAACTAAGAGTTTAACTCAAAGGCTCTGAGCATAAGGAAATGACAACAAAATAGAATGTTATTTGCTCTGATTTGATAAAAATAAAATACAAGTCAGAAAAACAATAAAAATATAGGAGACCTCAACATTATTCACCAACATTAACTGACATTTAGAGAATGCTTCACCAAATAATATCCAAAGGCACATTTTCCCAAGGTATCTGAAACATTCAACATAATTGGCCACAATCTGAGCCATAAAACAACTCAAACTTGAAGAAGTAATGTCATATAAAGTATGTTCTTTAATCATTAAAGAATTAAATGTAAATCAGTACTAAAAATATACTTGGAAAATACTCAGATATATAAAAGTTGAACAACAAACTTAAAAGTATCACATTAGTCAAAGAGAAAATCTTAACATAATTAAAAATGTACTTTGAACAAAATAAAAAAGTTATTAAAATTTCTGGTATATAGCCAAAGCAGTGTCTAGAGGAATATTTATAGCAAAAAATAAAATAATATGTTAAGAAATGACTAAGTAAACTACTATTATTCAGATGACACTATCACTGTTATGTACTGAACTGTGTCCCTTCCAAAATTCATATGAAATTCTCATCTCCAGAACATCAGAATGTAACTCTATTTGGAGACAAATTCTTTAAAGAGATAATTAAATGAGTTAGTAATTAGGGTGGACCTAATCCAATATGTTTAATGTCTTCTCAAGTGGAGATAGGAAACAGGCATTAACAAAGAAGAGACAATGTGAGGATACTGATAAAAATGGCCAGCTTACAAGTCGAGGAAAAAGTCGTTAGAAGAAACTAATTCTCTAATTCACATGATGGACTTAACAAACATCAATATCAGTCACCAAGCCAAACATGAGAAGAGGGAGGGGGAGGGAATGGGTAGGAACTGGGTAAGGACTAATTGGGTGATGTGTGCATGTATGTCCCCATCTTGCATCCCATTAAGAAGTATAAATATAGGGCCGGGCGTGGTTGTGCATACTTGTAATCCCCACACTTGGGAGGCAGAGACAGGAGGATTGTGCAGGTTCGAAGCCAGCCGCTCTGGCTTAAGAGGCCCTGTTTCCAAATAAAAATATAATTAGGTCTGGGAGTGTAGCCTGGAGGGGCTTCCAGGAACTCCTGTATGACCAAAAATGGGGAAAAAAGATGTTTAAATATAATGCACCAATAAAAAATTTAAAAAGACAAAACTAATTATTTCAATATTTCCACTTCTTTCTTCAAGAACAGTAAGAAAATAGATTTCTGTTGTGTAAGCCCCTCAAAGCTGCTATACTATTTTAGAGCAATCTTAACAAATAAATACAATTGTCTGTGTAGAAAATCTAAGGAAGCGCCGGGCGTGGTGGCGCACGCTTGTAATCCCTGCGCTTGGGAGGCGGAGACAGGAGGATCGCGCAGGTTCAAAGCCAGCCGCGCTGGCGTAAGAGACCCTGTTTCCAAATAAAAGGCATAAAAAATAGGTGTCTGGGAGTGTAACACGGAGGTAGAAGGGTTACCAGGAATCCAGTACCACAAAAAAAAAAAAAAAATCTAAGGAAGCTATAAAAAAAACCTCCTGAAACTCTGTTGTAAGTTTAATAATGTTACAGAATACAAGTTCAATATAGAAAATTTAACTCTGCTTCTATTAGCCATGAACAATTCAAAATATAAAGTTGTATAATTCATAATAGCATCAAAAAAGTGCAAAACATGTTTAAATCTGAAAAATCATGTCCATTGAAAACTATGTAACTGCTGACAGCAATGAAAAATTTAAATACGTTGTAAACATATGCAATGTTCATTAACTGGGAACCTCAGTATTCTGTCGAATATGATATTCACAGACAGGCACAGTGGTACACACCTCTAATCACAGTACTTGGGAGGCTGAGACAGGAGAATCACATGTTAGAGACCAGTACACAGTAACTTAATATAGAATAAAATTCTGTGATAATGAGTTAGCAAAGTGTTCTTAACTATCACACACACACACACACACACACACACACACACACACATATATATATACACACACACACACACACACACAAGTGTGGTCTATAAAGTAAAAGTATATTAAATTGAACTTCATCAATATCAAAATATTTTCTCTGTGAAAGACATGTTAAGAGAATAAAAATATAAGCAATGGGACTGGGAGGAAATACTTGCAAATCACACATCTGACAAAAGATGTATCCAGAACTCAAGAACCCTCCAAACTCAATAGTAAGAAAACAAAACTGAGCAAAGGATTGGAACAGATACTTCGATCAAAGGAGTTAAATATTTGACAAACACAAACAAAGTCAATAGCATTATTCATAAAAGAAATTAAACAATAAGCTATAGCTACTAACCTTCTAATAAGCTAAACTTTTAAACATTCTGACCAGTGATTCCAAATGTGAGTGAGTAGGCAGAGCAACTAGAATATTGACACATTACCTGGGGATGAAAAATGCTATACCACTGTGGCTATATCCACTCTGTCAATTTCCTATAGAGTTGGAAAAGCACTACCATACAACTTATACTTCTTGGTGTTTATCCAGGGGAATGAAGACTGTGGTCACATCAAATCTTGAATGTAAACGTTTATAGTGACTTCATTTATAATCACTCAAAACATGAAATTCTCTTTGAAATATTTTAACTAGTAAGTGGAAAGACAAACTGACATTTCAGTAAATAGAGAAGAGCAAATCAGAGAGAGAGAGAGAGAGAGAGAGAGAGAGAGAGAGAGAGAGAGAGAGAGAGAGAACGCGCATTATCAGGAATTGAATCCAGAGGCATATTAGTATTGAGATACACCCCATTCTTTCTTTTAAATTTTTTTGTTCTAAAACAGGGTCTTCCTAGTTTGCTGATTCTTGTTATATTGCTGAAGCTGGCCTCAAACTTGCTATTCTCCTGTCTCAGCCTCCCAAGTACTGGTATTGTAGACATGTGGTACCATGCCCAGCTAAAAGGAGCAATTTATTGACATACACCACAGCTCAGATGAATCTGGAGCTTATTAAGTGAAAGAAACCAGACTCTAGAATCTGGATAATTCCACACATATGATGTAGGATGTAAATCTATGTGGACAGAGAACAGATCATAGTTGTCAGGGTTGAGGTAGGTGAAGGACAGCAGGAGAAAAGAATTTGGGATAGTTAGTGGAGCTTCTCTGTGTCTCGATGGTGGCAGTGGTTATAGGAGCCTATAGTTTGGTCAGAATCTTAGAACTGTTTCCCAACTAGAGTAAAGTTGGTTATGAGTGAATTTAAAAAGTAAATATGAATTTTTTAAGTTGAATTTTCAGAGTTCTCTGTATCTCTCAGAAAAAAAATGACAGAAGGAACTGTTAGAAAACCAACAGCAAATAGTCTTTACAAATATTTATGACCTAAGAAGAGGAAAAGCATATTATAATTCTTGAAGATTTTTCTTAATAATTTAAATGGGTTTGTCTGTACTAAATTTTTATATCAAGCCAAGTTGATTTTTTTTACTGCTAATTATTATTCTTTTCTATTCTAATACTATTTGGAAAGGCAGATGGCAAGATCTGGAATTGCAAGACTCTTAATGTTCTTACCTAAAGGCAAAAAAAAAAAAAAAGAAAGACAGGAGAGTTCTCTATTTCTGAATGAAAATTATTTTTGCTTTTCCCTACTCATTCAGACACTCTAAAAATTGCTCAGTTGTTAACTTTCTCTTTTCTTCTAATTAGCAAAAGCACTAAAAATAAAATGACAAATTCAGTGTGCCCTAAGAATTAGCCAACTTTCCCCTAACCTCTCCCTATGAAAAGGACAAAATGGATAACTGTAGATTTGTAGTCTCCATGCACAAACAAAACACACAAATAAGTAGCATTTTAAAAGTTAAAAGAAAATAGCCTATTGTTAATCAGCCATTTTCAAAACATTCAGCTGTTTGCATTCAACCAAACGGGTTCTGTAAATAGTTGGTGCCATGTATACTAAAACACGAATGTTTACTACTGTGAATTCTAATTGTCCTCTCATTTGAATAAGATAATTTAAAAGTATCTCTACTGGGATAACAAAATTAATTAAGATAATAAATGCAGTTGTGATTCTGGCTCTGATGTGTGCTAGTTTTATAGTAGTCCAATATTAATCTGAAGAGCCCATATGATGATGAATGAAAGAAAATAAGAGAACTTTCTTCCTGGAAATAGAAATAAAAGAAATCCTTCTGCCCACTGAAGATCTAAGAAGGAAGATATCAATACCTATTTGTTTTAGTCTCTGATCACATAGCCATAGGAATACTGCGCTATGCAGAGCTTATAATTTGACTTGCTATAAAATTGCTTCTTGATGGTAATAGTCCACATAATTCAATGGAAAATAGGCTTTATAGTCAATATTTATTGAAACTTCCATTTTCATTGTTTAGATATAATAACCATGGTTGATATATGAGTGAAGTAAGTTTTATGCCAGTAAAACCTTAGCAGTAAGTACATTAAAAATAAAAAAAGAAAAACAGGTGATAAGGGAAGGAGAATGAAGTTCTAGCTGAGCAGCTCAGTGGTAGAGTGTTTACCTGCAGCCCAGGCCCTGAGTTTCATCCCCAATACAGTTTTAAAAAAAAAATGTTCTCACCACCATCCCCAAAATTACTTAGGTAAAGTAGGTAAAATGTAGGCTTGGCACCCCTGGTGGCAGTTTTCTGTTCCAGTTTGTTTACCAAAGAAGTAGCAAATAAGCAAAAAAAACATCCAGGATAAGATAGTTTGGGGAGTCTGGAGGCAGAGAAGGAAGGGAGTTATTTCACCAGTCTAAGCCAGGAGACGATTGGACAATACTAAGAGCAGAGTTTCTCATTTCTACCTGGCTTCTTTGTTGAAAGATAATGCCTGAATCTTATTTACCCCACTTAGTCTCACTTTCTGTCCATATTTCCCAATGCTCGCCACCACCACTACCACCATATCTACCACCACCAAAGGATAACAATCAGCCTGCCTCACACTCCCACTATCCGACTTGTCTGAGACCAGGGCAAGGCAGAGGACAATTGCCAACCGCTTATGACATTCAGATTCATATTCTTAGTGTGTTTTTCTATATTTGAAAACTGAAGGAATACAGGTTTTTGAGAAAGAAAAATCTGAGGAAGAATCAATATAAGCACAGGAAGGAGCTAGTGTGGAAGTCTAAAACTTTGATGCAACAATACTAAGTTTTACTTACATCTACTATATTTTTAGCAAATCACTAAATAAAAGACAGTGATAGTTCACTATCTTCCAGACAATCAACCCTACAAATGCTACACAATGTCACCCCAAAACACACACACACACACACACACACACACACACACCATATACTCCTTCAAAAGTAACTGCGGAAGAATGAAATTTGTATGCCACTTGCTGACCACTAAAACGGCGAACATTCAAACTGTTGTGCTTCTCTTTCCATTATACAGATAGGACCTCAGTCGTTACGTCACTGGACAGAGGCCAACTGAGCTCCCACGTGGGTCAAACTCCACACTGAGGATGAGAAAGGAGCTCAAAAGTCTCACAGGGAACAGGATCCTGGACAGTTACACACACGTCTTTCTGAGTTGGAGTTGTGACTGTACTGAAGCACAGTACATGACTCAACCTTGGTTTTCATCCTCTGTAGTGGTCCTTTATTCTCATGGAGAGTCAATCTAAAGCCATAAAGTACATGCTGGGAGGAATAAACGTCTCATGGCTTCAGATAATTCCCTAACACCTGTCTTATAAAAGCAGAAATGTCCCATGGGCTCAATAATTGGTATTTGAACATTCCCTCGAGGCTCACTTTTATTTGAGAGCAGATTGCTGCTATTGAGGTATTACAGTAGCAGACAGAGGAGAGCAACCCCTCTGTGGCTCTTATGGACTCCTCCTTCTAAGCTTATTCTTGGAAATTCCTTCTCTGCCCCAAATGAAATAGAAATATGGTCTTCTGTTCCAAATAACAACATTGGAATATTATGACATTTCTCAAATTATGCCTGTTAGGACCTAATCTGATTTATCTAACCCCTAGACTAAGAACTAAAGAAAAAACAAGTCTGACAACTGGGATTTCATTTGTGCTCTTGTAATACTCCTATTGCCCACAGCCCCTAAGTACATGGAATATCAACACCACCATTAAATCCAAAAGCTAAAAATTCCATGTAGCAATATAGCTGAGAAATCCTCCCAGAGACTACAAGAACTACAAATGCTGGTCTTCATTCAATTGTTCCAAGTTTTGCAAATAAAGTTCTCCAAACTCCAAAACTATTTATCAGTGACTATCTGAATTTTTTTTCTTTTCCTTCAGGCATATGAACACATTGAGATGGTGTTATAGTCAACGCATCTGTTAACCAAAGCAGAAGCAATTCAGAAAAACATACCTGACTAAAGACTTGCATTTTTACATAGTTATCCATGCTGTTGAATGGTTTAAGGTTTATGATATCCATCTTATAGATTTATATTACCACATGGGGTGTCACTTTGAATTATTGTTAGATTAATAAAACTGCAAGACTAGATTTAAGTGGAAGGTTTATGAAAAGTGTTTATGACAGGATCCGTCAGGCTGCAGGCAGGATTAAACTTAAACTTTTTACAGTTTGGGATTGAATTGCTTAATGAACCAATCAACACTTTATTTTCTGCCTTCAGCCATACATTTTTTAAAATGATGCTTGACTATTAATCACCAGTTCAGACTCCCAGAGGTACTAAATATGTAGGTACTTGTGAAACCTAACCCTTAAGAAGGAAGGTTACATTCTGTGTCTCAGTGGAGAAATATATGACAAGAATGTGTCAGCCTCACTCTTCAAATTTACTCAAGGGATAAGAAGCATTCCTTTCAACATGATAAATTTTCAGGACCCAAAACTCAACTTTAGTCATGACAATGTTCATATCTCCAAAGGTAAAACTGGAGTTGTTGCTGACTTCAAGCTTTCAGATAAATCAAAAGCAATTACCAGTATATTCCCTAATCAGCACTTTTCAAAGTATACTGACTGGTTCTTTTGGTAACTGGAGTATGCAAATGTTAGATAGGAATAAAACTTTATTACATGTATCTGAGGACCTAACAAAAAAGTACTTAGGATACTGAGGAATTTAACTATTAACTTCTAGAATCCAGTGGGGAGGGATAGAAAAATAGTGTGTGGGGGGGGGGGGGTTACTGGGGATTGGACCCAGGGTCATTCTACTTCCAAGCTTAATTCCCAGCCCTATTTTTTATTCTTTATTTTTGGAAATAGAGTCCCACTAAGTTGTGGAAGCCTTCACCTGCAATCCTTCCTGTCTCAGATTTCCAAATACTGGGATTAACAGCATATACCACCATGCCTAGCAAGAATAGACTTAAAAATGCTTTAGAGAATATATGGAATATGGTATAACTGTAACATAACTTCTGATTACATTAAACTCAGAAAAACAATAGACTAAATAATGGTTTTAAAATAAGTCAGTTTATTTTAAAATACTGTAGAAGTGTTTCATGGCAAGACCATCCTACATGAAAGTTATATGAACCATTTCTTAAACATTTTAATTGTGATATAATTGAAATCATGAAAATTCACAAATTTAAATTGAAATTCTCAAGTTAAAAGTTAAAATGTCATTTTGTGGTCAAATGTGGTGGTGCATGCTTGTGATCCCAGTACTTGGGAGGCTGAGACAGGAGGATTTCAGATTCTTCACGGTCAGCCTCAGCAACTTAGTGAGGCCCTCTGCAACTTAATAAGACTGTTTCATATGGAAAATACTGAGAAGAATGGCAACAAATCTACCATTTGATCCAGCAATACCACTTCTGGGTATCTACCCAAAAGAAAGGAAACCAAACTACCAAACTAATGCATGTGTATCTATGTTCATAGCTGCACAATTTGCCATACCCAAACTATGGAACCAGCCAAGATGTCCATCAACAGATGAAAGTATTACAAAACTGTAGGATATGTACACAATGGAATTTTACTCAGCCATTTAAAAAAACTCAATTACATCATTTTCAGGGAAATGGATTGAACTGGAGGGCATTATACTAAGTGAGATTAGTCAGTCACAAAAATAAGAAATCAGATGCTTTCCCTAATATGTGAAAACTAAGGAAAAATGTGTCATAGGAGGAACTCTAGATGAAAAAGGAAATCCTATAGAGGAGTAAACAAGACAACCTAAAGGAGGAGAAAGGAGGGGGAAGAAGGAAAATCTCTAAAACACACAATGTACGTAAACATGTCTAAGTCAATCACTAAGCCAAGCAAGGAAGGGAGAGATGGGGAGGGAATGGGATGGGAATCGGGTAGGGGTTAAATCAGTGATGTGTACACGTATGTACACACAAGTTTTTTACCCCAATATGATATATGAATATAATGCACCAATAAAAAATTTTTAAAAAGACTGTTTCAAAAAAAATACAATAAGGGCCGGGTGTGGTGGCGCACGCTTGTAATACCCGCACTTGGGAGGCGGAGACAGGAGGATTGTGCACGTTCGAAGCCAGCCACACTGTTTCAAAAATATAAAATAGGTCTGGGAGTGTAGCCCGGAGATAGAAGGGCTTCCGGGAACCCCAGTACCACCAAAAAAAAAAAAAAATACAATATGATTGGGGATATAGCTCAGAGATAGAATGTCTCTGAGTTCAATTCCCAGTATAACACACACACACACACACACACACACACACACACACACACACACAGTCATTTTGTAAATATCAAGTACTCATCTTGCATTCACTGGAATGTTGTTAAATTTGCAGGACATTTTGGGTTTGTCACTGGTTTTACAATATCATATCATTTTATCTTCACAACAAGATGAAAATAAAATTAAAGCTCACCAGGGTCAAGTGACCACATCCAAAGATAATAAATCACAGAGCTGGGACCAGAGCATGTATCTGTAGACTATAAAATATTGGGGGTTTGCACTGTATTCATTATCTGCCATTGGTTAGAGTACATAGCTTTGTTACTTGAGAATTTTCACTTAGTTTCAGTTGCTAAATGAATATATACTATCTTCCTGGAATCTTATGCAGGGAAAGATTACTGAGTGTTGGAATAAACAAATTCAGATTCTGTTACTACAGTTTACTATTCCTGGGCAACTTTGTTTTCCTCAACAAACCTCTACTTCTGCATTTATTAAAAATTCATCATAACATGCAATCAACTCAAATTTTGTTGAGTCAAACACTATAATAAATGCCAAACACTATACTATGCTTATAGTATTATAGCAAGAGCTGTAAGTACTAAGCTTACATTATTTGTACCTAATTCATCACCACCACCCCAAAAGCATTTAGTGTCATACTTTGTTTATGATTGGCACTAACAAACTGTTTACAATTGGTGCTCAAACTTCTAAGTAAGCCAGAATTTCCACACACAAAAGTATTCAAGCAATTTAATTCAAATAATTAGGCATTTTGAATAATGGTTGGTTTCAATTACCATGTCAGTTATATAAGTTCTGTTAACAAAGAAGCTTCTCATTTATTTAGAATGTACTTAAGACGTTGGAAAGGAAACTTAAGCCATTCAAAAACATTAACAAATTTCCATGTGGGAGTATTGCTTTTTAATCCCATAAAGAAGAACACCAAAATATGATTCAAGGTATAGGAACATGAGAACTTGAGAGGGTCTACAAAGCTGAGAAACAAAAATAAATTGTAATATGCATAGTATAATCAACCAGTTAAGAGGCCATTCCATGCATCCTGCTAGCCCAGTCTCATCCATGAGCTTATTCAAGCCTCAAATCAGCTCTTATTATGAGGATTCCCATTCTGCAGCTGACACTTCCAGAGGCAAAATGATTTGTTGATGGGTGCATATCTAGAAGAGGCAGAGTTGATACCCAGTCCCTTTCCACCCACCACACAGTAGAGATGATGGTTTTATTCCCTTTGCTTAGATATCTCCTACCCCTTCCTGTCCATATCTCTTTCTCTCCAGTTGTCTACTTTCTCCAAGCACAGGTTCCTAAAGTATTTTGCTTTGTGGTTTATTCATCCTATCTGTCTCAGTCATCATTCTACTGCTATGACCCAATAAGCCTGTCTACACACAACTTAGAAAAAGAAAAATTTATTTGCTTGCAGTCCTGGAGATTTCGGGGTTTAGTTTATATCAGGCCTGGTCTACAGAGCTCAGGGCATGGTAGCAGTAAGGAGAGGGGATAGTGGGAGAGAGAGAGAGAGAGAGAGAGAGAGAGAGAGAGAGAGAGAAGAGAGAAGAGAGAAGAGAGAAGAGAGAAGAGAGAAGAGAGAAGAGAGAAGAGAGAAGAGAGAAGAGAGAAGAGAGAAGAGAGAAGAGAGAAGAGAGAAGAGAGAGAAGAGAGAAAAGAGAGAAGAGAGAAAAGAGAGAAGAGAGAGAGAGAGATCCACTCAAATCCCCCAGAAACAGGGAAATAGAGGCGCAGTGTTATATTTCAAAGAGAAGGTTCTCTTGTCCTTGAGAAAAATACTCATCATTCGGAAAGCTGGTTAAAGGCATATGTCACATTTTAAAATTTGAGCATACATTTCAAAGAGACAGATAAATAAATTACAAGTTTTCTAATGTAAAAAAAAGGGGGGAGCAGGGTTTCCTACCTCTTGTTTTTGGCAGAGAAAATTAAGCCTCTTATTTGTCATTTTGTATTTGCCATCTCTTTGTGGTAGAAAAAGGTTATCTCATAAATCACCAATATAGTTGTGATATTAAAGAGAATATATTCAATAGTCTAGAATAAATCTGTAGGCCCACTACAGAATAGGTCCACTGCAGAAGACCTTTATAAACTTTTAATGTATATTTAAATCACCTGGAGCTCACTTGTTTTTTGTTTGTTTGTTTGTTTGTTTGTTTCAGTACTGGGGATGGAATGCAGGAGCATTCTACTTACAAGCTACACCCTCAGCCCTCTTATTCTTTTTTTTGAAACAGGGTTTCACCAAGTTGAGTTGCAAAGGGCCTCTCACTCAGTAGCTGAGGCTGTCAGCAAACTGGAATCCTCCTGTCTCCCAAATGCTGGGATTGCAAGGATGCACCACCACGCGCGGCTTGGAGATCTTTTTAAAATGTAGGTTCTGATTCAGTAGGTCTGGGCTGGGCCTGAAATTCTGCATTTCTAACCATCTCTCAGGCAAAACCCATGTGCCAAACTTCTATATCAGTTAATTTTAAATTTAGTCCCCAAATCAGCAGCACCACCAGACAATTTGCTAAAAAATGCAAATTTCCAGGCTGAGTTTCTGACTACTAAATCAGAAACCATTCTGAGTTTTAACAAACCCTCTTGGTCATTATGACTTTTGATAAAATATGATAACCCATACTGTAAATTAATGATCCTCAAATTTAGATGCACCCTAGGATCATCTGAACATTTCAAAAAAAATCAAGACTGATTCTTGTGTCCACCCCCAGAGATCCTGTTTCAACTGGTATTCATCGAGACTTAAGCAACAGGAGTTTTAATATCTGCATATTCTTTTATTCTTTTTTTTTTTTGTGGTACTGGGGGTGGAACCCAGAGGCTTTCTACCTCCGGGCTATACTCCCAGACCTATTTTATATTTTATTTGGAAACAGGGTCTCACTAAGTTGCTGAGAGCCTCACTAAGTAGCTGAGGCTGGCTTCAAACCTGTGCGATCCTCCTGCCTCAGCCTCCCAAGCACGGGGATTACAAGCATGTGCCACCACACCCGGCTTAACAACTGCATATTCTAACATGCAGCAAAGTTTAAGAACCAGTGAACCAGAATGTAAGCTTCACACACATAGGAATTTGGTCAGTGCTGAACCCCAAGTGCCCAGAAAAAAGCTCTGGAACTAGTTTACATACCATAAATATTCATCGAATGAATGAATAGATAATAGGATGCGCAGAGAAAACAAACCTCTGAGTTACTCAGTTCTATTGACGACATTATGGAGGATATATCATATTTACTATCTTTTTCTCCAATGGAAATTTTTTTTAGCTAGAATACAATGTAGATATGACCCTTTGCACCAAAACATATTTGAATACTCCTCATAATCGAACAACTGGGGGTCAGAAAGTATAGAGTTAAAGCTTTGGATTAAAAGAAAAGGAAAACCAAACTAAATATGGCTATTACATATGACAATGAATAATGCATGAAGTTGGTAAATTGTAGAGAATATACAAGGAGATTTCATGTTATAGGAACAAATAAAGGCTTAGGACTTGAAAATTTGAATTATTTCATTGACAGAAAAGGATATGATTCTAGACCAATGGAAAGATAAAGTATATTTTGCCTACCCTAATTAAAAATCTCCAAAGAAAAATTGATGTGACAATCCCACAGAATAATATGTATAGTAGTTGTAAGAAAGCATTTACTGAGTTAACATATAACAAACTATAATTTTGGGTTTTGTTTTTGCAGTACTGAGGATTGAACACAGGGGCATTCTACCCTGAGCTACACCCCCGGCCTTATTTTTCATTCTTTATTTTGAAACAAGGTCTCACTAAGTTGTGGAAGTCCTCACAAAGTAGCTAAGGCTGGCTGCAAACCTGTGATTCTCCTGTCTCTGCTTCCCAAGTACGAAGATTTCAAGTGTGTACAACCATGCCCAGCTGCAAACTGTGTAGTTTTATAGGAAGGATTCAATCATACTAATTCTCAAAACTGAATGTTACTATATTAACACTCATTGTATTGTAAGAAAAGAATACCTCTCCACTTTTGCTGGGCTACAATGTAAGTAAAATAAAGCAGATAAGGTATATGCATACTATAGATATTCATTAATACACACTTCTGGGCACTAACTTATTGTTCTGGTCAGCATTTTTACAGCTATAATCTAAAAAATTGACCATGTATGTAAGAAGGTTTGTTTTCTTAGAGTTTTGGGTTCAGTCCATGTGAGCCAGGGACTGTAGATCTTGAGGTATGGCAACAGGAAGCAGAGAAAGCAGACACATAGGCTGTGCTCACACTATGGAGCCCAGAAGCAAGAAAGCAAGCTGGGTAAAGGGGACCCATATATAATCCCTAAGGCCACACCACCAGGGACCACCTCCTCCAGCCACACCCCACCAGCCTACAGGATACCACCCAGGTAAAATCATTACAATGGATTTATCCACTTCTGGGAATATAATCCTTATGACTCAATTATATTGATTTCAAACACTAATAAATGAGCTCCTTAGGGGACATTTTATATCTAACTAATATTTATCAACCCCATATTATCCAATCCAAACCACTGTAGAATGTGAGATACTGAATTAAAAGAACCCTCCTCTCAAATCAACTTCTCAAGGAGTGTCTGATTCAATGCTTAAATCAGAAAAGGGTTAACTTTTATGCTGACTCCATTTTGCCATAATACTTACAGAAATAAAGCCTGACCAAATATACAGAATCAGCTGCTGAGGCCCAGAAATTAAGCACAGGAAGTTAATCCCAGCAAAACCAGTGCAATGGAAAGAGAAATGAGGAACAGGGACTGGTTTTCTTGAAATAAACTTCAAAAATGGGGCATTGTGCACAGAGTAAAAGCAGCCAACTTCTAGGTTTTAGGATTAAGGTACCAAATCAGAGTAAAATAAGCCAAGAGAGTAGAAATACTGAGCCACTACACTTGAAGTTCTCTTTATTAACAGCTCTATTGTTTCCATGGCTGGAGGATGGACATTGAAATATTCATTTAAAGGTAAGTAGTCACAGCTGGGAGTGCTGCTCAGGAACAGAAAGCCACAATACACATTAGTTTCGGTAACTTCAGAGTAATAGGAAATACTCCAAAAAGGTCCAAAAGATCATTAAGGGAAAATTTAAGGGAACAAAATTGTTCACTGTAAATACATGAAAATTCCTTATACATGGATGTAGTCTTTTACTTAAGACACAGTATTAGAACACAAAAACCAATGTGATAGATTCTTTTAGTAAGTTTTCAACTAATGAGTTCCCTGAAAACATTAAGAAACATTTGTTATTTTCTCTATTGTTTATCTTTTTAATTGAATTTTTCTAATTCTCTTCTTTGTAAGTTAATATATAAAGACAAAAAAATCACAACTCTTAAAGTATCAAAAATCTACTCTATTAAACATGGCAGCATGCAAGCTGTGTAATTCAGAAAGAAAATTAAAATGCAGAAATTTTGTAGAGAAAAATAGAGACAAGCATGAACAATTTCCAAAAGAGAAGTTATTATTGGTCCCTACGCAGCCAGGCCAGATTAAGGAGGAACAGATTTCCAAGAGACGTTGGTTCTGCAATTTTAAGAAAGAGGATCTCTAGGCTTAGCCTGATTGGGGCACACTGTTTAGTGTGGGAGGATACTGATAGGAAACCAACATCTAAAGAACAGTATCGATTCATTAAGAAAATATAGACTTCCGGGAAGATGGCGACCGAGAAAAGCGGGGCTTAAGAGCCCCGCTAACAACCAATCTCCATTACCACAAAATCAGCGCCTTACATAGCCAGAAAACACCATCACCAGAGAAACAAAAAAATCACCAGGCTCCAGAGAGAAAGCAGACTGAGAACAGAGCTCAGAGTCACAGAGGAGATACACCGGCCTCACGCCTGAGGATGGGGCAGCAGTGCCATACTGCCGGCGGCAGCGGCAAATTCACTGGACGGCTACAGCAAGCCGAGGTGAGCCGCTGCGGAACAGCCAGGCGGGATTTCTCGCCGCAGGTAAAACCTAAAGCTCCCAGTGGCTGAGCTCAGCACACGCCGCAGGAATTCAGAGTGGAAATCAAAACCAAGAAAAAATACGCCAGCCTCATGGCCGAGGGCATAGCAGAAGCGCCATATTGCCACCGGCGGCAGCAGCAGAGAATTCACCGAATCCAGTACAGCTACATCTGCGTACTCAAGAACAGTGAGTCAAATTGCGGGCCACAGAGGAAAAATCCCAGTACTGTACTCCCTGGGACTTGACCCAGTGGGGGAGGGGCGGTGGCAGAGATATCACACCATAGGAGATCGTACAACCTGGCACCCCCCACAGTCCAAAGCAGCCTCTATCGACTCTCTGGGTCAGAGATTCTGTGATACAACCCAGTAAAGGAGTAGTGGGGTCTGAGATACTACTGACTCGAGATCCAGAGCACCTTAAGTGAAGTCATACTGACCCAAGGGATTTTTTCCCAAAATCATGGGAAAGAGGAATAATACTGGAGCAATGAATGCCCACAACCCCACAACATCAGAACCCGATAAAACAGAAAATCAGATTTCTAGAAGATCAAATCAGGAAAATAACTGTAGAAATAATAGAGGTGCTTTGAAAAGAACTCAGAGAGCCAAAAAGAGATAAAGGATGCAATTAATGAAGTAAAGGCCTCAATCCAAAGCACAAACAACCGATTAGAACACATGGAGAACAGAATCTCGCTCTTAGAAGATGATCATTCCAAAAATGAACGCATAGTTTCTAATCTAGGAAAAAATATCCAACAGCAGGAATCTGATATTGAAGAAATATGGGCCCATTTTAAGAGAGCTAACCTAAGAATAATTGGAATAGAGGAGGGAAAAGAAAGTGATACCAAAGGGATCAACAATCTCTTCAAGGAAGTAATAGCAGAAAATTTTCCAAACATAGAGCAAGAGGTTGATACACAGGTCCAGAAAACTTATAGAATTCCCTTTAGACAGGATCGGAGAAGAGGATCCCCATGCCACATAATTGTCAAAATGACCAATGTGGAAGCCAAGCAGAGAATCTTAAAGGCAACAAAAACAAAGGGACAAGTGACATTCAGAGGCAAACCAATTAGAATCACTCCAGACTTCCCAAACCAAGTCATGAGAGCCAGAAGGGCTTGGAGTAACATATTCCAAACTCTGAAAGAAAACAACTTCCAGCCAAAAATTTCCTACCCAGAAAAACTTTCTATCAAATTAGATGGAGAAATAAGAAGCTTCCATGACAAACAGAAACTGAAGGAATTTATGTCTTCAAAACCAGCGCTAGAGAAAATACTCAAAGAGATTAACTACAAAGAAGAAATAGGTAACACACACCAGAACCAGAGAAACAAGAGTTTCCATCCAACAATCAACTAAGATTGGTTATCTGTGGAGATTCATTACTTATGTTAGTCTTTTACCTATCTCTAAAGGGTATTGTTTGCCTTTATTGTTGTTAGTTTTTAGGATTTCTAGTTGGAATATTAATATACCTTCAGATATAGCATTTGGAAATATTTTATCCCATTCTATTAGTAACTGTTAACTCTGTTTACATTGTCTTTGGATATACAATATTTTTTTCTTTTTTAGGGAGTTTGTATACTCTTCTGTTGCCTGTGCCATTGAAATCATCCAAGAAATCACTGCCAATTTCAATGTTGTGAAGTTTTATGACCCAGATTTTCTCCTAAAAGTTTATAGTCTTAAGATTTATATTTAGGTCTTTTATCTATTTTGAGTTAATATTTGTATATGGGATTAGGTAAGGGTCCAACTTTATTCTTTTCCGTGTAATTATTATGTTTCAACAATATTTAGTTAAAAGATTATTATTTCTACCACCAAATGTTCGTGGAAACCTTGTCAAAAATAACTTGACAATATAGGGAAGAATTTAGCTCTAGGCTTTTATTTAACTCCAATGGTTTATATATCTGCCTTTAGAATAGTACTACACTGTTTCAATTACTGTAGCTTTATATGGTTTGAAATCAGAAAATATATATCTTCTAGCTTTGTTCTTTTTCAAGATCGTTTTGGGTATCTAGAGTCCATATTCCATATTAGGATAGATTTTTTTTCTGAAAAATAAATATATAAATATATGATAGTTTCACCTAAAAAAATAGAAAAAAATATTCTCTGGTAAGAAAGAAAGTAAAAAGAAATATTGAAATGTTATCTTTAAGTCATCAAAAGCTTGGTATCAGACAAATGAAACTGTTACGTGAGATTATCATTTTTAATTTTGGATAAATTGCTATAATACTAGATGTCAACCACTAAGCCAAGCATGGGAAGGAGGGATGGAAAGAGAATGGGGTGGGGATCGGGTGGGGGCTGACTGGGCGATGTGTGCATGTATGTCTACAAAAGTTTGTATCCCACTATGATGTATGAATACAGTGCACCAATAAAAAAAAAAACTAAAAAAAAATAAAGAACAGTATCTATGTTATGGCTACAGCACAAGGGGCATGGTTTGGTTTTCTGCAGAAATCCCATAGTTCTAACAATAACTCAACCAAATATATGCAACTTGAAAGAATAGAATATTAGCATTCCTCTTAGAAAAAAAACACACAAATTCATCATTTGGAGACTTACTCCAAACATCTCTGAATGATGCAGTTCATACATTTTATAGATACTCAGAAAGAGCATGACATGGGTGTATATACCCATCCTCTGACGCATAGCTTGCCCGCCTCTGATCTCTCTCACCACCCGCACCCGCTCATCTACAGGAAAAAGAAACCTTAAATATAAAAATAGGAAACACAATCTGTCGTTGCTGGACTCTGTAGATGAATGCTGTTTACATTCCAAAGAGTTTTAAACAATTCTGCTGAAAAAGTGTTCAATGTATCAACCCTAAATTCATGCTTGTTGCAGATACCATGGTGCCTACCTATTGTTTTTCCTTCATCCTCCCATATAGACCCTCACATACAGACACAAAACACATATATATTTCCCAGCTATTCCTCTTACAACACCACTCTCCATTCTGACTAATAGAAGCTGAGCCTGCTGTGGATTTCTAGATAATGCTCGCTTTCCTGACATAGGTTTTCCCTGTTCTTCCTTGATTACTCTGTGTCCTGCAGTATATTCTTGTGACTTTGCTGACCTCAGCCCTAAAATCTGAGTTGACACATACCACAGAGTATTTACGAGATTTTCATTCTTCATAATGTACATACTAATATAAGGAGAAAACTCCATTACATTGAATTTGGTGTTGATTTCTTCAATATGACACCAAAAGGATATACCAAAAAAGGGAAAGAGTAGATAAATTAGACTATAAAGATGAAAAACTTTTAAACCAGGCGTGGTGACATGTACTTGTTATCCCATTACTTAGGAGGCTGAGACAGGAAGATCATGGGTTTGCAGCTAGCCTCAGCTACTTAGTGAGGCCTTCTGTAGCTTAGTGAGACCCTGTTTCAAAATAAAGAATAAAAATGGGGCTGGGAGTGTACCTTGGAGGTAGAATACCCCTGATTTCAATCCCCAGTACTGCAAAAAAAGAAAAGATTAAAAAATTTTATACAACGGATACCATCAACAGAATAAAAAGGCAACCCACAGAGGGGGAGAAAAATATTTTCAAGTCATTTATTTGATAAGAAATTAGTAACCAGAATATATTTTTAAAATCCTACAACTGAACAACAACAAAACAACCCAGTTAAAAACTGAGCAAAGGACTTGAATGGGCAGTTTTCCAAGGAAGATATACAAACAGCCACCAGCACATTAAAAAAAAAAAAAACTCTTCAACATCACTAATCATTAGGGTAATAAAAATCAAAATTACAATGAAATACCACTTTACATACCACATAACAAGTGTTAGCAAAGAGGTCAAAAAGTTGGAATCTTCATTTCTGACTAATGGGAATGTAAGATAGTACAGCCACTATGGAAAAGAGTATGGGAAGGATGCTTCCTAAAAAAATAAACACTGAATTATTATGTGACCTACCAATTCTATAAGCAGTATTCTTATTATGTATTCCAAATAATTGAAAGCAATGACTCAAAAAGATATCTGTATACCAATGTACACAATACAATAGCTAAAGGCAAAACAATCCATTGTCTATGGATAGATGAATACATAAGCAAAAAGTAGTATATAAATATATTGTCATTCAGCCTTAAAAAGGAAAAAAATTCTGATGCATTCTACCATATGGATGGACCTTAAAGACATTATGCAATGTGAAATAAGCAAGACACAAATGAGAAAATATTATATGATTCTATGTATATGAAATTTCATAGAGACAGAGAGTGAAAGTAGATAGGAGTTACCAGGGGCTAGGAGGAGAGGGGAATGTAGAGCTACTGTTTGATGGATAGGGAGAGCCTGTCTAGCATGATGAAAATGTCTGGAGATGGATAGTTGTGATAGATGGATAACAATGTGAATATACTTGATGTCATTAGACTGTGAAATTAAAAATGGTTAAAATGATAAATTTATGTCTATTTTACCACATACACAAAATTGTTACTATTATTATTATTAAATGTCATCCAGGAGTATGAGAGGAACTGAAGGAAGCACAAGATAAAAACACAACTCACCACTTGAGAAAAGATGTAGAAAAAAGAAATGCTGCTCAATTCTGTGACTTTCCAAGCTGAGGCAAGGCAGTGCTTCTAGGAGAACATGCACAAGCCTCAACCTTCACAAGCTTTCTGTGGACCCAGGCTTTAGAAGCGTCATTTGAGTTCCACTTCAGGAAGCAGGAATCGGCTGAAGGTGAATTCTCCAGGTGGATCAAGTACCAGAACAAGGGTAAAACAGGCCCCAGAAGGCAGGTTGCCCAAACCAAAGCAATTCTACAAAGAGTGATTGCCTCAGGCAAGTGGCCCAGGAATAAACATGTTGGTCCACAAGAGAATAGGAAAATGACATCATTGCATTTAGAGTAGAATTAGGCCGCCAGTGTCCCCGTGACAGCAGGCAAAATGTAAACTAATAAGTTGTAAAGACACTGGAAAGATTTCTCTTAGAAGACCAATGATGGTGGCTGTGGCCATTCTAGTCTCTAAACTTAGCAAGAAGGTCTCTACTAAGCAAGAAGAAAACATCCCAAAATAGATCCCTCTCTTCTATGAGCTGACATCACCTGAATCCAGCTCTAGAATGAATTCCCTAAGTAGAGATTCTCCAACTCAATTTTGGGTTTAAGTTCATATGTCATAAAGTCTTAAAAAAAACTCATATACTGACTGCTATTCGACATAGGTAAAAACAACATTCCCCTGACTGCTCAATTTTTCTTATGTACCAATGAGTGTCAATAGTAAAATGGGTTTAGGAGCTGGGTATTTTTGAGACTGGGTATTTTATTTGGGAAATTCTGTGAAAAGAGAGGGGCATTGTCCTATCAGGTAGTGTGATAATTTAATTGGATCTTTAGCTTAGCTCCATTTTGTAAAACCATCGTTTAACCTGGTAGAAACTTACATTTCTTCATCAAATTAGCATCTCTAGAAAATTACAACTGTCAACCCCACGCCCCACCAGTACCTGTGACTCCTATACTCACCAATACCACCAGTACCACAGTACTATACTCCTATTGGTGGGAATTATGTGAAGCTATAATTCCCACCATTAGGAGTATAACACAGGGTTTTTGCATTAGGGATATAAAGCCCACCGGGTTCTTTGTCAGGTGTGCTTTCACATACCTGGGAGCAACCATTTTGCAAAAAAGTAAAATTGCCTTGCCAAAAAATTTTCAAACATGTGCTTTTTTGGTTCATTCTAATCATACATCTTGATGAAATTCCGGGTGGTAGAGGCATGCATGCACACAGCACTCATTAAGCCCTTCCCCATTCCCATCCTGTTCACTCACCAATCCCTCCTTCTCATGCTAAGGATAGTGATGGACTTTGATAAGTTTGTGTATGTACATCATGTCCATTGAGGTGTTTTACCCTTCTTCCCTCTCAGCTCTCTCAGATAGGTCACCTTCTTTACTCATCTAAGGTTTTTCCTCCTTGTCTAGAGTTTTGTCTTGTCTATGTCCTGTTTCCTCCCTAACTTCTGTATATTAGCAAGAGCATCTAACTTTTTATTTTTTGTGACTGATTAATCTCACTTAGCATAACATTCTCCAGTTTCATCTATTCCCCTGAAAATTACATCATTTTGTTTTTCTTTATGGATGAGTAAAATCCATTATGTATATATCCCATAGTTCTGTAATCCATTCATCTGTTGATGTGCATCTTGGCTAGTTCCATAGTTTGGAAATTGTGATTGTGCTACTATAAACATAAATATGCATACATTATTCTGGTAGTTGTTTCCAATCTTCTGGATAGATATTCAACAGTGGTATTGCTAGGTCAGATATTAGGTTCATTTACATTCCTCTGAGAACCCAGTACACTGTTTTCCAAAGTGACTGCACTTGTTTGCAATCCCAAAAACAATGTATTAAAGTTCCTACTACCTTGAGATTTCACCTAACCCCTGTTAGGATGGCAATCATTGAGAACACAAACAGCAACACATGCTGGTGAGGATTTGCAATCCTAACTGGGGTTAGGTGAAATCTCAAGGTAGTCTAGATTTGCATCTCTCTGATTACTAATAACATTGAACATTTTTATACAATTATTTGCCATTTGTATTCCTTTTTTTATGAGTGTCTATTTACTTTATTTGCCCTTTTTTATTGGGTTATTTGGTTTTTTGGTGTGAGTTTGAGTTCTCTGTATATTCTAGATATTAGTCCTCTGTCAAGGAGCAGCTGGCAAAAAAACTTCTCCCATTCTGTGGGCTCTCTGTTAAGGGTCTTGATAAATTGGAAAAAAAATTGAAGAAGATCTTGGAAGATGGAAGGAACTCCCATTCTCTTGGATAGGCAGAATAAATATCATCAAAATGGCCAGTCACCCAAAGGTGATCTATATATTCAATGTAATACCCATTAAATTACCAAGGTCATTCTTCACAGACATAGAAAAAAATCAGTCCTTAATTCATTTGGAACAACAAAAATCCAGGATAGCCAAAGTAGTTCTCAGCAATAAGAACCATGCAGGAGGCATCACAATACCTGACTTCAAACTATACTACCAAGCCACTGTTATAAAAACAGCATGGTATTGGTACAAAAACAGAAACATAAACCAATGGAGCAGAAGAGAAGGCTCAGAAATAAATCCACACACAGCCAATTGATTTTTATATAGGGGCCGAAAACATACACTGGAAAAAAAAGATAGCCTCTTCAACAAATGTTAGCAAAACTGATTATCCATAAGCAGAAAAATGAAAATAAACCCCACTTTATCACCCCACACAAGAGTCAATTCAAGATGGATCAAAGACTTGGAAACTATATCAGAGACCTTGCAGCCATTTTAAGATGGCATAGGATAAATATTCCAACAGATAGGCATGGGTAAAAACTTCAAAAAAAAACATGTACCTTTTTGATGCCATGAAAATTTATTTCTAATAGTGGTAACTCCTGGTTCTCCATCTATTGTGAGCTAGGGTGCTAGATAATTTTTGGAATAAGGAATAGAATAGATAACTGGTAAAGGAGATAGTAACAAAGGCTAAGAACCAACAATAAAATACTTGGGCCTTCATACCCCCATTATCACAAAGAGGCCTACTGAGACCTAGACCCACAGAGTAGCTCTACATTCCAGTTTAGGGGATCCTCTCTCTTCCTCAACACTACATGAAATTAAACCCTTATCAACAAGGGAGCAAGAGGGCACTGGAGTGTGGGTCCAGCTGTTTATAGTAATTCACTGGGTATATCCATCCTAGAAGCTGAGACCTTAGGCCCTGTAACATACTCCAGTGTTGGAGAAGAAATGAATTGGGCCCATGAGAAGCTTAGGTGGGTGTAACCCTTCCCACAGAGAGCAGGGGGCCCAATCCCAGCTAACTGGCAATTCAGTCAATTCTGTTCATTGTGCTCTACCAAAGATGTGACCACACTATTGCTCCATTGAATCTTTAATTTTTTAAAAAGAAACATACATAAAATGATTCCTCTCTGAGGTTCTGAAAAGCTGCAGACTATCAAAAATGGAAGGTGGGATCCAGAGATAAACACACCAAGAGCTGTGTGCATATACAACTGTATTACTCTGAACCTCACTAAGAGGTATAATTACAATGCAACAATTTTTTTTAAAAAAATGGAAGGTGATCGGGTCAACAGGTGTCAAGGGAAATTTAAGTCCTCCTCACTATCAAAAGAGCCTCAGCTAAGACCCAGCAAACAACAAATTTGGGAACATGAAGTTTTAAATCTTTATGGTTTTAATTCACATAGGCAAAAAAATAAATGATTTTCTGTTTTAATTTCTTCAGACTCAACTATTGTGGACTTAAATTTGTATATTTTTCCCTTCTGTGTTTTTTCTCTGAATGCCTGAAAAAGCCTTCAACAGGCTAGCACTCAGCCATTGATTAAAAGAACATTTAGCATTCCTGAAAGAGTCTAAAACGTTTCAGAAGTAACTGAAAGAATGATCAGTGGTCATCCCACTTTGTTAAATGAGGTGATGTAGGGACCACAGAGAGCTCTGAATAACAAAGGCTTAATGATTAAACTTAGGCTCTATATTTATAAACTTCAGTTTCTTTACTATGAGACTTGCTAGCTGTGTCATAAGTATCAGAGGTTCTCCATATGCTGATTTGGCAGCAAGAGTAATAGAAATGAGATTTTAAAAAAAGAAAAACTAGTAAAATATTTTGTCTATCTTAATGCAGTTAGAATTCCCAACCTTCAAAATGTTGTGATTTCTAAATCAACATTGGATAAGAACAAATTAACCTATATATTATCTAAATAGTTCTGTATGCATTGCAAAATTAAGTTATGTTTTTATAAGTTTACCTATGATTTCTCTTTCCTCAATTAACATAGGTAACATTCATTAAACATCACTAAACATAGCATGTACGTGAATAAGACATATGTCAACTCAACTAACTGTACATACGCATACATGTTACTATATGTGTATTTATATTATTCACTCAGAAGATTAGCAAGATATATATTAGTGTTTTCAGAATCAGAGGGAACAGCTATAAAAATCTGTTAGGTTAAAAAAAAGCACTTTCTAATCCTCTCTAATATACACAAGCCATGTAATTGATTATGATCATTCACATTTAAGTATTCACTTTCAGTTTTCAGTGCAATTGTAGAAATAATTGAATTTTTCTTTTGCAGCATAACCAAAAACATATTTAGACTCAGATCTTATAAACTTAATTAAATTGATAAGCAAGATACTGTATTCTCATTACTAGGAAATGCCTGAGCTCTGTTAGACTTTCATGTAAAAAGAAAAAGCAGTCTTGTCTTTGTTTTTCATTTTTAAATAACAATATGAGGAACAAAGAAATCATCTAACACATTTTCACTGAGAGGTTTTGGTAAAAGCCTAGAACTGTCAGAAACTATTACCACAAATGGAGCCTGGCATTTCAAAGAAAGAAAAAGATTTAATTTGATTTCAAAAGATAAATTGAAATAGAAACCAAGGAGATGGAAACCTTGTAATCCTACTGAAACAGAAGAAGGGCTTTTCATAGTAATTATTTTCATTTTTAATGTACTGCATTTTGAAGGGAAAACGTTATCCACACACCTGGCAAATGTGAGAAAAGGTAAATCAGTATGCAAGTTTGAAAGATGACAGAGAAATTCACATGGGCTATTTCAAGAACTGGAAGATGTGCTTTCTTTGATGTCGCTGTAAATGTAATTCTAAAGAGCCCGTTTTACTTTAAAATTTTAAAGATCCCAGGTCCATAACAGGCACAGGTGCTTATATAAATTCATCCAAGATTTTCCTCCTTGGTGATGCTCATGGAGAATGTTGTACTTAAAAGTGGCGGACTCCAGTGGGTTGCTCAGGACAGTCACAGTGGAAAGTCAAGGTCATTCTAACATAGTTGGTTGCTGTAAGTGAAGTTTTTCTATGTCCTTTTAGCCAATCTTCTTTAGAAGCAGTCTGTCTGGAGAGAAGGAGATATGAAGAAATCTTTTGTCCAAATAAAGGGTGAGAATAATAATATAAGTAGGGGATTTGTAAGAGAGTAGAACGATGGTTTATTCTATGATGCAAATATCACTAAAGATTTAAAGTATTGAGGTTTTCCTGTAGCAGAGGTATATTAGTCTTGCAAATTTCCTAAATACCAGTCATAAATACAATTAAAAATAAAATAAGAGCCACTTTATAACTATACACAAATAAAATCAACTTAGTCATAGAAGTTGTTTTTCAATTGTGTTTTAAAATAATATAATTGCCTATGAACACCAAATATTCAGGTAAGCATATTAAATATTTTTCTCTTCTACTCACTTAGAAAGAGTGATCATGTATCAGATGAAGATCCCAGATATGAAAATATCCTGATATTTTACTGAATGGATGAACATAAACAAATCACTTGTTTTTATTTTTAGTACTAAGAAGCATTCCATCTCTGAATTATGCCCCTAGCTCTATATTATACTTATAAATAGGGCCTTGCCAAGTTGCTGAGACCGGCCTCAAATTGTGACCCTCCTTTATCAGTCTCCCAAGTACTAGGATTACAAAGTGTGCCAGTGCCTGATACAACCGCTTCTTTTAAGGAGAAAGAAACATGACCGTATCAGTCATATCCTGTGCCACATTATATTTAGTCCTAAAATTAAAGAATTTAATTCCTAAAATATTAGAAATAAAAACTCATTTTAATTAAAGTATCTAATCTAATATACTTTATTGTGAGTTTAAAACTGGTTAAATGTCTGGGCATAGGGGTACATGTTTATAATCCCAATACTTGGGAGGCTGAGACAGGAGGATCACAGGTCAGCCTCGGCAACCTAAGTGAGGCCCTCAACAACATAGTGAGACTCTTTTTTCAAATAAAAAATAAATATAATAGGGCTGAGATTGTACCCCAAAGGTAGAAAGTCTCTAGGTTCCAACCCTAGTACCACGGGGGAGGGGGGGAAGGACTGGTTAAATAGTAAATTTAGAAAGTAAAACAACTTCCAGGAAGATTTCAGAGGCACCTGAATGAGAAGCACACAATCACAGAAGCAACACTCAAATACATACAACAGGGGAGAGACACAATTGAGGGTGCCTTGGGCAAAGAAAGGAATGTAATGACATCAGTGTGTTGATGTCTAGAGGGTTTATTATCAGGATCTTAGGCTGCATGTGGGCTCCACTATCTGATCAATAGAGAAAGCTAGAGAGTCCCCTAAATTATAGGTTTCTCAAGATGCTGTATCATAAACTATTTGGGGTGTTAATTAACAATGTATGTCTTTCTAATAATTTTAAGATTCTAGAGCAATAGGACTGGGAGGAAGAACTGGGTTGAGAGGGACGATATGAAGAATTTTAGCACTAGGCTCTCATAGTAAAGTTATATTTTCTTTGTCTCTTTTCTTTTTTCTCCTTTTTTACCAACACCTTTAATTTCTTCTATCCCACCTTATCCTCCTTACCCAGACTTTGATTCTTTAATTTTAACGGTTGGTGAAGAGTGAGGTTCTGTCTTCTACCACTTTTTCAAGTTGGCAAGAGTCAATGACCCTATCGAGCCAGGAATCAAAGGTCTCCTACTAAAAGAGTTAAAAGAAATAAGAAATCTGGGCATGGTGGCGCACTCTTGTAATCCTTGCACTTGGGAGCCTGAGACAGGAGGCTCGCACAGGTTCGAAGCCAGCCTCAGCTATTTAGTGAGGCTCTCAGCAACTTAGTGACACCCTGTTTCCAAATAAAGAATAAAAAACAGGTCTGGGAGTATAGCCTGGAGGAAGAAAAGACCCTGGGTTCCACCCTCAGTACCACCACCCCCCCAAAATAAAAAGGAAAAAGAAAAATGAAATAAGAAAAACTGGTTTCAGTTTTTGGAATGGGTTGAAATTCTTGTATTGCCATCCTCTTAATATAGAATTATAGTTAGGAAGATACAAGTTTTATCACAATATTTATAGGGCAAGAACTAAATAATAAGCATAGAAACATAGCAACTAAGGGTACTAATAGTGCTAACAGCCAGAGGAGATCAGGCAAGGCAAGCTTTAGCTGTGGTGTGTGTGTGTGTGCGTGTGTGTGTGTGTGCATGCGTGTGTGCGCATGCGCAAGTGCATGTACGTATATTGCTTTAAAGTAACTGCAGGAGGCAAGAAGATGAAGAGTTAGGGATTTGGGTTGCTAAGGAAAAGCAGATCTTTAGCCAAGGACTGGTTCCTGATGACATGGATTAATTCTTCTGGTCAAAAGGGAAAGCCCCATAAGAGTGGGAAAGAGATTCCTAGTATATGCTACATAGCAGCATCTAATTTAAATGGATTTTTGCTTTTATATTTTGAACAGGGCTTGTAGATCCCCCAGGGGCTCATAACAAAAAGAATTATTTTCTTTTTCATGTTGCCATGTGGTCCTACAACTGCAAAACCTCAAGAGGGTCTTATTTAATTGTACAGTATTTTATAAGAACTCAACTGAAAAAATGTTTTTAATGTTAATGTCATGTCCTATCTGTCCTGTAAACCCCAAAGTAGACATATCATTACAAATTATAAAGTAGAATGTAAGAGGAAGCTAAATTCATAAGACATCCAATTAAATAAATTACATATGTGGCAGAGGGTTCTTTTTAAATGGTTTTATGAGTATGGCTCTTTTTACCCCTAAAATAGTATACTTGTCTCTGCTTATACTTTCCTGCTGAGTGTCCAAGATTAAATAGGTAGAACAAAGCAAATTTCATTTTTTTAACTGTTAAAGTGAGTCAAAGCAAATTTCATTTTTTTTTAACTGTTAAGGTGAGTCAAGGCTCCTCAGGGCTACTCTTAAAAACATTGAGAGAAAACCTGTGGCTTCTTTAATCTTTCCTAGGATGGGTGAAGGTCTTGCTGACCACGTGGCTTTATTGAAGCAGTTACAACATTACCCTCTCCAGTGACCTTCCTTTTATGTTGCTCCTAGTCTTTGGGCTCTTCAAAAGTCCTCTGATCAGGACTTTGGGTGAATCGCCAGAGATTCAGGGCCCTTAGAGGAATCCTGTCACTCCCTGAGTCCTAGCTGACCTTGGAGAACAAGGACTAAAATATTGGTTGTTTTTTTTTTTCCCTTGGCCCTTTGTTTCCTGATTGCTCTTCAACTCTGTTATTGAACATCTAGAAGGTCATTTCCACCAGTTAATTTTAATAAATAATATCAGTATTATAGACTATAACGTGGTGTCTTTCAAACTATTATCTCAAAACACTATATAAGTTGTTCTATTATATATAGATTCCAAAGTGAGTGACATCACCCCAGGAAGCATTCTGGGACAACCCAGGGACTAGTAGTAGAGTCTAGTCTGACTAGGGTATATTGAATAAAAATAAGGGGGCAGTCAAAGTGCCTAGGTGTGGGGATACTGTGTAATATTTTTCTGGAAGGGGGTTGGTAAGGCAATAAGTTTGGGAATCCACGTAAGAAGTTGTACTTCTGGGAAAATATTAAAAGTCAGCCGGGTGTGGTGGCACACGTTCGTAATCCTGACATTCAGGAAGCTGAAACAGGAAGATCCTGGTTTGCAGACAGCCTCAGCTACTTAGTAAGGCCCTTTGCAACTCAGTGAGACCCTGTTTCAAATATAAAGAATAAAAAAAAATTAAGGCCGAATTTGTTGATCAGTTCTATATGCCTTTTGGTTGAGTTTGTTGGGTTTTCTAAATATAGTATCTTGTCATCTGCAAATCAGCAAAGTGTCTGGATATAAAATCAATCTTAAAAAATCAGAAGCTTTTCTGTACACCAACAATAAATCCACTGAAAAAGAAATTCAGAAAACACTTCAACTCAGGATCTCCCACAAAAAAATAAAATACTTAGGAATAAACTTAACCAAGGAGGTAAAAGATCTCTACAAAGAAAATTATAAAATATCAAAAAAGAAATTGAAGATCTCAGAAGATGGAAAGATCTGCCATATTCATAGATAGGCAGAATAAATATCATTAAAATGACCATCCTTCCAAAAGTTATCTACAGATTCAACTCAATGCCCATTAAGCTACCAAGATCACTCCTCAAAGACATAGAAAAATCAGTCCTTAAATTCATTTGGAACAACAAAAAATCCAGAATAGCCAAAGTAGTTCTCAGCAACAAAAACCATGCAGGAGGAATCACAATACCTGACTTTAAACTCTATTACAAAGCCATTATAATAAAAACAGCATGGTACTGGCACAAAAACAGATACATAGGCCAATGGAGCAGAATAGACGACCCAGAAACAAAACCACATACTTACAGCCAATTGATCTTTGACAAAGGGGCCAAAAACATACACTGGAAAAAAGATAGTTTGTTCAACAAATGGTGTTGGTAAAACTGGTGTACAATATGCAGAAAAATGGAACTTAATGCCACTTTCTCACCCCACACAAGAGTCAATTCAAGATGGATCAAAGACTTGGAAATTAGACCAGAGACCTTTAGGCTCCCTAAAGAGGGCATAGGTCCAACACTGCAACACACAGGCACAGATAAAAACTTTCTCAACAAGACCCCAAAAAAACTAAAAGGTGAATTAATACGTGGGATTGCATGAAACCAAAGAGCTTCTGTACAGCAAAGGAAACTGTCAAGAACCTCAATAGAGAGCCAACAAAATGGGAGAAGATTTTCACCACCTACTCCTCCGATAGAGGACTAATATGTAGAATATACAGAGAACTCAAGAAACTCAACACTAAGAAAAATCATCCAATCATAAAATGGGCAAGCAAACTAAATAAACACTTCACAAAATAAGAAATTCAAATGGGCAATAAATGCATGAAGAAATGCTCAGCATCACTGGCAATCAGAGAGATGCAAATCAAAACTACCTGGAGATTTCACCAAACTCCAACTAGAATGGCCATCATTCCAAACACAAACAACAACAAATGCTGGTGAGGATGTGGAGAAGTGGGAACTCTAAGACATTGTTGGTGGGATTGAAAATTGGTGCAACCACTTTGGGAAACAGTATGGAGGACCCTCAGAAGAATGGGAACAAATCTACCATTCGACCCAGCAATACCACTTCTGGGTATCTACCCAAGAGAAAAAAAAAAAAAAAAAACTAAACTACCAAACTAATGCATGTGTATCTATGTCCATAACCAAACTATAGAACCAGCCAAGATGTCCATCAACAGATGAATGGATTACAAAACTATGGGAATATGTACACAATGGAATTTTACTCAGCCTTTAAAAAATACACAGTTGCAGCATTTACAGGGAAGTGGATAGATCTTGAGGACATTATGCTAAGTGAAATTAATCAGTCACAAAAAATAAGGAATCGGATGCTTTCCTTAACCTGTGAAAGCTAAAGTGAAAGGGGTCATAGGAGGAACTCCAGGTGAAAAAGGAGATCCTATAGAGGAGCAAATAAGGCAACCTAACTGTGGGGAATGGGAGTGAGGAGAAGGAAACTCTTTAAAGCTCACGATGTATTTATTCATATCATAGTCAACCACTAAGACAAGCATGAGAGGGAGGGATGGGGAGGGAGTAGGTTGGGGACTGGCTGGAGGCTGGCTGGGTGATGTGTGCATTTATGTCTACACAATTTTTTTTGCTTCATTATGATGTATAAATACAATGCACCAATAAAAAATTTTAAATAATTAAGGCTGGGATGTAGCTCAGAGCTACCTGGGTTCTATCCCCAGTACTTAAAAAAAAAGGTTAAAAGTCAACAGTACAAAGTTCTATAAAAATACAAAGCAAAATTTTTAGGAATAAAACAAATCCAGTTTGCATAATAGTTCTGAAAATACTAAGTGATATGTCTCCATTTAACTAAATATTTTTACAGATACTTTTAGGTTACTAATGTCCAATTTTTTCATCATCAGAGCAGCATAGTTTGTAATGCCAACTGTTTCACTGTATTATCTTTGCTTAAGGGTGATTGATATTATACAATTAGTAATACATAAATATAAATCTGAAAAAGGCTATTATTACTAGTTAATTGAGAGAATATGAGTCATAGTCTTTCTTTTGTGTATGTGTGGTACTGGGGCTTGAACCAGAGGCATTCTACCTCTGAGCTACACCCCCAATTCTATTTTTTATTTTTTATTTGGAAACAGAGTCTCACTAAGTTGTGGAGGGCCTGGCTAAATCATTAAGTCTGGCTGTAAATCTGTGATCCTCCTGTCTCAGGCTCCCAAGTACTGGGATTACAATTGTGTGCCACCATGCATGGCTTAAAGTGTTTCTGTTTTAAAATTTGCATTTTAGAAAGCTTGTATACTTAGGGAACATGAATATATTTAAAATATAAAAATTGATAAGAATTTGCATTACAGTTACATAGAAGTACTTTATATGTTAACTTAGCTTTTACTTTTGGAGAGAAACTTAAAATTTGTGGTTTGGTAAGATAACTATAATTATAGATCTTTATAGATTAATAACATCGACAAAAATAAAATATCTTTAAACCCCTTATAAGTTTGAAAATAGTATTAATCAAAGAAATATTACCTGATGTATAGATGCAACTTCTTTATACAATAATAAAACATCTATTTAGTCAGAGAAAACAGGTATGGCTGGGCGTGGTGGCACACACTTGTAATCCCAGCATTCAGGATGATGCTGAGACCAGAGGATCACAGTTTGAGGATAGCCTCAGCTACTTACCGAGGCCCTTTGTAACTCAGTGAGACCCTGTTTCAAAAAATAAAAAGACTAAAAAATAGGGCTGAGGGTGTAGCTCGAAGGTAGAATACCCCTGGGTTCTGTCCTCAGTATTGCCAAAAAAAAAAAAAAGAAAGAAAGAAAAAGAAAACAGATATGATGCAAGGTTTTCACCTTGTTAAAAAAATCATATGTTGAGGTTATTAAATAGGAATTAACTTTTGATTCACAAAGTTGTGAAGACAGAAAAAGAAATCCATGTTGGCTTTGCTGTCACATGTCAAGTTGCAAACGTTATAGTCACAATGCATGATACGTACTTCATGAATGTAGTAAAGGCATTAAATTTGTAGGTGGAAACACTTTACAATAGATGGCAAGATATAGCACCAGGAAGTCTTGTACTTGACTTATAAATCAAACTGTAACATAAGCATGTGTGCATAAGAAAAACATAATACATAATATATTAATTATATTTAATCAACATATATAGGGTTTGGTATTATTTGTGATTTCAGATATCCACTGGGGGTATTAAACATGTCACTACAGATAAGATAGACTACAGTATTTTACCTATCTTCTTTACATTTACTCCAGTGAATGAGGCTACTCAGTGAATGTAATTTGTTATTTCTGTTAAGTCACTAAACCTACCTCCTTAAAATCTCCTTTCACACTAAAGCCTTTGACCTTCCCATTGATCCATTATAAATCCATAAGTGAATTTGTCCCAAGAAAGTAAAATGCTAAAACAAGTCCTCTAAGTAGTGAACAATTCAATGTCTTTGTAAAGTCATGATCTTTTCAACACCTTCTCCAGAAAATATGAGCTAATGAAACTTAATCCTTCAAGAATGGATTAGCGACTATGGAATAATCAAGAGAGATGAGTGGGTCTATTAAGTAACTTGGCAGTTAATTAACTTCAGTATCTGCTTAATTCCACTCGCCAAAGCCTGCCAAATGAGAATTTCTAAAGAAATTTCTAAAGAAGGTAAGAAGATGCATAATTTCCAGAACCCTTCCCCTCAAGAGACAACAACACTTCACAATGGGTAAATGCTCTTTAAAGGAAGAAATCTGAAAACATTAGTCCTTATACTCTCATTGATATCCAAATGATGTTTTCAGTGGAATTTTATACTTAAATATTTGGCTGCTGTATCATAATTATCATTAATATGAACTCAACTGCAGATTTCCAAACTATCTGCTTGCTGGGATAATAAACAGATTTACTCAAAACTATGAACAAGAATATAAGCATTTATATCTTACTAAACTTTTTTAGAAAAAAGAAAAGACTTTACTTCTTTCAAAACCAGGCAGATAGTTTTTTCTCTGCGGGTAGCTATACCTTGAAGTAAGCAGGGTAACACTTCACTCTGCTTCTCATATCCAGAATGTCAGTCTCAAAGATTCATCCTGTGATAGCACAACAGGTAATTTCTCAGTCAGATTTCCTCCTCACCTCATCCAAATAGGGAGATTAGAAAAAAAGCATCAGATGCTTTGATGCCGAGACTACACAATCTTCACCAGGAGGCAAAAGGTGAAATGGTCTAAGGGTCTATAATTCACTTCACTATAATTACATTTCATTGCCTGTGGCTCCTCTAATAATTAAAAGCACACTGTCAGTATTTTAAACAAAAGCTACGAGAAAATGTCAGATTCCCTCACCAAAGAGACATCAAATTAAAGTAGGAAAGACTGTCAAAAGTTTGCTCCCTGAGTGAATACTGAAATATGTGGAGGAATATATACACATCTAATGTTGTAAAATGGAATCATCTGTGCTGAGATTTTTAAATTTTGTGCATTTTAGGTCAGATGGGAATATTAAAAAACAAGCCTTTCTAAGGCACATCTCCAGTTGCTAACATTTCAATATTTGCTGAGGGAATAAATCAATAGTTGATTCAGACATGACAAAAACAGAGAAACTTGAGTTGGATTGGTATGCCCTCAGAAGCAAATCTCTTCCGAGTATTTGGAACAGAATTCTTTTTCAAGTTAATACCAGCACCTTGTTTCCATGAGACCGTTACTCGTATTACCCTACCATTGAACTCCAGTCAATAGAGACATTAATTTTAGAAATCCCAGAGCAAAAGAATTAATAATCCTTTCTCAGTGACAGCAAAAGAATAGCAAATAGGAATATTTAGTAGATGCATTCTGCTATGAATAAATGCTAGGCACTCTCACAAAACTGGATAGAAAGAAAACAAAAGTATTCACCTAGAAAACATTCACTTAACAGCTAAATGATACCTCTAATAATGGGGAATCATTTTTTAAACAAACTAAATGTCACCTCACCAAATATCCTAGAAGTATTACATTCTCTACCAACTTATCACACTTCCTTCTCTCATTCCTAAAATGAAAGAAAAGCCTGAGTAGCTTCAACTTGTAACTGACTGAGTTTTAAAGTGCATACTGTGTACATCTTCCTAGACTATTGACCTGAATTTTCTAACCTGGTCTTTCTTCAATATGTGCTTGAGTGTGTGTGTGTGTGTGTGTGTGTGTGTGTGTGTGTGTGTGTGTTTAGTTCTGGAAATGAAATTAAACCCAGGAGTATTATACCACTGAGATAAACCCTCAGCCCCTTTTTTTGTTTTGAAACAAGGTCTTGTTTAAGTTACTGAGGTTCTCACTATGTTGCTGAGGTTGGCCTGAACCCTGCGATTATCCTGTCTCAGACTCCCAAGTACTGGGATTACAGGTGTGTGTGTACTACCAAGCCCAGATTTCTGAAAATATCTTACCAAATCATGTTCCACATCAAAGTCAGTTGATTGAAACTCATTTTAACCTGTACTATTCAACATGGTGGACAGATAATCCTCAAGGTCAGTGATAACATTTTAAAGTATTTTCCCTCAATTACTTAAAATGATTGCATCTCAATATTAGACACAACATAATTAGTTTGGAGATTTAATTAGGGTTTCTACGAGTTTAAGAATTTACTGTATAAATGTTCCAATCTTGTGCCAAGCACCTAAAATATCTTATCTTCTCTATGTGCTGGATATGTCACTATTACATATTACTTATAAAAATTAATAATTAAGTGAAACTGACCTCCCAGTTTCAAAGGCTGAAGCAGATGCTACACTGTGCTCCTATCTCAACCAAGGTGTTTATTTACTCAACTGTGGGGAGTGTCCTCTGATGACTGTGTCCAGCTTACTGCTGAGCCCCTTCCAGAAACTATCTTCATGCCCAACGTGCTTTGTGCTCATGATCACGCTCCTTTCCTCTTTCCTCCACATATATTTGTATCAGTGATTGAATTTGTATCAGAGGGTTATGGGGTCCCTCTGCCTTGCCACCATTTGGAACATCACTAAAGAACCATCCAGAACTTTCAGTATAACTTCTCTACACCCAATTCTCTCACAAGTATTATGGGCAACGCACTCTCCAGAAAGTTTCCTACACACAAATCTTCTTTGAGCTTGTTTCCTGGGAGACCTGACCAAAAATAGGTGGTGCCTCCAGTGATCAGAGGAAGCAGACTCTAAAATTAGAATTTCAAATCTGAATCACCCACCAGCAAGCTGGCCATGAGGATCCCAGGTCTGGTGGTAGGTGGAATGTGGATAGTACACGGTCTGCTAGGGTGGTGTAACTGTTAAAACTTTCACCAGTGTGAACTGCAGTGGGATGCCCATGGAAGGGAAGGCATTGCTGAGAAAATATTTCATAAGTTTGGGAAATTAAAGAGTAGTAATTATATGGATAACGGTATGTGATGGCTTCTAGCTAGTGTCATTGATGTGATAGGGAAAGACAAAGGCTAAGGAGAATTCAATTACTGGCTTAAGGCAAAGTATAAAGCTCAGAAAGCCTTTTAGCAGTATTTCATATAGCGTCGCCTCTCCTACAACCAGCAAACAGAACAGGCCGAGGGTCAGGCCAAGAATATTTGTAAGGATAGTGAAACTCTAGAATGGACAAATCTCAGTGTCAGCAAGTCTGATATACCAAGATTAAGTCCCTATTTATGAAAGTAGACTTCTAGGATTTGAAATAAGGACATCAGGATCAATGCTCAAAACAATCTTTAAAGCCCAAATTCCTCTGAAACCACCAAACTTGCAAATTTGTTTCTGTCTTCCCTGTTAATGACTAATGCACCCTGTTTCCTGACGATGATAAAACAACCTATGCTAAATAGACCTATTAAAGAAAGAAAAAGACTACATGCTAAAGGAGTTGCAGGATCTAGCCAAATGTATCAGAGGAGGAACCCAAACTGTATGTATGGGCATGGATATTAAGAGGCTGGATGGAGGAAAAAACAAAGAAGAAAGTTGAATAGGGAGACTATCTGAGTACTCTTACTGCTATGCAGAACTTAACACCCAACAAAGACCCTGGTTTGATAGTGCTAACTCCATACTAGGATGGTTCCAGAAGATAGGAAAAAACTATCTATGCTGTCTGAAGTAGAAACCATAGAATTTCTGTGGTAGAGAAGAACAGACTGAGGGTGACTCATACCAATTTAAGACAAAATATGAAGGCTCAGAGAAGTGGGCCAGATTTGCAGTCCAGAGCTGAAGACGGACAATGCTATCTATTACAGAACCAGGCTTCTTCTTAATAGTGAGGAAGATAACAGATGCCAAACAGCAAAGGCTGAGTAAATGGCACTTGCTTAGGAGAAGCTGTGGAGTGCTATGCTATGGTTTGTTCAGAGTAGTTTTCCTGGATCCACAGAACCACCTAGTGCTATTTTATGTGTTCTCAAATGCATAATCAAGATGAACCTATCTGTATCTGGAAATAGACAGAATACCTAGAGTGACCTCTGAGGCAAGACCCGTGATACTGGTAAACTGAATGACTAAGATAATAAGTCAAAAACTGTATCACATCCCAGGGGAAACTACGGAGATTAGATAAGTGCTACCCTGCAAAACACAGAATTCAAAGACGAAGTCCCTAGTATACCTCACTTAATCTACCAGCCACAAAGAGCTAGACATATCCTGCAGAATGACAGTAGACTAGTAAACCTCAACCAATTATTAGCTGCAGTGATGCTGCCATGCCAGATGTGGTCTATTCTTCATAGCAATTTTGAGGACATGGTATGCAGCCATTGATCTCAGTCAAAGAGGAGAATCGAACACAGTTCACTTTAAATGAACAACTGGATACATTTATGTTTATGCCCCAAGGCTGTGTAATTCCGCCATCCTCTATTGTAATATAGTCTGAAAGGACCTGAATCATCTATACATTCTACATAAAAGCAAATTGGTTCACACTGGACTTGCAGAGCAAGAAGTAGGAAGTACAGCAGAAACCCTGATAAGTGTATTCATGAGGACAGAATATAAAATCTATGAAGAATCAGATACCTAACACACTGGTGATAGTTTTAGGAATTCTTCAGTGTGAATGATACTAGAACATCCCCTCCAAAGCAAAAGACAAAATGCTACACCTTGCACCTCCCACCTGGTAGATCTACAGTAGTACATTTGCTCTTGGGAATCTCTCTCTGACTAGTTTTCTAAGAGATACAGAAAACTTCCAGTTTGGAGTGGGCTCCAAATTAAGAGAGTTCTCTGCAGCAAGTATTAAAATTCATGTTTCCCTATTTCTTGTGCCATAATACTTATATACTTGTGGTATTCGAGATTCCTGTGGTAGAAAAAGATGATCTGTAGAATTTGTGGCAAGTCTTAATATGGTAATCACAACATAGGCCCCTGGTATTCTAGATTAAGAACATGCCCTGATATAGATAAAGCACATGACCACAGGACATTCAATGATCACACAGCTAGAACTGAGATAGGATAGAAGAAATAAAATATTAGATAGAAAGGAGATGAATTGGGAAGGAAAGAAAAAATATAGTTTTAAAGTATGGAAAGGTCATAATCTCCAACTTCTATAGGATATGTTAGGCAGAAGCCTGTTGAGCCTACACCCTTGATCACAATGGCCCCTTTTCCCCACCTGATATTCCTAGTAAACAAAGGATCCATTGTGAAGAACACGGTCAGATACCACCCAGCCACCACCCATCTATTCCAAGAGGTGAAAGTCCAGACCGAGTCCCAGTTATGTGCCCCTAGTCACCACGAGCTCTAGGACCCATATAAAGAAAGGATTCCAAAGGCCTCTCAAGCCTCTCATGCTCTTGAGCTGGCCTGCACTCTCCCTGAACATCTACCTTTACTTGAGTTAAAACCTCTGTCTTTATCTCTGACTGGCATGTGTTGAAATTCATTTTATCATGGAAGCCAAGAACCCACAGAAGGTATTGTGTTGCCCATGACAGAACCATACAAGAGGTAGGTAGTGTCAGATCACTCATCAGGTTAGGCAGCCCCAGCAACAAATCATCATATGATGTCATAGTGTGAGCATAAATTGAGGGTGCATATCAGTGAATATACAGGTGGCCTACCTTATCTGCCACTGTATGTCTCTCTCAGGGCCATAAAGGGATGGAGCCTTGTAATAAGCTATATAGAAAGCCAAAGGCTGACATTAGTTTGTGAACGGCTTGGCTCAGTGTATGGTGCAGGCTAAATATAGACTGCTAGTGCAAAACAGCCCCAAAATAGGTGTAGTTCTAGAAGATAGCAGTGATGTGCAAAACTTTGAGAAGAACATATGCTATTCACTGTGTATAGAAAGAGGAGTTGTCTGAGGTCAGAATAGATATAAACTCATGAAAATGAAAACAGCCTGGCTGGCAGAGGTAGAAGCCCAGAGATTAGAATAGCAGAAATAGAAAGGATGGAAGAAACATATGAAAGTGGGCATGAAGAGTGAAGATACTTCCTTCACATGTTATTACCCACCAAGGACCATCTACAACAAAAGTGGCATTAACCTGAGGAGTATGCAAAATGAAGTGACTAGATGTCACTTGCTGGTCTCCCTCACTGGCCATACAGTTCAGGTACATGAAGAATAGTTATGCCTGCAGGACAGAAGGCATATATTGATTCAACAACAGCAGGAGCTTCCACATACAAAGATTGATCTAGTTGCCACTGCCAAACTACAAGCAATAGATACCAATTTTGACCCCTCAATATGTCACCGTCCTCAGAGTAGATCAACCAGCCACTTGGTGGCAAAACAATCACATTGGGTTGAGCGGAAATTCATCTTGCATATGACCAGCAAGTATACCAAATAAATGTTTGTGAATCCTACCTGCAGGACCTTAAATATCACCACTAGCCTAAAAAGTATTTGGACCACTGACACAGGCAAACCACCTGGGGCCCAGAAGATCCACTTTATGGCAAACAATGAGGGGATAGTGAGCATATGGCCCAAAGAGCCACTAGTTCTATCTTTACTGTACAGCCCAAAAACTGATGACTTGAAAATACAATTAAGAACATTAATAAGAATATCTTCTGTACCAGCTTGAAGATGATATCCTAGTAGGTATGAATTCATCATTCAGGATATAAATAAATCATGACCAGTGTGGTGCTCTGTCCCATACCCAATTCTTGGAATACATAAGTTTGGGGAACATAGTGTAGATTTAAGCAGATGCAACTCTATTTACCATCATTCTCAGGGATCTCTTGGGAGAAACTGTGCTTTATGTGCCTGAAACTTTGGGTTCAATGAATCTATATTCCTTTACCCACCAGGGACTACAGTAAGCCTTCCATGGAATTTTAAGTTATATCTTTTTCCCAGTTATTTGAGGCTTCCAGTACCAAAACACTAAGAAGTAAGCAAAGGCACCATCATCTTCCCCAAGTTCTTCTCTAGAAATTTTTATCCACTCAGAAACTTCCTCATCCCCCTTCCCGAAGACTAATGATGGGTTGCATTGTGGGTACAAAGGTCTGTCCCTTTCCCTCATTTTTATACAATTCTAAAGTCCCATTCAGTGTCTCCCATAAATGGCAGAGGCCTTTGTTGCAAGTACATCGCTGTTTTATTTCTCCCTCTGTTCCATCTTAATCTCTTCATTCTCTCATGAGAACTTTTGCTAAGATCACCCCACAACAAACAGACCAGAAATCCCCATTCCAAGTTTTCTTAGAGGTAAACCCAACAAAGACAAAAGTACTATGGCCACAACATCGCACCGTTTGTATTTTACAGTTCCCTCAGCATTGTTACCTCATTATATTCTCACTACAATCCTAGGAGACAGAAGAGTTATTATTATTCTAACTTCATAAGTGATAAAATTCAGTTCAAGGGGATTGAATTAATTCCCCAGGCACATAGAAAAAAAGTATTAATTAGTTATTTATATTCCATCTCATTTCAGAAACATGTAAAAGTAGCCCAGATTTATGGAAGAATGGTTAGCCTTTAAATATGAGTCTTTTAAATGCAAGTATTCTGATTTTAACTTCACTGTGCCAAAAATAATAACCATAATAGCATGATTTACATGATGGAATTAGCCAGTTATTTTCTTTATATGGTTAAGTGGTTCACTCCAAAAAAAAATTATATAATAAGCAAATCCAAATTACTTAGAATTACTGGTCCCTTTCTCAAGAAAAATCAGATTGAAAAGAGCTAGCATTGCACTACACTTGAGAATCTTACTCAAAACTCACTTCTTCACAGTTTTCTAGAAAGCATTAAACATAAAAAGCACCAAGGAACCCAACACGGGTTGCATACATGTCTGGCCAGAAGATTATCATGCACCTGGACAATTTCTGACCATCTCTCTGAGGTATTCCTATTCATGTGTTGGCCAATGTGGTCTATTCATTACTTTAGTTCAGGCCATTCTGAGCATGATATATAACTATAGTAAAAATAGTTTTTTATTCATTTTAGGTAATGAAGTGCTAGATTATCATACAGTTAAATTTATATAGATGTCACTTTTAAAAGAAGAACCTTCTGAGTCTCTGTCATTATGAGAGTTACTTGTTGGCTTACAAGCACATGGCAGACCCCTGCACAGCACCATCCCCCTCAGTACTCAGTTTGTGTTCTTTCCAGTGTTTTTGCTATAGCAAAAACTGGTATTAAACCACTCTCCTTGAAAAAGCTCAGAACTTGAAGTTCATTTTTAAGTCACAGTGTATTTTTAATTTTTATTTTTGTAATGAATACCTTTTAAATACAGATTTGATTTTTTTAAATAAAGTTACTTTAAGCCAAGTCTATTGAATAAGACAAAAGTTCTAGCATAATATAGCAGGATGATCCTAGGGAGAAATTTTCCAAATTGCCAATTCTATAGGAAGTATAGGAATGGAAGTCACCTAATCCAAACGTCTTGAAAAAGGAAAACTCTCCCTTAAGTGCAGAGTGATCCAATAGTCTTCAGGAATTCTGTATCACAAGGAAGGCTTATTCCTTTCTCCTCTCTGAATCCTTAATGGTATGTACCATAAATTAGGGAAAAAGAATAAGAATTTTTTAATTTTTCTTACTATGCACAGAAATACTAAGAGCAGACACTCAACTTTTTTAGTATATATATATATATATATATATATATATATATATATATATATATAATTTTTTTTTAGTTAATAGGGTTCCTGGAAACCCTTCTACCTCCGGCCTACACTCCCAAACTATTTTTTTATATATGTTTTTATTTGGAAACAGGATCTCTTAAACCAGTGAGGCTGGCTTCGAACCTGCATGATCCTTCTGTCTCTGCCTCCCAAGTGCTGGGATTACAAGCATGCACCACCATGCCTGGTTGGTTTGTTTGTTTGTTTGTTTGTTGAAGCAAGGTCTCACAGAGTTGCGAAGGACCTTGCTAAGTAGCTGAGGCTGTCTGTGAACCACAATCCTCCGGTCTCTGCCTCCCAAATGCTGGGATTACAAGCATGCGCCACCACGCCTGGCCCAAAACTCAACATTTTTTATAATGTGATCTGTAAGGGCTTTACAAAATTCTAAAATATTTGTGATTATTTACTCCTTATTATTTCCTACCTATTTTCTTAGAAAACAGAAGAGGGAAGCATGATTTGTGGAAAGAGACAACTTCAAGGGATTAGACTCAATGGTAGCAGCAAACACAGAAAAAACAAATGGGCCAGTAGTACCAAAACCTGGTACAAACAAAACAAGGTCAGGGTATAAGAAGAAAAGAAAGGGAGGGAGGGAAGAAGAGAGAGAAAGAAGGGAGAGAGAGAGAGAGAGAGAGAGAGAGAGAGAGAGAGAGAGAGAATGTCATTATTTGTACACCTTCCGCCTAGAGCTAGTATTAAATCACTTTTCTTCTGAGTACCCTATCTACTCATTCAATTATTTTTTAAAGAAAGTTCTGAAGCCAGGCATGGTGGCACATACTTATAATCCCAGCATTTGGAAGGCTGAAACAGGAGAATTGTGGTTTGCGGCCAGCCCCAGCTACTTAGGTCCTTCGCAACTCTGAGACCCCATTTAAAAATAAAGAATAAAAACTGGGCGTGGTGGCTCACGCTTGTAATCCCCGCGCTTGGGAGGCTGAGACAGGAGGATCGCGCTGGTTCGGAGCCAGCCTTGCTGGCTTAAGAGACCCTTTTTCTACATAAAAAGTAAAAAAATAGGTCTGGGAGTGTAGCCCGTGGGAGTGTAGCCTGGAGGTAGAAGGGCTTCCAGGAACCCCAGTACCACCAAAATAAATAAATAATAAATAAATAAATAAATAAATAAATAAATAAATAAATAAATAAATAGCGCTGGGGGTGTTCAGATGATGAATGCCCCTAGGTTCCATCCCCAGTACCACAAAGAAAAAACAAAACAAGATCTGTAACTTCTAATTCACAGTGGTCATCCAGAAGCACGCTCTTCAAATTCTAAATACCTAATTTTTTTGATAATTTGATTGGTGCACTATATACAACATAATGAAATTCGAAAAGATATATTTATGTATGTTTGCAAACATTACTTCGTGTATTTCCCTCTGCATTCCACCCCACTTTCCCCCCACCACTCTCCCCATGCACATCAGGGATATTGGCAGTGATACTTTCACAAATGGATATATTATTTGGTTTCCGTCCTCAAGCCTCCTTTTTCTCTTCTTCTTCACCCACTTCCATCCCCTCATACTATTCTGCTGGTCTTTTTCCTGGATAAAGAATTTTGGGTCTCTCAAAATTTCACCCTATAAATATGTATTTTCTGCCTCTAAACCTATTACAATTTATTATCTATGCATCTAAAGTAGAATGTCATAATTAGAACACTTTTCATAAATTTCTTTGAGTTTTATCTTAACTTGTTTGTTAGATGATTTCATGAAACCCTTTTGCAAGTTTAATCAAACTTGTGTGCTTTATTTCAGCACTATAGCAAATCTCTCAGTAGATGAGTTAGGGAGTCAACTGAGCATTTGGTTGTAACAGATCCTAAAAGTAACTTAGGCATATCCAATGTACCCTCATAAAAATTACTTATAACTCCTGTTCCAAAGAGTTTCTAGGCATTAAAAGAGTTGTGCATTAGAGATGAGGTGAGGAACAGATGTGCATGTTCACCAGAGGTTTGATGAGCCAGGATAATGGTCCTGTATTGAAGTGCAACTAAATGTTACAGATGCTAAATTAGCTGCTTCACATATTTCTAACTTTCTATGTTGGAACAAGCGGGCAAAGAGACATAAGCATGACCATATACCTTTTCTATGAAGCAATTTTATTTTTATCTCTATTATAAAATGTCAGTTATTTTCCTTTTTGTAACTTTGTTTTGCAACAAATAGAAACTAACAGTTATTCCCATCTAAAATTAAGAGCAAAAGTCAAATTATAAAATTTTGAATCATTACATTTTGAAATAGTCTCTAGGGAAGATAGCTCCATTATTTGTATCAGTTTATCATTTTCTATATAGTAATAATTTTAATAAACTTAACAAGCAATAAAATTGTTAACTTAAAATACTCAATGAACAAAATTTTAAGTGTTAAGAAAATTTCTTAATAGTTTATTCTTCTACAATATCTAGACTAAATGAAAGAGTTGCATAAATAATTTAAAGTATATCAATACATATCAATATTTTGTCAAGTTCCTTAATCCCTAGAACACAGTACAAAATACATATTTTTTAATGTTAGATTTTTCAATCCATAGAAATATAAGTAACACCTAATTAAATCTAAGTTCTTAGGTTCTTTCAAAGAGAATTTGTTGAAATCATCAGAAAAATTTTATATAGTTACAGTTCTGATTCCCTGGGTTCTGGAAGTTATCGCTGAACTATCTTCATTAAAACTAAAACTGCCCTAATTCTACTGCATCCCAAATGCTAGAGTTTGCCAAATCACATTTACATTTCGATGTTTAATTGCTATCTCAGTTTATTTATCCCCTAAATAATGCTGTAATTCAGTAATGCAATAAACTGCTTAATAATGAGGATAATATACTTCAGATTTCAGATGTATTGTCATGGATAAATTCCCCTTCTTCATCTATGAGACAGTTATCAATCATTTAGGTAGAACCAAAGATTTCAAATCTATTATAAAGTATTCCACCTCCTACCATGAAAGCTTAAGCTTAAGCTCACTCTATCCCTGAGACCCAAGACACAGGATGGGGTAGCTCAGCCAATCAGACATCCAATATTCTTCCCCAACTTTGAATCTTGAAGGAAGAATGTGAAGACACAGGATACATTCATAAATTAGTCCCTGATCATAGCAGCACAATTCACAGTAGCCAAACTATGGAACCAACCTAGGTGTCCATAAACAGATAGATTATGAAATTATGGGAAATACACACAATAGAATTCTATTCAGCAATAAAGAAGAACAAAATTGTGTCATCTGCAAAAAGATGGAAGGACCTGGAGAACATGATGTTAAGTGAGATTATCCAAGCACAGAAAGAGAAGGGACATATGTTTTTTCTAATATGCATGAGTTAGGGATACCAGAGGGACTCCAGATAATTGAGGAGAACTTCAGTAGAGCCAGGGAGGAAAGATAGAGGAGGAAGGCTGAGGTCCATTAATGGAAATACTACCATTGACTATATGTATACATGTGAATATACTATTGTCAATCTGGGTACTTGGTATTGGGAGGGAGGAAAATGAGGAGTTGGAGTGGGCACCAATACCGTGAGCATGAATGCCTTTGTCAACATTATTTACAGTATGATGTGAGACTATAATGGAACAATAAAAGAAAAAAAAAATTAGTCCCTGAGGCACTGGTAGTAAGAGGTTGTCAGAAGTGGTGCCCAGTCACAGAGACACATCAGAAGTGAATGGAGTCTCAGTGATAGCTTTCTATCAAGACTTTTGCTGTTAACCCACTTACAGCTTCTGGTGTCTGTCATCACTGTCTGATTTCTGAGTCAAACTCTCTACCATCTATCTATTATAAATTTCTTTTAGGATTTCAATTACCCAATCAATTTCTATTACTGGTCACCAAGAACCCTGATTGGCATAGTCTTGAAAAATAAGTCCATTTTCTCAAAATCATTTCTCATAGTGTTTACTCTTCTCCATGTGGAGGTAATATATATATACATATATATATATATATATATATATATATATATATATATATATATATATATATGTATATGTATATGTATATATATATATATATATATTTTTTTTTTTTGGTGGTGGTACTGGGGTTCCTGGAAGCCCTTCTACCTCCGGGCTACACTCCCAGACCTATTTTATATTTTTGAAACAGGGTCTCTTACGCCAGCGTGGCTGGCTTCGAACCTGCACGATCCTCCTGTCTCCACCCCCCAAGCGTGGGGATTACAAGGGTGCGCCACCACGCCCAGCTTGAGGTAATATTTTGAATCTTGGTTTCCTTGAACTTCTCCCCACTGGCATTGGTAGCAGAAGCTTTAATTTCTAGAGTTTCTATTATAATTGCTCAAATACCTCCTCAATCTTAACTGGATTTTTTATTTTTTTAAATGTGGCCTTCTCATATACCATGTATAAAAGCACATATATATCTATTTTCTTCATTTTAATTTTTATATTTTAATAGAGACATATATAAGACTGTCTCCTTTTCTCCTTTATGAATTGTGTTTGCCTGATGATAGCTTCTGCATTCCAGTTACTCTACAGTTTGTTCCCTCAATGTTTTTTTTTTCATTAAGGTGGAAATGGATTTCTATTTCATTGATCTTCATTATTTTTACCTCATTTCCTCATTTAGTATAATAGCCAGTTTAGCCCACCATAGGTAAACTATAATCTTTGTATTTGGGAAGCTCTGAAGCAGGAGGATCACAGGTTCACAGCCAAACTCAGCAACTTAGTGAGGCCCTCTGCAACTTGGTGAAACCCTGTTTCAAAATAAAAAATAATATAGGGCTTGGGATGTAACTCAAAGGTAGAGTGCCCCTGGATTTAATCTCTGGTACCCCATGTGCACAGGTGCACACGCACGCACGCTCACGCGTGTGAACACACACACCAAAAAATAGCATTTTATAAATCATATTCCACAAAAGTTTCCATAAATAAGCATAGTCAACAAAACAAAACAAAAAATGTCAAACAGGTTGTCCTCTGCAGCCCTTTTCAGAACCTTAAGTACACTAATGTGCTCTATAAATCTTTAAGAAGAACATATAATATAGAAAAATTCCTAAGACAATTTGCCTATGGTACTTTTTGCCCAAAGCCATTCCCATTATGTTTCCTTACGGCAAGCATTAGAAAATGCTGCATGGAAGAGACCACTCTTGAATGCGAATAAAATCATTTATCTTCCTGTATAAACTCTTCAATCATCAATGTTAGTAGCAGGAGTCAGCAAGCTGAGACCTTCAAATAAGATTTACCTGCACTCTTTTTTTATTGTTCATGTGCAAAGAAATTGTTTTTGCATTAATAGTTAAATCAAAAGATTAGTTTGTTACATAGAAATTGTATTAAAATTCAAATTTAAGTGTCCATAAAGTTTCATTGTAATACAGCCATACTCATTCACACTGCCCGTTGCTTCTTTAATGTACAATGGCAGCCAAATCTTTATGACAGAAATTCAACTTTGGCACATTTATAAACTAAAGGGTCAATTTGATAATAATAGGGGATAATAAAATGTATGGGCCATAAAGCCTAAAATATTTACTACTTGGCTTATTACAGAAAAAGTGTGTCAACTCTAAACTATAGAAAAATAATAACTTCCAAGCAAGAGAAGATCTCTTAAAATTTATCTCCTATCTTCCTACTAAGAATAATGTTCCATACCCTACCACCTGTGTTTGAAACTCCCTAAAATTGCTTCAAGTTACACTATATCATATGCAAATTATATTAACTAGTTTTTTAAAAAATTGCAAGTGTTTTTCTCTAAAAGACACATTTTATAGTCAAAGAACAAAATTTCAATGTCATTTTTTCCTGTAACAACAAAAACATTTTAATTCCATTTCAAAACGTGATTTCTCATGGTTTACCAACCTCAAAGGCACTATATTTTGGCTTTTGTCAAAGAAACTACTTCACCAGATGTTTGAGGGTTCTTGTGTACACATTTGTGCCTTCAGAGATAAATTTATTGACTACATTTACTGAAAAACAGCCCTGCCACAAAGGGAATGTAAATTTTATGCTGAAAAATTTATCATACTTTTTTTCCTCTGAGGAATTTTAGTGCTGAATTAATTCTTTAAATTATTGATTAAAGTGGCTAAGCCTTTTTGATAAAGTTTCCAAATATCCCTTACCTACAAGATCATTTTGATACAGCAAAAATATAAACCTTAGGCAAAGGAACAGCAATGCCCCAAATTGTGCATAAATAGAAGGAAACTACTCAGCGTTTCTGCATGGCTTGCCTATTTGGTATTCATTGTTCCACAGAGGAATCTTAAGGCTCAAAGTCTCTTAGCCCAGTGGTAGCCTCTTAGAGGCATATTTTTCAGACCCTAGGAATAAGCAGAAATACTTACATGCAGGCCAGAACATACCATGGTAATAATAAAACATTCTTAATAGGGAAATTCCAGACATTTATGAATCTGGCACTTTCTCAACATGCTATCCTGACAGAAAACTCAAATACAGCATTTTTCAGTTAAAAATTAAATACTTAGAAACCCTAAGTTTATTTATAAACCAAAATATCAGTTTGCTAATAATGGGAGATACTAAAATGTCAAAATATTTATTCACACACCTAAATTATGCCTTCACTAAACTAGGAAGTAGTACCCCTAGAAGTGTGCATGAGAAGACACATGTGCATGTGCACGTGCACGCACACACACACACACACACACACACACACACACACACACACACCACAACACCAAAAAAAAAAAAGCAAAGCACAAAAGTCCATCCTATCTTCTGAGAATTATACACTTGAAAAGACTTGGTAAACTAGCTTGATATTAACTCAAATGACACACTCCTTAGCCCTTCTCACATTATGGAAGCTTCTAATTTGCCAGGTTATGGAAAAGGAATTCTAGAAGACAGAATCTTCAAAGAAAGTAGTATAGCACAGACAAACTCCCACAGGATGCTTAACAAGGTGGGGGTGCAAAGTATGTGGGTGTGTCCCTCTTCAGACTGTATCTGTCCTGCTCAACCTGCACTTTCATTGCAGTCTTGCCATACTTTTGGATTCCACAGCTCTCAGAAATGGTAAACCACCTTTCTATATGTTTGTAACCTATCCTGTGTTTGTTGTTTTATTCATTTGTTTAACAAATAATATCTGAATACTTTCAATAAATACTAGGCGAAGTTATTTTTAAGACATGGAAATTATATTGCCAATGGAAGACATTTAGTTAGAAGCTTAAGGCTATAATTGAGTAGGTCATATTCATATGATACCAAGGTCAAGGGTGGGCTGGGGTAGTGTTAGCAAACACTCGGGAGATAGCATTCACGCTTTTTCCATTAAGGAGACATAGTCTGTTTCAGTTGCCAAGGCCACGCCCCCAGGGACCCACCTCCTCCAGCTACACCCCACCTCCAAACTTGGCTGCAGTGCTTAACACATAGGCTTTCAGGGACATTTAAATCCATACTCTAACATGGTTTATCTCACTGTTGAAAAGCACTTCTTCATTAATAGCAATGGCATGGGCAATGAGCATGCTCAGTTGGATGGCAGTAAAAAACAACGAACCAGCCCTGGAACTTTGCAAAGAAGCATATTTTGCAATTAAACCTATCCTGTTGAAAAGAACATGAGGATAAACTTGTTCTGATTTAGAATATATATGAAGTAGACTTCCGTAATAAGAAAAAGATAATACATTTCTAGGATGGTTTTCATATAACAAGCTAACTGTGTATTCACATCCTAATAGCTCATTTATTTAGTTAATAACTACTTATAGGGCACTATTCTCTATTGGCATTGCTCAAAGGACACACAATTACACCATAATTCTTCTTTTTGAGAAGTTGCAGCTTAGAAAAAATGTAATGCAGCACAGGAGAGCTATAGGTAAAAAACCATTAGTATTAGGAAGAAAAGGAAATGAGAGTATCAAAGGACAAAGAGAATAAAAGTAAAATGGAAGAAAACATAAGTAGCATTGTTTAACTGGTAACTTGAGAAGTGTCAAGGCTTAGAGTGAATCCCTGGGACACTGAAATGACAGGCAGACAGAAGGGAAGGAAAAGGATCATTCTTTTCACTTACCATCCTCATATCACATTCTCACATTTATTAATCCTTTGCAGAGAACCTGGACAAATTTAATCTATCCACATTTCCTTTAGACAAGCAATATGATTTCTAGCAGTACAGTCAAATATAATAACAAATTCACCTACAAGGAAAACCATCAGTTTGTCATAAAAAAAAGATTTTACTTTTACTTGTAAAACATTACAGTAAAATGAACTCAGTGAGAACTTCTGGCCACCAAGAAAATAGTTTGATTCACTTAAGCTTAAATTCACAAGTTGTTTACTTTTTCTCTCACTTTTAAAAAGAGACTTTCCTATTGTTTCTATTTCTATGTGCAAAGTACATTCCCCCAAATTCACAATATGATCGGCAAACAGATCCATATAGGCTTAACAATGAATGCACAAAGAAGCTGTGTCCACACTACTATAGACTTAGCCTCATAAGGGATAAAGCAGCTCTCCATTTTCAATAACCTTATTTTAACTAGAATTCACTGTATCTTTCAGGAAGTATCTTTCAGGAAGCTATGAAGATTCTTGTACCTAAACTATATGGCTAACAAAGCAACTTAGTAATGAAACTACTTATTTATACTATGCTTACAGTGTAACAGAATTCTAACTTTGACTTTTAACTGCTGGAGTTTGCATGCTTGGTTTCTTCTTTAAAATATGCTATATCTCCATAGTGACTTCTCAAGCCACTTAGGCACTCCTTGACAACCAGGATAAAGTTAGGCTAACTGACCATGAAATGCCTATAGCTGCATAACTCACAGACTATAATATTCTATCTCTAGGGAAAAAAAAAAACACTGCAGATGAGGATGAGCTAAATAAAGCACTGGGGCCACAAATGGTTTGTGTTCATTAAGCCTGGAAGGAAAATTTCTCTAATAGATCGAAATTAACCAGATCCTAATGCTCATTTTCAAACATCTGGCATTAAAAATCTCTCTCCATCCCTGCTATAGCACCTTTTAACTAAGAGTATATCCATCAGTCAGTGGAAAGAGTGTCTATGCAAAGGAGCAGGCATGCGTGCAATACTCAAGTCCTCCAATGGCTCCGTTTTGGAGAAGATGCTGGAATCTAAGAAGACCAAATCCCTTTCTTTGAGTTCTGAACCAATTAAAAAATAAAACAAATGTATGAGGTACACAGGTGTCCAAAATACCATCCTTGGCACAGGTAAAAGCTAAATTGAAAGATAAAGTTTCATGTGAGCCAAGTAGACCTGAAAACTCCCTACCCTTCAAATCTACCCTTATTGACAGACTACCTTTAGGAATGTTTGAGTTTACAGAACAAAACATTCCCCCCAAAACACTCTTTCCTCTGGTTCAAAGTAAAAAGAAGGAGGGAAAATCCCTAACACCTTTGATTTAGGTTAGCTCCTGACAATTGAAAAATATAGATCAAGACTCTCAAGGCTATTATCAAGCCATCCAGATGGCTCAATCAACCCTGAGCAGTAGAGCAAAAGAAGAAGCCTGTTTAGAGTAAATTCCTCCTCAGGGAAACCATAAAAGTAAATAAGGACCTCACATCATACAGTTCCCAAGAGTCAAAATGTCATGGATTCTGTCCTACAAGTTGGAGCCCTGGATTCTGAAGCACAACCCTGCCATTACTGGAGAAACTTGCAAAACAAGGGTCAGAAAAGATGAAACCCTAGTCCCCCTCTTGCTGTCAGCCCACAGAGAAGCCAACAAGGACCAAGGGGCTCTGCTGTACTTGTGACCAGGATTCTCCTGCAGGGGAAGAATCTCCCACCCCACTATGCTCTCTTCTTATGGGCAAACAGTAGAACATTTTCTTTGTATGCCAATTATTTGGGCTTGCCTGAAGAAAGCCAGCTTCTCCCCACCTGAAGACCACGTGTTCTAGAACAGCCCCTACTGAGAAAGGAAAGGGAACCAACCACCAGTCCTATAGGATTCTGACTGTGGGCGTGGGTGTATGCCTTATACAGGAGGATGGGGGACCACCTGTCCTACCTTACATCCAAATTACCCAGGGTAAGGTCAGAGAGTCACTGTTTAAGAATACCACTTTCACCGGGCGTGGTGGCGCACACTTGTAATCCCTGCGCTTGGGAGGCAGAGACAGGAGGATCACACAGGTTCGAAGCCAGCCGTGCTGGCTTAAGAGACCCTGTTTCAAAAAAAAAAAAAAGGTCTGGGAGTGTAGCTCAGAGGTAGAAGGGCTTCCAAAAAAAAAAAAAAAAAAGAATACCACTTACAACACAAATTCACTTTTTAAGGAAGATATAAAAGAGAAAGCTACTGCATTTCTTGACATAATTTTTAGATATTCAGAAATAGGAGTTACATGAATGTTTAAATATACTTAATGAAACAGCACTTAATAGAAATGTTCCTTGAAAACAGAAATAAAAGGCTTATCAATTGAATTCAATTTCAGAGATTTTTATAATGAATTATTCTACATGCATGAAGAAGCTTAAAAGTAATGAATTGGTCCACTCAGCTGTGCATCAGTTTATAATTTCCTGGGAGGTGGGGAATGAGATAGTATGAGAGGTAAAGAAAACAGGCTTGAAATAGGGAGATCTTGACCCTTTCATGAAAGTAAGATCTGTTAGTGGAAAGATAAAAAAGAAATACCTGTTCACATAAAAAAACATTTCTAAATATGTAGTATAATAAAGATGTGTTCCAAAAACAATATATATAATACAAGAAATTTCTCATTAATGAGTAGAGAACTCATTGACTAACAGTGAATTCCCATTATTGCTTTTGGGTGGAAACACATTTTAATAGTATAATAACCTCTTCAATTAATTAATTCTCCAATCATTTATCACAGTGTAACAGCTGCCAAAGCTCACAGCTCAGTAAAACATGGGGCTCATTCACTTTCTCACCACACTGAGCTGCTTAGACTCCGTTCTATAATCATAAGTAATGCCATTCATATAGCCATTTAATTACATCTATTCAATTAGGAAAACCAGAAAACCACAGAGCAGGGTGGCCCAGAAATGCCAATTCTTCACAGAGAAATTGAAATCCATTTCTGATGTCATTCTATCCCCTTGTTTTCTGTTTTTGCATTTCCCATTCTTTTCCTTTTTATTGCTTCTTATACTTTCATTGTTACCCTTTCCTTCCACGTGGTTTTCCTCTCACCCTCAACCATTCCTTATACCTGTCAAGGATTCCTGAGGCGCTGCTTGTGCAACATGATCAATTAATAAGAAATGTTAACAGTGTCGAGATAGCCTTCACCAGAAGAGGATGAGCAGCCCCTCTAGGAGAGAGAATGAGGACTCTGCAAAAGCAGAGGGCTTGGAAAGAGACCTTCAGCGAGCAGAAGGGGAAATTAGGTGCATGGTAGGATGTGCTCTCCACTACTACCAGTAGAGCTGAAGAGAGTGGCAAAAATATTACCATGCCTGTAACTGTAATACACAAAAGGCCCCCAAACCTGGCCTATTTCAAAGAAAATATTATGTAAGCTTTTTTAGCATTCTGCCCTTGCTTTAAACCCTCTCTCTCATTCATTCTCTCTCTCTCTCTCTCTCTCTCTCTCTCTCTCTCTCTCTCTCTCTCTCTCCACTGTCTAGCTCTTCTCTGGGAAGATGTTCTGGGGACAGAAGAGACACACTGTGCCTGGTATCAATGCCAGGTTACCAATTAAATCTTTTATATTTTAATCTCAGAAGTGTTCAGAATCACTATATTCATACAACATTACAGACAAATTGAGACTTGCTCTAAGGTTTTTAAATCACTGCATCTTTTTAAAAGCACTGCTAAATTATTTAGATACATAATTTTTATTGTTATTTTTCATGTTAACCATTGATTTGTGACTTAATGTCATTATCTAGCAATATTTCAAAGGATCCCCAAATAACTAAAAAGCCAAAAGTGGCATCAACAATTGCATATAAAAGTAAAATATCAAATTTGTTTTCCCTTCAAGAATATCTTTTTTCCATGCATGTCAGAAATGGTATAAATGCTGATTATAGCATTAAAATTTTTTTCACCCTGTATCTTGTTTGAAATCTTCATTTTATACTGTAGTATTTGAAAGGTGCACAGTTTTCTTGGATAAATTCGTATTTTAAGTCTTGATTTTTTTTCCTGACCTGCTTTTCATTTATATTAAAATGGTTGTACAGTGGATGTTAGGTCATTCACAGCCTTTGTTGATATCCTCTGCCTAAGTTCAGTAAAAACACATAAAAACTGTCCTTCTTTGAAGAACATTAGCCTTAGACCTTAAAAATATCAAAGGTGACCAGTAAGAACCAAAACTTAAAGATTCTTCTCAAGTGTACTGTACCATGTAATAGTTTTAGAAATTCTAGAAATGTAGACAAAAGTCCCAAAACATAAATGATATTTACTTTCTTATATCCTTGATATAATAACATCTGAATTTAGTTTAGAAACATTAATTGATGTGATAATCCTAAAAGAATTATGTATAAAATTTATAGAACTCATTTCAAAGATGGTCATTAGTACTAAAAAATTGTTAAAAAGCTTTCTTATGTAATATTATATATTATATATAATATTACATATATATAATATATATAATATTATATATATAATATATATAATATTATATATAATATTATATAGCCAATCATCTGTGTCCTAAGGTTTAGCTCAATTTAGATGACTAAAGAAATCCCATGTTTTCTAACCATAAATATGCCAATCATACTTATGCCTAATAAATCAAATTAGCTGCCTATTCAATGACTATAGTAGCATTTTTTGTCTCCAAATATTGACAGATTAATTGAGCAATCTGAGTTCAGTGGAGTCCAAATGTTCAGTAAAAACACATAAAAACTGTCCTTCTTTGAAGAACATTAGCCTTAGACCTTAAAAATATCAAAGGTGACCAGTAAGAACCAAAACTTAAAGATTCTTCTCAAGTGTACTGTACCATGTAATAGTTTTAGAAATTCTAGAAATGTAGACAAAAGTCCCAAAACATAAAAGATATTTACTTTCTTATATCCTTGATATAATAACATCTGAATTTAGTTTAGAAACATTAATTGATGTGATAATCCTAAAAGAATTATGTATAAAATTTATAGAACTCATTTCAAAGATGGTCATTAGTACTAAAAAATTGTTAAAAAGCTTTCTTATGTAATATTATATATTATATATAATATTACATATATATAATATATATAATATTATATATATAATATATATAATATTATATATATAATATATATAATATTATATATATAATATTATATAGCCAATCATCTGTGTCCTAAGGTTTAGCTCAATTTAGATGACTAAAGAAATCCCATGTTTTCTAACCATAAATATGCCAATCATACTTATGCCTAATAAATCAAATTAGCTGCCTATTCAATGACTATAGTAGCATTTTTTGTCTCCAAATATTGACAGATTAATTGAGCAATCTGAGTTCAGTGGAGTCCAAATGTGGAATGGTTTTATTGTCTTCAATAACCATTTTAAATCTCCTTTCACCTCCAAGGGGCGGGGGGTGGAGGGAACCTGCACCACAGTCTATTTAACACTTTACGGATATGTTGAGCTATTAAGGTTTCAAATCCCACCCAAGTTTAAAACTTAAATTTAAACACACCTCTTGCCTAACTTGTGCTCCATGTGTTTCTCCTTCCTGCCTCCCTTTTCTAGTTCTACCCTGAAGCAGCATCTAGGGCCTAAAAAAAAGTACCCCCCAAATTGGTAATGTACCTTGTGCCTTTGTGATCCTCCCTGAGCAAACAGCATTCTGCGTGGTGGGAGCGTTTCAAGCCTCCTTTTCGAGAGAGAAAAGTTGAATTCTCTTGGGTCTCTTTGAGACCACCTCTCCATGGCAGGGCTTTCTCGTGTGCAAAACTCACTCCGGCTCAGGTCTGGCCTCAAATACCCTCAGCCCTGATCAAGCCCACCTGGTTCCTCTGCATTTTTAGCCAATGGAAAATCCCCTCTTGATTCCCTAAGTACGTAAGATCCTCACCTGCGGCTTTCTCTCTCTCCTCATTAAAGTTGCTCCCAGTTTATTCACCACAACTCCTATCATAGTGGGAGGGATTATATTTGGAGTAGCATGGCCAATTCAACACTTTCTTTTCATTTGATTTGATTTTTTGTACTCAAAAAAATTATTTTTGGCCTATGCCATCATACAAGTAGAATATAAAGAGGGTTGGACTCCACTGAACTCAGATTGATGGTTCTCTGTAGAATGTGGAGGTTCTCACTAGTTTTCTGTTTTGAAGTTTTAGCAAAAATGACAGAAAATGAAAGGCCACATTTATTGTACTGTTACATGCTGTTAACCAAAATTTGGGGGAGATGAGAAACTTTCTAGCTAAAGTAATCCCAAAATTACTATTTTCCCTTATAAAACCAGAGAGATTTAGAAAACAGTTCCATCACTTCATTGAAAAAGGCATTTCTAGGAGCCATTGGCAGTTAGGAGTTACATCAAGGAACTTCATCTTTTTCATTTTGTTCAAGAATTGTAAAAACAAACAGAAATAATTATTAGAATAGGCCTCCTCTTTGTGGAGGAAAACATACAATCAAAATAGGAACTCTTCTTTGAGAAAACTTTGTCATTTCTTTTTTTCCTTTAGTAGTTTTCTTCTGTGTTCATTACAGTTATCCTAAACCTTTACTCCAGCTCTGAAGTTCAATTTTAAGATTTCTCTGCTGCTGCTTCTGAGTTATGTATTACATCTGCAATGGTACTGTGTTGGTTCTTAAATGGTTTTCTTATTTTAGTAATCCCCTTCCCACCCATCCTGATCTTCAATTATCTTACCTCTGACCTCCAGTTTTAATAAATTCATCTTTTCAATAAGTTTCTCTATATGGTAAATCAGAAGCAATATGTTTTCTGAGAATGTTTTTATTTATTTACATTTTTTGTGAGCCTGGGGATGGAACCCAGGGGCATTCCACCTCCGAGGTACACCCCCTGCCCTATTTTTTTTTATTTTTAGACAGGGTCTCACTAAGTTGCAGACAGCCTAAGTAGCTAAGGCTGGCCTTGAACCGCAATCCTCCAGTCTCTGCCTCCCAAATGCTGGGATTATAACCCTGTGCCACCATGCCCAGCTGAGAATGTTTTTAGACAATGCTTAGTGTGTGTTTCTTTTCCCCACAACCCCTGTGCTTTGGTCATCATTTTTACCACTATATCCAAGTAAGGAAGTATATACCAAGTTCAAGTAAGGAAGATTTATTTGATCATAGTTTTTTGGAGATTATGGGTCCAGTCCCTATGAGGCTTGGGTTTTGGGATCTCAGCACATGGTGGCAAGAAGACGAGAGAGGGAGAGAAAGAAACTTTACTCTCACATCATGGAGCTCAGAAGTCAAGAGAGAACAATAGGAGGAGAGAACCTGATATAATCCCCAAGGCCACACCCCCAGGGACACCAATTCCAACATTGCTACCTTGTTTCTGTGAAGGCTAGGGGACATTCTAAATCCAAACCATTATACCTGGTTGATATACATGGGTTTGTATAAATATGTACAAGTATATATGCATAGGTTAGATTTGGGTTGTTTGTCACAGTTACAGACATAGTTATTTATTTATATTGTGCTTGATATGGGAAGTAATGTCTAGATCCTATGTTTTCCCTGACATTGCATGTATGAGAATTATTCTGACTTCCCCTCTACCAAATCGGAGACAGTGGGTCCTGAAGACACTATCAATGTTTATGCAGCCTAAGAACATGGGACTGGAGGGTGGTCTGCCTTGACCAGGGCCAAGTGCAATTCCTACTGAGAGGCTCCAGGCTCTAGTCCCTGGGATATCCAGTACCCATGTGTTTCCATTCCCCAGGCTTGGGCTCGTTCCTCAACTCAACCCAGCTCTCTAAAGTGGAAAGATCTGGGGAAATCTCTGCCTCTTCAGAGTTAGTAGGATGCCATATGGAGACTTCTACTCCAGAGGACTGTTTTTTAACTTCCAACAGAAAGATCTTGAATGTAATTATTTGGGATGTGGCTAACCTTAATACAAAACTCCTTTCCTTGTGCTCAAATTCTGGCCCCTCTTCTCTCTCTGCAATACCAGACCCTTGATTTCCATTACAACTCATTTACACCTGAGATTCTAGGATCAGAATTCTAGATTCTACTGGGAGCATGAAAAAAAGGGGAATGGCTCAAACTATAAGAACCTATGATGTGTGTGTGTGTGTGTGTGTGTGTGTGTGTGTGTGTGTGTGTGTGCTTAGTCAGGGTTTGCTAGAGAAACAGAACTCATAGAATGTGTATATGGTAAGGGGGGCGTCAAATCAGCTTACAGTACAAAGCAGTGCAGTGCCAAGTGGATATCTGCGTGTGGAGAGCCAGAGGAACCAGCAGCTGATGGAGCAGTCCAAAAGATGGAGTCTCAGAATTGAAGCAAGTGATAATGCAGTCCCAATCCAACATGAAAGGCCAGGAAATGCTCCAGAAAAACAATGGAGAAAGTCACATTCAAAGAGCTACAGGCTGGTATCCCAGGCCAGAGCAGACACACTTTTCGCAGCAAGAACCAAGCATGATTCAAGCAACTTTCTCATTTTTATCCAAGTCCTGTGCCCCTCAGAACAGTGCTGCTCACATTCAGGGCAGGAATTCTCCTTCAATCATCTCGCTGACACATGTAAAATGACGTTATCTAAGTATTTCATGGTACAGTCAAATTGGCAATCCAGACTGACCATCACAATAGGCTCTGTGCTTTGTAGACTAGCTAATTTGGAGAAGAAAAAGGAAGTAATGGGATTTAATAACTTGTCACGACCATGGAGGAAAAGAAGCAGAATTTTACCTACGTCTGACCAGCCTCAAAGCCATGTTCTCTCTACAATACCCAATAGTCTCCTGGAAATGTTTAAGAGTGTATGTGAGGTACACCTGGAGGAGCCACAGGAGCAGATTTGTGTTTCTGTGGCATAAATACTCCCATCATGATCAATTTCAAGTCACCAGTGTGACATCAGTCAGCTCAGAAGTGTCCTAAAAATGTTAACAACCAGTTCTTCCTAGTTGGTACAAGCCTACTCCAGTACACTAATGACATTCCATGCTGCTACCTTATACTCAATTCTCTATTTTCCAACAGTCAAATTTAACTCCTAAGTTTCTTTCCCTTAGTGATACTAAGCTGAAGTTTCAAACAATCTGTACTCTTCTTAACCCCACACTTGTAATTGGATTTTCTAACTAATCTCTATGTTGTACTACTTAGCTGGCTTTCGAGGCATCCACATGAGCCTAGATCCTTGCCCTGCTTTTGCTAGATCTTAGCCATGGTCTGGACACCAACACAGGAGCCCTGATTACCAATCCATAGATGTCTCTGATGACCACAGCCACATGATCTACAGGATTTCTGAGGGTCAGCCACTCCAGATCTCCCATTGCTGTCCAAACATGACTTGTCTATCACCACAGAGCATAGCAATCTTTCCAAGACTCACAGGTTTGCCTCCCAGAACCTTCCCAACATTGTGGGAAGCTCTATTCCCAGTCTTCACAGTTATCCTTTATCTGCTTCAATGAACTGTAAAGTGCTAAGTGCATCCCCAGAATATGACACAAAACTAAGAGTAGGTCCATGAGGATGGAAATTATCTAAGTTTCTGTCCACATTAGTGATGAAGAACTATCTTCCCTTTCACCGGGGTTCAGTTACCACTGCTGCCACCTCCAGTACTTCCCACAGGCCATCAGAACAACAGGAATCCACACCTGGGCACCTCCCAGTTGAAAGACTGTTCTCTGGATTTCCTTCCCCCATTTCCCAACTCCTTTGAATTTTCTGATATACAATGAGAATTCTGCATCCTCTAACCTGAAGCTGTGGGATTCAAACTGTTCACTGAATTTAGTGCTGAACAGAACTGCAATTTCTACAAGCTATTTAAAAGCAGGGTGAGCCATTTTTCCTAACTTTACATCTTGCAAAGAGAAAATTTTAAATGAGTACACTGAATGCACTCATCACTACTGCATAAATCAAAGGCAAAAATCATTTCTCTGAGTAAGGGAAAGAACAAAGGGGAAGTTGAATCCGAAGCTAAATTTAAGACTACAAATTAAAATGACACCTTAAAAATGCTAAGTAAAATATTAGTGTGTTCGAATTTTATGAGTAACTTGATTCAAACCTTCTAGGGATTTAAAAATCATTGAACAAGTCTTAGGGCTTAATCATTTACATCTTCAAAGAAAGGTCTTATTAGCACTTGAGAAGGCGTTAACTGAATCCAATGACACTTCTAAGGAGCAAAGGGCATTTTGTCTTCGTTATCATTGCTTGACATTGTCTAGATTTAATCAGGTTACCCAAAAATGTGCTTTTCATTAGAATCAGTTACATGTAAACATATTCCAATTAACTGTAAGTAATTTGACAACAATGAATTTAACAATTAGGTCTTGGAGTCTGTAAACAGTTTCTATAGTTATCACTATTGTTCGCCTGTTTGAAGATTTATGGGGGATCTCAGTCTTTTTTAATATATTTCAAGAATTTTTGCCAAAATAAAACTTTAATTCTACAACAAACAATGTTAGCTATAACATCATATTATTGACTATCAATAAAATAGTGTTGTCATATATATATTTACCTGACATTATCAACATGCAATTTAACCAAAATACTAAGAAAAACCTGTTTAAAATATGGAAACTTTTAAGGTAGCTTTATAAAATAACTCATAAAGAATTTATTCAAAAAGTTGTTTGCATCAGTTCAGGGACTTAAAGCTCCATAAATGTTTTTGTTTTAGTTTTAGAGCTCTATAAATGTTTTTGTTTTTGTTGGGGGGGGGTGTTTGTCTGTTTGTTTTTTATTTTTTTTTTGTTGTTTTTATTTTGCTTTTGTGGTATTGGGGATGGAACCCAGGAGCATTCTACCTCTAAGCACACCCCCAGCCTGACATTTTATTCTTTATTTTGAAACAGAGTCTCACTGAGTTTTAAAAGGCCTAAGTAGCTGAGGCTGTCCTTGAACCACGACCCTCCTGTCTCAGCCTCCCAAATGCTGGGATTATAAGTGTGTGCCACCACGCCCAGCAGAATTTAGAAATATTTTTGAGATTGACAAATAGACTAAAGCAATGTGACAAACATTCAGATAGGGAAATGCCCATTAAGAAGGTTTTTAAAGAAAAGTTACCCTCATTAATCAACTTCAGCCTTCCTCCTCCTTTATCTTTCCATTCAAGCTTTGCTGGTATTTCCCCTCCATTACCTAGAGTACTACACGTATCCTCAAGGTTCCCTAGTTTGGGCATATTAGAGGAAACATATGTACCTTCTCCTTCTGTGCTTGGCTGGTCTCACTTAACATAATGCTCTCCAGGACTTTCCATCTAGAGGAGGAGGAAGGCTGAACTTGATTAATGAGGGTCCACATCCGAATATGTATAAAATTATGAATATGGCATGGTTACCCAGGACAATCATTGTTGGGCGGGGGAAAGGGAAAACAGGGGTGGGAGGGGGGGAGGGCATCAAGTATAGTTTAAATGTATACCATTTATGTTCAATAAAAAATTAAAAAAAAGAAAAGTTATGTAACTGACTTTCATTATTTTACACATCAGAATTTTGATTGTAATGTTACAATAGGGTCTGCTTGCATCATTAATAAATAACTATCAATACTTAAAGGATCTCTTTTCCTCATCACTTTATTACAAATATGCCTGCCTGCAACAAGTTGAACACAATCTCTAAAAAGAGGTGTGCATACATATGACAGGAACATTAACTGAGTTACAAATACCTACAAGAATATAACACTACACAATCGAGTTCTGATATCAAGTTCCAAATGCACCAAGGAACTGCTGGGAATCTTTACCAATGGTGTCCAAACAGCCTCCGTCCCAGAGGCCCTCGACAGCTTCCTTCCTTTGCAGGGTACCCTACAATGGCGGCATTGTCAAGCATCCCCTGACAGCACCAGCTTCCACATACTACTTGCTAATCACTCCACAATCATTTTCACAGGGTCTTGGTGAAGTTGTTATCACACAGACCAGAATTCCATCAGTTACCTCTTTCTGGCTCAGGAATTGATGACAAAGGGTGAGAACTTCCCTGTCTTTAATACTATTTATTGCCATCAAATTTCAGTACAACAACAAAAGTGTAATTCCCCATGGGGAGCCTCTAAGGAATTTGACCTGTGCCTTTGTTATTTAGATATGAATTATTAAATTCCTTAACTCTGCTGAATCCCTTGCTGCTGTCTCTGCTTGCTAGCCCTTCTTTCTTCTCTCCCCTGTCATAATTTTATTGGCATCATTTGCAGTTTGTGCAGCAAGTAAGGAAGAAAAAAATGCAATGAAGTCCGAGCAAATACATCTGCAAAATATAAGGCAAACACTTCTACTGAAAAGAAAATTAAAAGTACTGGTTAGCATAAGATCTGTGATTGGATTAATAATGTGAATGTTCTAAGCAATTCTTCTCTTATAAGCCTGAGTGAAAAGGATTGGCTATAAATATTACATTTTTATGTGATAAGAATACTTAAAGTATAAATTCACTCCATAAGAAGCAATTTAAGCAGGGACATTAAGCTTTTGTCACAAAAAAAATCAGTGTCATACTCAAAGCTTCCAGTTGCCTCAAAAATGTGCATCATGGCAATAATAACCTTACTTGACTATATTACAAATGTATCGTTTTGAATACTCATATTTTCAGATCCCTAAAATTTTCCAGAGATTTTACAAAAGAAGCAAAGTTAAAATAAAAACAGCCAGTCGAGTTTCTGCTTTCTCTTGAAAAATAAAAAGTCCTGAGAGAAACACGGAAGATAACTAAAAGAAATTACCAGTGGACATATCTTTTTCCTATTTTTTCCACTTGCAGCTATTTAAAATGCAAACCAACTCACCACAGTCCTGACCTATTCTCTCCAATTTCTGAATGTCAAACACTTAGAGCAATTGTTGGCTGTCAAAGTAAGAAGTATGTGGAAATAGAGAAAGTGGACATTTGGCATTTCAACATTCTGGAACAGTGATTTAATTATTTAATTAGTGTAAAAGAAAAGCATCTACACAGAGATCCAGGCACACAGTCTTTCCTCAAAACTGTCTCTCAGTTTTTATGGAAAGGGGCATAATATAAGTGCAAATTAACTCTTACATTTCAAGGATAAATGAACTACAGTATCAAAAATAAGATTTAATTACCATGATTAAATCCATAAAACTGCTGTTTGCTAAAGAATGTATTTTATACATTTCTAATGACCTTGAATGCTTGCATTTTTGTTCCTCCAAACTAAAAAAAAAGGAAAAAGAATTCTGTATGATCTACTTCTTGTATAATTTAAATGCATTTATTTCTTTAATTGCTTTCAAATGTCCATTATAGATTTTCTTTGTAATTGTTTATTTAGTGTTGCATTGTCTTTAATGTTTGTGTTTGTGTGTATGTGTTTGTGTGTAAATTTAGCAGTTGTGAATAGCATTTTCTAAAATGTGTTCCTTAGAAGCCTAGATCTAAGCATCTCATATTTAAATAAATGGTTGTTTTGAAATATCTGCCTTTTTAGCATATTTTTTTTATTTTTAATACTACATGTACAGGGAAATGACCCTTCACAAAACAAAACCAACATCCAGATCAAAACACCAAGATTACCAGTACTCCACAAGCCCTTCAAGTTTCTTCCAGAGTAACCACTATCCTGTTAACACCACAGATTAATTTTGCCTTTTATGAAACTTTATAAAGACAGAATCACCCAGTATGTTGTCTCTTAGTGCTTAAATGTTACAGTCAAAATACTGTCTGTGAGAGTCATTCATGGTCCTGTAGACAGGTGTATTTTGTTCATTCTCACTGCTATGTGACATTTGATTGTGTGTATATATCACATTTTGCTTATGCATTCTGCTGCTGATAGACATCTGGGTTATTTCCAGTGTGGAATCTTTATAAATAATGTCTACATAAACATTCTAGTCCATGTCTCTTGGTGAACACATTTTTTGTTCGATATGTAATCTGAAGAGTCCTGTAACATGTCGAATCACAAGATAAGCATATGTTCATCTTTAGTCATTACAGCAAACCAGTTTTCCCAAGTGGTCATGCTAATTGACACACTAACAGGGAATGAAAGTTGCCACTGCTCTAGATTCTTCTTCATAACGTTTGAAATTTTTTTGATACAAGGTCTGGCCATATTGCCCAGGTCACCTCAAGACTCCTGGGTTCAAGCAATCTTGCTGCAGGAGTCTCCCAAGTACCTGAGATTACAGGTGCATGACACCATGCTCGGCTATACTTGATGTTTTTTTGTTTGTTTGTTTTTATATTTGTCATTCCTTTGTAATAACACTGTAGTTTGATTTGCATTTTCCTAGTAACTAATGAGTTTGTGTATCTTTTCATCTATTGGCTGTTCCAATATACTTTTCTGTGATGTTCATTGTTTCTGTCTCTTTTCTATTAGATTGTCTGCCATTCTGATGCTGATTTGTAGCAATTTCAAATACATTTTTATTTAAGTCTTTTGTCAGATATATATAGTATATATCTTTCCCCAGTACGTGCTTGCCTTTCTAAATTCTTAATGGTACCCTTGGAAAAAGAGAAGTTCTTAATTTATATGTGGGCCAATTTATCATTATTTTCCCTTTATATGTCCTATTCAGAATATTTTATAGCCAGGCAGGGTGGCTCATGCCTGTAAACCTAGGGCTTGCGAGGTTGAGACAGGAGAAACACAGGTTTGGGGACAGCCCCATCAAATAGCTAGACTCTTAGTAACTTATCAAGACCCTGTTTCAAAAACTAGAAATAAAAAATAGAACTGAGGGTGTAGGTCAAAGGTAAAATGTCCCTGGGTTTAATCCACAGGACCACACAAAAAAAATTATTCTTCATGTTATAAAGACATCCTCTGTCCTCCACGTTACAAAGATATTCTCCTATATTTTATTCTAAAAGCCATATTGCTATAATTTTCCTATTTATCCATGGGTAAGAATAATTTTTCTTCCTATTGATATCCAACTGATTTTTTATTGAGAAGAGCATACCACTTTTGTGATGTTACTGTGAGGGTTTGTTACTAGATTATATTTTATTCTATTAATATAATTGTCTTTATGCCAAAAACACACTGCTTCAATTGCAAGTTCTTTGAAATCTTAGTAAGAGGTGTCTGTGTGTTTGTGTGTGTGTATGTGTGTGTGTGTGTGTGTGTGTGTTTGAGTGACATTGTGCATATGCACACATATGCAGGAAAGAAGAGTTCCATTAAAGTGCCTATTAAATAAACTTAGTTTTTTGTTGTTTTTGCTTTTCATTTACTAATTACTGCAAACCTTATTTAGTATGCTAAAGTGTGTTATAATTATCTTAAATATATCTAGACATAGATATAAATATCTCCCAAAATTCAAATTAACTATATAACATTTTTTGCACTGAATGTCCTATAGAACTAATGTTCTAAGTAATGCACATTGGGAAATAAATAGATGTATGTTTTCAGGTAGTAAGAGTGGACCCCCAGGCTAAGTCCAGTTTGTTGATGAAAACGTATGGCTGTCAGCATGAAACAGGGTTTGTAATTTTCTTCACAAGCTGCATGAGCTCAATTACCTTAAGCTCTTAGCATCCAGTGTGTAAAGGAAGACAACCACCTATTTATTGGAATGCAGTGGGAAAACATAAAACCCTCTTTCAAAACTTTCCTGGCATTCTTAGATTCTACACATTACTTTTGCTGCTTCATCCTTGATTCAAAGTCAGAGGATCTAATAGAGTGAGTTATTTAAATACAAGTTTTAGCCACCTGACCTGGGTTCCATGACCTTCATGGATATTCATAGTTAATTCACTCAGTTGAGGTATATAAGACGATCTCATCACAATAGCCACTACCCACCTGGCTTCCTACAAGACTCTTAAGCTTTGAAAAGCTACTTCTTATAATTAAAGATAGCAAAGAGTTCCAAAGATGAAAAGATTTTATATGCATAAGTCATGTGACCCTTGACAATAAAACCTTCTCTGCTATTTCAAGAGTCAAGATGTCACACAGCTACCTCTTTTTCTAAGTTCTTAAAATTCTTGCTGTTGACAAGCCTCTTTGGAGCCCTCTTTATGACATCTAAAGGCATTCTTAATTATATCACTATATAAGCTTTGCTGGAGTCTTTTGCTCAAAGATTATTCTCGTGTCTGTATTAAGCTCTAAATAAGCAATCATGAATGTAAAGACACTAAACTATATGCTGCTGAAAAGTCCCAGATCACATTATTTCCTGTACTAGGACCATTGCTGTTAGGAAAGGAACAGGGAGAAAGAGAAAGCTTCTGATCCACATATTCATGCAGATGAACTAGAAGAAGTAATCTTACTATTTCTCAGATCATAGTACTGTGGTAGAAAAATCACTAAAATGGAAGGTCATATATCCAGGCAACCACCCGAAGAATAGGTTGTAAGTCACATAGGTCGTAATGTAGATCCTAAGTTATGTAGGTCGTAACTTAGGCTGTAAGTCACAATGTGAGTCTTAAGTCACATAGGTTGTAACTTGTTCAGGAAGCTTCTCCGATCACTGACTGCCATGTTTCAACTTCTGTAAGCCCAGCCTGCCTACTTCTACCCTTTCTATAAAATGAGAACTCATAGGTGCCTCCTTAGCTCAGTAGGCAGTGTGTCGGTTTCATAAAATAAGAACTCATGTGGAGCTCAAGGCTGGAGCTTTTCAGGAGCTATCTTAATTTGTGCTTGCCAGTGTAATAAATTTCCTCTTTTCTACCCTAATTGGTGTTGGATCAATTATTCCAAAGAATTTCTGAAACAGTACATTAACACTAGAAATGGGGAAATGTCAAATACCAAATTCTAGGCTCTCCCTTTTAAGACCAACTCAAATATGCCCATGGGGTGGGATCAAAGACTTTTGAAAAGGTATCATGCAGCAAAGGGTTGTTGTCAACCTATCCCAGACCTGTGTGTTATAGTTGCCCATACTTTGTCCATACTGTTCATTCCTCTTGAAATTGTAACTTCCTCAATGGATAGCAGTCTGATTCTTGCCCAGTATTGATATTACTGTACTACAATCTGTGGAGAACCTCCCTGCTGCCAATCATCACCATACCCTTCTCTATTTTATCTCTTACATGCCCTATCTCCTGTTTTCAATTTCAAATTCAATGCCAATAAACTGGCAGGTTTTTGTCTCTCCAACAATACCAGGGGCAAACTAACCAATAGAAGCTATTTGCAAATCCTCATCAAGAGAGTGATGGAGTAACCTGCCACTAAAGACAGTGTCTTTAATAAAATAATTCCAGACTTCAACTATCTTATCATTTTGTAGTTGTAACAAATCTAAGAATTACCAACAGACTATACTGGAAGTTAAAATAATATAAATGGGATCATAATGGCTTCTCACTATATTCCATTTTCCCAAATAAAATGAAGAAGAAAGTTTAGCTTAAAATATATACTGATTAGCCGGGCATGTTGGCCACACGCTTGTAATCCCCGCACTTGGGAGGCAGAGATAGGAGGATCACTCAGGTTCGAAGCCAGCCGCACTGGCTTAAGAGACCCTGTTTCCAAATATATATATATATACATACACACACATATATATGTATATATAAAATTGTATGTATGTATATATAAAATTATTTTTATGAATGTCAAGGCTCATCCTCAAGTTACACATGCATGGATCTACTTCTAATTAGCATATCTCCATGGGAGTGGAACTAACAGATTTGCAAAGTCCTGGGAGTGTGCCCCAGAGGTAGAAGGGTTTCCAGGAACCCTAGTACCACTATATATATATATATATATATATATATATATATATTGGTAATAGTCAAGTCCCAAAAATAATGTATATTTTTTACTGGTAAGAGACCAGTTAGAAAGTCCTGGTAAGAACCCACAATGGAACACCATACAGTCTGCAAAAAGAATAAGGAAAATCCTAATATAGTGCTATTGAATGATTGCCAGAATTAAAAGATGAAGAGCAGCCAGGCATGGTGGCATATGTCTGTAATCCCATTATTTGGGAGGCTGAGAGAGAAGGATCACAGGTTCAAGACTACCCTGGGCAATTTAGAGACTTTTAGCAACCTAGTGAGACTCAGTTTCAAAATAAAAATGTTAAAAATAGAGCTAAGGATATAACTCAGTGGTGGAATCCCCAGTACCACTCACACACACACACACACACACACACACACACAAGATGAAAGAGTACATAATACCTAAAGTATGCAAAACTTCTCTAAGAATGAGGGAATAGAGGGTGAAAGAATACAAATATTAAAGATTAATTTTAATACAAAAAATTTAAAGAATAATCCAAACTTTAAAATTTTATTTTTGGGACAAAGAGAAAACAGGAGTAGAGCTTTAACCAGGTGTGTTTTGTTCATAGTTTTGATGTTGGAACCACATTAGGCTTCAAATACTAGAAAAAAAATAAATTTTACAAAACTCAAGTCTCAAATAAGATAAAATATGCTTCAACCTTTTTCTCTCACTGAATAAAACCATAAAAAACTTGTCAGAGTGAATGAACACCTATTTGAAGACCTCAACTAAAAATAGGAAGTGCTAGAATTCTAAGCACCACTAAAATGAAAGTGAATTTACCTCATTTCCCCATCATATCCCCCATTTTAACATTCACCATAGCTACCGTATGCTGAGATGAAGACAAAGAGCCAGGAGAAGTCCACTATCTGTGGTCTGAGGATCAGGAAAGGTTCTGCTCATGCTCAAAGAAAATAGGAAAACCCACCAGGCTTCCTCCCCTCACTTCTATCTTTACTCTCCAGTCATAATAAGGGATTCAGTCACAGATCCAGGAACTCACAGGATCCAGGACTCTTGAACAACCCTTCCTTGGTCTTGGGTGGTGCTACAGTTCTCAAAGCACCATGCAAGCCAGGATGCTATGCTCTCTCTGTCTTCGCTCTGTTTGGGCCAAGGCACAAACTAAATCAGAGTGACTAGAACCCCAGTTTCTAATTTCTGGTCAACAGACTGAAAAGGGAGTCTAGAAACCAAGAAGTACCAGAGGAAGTAAAGAACTGAAGAAAAAGAACTCATAAATTACTTTTATGAATGTCAAGGCTCATCCTCAAGTTACACATGCATGGGTCTACTTCTAATTAGCAAACCTCCATGGGAGTGGAACTAACAGATTTGTAAAGTCCTCATCAAAGACCGACCAATGGATGACACATACTCAGGGCAGAGCCAGAGAATGATATAAAGGCTTTGAAAACTTCACTGATTGGAATTATAGCCCACAAAAGTCAGACTGGCATTTGCATCCTCAACCTAACCAGGTATATTGCCTGCTTAAAAATAAAAATAAACATCCTCACAGAAATAAAAGATGACAGAGTATGATAATGTAATGTTCAAAATGTTTAAGATATAGTCCAAAGTTATTTGGCACATAAACATCAAGTCAAATGGAAAAAATAATCAATAGACAACACCCATATTACTAACAATGGTGTTGTTAGGAAAAATTACAATAGGGATATTAAAGTGCTAAAAAAGTTAAATTTGTATCTAAAATATTAGTATAAACTAATATTTTTTTCTCTTTACAAAATACATCTATTTCATACTTCTGCCCACTAAAAAGGGATAAAAAGCAAAGGCAACCCAATGACAATGAAAACACTCTGTTAAGATTATAGTCTCTAAAACCCATTACCTACCTGAAGAAGTCAATTTGAAATAGTGATTTCAGATCTAGATCAATAAATGTACAAAAAAGATTTTAATATACTGTTGGTACCTGAAAGTAAGGACACTATGAGAAACTATTATGGTCATGTTAAAAGAATATAGGTGCCAATCTGAAGTGGTTCCTACTGCCAAATATGAAACAATTTGATCAGGTAAAATGGAATTACTCCAATCAAATAAAGCACATTAAACATTATTTATATATATGTATGTAGATAGACATATATATATATATGTAATAGGTTTATATGTAATAGAACTCATAATATTCAAAATAAATGGTTTTAATAATATAAATTAAAATGTGGTCATCTTTAGATGTTACTAGGGTATCAGCTCACTATGCTGAAAATTGGTAAGTAAATGGAAAGAACCTGGCATCATTTCTGTCTTCTCACATTGATCACATTTCAGGTTAATCAAACAGAAAACTACAAAAAGCTCTCTTTCTTATAGAAGATTTACAACCAATAATCGCAAGAGAAATAGGAGTGTTAGAATCTCATCCCTAATAAGATAACGTATTTAAGAAACAATCACCAATGGCTGATAAAACCACCATGTACAACACATTTGGGGAATTACGGTGCCAGGATTAAACTACTACCACTGAGCCTACTCATCAATCTTAATATTAGAGACAACAGGAGATACGTGCCTCCTTGCGCAGTGCGATAAGAAGTAGATAGCACTGTTCAGGAAGTATGATTTTTAAAATGGCGGGGGAATCAGGCATGGTGACACAGGCTTGTAATCCCAGTACTTGGGAGGCTGAGATAGGAGGATTGCCGGTTCAAAACCAGCCCCAGCAACTTAGTGAGGACCTCTGCAACTTAGTGTGATCCTGTTTCATAACAAAAAATAAAATAGGGCTGGGAGTTTAGCTCAGAGGTAGAATGCCCCTGGGTTTAATCCCCAGTACCATCAAAAAAAGGGGAGGGCCTTAACTTAATCAAGAGTCTATATGTAATTTCTTTCTTTCTTTCTTTCTTTTTTTTTTTTTTTTTTTTTTGGTGGTACTGGGGATGGAACCCTTCTACCTCCGGGCTACATCCCCAGACCTATTTGGAAACAACAGAGTCTCTTAAGCCAGCGAGGCTGTCTTCGAACCTGCGTGATCCTCCTGTCTCTGCCTCTCAAGCACAGGGATTACAAGCATGCACTACCACGCCCGGCTCTGTGTAATTTCTTTACAGAAAATCCAGAGAATGTGGAGATAGAAATGTGTAAAATGACGTCAGGAAAAACAATCAGCCCAATCCAGAAACATGGGAATTTTAAAAGATAAATGACCTAATATGTTTAACAAATAAATAGAAAGAACGAAAGGGAGGGAAGTATAAAAATGAAATGGAGAGGACACTTAGAATAGAGAGCAAACAAATGCAATGAACAGATCTTGTTAAGATCCCGATTCCAACAAAGTATAAGAAGGTATTTGTGACACAGTGAGGGACAGTGAGGGCACGGACTGGCTGTTACATGATATAGAAGAATAAATGTTAAGCATATTGGTTGTGTTAATATTCTTATGGTTCTGCTTCTTAAAAAGCTCTTATGTATTAGAAAACCATACCTAAGTATTCATGTGTGAAATTATTTGATATTTTGGATTTGCTATAAAATCCTCCGAATGTATTCAGGTATTACTTATTCATTAAAAAGTAAATAAAATCTGAAGCTCCATATTGATCTTGTAGCACTTCTCAAAAGGAAGAACTGTTTGTGGTAAATAAGTACCTGACAGCACTCTGTTCATACCACATTTCAGCAGGCTAATGCTCATTCTGTACTAGCTGTGTACAACTGCAATGCATGGCCTGCCAGGGACTATTATGTCTGCAGTTGTGCACAGAACTATCGAACCATCACCACAGTATCACAGCCTTTCCATATAGACTGAAAAGATGGTGCCAGTCACTGGGGATACCCTCTGGGGTTCTGGAACAAAACCATAGCTGATTTTCCATTATCCACCACATTACTCTTTGTGGTCAGCAGAGTTCAGTCATGCTGAATTGCTAAGACTTGCTGAAAATTTCCCCACACCAACCTTGGAGAGCATATGGACCAGATGAGAACAAACAGACAAGTTCAGCCTTCCCCGCGGAGCAAGCGTGTCACCACCAAAGCATTAAAGCCTCCCTTACAGCGGTACAGCCTCTCCCCTGAGAATTCACTTAGAGAAAATTTAGACCAACATCTCAGAAGAGCCTCAGAATGAAGTATGCAATCCCTACTCCCGATGATTTTATCTCTAGATGTATCCCCTAGTAATGCAAGTCACCAGAATAAGAATGCATAGTAGTGGCCTAAAAAGTACTGAGTTTCTATGTTACTAGAGTCTGAAAGTTATTTTAATCCAAGTTTCTGCCACAGAGATGTTAATGGGATCACTGAGCTACATTCCAGTCCTTTTATTTATTTATTTATTTATTTATTTATTTATTTATTTTAATAGGGTCTTTCTAAATTCTGAGTTGCAGGCCTCAGAACCTGCAATCCTCCCGTCTCAGCCTCCCAGGTCCTGGGATTATAGGTGTGTACCACATGTAGACATTGTAGTTTTTTTTTTCTTGGAAGTACTGGGGGTTGAACCCAGGGACATAATACCTCTGAGCTACATACTCCCAATCGCTATTTTATTTTTCATTTTGAAACAGGGTCTCACTGAGTTGCTGAGGTCCTCACCAATTGCTCAGGCTGACCTTGATTTTGCAATCCTCTTGTCAGTTGTGATCCTCCCAAGTAGTAGGATTATAGGCTTGTTCCACCATGCCCAGCCACTGTAGCCTTTTTGGAAGAGCAATCTTGTTGAAAGCTTGCTCATTTCTTGCCTGTTTTTGTTCTTCTGCCCAGTGCAACTATTTTCTATCCATGCACATCTCATGAGTCAATAGGAGAGTGATCAAAAGAGTCAGATGACCCTTACATATATAAAGAGGCTCTCAAATTACTAAAGTAATTCTCAGGTTGTCACACACCTTTGCTGACAGATTATATACTTCTCTTTAAACTCCATACTCTAAGTTCTGAAAGAATAACATAATTGAAAGCTTCGTCTTGTTCTCAAAATCATTTACAAAAATATTAACAGCCTGAGCCTACTCACAGCAAAGCAATTTACAATAATATTAACTACCTCCACTGGAAAAAATCATTACTGCTTAATTACTGATCCTCTACTCTGTACTGATCAAATTTGAAGCCACACTTTTTCAAGAAATGAAAATCAATTGGATATTCTAATATAAATCCTATTTCAAAATATTTTCACCCTTGATGTTTTCAGAACAATTTCATAGAGAATACTTTGGGTACAAAGTGATCCACTGAAGTGAAAATTTAATAATTTTCATCTTTTTTCACCAGTTTTAAAATATTGATTGTTATAAACTTCATAGTTTAGTCAAGATTTATATTTACTGAACAAAATAAGATCTGATGCTTTATAAATATTCCTTGTTTATATAGATGTGTTATATTACTTCCAAAATCAACCTTACCATCCCACCAAAAAATTCTGTGAGTGTGAAACTAATTGGGCAAGATTTATGATTACTTCTGTGTGAAGACAATTATAGAAGCAATGATTAGAAATTAACCTATGTGAATTTTTTCCAATCCCAAGATTTTGTGTCCAAGATATGATCACCTATCCAATTCATGAAAAATAAAACCTAAAACATTCATTTTCTTTTCTTTACCCTATCTGTTTAGCTTCTCAGTTTCCAATATCTGAACTGAATATTAAACCACTGAAAAAGTTGTGTTATATTTTCTGTGATACTAATCTTAAAGATGCAAATTCTTTTACAAGAGCTGAGATTTTGATGCATACAAGTTTTACTGTAGGCTAACTAGGGTTGGCCTTCTTTTTCCTCTCTTTTCTATACTTCTCTCTTCTCTAACTTAAGAGATAAAATCTTCATTGTATTTGACTTGTAGTCATCAATACAAAGCAGCAGCAAAGCCTATGTTGCAAAATTAAAAACAGACATTGCTTTATTATATACCATACTACCAAGAATTGAGAATGGGGTTATTTTAACTACTACCTTAGGCATCAATGTGTAGCTCTTTGATTCTCTCTTACTTTTTCTAAGTCTATGCCTGTCTTGGTCCATGTTTATTTTTCCTGTCATTTCTATTTTTCTTAGTATCATTTTCTTATCCCTTCTCCACTACTTTAGTCATTTAAAATATTACTATAAGTCATTATTCCTCCTTCCTAAAATTTTTTTTACCATTCTGTATTTCCTATTCTAAGTAGTTTCAAGTATGTCATCATAGAGTTTTCTAGATTAGAAACCCAGGCCTCTCCAGATGCCTACTGCTCTCTCAACAACGGGCAGATCCAGTCACCCAGCCATGTTGATCCTGCCTCTTATGTAATGTATAAAACTGATGTGCCCTCTTCTAGTGTGCTGCTCACCATGCCCTGCCTGGACAACTGCAACACCCTCTTTATTCATCTTTCTCTCTCCTTTCTATTGAGTAACAGATGCTATCTAAGCCCTACCTACTCCTTCTTATAAGTTTGTTTGTTTGTTTGTTTGTTTGTTTGTTTGTTTGTTTTGTGGCAGCAGGAATTGAATGTAGGGGCATTCCATGTCCAAGCTACACCCTCAGCCCTATTTTTTTATTCTTTATTTTGAAACAAGGTCTCACTAAGTAGCAGAGGGCCTCACTAAGTAGCTGAGGCTAGCAGCAAACCTGTAATCCATCTGTCTCAGCCTCCCAAGAACTGGGATTACAAGCATGCACCACCACACACAGATTACAAGTCACTTTTTAAATTGTTTTCAATTTCAAGTCTCTGTGTTTAAAATCTTCCTGTGATTCCAAATTTTCCAAGTTTTATTTTTAACATGGAACAAAATGTAAACTGTGTCCCAGTAAAACCTATGTCCACCCTTCAATCTACATTCAGTGCCATGACCTTTAACCCTTCCCTTACCCCCTCCCCACTCGGGCATAGCTCTGCACTCTAGAAATCTAAAGTCCTTTTCATCTTTCATATCTTCTTGTCTTTGTCCATGCATGTACATAGCCATTGCTCCACTGTGTTACAATATTATCGCTATGCTTTCCATATATTGCTATTACCAAACTTATCACAATGCATTATAAGACACATTAATAAGTGTCTAGCTATAGACTGGAATCCTTAAAGATGAGAACTATAACTTAGATACCTTCATATACCTCCCAGCTAACACTCATCTGTTCCACTGTAGCTCCCAGATAGATGTTGGCTGTCTGCAAAATAAAGGGAGCTGCTCTAAACAGCATTTGTTTCTTGTTAAAAACAGTGGCACTCTCGACTTGAGTCTAGGCTGTGTTCCCTGTGGGAATTCAGACTTCAGCAGGTAGGAGAGATCTGAGAGAAGCCTATTTGCAAGGGAGAGTTCAGAAGCCTCCTGGGAAACAACGCAAACTATGTCACTGCTATGTCTGAGCCGTATCTGGAAATGTCTGGAAAACTTAAGGGATAGCCTGACAAGTATCTACTCATAGTGAACCAGAAGTGTTTTCTGTAAGGAATTAATTGAAGACTGACTTTAAATTCCAGAGGAGAGTGGTGAGTGTGGATACACTGTAGTTCTCTCTGTCCCCAGGAAACTCCTTAGACACAATCTAGAAATAGAGACCAAAAAAACAGTGAAAAAGCACATTCACCAAAACACTATAACTCACAGAAGCATGGCCACACTGCTTCAAGACCCTCTGAGAGACAGTGTAAGACAAACAGGAGATGGCATATCTCCCCTGCTTCTTCTCTCACCTCAGCCCTTTGGCTTAGTCAAGGCAAAGGGGACCATTGTACCTCCAGTGACTCCCAAATCTGTACTGTAGGACAAAAGCCTGCTCAAATCCACAATGCCACAGTTTCCACCAAGTGGCAGTAGCACCTGGCAGAGGTGGGGTAATGGTAGACTCCAGCAGGTAACAACAATCTCAGCAGGGGTCTGAGCCCATCAACAGACAACAGCATCAAAAGACACATCCAGAAAATTCCTAAATAAGCATGGAAAGGTACTTATCATCAAAACAGGAACACAACCAAGAGAGACCAAGAGAGCTGTTTAAAAATATTCAAAATTATATAACTTTAAACTTTTGTTTTCAACTCATAAAACAGTTTTATAATAATGTTGGTTTTATATAGTAGTTCTATTCAAAAGTCATTTTCAAAAGATATTTTGTTCTGTGCTTGGCTGATCTCACTTAACATGATGCTTTCCAGGGCTTTCCATCTTCTTGCAAATGATATAATTTTGTTCTTCTTTATGGCTGAATAGAATTCCATTGTGTGTATTTCCCACAGTTTTGCTATCCATTCATCTGTTGATGGTGATCTGGGTTGGATCCATATTTTGGCTATTACAAATTGTGCTGCTATGAACATAGGTATGCATATGTTGCTGTATTTCTCTGAATTCAACCCTTTTGGAAAGATACCCAGGAGTGGTATAGCTGGATCATATGGTAAGATACACATGTTTCCTCTAATATGCCCAAACTAGAAAACACAAAGGATACCAGTAGGACCCCAGATATTAGAGGGGAAATACTAGCTAAGTTTTAATGGAAAGATAGGAGAGGAGAAAGGCCGATCTTGATTAAGAAGCATCTTCACCTGAACATGTGTAAAATTATGAATAAGACATGGTTAACCTGGCCAACCATTGGTGGGGGGGGGGGGCGAGAGAAAACGGGGGCGGGGGGGAGAGGGCACCAAATATAGTGTAAATGTATACTATTTATGTTCAATAAAATAAATTGTTAAAAAAAATAATAAAAATAAAAATAAAAAACATATTGTATATCCAAAAAAAAAAAAGAAGGGGACAGTGACAGAACTTTCCTTTTTGCAGCAGGTAGGGAGATTAAAATCTCAAAGCTGACCCTTGGTTTGCTGTTTTACTTCAGGCCGCTTGTGGCCCTAAAATACCTCAAATTGAAAGTTTTTTGAGGACTTCCGGGAAGATGGCGACCGAGAAAAGCGGGGCTTAAGAGCCCCGCTAACAACAAATATCCATTACCACAAAATCAGCGCCTTTCAAAGCCAGAAAACAACATCACCAGAGAAACAAAAAAAATCACCAGGCTCCAGAGAGAAAGCGGACTGAGAACAGAGCCACAGAGGAGATCCTCACGCCCGAGGACGCGGCAGCGGCAGCAGCACCATACTGCCGGCGAATTCACGGGACGGCCACAGCAAGCCGAGGGGAGCCGCTGCGGAACAGCCAGGCGGGATTTCTCGGCTCAGAGGACATCTAAAGCTCCCAGTGTCTGAGCTCAGCACACGCTGCAGGGATTCAGAGTGGAAATCAAAACCAAGAAGAAAAAAAAAACGCCAGCCCAACAGCCGAGGGCGTAGCAGCGGCGCCATATTGCCACCGGCGGCAGCAGCACCGAATTCACTACAGCTACATCTGCGTACTCAAGAACAGTGAGTCAAATTGCGGGCCACAGTGGAGAAATCCCAGTACTGTACTCACTAGGACTTGACCCATTGGGAGAGGGGCGGTGGCAGTGATATCACACCATTGGGAGAACGTGCAACCTGGCACCCCCCACAGTCTAAAGCAGCCTCTATCGACTCTCTGGGTCGGAGACTCTGTGATACAACCCAGTAAAGGAGTAGTGGGGGCTGAGATACCACAGACTCGAGATCCAGAGCACCTTAAGTGAAGTCATAGTGACCCAAGGGAAGAACCCAGAGAAGGCACAAACTTCCGAAATCATGGGAAAGAGGAATAATACTGGAGCAATGAATGCCCACAACCCCACAACATCAGAACCTGATAAAACAGAAAATCAGAGATTTCTAGAAGATCAAATCAGGAAAATAACTGTAGAAATAATAGAGGTGCTTCGAAAAGAACTCAGAGCCAAAAAGAGATAAAGGATGCAATTAATGAAGTAAAGGCCTCAATTCAAAGCACAAACAACCGATTAGAACACATGGAGAACAGAATCTCTCTCTTAGAAGACGATCATTCCAAAAATGAACGCATAGTTTCTAATCTAGGAAAAAATATCCAACAGCAGGAATCTGATATTGAAGAAATATGGGCCCATTTTAAGAGAGCTAACCTAAGAATAATCGGAATAGAGGAGGGAAAAGAAAGTGATACCAAAGGGATCAACAATCTCTTCAAGGAAGTAATAGCAGAAAATTTTCCAGACATAGAGCAAGAGGTCGATACGCAGGTCCAGGAAACTTATAGAACTCCCTTTAGACAGGATCGGAGAAGAGGATCCCCACGCCACATAATTGTCAAAATGACCAATGTGGAAGCCAAGCAGAGAATCTTAAAGGCAACAAAAGCAAAGGGCCAAGTGACATTCAGAGGCAAACCAATTAGAATCACTCCAGACTTCCCAAACCAAGTTATGAGAGCCAGAAGGGCTTGGAGTAACATATTCCCAATTTTGAAAGAAAACAACTTCCAGCCAAAAATTTCCTACCCAGCAAAACTTTCTATCAAATTTGATGGAGAAATAAGAAGCTTCCATGACAAACAGAAACTGAAGGAATTTATGTCTTCAAAACCAGCACTAGAGAAAATACTCAAAGAGATTAACTACAAAGAAGAAATAGGTAACACACATCAGAACTAGAGAAACAAGATTTTCCATCCAACAGACAACTAAGATTAGTTATCTGTGGAGATTCATTATTTATGTTAGTCTTTTACCTATCTCTAAAGGGTATTGTTTGCCTTTATTGTTGTTAATTTTTAGGATTTCTAGTTGGAATATTAATATACCTTCAGATGTAGCATTTGGAAATATTTTATCCCATTCTATTAGTAACTGTTAACTCTGTTTACATTGTCTTTGGATATACAATATGTTTTTTATTTTTTAGGGAGTTTGTATACTCTCCTGTTGCCTGTGTCATTGAAATCATAACCAAGAAATCACTGCCAATTTCAATGTTGTGAGGTTTTATGACCCAGATTTTCTCCTAAAAGTTTATAGTCTTAAGATTTATATTTAGGTCTTTTATCTATTTTGAGTTAATGTTTGTATATGGTGTTAGGTAAGGGTCCAATTTTATTCTTTTTCATGTAATTATTATTTTTCAACAATATTTAGTTAAAAGATTAGTATTTCCTCCACCAAATGTTCGTGGAAACCTTGTCAAAAATAATTTGACACTATATGCAAGAATTGATCTCTAGGCTTTTATTTAACTCCAGTGGTTTATATATCTGCATTTAGAATAGTACTACACTGTTTCAATTATTGTAGCTTTATATGGTTTGAAATCAGAAAATATATATCTTCTAGCTTTGTTCTTTTTCAAGATCGATGTGGGTACCTAGAGTCCATATTCCATATTAGGATAGATTTTTTTTTCTGGAAAATAAAGATATAAATATATGATAGTTTCACCTAAAAAAATAGAAAAAAATATACTCTGGTAAGAAAGAAAGCAAAAAGAAATATTGAAATGTTATCTTTAAGTCATCAAAAGCTTGGTATCAGACAAATGAAACTGTTATGTGAGATTATCATTTTTAATTTTGGATAAATTGCTATAATACTAGATGTCAACTACTAAGCCAAGCATAGGAGTACTAAGCCAAGCATAGGAGGGGGGGATAGGGAGAGAACAGGGTGGGGATCGGGTGGGGGCTGACTGGGCAATGTGTGCATGTATGGCTACAAAAGTATGTATCCCACTATGATGTATGAATACAGTGCACCAATTAAAAATAAATATGAAAAAAAAGAAAGTTTTTTGAGAGCCAAGAAAAAATGTAAAAACTCTCTAGAGAAAAGCAATTCCAATCAAGCCCTTTAAGATATGTCATAAAAGCATATTTTATGAAAAAAAAGATATTTTGTTCTAAAAAAGGAGTAACATATATTCAAGTACATTAAGGCAAAGAAAATTACTTTTTATATTTGTTATTTAAACATTAAAAAATTATATAAGCAGGACAATCACCTTTAAATATTTGCAATCATTTAATCATCTTCTTAACTAATACCAATACCACATTAATAGTTTTTTAAAAGAATGAATATTTTAAAAATTATTCTTATGCTTTGTTATATAAAAATTAGAAATTATCTCAATATTAAATTTTATTAGTAGTAAATTTAGAACTGTTGAGATCTAAAATGGACTCTTCTTTAGACAATAATTTAACTGAGAAAATGTTCTCTAGACAGATGCTGAAGCAGCTAGAAAATAGAGAGTTAAAAACTCCCTAAATACAAAATATTCTCAATTCTAATTTTGTTGCTTATGTTTTCATGTTTGAATATTCCCCTCCGACTATTTCCACTGATTTGTTTTTTGCATCCATTCAGAAACTCTTTCTTCAAAAATATTTTGCAAAAAAAGCTTTCCTGTGTAATTCTTGTGAACATTTCCTCAGCTATAATGCTGTAAAATTACACCCTATCTTATTTCCATCTCATTCCAATAAACAGTAGAAGTTTATCCAATTAAAAAAAAACATAGTTCAATCAAAATATATTTCCCATAGGTCAATATTGTCCAAAACACAATTACGAATTTTAGAATTAAGTCGCATGCACCCATTTGACCTCATGTTCAGTTCATTCCGTTTCTTTCTTGTTTATGTAGGATAAATTTTGGAGTCTTCCTTTTTGAGTAGGACAAAAAAAAAAACAATTGCACAGACAAGGAGAGAACTGGCTTATACATAGAGTGGCCAGCGGTGTCATATATTTTTTCACCACCATCCCAAAGAGAAAATAGCCAATCTTCTCCACATACACTTGATTTTATCAGCTCTGCATGCTTCCTAGAAAGAGAAGCATTAGTTACTTTGAGCCTGGGAAGGGTTGAGAAAAAAGAATTATCACTGGCAATGCTTTCAGATATATACATGTATTCAAGTGAGAATTCTGTTCACTGCCTATGAGTCCTATACATTACTAGATTACATCAAAATGGGCATAGAGAGAGAATGTCTACCAAATTCTTATAGGCATATTGTAATACAACTATTATTAATAATACTTTAAAATAAAAAATATGAGATACATGCCAAAGATAAAACACTAATAAACATAAACTTTAACTATATTTTGCATTAACCATGATGGTTGTCCTACTCAAAAGAGAACTTTCAGAAAACTGGAGGCCCTAAATTAAATTAGCAAGTGAGAGCAGTGAGACTAAAGTCAGAAATTTTTGAGTTATTACTTGACTTTTTAATTATTTTTCTAATCTTATCTGTGAGTGGTAAGGCCAAGGACAGCCTGAATCAAATAAATTATATTACTAAAATATAATCTAGCTCTCTCTGGAAAAATAAGCCCTAAATTAATGTTCTTTATTAAAAAAATTCTGCTTTAAGGTAGTAGCTCTCAATAAGATCAATTTTTTAATTCAGAATTTGCAGACTAATTATATAATGCACGTGCTTAGAGTAGAGGTAAAACTCCCTAATACTGCGGTAATCTGAATCTATACAAATTCTTTTCTCCCTGAAGGAAAATATAAACTGTAATTTTTAAAATTTACCTATGGAATAAAAACATAAATCCCGTAAAGAAAAAAAAAAAGCATATATTGCCCTGGAACAAGCAAACATAGCTTCAGGGGCTGCTTAGTACCTCTTGTCTTACCTCTCTTGCTTTTCTAGTTTTAGATAATTCTCCAGAACTTGGAATATAAAAGTGAGGAACTCTGCACATAGTTCTCACTCACCTACCAGTAGACAGTTACTACCCTGGGAATGGGCTTGCTCTTCGCCACATATTTAACAACTTACTCATCTTGAAACGTCACCTTGCAAAATGCAAAGGTCTCCAGCTGCTCGTGCTCCTCAGACTCCCTGTTCTGGACCACAGACTTCTCAGTTGACATCTATATCATCTCCATGACTCAGCTATGAACCCTCTGTGGGCAGAAATAATGCCTTGTCTTTTGTCCTCTTTTCTGTCATCCACTGCTATTCCCTTAAACCAAATGAGTGCTCAGTAAATTTTCTCGGGTGAAACAAATCACTTGTTGAATCGTGTTGAAGAACTGAAGCTTTGTCTCACTTAAAAAAAAAGAAAATAAAATGATTTGTTGGCATATCCTTGATCTCACAGACAGAAGTAAACAACACCACATTATAAAAATAAACTCAAATAACCCTGATTTGTGTGTTTTCTAGATGACAAGACAAAAAGATCGACTTTGGGAAGTCTAGATTAAGGAGTTAGAGTGAAAAAAAATTACAATCTCTTTAAATTGTTTTCTTTTTAATATTAATGGAACTCACCAATTCTATATCCAATTCACACATAATTTTAAAATTGAAAAGCAATTTTCAACTTTAAAAGTATTTTCATATCATTAATTATATTCCAATACTATGTTCTTTTATTATTTAACTCCACTCTATTCTTTGAGAAAGTTAATATATATACAACTAGGATATTAAAAAGGAAACATTAGACATCACACACATCAAAATATAACTGCATTTATTCACTACTGAAATGCTAAAACATAATCAAACATAAATTGGTAGGATATATTCCTTAGAGACAGAAAGAAAATATTCCTATATCTGATCTGAATTCTGGTATTGATTTGAAATACTAAGTTAATGGACCTGGAAGGCATCGGCATCTTCTCATTCATGTGGTCACAATTTATTTCTATGGATTACTTGTAAGCCTGTTCTCAACTTCTAAACTTGCCATGCCTGCTTATTATTAAATAGAATTAAAGAGAGAAAAAAAAGTTTCTGCTGTGAGAGTTTCTTGCTAGGAAAGCTCTCATCTGGTTAATGAACAATTACTATAAACATAGCTTCAGATGGTGTTCATGTCTCAGGGAGCCTTAGATGCTAATTTTCTCTATTTGTTCACTCATTCATTTAAAATGTACATTTAGTTTAAGTAAACAAACATGACTTAATTTTAGATTTTTGCACTTGAGCTATTTATAATCTAGTTTGATGAAAAGCAGAGGTAAGTATATAGTAACATAAAGTCTAAAGTGGTAATTATAAATTAAACACTTCCAGTAATGATAACTAGTCTCTGGTTGAATTATATTTCATATAACCAGCTCTTCTCAAAGGGGCCGATCATTCTTTGCATTTTTATTGTTATTTCCATAGTCCAATTTAAGAGATTATTCTCAGCAGTATCAAAATCATAATAGTTTAGCAAAAGAATTCTCTAATGCTCTATTGTTATGGCTAAAATTTATTGAGCTCAATGTAATAGCACCTTGCCAGAAATGGGACCATGGTGCTTTTTAATAGTTTCAGAAATTCAGGTAAGCTATCACTGTCATTGTTTACTTTGTTTTGTTTTGTAGCTTTGGCCTTTTAATAGAAAAAAAGTCACTCAAATTTTAATAATTCAGAGTAATAGCCATAAATATGGACACTAAAATTTCAAATAAATGTGTCAAAACTCAGCTATAATAACTAATTTTAACATTTTATTTAAGTGTTTAAGTAAAATAATACACAATTACATTGCTTTGTTAAGAAAAAATGTGGATAAAACTAAGATACCTTTGACTATCACACTAAACCTTGTACTCATCACTACCCTGAGACATAAAAAGAGTTATTCAGTCATTTGGAACAATTCTAGCCCTTTCAGCAATAATTGCCACATCCCTATAATAGTGAAAAAAATAAAAACGATTATCAATTTAGGAACTGGAAAACAAAATATGAAAGGCTCTTTCTCAGCATCCTTTCATGGTATTGAATGAGAAAGGTCTATTAACCATTATGAGGGAAACACCTCTAAGACATACTGTGGAACAAATTAAAAAAGCCAAGCAAGTTGTATGGTAGCATTATAATAGCTGACTATAAACCCTGAGTATATCAGGTCCTAATCCCTGCAATCTGTAAATATTACCTTATTAGGAAGAAGAATCTTTGCATAGATGACTAGTTCAGAATCTATAGATGGAGAAATTATTTCAGTAGGCTCTAAGTACAGTCCCAATATCATTCGATGAGGCAGCAAGGGAATTTGACACAGACACACAGAGAAGGCAATGTAGGGACAGAGCAGAATGAAATTCAGACCATTCAGACCGGAGTGATTGGTCACAAGCCAAGGAAGGGCTGAAGGAGGGGAAAATGGATTCTTCTACAGAACTTTCAAAGCGAACGGAGTTCTCTGACACCTAGTTTTCAACCTAGTGATACTGATTTTAGAATTCTAGCCTCCAGAACGGGGAAAAACAGATTTGTTCTTTTAAGATTTGTTATTTTAAATTAGAGAGTTTGTCCGGCGTGGTGGCACACCCTTGTAATCCCCACGCTTGGGAGGCGGAGACAGGAGGATCGCACAGGTTCCAAGCCAGCCGTGCGCGCTGGTTTAGGAGACCCTGTTTCCAAATAAAAATATAAAAATAGATCTGAGAGTGTAGCCCGGGGGTAGAAGGGCTTCCAGAAATACCAGCACCACCAAATAAATAAATATATAAATAAATAAATTAGAGAGTTTGTGGTAACTTGTTACAGCAACCATAGGAAACAACTACAGGTATGTCCAACACCTGTAGTTGTATGTATACATGCAACTCTAATGTATACACCTGTAATGTATATACACATTAAGATACATAGTCTGTCTATAGTCCCTGGACTTCCCCTTTCTTAGAACTTCTATTTTTTAAAAAAAAAGTATTAGTCACAAATTTTTCTCTGCCCCTCAGAAAAGTAAATGTTCTTAAAATCCTCTTGTTTTAAAACACAATAATGTATATTTCCTACGGAACTACTACAATCTAAATTTCAGTAAGTTTAAACTTCAACAAGTGAAGGAGTTGCATTGTATTTCATTATGAAATCTTGCAATATTGCATATTTTTAAAAATCTTACAACACAGTCAGAATTTCTTCAGGTCATATGCTATAAAGAGTATTGATGCTTCTGGCTGTGGTGTTCTGTGTCTCTAATCTCAGCTACTCCTGAAGCCGAGACAGGAGGATCTCAGGTTTCAGGCTAGCCCCAGCAATTTATTGAGACCTTTCTCCAAAATAAAAAATAAAAAGGGCTGAGTGTGTAGCTCAGTGCTAGTGTGTCTGGGTTCAAACCTCGTACTTTCCCCCAAAAAAGTGTTAAAGTTCTATATAACAACATAACCCACTTAGTCCCATTCTCTTCTTTTCCTATTATGCTAAAGCTAATCATCCTCAAATAAGTGTGTTTGATCCTCATGCATAATTTTATTATGAGCTTGCAGCATCTTTATGTAATTGAATCATACTACATATTTTACTCTGGAACTTATATTATCCCTCAACAATAAGGATCCTCCATGTTTATTTCTATAGCTTTAGCTCATTTATTTCTCACTCTGTATGGTATTTTGTTATGTAAGTATTCCATAATGTATACATTCACTCTCCTGTTGATAAATGTTTCCTTTCTTCCTCAACTTTTTGCTGTTAGCAAGGTCATGGTGTCTAGTGTACCTCCTAGTGCACAAGCGCAAGTATATTGTACCATGCATCTTTCTTTCTCTCTCTCTCTCTCTCTCTCTCTCTCTCTCTCTCTCTCTCTCTCTCTTTCTTTCTTTCTTTGGTGGTACTGGGGTTCCTGGAAACCCTTCTACCTTCGGACTACACTCCCAGACCTATTTATTTTTATATTTTTTATTTGGAAACAGAGTCTCTTAAGCCAGTGAGGCTGGCTTTGAACCAGTGTGATCCTCCTGTCTCCGCCTCCCAAGTGCAGGGATTACAAGCGTGCGCCACCACGCCTGGCACCATGCATCTTTAGAAGTGCAGTTTATGCATCCTAGATGGGAGGCAGTTTTAACCTTCCAGGTATTGCCAAACTGTGCACTCTACAAAGCAACCACGATGGCTTTAACAGTCCCCTCACTTAACTAAATTTTAGATAATTTTCTTCCTGTCTGTAATCCCTGGACTTCCCATTTCTTAGAATATCCTTTAAAAAGGTGTATTTCTTCTCTGCCCCTTAGAAAAGTAAATCTTCTTAAAATTCTCTTGTTTTAAACAAATTTTACAACCCCATATGTCTTTCTCAAAGACCTGGGAGCCATTTCTTTGAAATTTAATCATCAAGAAAGGCAGAACCCCTATCTTCCAGTTTCTGCGGGAGGTTAAGTGCCTAACTTCAACAAGTGACAATTAGCAAACACAGATGGCCTAATCACATTGACCAACTTAGCATCCATTAGCTCACCCCAGAGCTTAAAACTCCTCTGGCCTTTTGTTTCATAGAAGTTGAATTCAATCTCCCCAGTTGCTACGGTTTTGATTAAAGTTTTCTTTATCTGATAAACTTATCTGGTGGAATTTTCCCTTGAGTAACATACTCCATCATTATTGTTATTCACTTATACTCCCCATTAGCAATATTCAAGAGCCCCATTTCACATGATTACCAATATATAATATTTTATTTTTCCAGTTTTATTTTATTTTACTTTTATTTTTGGCACTAGAGATTGAACCCAGAGGGGCGTTGAGTTTTCCCTTAGCCCCCCTTTTTATTATTTTATTTTGAAACACAGTCTCACCAAGTTGCTGAGGACCTCACTAAGTTTCTGAGGCTGGCCTTGAACTTGTGATCCTTCTGTCTCAGCTTTCCAAGTACCAGGATTATAGGCACGTACCTCCATGCCTGGCTTATTTTTGGCCAATTTTATATGTGCAAAATGCTATTGTTTTGGAGAGGAACTGTTAGCATATAGCAGCAAGAAGCTGGGCTCTACTGCTTGTTTACCTCACAAATACGCAAAGTCAAATTAGCAAGAAAATACATCTTACTTAAAGTCAGCTTTCAAGAAAGATGGAGAAAAATTTTATGTTGCAAACACCATCTTCAGAAGAGATGGGGGCAAGACTGCTTTTATAAGAGAAGACAAGAGAAGGCAAGTGGACAAAAGGCACAAAATAAACAGATGCAGCTTTAGATAGCCAGAGAAACTGTCAGTCTAGGTTTTCTTGGCCCCTACCAGGCCGAGGGGCAAGCTTTCAGCCTTTACTCTCAGCATATGGAAATGCAGGACACATTCAGAAGTTAAAACAATCTGGGACTTTAATTCTCTGCATGAGAAAGTCATCCTTCATTTTGGAGGGAGTAAGTTTCACTATCTCATTTGAGCATCACCAACTTACCAATAAATTTGATATCTTCTCAAGTGTTCGTTGAAGGTTCAGTTTTGCTCCTCTGTGAACTCCATGTTCATATGCTGTGTACATTTTACATGTTGTTGCTTTTGATTATTAATTGATAGAACTTTATCCCAATTATTAATCTTTTCCAGTTGTTTGTCTCAAATATAATCTAATACAGCCTGGCTTGATGACTAGATCTGTCATAGACTCAATATGATACTTTAACAGAAATTCCAATCTGCTAAGTATAAGACTTTGTTCTACCATTGTGGATCCCAGGGTTTAGGTGGCAGCCACAGAAGTTCACTAATCAAAGCTCTTGAGGAGAATAACTGCCAATCAATAAATTTATACCCTGAGACAAATGTCATGCAAAAGCAATCATAATGGAGTGTCTTATTTTCAAGGCACGCCACTACATCTCTCTGATGTAGTGCTTTATCATTCTGTCACTTCTTTCTACCTTTGTAGTAATAAAAATTGTTTAAGCTTACAAAAAAATCAGTCATAATAAATATGGGTATGTTGGTAAGTTTTTGTTCATTCTTGTCTATTTTAATAAACTAGAAATGCCAAAAATTCTCTATGACCAAGATTCCATAGGCATTTTACAGTTTATATGATACGAATATTCATCTTGGGAAGAAATTATCCTTAAAATGTAACTCTTAGACATTGTATCCCATATCTATAATCCTAGTACTTGAGAGGCTGAGACAGGAGGATCACAGACCAGCCTCAGCAACTTAGTGAGACTCTCAGCAACTTAACAAGGCCCTGTTTCAAAACAAAATAAGCAAGAAAAAGGACTTAGTGGATAGCTCAGAGGTAGAATGCCCTGGGTTCAATACGCAGTGATACATATAAAAAATGTCATGTTTATAGCACCACAATTCATAATAGAAAAATTATGGATGAACACCAACCTAGGTGTTCATCAACAGATGAATGGATTACAAAATTATGAGATACTCAATAAAATTCTACTCAGCAATAAAGAAGAACAAAATTATGTCATTTTCAGGAAAATGGATGAAACTGTAGACATTATGTTAAGAGATTAATCAGTCACAGGGAGTAAAGGACCATGTGTTTTCTTTCATATTCAGAAGCTATGGAGTCATGAGACACAAGAGAAACTTTGGATAATGGAGGAGAAACCCTAGTGGTTTAGGGGAAGGGGAGGAAGAGGGAGAATCAATAAAGGAAACAATTCCATTGAAAATACCAATACCAATCTCAATATTTTTTATGAGGAAGGAGGGAGTGGGGAGGGAGCTGAAAGCCCACCAAGTGCTGTATGCATGTATGTCTCTATCATTATGAACTGCATTATAGTGTGAGACTATAATGTACCAATAAAAGTATAAAAAGTGACTTTTTCCAAGCTTTGAAATAAAATAAGCTTTGTTTTTCAACAAAGGAATTAATAATGCTAAAATTAAGAATTCTAGTTTCTCCAGTGCATATTAGAATATGTAACCAAAGAATGTTCTTAGTCATCTTTTTGTTGTTAATATTTATTCCATGGATTTAGAATTATTTCTTCCTTCCTGAGAGCTAAACATTTAGTTTAGTCAAATAATATTTTTATTTTTGAGCACATACCTAAAAACATAACTTATTTCAATTCTAATAAGATATTTATTTTGCCTGCACTTTTGCATTATACATGTTCCATTGTTGGATGTTTGTTTTAGTATACAGAGTGTCACATACTACATAAAGTCAGTTTTTTACTTATGAACAATGTCACCATTTTTAATACAAGTTAACTATGACAAGAAGTTTTCAGTAAAAATGCCAAGATTTTGACAACTGTAGAAAATTGTTTATTTCTTCTCATGCTGTGTAGAGTAAATAAATGGATTTTAAAGCATTCTGCTAGAGAACTCAATGCTCATTTGCTCTTCATATCACATTTTTAATTATATGTGGTTATTATTTCCATTAATGTATGGTTAAATAGCTTTGATTTGAAAAAAATCATTTTGATTTCTGAAAAAAAAATTTTAGGAATATCAGATAAGCACTAGTTTTCTTATGGATGAAAAAATATTTACCTTGGCTATACTGGTAAATGGGGTATAATTAACTATATCAAGGTTACAAAGCACTATTTTTTAACAAAGTACTATTTTTGAAAAAGGATGTTCTCCCATTTTAGTAGTAATAAATTTTTTTTGTTTTTTTATTTGTTTTTTAATATATTTTTATGGGTCATTGTAGTCGAACATGACAATGGAAAACAAGACTTGTGAAAACAAGCACACATCATCCAATTAGCCTTTATCTGATCCCCATACCACTCCTTCCCCCCCTCAATCCCATACTTGATTTGGTGATTAACTTTGATATATTTGTTTACACACATCATGTGTTTTAAAAAGATTCCATCTTCCCCCATCCCATCCCCTCTGATTGGTCACCTTAATTGCTCCTCCATAGGGCCCTTTCTTCCATTAGATTTCCTCCTATTACCTATTTCTTCCTAGTTTTTGCATATTAGGGAAAGCATCTGATTTTTTATTTTCTGTGATATTTATCTGTGTATGCCAAATTGCAAGTTCTGATCCCACTCTTGAATGCCCCGGCACCAGCCTGGCCACCTGGCAGACTCTGATCCCAGCCTCGGTAGCTCCAGCACTGGCCTTGCCTCATGGCAGACTCTGATCCCAGCCTTGGAAGCCCCAGCACTGGCCTGGCCTTAAGGCAAGCTCCTATCCTGGCCTCACTAGCTCCAACTACAGCCTCACTGCATGGCAGGTCCCAATCCCAGCCTCGCTGGCCCGGGCACCACCCTCACCCCCTCGGCAGGCTCAGATCCCAGCTTTGGAGCTCCCAGCATCACCGGCCTGCCTCATAGCAGGCTCCAATCCTGGCCTCACTGACCCCAGAACTGGCTTCACCCCTTGGCAGCCTCTGTTCCTGGCCTCGGAGGCCCCAGCACCAGCTTTGCCTCATGGCCAGCTCCAATCCCAGCCTCACTAGCCCCAATACCAGCCTCTCCCCTCAGCAGGCTCCGATCCTGGCATTGGAGGCCCCAGCACCAGCCTTGGCTCATGGCAGGCTCCAATCCCAGCCTCAGAGGTCACAGCACTGGTCTTGCCTCATGGCAGGCTCTGTTCCAGGCCTCGCTGACCCCAGCACCAGCCTAGCAGCCTGGCAGGCTCCTATACTGGCCTCAGAGGCCCCAGCCGCAGCCTTGAGGCCTTGCTGTGCATCGGGCTCTGGTCTCTGTCACTATTAGCAGATTGTCTACAGATGTTCCCTTTTTCTTCCTTTTTTTTTTTTTTTTTGGCGGTACTGGGGTTCCTAGAAACCTTTCTACCTCTGGGCTCTACTCCCAGAGACCTACTTTTTTTATATATTTTTATTTGGAAACAGGGTCTCTTAAGCCAGCGAGGCTGGCCTCGAACCTGAGCAATCCTCCTGTCTTCACCTCCCAAGCGTGGGGATTATAAGAGTGCACCACCAAGCCCAGCATTCTAAGATTTTATTTTTTAATATGAGAGAGCAGTACATGTCTTTTGCAAAAGCTGGTACCCCAAATACCAAGTGACAATGAATTTTGTCTTCCCTCCAAAGGCAGAGGTCCACAGCTTCACTTCAGAGAGCAGGCTCTGTTGCTCCACATGTACCCTGGCCTCCCACTCTGTGCAGAGGAGTGTGGTGGCTAAGAGGGCTGATGACTCCCAGAACACTCAGCATGGTGGCCCATCCGGCTATCTGGGGCTCCCTCTGAAACTTCCCAAATCCTTTTACCACTTAGCATGTTGTCCAGAATTCCCGAGCATGTGTGCCAAGAGCAGTCTACTTTTGGGGAGATATCCTCAAAAGTTCAAGGTGGACTTGACTGGATCTGTCTGCCCCTCCAAATTCTGGTCACCACCACTGCCGCTGCCACCACTGCCATCCTGGTTCTCTCATGAACACCTTTCCCACACAGTTTGTTTTCCAGTATTTCCGAGCATGTGCAGCAGTAGCAGTATACCTTTGAGGATATTTCTTTAAAATTATGAGGTGGATTGGATTGAATCTCTGCCTCTACCAAATACTGACCACTGCTGCTGTTGCCACAGCCATCTCGGTTCTCTTCCGAGCACCTTATTCACACAGCATGTTGTCCCAAATTCCCAAGCATGTGCGGTGGTAGCAGTCTACCTTTGGGGCGATTTTTTCAAAAGATCAAGGTAGATTGAATCAGATCTCTGCCTCTCCTGAATACTGGCCACTGTCACTGCCACTGCCTCCACTATCTCAATTCTCACCCAAACACTTTTCACGCACTGCATGTTGTCCAGAATTCCTAAGCATACGTGATGATAGCATTCTACCTTTGGGGCAATTTCTTCAGAAGATCAAGGTGGGTTGGATCAGATCTCTGCCTCTCCTAAATACTAGCCTCCACTGCCACCGCCGCCACTGCCGCCACCACCACCACCACCTTCCTCCTGGTTCTCCACTGAGCTCCTTCCTTACATGATATGATGTCCAGAATTCTTAAGCATGTGCAGCAGGAGCAGTCCCCCTTTGTGGTGATTTTTTTTCCAAAAGTTCCAGGTGAATTGGATAGGATTTGTCTGCATCTCCTGAATCCTGGCATCTTGGCCCCTCTCTAATATATATATATGTGTGTGTGTGTGTGTGTGTGTGTGTGTGTGTGTGTGTGTGTATTTTTTAATAAGAGAAGACAGTATGTGTGTTTTGAAGAGGTTGTGGGATCGAGCACTCAGCAGCAATGAATTCTATCTCTCCTCCAAGAGCGGAGGCCCACAGCCTCACCATATAGAGCAGGATCTGCTGTTCCAAACACAACATGAACCCCAGCAAAGCATAGAGGAGTGCAGTGGCCAGGCGCGCTGAGTTCCCTGGGATGCACGGCTGGGCTTCCCACCTGGTACTGCTGGGGTCCCTCCACCACACCCGGATTATTTTTCTTACAAGGTATGTTGTTAAGAGTCCCCAGCATGCGCAGCTGAAGCGGTCTTTTCTCTAATCCCTTCCGGGATGTTCTTCCAAAAATCACTTTTGTTGCGTGGTGGATGCCTCCTTGTCATCTTGCTTCTAATTGCGCCATTACCCACTCTCTCTCCTGTATTCCTATATAGAATACAGCTAGAAATGTCTCCTTAAGTTGTCCCACTCAGATATTAAAACAAACTCTGGTGTCCAGAGCTTCTCCGAGGAATGCATGTCATTTTCGGTGGCTGCATTCAAAGTCCAACTGCGACCGCCACCATCTTGGACCTCTCTTCCTTAGTAGTAATAAATTTAAATTAAGAAATAAAATTAAATAAATGTATTACCATTTAATAGTAATAAATTTAAGCATGAATTGTGTAACTTTTATTTTGCATATTTCTAAAAATTTTTCATACATTATCTTAATTTTATGAAGTCTGATTAATAATCATTATAGCTCTTGTTTTCTAAAAATAAAGAATTTGTAGTACAAAATTATAAATAGCTTGACCAAAGCTACAGATCGATTAGAGGAGAATCCAGAACTGAAACTCATGTACTCTGCACTGATGTTCACCATGCAAGATTAGACCACTAGCTCACCTGTTGCACAGCAGAACTCAATTCTTTGTTTTTCTTTTCTTTTTTTTTTTGTGGTCCTGGGGATGGAACTTGGGGGCATTTTACCTCCGAGCTACACCCCCAGCCCTATTTTGTATTCTTTTTTTGAAACAGGGTGTCACTGAGTTGCAAAGGGCCTCACTAATTAGCTGAGGCTGTCCATGAACTACAATCCTCCTGTCTCAGCCTCCCAAATGTTGGGATTATAAAGGTGCACCACCACTCCGGGCTTTAACACAATTCTTTTACCCTCATCCATCTTTATTAAGATGGCTTAAAACTCTTTACTTCTATGACTGACATAAATTATAAAACTAAAAACTGAATTAGTTTGATAAAATCAAATTTAAAATAAAATGAAATATACAAATAAATGAAAACTTGAAAAGACAAAACAATGGCATTCTAATTCTGCCAAGGAATGTGATCTATTCTCTTGAATCTTTAGCTCAGAAAATAAATGAAGATGGTCATCATTTTCTCAGTCTTAATAGAAATTCAGAAGAAGCTGTAATTACTTTGTATTCTATCCTCAAAAAAAAACCAAGAAGATTTATTGAGGAGAATACTCAAAGACATTCACAACTCTTAAGTTCATTTAGAACTCAAGTAGCTGACAACCCTGTAATTGAGGCCTTGGAAATAGAAACAAGCTTCACGTTTGCAAACGATTTTTCTGTGCCTATCAGGGTTAGGTACTACTACACAGTCCAAAGACCCTGGGACTCCTCTCTTTCTGGGCAGCACAACCTCTCTGAGGCTCAGTTTCTTTAGCTGTAAGTATGCATCAACATAGCGCGTGTGTGTGTGTGTGTGTGTGTGTGTGTGTGTGTGTGCACACGTGTGTGTGTGCATGCATATGTGCTTGCACACATAAGCATGTGTGTTACTGGGGACTGAACCCAGGTTTCTTTGTTTTTTTTTATCTCTGAGCTCCTCACCCAGCTATTTATTTATTTATTTATTCATTCATTCATTTACTTATTATGGTACTGGGATTGAACCCAGGGACTTTCTACCTCTGAGCTATACCCTCAGCCCTTTTTGTTTTTTGTTTTGAAACAGGATTTCACTAGGTTGCTAAGAGTCTCGCTAAGTTGCTGAGACTATCCTTGAACCTGGAATCTTCCTGTCTTGGCCTCCCAAGTACTGGGATTATAAGCATATGCCACCACATCTTGCTATTTTTTATTTTGAAAGAGGGTCTTACTAGGTCGCTGAGAGCCTCGCTAAGTGTGTGAGGCTGTCCTCAAACCTGGGATCCTCCTGTCTTAGCCTCCCAAGTATTGTTATTATAGGTAACAATGTAGCCATGTCTGAGTTACAGTAAATGGCCAATGAGATACTGCATGTAGAAGAATTTTATAAGCTAACAACATAGGCAGGGTGGTTACTAGACTATGGCTACTATTATTGCTAGGTACCTCTTCTGCAATTGGTCTCAAAATTTTAATCTTAAAATTTCCAGAAAAAAAAACTATTGCTATAATTGCTTTAGTTTCTTATCATTATTGTAATAAATTACTATAAACTTTGTGGTCCGAAACAGTACAGTTCTATAATCTTGCTGATCCAGAGCTGAAGTCTGAAATGGGTCTCACTGGCCTAAAGTCAAGGTGTCAGGAGGGCTGCCAGGCATTCTGGAGGATCTAAAAGAGATATAATTTCCTTGCCTCTTTCAGATTTACAAACCACTTGAATTTTATAGCTTCTGACCCCCTTCAATCTTCAAAGTAGCAAAGGCTACCTAAGTTCTTCTCTTTCTCTTGTTACATTCACCCTGACAATGATTCTTCTCCCTTTAGCACACTGCGATTATGCTGGGCTCACACAGATAATCCAGGATAAACCTCCCTCTTCTGAGGCCATCTGATTAGCCAATTTAATTCTACTAGTGATCTTAATTACCCTTTGTCATACACTGTAACATAGTCACAGATTCTGGGGACTAGAGCATGGATAGCTTGGGAAGCCATCATCTAACAACAATGGTACTCACTTTTAACCTTCCAAGGATAGTTTGTGGTTTCATCTTGTGCTAAATGTGTATAAATATCATCCCATAGAAAGTTAAATGTTCCTTAAATAATGTTATTTTTTGACTAACACTTAACTTTTTCCTCATTACTTTCTTCTTTGGGCAATAAGATATAAGAATAAAATAAGATTTAAGAAGGTATCAGAAACATGTTTCTACCATGTTTTCTGATTATATCAAATCAAATAACATCAACCCTGTTATAACAAATTGGTCTAACAGTGCATGTTCTATAAGATTTTAAAATATATTTAAAAGTAAAATTTCAGATGAACAAATGTCAAAAGCTTTCTCTCTATTCTAAGAGCATGGCAGATAATTTTAAAATAAATAATAAAATTTTTAAAAATCATAGTTTCCTTAAAATACTTTGACTTTGTTTAGATGTTAATAGGATTTTAAAACTTTAAGAAGTCTAAATAAAGTAGATTTATTATAAAACCATAAAATTTTTTTTCTTAATACACCAAGTAAAAAGGCTGCAAATTTCATATTTTGCTAAGTTAATATAATTTTCATCAACTAAAGCACAGAGTTCAGCTTCAAATACTTGAAAATAAATGAAATGATAAAGACATGAAACAACCCATCCATCTGCTTGGTCATGGGAATTCATCAGATTGTATAGTTTTGTTCTTTGACATTAACCTTTATCGATTTGGCCATTTTAACAGATCAGTTCCTATTCTCATACTATCAATTTTATGCTTCACCATTTCTGAGATTAAATTTCTTTAAAGTCTTAATATTAGGCATGTTTTTAGTATTCCCCACAAACGAAAAATTTATATTGTAACTATTTTAACTTTAAAGTTGTTTTTTTCTTTTAGAAAATCTTTGGAATGTTTTTGGTTTTTTTTAGTTTTTATTCTTGTAAGCAAGCATATATCACAATGAAGTTTAGAGTGATAGAGACATATAAGCACACAGCACTTAGTTTAAATCTTTTTTTAAAAAATTCTGAACTTCTAACAGACCTATTTAAATACATCCTTAGTAATATTATACTTCTCAAGTGGCAAAAGTTGGAGCAAATAAAATCTTCCAATATTTATTCTTTGTTTACACATAAAATATTTCCCTAGTTAAAAAGATTTACTACTCTTAAGACATTCATAAATTTAAGTCAGCAAAGAGAATTTGAACAACCTAAGAATGCAAAGATATTTGAGCCAAATTCTTGTTTCTTCATATACCTAATGTGACAAAGATATCAAAACTCTGGTTTATGGGTTTTCTGCCATTAGAACTCAGTTTTACAATATCTTTAAAAATTAATAACGGAACATTTCTAAGGCTTTTATCGCAATATTCCAAAGATTAATGATTGTTTACACAGACAGCCTTGTAAAACTAAAAAGTGTTCCATTAGATTAACAGCCTTTGAGCTAATAGTACCATTATCCTTTCATTTAATATGAAAGATAATAAAATATAGATTTAGAAATATTATACTATAGCTGAGAGGAAAGTTAGCAGCTCTATCTTTAAAAATATATAAAGAATTCAACTACATCAGACAGTAAAACTTTCAACAGTATTGTTTATACCATATTTCTGAGAGAACCTACTGGGGAAACCACCTTACCTAAAGAATTGTCTTTTATGAAATATTCATGAGGTATAAGAATTATAGCTTCTTCTCTAAACCTAGGTGTATCCCGCATCTGCAGCTGAGGACTACTTACTTACATGATATTTACAATATTGGAAGATTTGACCAGCTTATGATTTAAAAAAAATTCTTACCTTTTCATGCTTATTTTCTCATGAAAATAGGACCACAAACTAGACTAGATTCATTTTTTCCATAAGAACTCTATCACTTGAATAGAGAAGAGTTTTTTAAATCACAAGGCTTCCAGCTTCTCTATAATATCTTTATGTGGTCTAGTAAAGGACTTACATTTTTTTTGTTTTGGTTTGTTTTTTGTTTTATTTTGAGGTTCTAGTGGCATTCTACCTCTGACCTACACACCCAGCCCTATTTTTTAGTCTTTTTTTAAAAAAAACAGGGTCTCACTGAGTTATGGAGAGCCTAGCTAAGTAGCTGAAGCTGTCCTAGAACCGTGATCCTCTGATCTCCTCCTCCCAAATGCTGGGATTACAAGTGTGTGCCAACACGCTCAGCTTACATGTACTTTATTATGTGTCTACTCTAATCAGTTGTGGTCAATGTCAATAGCAAAGTGTTGAAAGGGATTTTGAGAAAGAATTCAGTTTGAATAGATGAGTTCTTGAAACTTAGTAATTTTTGTCATTGATACAGAAAATGACAAATAACGGGTCTACTACAAATCTGTTTGCCTTGCTTCAGAAAATCATGTCAAAGTATAAAATGTTTACTCAATTCCAACAATAACAGGATATGAAATACTTGGATTAACGTAGTAATAATATAAAAATGTTTTCTTTAAATTCCATACCCTCATCCTCTGAGTTAATATAATACATATGCATTTATTTCATGAAATATTTGAGTGAAAATTATTCCAAAGGCACTGTGCTGGTAAAGTACAACGTTTCCCTCAAGTATAGAAAGTAGAACACTTGCCGTATCATAAAAATATGGCAGAAAATATATTATGAGTTTTAAATGCATGAACTCAGATTCAATAAACATACACTAACCACAGAGGGCAAGAACAAATAAATGCTGAAAGGAAGAAACAAAAATTATTAGAATAATTTGGAGGCAGAAATCTAGAATATTATTGGATAAAATATTCAGATAAAATCCTGAAAATAAATGAATTTACCTAACATGAGAACGACAGTATGAATGGGCACATTGTGGGAAACTAGTTAGAACCAGAGGACAAACGTGTCAGGCATGTCCTGCCTAGGAGCTTCGAGGGAAGCCCTAGCCAAAGAAAACCTCAAGTACCATGGTCACACCGAATGAGGAAGCCCAGCAACCCAGCTCGGTGCTGAGAGGCGCCTCCTGAGTGCATCTTAAGAAAGCTAATAGGGGAAGAAGTAGGGATTTCTGAAAGAGGGCAGCACAGGGCATGTCCACTTTTACTCTCACTAAGATCTTTAAAATGAGCCAAATATGGATGGGTGGCCAGCTTCCAGAGATGGATTTTCAGATCCAAACCTAATGTTATTTCTCAGCTGAATTGGAAGAGCTACAGGTCCCCAGCAAGAAGAGCAGGTGTTCTTGTGGCTAGAGGACCAAAGGCAGCAAGTGCCTGTAGTGTTTCACTTAAGGAGAAACTAGCTCTAGCCAATATGCAAGTGTATGCATGATAAATATGTTAACAGTTATGAATGCTAACAAACTCTTGTTCATTGGAATCTAGAGTCCTAGAAACTGGCTCTTTATCCAAAGCTTTCAAAATGATGATAGCACACACCTGCTTTTAGTTAGCATTTACCTAAATGTTTTATCAGTTGGAAACTACCTAAGCAATACAGCACGTCCATCTGGTGATAACCAGAAAAGACTTTATAGAGAAGTCTGTTTTCTCCCACCACTAAGCAACTCTGTCCCTTTTATCATTTTGTTCCACAACACAAATGTCCTCCTAAACCCCTACCCTCTTCAGAGCTGCTGATTGGTGTCTTGAAACTTTCTGCCTGCAGGTGGCAGTTGAAAAAATATAGCCTGACTTCTGCAGCCATAGTCCACCTGTGAACTGATGGCATCACCGCTTCTGAATCACCTGGTTCCCCAGGAGCTCTCAAGAGCCCCTGCCCATGATTATGCCATTTTGTCCTCAGCTAAGAAAAAGAGGTTCTCTCCTCTAAGATACTTCTCCTGTTCCCCTTACAGAAAGGAAGGTTATACATTCTCTCCAACCTCACATGCTTAGGGTTAAGGAGTTTATGTAGTGCTTTCACTTTACCAAGTCATACCATTATCACCCCATTCACTTGTAAAGTCTCTGCCGATGTGAGTCTGGTCCTATTTTTCTGCATATCCTAGAGTGAACATCTGTTAATTATCTATATGTTATTCACTCAGCCCTCTGCCTGTACCAATGACCAGATTTTTAATAGGAACCCATTCCCTTCTTAATCTATGTGTCTTTTACTGACATTGTCTCTAGCTCCAGAATTATTGCATTTATTTACCTAGCCATGAAGATTGCCTCAGGAATACTCTTATCAGAGCAAAGCACAGGACTTTTGTTCAGTGGTTATAGGCAATTGGTAATTTTTCCCCCAACAGATGAGAAGTAGGAAGTATAGATTCCTTTTCACTGCCAACAGTTATCTAGTTATTACAAGGGAATCAGCTAAAGAAAAAGATAATATCTAAAGGAAAGGAAGACCAAAGAAATAGACAAAAAAGTAAAGCCAAACCCTAATTGGATTGTTCCTGAGGCAACTCTACTTCTGGATTTAAGTGTTTTAGAACCATTTGAGATGAGCTTCCTGTTACATTAATTGACTTTGTCATCACTAGAAACTGCTCCTTCTTAAATCTCTACTTTAGAAATCCTGTCCTCACACTTCAATCAAATGAAGACAGAAACCAGTAGAATAGTAGGAAGAAGGAGGCGGAAAATGAAGACTGAGGAAGAGAATAGTTTAAATAAGCTTATGTTCATACATGAAGTATCACTACCAATCTCACTAAAATGTATGAGGAGGGAGAAGAGGGAGCAGTATGGAATACAGAGGGAAATTCACTGTGGAATGTGTGCATGTATGTTTGTATCACTTTGAATCTCACAATGTTGTATAATTATAAGTACTCATAAAAGTATAAAATAATGAAAGAAATCCTGTTCTCACATCAGCCTCCTGTCCTTGCAGTTCTTTCATTTACACATACATATAATACTACGTGAGAAGTATATCATATTCATTGACCATCTTTACTATCCATCCAGTCCTTCTTGTTTTCAGATTTTTATTTTATTCATCAGTGAGTCAAACCAGGTAGTTCAGTGCCTTACACTTAGTAGGCAATCAAGAAATTGTGTTGATCAATTGGTTGACTGGTTAATTACCCTTTTACAAGTTTGTCTCATCTAGTGACTTTTTTAAAATTTTTCCAGTTATTTTTCTATAACTAGAAATGTTATATGTGCCTTTACCACTCTCCCACTAAAATTCTTGAGGAACTCCCATTTTACCCTGAGCTGGACCTCAGATATGGCCCACACTACATTCCTGATGTCATTGTTCTCTAAGGGTTATAATCCTCTAATGCATATTGGAGCAGGGGTCTGTGTTGGTCAGTATTTTATTGCTGTGATAAATACCTGAGAAAATGAACTTTTCTACTACAGTAGAAAAGATTTACTTGGGCTCAGTTTCAGAGGTTTTAGTCCATAGTTGGCTGACTCCGTTGCTCTGGAGAAGGTGAGGCAGAACATCATGAAGAAAGGGCATGGTTAAGAAAGCTGCTCAGCCCATGACAGCTAGAGAGAGAGAAAAAGAGCAGGCCAGGAACAAGAGCATGCCCCCAGGGCACATCCCAGTGATCCATTTCCTGAAAGTAGGCCCCAACTCATACAATTTCCACTACCTCTCAATAACACCATAAAAATATGAATCTCTCAGTGGAGTAATCTATTGATGATGTCTGAGCCCTCATGATTGAATCACCTCTCCATCTCTGAATACAACTTCATTGAGACCAACCCTTTAACACAGGAACCTCTGGGGACATTTCAGAATCAAGCCATAAGAGAGACACACCCTTCCTGAACCTAATCTGATGTTGTAAGCCATCTTCAAAGGTCAATCCTGAGGCCTAGAATTCAGTGACATGCACAAGGCTCTGGGCTCAATCCAAAGCATAATAAAGAAAAATATCAGCCACAAACATGCTTTAAAAATTTTAACTCTAATAAGTAACTATATCATCACAAATATCAAAAAACCAAGTAAAACTCTCCCTACAATATCTAATTTTATAAGAATTACATTAAAGTCTATGCTTATGTTTTAATAGGTATAATAGTTTGGATTTAGAATGTCCCCTTAGCTCTCACAGGCAACAAGGTATCAATGTGGGAAGCTGGGCTTGGTTATAATCACAGCAGTGGGTAAATTTATTGTAATGGACTTATCTAGGTGGTTGTTCAGACTGGTAGGGTGTGACTATAGAAGGTAGGTCCCTGAAGGGTGTAACATTGGGATTTCCTCTCTCTCTCTCTCTCTCTCTCTCTCTCTCTCTCTCTCTCTCTCTCTCTCTCCTCATTTCCAGTCTCCATGATATGAGAACAACACCTTATACTTTTCCTCTCTCTACTTCCTGCCACTACCATGCTCTGAGTCCCTGGCCTCACATGAACTAAGCCCCAAATCCCCGAGGAAACTGTGAGAAAATAAATCTTCCTTCCTCTAAATTGTATAGTCAGGTCTTTTAGATTATAACTGTAAGAATGCTGACTCAGACAATGAGACACAGACAAAATGAAAGTTATCCAAAGAATACTCAAGATAGTAAAAAGTCAAGGAAACATGTGTCAAGAGAAAAGCAGGGTTTATTTACAAAGAGAGAACTTATGGGAAACATAATATTTATGCTCCAATATTTAAAGGATTGTCATGTGAAAGAACAACCGTGACAATTCTCTTCTGTTCCAGATGGCATAAAAAGATTAAGTTTTACTTTGATAAGGAGTTAGCTCAATTTGAGATACAGTATTAATGTTTTTATATCTATAAAAAGGGTTTACATAAATCAAATTTTTATAAAACATCAATCAAGTTAGTCTAGTCCATGCTGCAGCAACAAAGAACCCCCAAATCTCAATAGTTCCTCACACTAAAGTTTGCTTCTAGCCAGGCATGGTGGTGCATGCTTGTAATCCCAGCATTTGTGAGGCTGAGACAGGAGGATCACAGTTCACGGACAGCCTTAGCTACTTAGTGAGGCCTTTTGCAACTGAGTGAGAACCTGTTTCAAAAGTAAAGACTAAAGAATATGGCTGGGGGTATAATGCCCTTGGGTTCCATCCCCAGTATGGCCAAAACCAAAAATGTTTGCTTTTTATATACACTAGCTATCTAACATGGGTCAGCAAAGGTCATGCTCACTGTAGCACTTGGACACCCAACATGACAGAGGCTCTACCATCCTGTGACACTTCCATTCAAATACAGGTCCCCAGGGGCAATTGCACAAGGAGATGGACCTCAAATCACAGTGTAACTCTTACATGCTTCTTCCTGGAATGGACTACATTATTTTCACATAAACTCCATTGGCCAAAGCAGTCCATGGCCATGTCTAATTTAAGGACATCAGGTTATATAATATCCTCAAGGACCTGGAAGGAATCAGTGTTATAAATTTCAGTGAATACTTATAACATCTAACATAACCCTCTGAAGGATTTAACAGAGTCCAAATTATCACTATGAATACTATAGAGTGGATTATATCTTTAAGCCCTTTAAACTCTAGGATTCTAAAATTCCAAATTTTTCTGGGCATGGTGCACACACCTGTAATCTCAGTACTTGGAAGCCTGACACATGAAGATTAAAGTTTTTAGGTCAGCCTCAGCAATTTAGTGAGACACTTAGCAAGACCCTGTTTCAAAATTTAAAAAGCCGGTGAGGTAGCTCAGAGGTAGAACACTCCTGAGTTCAATCCCTAGTGCCAAACAATATTAATTATAGTTTTAAAAAATAAAATTAGAGCCAGGCATGGTGGCACACACTTATAATCCCAGCATTCCAGAGGCTGAGACAGGAGGATCGTGGTTTGCGGCCAGCCTCAGCTACTTAGTGAGGCCCTTTGTAACTCAGTGAGACCCTGTTTCAAAATGAAGAATAAAAAATAGAGTTGAGGGTGTAGCTTGGAGGTAAAATTCCCCTAGGTTCCATCAAGTACCACAAAAAAGGAAAGATAAAAATAAATAAAAAGTAAAAATAAAATTATAAATGTGTCAGATAGTTCCTTTAAGACTAGGAATGTTGCTTCCTAGAATTAAGTAAAATAAATTTGGAGTGTTGAAATCCCCCATAGAAAAATCACTATGCTCAATATTTGAATGTACTGGACTGAGCTTATGAAGACTGGGCTTGAAAGGGCAAAATATTGACGGGTCAACAGCTCTAACTCACTCGATAAGCTCGCTGTATTCCATTTTTTCAAACACTGCTTCAAATATTTACATTTGACTTCTACATAAGTACTGTTGATTTTCAGTCAAGGCTGAGATGAATGACAGTTGATAACCGTTCTTTAAAATTCACTTGCAAGGTTTCGAGTTATTTTTCCGTCTGCCTCCGTACAAGTGTAAGCTTAGCTGAACAGGTGCCTTAAATGTTGTCAGCTGTATCCTACTGGCTTGATTGTCTTTCACTAAGCAAAAGCCACTGCTTGCAGGTTATGTTACTTATATTAGTCTCCTGATTCATTTTACTGCAAATATTGCTTAAATTGAGAGCAATTACCCAGCTCATTTTTTCTCACTTTAAACCTGCTGTGTCCTCACTTTCTCCCTTGATTATGGATCAAATAAGGACAGTTATACATTTTCAGTATCGTGGATCTAGATTCGTAGCTCTGTAAGGGGACTTGGAGATGACCTAGATCACTCCTCATCTTACATACAAAAGAATTATTGAGCTAACATTTATTGAAAGTTTAGCATATTCTAAACACTGAGCTAATGATGTTCCATGTATCATCCCAATTAATCTTTCAGTAACCTAATAAAATGAGTGATGTCATAATCCCCACTTTTCATGAGTAAACTTATCTTAGTAAAGATCTGCATGAGCCCCATTGGTACTTAGCACACAACTGCTATGTGGATCCCCAGATATGCTCCTTTCCTAGTTTCAAATCTCAACTCTTGTTATACCTGTCACCGACATAGGAAAAATACATTGAGCCTCAACAGAAATTCCAATAAAAATGAGAAACAATTTCCACTTATCAGATGGAACAAAATTGGCCAATCCTAGGTTTGGGCAAAAACATGGATAAATTGATATATGCCACTCAATATTTTGAACATTCAGCTCCGAGTTTTTTATATTAAATCTTCCTCCATTTCTCCATAGCTCTTTCATATTAATTTGGGGGAATGTGGCAAGACAGTAGCAAAGTCCAAGAGAAAAAAATTACATAATCCAATATTCTAGTTGCATAAAAAAGTAAAAAAAAAATGTCTAACATTTCCTAAAATAGGAAAAAGAGTAGGGATAGAATATTGGCATTATTAGCCATTGAGGCTTCAACCCCAGTCTCCTTTAGTAAGAGGTTTCTGGATACATTTCTAGAGTCATTTCTACAATAGCTTCCCAATTCTGATGAAAATCTTTAAGCTAATCATGCTTATCTGTGGATAAAGAAAATTTTATGATTTCTACATTTTTCTTTGCACTAACTTCAATATTGTTTAATTTTCCATTTCACTGACAATACATTTCGTAAAATCAACAAGGAGACTTACACTGGTTTATAAAAGAAGCTGAGCTCTGCAGGGAGAAAGCAAAAGGTAACAGTGTTTTTTATCACCACTGTGCCTGTAAACCTTTTCTGTGGGTTTCATTTGACAAGTTATTGCAGAAAGTAAGGTAAGGACTCCATTCCCACTGCCAAGGTCTACCACTTTCATAGAACTCTCTGCTACAGTCAGCACACAACAAAGACTGTGACCCAGGCCTCCAGCTTCCCCTTTTTAAACCGCCCCCCTCATCCAGCCTCTGTCCTGCACAGACGCCTGTGTCAGGCCCTCTTCAGCACTTCTGCATGGAGTGATTTCTGTCATCATGGTGGATAGGGCCTCTCTCCACTCAGCCGCCACTACAGCCTCCATCCACTGTAAGAAGCCAGATGGCAAAGCTCTCCACTCAGCCCCAGTGTTCCAGTGAAAGAGGGTGAGCACAGGAAAATACATTTCCTGCTTTCCAGTTGACAGCCCTGAAATACTGCCCCAGTAGAGCAAGTGGTGACAAGGTTCTGCATTGCTAAAGTATGGACACAGTGCAGGTCAAAGGCTTTGGCTGGCTGAACTGGAGACATAACCTTTATTCATCACATGGAGTCAATGGAAAAATGTGTCGAGTTCAAAACAACTGACCTACAAAATGATCCTTGGGAACATAACTCGTCTAAAGACTGGGGGCTGCTGTTACAACCATCTCTAGCCTGTCAGGTTCGACAGATTAGAGCCCAGACAGCAGCATTGATTTACAGCCTTGGCCCTGCCACTGCACCACTTCCTCATTCACATTCTTTATCCTTAAAATGAGAGGCATAATACGTCTGCTCTGACTACAAGGTTGTTGAGGTAATAAGCATAGCTATTTCTGTGCAAACACCTTACCAAATTGACAGTACTTGTGTTTACTATTACACCATATTATACATTATGGAACTCATAATACATGTAATCAGTTATTAGGATGTGCTTTCTGAGATTAATAGGATTGGCCCCAAAAGTACCACAATAACTTCCTTTGTACTCCCTTTCCTGATTTGTTCTCTTAGCAAAAATGTTTCTTTGTCTCTCTTAACCTACATGTTGTTTTTAGAATACTGGCCTTACTCAAACCCTATCTAAATTTATTATTGATTTGATATATAATAATGCACATGTACATATTTTGGGAAAGGTTAGAATTTGTTGTAAAAACATTAAAAAGTAATTTATGATACATTAAGTACAATAGCTGGATATTTCCATAATTTTTAAATGTCCAAATTTTGAAAATAAAGGGCCAGAGGGTGCATAAAGTCCTTCAAAGCTTACTATTAAGACTTTTAAAATACTTAGTACAGTATTTTAAAAACCCATCCAAGGACATGTATCTAATTATCAGTGTTTGCATTTTCTATTTTCTGTTTGGTTAGAGACTAGGCACTCTGAAATTATGTTAAGGTGCAGATTTCTGTCAAATAGAAAAGATAATTCTACATGTTGTGGTTTTGTCATCCTGTAGGCCACTTATTAACATTATGTCTAACCAAGCTATCTTATTCTAACACTATTTTAATATCTTTTCCTGTTGGAAAGTTTAGATAGATAGATATGATATAGATATATGCCCTGTTGCTGAACTACTTCCTCATACACACACACACACACACACACACACACACACACACACACAGAGAGAGAGAGAGAGAGAGGACTACTTTTACCCTCTGTCTTGGTCAACATTCCCACTGCTATAATCTAAAATACCTGACCACACAACTTAAAGAAAAGGGAGATCTATTTGCTCATGGTTTTTTTGGAGATTCTGGGCTCAGTCCATATGAGGCTGGGGCCAGGAGTTCAGGGCATGGTGGTGGGACAAGAGAGAGGGAGAGAGCAAGTCTCTGTTCTCACATCATGAAGAGCCAGAAGCAAGATAGTACAAGCAAGCAAGGGGATTCAAAGACACAAACACAGAGACACACTTTCTCAGTTACAACTAGTTGGCTTATTCTTATGCTACATATACTGTGCCAGAATTTTTCACTTATGTCTCCTTGAACAGTGCCTAGAGCACAGTAGGTATTTAACAAAACTTCACTGAAAGAACCAGCTACCTCTAACTCTTATAATAACCTGCAAGATAGATATAATTATTTTAATTTTATAAATTGGAAAACTGGAGGGGAGGAATTAAAATTGGCTTGCCTGTGGCTACAGTGGGTAAGTGATAGAATAAGAATTCAGATACACATGTGCTGATTCCAAAGCCTACCCTCTTTACACTGTGACAGACTGATATACAAGATACAAATATACCCCCACATTTCCATTTTCTTTTTTTTTTTGTATTGGGGATGGAACTCAGAAGCATTCTACCTCTCCTTTTTTATTTTTATTTTGAAACAGAGTCTTACTAGGTTGATGAGAGTCTCAGTACTTGCTACAGCTATCCTCAAACCTGCACTTCTCCTGTCTCAGCCTCCCAAGAATTGGGATTACAGGCATGTGCCACTACGCCCAACTAGCATTTCCATTTTTTATAAGTACAATAATGTAGCATCTTTGAATGTCAAAACAAACCAAAAATGTATATATACTACTTATACACATGGCATTAAAGTTATAGGTCTTGAAGCTAGGGGATCTCAAGCTCCTTGTCCACTCTTGTTTCTGATATTTCCCACCCTCTTTCTTTACTCTGATTTAGCTTAGCTCTGACCCAAGTGTCCAGTGAGCTTGAAGCTTAAGTGTGGGCACAAAACCTTTCCAAATTGTGAAAAGGCTTAGAGAGGTATGAGGCAAGACTTTCCAGGTCTCACCTTCTGTACCATTCATTGTTCCTCACACTGATCCTGCCTAGAACTCTGGTGTCTGACAACTGGTCCTTTCTTACTTTTTGCATTGCCTTTTCCACTTAAAAAAAGGCAGATTCTCCCCTGTCCTTGGTCAAATAGCATCTTGGTGAACTGTTCCAGGGTATAAGACCCTTTGGGGCAACAAGGAGGAAAAAAGAAATATCTAGAAGGCCACTTTTTTGAGGAAAAGTTTCATGAATGTTATGCCAAAAAGCCTTCAGAAGGATGTATTCAAAAAGTCTCTTTTCATCCAGGAGGAAACTCCAGGCAAGAATATATCTGCCCATCTGTGCTTTATGTTATCCATCTATCCCCTACCTACAGGTGTAACAATAATCATCCATCTATCCATCAATTAACCTACCTTAAATAAAGAGGTGTTAGGCAGGTGCCTGACTATATGAATTTTAAAATAAAATCACACCTTTTTTTATGACAAGTAACCCTGATTTGGCTGAGTTTCACACTGAGTTTCTCATTGAGTTTCACAATGAGGCCTGATTATCTGAAGGGCATGATCTATAAATTGAATGAGCTAAATCTACAGCTGAAAGATTTGGATATTTGACTCAAGTGTGTTATATAAAATACATCCTTTGCAAATATTTAATTTTGTGTTAAAATTTTTAAATTTAACTTTATATGAAAGCAATATAGTTTTCCAAACATCTTTTGAGAGCATAAAAACAAAAAAAGATTGGATGAAAGAATCTAAACCACAGCTTCAGCTACTCTGTGTGTGTGTGTGTGTGTGTGTGTGTGTGTGTGTGTGTGTGTGTATGTGTGTGTGTTTTATTGGAGACTGACTTGAACCCAGGGGCATTCTACCTCTGAGCTACACCCCACCCCAAGTCAGGAATCTTGTTCCTTTCAATTATTAATTGCACCTCACTCCTCTTCATCTTCAAACTCTTTTTCCCATCTGTCTTGGAAATACTCTGAACATACTCTGACCTTACCCATTTAAAAAAAAACAGAAAACAAATACTTTTAAAAACATACATCTTTCTGTAGATCTCTTACCTATCTAAAGCCTCATATTCTACCTTTCCTAAACTTCCCAATGTACTCTTGACCATTTCTCCTCATTCTTAATTTGCTTGCTGCCCATATCATCCCAAAGCTGCTCATTCCAAGGCTACTACTACCTTCACCTTCTTGCCAAGCCCGTTTTCAATTCACTGGAGTGTGTGGCCTCTGCCGAACATTTCCTTCTCAAAACTTTCTTCATCTACCTTGATATCTTCTCTCTTTCTCTCTTCCCAAAAGCACATTGTTGTCTATGCTTGTAGCAGATCTGCCACATCCACACTGTCTTATCATATCTGATCGTGCTCCTCTCTCTCCCTGACCAATTCCTCTTTTCTGTCCATCTCTTAAACAGTGTTTCTAGAGGTCATGGTATAAGATTTTATATTTTCACCCTGGGCAATTGGAAAAATCTCCATAATTTATATTTCCACTTTTAGGCTATGACTCTGAAGTGTGTATCTAAATAAAACTATGTCCATATATGAAGGTATCACTACCAATTTCCCTAACATGTATGAGGAGGATGAAGGTGTATGGGTGAGAAACATACCAAGTGATGTGTGCATCTATGTGTATATCATGTTGAATCCCACTATGATCTATAATTATAATAAACCAATAAATGTACAAAAAACAATAATGTGCATCTTGCATTCAGATCTTTTCCTCAAGCTTTAGCCTTACGTATATGTCACAAACAATTTTATGTTTATTCCACAGGTATTTAAAATGTAAATACTTAAAGCTGAAATTATATTTCTACCTCATCCTAGCTTCCCTTCCTCAGAAAACATACCATACAATCTATTAAGGCTGAAACCTGAGAGTCCCCCTGAACTCCCTGATCTTTCAAGTACTTCAACATACATGATCTGGAAATTCTTTTCTCATAATGGTCTCCTGAATCAGCCACACACCCCGAGTCCCCTGGCTACCTCTCTGCTTCAAGACACGGTTGCCTCTCACTGAGGCATCTTCTCCATCTGTTTTTCACATTATGGCCATTGCAAGCATTGCAGATCACATGTCAGATTGGGTAGCTCCATTTCTTCAGTTTCATATGGTTTTCTATTGCCCTGTACCTAATTGTTCATTTACTTGATTGCTATTTTATTTGTGCTCTAAGGATAAATTCTAAACTCCTTCACATGGCTTCCAAAGTCCTTCTGAATATGGCTCCTGCTCATCGTGTTCCCATCACTCTCCCCAGTCTCTTCCAAGACTCAAAAATATCCCTGCTGGGCATGATGATGCATGCTTGTAATCCCTGCACTTGGTAGGCTGAGACAGGAGGAATGCGCAGGTTCGAAGCCAGCCTCAGCTACTGAGTGAAGCTCTCAGCAACTTAGTGAGACCCTGTTTCCAAATAAAATATAAAAAATAGGACTGGGAGTATAGCCAAGAGGTAGAAAGCCCCTGAGTTCCACCTCCAGTACCACCAAAAAGAAAAACCCAAAAAACAAACAAACAAACAAAAAACTGCCTGCCTTAGATGCTCTCTCTTTCTCTGCCCCTGCACTCTAGCTCCCTCCTGTTTAACATTAACGTTGAGCAGAAATGTTATTACCCTAGGAAGCTTTGCTAACACTTCAAATTTGGGTTTGATTCTTAACATACGTTCTTTTGTGACTCATTGCTCTTAGCCTACTAGAGCAACTTATGCTATGCTGGTTTTTAACTGGTTATATGTCTATAGACCCAAAACCAGAGGGACATATGTGTAACTCTATTCACTGTTGTGTTCTCAGTTTCTAGGCCACTAGCCACTGCCTGGTATATAGCAGATACCCAATAAGCACATACTTACTAGATAAATAGATAAAACTACTAAAACTATGCCTCCAAAACAAATCACATGACCTCCAAGAGTGTCTTATAAGCCTGATTAGAGAAAAAAAAGCTAAAGTTTTCACCAAGTTTTATATATTGTTAGCCAAAAGAACCCATGAGATTGGTGGAAAAAAATGCCATGAGCAGGCCATGTGTGGTGGTGCACGCCTGAGTCAGGAGGTTTGAAGCCAACCTCATCAACTTAGTGAAACCTTCAACAACTTCACAAGGCACTGTTTTAAAATAAAAAAAATAACAAGGACTGGGGGTGTAGTTCAGAGGAAGAATATCCCTGAGTTCAATGCCAACATATACATGTAGTATATATTTTATCCTGCCCTATCTCTCTAGCAATGGTAGCAAGATATATTGCCTTACACATATCAAAATAACTTATTTGAAGTTAGAGTCAAAAGAAACTGAAATTTTAACTCTTTTACTAATTCATTCCACCACCACTGGTCACCTAACTCTGTCCTCCTGAAGTTTCAATCTAGTACCTGAACCATGGTGTCTGCTGAACCCTGGACAGAAGCTGAGCCATTTCTAGCTTCCCAAATGTTATTATTTTTAACCATTTGGAGTGACTGCTTTTATCCACATAGTAATGGTTTTGTAAATAGCATTTCCTGCTCATATGTCAGAAAACTCAAGTTGAAATAATACTACATTTCTTAAAATGTCCATGATCCTGATCTTTTTCTCCTTCTCAGCTGTGCTAGAGGCATGAACTTTTATACTTCCAGTTCCAGTTAAGAAGATGATTTATTAAACAGACTTAAATGAAAGACAGCTTGATGTGGATACAGTTGGATTCACAGTCCATGTCCTGGGGCAGTTTTAGAATCAACTTTCTAATTCAGAAAAGAAAACTTCTCTCATTATTTCAAGATAAATGTCGCAGCCCACCAGTTCTTGTCTACATGCAGTAGAACATCAAAAACTAGACATGGAGATTTTGTTGTTCACATTTTGTCTAGACTCTCTACCCTACAATGTTTGGAAGTTGAAGCAAATTACCAACTAATGGTTGTTTTGGGTTTTGTTTTGATTTGGGTTTTTTTTTTTTTGCATTTTCAGGCAAAGACTGCAGTGTCTATTGTAGAAAACTTGTTTCTTTATGATGATCTTTGTACAATATTATCACTCAGAAGTTAATGGTGAAATTATTTTCAATTGTTTCATTATTTTTATAAAACCAACTCAAAACAGGTTTAAAATCCTTGAAAAATATAAATATTTCTTTGATGTATGTAAAACCTTAAGACCCTGCTGTGTACAGAGAACAAAGAAATGACCTGAGACATGTCTCATTGAGTCTCAATTTATTCTCAGAGTGTGTGTATATACATTCTAATTCCATGAATTTACCCTAATTTGAGAAGCTAACCAAGGAGTCAGCAATGCTAATATACCCGATCCTAAAAGGAATGTAGTGATATAACAGAAGGAAAGAGGATGTCATTTTCTTTTTTCTCAGTACTGAAGGGTTGAACCCCAGGACACTGTGCCTCTGAGCTACACCTCCAGCCATTTTCATGTTTTATTTTGAAACAGCATTTCATAACGTTTCTGAGGCTGACCTCAAATCTATGCTCCTCCTGTCTCAGCCACCTTGCCCAGCTTAGGATATGATTTTCTATTATTGCTGTGAATAGAACAGCTATTTATTAATAATAGGGATCCTTTGTAATGAGATTCTTATTGTGTACTGAACTCAGAAACTCTAGTGTTCTACCTGCTTCATTGATTATGTAAAAGAATTTCTTTATCCTGAACAGATAGGATTCAGTGAATTGAAATAGTCCAGAAACACACAAATATTGTTCTTGTAATATAACGTAAATTTAAATTGTGAGAAAATTATTTACTTCCCCCAAGTTTCCAATATTCTTGCTCCTGATTATGGTTCAAAATTCCATGGAGGCTTGATCTTGATTTATTTCACTACAATCAGAAAATGTACTTTTCTCCTTACCTTAAGAAGGAACATTCAAAATATCAAAATATGGAATTGGTTAGACCTTTGCTATTGTATCTAAATCAGGAAAACATTAACAATAAAATAAAAGTAACAAGCTTTTTACCCACAAAAAATGCCTTAAATACTAGAAATTATATCAAGACTTTGGCATTCTTATTATTTTAATTATGGAATAACACCTGTATATTTTCAGACCAAAAGCTGGTCTCCAAAAAAAAAAAAAAAGATGTTGCTAGGATTAAATACCTAGTTTGTATATGACAGAAAGAAAAAAAAAGGAGAAATGGAGAAACATATTTTAAAACAAAGAAAGACTTTAGCAGAACTCTATAAATTCTTATCCAACTTAAATGAGAAGGGAGTAAGTCTAAAACACTTGTGTAACTCATAGCAAATCTCAAAAATGGCATAAAATTGTATGGCATGTGAAAACAAAACCATTAGTAACTAAAATGTTTCCTTTTAGTGGTTCAGGTTTTCCTATTGCTTTTTATGTCTCCAATGGTACAAAATAGTTTCATGTTACAAAAAGGAAAAAAACAGGTCCAAACTAAATAATTTAAATAAAGAGGGAAAGTAGTCAGTGATCTTTGCCCTTTTTTTCCCTAAAATCCTGAACTATCAATTTGTTTTTTTATTTTATTTTTTTTTTATTGGTGCACTGTATTCATACATCATAATGGGATAAAAAAAAAAACTTTTGTAGACATACATGCACACATCGCCCAGTTAGCCCCTACCCGATCCCCACCCCGTTCCCTCCCCATCCCTCCTTCCCATGCTTGGCTTAGTGGTTGACATCTAGTATTATAGCAATTTATCCAAAATTAAAAATGATAATCTCGGACTTCCGGGAAGATGGCGACCGAGAAAAGCGGGGCTTAAGAGCCCCGCTAACAACCAATCTCCATTACCACAAAACCAGCGCCTTTCATAGCCAGAAAACACCATCACCAGAAAAACAAAAAAACCACCAGGCTCCAGAGAGAAAGCGGACTGAGAACAGAGCTCAGAGCCACAGAGGAGATACACGCGCCCGAGGACGTGGCAGCAGCGCCATACTGCCGGCGGCAGCGGCAAACTCACCGGACGGCTACAGCAAGTCAAGGTGAGCCGCTGCGGAACAGCCAGGCGGGATCTTTCGGCACAGAGAGCATTTAGAGCTCCCAGTGGCTGAGCTCAGCACACGCTGCAGGAACTCAAAGTGGAACTCAAAACCAGAGAAGAAAAAATACACAAGCCTCACGGCCGAGGGCGTGGCAGCGGCGCCATATTGTCACCAGCGGCAGCAGCAGTGAATTCACTGAGTCCAGTACCGCTACATCTGCGTACTCAAGAACAGTGAGTCAAATTGCGGGCCACAGAGGAGAAATCCCAGTACTGTACCCCCTGGGACTTGACCCAGTGACGGAGTGGGGGTGGCAGAGATATCACACCATAGGAGAACGTGCAACCTGGCACCCCCCATAGTTTAAAGCAGCCTCTATCGACTCCCTGGGTCGGAGACTCTGTGATACAACCCAGTAAAGGAGTAGTGGGATCTGAGATACTACAGACTCGAGATCCAGAGCACCTTAAGTGAAGTCATAGTGACCCAAGGGAAGAACCCAGAGAAGGCACAAACCTCCGAAATCATGGGAAAGAGGAATAACACTGGGGCAATGAATGCCCACAACCCCACAACATCAGAACCTGATAAAACAGAAAATCAGAGATTTCTAGAAGATCAAATCAGGAAAATAACTATAGAAATAATAGAGGTGCTTCAAAAAGAACTCAGAGAGAGCCAAAAAGAGATAAAGGATCCAATTAATGAAGTAAAGGCCTCAATTCAAAGCACAAACAACCGATTAGACCACATGGAGAACAGAATCTCGCTCTTAGAAGATGAGCAATCCAAAAATGAACACATAGTTTCTAATCTAGAAAAAAATATACAACAGCAGGAATCTGACATTGAAGAAATATGGGCCCATCTTAAGAGAGCTAAACTAAGAATAATTGGAATAGAGGAGGGAAAAGAAAGTGAAACCAAAGGGATCAACAATCTCTTCAAGGAAGTAATAGCAGAAAATTTTCCAAACTTAGAGCAAGAGGTTGATATACAGGTCCAGGAAACTTATAGAACTCCCTTTAGACAGGATCGGAGAAGAGGATCCCCATGCCACATAATTGTCAAAATGACCAATGTGGAAGCCAAGCAGAGAATCTTAAAGGCAACAAAAACAAAGGGCCAAGTGACATTCTCAGAGGCAAACCAATTAGAATCACTCCAGACTTCCCAAACCAAGTCATGAGAGCCAGAAGGGCTTGGAGTAACATATTCCAAACTCTGAAAGAAAACAACTTCCAGCCAAAAATTTCCTACCCAGCAAAACTTTCTATCAAATTAGATGGAGAAATAAGAAGCTTCCATGACAAACAGAAACTGAAGGAATTTATGTCTTCAAAACCAGCGCTAGAGAAAATACTCAAAGAGATTAGCTACAAAGAAGAAATAGGTAACACTCACCAGAACCAGAGAAACAAAACTTTCCATCCAACAGACAACTAAGATTGGTTATCTGTGGAGATTCATTATTTATGTTAGTCTTTTACCTATCTCTAAATTGTATTGTTTGCCTTTATTGTTGTTAATTTTTAGGATTTCTAGTTGGAATATTAATATACCTTCAGATATAGCATTTGGAAATATTTTATCCAATTCTATTAGTAACTGTTAACTCTGTTTACATTGTCTTTGGATATACAATATTTTTTTATTTTTTAGGGAGTTTGTATACTCTTCTGTTGCCTGTGCCATTGAAATCATATCCAAGAAATCACTGCCAATTTCAATGTTGTGAGGTTTTATGACCCAGATTCTCTTCTAAAAGTTTATAGTCTTAAGATATATACTTAGGTCTTTTATCTATTTTGAGTTAATACTTGTATGTGGGATTAGGTAAGGGTCCAATTTTATTGTTTTCCATGTAATTATTATTTTTCAACAATATTTAATTAAAAGATTATTATTTCCACCACCAAATGTTCATGGAAACCTTGTCAAAAATAACTTGGCAATATAGGGAAGAATTTAGCTCTAGGCTTGTATTTAACTCCAATGGTTTATATATCTGCCTTTAGAACAGTACTACACTGTTTCAATTATTGTAGCTTTATATGGTTTGAAATCAGAAAATATATATCTGCTAGCTTTGTTCTTTTTCAAGATTGTTTTGGTATCTAGAATCCATATTCCATATTAGGATAGATTTTTTTTCTGAAAAATAAATATATAAATATATGATAGTTTCACCTAAAAAAACACACAAAAAAAAATCCTCTGGTAGGAAAGAAAGCAAAAAGAAATATTGAAATGTTATCTTTAAGTCGTCAAAAGCTTGGTATCAGACAAATGAAACTGTTATGTGAGATTAACATTTTTAATTTTGGATAAATTGCTATAATACTAGATGTCAACCACTAAGCCAAGCATGGGAAGGAGGGATGGGGAGAGAATGGGGTGGGGATTGGGTGGCGGCTGACTGGGCGATGTGTGCATGTATGTCTACAAAAGTTTGTATCCCACTATGATGTATGAATACAGTGCACCAATAAAAAAAAAGAAAAAAAATGATAATCTCACATAACAGTTTCATTTGTCTAATACCAAGCTTTTGATGACTTAAAGATAACATTTCAATATTTCTTTTTGCTTTCTTTCTTACTAGAGAATATATTTTTCTTTGTTTTTTTTAAATGTGCTTTAAATGCAAAAGGCAGCTATATTTTAATCATAATCGTATAGAGTCAGCAGAGACTAGGCGGGTGGAAAAGACTGTAGAGGCCACAAGAGGGACTCAAGTAGCCTGGGAGAGTCACCTGCTTCTGAGAGAAGAGAGGCTGATTTCCAGAGAGATTGGCAACACTGAAATACAGAGAGATAGGTATCCATGGTCAGGAGAATCAAGGACATCTACATCCTAATCTCAGAATCTGAATACACTGCCTGTTATTTGGCAAAGGAGAATTAAAATTGCAGATGGAATTAAGGTTACTAATCAGAAGACTTTAAAATATAGAAATCATTCTAGATTATCCAAGTAAATTCAATATTATCTCAAGACTTCTTAAATGTGAAACAGAAAGGAAGAATAATCTGTTTGGAGTGATTTGATATGCAAAATATTCAGCTCGCAGCTGCCAGCTTCCAAGATGAAGAAAGGAAACCAGGAATCAAAAAACTCAGCTGTTCTGTAGAAGCTGGAAAAGGCCAGGAAACACATTCTCCTCCAGAGCCTCCAGGAAGGACACAGTCCTGGCAACACTTTGATTTTAGTTAAAAGAGACCCACTCATACTTCTGACCCCTAAACATGCAAAATAATAAATTGAGAGTTTGCCACTACATTGAAATTGATTTCTTATAGAAACAATAGCAATCTAGAATACAGTACTTCATAGTGAGAACTATAGATGAGAAAAGTCCCCAAGTCATGATAGAAAGTAAAAAAAGATAAAGATAAGTTTAAAAAGTACTGGAAATAGGGCAGAAGCAAAGTAATTCATGAACAAATAGACTTCCACCTGATATAGAAATACTAACAATTAAAGGGAGTGCACACTACATCACCAACATGACTTGAATATGCATCCCCAAACGTCCAAGTATTAAAGCTTTAGTCATCATGAGAACTTGAGGAGGTGGGACCCTGTTAAAGGTCTTTAGATCATTAGGGACATGCCCTCAAAGGGACTGTGAAACCCCAGCCTGTCCTCTCCACTCTGCTTCCCACCTCAAAAAATGAATGGGTTTATTCTGCTGCATGCTCCTGCCGTGATGTGCCACTTTCACCAAAGGCCCAAAGACAGAAGGCCATCTATTTTACTTTAGACCGCTGAGCCAAAATGAATGTCTTTTATCAGTTAATTGCCTCAGGTATTTTGTTATATTAACAGAAAGGGGACTAATCCAAGGACTAAGGTCCAACTCTACAGGATAAAAGAGTGGGAGATATAATATCCTTCACATGGCAGCTTTTAGCCAATGTTTTTTGATAAATTATTCTTAGATGACTAGTAAAGAAAAAAGTATTTAAAAAGTGAAACTAGAAGTAGGTAACACAATTAAAAGAAATGCTGAAAACAAAATTAAAGAAAAATATGTAGAGCACTAAGTTTAAAAAAAATGGCCAGCATCAAGAAACAGAGTAACGGACTTCCGGGAAGATGGTGACCGAGAAAAGCGGGGCTTAAGAGCCCCGCTACAACCAATCTCCAGTACCACAACAGTAAAGGAGTAGTGGGGTCTGAGATACTACAGACTCGAGATCCAGAGCACCTTAAGTGAAGTCATAGTGACCCAAGGGAAGAAGCCAGAGAAGGCACAAAATTCCAAAATCATGGGAAAGAGGAATAACACTCGAGCAATGAATGCCCACAACCCCACAACATCAGAACCCGATAAAACAGAAAACAGTTTTTCCTGATCAAATCAGGAAAATAACTGTAGAAATAATAGAGGTGCTTCAAAAAGAACTCAGAGAGAGCCAAAAAGAGATAAAGGATGCAATTAATGAAGTAAAGGCCTCAATTCAAAGCACAAACAACCGGTTAGACCACATGGAGAACAGAATCTCGCTCTTAGAAGATGATCATTCCAAAAAGGAATGCATAGTTTCTAATCTAGAAAAACATATCCAACAGGAGGAATCTGACATTGAAGAAATATGGGCCCATTTTAAGAGAGCTAACCTAAGAATAATTGGAATAGAGGAGGGAAAAGAAAGTGAAACCAAAGGGATCAACAATCTCTTCAAGGAAGTAATAGCAGAAAATTTTCCAAACATAGAGCAAGAGGTCGATACACAGATCCAGGAAACTTATAGAATTCCCTTTAGACAGGATCGGAGAAGAGGATCCCCATGCCACATAATTGTCAAAATGACCAATGTGGAAGCCAAGCAGAGAATCTTAAAGGCAACAAAAACAAAGGGCCAAGTGACATTCTCAGAGGCAAACCAATTAGAATCACTCCAGACTTCCCAAACCAAGTCATGAGAGCCAGAAGGGCTTGGAGTAACATATTCCAAACTCTGAAAGAAAACAACTTCCAGCCAAAAATTTCCTACCCAGCAAAACTTTCTACCAAATTAGATGGAAAAATAAAAAGCTTCCATGACAAACAGAAACTGAAGGAATTTATGTCTTCAAAACCAGCGCTAGAGAAAATACTCAAAGAGATTAACTACAAAGAAGAAATAGGTACACACCAGAACCAGAGAAACAAGAGTTTCCATCCAACAGACAACTAAGATCGATTATCTGTGGAGATTCATTACTTATGTTAGTCTTTTACCTATCTCTAAATGGTATTGTTTGCCTTTGTTGTTGTTAATTTTTAGGATTTCTAGTTGGAATATTAATATACCTTCAGATATAGCATTTGGAAATATTTTATCCAATTCTATTAGTAACTGTTAACTCTGTTTACATTGTCTTTGGATATACAATATTTTTTTATTTTTTAGGGAGTTTGTATACTCTTCTGTTGCCTGTGCCATTGAAATCATATCCAAGAAATCACTGCCAATTTCAATGTTGTGAGGTTTTATGACCCAGATTCTCTTCTAAAAGTTTATAGTCTTAAGATATATACTTAGGTCTTTTATCTAGTTTGAGTTAATACTTGTATATGGGATTAGGTAAGGGTCCAATTTTATTCTTTTCCATGTAATTATTATGTTTCAACAATATTTAGTTAAAAGATTATTATTTCCTCCACCAAATGTTCGTGGAAACCTTGTCAAAAATAACTTGATAATATAGGGAAGAATTTAGCTCTAGGCTTATATTTAACTCCAATGGTTTATATATCTGCCTTTAGAACAGTACTACACTGTTTCAATTATTGTAGCTTTATATGATTTGAAATCAGAAAATATATATCTTCTAGCTTTGTTCTTTTTCAAGATCATTTTGGGTATCTAGAATCCATATTCCATATTAGGATAGATTTTTTCTGAAAAATAAATATATATATGATAGTTTCACCTAAAAAAATAGAAAAAAAATTCTCTGGTAAGAAAGAAAGCAAAAAGAAATATTGAAATGTTATCTTTAAGTCATCAAAAGCTTGGTATCAGACAAATGAAACTGCTATGTGAGATTATCATTTTTAATTTTGGATAAATTGCTATAATACTAGATGTCAACCACTAAGCCAAGCTTGGGAAGGAGGGATAGGGAGGGAATGGGGTGGGGATCGGGTGGGGGCTGACTGGGCAATGTGCATGTATGTCTACAAAAGTTTGTATCCCACTATGATGTATGAATACAGTGCACCAATAAAAAATAAATAAATTTTAAAAAATTTTAAAAAAAGAAAAAAAATTTAAAAAAATTTAAAAAAATTTAAAAAAATTTAAAAAAAATAAAAATAGGGCTGGAGGTATAACTCAGGGTTAGAATTCCCTTGGGTTCAAACTTTGGTACCAAGAAATAAAAAATGAAATAAACAAAAATAAAAATAATCTGCTGCCGGGCGTGGTGGCACACCTTTATAATCCTCAAGCTTGGGAGGCGGAGACAGGAGGATCACGCAGTTTCGAAGCCAGCCTCACTGGCTCAAGAGATCCTGTTTCCAAATAAAAAAAATGTAAAAGTAGGTCTGGGAGCGTAGTCCGAAGATAGAAGGACTTCCAGGAACCCCAGTACCACCAAAAAATAATAAATAAATAAATAAATAAATAAGAATAAAAATTAAAAATAAAAAAAGAAACAGAGTAACATTGAAAGCATAGGTAAATCACTCAATAACATCCAAATCAGTATATAATCCTAGTTATTTAAGAAAAGATACATTATATATTTTATACCTCACAAAAATACTCTCAAAAATAAAGAAATGTTTTCAAATGCCAGATGATTAAGTGCAGGTTTTCTTATACTTTGCAATCACAGATGACAGAATGAAAAATTTTCAGTGAATCCTTATTGATGAGAAAATATAAGTAACTTTTGGGAATGTAACTTTTCTTCAGCTGAATATGGACTTTGAGTCTCTATTAATGCTGTGGCCAATGAAAAGACCTTGCCTAGGATATTTTATGGTGTCCAAAAGTCAGTCAGCTAATGTGAGGAGAGTTGTAAGCATTATTTCTCTTTATTTCTCACATCAAGTGCACTCGTTGATAACTGGAGATGAATAAGAAATTCCAGAGGAAATATTAAAGGATATGATGGCAGGTTTATGGTGCTGTTAAAAAATAAAGTTTAAAATGTAATATGTGCAGTTGTTTTAGAACTGACCTTCTATTCTAGCTTCAGTCATGAAGGTAACTTCAAGGACATGGAATAAAAAAATGTGCGTTCCTAATAATTTCATTTTATTTAACTTGGCGTAAATGTTTGTAAAGTAATGCCTAAAGCACACACTGACTTGTTTTAAACACATACACATGTGTGTTTATAGATATATGTGTATGTATATATGTGTGTGTGTGTGTGCATGCATGTGTTGAAAGATGAAGCCATCAAAAAGATTGTTTCTTTCAGATTCTTCATTGTTTAACATTTTCACCTCCCAAAATATCTTTGTGTGTGTGTGTGTGTGTATACATGTGTATATATGTGTGTGCTCATATGCACAGGTGTGTTTGTTATACTGGGTACTGAACACAAAGGCACTCTACAACTGAGCTGCTCCCCCCAGTGCTTTTTGTTTTTTATTTTGAAAAAGGGTCTCTCCATGTTAGCCTCAAAACTACAATACTCCATTCTCAGCCTCCCAAGTACTGGATTATAGACATGCACCACAGTGCCAGACTCCAACATAGCTTCTTTAATTCTTTACTTTTTACGTTATTACTAACAAACAGTGAGGCTTTAAGAACATGTCCAATAAGGTATGACTTCATAAACAATCCTTAAATCACAATAATAGGTTAATGCTGTGAGATATAAGTGTGAACTCTTTTTAAGTCACAAAATACCACCATCTCAAAGAAGAAAGGACCTTAGAAATCTCTAGACCAAGAACCAATATGTCAAAATATTTCATTGCCTTGTTCTAGCCAGGCTGCCATCCAGACTGCAGTGGGACATCCACACTGAGGAAGAACTCGCCATCTCTCAAGCAGCACAATTGCATTGTTTGTTCCAAATTTAACTTCAATCTGTGCTTTCATTTGGTTTTCAAGATCCCAAACCCACATCTTACACCATTTTCCCACAATAATCTTCAAATAGTAGACACCAACTATCATATCTCTCTACTTAGTCATCTCCTCCCCTACAGAATCAAGGAGTAGAGCAAGCATACATATCCCTGTCTATTAACCTAGACTCTTCTACATATGCTGCTGGTTATTTACTACAACCATTTGGTATGCATCAAAGGTATGTTGAGTGCCTACTAGCTTCCAGGCAAGGTACAGAGACCAGTTTCCTGTTATCATGAAGCCTGAATTCAAGTGAACAAACAAACAAATAAAAAATAAAATTAAAATAGTAAAAGCGATTACTTATAGATTAGGGTGATGATTTGGGTTTTGGTTTTGTTTTTGTTTGATTTGGGTAGTTTCCTGGGGATTGAAACTATAAACATTCTACCACTGTAGAGTGGATAATCAGATCCTCTTTTCTTTCTTGAAACACTAATTTTCTGAGGCTGGCTTCAAACTTGCAATCCTCCTGACTCAGCTTAGTGCAATAAAATTTTAAGCTACTACCTAAAAAGTACAAAAATACAATGGAACCGGGTATACAGAGAGCCAAGGAGTAAAATTTAAGGGTAGCAAGTGAAAAGCTCCTATACAGTGAAAAAATTGGTCTCTTCTAAATACCTCAAGTCAATACTATAAGAATTAATGGGAAAGACATTAAAGTCACAGAAATGAAAACCAAATTATTAGTTACGGTCTAACTAATGTAATTTGCAGACCATGGTGTGCAATTTTATTCTAAATTTCATGGGAGGATTATAAGCAGAAAAGATACATAATTGATTTGATATTTTAAAACCACACGGTGGCCTTGTGGAAAATGCATGAGGGCAGGACAAGAATAGAAACAGAGAAATGACCTAGGAGGCTCTTGAAGTGAGAAATGATGGAGACCTAGCCAAGTATGGTCACAGCAGATATTGAGTCACAGCACAGAGACATGTGGAAATATTTCAAGCATGTCACTGGAGAAAGAAGACAGGAGTTTCTAACAGTAGATGTGGATGGTGAAAGAGGGTGGAGACAAAGGATGACTCCTGGACCTCCTATCAGAGCAGCTCTCTGATGGTTTTGCATTACTGAGATGGGAGAGACCAGATAAGAAGAGCAGACGTCCAAGAAAAGGTTTCAAGGAGACAATTGGCTGTACAGATCTGAACTTTGAGAAGACTGGCCTGAAGGTGTTGTCAGCAAGTGGATGGTTTAAATCATGGAAATAAGACAACCTGAGGTGAAAGCTTAGAGAAAGGGACAGGAAAGCTCAAGCCCAAAGAATCCAATAGTTAAAGTAAAGAAAGACAAGAAGAAACCAGTGAGAAAAAGGGAGAACCTGAAGAGTGCTTCAAGAAGGAAGCAGGGTCAGCTTCAACAGTGAGGTGTTTTTTTGTGGTTTTTTTTTGTTTTTTTGTTTTTTTGTTTTAGTGGTACTGGGGTTCCTGGAAGCCCTTCTACCTCCAGGCTACACTCCCAGACCTATTTTATATTTTTGAAACAGGGTCTCTTAACGCTAGCATGGCTGGCTTCGAACCTGCGCGATCCTCCTGTCTCCGCCTCCCAAGCGCGAGGATTACAAGCGTGAGCTACCACGCCCGGCCAACAGTGAGTTTTGAGAAGTATAGAAGTTGAGAATCAAGTGATCATCAGTCATAGCATGAGACCTTGCTACCAATTTTGACAAAACAGTGTCCATGAAATAGTAAAACTAGAAGCAACTTAAGTTGCCTTAGGAATGGATCAAAAATGGGAAAATCCTCCAGGGTCAGTTGTGCATGTCTTCAGAAGCTGAGAAAGGAAGACTGTAGTTTTACAGCCAGCTTCAGCAATTTAGAAAAACTCAGTTTCAAAATTAAAGATTTTTTTTTTAGCTAGGAGGTAGAATGCCCCACGGTTCAATCCTTAGGACCAAAAACAAGAAGAGAGAGAGAGAGAGAGAGAGAGAGAGAGAGAGAGAGAGAGAGAGAGAGAGAGAGAGAGAGAGAGAGAGAGAGAGAGAGAGAGACAGAGAAAATGGAAGGAAAGTATAAAGAAAACATTTTTAGAAGTTTGCTAGGGAAAGAAACAAAGAAAAGGGACAGTAGTTAGAAAGAATTTGGGGTCAAAAGAAGACTTCATCTTTTTCTCTCAAAAATGGACATGCATATCCCATAAAAACTAAAATTTAGTGACTAAGCAAGCCTGGCATACCACTGCTCTAGCCAGTGGTTCCAAACTATTTTTTTTTTTTTTTGCAGTACTGGAAATGGAACCCAAGGATATTCTACCTCCAAGCTATACCCCCAGCCCTATTTTTTTTTATTCTTTATTTTGAAACAAGTTCTCATTGAGTTGCAAAGAGCCTCACTAAGTAGCTGAGACTGTCCTTGAACTGTGATCCTCCAGTCTCAGCCTCCCAAATGCAGAGATTACAAGCCTGTGCCACCACACCTGGCTCCAAACTATTTTTAACATAAAGCTGAGTTCCTGCAATGGTGCCTTGGGGCTGCTACAAAAGAAAAGGCAGGTTCCCTCTGTACAACAAACCTAATTTGTTCCACTTTACATATGGGGGTTTAAAATAAGATGTCAATTGAAAAAAAATCACTGATATAAGGTGAGTATAAGGTAGCCAACACATCTTACCGTATCAGCTTATTAGATGACAACGTACCTGATGAATCTGTATCTAGTGTGTATTCTTAATTATGTCACACAGAGATCTTCAGGCAGAACATGATGATAAATGGTACCTGTAGCACAGTTTCAGGATGCTAAACAGGTTTGTCATTATTTTACAGCCTCTTGGCAATGATAAATTAAGTTGCCTCTTTTACATGAAATTCTTCAGGAACTTCAATATACTCAAACCTTGATTTTCAATAATGTTAATTAATATATTCCGCAACCAATAGGATTGACAAATTTGAGACATCTCAAACCTGCTTTAATAAGATTGATGTGCAAAATAGAAAGGAAAGAAAATTGCGTATAGATCTTGACAGCTGCGCAGACTAATTCTATGTACTCAGTAAACATGCTTTTTCCATAAAGAGATTTCCTGAATTTTTAGATATGCAAAATAAGGCTTGAGTGATGTTTTAATTAAGAAAACATAATTCAAGGGCACAGTTTGCTTTTTAACCACTGGATAAAAATGGGTGGAGCATAAGAATCAAGAATTATTGCATGAGAAATCAGTTAACAAATTAATCCAAAACATTTTCTAAAGGACTTGTTTTATAAAGGATGTGGGTGACCTTCAGTAACTTACTCTTATAAGAATTCACTGTGTTGATTATTAAAGCTGTACACTGGTTCTGATATTCCATCACTATGGCTCTGTTCCTCCATGACAGGATCCCCACTTCCCCACCCCTGTACTGTTAACATTTTGGCTGGACAGGGTTTTATTGTGGGACCCAGTACTTCACATTGTGAGGTGTTTTGCAATGGCCTCTATCCAGCTGATGCTGGTCTGCTCTGCCACCAGTTTCAGCATTCAAAGACTGTCCCCAGATACTGCCAAATATCCTCTAAGGAACACAAATCACTCCCAGTCAAGATTTTGCTGTAAATATGTGGTTTCCTATTCTGGGGTTAAGCTACTGTTTTCACAGTTCTCTGGAAAATACTTGGGCTCTCACTGAACAGAATGAGGATATTGTGGCATTCAGATCCAACTGCTCATATAACTGGAATAGAGAGAAGGAAGTAAACACGTTTCAGATGTGGCTAAATAGCATGGCAATTGGCTCAACACACACCAAAACAAGTGCAAAATCAAGAATAATGTTGAGACCTCACAAACGACAATCATAAAAGGGAGTGCCATTGGCCTTCATACAAGGATAATGATTAATAAGAGCACCTTTTGGAATGCTGCTATATTGAAGTCCCACCATTAAATTCAGCAGTATGGCAAGGCTACATGGAAAGCCTTGTCAAGACACTAAAGGCAGGCAGATCATGTTTGGCTGTATGCATTTTACATGTTGTTGTGCATTATGTTACCAGTTTTTAAATGAAACGCCAGTGAGAAAAATACTAAAATGAGATGTTTTAAAGGTGGAGCTAAGCTGCCACCTAGAGAACATAGAGATGACAGCACCCTGGCCAACTACATTTGCTGCATGAAAAGTGCTGTCTTATTAACCAAAACCAGATCAAGTTCAAAATCTCAAAGCACTGTTAAATATTCTAATGTCATAGAATATGAAAACTTTTATCTTAATTTACTTAGTTTTGGAGAGAGTGAACCAACAACCTTTTAAAAATTCAAAATTATTCTGAATGGTCATTGCTAAACAAAAGCAAGGCACCTATACAGAAAACACAGTACTGTTAAAACAAAAAGAAAGCTACAGTCATAATTTTTTTTAAATTTCTAAGTAGAAAATTTGTTATTGAACATAAACTAAAGAATAAGGATGGAGACCAAATGGCAGCCTTTTCAATGCTGATTACCTTTCCTAACAATCATCCTTTCAAATGAAGCCAAATTAGAAGAATAATTAATGGTAACTAAAACCCAACAGAATCATTAGCTGGAGGGAGGGGAATGCTACTTAGGCAACTCAATGAAAGCAAAATATAAGCTACAAGAGAGGAAAAAATCTGGTGGGATTACAAAGGCTAAAAATAACCTGGCTTTGAGCTAAAGCATACAGCTGATCCACAATTTCTGGGAAAATATAAGTCTCTTCTTCTAAATGTAATAGTATAATTGAACACTCATTAAGCTCTCTAGACCATAAACCATTGCCTGGTTAAGGTAGGCATTTGAGAAACCACATGAGCTCTTCTGGGCCATGAGGGTCCCATTTAGTAAATTACTACTTCAATGCACTGAATGATACCCTCGTGGCCTGGTAGTGGATTCCAAAGAGCTAAATTTACGCATTGGGAGAATCTGGTACTCATTAGAAGAGAGTATGCCTGCTCAGATATCCACTTAGATTAGAAATACCATCCTTATCCTAAAGGACAGTACTGAAATCTGGCCTAGAGATTCAAGTGCCAATCATACACCCACATGACCTGGTCTGTATTTGCTTAAGACTTAAAACTTGAAATTTTCACCCTTTTCACTTTGAAATACTTCTTTATCTTATATAAGTTCCCCATGTAATTGTTTGGGCAGTTTTGCAAGAAGAATCATAGGTTTATCCTTCCCAGAGGTATTAAATTTAAAGTGATTTCTAAGAGGCTTATAAGACTGCCCACCATGACCGCATCCCCCTGTACAAGTCAGTTAATAAAATTCAATTGTTTTAGAGGTGAATTTACTGAATTCATTTTTTTTGTCCTATAACGTAAATCAGTACTAGATTTTACTGAGATTTTTACTTGTAAACTTTCTGATTTATCACAGGCTGAAGAAAACCTCAAGGTTTCTTTTGTTCTGAGAATTCTATGTAGGGCCTATGGAAACTGAACCACGTATTTGAACAGCATTCTGCATTTTTTTTTTTTACCTAAAACTGAGCATCTGAGCAAGTAATTTTATGGCCAAAGTCTTGCTTGCACCCACGTAAGACCAGTAATATTTTGCACTTCTCTTTAAAGGCAAGCTTTTTTTTGTGTGTGTGGTACTGGGGATTGAACCCAGTGGCATTCTTTTTCCAATCTATACCCCCAGCCCTATTTTTTATTCTTTATTTTGAAACAGGGTTTCACTAAGTGTGGAAGGCCTCACTAAGTAACTGAGGCTGGCCATGAACCTGTGATCCTCCTGTCTCAGCCTCCCAAATATTGAGATTACAAGCGTGTGCTACCACTCCTGGCTAAAACAAGCTCCTAATCATGACTTCTAGATACATATAAATTTCAAATAATAACTATTTATATCATTCAATTTTATCTTTTGCCTTAAAGCTAAACACTTGTCTAATTTTAGATCTGAAACAGAATCACTTTTTATATGTTGAATTTCTCAATGTACCTTTTGACTGAGATAATATGACATTTTAATGGCCCAAGAAAAGGCCTTAAGTGGGAAAAAATAAATTTTCCAAGTGTTTCAGAAATCTAGGTCAATACTATACAAGAAATCCTTAGTCCAATAAAATCCAAAGAATTTCAGAAAAGGCAGCCCTTATTTATGTTAATATTCTAATTAAAAAGTCAACACTATAACTACCACGTTTAAAAGCATGTCATGAAAACTCATGGAGGAAATAAAAGCATTTGAAAGACTCCCAAACTAGTGAAGAGATTGACATCGAAGGAATTCATGTAGCCGGGTGTGGTGGCGCGTGCTTGTAATCCCAGCATTCGGGAGGCTGAGACCTGGAGGATCGCGGTTCACGGACAGCCTCAGCTACTTAGTGAGGCTCTCTGCAACTCAGTGAGACCCGGTTTCAAAATAAAGAATAAAAAATAGGGCAGGGGGTGTAGCTCAGAGGTCTAATGCCCCTGGGTTCCATCCCCAGACCCGCAAAAAAAAAAAAAAAGAAAGAAAGAATTCATGTATAAAAGCTGGGGGAAATAACTTATATCTGGTGGGCATTTCCTGTGCCTGGCACTACATGGGATGTTTTACATGTGTTCTTTATTCACTTAAGACTCAGACAACTCCCTGTCATGATTAAATGATATGCTCCTATTTGGTGAGTTTCATAAACAGTAACTACCCCCAAGTCCTTGTAGTAATATGGGTTGAGCTGTGGGAGGGAGGACCGAAAGGCTGTCAGATAAGAGAACAGCATGTTCTAGAAGAGATGGAGTATAGCATCCCCCTACAATAGGACTACAGCAGAGGGGCAGGTTTTATTTCTTTGTTTGCTTTGGTGTGAGGATTGAACCCAGGGAGGGATCTACCACTGAACTATACCCCCAGCTTTTTGGGGGCGAGGTGAAGGTATTGGTAATTGAATCTAGAGACATTTTACTTCTGAGCTATACCTCCACACTTCTTTATTTTTTATTTTGAAACACTCTTTTTGGGGGATGAGGGTATTGGGGATTGAACCTAGAGACGTTTCACTTCTGAGTTACACCTCCAGACCTCTTTATTTTATTTTGATATATTTTTATTTAATTTTGAAACAGTGTAGCTAAGTTGCTTGAGTCTCACTAAATTGATAAGGCTGGCCTCAAACTTGTGATCCTCTTGTCTCAGCCGTTCACAACCACATCTGGCGTGTGTGTGTGTGTGTGTGTGTGTGTGTGTGTGTGTGTGTAATTTTTCTTGCTTAACAGAGTCTTGCTAAGTTATCATTACCATTAATCTGCCTCACACCTGATCCTCCTGCCTCAGCCTCTCAAGTACTACCGAGTTCAGGGACAGGGTATATTTTGTGAATCAGAACTGGAATGAAATGTAAAGTTAATGAGAGGGAAAAAAGAAATAGAACCTTTCTTTACAAGAGAGCTAAGCAGATATCCAAGGAATTTAAGTTTATCTTAAGACCTCAAGGTTTGAAGCCACAGACATGAAAGTCCCTGAAGAGTGTTAGTCACAAAAGGAAGATGATCCAATGTGATGTCTACATGATCATTCTGGCTTTTCCGGCAGAATGAACTGGAGAGTAGTAAGAAATTGAGGTTGAGAGGTGCTTTTAGGAGATGACTGCTTTAAGCCAGGAAATAAAGGTAATGATGGCCTAAATCACAGTGGTAGTCGTGGCAATGAAGAGAAATGAAGGCACTTGAGAGATATTTAAAAGTTATCATGCATGAAATTTTTGTTTTAAATTGGATGTAGAATATTAAGAAGCGAGCAGTGTGATGGATAACTCCCTGTGCATTAGCTGGAGAGACTGGATGCTTCTAGTGACACAAAGAAGAATGCAGTGGGGGGAAAATGCACAGGAATAAGAGGAGAAAAATGATGAGCTCAGCTACCAGTGTGCAGATGATGGTATTCCTAGCAAGAAGCTTCCAAGTGCAGGTACCAAGAAAGACTTGAATGTGAGGGTATCAGGTTCAAGCAATATACACAATTGAGGTTACATAAATCAGCATATAAATGGTTTATGGAGGCCATGAAAATAAAAGCAATTCCCTGAAATCCTGTGTAGTTTAAGAACATCTTAAGAGTTCAGGAGACAGCCCAAAAGAACACTGAAATGTTAGTGCCACAACGTGGAGAAAGATACAATAAAAAACCATGGCAAGTGAGGAGGAAAAACACTGGGTTGTTGCACTGGAAGCCAACAGAAGAGAGTTTGTCAGAAAGGAGGATCTGAAGCTGGGTGTGGTGGCGCACGCTTGCAATCCCCTTGCTTGGGAGGCTGAGACAGGAAGATCACGTGGGTTCAAAGCCAGCCTCAGCTACTTAGGCTCTCAGCAACTTAGTGAGACCCTGTTTCCAAATAAAATATAAAATAGGTCTGGGAGTATATCCCGGAGGTAGAAAGCCTCTGGGTTCCACCCTCAGTACCACCCCAAAAAAAAAAAAAGGAGGAGTTGATTAGCAAAGCCAAGTGTCATCCAAGATTGACAACGTTTTGACTGACGTTTTCCCACTGTGTTAATAATGTACATATCTGCTAAATCCAGTTTGGGTCTAGCTGGGAATCCAGAGACTGGAGTGTATTGTCATGAATTCAGTAATGATGATGATAGGTAAGAACAGATTATTGTTGTGTAAGCCCCAATTACAGATGACCTCTTTTAAGGGCTTAGGGTATAAAGAGAAAAAGAGATGTATGGTGATATCTGAAAGATAAAATGTGTTTCAAGTAAGAAATCTTTGGCTTGGTTGGTAATATTTTATATAGCTATAAAAGCTTGGTCATCGTTAGTGAGCAGAAAGATCAGATAGCCAAGGACAAAGGCCATAGTTAGAAAAAGGGGTTGGTCGATAGTGCAGTATAATAATTGTATGTATCACCTTGACTGGGCCACGGATTCTCAGATATTTAGTCAAACATTATTCTGGGTATTTCTGTGAAGCTGTTCTTAGGTGAAGTTAACATTTAACATCTGAGTAAAGCAGATCCTCCCTATGTAATGTGAGTGGGCCTCATCCAGTCAAGTGGAGGCCTGAATAGAACATCAAGGCTAATCTACCCCTGAGGAAGAGAGACCTCCTCCTGCCTGACTACCTTCTAAACTGGGGCATCAGTGTTTCCCTGCCTCTGGGCTCACACTGAACACTGGCTCTTTCTGTGTCAGGCTTGCCAGCCTCCCAACTGGAACTGGGCTGTCAGTGCTCCTGGGGCCCAGCTTGCAGATTCACTCTGCAGAGCCTGTGACTTGGCAGCCTCCATAGTCCTGTAAGCCAAGTCCTTGTAGCAAACTTTTTCTATGTATGCATATCCTATTTGTCCTGTTTCTCTGTAGAACCCCAATATAAGCAATAAATGGCAAAATGTGGTCACTAAGCCAGCAGCAGCAGCAGCAATCGGGAACTTGCTAGAAATGCAAATAAAACCATATACAAATATGAAATTATCAATAACAATCTCAGTATCATGTATGGAGAAAGGGAGGGAGTGGGAAAGAGTCCAGAGAAAAACATACCAAGTGATTTGTGCATGTATGTTCCTATCACTCTGAACCTCATTATGATATATAATTACCACGCATCAATAAAAGCATTTTCAAAACACAAAAAAAGGCAAATTTTCTGACCCACACAGACCAACCATATCAGAACCTTTGTGGATGGGCTCAGAGATCTGAGTTTTAGAAAGCTACCTGCAACTCTTTCTCATGGTCATGTAAGCTTGAGAACCAATAGAGGGGTGAAGTCCCTCTGCAGATGGGCAGGGTTGAGAGAATATAGGTAAAGGGCTGGACTTGTGTAGGAGGAGATACCTGTTCCTTTAGAGAGGTGGCCAAGAAGGGAAGGAATGGGCCTGGTAAATTAAGGTCTGTTTGAGACTTGGTGATAGAAATTAGAGACAATTCTTTCCCTGGCTTCTATTTTTGCTGAGAGAGGAAAAAAAAAACCAACATGATTTTAAAAGAGAAATCAAGGAGTTGGTGGGTACAGAAACTTGGGAAATTTTGAGGGAAAAGTTGTGAAATAACCACTGCAAGAGTAGGGCCCACTGAGATCAAGGGTAGCCACACCACACCACACCAGCCAGTTTTAAGAGTTGCCTAGGTGTGGTCAGTTGTCCACAGTACACAGGTAAAGATGAAGTTGGATTCATCCAGGATTGGGATTTTGACAGATCAATAGAAGGGCAATGTAAAGGAAGAATGGATAATAAGAAAAAGTCAGGAGAACAGAATCATCCATTGAGTCCAAACAGGATAAGGAGAGAGGTAAAGAAAATAGGGGCTGGAGAAACAAAAGCAGGAAAACCAAGGGCTTTCAGTAAGATTTTCACCAGTCCTCCTCCATTTAGTGGCAGGATTACTGCCCCAAAGCAAAGCATTCAAATGGCTTTAAGTACAATGGGGTAATAGGGAAAGGGGTTGATTCTAGTTAGAGGATAGCTGAGAAATCTCGGACAATAGATAGAACACAAGCCATTTAGGGACTGTCATCACCCAAGCTTGGATAGATCTAATGGCACACCATCTGAATGGAGTGAATCTAAAAGCAGAAAATATTCCTCCCAGGAAGTCAAGGGTTTCTTTTTTCTTTTTTTTTTTTTTTTTTTTTTTTTTTTTTTTTTTTTTTTTGGTGGCACTGGGGTTCCTGGAAGCCCTTCTACCTCCAGGCTACACTCCCAGACCTATTTTATATTTTTGAAACAGGGTCTCTTAAGCCAGCGTGGCTGGCTTCGAACCTACACGATCCTCCTGTCTCTGCCTCCCAAGCGCGGGGATTACAAGCGTGCACCACCATACCCGGCAAGGGTTTCTATTTTAAGGGGGGTGGAGAGAGCACAGGAGAGGGTAAAGAATACTAACGGAAAAGGCCATGGTGAATTAAAAGATGAAAATGTATACTACATTTATATTGGGGGAGCTTTGTGTTCTGCTCTGCATGCTAGAAAGCTAAGCGGGGCTTTTGACAAGCAGAACAATAGCATCTTTGCGACCTATACTTTCCCATCAACATATCTGTAATGATGGGGAAGGTTGTTTGAACTATTTAACTCGCTGACAGACTAAAAGTATTCCTAGAAGTCATTCTCCAAAATTAAATTTAGTACAAGAGCTAGTGTTCCATCATTAAAAATGAGTATTCCTGATATGAAGTCTGTATGTCTAAATATTAAAGTCTGTATGTACAAATGGACCAAAACAAGAACAGAAAATAAACAGCTTACAAAACAAATGTAATTAACTGACAAAAAGAAAAAAATTCAAAGGAAAAAACACAAGACCTTTCAGCTATTGATGTTCGTCATTAGCAATGACATGATGAGATGATTCATCTTATTAGAACTGGGTAAAGTGGTATAGTCTTCACAGAAAACAGTCTGACAATATATCAAAAACAATGCTGAAGGTGGTTATTTTTTAACTAGTCTTTCTACTTCTAAAACTAAATTATAAGAAAATCATCAATGGGCCAGAAATGTAGCTCAGTGGTAGAGCAAATGACTAGCAGGTGTAAGGTCTTGGGTTCAATCCCCATCTTTGCAAAAAATATATATATATTGAAAATATATAAAAAGGAAATCATCAAAATGGACATAAATATGCACAAAATTATAACAATACTTATAAAATTTAATATAATATCCAATAACAAGAGAGTGCTAAGTCATTTTTAAAACATATGATGAAATATTATTCAGCCTTTATGAATGGTATTTACAGAAAGTATATAAAGATGTAAAACATATCAGCAGAAAACAGATAAAAGCATGCAAGATGCAGAATATGTGCAGTATAATCTCAACTATGCCAAGTATATAAAATCTGTGTGTATGTATTCAAAGATGTTAGAAGAAAATGGACTAACATCTTAACAGCCGTTATCCCTACATTTAGGGTTTAAATATGATTAGCTTCTTCAGGTTTGCCATCTCTTATAAAGTGTTACAAAAAGAACTTAATCTATGCATAATTAGAAAATAAAAGAAAACTTTGTGTTAAATTAGTATTTCTGACAAAATGGAATCCACCTTAGGATAAATAAAGCCTCGTTCTTTGTTGCCAACAAGTAATTTTATTTCTATAAAAATCCATTTGAATCTTATCCTTCCCTTAAAAACTGATCTAAGCAGTCCTTAATTATCTTGTAGTGTGGGGGGAAGGGAAGTAGCTCTCACTGTCTCAAGCATACAGTATCTACATACTGTAAATAGATATCAAATTATGAATCTATCTTCTCCCTGAATTCCTCTGTGCCAATGTTAAGGCCATTTCCCCATAACACGTTCTTTTTCTCCCCCTTTTCCCAAGTCTTTGTCATAACCAAAAAATACTCAAACTATAACTATATCCGGAAAAGACATATATCTAAGCCTGAAATTTTAGCAGTTCTTTGCCACCAGACATGAGTCACAAATAGGCTAAAAAACAAAACAAAAGGAAAAAACAGCTAGAATAGCCAGAGCCATTTTCACCACTGACAAATGAGAGAAGTTTTCATTCTATAGACTAGAAGGGTCTTAACATTATATAAACTCCTGCTTTCAGGTATGATGAATTGAATGTCTTTCTTGTTTTATGATTCCCACTTTGATCATATCCCCCCCCTTGGGGGTGTTAGTTTTCAACACGTAAAATTTAAGAGAGTAAAAATTTTTTAAAAACCCAGCCTTCTTGTCATGTACTTTGATGCCTTAAATCAGGCTTAATGGATGGGAAGAATGTTTGAAATAGTCCTGATGGAGGATATTCAGAGATTCCTCTTGCTTCCTCCTGTGAGCAAGGTTTTCAGTTATCCTTCTAGGAATAAACTGGTAGAGATATGAGCTTGTTTAGAAAGAAATAGGGATTAAATACTATTATCTACTGCTTTTTTTCAGAAAAGCAATCCTCTTTGTGATCATGCTCTGTCTCTATCATCCTACAGAAATTTATAGATGCTCTCAGTTTCTGCCATTATTATCTTTAACAAAAAGGAATGATAATATTATGCTTTGGTTTTTAATAATTCATAAAGGTCTCATGATATGTTTTAGGACATTTCCAACTTCTTTCTCAGCATGTGCTTTGAACATGCTATTTAAATATTTCTCTTTAAATGTTTTATCTTGCTGCTTCTCTCTATTTAAAGTTCACCCAGAAAATCTTGCCAGCAATTATCCCATGACTGTGGTATTTCACTTGCTTAAACAGAAACCATATAGGCAAATAATAGCTGTTTTTCACTCCACATAGCTGGTCATACAGCAGATGCTGGCATCATTTGTAATTTTCAGCTACAGACCCTAGATGAAACCACCCATTAATATGATTTTCATATATATCCTTAATATCTTTAATTGACTGCACAAGTTCTGACTGTTTAAAAACAAATCTGATTTGTTTGTGTGGTTTCTGGAATCAAGGCTTTAAGGTGAGCATATGATGTGGCTAATTCTACCTCTAACAGCATCACACAAGAGTGAAAAGCAATTCCCTCCTGCAAAGATTTTATCAGGAAGCTTTAAGTTAAATAAAATTAGGATTGCCGGGCGTGGTGGCGCACGCTTGTAATCCCCGCGCTTGGGAGGCAGAGACAGGAGGATCGCGCAGGTTCGAAGCCAGCCGCGTGCGCTGGCTTAGGAGACCCTGTTTCCAAAATGAAAAAATGTAAAAAATAGGTCTGGGAGTGTAGCCTGGAGGTAGAAGGGCTTCCAGGAACCCCAGTACCACCAAAAAAAAAAAAATTAGGATTAAAACAACCATATACTCTCAAATGAAATAAATCACAGGAGAGCTGAGACCTAGAAATCAAAAATGTGCATTACAATAAGGAATTTTTGTAACTTGGAAGAAAGACATGAAAAAAAAGAAAGTAATAGAAATTATGCTGGGATAGAGTGAAGAAAGAAAATCACAGATCAATTAAGTTGTTTTACATCAGCTATTTGTTTTTAATACTTTAAAAATGCTTTGAAAAGTGCAATACCTTTTTTATTTGACAAATACTATTGGATGCCTCCCCATTAGAGTTCTTCAGAACCCCAGAGTGTAAGATATTTCTAAACTTGATTGTAATGTTAACTGCAATGTGTTTGTTCCTTTTCATGTTTTAACAGAGCAAACTCAGATGTGACAAAAGTCAAAACCTAGGTCTCCATCAACAGATGAATGAATTGCAAAATTATGGAAAATACACACAGTGGAATTTTACTCGGCTATAAAGAAGAACAAAGTCGTGTCATTTACAAGAAGATGGAAAGACCTGGAGAACATTATGTCAAGTGAAATCAGCCATGCACAGAAAAAGAAGGGACATATATTTTCTCTAATATGCTCAAACCAGAGGGAATACCAGAGGAACTCCAGAAAATGGAGGGGAAACCTCAGCAAAGCTAGAATGGAAGGGTAGGAGAGGAAGTAGGATGAGGTTGATTAATGGAGGAGCTACATTCAAATACGTGTAAAAGTATAAATGTAGCATGGTTAGCCTGGACACTCATTGTTAAGAGGGGATGAAGGAGAAGTGAGGTTGGGGGTAGAGGGCACTAAACACAGTCTGAATGCATGCCATTTTCAATATGATCCACATAAAAATTTTAAAAATTGAAAAAAAAAAAGCCAAACACATAAACAGAGACTCATCCTGTGCACTCAAATCAGCCATCAGGGACCATTTCAATGATAAACACCCAAGTGAAGAAGACAGAAGAATCGCAAAAACGTACTAGCATACTAAAGATTCATTCAGAATGTACGTATGCAGCTACTCCATAGATGTCAGTATACCATTCGATGTATAGTATTGAATAAAATGAACAAAAGCCCCTGACTCTATAGAAGTTGCATTTTGTGTGAGAGACACAATTGATACAGAGTGGTTAGCACTTAGAAGAAAATAAACAAGGAAGAAAGAATGTCTTATGTAGTCCCCAAATATGGATACCAATATTATACTGTTCCCTTACATACAGCTGCTTCTCCCTTTAAGAGACAAGGTTTGTTTTCTCTCTCCTTGAATCCAGGTTGGCCTGCTGACTTGCTTTAACTAACAGAATAAGTGGAATTTACATGAGCTCTTGCCCTAGCCCTCAAGAGAACTGGGCAGTTTCCACTTTGATCTACTGGGAACCCACATGTTTATATGCTAATGAAGTCTGAACTATTGTTCTGTAGAGAAGGCCCACTTGGAAAGGCTGTGTCATGAAACCAGGATGGAGAAAATGATGGAGGGGTAGAGAGGAGTCAATCTCTGCCTTCCCACCTGCATGACACAGACACACATGAGATCCTACCACAGGGAAAGAATGAAAGCCCAGCAAACCCAGAAAAGAGTGAGAAGTAAGTCATTTTAAGACATTATATTTAGGAGATTTTTAAATAACATAATAGATAACTAAAATATCAGGAGAAAAAAAGAAAACAGAACTGTTATGGTGCAGATGGGTTGGAAAAGAATTTCCAAGACAGTAAAGCTACAGATAGAGATTTATTTATGGAAGCAACAAATACACATTCAAGAGAGAAAGTGGGCCATCTCCAGAGAGAGCATGGCTCTCCTTTTATGGGAAACATAAATGGTGAGCAGGTGAGGGGTGGTGTCAGGCTAAAGAAGCTGATTCCTTTGATGGTGGAGCACAAATGGTAGTGGTGGTCTGGTTCTTCTTAGAATCCTCATCTGGTTGATGGATAGTACCTGGGCTATACTCTTATCATGGGGTTTTGAATATCTTTCTCTAGGATTCTTTTGATCAACCTAAAACCATAATCTGTAAGCTAACAAACTATATAGGTACTAATTAACAGGACTTATAGTACTCCAAGACTTATTAGGCCTTTTAAGAATTCAGGCCTGGGGAAAAACAGGCCTTCAAAATTATTTGAAGCTACAGACCCTCTTTTCTTTCTTGCTTCTCTCCTTTCTCCCTATTTCTTTTATTTCTTTTACACTACCTTATTCCCACCTGCCTTGATCCATGATGCAAATTTCCCTTTTTTCATACCTAGGCAAGGTATCATAAAAACATTAGAAGTTACACAAGTGAAGAAGTACAATATAAGAATGAAATTTTTCATGTCTTATTTAAGGAGAGAACAAGAAGGAAAGACTTACATTAGCATAAGGCAAGAAACAGTTGCATTAGGACGGAAACAATTAAGGTAAGCAGAATAAGTCCTATTGGTTACAGATGAGGAATATGCTATATTTCTAAACTAGAAGTCAAAAGGCAAAGAATGATCTCACTGAATTATTTATAGATCCTTAAACCTGAATAACCACCACTAATGAGTCACATGTGAGAACTGAACCCTATAACCTCAGCCATACCTAGAGCTTATCTAGCTGGTAAGAATTCATACATCAAGCCTAACGCTTGATGAGATGCAGAGGGTCTTGGCAAGGCATAGTGAATATACTTTGCAGGTGAGAGAGATGTAAATAATAAGGATATGAACCAATGTAATAGTGTGCCCAGTTTGGCTCTTGGCCTTATGTTATTTATAGGGTTAAGTTCTCATGTGTGACTCTTTAGTGGTGGTTATTCAGGCTCGGTCAGTACAAAGCCTTGGGGCCTGTGTTCTTGAAACACTCTCACTTAGAAGCCAGTCTCTATGGTTTAAGCAAGTGCTGGATTTTCCACTGGAGAGAAAGCCTTATGGAGAGACTCCAGAGGGTGAGCCACCACATAGGGAGAGGAAGACCATGTGGAAGAAAACCCAGACATACCAGCAGAACTCCCAGCTGAATACAGTCATCCCCAGATGAGGAAGAAGTGCCCACTCAACCTGCAAGATTGTCATGAATAGCAAGTCACTGTCATTTAAATCACTAATTTTTAGGGTGGTTGGTGATGCAATGATAGATAGACCTCTAAAACAGGACTAGTAAGAAGACCTGATTGAGAAGAAGACTTCAGAAGCTTGAGAAAGAAGCCATGTGAATATCAATAAATAAACCAGGAAGCCATGTAGATAGATATCTGGAGAATAGCATTCCAGACTGATGGGAAAGGCAAATGGAAAGACTAAAATGGGATTAGTCTTTCTGGATTACCTGAGGCACTTAGGAATGGTGGCGAGAACACGATGAGAGGAAGAGAGAGCAGCAGACAGGGACTGCATCTGCCCAGGTTTGTAGGTCATGGACAGACTGGAATTGAATCCAGAGTAATGGAGATCAGTATGCATTCATCAAGCCATTTAATAAATATTTTCTCAGCCTGAGTGTACCCCAGATTCATGGTGCTGGGCATTCAACCATAACAGGGACATCACACAGCTGTGAGGTGAAGGAACAAAAGGATGGATGGAGGTTCCTTCCTCCAGGACCTTTCTTTGCTTTCTTTAAAGTCTCTCTTCAGGGCCATTTGCTTTGAATTTACATCAGGGTACATAATACCTGCAAAAGAAAGCTCAGTCCCTTTAATGCAATTTAATTTCCTAAAAGCTTTTTTCCATACAAATCAGGGCACGCCATAAGCTATGTACATGCCTTCTCAGAAGCTCTTGCAAGACTCCTGCATTCTGTGCTCTATGCCTGTGTCAATATATTTACAGAAAAACACTCTGTCAAATTTAAAAAGTATCTCTTCAGAAAGACACTATGTACTTCCCAAAGGGTACTTTACAAATATAGTACTTTACAGATTGCAGTGAGGTTTCAGAGCAATTGACTCACCACCTGCATCATAGTCTCACAACCAGACTCAATGACTACGATGACAAAGAGAGCTAACATTATCATCACTTTAAATAAAAGTTCGCAAAGCACTCTTTCTTAACAGTGGTGCCAGCCACACACATCAAAGCATTTTTGGCACGGGATGATGACAGAATCACCAGCGGGCTCTCATCAGGTCTTGCCAAGAGTAGCTCCTGAAGGAAAACAGGGAGACTTAGGGAAGAGGGAGGGACAAACTATCTTCCTGCAGCTGGTCACCCTATTAGCTCCTAAATATTAACCTTCAGGTGGCAAGCAGCCCCAACTATTTCTGGTAACAAAAATATTTTGCTGTTTTAGAACAGATCATGGTTCAGCTAACTGGCTTCTCTCAGCAACACAGCAAATGGTCTTCTTCATCTTATATTATTTATTATGTTCTAGTTAATTCACAAAATTTTAATTTTCAGCTACCTGACATCAGCTTGACTGACCCTTGGTTTCCTGCCACCAGCTCTTATTTTTGTGAGTTAAGGGCCATATGAAATAGATTTTATTTATTGACTTATTTTTTGTGGTACTGGGTTTCCTGGAAGCCCTTCTACCTCCGGGCTACACTCCCAGACCTATTTTATGCTTTTTATTTGGAAACAGGGTCTCTTAAGTCAGCGTGGCTGGCTTCAAACCTGTGTGATCCTCCTGTCTCTGCCTCCTAAGCGCAGGGATTACAAGTGTGCGCCACCACGCCCGGCATGGAATAGATTTTAAAGTCTAAAAATAAATTTATTATATCTACTAATATTTTACCCTGTGTGTCTTAAGTCATTATTCTATTAGATGTCTTAGTTTCTATTTTAAATTATTCACTCTCAAAGACCCATAGCCTAACTTCTCTTGAGATATTATCATGGCTTAAGACACATGACAAGGCATCTCCTACTCTACGACACAATTTCAGTCTCTGTGTATCCCTTTGGCCCTTTTTCCTTTGCCTAGCTCTCTCTCTCTCCTCTAGGGGCTAAGCCAATGCTTCTCTGCATGAGTCTCTTGGCTCTCCAGAATCAGATCACTTGGTGTCAAAACTCAGGTCCTAAGGCTCTATCCAAAATGTATTAACCTGGAGTTTCTGGGTATATAACTACGGATTTCTGACAAACATCCTAATTTGATTTGGGATGTCCCAGATATTTGAAGAGCCCTGCTCCACATAGTGATCTGTTGGACCTGTGAGAATCTGATACACACTGCCATCTGTCAGCCCAGGAAAACGTACAGAAGCACCAGGTTTTGTACATTCTGTCCCGAGGAGTTCACAGGCGCCCTGGCACCTATCAGTGAAGATGTATCCCAGGGTATCTGAACCATATCAGAACCTCTTTTATAGTCACCTTCTCTTTGAGCTTTCCAAGGGAATCAGTGTGGGAAAGGTGTGAGCACACCCATACTCTGCTCCATGAGGAGCATCATTGACAATTTATGTCTTTTATCTCAACCTCAGAATGAAGTATGTTTCCTCTTATCTAATTCACACAAGTACTGTGAAGCTGAAATTGCTTTAGGAGCTTCAGAAGAAAGGCACCATATAAATGCAAATAAGAGGAGATTTGATAAAAAGAATCATCATATCCAGGTGCACAAAGGCTGCCCCATCTAAATGAGCAGCTTGAGGTTTCACGGCTATTGTCACACTGCCTGTCAGAGAATGAAGACCATGGAGTAAGTCTTCTAGAATTATTCTGTTGAAACTGCAAGCACATTTTTTTCTCCTGCTGTCATGTAACAGAACCCTAGAAAAATTGAAGAAGATTCCAGAGACCCTAAGTCCTACAGGCTCACCATTGCCACCCTAGAAGATACAGGGGTGATGTCTCTGATGAGGAAGTGCCCTCCAGCTTCCCATTTGACCTTAGCAAAGAATCTCTCTTTCTTTCTCTCTCTTTCTCTTCTCTCTCTCCCTCTCTCTCTCCTCCCTTGTGGAAAGATGCCTTTTTTACCACTCAGCTCAGATGTCCATCCACATGTTACACATCCTGGCATCTGCCATTTTACCTGTTCAGATTAGCATCCTTACCATGCATCCTGCTCCATCTTTTTGTAACCAGGGCAACCATGCTGGTGATGAGCCTAAGAAAACACTGATTAACTAATTCTACACAAAAATCATAAATAATTAAGAGAATGTGCATTTTTATAGATATTGCTGCTATTTGAATGGTACGTCAGCAAGTATTCCTAGACTTCCTCTAAAATTTTCTCTGAAATCGCTTATGTTTTAGCTACTAAAGTTGATCACAATATCATGGGCAAAGGGATTATTCCATGAAGGATCTAAACCAGCCCCCAGTAGGAGAAAAAGGGAAACACAACTGAGGATGGGTGGGGACATTGGCTTATGTGACAGAAAAGAATTTCAGCACAGACCAGTTACAGACATAGACAGAGATTTATTTAAGAAAACAAGAAATACACCTTTAAGGGAGGCTGCAGGCCAACTCCAGAATGAGAGAGGATAGCCAGGTGTGATGGTGCCTTTCCTGAAATCCTAGTATTTGGGAGGGTGGAACAGGAGGATCACAAATATGATGCCAGCCTCAGCAACTTAGTAAGACCCTATTTCAAAATAAAATATAAAATCGGGCTATGGGTATACCTCAAGAACACTCCTGAGTGAAAAGAAAAAAAAGTGACAGAGGTTTAGAAAGACCCTCTGCAACTTAGCAAGACCCTGTTTCAAAGTTAAAAAAATAAGCCAGGCATGGTGGCTCACACCTGTAATGCCAATAGTTGGAAGACTAAGACAGAAGTGCAAGGTGCAGTGCCAGCCTCAGCAACCTACCAAGACTCTCAACAACCTAGCAAGACCCTATTTCAAAAACATGAAATATAAGCTGGACATGGTAGTGCATGCTTATGATCCCAGCATTTAGGAGGCTGAGACAGAAGGATCACATTTGCAGAAAGCCTCAGCTACTTAGTGAGGCCCTTTCCAACTCAGTGAGACCCTATTTCAAAATAAAGAATAAAAAAAATACAGCTTGGGATGTAGCTTGGAGGTAGATGCCCCTGAGTTCCATTCCCAGTACCACACAAAAAAATGCTAAATATTTAAAAAGCGGGGTGGAGATGGGAGGCTGAGAGCATAGGGTATAGCTCAGAATTTGAATGCCCCTGAATTCAATCCCTAGTACCACAACAAATTAATTAATTAGTTAATTAATTAATTGATATCTGAGGTAAAATGCCTTCAGGTTCAATACTCAGTACTAAATTAATAAATAAACAAACAACAAAAAATGAAAAGAGGGAGGTACTAGAGTGTAGTTCAAAGGTAAAATGTCCCTGGGTTCAATGCCCAGTATCAAAACAACAAAAAAGAAGCATCTTTTAGGGTTCACAGCTCTTTTTTCATAGGAGTCTTTTGTGATGTATAGGTAGGAGGAGGTATGTGAGGATGACATCAGTCCAGCAGCCACAAGATGATTTGGGATGTTTCAGTCATCTTTGGGTTCCTGATGGGGCCTTCACCATCTTCTCAATAGGGATCTCTCTTGTTAAAACTCAATGGCAGCTAACAATGCCTCAGATGTCTGTTTCTTTTAAACCATTTATAGGTGAAATGACTAGCTGTGCCCAAGGAGCTTACTCTTTTACGTGACCTCTATTTTCTGACCAACAGCTACTTCTCCTGCTGAACCATTCCTAGGTTTCATAGTTAGCAGTCTAAGGTGTTCTTAAGTCATTTCCTGGCATAGTATTGGACCACCTTTCTAGATTTCTTTGTACAGTCTCTGTTGTTTGATCAATAAACACCTCTTTGATTATAGTCAGCAGTATCTGGGTAATTACCAAGGACTTGTAAATCTCCCAGAAACCTGGGACTAATCGACCTGGATAAGGAGTAAGGGCTTTGGGGAATTTTGCCCTAGGCTTCCATATCAAAATGACATGTCCCATATTCTTCCTTCATGTCTTCTTTCTACCTATTTCTTTTATTTCTTGTATCCTACCTCAATAGCACTTCTTTCTGGGTTGCTACTAATTGAAGGAACAGTTGGATACAATGCTTTTATAGCAAATAAGTGAGTGGCCAAGGGATTGGATTTTGGATGACATCTTCCTAATTCTTTATAAAACATAAACAAAACTCGTGGAGAATAATTAAGGACAGCAAAGTTACCACCTCTTCAGAACAGTAACCTCTGCCTAGCTTTTGTACCTGAGCTCCAGAATCCACACATTAGATCTTCAACAACAGAAGACTCATAGTCTATCACCTGAGGCAGCCAAGACCTTATCTTCCTTGATATGCATATTATTATTTTAGCAATTAGTGTCTTTTTTAGGTCATGTATTAATTTTCCACTTGTTTGAAGAGACAGGCAGTTGGGATTGTTCATTTCACTTTTTATCAAACCCATAAAAATAAACAATTCTCACAGACTTAGAGGAAATTGATCAAATACCAAAACCAAAACTTAATACAAAAACTATACAATGGGAGATGGCAGTGAAGGCCCATGCTTTTGAGTAGAGCTTTTGGATGCCATTAAGCCAAACCAATATAATAGCATCTTTCTTACCACAACTCTCTATAGGAAGGAACACAAAATCAAGTCAAACATCCTGTGAAGCCTAACACCAAGCCCCAAGTTTATTTGTTTGTTTGGGGATTTTCATGTTTGTTTGTTTTTGTTTGTTTGTTTGGGTATGGTATTAGGGATTGAACCCAAGAGCATTTTACCAATGAATTACATCCCCAACCCTTTTTATTTTGAAATAGAGTCTGGCTAAGTTGCTGAGGCTGGCATTGAACCTGTGATACTCCTGTCTCAGAATCCCAACCATTGGGATTACATGGGCCATCATACCCAGCTCCATATCCCAGTCTTAAATGCCCTTGTGTATAGTTAAGGGGCTTTTAAGGAGAGAAAAAAATAACAATTAAAACTGGTGATCACTTTATATCTTTAACCTGTTTCTGCCATGTTAGGCAAAATTTCCAAATATTCTAGCATATGTCAAAACCAAAAGTCTTATAACCACAGCAGGACATACTGTCAAAAGAAATAAGCTAAATATTCCAACTTTTCTTGCACTTCAGATCACAAACTTTGAACCCACAAAGCTTTCATGATATATCACTAAGTGGAAAGATTCACAGAGCTAAAAGAGTTGTAGTTTTTTAGTCAAATGGAATACAGTTAATATAGATAAAACTGGAAACCATATAAAAAAATCTCCATTCTACTGGTTATATTAATAGAATTCTTCCACTGAAGTACCAAAGAAAATAATACATCTGCATAACACATTTGAAGCAGATGTTAGAACTTTCTTTGAAATTGCTTGTTATCTTGCCTTTTTAAATAACAGATTCCTGCCACCAATGGCTGTGCTATTTCACGATGAGGACAGAAAAGTCCTACTCATGATAGAACTATTGTATCACCAGCTTTCATGTTCAGAAATCTCTCTAATGCTGCTGTCCGTGCATGAAAATGAGGCTAAAACACGGAGCAGCAATTTCTTCTCCACTTGATGCATGTTAAGTCCATTTTTCATCAACAGCTCTTGGAAGAACCTTGTCGCTGACTGCAGCTCCACTTTTTCTCATCAGAGTCTGATGGATGTTTTTGCTCAAAATAAGCCGCCCTTCGCTGATTGCTGCAGGCTGCTCAGTCTGTCAATTGTGAAAATATCACATTTCCCAGCTAGGCCACATTGCTTATTGTAATCAGAATCAGATGCAAACATCCATTCCAGCGATACCGCAGCCCTCATCTCTATTTGCTCAACTGCCGTGTTCATTTTGGTTGTAAGGTGTCCTCAGAACAAAAATGTCATGGGTTAGAGAGCAAATCCTTCACCCGAGTTGAGTTAAAATCTTTCTATCAGGAACAAGCCTCTCAATTCTCTTGAAAGATGTTCAGAAGAAAGGTGAGTTTTCTTTTAAAATATAACTGGGTAGAATCTACCATTTTTTATGAGAATGCAGAAAACTACAGACTCAAGATTTAAATCCATAACAGCAGCTCTGAATGTCAAAAGTTTAAAGTTTGTCAATCAAAGAGATGTCAGTTAAAAGCATGCATAAGCATGTTTATGTATGTTGTACACCATTGAGAATGAAGTGGTTTAACTGAAAGACTCTGCACTACCTCCTAAGTACTGCTGCTAGCAGAGGGCATGTAGAGTTTGCTGAAGTTATTTAAAAATAACTTACATTATATTCACCTATATGTGCATCTCCTATTTTAAGCTCCTATTTTAAAGATGAAGTGATTTTTTTTACTGAAAAGAGGGGTGAGCATTTTTATCAGTTAGGACTAGATTCAGCCTATAAAAGAAGAATCCAAAAAGGGAATAGCACTAATTCTTAGAAGAGAAAAAGAGTTCGTGCCTCATTCATGTAAGAAACCTAGAGGAAAGCAATCCAGAACAGGAATGATCTGTCACAGCATCATCTCATTTTCAAGCTCTCGACTTTCTTCCTTCATCCTGTTCAGTGAGTTTCATTCTCAAACAGCATCTTATGGTTTGGGTGGTGGCTACAGATCCAGCCATTGCTTCTACATTGCAGAAAGCAAAACAAAAGAAGCAAGCAAGAACGCCTCATTATTTCCATTTAAAGAGATTTCCAAGCAATCCCACATGACTTTTCTTATAGGTGAGAACTTTTCACCTGGCTATACCAAGTTGCATTGGAAAGATGTAAAAAATAACCAAAGCCACAACATTTCAGGTAAAAACTTGAGGTTTTCTTAATAAGGCAAAAGGAACAATGTGTATTTATTAGAAAACTAGTGATACCCATAACAGCACTAACACCTCACTGCCATTCCTGCCTAAAGATATTTTTAAATGACCTTGGACAAGTCACTTAAATTTCTATGGGCTTCAGTTCCCTCAAAGCATAAAGTAATGCATATATTAAATAGCCCAATTTAGCCAATGTGTACATATTATTATACACAATATACATACATGTTCTAGTCAGCATTCTCTCAGCCATAATCTAAAGATCTGACCATGTAATTTAGAGAAAAGATGGTTAATTTGTTTATGGTTTCAGATTCAGTCCATGTGATGCCAGGGACCTAGGCTCTCAGAGCATGGCATCAGGAAACACAGAGAGGGAAAACACATGGCTATGGTCTTCATATCATGGAAGCAGGAAGAAAGAGAGAAAGCAGGAAGAGGTGGAGCTATTTATTTAATTCCCAAGGCTGCACCCTCAGCAGCCTACCTCCAGCCATACCCTACTGGCCTGGGTGAATACCCAGGTGACTGCTGGGATTACAACCATCATGACTCAATTATATCAGCTCCAAATATTAGTAAATGAGCTCTTTATATCTAACAATATATGAAATATAAACATCATGTGTATTCTAAATACAAGTTTGTTAAGTAAAAAAATTTTTTTTAATTTCTCATCCCAGCCGAGCCTGGTGGTACATACTTGTAATCTCAGTACTTGGGAAACTGAGATAGGAGGATTGCAGGTTTATGGCCAGCCTCAGCTATGTAGTAAGTCCCCTAGGTTCAATCCCCAGTATTGCAAAAAATAAAGATAAAAAATAAAATTCCTCATCTCTAAAATATCTACTTGTGTGATTTTAACTTAAATAAGATGGCATGTATACAGGCCCTAGGGAATGTAGGTTCTCAGTAGAAAACAACCTTCTACATATATACAAAAGCCAAACTGGATCCACTCTATCACTTTGGAGCCAGTAATTGGGACTTTGTTCCCTCCTTCACACTGAGCGAGCTATCCTGACACCTGACCCAAGGCTGGCTTCTCTCATTTCTTTTGCAGAACTCCATATTCCAGCCTGAGCCACAGAAGCCTCATCAAGCTTGCTACCTAGCCCCACAGAGGATGTGGCAACCTGGAGGTGGGTTGTATAGGAATTACTGGAGAGATGAAAAAGGGAAGCATAAAGAGGCATGCAGAAAATTTGGAAGAAACATTTCCTAGTTGTTTCTTTCAAACATACTAAACTTTCCCTTCCAAGGATACCAATCCTTCCAGGTTTCTAGCAGTTGCTACTGTCTGTATATCAGAGTGTTTCTGGTTACCCATACTTGTTTTATTCCTCAAAGCATTCCTTTTGCAGGACAGTGAGAGTTTCAATGGCTCATGACAACCAATCACCACCACAGACCAAACACTGCACATTATAGGTCTTCCACATAGTTCTGCCTGTTTTAGCAGCAGGTCATGGGGTTGCTGACCAACTATAGCTACTGTGGCCCTGGAAGCAGATGTTGAGATGGAGTTTGGAATGTGAGATGCTTATGCAGGATAAACACCTATAAACAGAAAGCAAGGTTGGGCAGAAGGAGAAAGTAAATTAGAATACAAACTCCACAGAGCTGGCAAAGGGTTCTGGAGCAAGTATGGTCTAACAGAATACCCAACTTGGGCCGGGCAGGGTGGCTCATGCTTGTAATCCAAGTACATGAAAGGCTAAGACAGGAGGATCACAGATTCAAGACCAGCCTCAGCAACTTAGTGTAGCCCTCCACATTAGTGAGACCCTGTTTCCAAATAAAAAATAAAATAGGGCTGGGAATGCAGCTCAGAGATAGAATAACCCTGGATCAATCCCTAGTACTATAAATTAATAATGATGATAATAATAATCATCATCTGTCTTAGGGCTAAAATGGCCTGGTCTTCCTAGCTTGTCATCTCATGATCTCATATAATCAGCAGCCATGAGCTGACAGCCTCAGCTGAGGCCCACCTGAAGGAGTAGAGAGCCTGGAGCTGCCTAACTGCTCCTGGCTCAGTTAGCAAGATCTCCTGCACGTAGATAGAATACCAGACCTACCCAACCAACACAGAAAGTAGTGTCAAACCATGTTAGAATGACAGTGTTTCCTGGGCTCTGTTGCTCATATACTAATTTCTTATCACAAGTGGAATTGACACAAAAATCACTGTACTTCAGTCCTCAGCTCACACCGGGCAGAATCACTGCTTAATTGATAGCAGCTTGACGTGTTCTATAAACAACTCAATTAAAATCAGGAAGATTGGAAAGTCAGGCTTACTTGATCAGCCTTCATGGTGTAAAGATCAATGTATATAAACAAGGGGTTTTTTTTCCAATTAGAATAAGGATCTGAATATACTTTATAATCAATAGTCAGAACCCTAAAGATAGACTGGAAGAAAATGATGTTTTAGCAGGTTTCCAATATTGTCTAAATCTGGCCTTACCAGGCAGAAAACTGTTTTTGTACTTACTTTCCAATTTTCAGTTTTACTGAGAAGGCAATGGACGCTTTCATTTTCTACTTAACATGTTCAGTGGTGAGCTGGCTTTCCCCAATTCTCAGGGTAATCTTGCAATCACTGTGTGTGTCCTTCCACAGGGATTCCATCTAAGAAACACCAGGCACCCTTTTATATTTCAAAAAATTACCAAATTCCCAAAGAAGTAAAATGTCCCAAAATGGTTTTGCTGCATAGGAATCAAAAATCATTCCTTACTTCACAAATAAAACCTGATGTGGTGTATGATTATGTGTGGCTATGCCACAGTCAAAGATACAGATCAAACACATTTTATAATAAATTATTTTGAATTCCTTTGAGGGGGTAGTGTTTAAGAAACTAGAATGGTGATCAATCAGGTCAACAAAATATTATGTTTCACAGTGACACCATTCAGTCAAGGGCCAGCCTCTATTCAGCCTTCTTGCAGTGCATTATCTTATAACTATTTTTAAACTATCTGGGACAGAGAATATTATGAAGGAGTGTGCCTGAAAGCATACAAGAATGGGAGAAAATAAGGAAGATATACAAAAGTATCCAACTGTTTGAAGCTAAGTATTTAATGAAAAAAGGATCTCGATTGAGAAAGAGTTTTTGAAAGGACACCAAACAAAAACAAAATTTTTGTCAAGGCCAACAAACCACAGCCCATAAGCCTCATCTAACTCATTGTCTGTTTTGTTATTGCTGTTTTTATTGTTATTTGTGGTACTGAGGACTGAACCCGGGGTGCTCTACCACTAGGCTTCTACAGAGCTTTGCTGTGTTACCAAGAACAGCCTCCAGCCTAGGATCCTCCTGTCTCAGCCTCCCAAGTACTGGAATTACAGGCATAAAACATTATATCCAGCTCATCACTTGTTTTCACAAATAAAGTTTATTGGAACACAGCTATGTATATAAATATACATATATATGTATATAAGCAAGGATTTTTTCAATTAAAATAAGGATTTGAAAATACTTTATAATCAATAGTCAGAACCCTAAAGATAGACTGGAAGAAAATGATGTTTTAGCAGGTTTCCAATATTGTCTAAATCTGGCCTCACCAGGCAGAAAACTGTTTTTGTACTTACTTTCCAATTTTCAGTTTTACTGAGAAGGCAATGTACACTTTCATTTTCTACTTAACATGTTCAGTGGTGAGCTGGCTTTCCCCAATTCACAGGGTAATCTTGCAATCACTGTGTAGCCATAGAATATATGGCTACAGTATACTGGACAGCAGAACTGTGTAGTTACCACAGAGGCTCTATGGTCTACAAAGCTAAAAGTGTTTGTTATCTGGCTGTCTTGGTCTTATTTTTCCTGCAATAATGCAATACTCAAAACTGAGTAATTTATAATGAACAGGGATTGATAGTTCAAGAGGCTAGGAAGCCTAAGAGCATGGTGCTGGCATCTGAAGATCCCTGTGATGTATCGTTACATTGCAGAAGGTAGAAGGCAAGAGCAAGAAAGCAAAATAGACCAGCCTCAATTTTATAATAACTCATTCTGAGAGAACCCACTCCCTCAAAACTACAGGAATCCATCCTCTACATTCCCTCACTGGGCCTCACACTTTTGCACTGAGGATTGAGTTTTTCCAACATGGCAACTTTGAGAGTGCATTCACACCATGACACTGGCCCTTTACAGAAAAATGTGCTGACCCTGCTCCAGGGAGTGAACGAAGCTAAGTCACAAAATGCATCCAGCTAGATACAGATGACTGGAGAAATAATCTTCTGGCAAAAAGAGAGCTTCTTCAGGACAAGGGGAGATATCTTTTAACTCCTATAGGCCAAACTAACCAAGCTGCATGTATCTGCAAAGAATGGTCCTCACTCATAGACTATCGACAAGTTTTTGGTGACTTTCACATCAACTTTTCCCTTACATTGTAGAAGTCTCAAATTTCTTTTTTTAGACCGCCTCTGTTTTAACTCTCACCTTCCCAGAGGCACTTTCATGAATGGTCTTAGCTTCCAGTAACTTCTATAGGCTGATAAGTCCCAACTCCACATGTCCTAACCTGAGATCCATAACGATCACTGCCTTTGTAATAACACTATTCCCCAAATGGAGTGTACATAAAACTTAACTCCTTATTACCCCTATATAAATGTACTGATGAATTTCGATGGTGTTAGTTAAAATCACGGCTCCACTCTTACTGGACTTTGTACCCTTGAGCAAGTTACTTGAAACTTTCTAAGCCTTAATTTATTCCTGTGTAAGAGAGGCAAAAAATATTGCTACCATGCAGAATGGTTTTAAGGATTAAATGAGATAGTATATATAAAAGACTTGAAATAGTCAGGTGGTGTCATATGCCATAGTCCTAGTACTTGGGAAACTGAGACAAGAGGATCACAGGTTTAGGCCAGCATATGGTAACCTAGCAAGCAAGCCGTTGTTTCAAAATAAAAAATAAAATATGGCTGGGATATAGCTCAGATGTAGAATGCCACTGGTTCAATGCCCAGTACCAAAATAAGTAAATAAAATAAAACAGTACCCAACACAAAAATATCTCAATAAGTATTAGGAATAGTGAAATTACCACTACAATGTTTTGAGTTTTTTTGTTTTATTTCATTTATTGTGTTACTAGGGATTGAGCCAAGGGGCATTCTACCCTCAAGCTATACCCCCAGCACTTTTTTTTTTTTTTTGAAACAGCATCTCATGTCTCACTAGGTTGCTGACAGTCTTACTATATTGCTGAGGCTGGCCTTGAACCTGAGATCATCCTGTCTCAGCCTCCCAAGTACTGGGATTGCAGGCATGTGCCACCACACCCAGCACAATGCTTTGTGTTTAATTCCTGTATAATAAGTAAACAGCACTTCCACTAAATATCACGTTTTCCTTGGTTCCCTTAAAACTCTGACTGCAGAACTGAATAAAGGATTAACTCATTGTTTTCTATTGGCTTACTTATATATTATCTCTCATGAGAGTCCATCTTCTCCTTGGTGACAAGCTGTGTCTAATTTAGCTCTAAATGCTAAAAGAACACTGTAGAATGAATAGAGAGAGTGGGCAGGCAAAGAGACTGGTAAGAATATACTGGAAGAGATTCAAAGAGGGACTTTTAACTAAGTTAGTGGGAGTTAAGAGTAAGACACAGATTTCAGGAAAGTTTAGAGGCAAGACTCAACAGAACTTTTCAGTGACTGGATGTCAGTGCTGAAAGGAAGCCTTTCATTCTACTTTCAACCAGCCGTGAGTTTATCCACTCTTCAAACATATTTGCAACGGAGCAAAGGTGCTGTCTTGAGCGAGCCCTGGTAATGAGAGTGAGAATTAGATGCTACTTCAGGTTTCTGCTGTGCCCAGCTTTAATGTATTCATCCCCACCTTCCCTCTTCAACATTTTTCTTATTCATCAAGCGGAGTCACACACTGGGTGGGAGTACAAGCTTTGATGTCAGGCATATCTGGATTTCTTTCAATTCTTTCTTGATAACTGTGGACATGGGCAAGTTACCTAACCCCTCCAAAATCTGTTTCCTTGCCTTTAAGATGAGAGCTGATTCTACCTACCTTTTCGGTTTGTCTGGAAATTAAATATATAATGCATGTAAAGCTGCTTTTGGCAAAGCACCAAGAAAACAGAAAACATTACATAGTAGCTATTTTTATTTTATAAAAAAGACTAACATCAAAAAGTTTAAAATCTTTAACATTAAGGTGTACAATTGGAAGAAACATATACAATGAGGCATGGCTGTACACACCTGTAATCTCAATACTTGGGAGGCTGAAACAGGAGGATCAGAGGTTCAAGGCCAGCCTCAGAAACCTATCATGACCCCTTTTTCTAAACAAAAAATAAAATAGAGCTGGAAAAGTAGCTTAAAGGTAAAATGCCTCTGGGTTCAATTCCCAGTACTGCAAAAGCAAAGGAAGAAAGGAAGAAATGTATATGCTATAACTATCACTTGTATATCATCTACTGTGAAACATAATCATATGTCTAGTCTGAAATTTTTAAGAAAGTGAGTACTGAACACACATTAAGGCAAAAGATAAAATCTTATACTATAGTAACTCATGGGAGGTATCATTTGGAGCTGGGCTAGAAGAAAAGAAAGTCAATCTACTGAAATCATTTTGCCTCATTACTTCGCTTCCAAATTAATCATAATAAAACCAGGCATGGTGGTGCATGCTTGTTATCCCAGTACTTGGGAGACTGAGATGGGCAGCTTCCAGGTTCAAGAACAGCCTCAGCAAGTTATGAGACTCTCATCAACCTAGCTAGGCCCTATTTCAAGAATAAAAAATAAAATAGGGCTAAAGGTATAGCTCAGAGGTAGAGTGCCTCTGGGTTCAATCCCCAGTACCACAAAAAATTAATCATAAGAAATTAATCATAAATCAATAATAAGAATCTGTGTTTTGTTGACAATAAATCTTGAGTGGCCAATCTAAATTCTATCACATCACTACTAGCACAAATTCCTTTACCTGTCAGCTCTGAATTGATCACAGTCTTTTGGATCTCAAGATTCTTATTCAGTATAGAAAAAAAAAAGACACCAAATAAAGTTAGAAATCTCATCCTGCTAGAAAGTAATTTTTCTAAGAAACAGAAAGTGATTTTTCTAAGTAGCTTAGTATATAACTACAGCTAATTTAGAAATGATTCGTTTTACAGTATTTATGGTTTATTTTGCTTAAGCAAACTATAAAATCCAAATGGTCTTTCAAGTTCCTGAGTGAAAAACTTTACATATTTATAAAAGTGATTAATTTTACATCGACAGTAGTTGGTTCTTAATTTTCTTTTCAATCACATCATTGCCAATTTAATGCCAAAAAGAGAGAAGAGTGCCTTCTAAAAATAAAAGTAATGAAAGCCAAAGAGTAGGTCTTCCTGACTCTGCTCACCCTCGAGGCCAATCTGCTCCTTCCAGGGTTCAGAGATCCAGGGAATATTAATTCAACAGAAAAAGACAAGAGATACATTTTACAAACAAAATCAAGGAGGTTTTCAGCTGAAACTTTATTGTCTTTATGTAAAAGCATCTCCGGACATTGCAAACATTCGGAAGAAAGGCAGATGTGATGGTTAGTCTGGGTTGTCAACTTGACTGGATCGTGACACATCTAAGATTACATGACTTTGGGTGTGTTGATGAGGTGATTGGTTTATGTAAAGGCAGACTGAAGGGGAAGTCCTGTCCTAAATGTAGGCAGCACCGTCCTAATAGATGCCAGACCTGGAAAAGAGGAGAAAGCCGCATGAAGGCATGTGTGGTTCTTCCTGAAGAAAGTGTCTCTGCTCTTAACTGAGGTATTGGCCTCCAGTTATTCAAGCTCATTTTCCGGAGAGTTTCCTGGTCTTTCCATCTTGAACTGGGACTGAATTAGTGGTTGCTCCCATTCTGAGACTCAGCTCTTGGACCACTTGACCAGCTGCCAGTTCCTCCAGCTCTCCATGTGCAGTTGGAAACTTGGGACTTCACTGCTTTGAACGCTAAGCTGATTTGTTAAGTCCCCTTTACCATGTACATGTACTGTGAGTTCCATTACTCTAGTGAACCCAGAACAATACAGTTGTGAAAGGAACCCCATTCCAGCTGGGCTTCAGGTTCTCTATGTAGCTTCAATTGAATTGATTTCTGTACCTCCTTTTCCCCGCTTCTTTTTTTTTTTTTTTTTTGGTGGTGGTTCTGGGGTTCCTGGAAGCCCTTCTACCTCTGGGCTACACTCCCAGACCTATTTTATATTTTTGAGACAGGGTCTCTTACGCCAGCGCGGCTGGCTTTGAACCTGCGCGATCCTCCTGTCTCCGCCTCCCAAGCGCGGGGATTACAAGCGTGCGCCACCATGCCCGGCAGTCTTTTTTTTTTTAATTTAATTTTTTATTGGTGCAATGTATTCATACATCATAATGGTATAAAGAAAATACTTTTGTAGACATACATGCACACATCACCCAGTTAGCCCCCACCCGATCCCCACCCCGTTCCCTCCCCATCCCTCCTTCCCATGCTTGGCTTAGTGGTTGACATCTAGTTTTATAGCAATTTATCCAATATTAACGATGATACTCTCACAAAACAGTTTCATTTGTCTGATACCAAGCTTTTGATGACTAAAAGATAACAGTTCAATATTTCTTTTTGCTTTCTTTCTTACCAGAGAATATTTTTTTCTTTTCTTTTTTTTTTTTTTTGGTGAAGCTATCATACATTTATTTATTTATTTATTTTTCAGAAAAAAATCTATCCTGATATAGAATATAGACTCTAGATACCCAAAACAATCTCAAAGAAGAACAAAGCTAGAAGATGTATATTTTCTGATTTCAAACCATATAAAGCTACAATAATTGAAACAGTGTAGTACTGTTCTAAGGGCAGATATATAAACCATTGGAGTTAAATAAAAGCCTAGAGATAAATTCTTCCCTATATTGTCAAGTTATTTTTGACAAGGTTTCCACGAACATTTGGTGGAGGAAATAATAATCTTTTAACTAAATATTGTTGAAAAATAATAATTACATGAAAAAGAATAAAATTGGACCCTTACCTAATCCCATATACAAATATTAACTCAAAATAGATAAAAGACCTAAATATAAATCTTAAGACTATAAACTTTTAGAAGAAAATCTGGGTCATAAAACCTCACAACATTGAAATTGGCAGTGATTTCTTGGATATGATTTCAATGGCACAGGCAACAGAAGAGTATACAAACTCCCTAAAAAATAAAAAAAAAATTGTATATACAAAGACAATGTAAACAGAGTTAAAAGTTACTGATAGAACGGGATAAAATATTTCCAAATGCTATATCTGAAGGTATATTAATATTCCATCTAGAAATCCTAAAAATTTGCAACAATAAAAGCAAACAATACAATTTAGAGATAGGTAAAAGACTAACATAAATAATGAATCTCCACAGATAACCGATCTTAATTGTCTGTTGGATGGAAAATCTTATTTCTCTGGTTCTGGTGTGTGTTACCTATTTCTTCTTTGTAGTTAATCTCTTTGAGTATTTTCTCTAGTGCTGGTTTTGAAGACATAAATCCCTTCAGTTTCTGTTTGTTGTGGAAGCTTCTTATTTCCCCATCTAATTTGATAGAAAGTTTTGCTGGGTAGGAAATTTTTGGCTGGAAGTTGTTTTCTTTCAGAGTTTGAAATATGTTACTCCAAGCCCTTCTGGCTCTCATGACTTGGTTTGGGAAGTCTGGAGTGATTCTAATTGGTTTGCCTCTGAATGTCACTTGTCCCTTTGTTTTTGTTGCCTTTAAGATTCTCTGCTTGACTTCCACAGTGGTCATTTTGACAATTAAGTTGCGCTGGATCCTCTTCTCCGATCCTCTCTAACGGGGGTTCTATAAGTTTCCTGGACCTGTGTATTGACCTCTTGCTCTATGTTTGGAAATTTTTCTGCTATTATTTCCTTGAAAAGATTGTTAATCCCTTTGGATTCACCTTCTTTTCTCTCCTCTATTCCAATTATTCTTAGGTTAGCTCTCTTAAAATGGGCCCATATTTCTTCAATGTCAGATTCCTGCTGTTGGATTTTTTTTTCTAAATTAGAAACTATGCGTTCATTTTTTGAATGATCATCTTCTAGGAGCGAGATTCTATTCTCCATGTGGTCTAATCGGTTGTTTGTACTTTGAATTGAGGCCTTTACTTCATTAATTGCATCCTTTATCTCTCTTTGGCTCTCTCTGAATTCTTTTCGAAACACCTCTCTTATTTCTACAGTTATTTTCCTGATTTGATCTTCTAGAAATCTCTGATTTTCTGTTTTATCAGGTTCTGATGTTGTGGGGTTGTGGGCATTCATTGCTCCATTGTTATTCCTCTTTCCCATGATTTCGGGAGTTTGTGCCTTCTCTGGGTTCTTCCCTGGGTCACTACGACTTCACTTAAGGTGCTGTGGATCTCGAGTCAGTGGTATCTCAGTCCCCACTACTCCTTTACTGGGTTGTATCGCAGAGTCTCAGACCCAGGGAGTCAATCGAGGCTGCTTTAGGCCATGAAGGGTGCCAGGTTGGGCGTTCTCCTATGGTTCTCCTATATCTCTGCCACCACCACTCCCCCACTGGGTCAAGTCCCTGGGAGTACAGTACTGGGATTTCTCCTCTAGGGGCTGCAATTTGACTCACTGTTGAGTGCGCAGATGGAGCTGTCGTGGACTCCATGAATTCGCTGCTGCTGCCGCCGCCGGTAGCAATATGGCGCCGCTGTTACGCCCTCGGCCGTGAGGCTGGCATATTTCTTTTCTGTTTTTGAACTCCACTCTGAGTCCCTGCAGGGTGCGCTGAGCCCAGCCCCTGGGAGCTTTAGATGCTCCCTGCGCCGAGATATCTGCCGAATCCCACCCAGCTGTTCCGCAGCGGCTCACCTTGGCTCGCTGTCCACCGCTCCTCTCTGGAGCTTGGTGGGCTGTTGAGTGAGTTGGTCTGGTGCCGTCCGGTGAACTCGCCGCTGCCGCCAGCAGTAAGGTGCTGCTGCCACGTTCTCGGGCGTGAGGCCGGTGTATCTCCTCTCTGGTTTCTGAGCTCCGTTATGAGTTCCCTTCCTCTCTGGAGCCTGGTGCTGCAAGGCAAAATGGCGCCCTCCACTTCACACTGAGGCTCCGGCTGCAGCACTGCGGTCTGGTTTCTGGTGTCTTGTTTATCCAGCCCTCTTTTCTCTGTCCCTTAAAATTACATTTTTTGTTTCTCTGCTGATGGTGTTTTCTGGCTATGAAAGGCGCTGATTTTGTGGTAATAGAGACTGGTTGTTAGCGGGGCTCGTAAGCCCCGTTTTGCTCTGTCGCCATCTTCCCGGAAGTCTCCCTCCCCACTTCTGAAGCAACAACAGCCATATAATGATCTAAAATGTGTGATTTAAGAGCTAACATTATTTAGCTCCTTTCTTTAGAAATTTCTTTAGGAATTTCTCTTGGCCTCTCCTTTTCACATTGGAAAATTGATGAAATTATGCCATAAATTTTTCTAAGTTTGCTTTTCACTTTAAAATACTGAGTCCAATAGGTTTAAGTTATTTCTATGAAATTTGAAAATATTTTATCCAGAAGGCCTGTGGCCAAATATATCTACCTTATCTACATGGAATAAACACTAAACCATTAAAGCAAGCAAAATATTAGCATGGGTTTCTTCAGAGCCCTAAAGAAATAGAATGCCTTGCTGGCAAATGTTGAAGGCAAGACAGGAAATGGAAAGTCAAGGACTGGAGAGACCTATGTGGGGGAGGGAAAGACATGTAAAAAAGAAGCCTTGGGTCAAATCCAACACTGTTTTCTCCATGTAGATGTTCAATAGAAATGGCTGACTTTCTTGGAAGGTAGGAGTGGAGACTGTCAGTAAAAGGAGAGACACCAAAAGAAAAACCTGTGGAGCATTAAAGATGATCTCAAGATATCACTGTCTCTAGTTTTGTGGTATTTGGGGGATTTTTTGTTTTGTTTTGTTGGTTTTCTTGTATGGAAGAATTAAACTTAGGGGCATTCTACCTCTGAGCTAGACCCTAGCCCTATTTTATTTTTTATTCTGAAATACCATCTTGATAAGTTTGTGAGGCTGGTCTCAAAACTGTGGAGTTTAAAACCAATTACAGATCCCCCAACCCCCCAACATAACATCTCTTCTACAAAAGAATACGAAGAACTCTCCAGGTTGTCAAGTAAATCTTGGTGCCTTGGAATTGCTCCTGAAAAAACTTGGCTTTAATTTTTTATCTGTATGGGCAGAAACCTTTATTTGTTAGGTGAAAATTTTCAAGTTTCTAATGGGCAGTGAAGAATTGGTTTCCTAAGTAAGAGCTAAAATGTACTAGTTACCATGGAAAATTAGAGATAGAGATAGAGAGATAGAGATAGAGAGAGAGAGAGAGAAAGAGAAAGAGACCCCCCTAGGGGCATTGTATCTCTGAGCTACACCCCAGCCTTTTAGGAAACAAAGTTTTAAATATTTTGAAATAGGGTCTTGCTGTTGAGCATGGTAGCTTGTAATTCCAGCATTTCGGAGGCTGAGATAGGAGGATCATGGTTCACGGACAACCTCAGGTACTCCTTAATGAGGCTCTTTGCATCTCAGTAAGACCCTTTTAAAAAATAAAGAATAAAAAATAGGTCTGGGATATAGCTGAGAGGTAGAATGTCCCTGAGTTTTATCCAGTACTTCAAAAAAGGAAAAAAATAAGAAATAGGATCTTGCTAAGTTCCTGAGGATCTCATTAAGTTGTAGAGGCTGGTCTCAAACCTGCAGTCTTCCTGTCTCAGCCTCCCAAGTCCTGGAATTACAGGTATGCACCACTATACCTGATTCCATAGAAAGAGTTTAGAAAACATCTACCTGTGCAACAAAACACCTAAACCTTCAACTTTTCTTTTCACCTGCCACTCCACTAGGAATTCTATTTTCTTTCTTTTATGTTTAATGGTTGATGTCTCTAAGCATTTTCTTTCCTTGTGTAATTAGAGGTAGTATCACATTACACTACTAGTAGGTGTTAATATCCATTTGGAATTAGCTTATCAGGTGATTCTCAATCAAGCTGCTACACATTGAGGGAATCCTCAGTTTACCTTGCATCTACTGTATGGCAGGAACTGTAATGTTTCAGTTCATTACCACCTCTGAATTTCACAGCAGTTTTAGGTGCCGAGTCTTAGCTATTTTCTAATTGCCACATGTACTGAGAGTGCCAGGATTCTCACCTACACTCACTGACTTCAATGCCATGCTCATCTTCTCCCACCCTGCTCTTGGACGGAGTTCTAAAGGAAATTCCTAAAAGAGAGGACAGTGTTTTCAGGTAGGTCTTTGGCTGAGAGGGCTTGTACACAGCTGCTGTTGGGGGACTTGGGAGCAACGGAGGAGAACCAAGGGAAGGATGAGAAGTGACCAAGAGGGTAAGCATGGTGGGGGAAAGGGAGAGGGAGAGATGACAAAGGGATATTTTTCCCTGCAGCATAATTTTGCCTGGGAAAAGTCTTGACTATGAGAATATTTTTAATAGCAACTTTAAGCTTTATAATATGCTTATTCATGTGGCCAGGGTTCTTCTTTATTATTTCAAGGTTCATTTTTAAGGAGATCCTCTTATGAAACTTGATATAAACCGAGCATATGATAGTTTATGACTGTCATCCCAGCACTAGGGAGGCTGAGACAGGAAGACTGCAGGTTTGAGACCAGCCTCTACAACTAGATCCTCAGCAACTTAGCAAGATCCTATGTCTTATTTTTTTTTTTCTTTTTTTGCAGTACTGGATAAAACTCAGGGACATTCTACCTCTCAGCTATATCCCAGACCTATTTTTTATTCTTTATTTTTTAAAAGGGTCTTACTGAGATGCAAAGAGCCTCATTAAGGAGTACCTGAGGTTGTCCATGACCCATGATCCTCCTATCTCAGCCTCCGAAATGCTGGGATTACAAGCCACCATGCTCAACAGCAAGACCCTATTTCAAAATATTTAAAACTTTGTTTCCTAAAAGGCTGGGGTGTAGCTCAGAGATACAATGCCCCTAGGGGGGTCTCTTTCTCTTTCTCTCTCTCTATCTCTATCTCTATCTCTATCTCTAATTTTCCATGGTAAAACTAGTACATTTTAGCTCTTACTTAGGAAACCAATTCTTCACTGCCCATTAGAAACTTGAAAATTTTCACCTAACAAATAAAGGTTTCTGCCCATACAGATAAAAAATTAAAGCCAAGTTGTTTCAGGGGCAATTCCAAGGCACCAAGATTTACTTGACAACCTGGACAGTTCTTTGTATTCTTTTGTAGAAGAGATGTTATGTTGGGGGGTGTGGGGGATCTGTAACTGGTCTTCCTGAGAAACAATAAATGAAATGCAAGTCCGCTCAGCCTGATTGTAGGGTACCAAGGGCAAGGTTTGATAGCACTGGTGATTTTTTAATACCTTCCTTGCCCTGAGCATATGATGGTTCATAAAAGAAAAGTGATAATTGTGGAAAGGGGAAGAGAGAAAAGGTGAATCATGACCCAAAGGAAACTTCATTTATACCATAGCCTCATTTACATGGATGGATTCATTCTTCTAAAATTTCAGTTAGTCACAGCTAATCTATGACTGTGGGGTTATTCTATGAGTCTCCAGTGAAATGGGGGTTGGTGTAATTACCCATGAAACGCAAGCATATTTTTAAAGCCCACAAGTTTTGCCTAAATTGCTCAGATAAGCGCTCTGACTGATAAGCTCATCCTAAGGGGAAGTGCATTCCCTCTCACCTAGAGCAGAAGCAGGAGCTACCCCTGGGGCTTCTGTAAGTGTTTTCAACATCTGATTACTCATCATCTATGACTCACAAATTATACCAATCTTCTGAGAATTGCGAGTTAGTGTTTTTTTTTTCAGCCCCATTATATTAGAAAGTCATAGCACTATCTCAGAAAGAAATTAAGAATCTCGCGGCTGATATTTACTACAGAGAGTCATGGAATAATCCTCAGTAAATGTCAGTTGTATGTGCATGTACCAACCCGAGACAACAGAAGCTCTGAAAGGAAATGATAACCCCAACCAAGACTCTACCTGTATATCCTTTCTAAGATAAAAGGCCTGGTGATTTTCCTAAAACTAGAATATAGATTTCCTGGTTTCCGGGCAGGGCTCATACCATTGCTTTGTACTTCTATCTTAGGAAGCAGGGTACCGTGTAAACTGCTGATTTTCCAGTGCATTCTGTATCAACTGACAGGCTTCATTTTTGCACATATTTCAGACGTCAAAGCAAGTTATGAAGCCAATCCCAAAGTCAGTACTAAGGAATATGTCACCTATCAAGATAAATCATCACATAAACCAATGATAAAGCAGTTACCACAGCACATAAAACATCAAATATAATCATGCTTCCTAAATGCTATTTCCTGGGAAATGTAGTCGCCTTTCCCAGCCTGAATTTTGAGGTTTTCAGATTATTAAATGTTGATTCATTAATTGGTTGGCTCATGATTATCATCATATAAGGAGCAGAAACAATAATACAGGTTTTATCTGAAATGTATAAGCAATTTTTCATTTAGACATTTGAGTTCTTCATTTTAATTACCTGGATTTTAGAGAGTGTGTGTGTGTGTGTGTGTGTGTGTGTTGTTCTATTTTTCTGTACTGGGGATTGAACCCAGAAGCATTCTACCTCCAAGCTACACACCCAGCCTGATCATCATCATCATCATCATCATCATCATCATCATCTTCATCTTCTTCTTCTTCTTCTTCTTCTTCTTCTTCTTCCTCTTACTCTTACTCTTACTCTTCTTCTTCCTCCCTCTCCTCCTCCTCCTCTTCTTCTTCTTCTCCTTCCCCTTCTCCTTCTCCTTCTCCTTCTCCTCCTTCTCCTTCTCCTTCTCCTTCTTCTTCTTCGTGTGTGTGTATGTGGTACTGGGGATGGAACCCAGCGGCATACACCCCTAGCCCGAGTTTTTAGTCTTCTTTTTTTTTTTTTTTTTGCGGGTCTGGGGGTGGAACCCAAGGACATTCGACCTCCAAGCTACACCCCTTGCCCTGTTTTTTATTCTTTATTTTGAAACAGGGTCTCACTGAGTTGAAGCAGGCCTCATTAAGTAGCTGAGGCTGTCTTCAAACCGCGATCCTCTGATCTCAGCCTCCCGAATGCTGGGATTACAAGTGTGCACCACCATGCCTGGCTCTGATTTTTTTTCTTCTTAGGAAACAGGGTCTCACTAGGTTACTGAGAGCCTTGCTAAGTTGTCGAGGCTGGCTTTGAAACTGCTATCGTCCTGTCTCAGCCTCTCAAGGACCAAAATTACAAGCGTTCACCACCATGTCCGGCTTACATTGTATTTTTTTAAAGATTTTTGCTAAACAATTTCTAGGTCTTTAGATACTGTATGTTGTTCAATACAGACTTTCAATATACAAGCATTCATGAAATATTGAATGGCTTCTTAGTGATATTAAGTAATAATGCTTATAATTTGGATAAGTACAGTTAAATTGCATAGTACCAAACTACATGCATAGATAATGTCAACTGACTTAACTTCAGGGATAGTTTTGCAGTGGTCATAATTATAAGAACTTCAAAAAATACTGAACAGGAAAAATGACACCTCCCAAAAATATACATATAATCACTCAGTATTAATTTTGATCACTGGCATCTTGTTTCAGAACTCCTAGGTCTACCAGAAATAAAATGAAGAAACTATGATTAGGAAAGAGGCGTTCCCACTTTCATCCAAAATTGCCATTTGCATGAAGGTGACTTTGTATAAATTATATTCATCTTTGTTTAGAATCCTTGGCTGTAAATCAAAATGAGATATTAAGTTGTGTATTCACAGAATGCCTAGTTAAGAAGGACATTCTCTTAGGCAGTATTCAGTGATAAATGTAGAGCCACTGCCCTTTTCTCTGTGAGAGTCTATATTGTATAGGACAGCTTCATTTATAAAATGCCTCTCTATTGGAGTGACCCTGAAACAATAAACGATTGACATGTAGTGCCTGTAAAGGTCTGTTTGGCATGTGTTTGTATGGGTGCCATTCATCAAAGGGGGTTAGTTAGTTTCTGGATTAGTGTTATGCCATCATGCTGCCCTGTATAGATAAGACTCTCACAGTGATTTTCTATTTTCATAAATCTTTTGGATTAAATTGAGTTTTAGTCTGCAAGAGAAAAAAAAGAGTTTTCAAAAAGAATCAGATTCACCCTGAGCACTGTTCTTCAAAACCACACCCTCATACACTAGGCCTTTATGTATTCACACTCCTTGGATATTAGGAGCACATGGATTTCAAATTCGAGAAATACTGCATGGAAGAACTGCTCATTGTTATAGAACTTGTTTAGGGAATTTGCAAGCATAGACTTAAATGCAAGAAAACAGGCAGCCAAAATATTTGTATATTTAGGCAAATCAATATAAATTTATTTCCGGGCCCTACAAAATTTTTCCTGGCCACTTCTTGAAACTTAAAATTCCTTTCATGCAAGAGAACAATGCCTTTCAAAGCATAGTTATCAGTAATGCTTACAGTGTCCACACACAGCCGGGCGTGGTGGTGCACACTTGTAATCCCCGTGCTTGGGAGGCAGAGACAGGAGGATGGCACAGGTTCAAAGCCAGCCGTGCTAGCTTTAAGAGACCTTGTTTCCAAATTTTAAAAAAGTATAAAATAGGTCTGAGAGTGTAGCCTGAAGGTAGAAGGGCTTCCAAGAACCCCAGTACCAACAAAAATAAAAGTGTGCATACACTTGAGAATGATAGTACATTATATCTTCAACCAAAATACAAGTAACTGAAACCTAAATAAGTAAACAAAACCTAAGAGGTTTTATTTATTTATTTATTTGTACTGGCATTGAAAGTAGGATTGTTCTTTCTCTGGGCTATAACCCCAGCCCTATTTTTTTGAAACAGGATCCCACTAAATTACTGAGAACTCACTAAATTGCTAAGGCTGGCCTCAAAGCTGTAATCCTCTTGTCTCAGACTACCATATAAAGTGGAGGAAAAACAGAAAGGGAATCCATCCAGTTGAAGGAGTCCAAAAACGGTAAGATAAGGACATCAAAATAAGCTCTAACCCACTTCTAAATAATATTTAGAGTTGCAATAAAAAGCTTCCATTTCCAGATCCAACCTCTGAATTATTTTCTTCTGTTATGGCTAGTTATAGATTGTCCCCTGAAAAGCTCATGCATTAATGCTCAGATTTGAGGCAGTTAAGTCATGAGAATTTTAATCTCATCAGTGTATAAATCCATTGTATTGGATTTAGTGGGTTGTAACCTAGGAAACTGGAGTATGGCTGGAGAAAGTGGTTCCCTGGGGTATGGCCTTAGGGATGTGCTTTTGTCTTTGCATTCTCTTGCTTGCTTGTTCTCTCTTACCTCTGGCCTCCATGAAGTAAAAGCAGAGCCTTTGCTCTCTCCTTCTCTTTGTTTTCTTTTGTTGCGCCCTGAGCTCTGTAAACCTGAACCCTTAATCTTCAAAAACCCCGTGAAAAGATAAATCTTCCTTCCTCTAAATTGTGTGGTCAGTTGTCTTGGATTAGCAGTGAGAATGCTGACCAAGTTAAGGACCTAGCCCTTCAACTTGCTGTCATGTAAGGGAACAACATTATTTCTGCTGGTTAAAGCAGAATGGTGGTGTCACTAGCCGTAATTCAAACCAACCTTAATGCTATTTTGGTGGGAAGGGGGTTTAAGCTGTGACTAGGGGTTCTATTAGAGTCCATTACTAAGCAGAGTGTCTCCTCATTGTACTTCCTGGATAAAAGTGGGTTAGAAAATAGAATTCTATTATCAAGAAAGTAAAACCTCCTTGTGGTGCATGCTTGTAATCACAGCATTTAGGAGGCTGAGACAGGAGGATAGCAGTTCTCAGACAGCCTTAGCTACTTAGTGAGGTCTTTTGCAACTCAGTAATACCCTGTTTCAAAATAAAGAATAAAAAATAGGGCTGATGGTGTAGCTCAAATGTAGAATGCTGCTGGATTCCAACCTGGTACCGCAAAAAAAAAAAAAAAGTATAACCTATGTAGAGTTGTAATAAAAAAGGAAATATTAAAATGACACAACAAATATAAAGACTAATATAAGTCTACCAATAATGGTGAGGCACATTTGATTTCAATAGAAAAATTTCCTAAAAATTGGAGCTATTCAAAATGAAGAGAACCCTCCAAGTTGATGAACTCCCTGGGACTCAAATGTTCAGTTAAAGTGATATAGAAAGGATGCCTGCCTGATTGAAAAATGAAAAAGCATATGAATAAACATAATTCTAAGCAAGTCTGATTGCTTTTTCAGGACTGGGGATTAAACTTTGGCCTCATATATGCATCCCAGATGCTCTACCAATGAGATACACCTTAAGCCCCTTTTTTTTATTTTGAGACAGGGGCTATCTATGTTTCCTGGACAGGCTTCAAACTTGTATCCTCTTGTCTCAGCCTCCCAAGTAACTAAGATTACAGGCACACACCACCACCCTGAGCTTCTGACTATTTTTATAGATCTTTCTCCTAGGAATAAATAAGATTAAAAAATAGGAGAGTGAGAAATCAACCTGAAATTGAGTTTCCCAAATAAGGAGGGAATTCTTAATGTCTTTTCATGAGAAATAAAAAGTTCTTTCATCAAATATATTTGGAGCACTGAGTAAACATTCTTAAGTAACTTCCTTAAACATGGCTGAATATCCCAAGCTGTTCACCATATTTTTAAGTGTCCAAGAGAAGGCAAATACACACTATTCTTTTAAAATCAGGTTTGTTTGTCATATCGTTTTTTTACAGAAATTTTTTATACAACAGTGAAAAAGAAATACTAGACTTAGGTGTCTCCATCTATCTGACAGCTAATGAATGTTTGGGCTTATTAAAAGGGCTTGTACTGACAGCCTAATCATAAGTAACCCAGCTAATTCAAAGAATAGAAACAGAAGGTATCAAGCTAACTTAGAAAGAGAAGAAAGTAAAGCTAATTTCAGAAGCTTTCCTTGTATATGAAGCAGTGTTTTAGCATAGGACTCGGCTGGTAAAGTGTTTCTGCACCAGACTCTGTATTCCAAATTACTGGCCATCAAAATAGAATGTGCACAGCTCGTGTGTGTGTGTGTGTGTGTGTGTGTGTGTGTGTGTGTGTGTGTTGTACTAGAGATGGAACTCAGGGGCTTTCTACCTCTGAGCCACAATTCCAGCCCTATTTTTTATTCTTTATTTTGAAACAGGGTCTCACTGAGCTGCCAAGGACCTCACTAAGTAGCTGAGGCTGTCGCAAACCACAATCTTCCTGTCTCAGCCTCCTGAATTCTGAGATTACAAGCATGTGCCACCATACCTGGCTTGCCTAGCTCATTTATGAAGTCAGATAAAGAACCAGAGTTAGATGTACCTCCCAGGGCCCAGGGTCACTATTTAAGGAAAATAAGCTCCACATCTGCTGAGTGCCAGGAGTCAAGCAATTCAATCCTCACTGCAATTCTCACCTCAAAGGTAAGGAACCCAGAGATCACAGAGAATGAACAATACTCCAGAGATCTCTTTGCTTAGTGTGCAGAACAGCCAGGATCTGAGCAGGCCCAGCCGACTGAAAAGCCTGAGGTCTTAATGGTGTGTGTACTGCTATTGAGGATGCAGGAAGCATTGGAGGAATTGCAGTGGGAGTAAGGGAGCAACAGGTTCACTTATGAACTTGTTATATCATGTATATGGTAGAACTAGACCCAGCTGAAACACTGTCTCTTCTAATTGTACTCAGACCTGGGTTATGAGGGCTGCCTGCCTCACCAGCTGTGTCTCTTGGGGCTCTTGCTCATGCATAGTGCTCTAGCCACCATGGTTTGGGCAGTTTCTTTCTTATTTCAGGGCCATTGTTCTTGCTGTGCTCAGTACCTGGAATTGTTTATTTCCCCATCTTTTAATCTCATCTCTCAGGTCTCAGTTTAAATGTTGCTTCTTGTAAATGCACTTTCACTGCATCAACAGTAGCTAACCTCCTCTCCTATCATATGCTCCCATCATTATCACAGTAGATTCCTGTTTTGGATTTGGTTTGTTTGTTTGCTTGTTTGTTTGTGGGCATTTTACCTCCAAGCCACACCCTCAGCCCTTTTTATTTTTTATTTGGAAACAGTGTGTGGCTGAATTACTGAGAGTCTTGCTAAATTGCTGAGGCTAGCCTTAAACCTGTGATCCTCCTGTCTCAGTCTCCTGAGTACTAGCTTTATAGACATGCACTACCAGGCCTGGCTAGTATATTTCTTTAATATTCCTAGTTTTTTTTTCCTGGTTCACCAAACTATAATCTTCTAGAGAGTAGAGGTCCATGCCATTTACCCAGACTAATTTAAGACCTGGTCTCTGGTAGCTAGTAAATACTAGTTGGATAAATGAATAAAATCAATGTCCACGGGAAATTATAAATTGCGGCCTGAAAAGCAGAAGAGAAATATGGACTTATTTATATATTGGGGACCCATTGAACACAAAGGTGAAATGTGAATGTGTCGATATGGATGGGTTTGCCATGGAGAACAAGCAGAATGATAAGAGAAAAGATTCTAAGTTCAGCGTGGTGGTGCACACCTGTAATCCAGCTTTTGGGAGGCTGAGACAGGAAGATCACAGGTTCCATGCCAGTATCAGAAACTAGTGAGACCCTGTTTTAAAATAAAAATAAAAAGGGTTGAAAGTGTATAATTCAGTTGTAAATTGCCTGAGTTTCATCCCTACTACCAAAAAAGGGAAAAAGAAAATAAACACCTAAGCCAGAACTCTGATATGATCATAGCAATTATGCAAGACGGTCTACAATGATTCTCTCTTCCCAGTATCCAAGCCCCTAGTGGCCCACTTTTAAACTAACCAGGGCTCATTTGCATAGCTAGTCAGATATTGCAGAAGTGGCAGAGTTTGACTTACAAGGCTAGATCATAAACAGCACAGAGTATTCCTCCTATCCTCTGAAGGAAGTGAAGGATGCAATCATCTAAGTGAAGGTATCAATACAAATTATAAACAATAGATTAGATCACATGGAGAACAGAATCTCACTCTTAGAATATGATCACTTCAAAAATGAACACATAGTAGGTATGGTGGTGTATGCCTGTAATCCCAGCATTTGGGAGGCCGAAACAGAAGGATCCAGGTTTAAGGACAGCCCTAGCTACTTAGTGAGGCCCTTTTCAACTTAGTTAGATCCTGATTCAAAATAAAAAATAAAAAAAGAGGGTTGGGGGTGTAGCTCGGAGGTAGAATAGCCCTGGGTTCCATCCTCAGTACTGCAAAATAAAAAAAATGAACACATAGTATATAATTTAGAAAAAAATAATTTGACAATATGAATTGGACATTGAAGAGCTATAGATCCATCTTAAAAGAGCTAACTTAAGAATAAAAGGCATAGAAGAGGGAATAGAAGGTGAAACCAAAGAAATCAACAAACTCTTCAAAGAAGTAATATCAGAAATTTATCCAAACATAGAAAAGAGGTTAATATACAGGCACAGGAAACTTAAATAGCTCCTTTAGACAAGATCAGAGAAAAAGATTCACCATGCCATGTCAAACTGACTAACATAGAAGCCAAGGAGATAATCTTAAAGGCAACAAAAGCAAAAGACCAAGTGACATTCAGAAAACCAATTAGAATTCCTCCAGACTTCCCAAACCAAGTCATGAAATCCAGGAGGGCTTGGAGCAACATATTACAAACTCTGAAAGTAAACAACTTGCAGCCAAAAACTTCATACCCAGCAAAACTATCTCTCAAATTCAGTGAGGAAATAAAAATCTTCCAGGAAAGACAGAAGCTGAAAGAATTTATGTCTTCCAAACCAGCACTATAGAAAATACTCAGAAAGATTAACTACAAAGAATAAATAAGTAATAAATACCAAAACCAGAGAAACAATAATTTTTATCAAAAAACAAGGAAGCAAAGAAGAACAAAAAGTACCTCAAATAGAAGTTAAAACTCAAAATGTTAGGAATTAAAAATCATCACTCTTGCTGGGCGTGGTGGTACACACTTGTAATCTGAGCATTGGGAAACTAAGAAAAATCAGAGTTTGTGGGCAGCCTTGGCTAGTTAGTGAGACCCTTTGCAACTCACTGAGACCCTGTTTCAAAATAAAGAATAAAAAATAGGGCTGTGGATATAGCTTGGAGGTAGAGTGTGCCTAGGTTTCATCTCCAGAACCCAAAAAAAAAATCATCTCTCAATAATCATGCTAAACATAAATGCCCTCAACTCCTCAAAAAAAAAAAAAAAATAAGGTGGCAAAATAGATTAAAAACCAGAATCCATCGACATGCTGCCTGCAAGAAACACATGTAATAAATATAGTCACAAACTGAAGGTGAAGGGCTGGAGCAATGTAATTCATGCCAACAGAACTCAAAGACAAGCAGAAATAGCAACTATGATATGAGACAAGTTAGATTTCAAGCCCGAGCTTATCAGAAGAGACAAAGCAGGTCATTTTTACTGGTTAAAAAAAAATACAGCTAGAGGAAATAATAGTAGCCAACATTTATGCCCTAAACATAGGTACAGCCACTTTCATAAAACAAATTATTTGTAACATTAAGTCATACATAGATTCCAATACAATAATACTCGGACACTTCAACACCTCTCTCACACCACTAGACCAATCTTCTAGACAAAAGGTCAGTAAAGATGCCTCAGATCTAAAGAATACCATAAACGAAATGAACCTATGAGATACATAGTTCTTGTAACAAATTCATGTCACAATACCTGACTTTAAACTACACTGCAAAACCATAATAATAAAAACAGCATGGTATTGGCACAAAAGCAGACATAGGCCACTGAAACAGAATAGAAGACTCAGAAACAAATCCCCACACTTACAGCCAATTGATTTTTTTAAAAAATGGGACAAAGACATACATTGTGGGTGGGATTGCAAATTAGTACAACCACTTTGGAAAACAGTATGGAAGATCCTCAAAAGAATGGGAGCAAACCTACCATATGATCCAGCAGTACCACTTCTGGGTATCTAATCAAAAGAATGGAATACAAACTACCAAACTAATGCATGCATGTCCATGTTCATAGCCGCACAATTCACAGTTGCCAAACTATGGAACTAGCCAAGGTGTCCATCACAGATGAATGGTTTACAAAACTATGGGATATGTACACAATGGAATTTTACTCAGCCATAAAAAAAAAATTATGTCATTTTCAGGGAAGTGGATGGAACTGGAGAACATTATGGTAAGTGAGATTAGTCAGTCACAAAAAGTAAAATATCAGATGCTCTTCCTAATATGGAGAAGCTAGGGAGAAAAGAGGCCATAGGAGGAACTCTGGATGAAGAAGGAGAAACCATAGATGAGCAAATAAGGTGACCTAACTGAGGGGGGGTGGGACAGGGGAAGAGGAAAACTCTCTAATGTACATGATGTACATTCACAATTATATCAAAGTCAAGCCAGACATGGTAGTACATGCTTGTAATCCCAGCATCTGAGAGGCTGAGACAGGAGGATCATGGTTTACGGACAGCCTCAGCTACTTAATGAGGCCTTTTGCAACTCAGTGAGACCCTGTTTCAAAATACAGAATAAAAATTTGATCTGGGAGTATAGCTCAGAGGTAGAATGCCACTGGGTTTTATCTCCAGTACCAAATACCAAATATATATATATATATATATATATATATATATATATATATGTCAATCACTAAGCCAAACATGAGAAGGAGGACAGGGAGAGGGAGAGAATAGGGTGGGAATTGGGGAAGAACTACATGAGTTATATGTGCATGTATGCCTCTACCATCTTGTACCACATTAAGATTTATGACTACAATGTTCTAATAAAAAAAAATGTTAAGTGTCACTTCAGCTATCTCTCCTGAACCTTAGTTTCTCACTACATAGGGACAACCAAAAACAAGAAATTAGGTTGTCATTTGGAGAGCATCCAGTTAAAGCCAAATAAACTTCACTTTCAACCCTTCTTAGGATTTAAATACTCTCTACTATGGAAAGAACACTCAGGTAAAAAGTAGGAGTTCCATTTGAAACAGGCAATAAAGATTTAAATTTTGGAGTTTTGCAGAGTTAAAAAGTAAAGTTTGGAGCCTTTGTATTTAGATTCTATAAAGAACTGTGTTAGACTGAAAGAATATATATATATATATATATATATATATATATATATATATATATAGGCTTGGATGGACTTTGGTTTTATTTTTTTATTTTTATTTTTTAACATTTTTATTGGTGCACTGTAATCATACATCACATTGGAATACAAGACTTGAGAGGATATACAAGCACACATCATCCAATTAGCCCTCATCCAATCCCCATCCCATTCCCCCCTCCTTCGATCCCATGCTTGATTGGTGATTATCTTTGATACCTTTTTTTAAGTACCTCATGAGTTTTAAAGAGGTTCCATCCTCCCCCATCCCATCCCCTCTGATTGGTCACCTTAATTGCTTTGCTATAGGGCCCTTTCTATAACTCGACCTCCTCCTGTCACCCCTTTCCTTCTACTTTTTGCTAATTAGGGGAAGCATCTGGTTTTTATTTTCTGAAATATTTCTCTGTGCATGCCACATTGAAAGTTCCGATCCCACTCTCGATGGCCCCAGTAGTGGCCTGACCACGCGGAGATCTCTGATCCTGACCATGCTGCCTCCAGCACCAGCCTTGCCTCATTGGAGGCCCCGATTCTGGCCTCGCTGGCACCCACACCAGCCTAACCCCTTGGCTGGCTCCAATCCCAGCCTCAGAGGAGCCAGCACCGGCCTTGCCTCAAGACAGGCTCCGATCCCAGCCTCCCTGACCCTGGCACCGGCCTAACCCCTCGGCAGGCTCCTATCCTGGCCTCGGAGGCATCAGTAGCGGCCTTGCCTCATGGCAGGCTCCAGTGCAGACCTTGCTGGCCCTGGCACCGGCCTTACCACTCGGCAGGCTCCAATCCAGGCCTCGGAGGCCCCAGCACTGGCCTTGCCTCACGGCAGGCTTCAATCCCAGCCTCGCTGGCCCCAGCACCAGCCTAACCCCTTGGCAGGCTCCAATCCAAGCCTTGGAGGCCCTAGCACCAGCCTTGCCTCATGGCAGGCTCCGATGCTGGCCTCGCTGGCCCCAGCACCGGCCTAACCCCTCAACAGGCTCCAATCCCGGCATCGGAGGCCCCAGCACCAGCCTTGCCTCATGGCAGGCTCCGATCCTGGCCTCGCTGGCCCCAGCACCGGCCTAACCCCTAAGTAGGCTCCTATACTGGCCTCGGAGCTTCAGCACCAGCTCTGCCTCACGGCAGGCTCCAATTCTGGCTTTGCTGTCCCCATCACCGGCTTCACCCCTCGGCAAGCTCCTATATGAGCACCCTCTTCACCCAGCAGATAGTCTCACATTCCCGAGGGTGCGTGGTGGTAGCATTCTGCCTCTGGGATTATTTCTTCAAAAAGTTCCAGATGTAATGCATCAGATCTCTGCATCCCCTGAGTACTGGCCGCTGCTATTGCCACTGCCTCCATCATTTCAAATCTTTCCCAAGCTCTTTTTCCACTCTGCATGTTGTCCAGCGTTCCTAAGCATATGTGATGGTAGCATTCGATGCTTAGGGTAATTTCTTCAGAAGATAAGGTTGGTAGGATCAGATTTCTGCCTCTCCTGAATACAAGTCTCCACCACCATAGCAGCGACCACTTCTAACACCGCCTTCCTCCTAGGTCTCTGCTAAACTCTCTCCTTACAGGTGATGTCCAGGATTCTTAAGGATATAGAAAAGAAATAGTCCTCCTTCGGGGGGAATTTTTCCAAAAGTTCCAGTTCAGTTGGATAAGTTTTGTCTGCATCTCCAGTATCCTGGCTGCAGCCATGGCCCTCTAACCCCTCTCCGATATTTTTCTTTTCTTTTCCTTTTTTTTAAATAAGAGAAGACAGTATGTGTGGTTTGAGGAGGTTGTAGATCAGACACTCTGTAGCACTGTGGCTCGGGCCCCAGTTCTTCCAGGGATCTGGCGTGCCCCGCGCGACCCCCGCTCGGGGCCCAGGGCCTTGTGACCCGGGCCCGGTTTTCTATTTTATATATTTTAAATATTCATATGTTTTATTATTTTCATCTATAAGTTATAGATGAAGAAAAAATGATTCATTAGCATGAAATAATATGTCAAGACCACCGAATGAGTTACAGCTAAAGCAAAACTAGAACAGGGAAGGCTTCCTCCATTGTAGCTACAGTTGTGCCTGGTAATTAGTCATTTCACAGTGAATTCTATTAGGCTGTGATATATCATCCTAGAATAAGTTTTTTAACACCAATATTTAGTAAGGTCTCGGAGCCTCCCCTAGCGACCTGGTGCTTTCACTTTCTTCCTTTGCTGCCAACGAGGGCTGAGCCTGAGATTTGCACCTCACTTTGGCTGTACTGAAAAGAAGAAGACTGGGAACATTGCCAGTTCCTTAGTGCATGCCCTGGTTATCTATCGTGGTGTAAAACATCACCTCAAAACTTAGCGGCCAGAAAACAGTAATGATCATTTCTTTGGCTTTACAGATCTGTAGTGTGGGTGGGGAGAGCTAATGTGTGCTCAACAGTGTCTTGGAGGGCAGCTCAGCTGAGGGCTGGAGGACCCACTTCCAGTATGACTCACTCATGTGGCTGGCAAGTTGGAGCTGGCTGTCACCTGCCCGTGCTGCTCCAGTGCTTCAGGATGCTTAGGTCTCTTCCTGCATGGTGTCTTTTTTTTTTTTTTTTGCTTTTTTTATTTGTTTGTTGTTGTTGTTGTTGTTTTGTTGTGTGTGTGTCTGTGTGTGTTGCTGGGGATTGAAACCAGGGACATTCTACCTCCAAGCTACACCCCTAGCTTTATTCTTTATTTTGAAACAGAGTCTGAGTTGCAAAGGGCCTTAGCAAGTAGTTGAGGGTGGCCATGAATCTGAATCCTCCTGTCCAGGCCTCCCAATTACTGGGACGACAAGTGTGCGCCACCATGTCCAGGTTAGTGTCTGGTTTTAAGAGCAGGAAGCTTAGGGCCTGAAAGTAGAAGTTTTCGGTTTCTTAAAGCCAGGGCCAGACATGGGCAAAGTATGCCTTTCACTATATTCTATTGGTCAAGCAGGCACAAAGCCCTAATTTGAGGAAATGGAACAGAGAGATCCCACCTGTCAATGAAAAAGTGTCACAGAGGTTTTTACTTTTTTCTGCTATAAAGATAATTCCATTTTGCTGACATTGTAAAAAAATTGAGCATTGTTAGAGATGTCATAGATATCAAAATTATGTCTTCACTCTATAGTAGTCACCATTGACAATAGACCTACAGTCCATGTTCAGTCTTGACTATATTATTATCCCACATAAAACGATAATAATAAGCTCTCCTATGGGGAATGGGAAGGCTTATGGGTGACTATAAAAGCACAATAGACTTACAATTGCCTTAATAAATGGTGTGTGTGTGTGTGTGTGTGTGTGTGTGTGTGTGTGTGTTCCTGAAGATTGAACCTAGGGGCATTCTATCTCTGAGCTACACCCCCATCACTTCTTTTTATTCTTTATTCTGAGAAAGGGTCTCGCTAAGTTGTGGCAGGCCTCACTGAGAAGCTGAGGCTGGCCACAAACCTGTGTTAGCCTCCCAAGTACTGGATTACAAGTATGCATCATAATGCATGCTAACTAATGCTTATTAATAATGAGTTATCTGTAAAATGTCTGATACAAGTCAAAGATGTAATGGTAATGTGCTGAAACATGGCACCTCCACAGATTACCTAGACAACTCTCTGGGCCTGAATTGCAGAAGCCATTAATTACTTTTGCTGAACATGCAGTTAAATATCAGCCCCATTTTTTAAAAAGGTAATTATTGTACTCCTCTTGAGTATTTGATTATATTGAAAAAAAGAAAAATTTAGGGGTTTTTAACTTTTACAAAGAAAACAATAGCCAATAAACTCAGCAGAATTTTAAAACCTCTTGGCAAATCATGTTTCATAATATATTTTTAGGTCAATCAGTGACATATTTAGTCAAATATCCCAGCAACAGTCCTACCTAGGAATTGAATTGTATCCCAAGGGTGGACCCTTTCTAGTAATATTTGGAAATAGTGGATTTGGGTTGCCTTTCTTGATATGACAAACAGAAAATTCTCAAATTCAACTAATGTGAACTGAGTAAAGACTTTAGAACTAGTAAGACTAGGTGTGTGTGTGTGTGTGTGTGTGTGTGTGTGTGTGTGTGTGTAGAGAGAGGCCTGCCAGCACCTTATTTAGTTCACAGGCACAGTAACCAAGTGAGATTTTCCCACAGGGGTCCTTGGAGTTAGGTAAAATGAGTTTCTCTTAGGCAGTTTAGACCCCAGAAAGCAATAACTTCCTCAACTCAGCCACTTTCAGAAAGATTGGTTAAATAAGATGAGATTTGTCCTAGCTAAAAATGGGACCTGCAGCTGGGAGGTTGGTTTCTCAGGGACCAGAGAAAAGAGAGCTCTATTATCCAGTTAAGTGTTCTTACTGCAGGAAATCGACACAAGTACCAAACAGGAGTTAAACCCAGCCAGGCAGTGGGCCGCTCTCCTGTTTGTGTCTTATGTTCACATAGTGGTTGATAACGCAATGTTAGTTTCTGTGTCATCCACATCATATATTTATGTTTGCTGTAAACATCACCTACAAAATTTTAACTTTCTGATTTAGAGAATTATCTTGATTGCTGTAAATTTATTTTTAAGGATTTCTCAGAGTGCATTTGATGCACACATTTTTTTAAACCAGCTAAAAGTTGATACCCTATTCCCAGAATCAAACACTGCATTTGAGAGAGACCAAGTGGATGGTAATTACAATCACCCAAAATGCTGCCTCTACATACCATAGGACAAAAGTCTCTGGACTAAGACTCTGGCCCACTAACACTGCCTCTGGCAGGTTTCTTGATATTTTATCACTCACTTTGTTTTGGGAAATTATATTTGTCCATATTTCATTACTATAATGAAACAGCTGAAGCTTAATAACTTTATAAAGAAAAAAGGTTTATTTAGCTCACAGTTCTGGAAGGCCCTGGCATGGCACTGGCATCAGTTTAGCTCTGGTAAGGATCTCATGGTGGTGACATCACGATGGTGGAGCACATGTGACAGCAAGAGATCGCACTGCAGGAAGCCAGAGAACAACCCAGAGGTCAAGCTCACTCTTATAACAACTGAAGATCTTATAACCAACTCAGAGCTCCACAGAGCTGAAGACCTACCTCAAATGCAGAAACCTCTGGGGGAGAGATGTAGGTGAAATGCTGAGTGCCCCCTAAACTATGTGTTCCCATCAGCATTCTCACAGCTATACTCTAAAAACCGGACCATGTAACTTAATGGAAATAAGATTTATTTTCTTGTGGTTTCGGGTTCAGTCACGTGAGGCCAGAGATGGTGGATCACAGGACATGGCAGCAGTGAGAGCACAGGGGCTGCGCTTCTCACATCATGGAGATTGGAAGCAAGAGAGAGAGCAGGGGGAGGAGGAATCAAATATAATATTCAAGGCCGCACCCCCAATGACCACCTTCTCCAAACACACCCCCAGTGACCACCTTCTCCAAACACACGCAACCACCACACAGAGTCACCACCCAGGTTAAATCCATTGCAATGGATTTATCCATTTCTGGAACCACAACCCTCATGAATCAATTACAACATCTCTAAACATTAATAAGTGAGCTCTTTAGGGGATATTTTATATCAGACTATAACACACTGGAAAGCAAGAAGTTAAACCCCAGAGATGAATATAATTTTAAATTATAAATAAAACATGTATGCCAAAAATGTTTATGGAGGAGGTAAGGAGAGGGGGTATTTTTCATACAAAGAGCAGATACTGCTGCATTCTATCTCAAGTCGGAGTCCAGATGATCTCATTTACCCGGGAAGTTTTAACACAGTTGTCCTAGACTTCAAACAGCCCTGCTATTTGATTGTGACAATCTGCTCAGTATAACTTACTGAAAGGGAGAGCCAGGCTCATGATTTGAGTCACCCATGTTACAGAAAACATTTCCCTTCATCTGCTTAATTTCAAAATACTCTGTTGCTTGTTAAATTATAAATTAGGAACCAATTTTTTAGCATGCCCTCGCCGTGATTTGGAGTAGTAGAGCAGATATGAAGGAACTGAGAGACATGTGTTGACATGAGATTTCTCCGAGATCCATCCAGAGATCAGTGAAGGGCTTCCTTTTTAATAGATTTCCCCAGCAAACCACATACTGTGCTCAAGGAAGCCAAAAGTAAAATTAAAAAATGATTGAGCAATATTAAAAGGGAGAGAGCTAGGCCCTTTTTTCTGGAGTGTCTTAATGTTGAAATAAATGTCTCCAGATAGCCTGTGGCTCCTGTGGTAGGACGCCAGTGCCCTGCCCTTCTACAGGCTTCAAGACAGTTCACCAGAGAGCTCATTTCTGCCCATTCCCAGAAAACCTGCAAAGGTAACACTTTCAAATAGGCTTCTCAACTCACATTCTCTATCTAGTTTGCCTGTCTCCTTAGAAGTTTAGTGCAGTAGATTTCATTTCAAAATTGAACCAAAGTTACTCTGCCTCCATACATTTCAGGTTGGATAGGATAAGGGTGTTCTCTTCAATATATGTTGTTCTGGTACAATATAAAATGCGCAAATATTTTAAAAGTCCAGCTTAAATTCCAAAACAAGAGATAGTGCTACAAAATATTCTTGAATTGATTAACTCATTCTTGAATTGATTAACTCATAGTAAGATTTACACACGCACAAATGCCTATGCACATGCACCTCAGTGTGTATATCCTAAAGTGTATAGAGTCAAGACTAGAGAAAGGGCTAACAAATAATACTGACAATCACACCATGTCTATAGGAAGCACAACTGGTAGCAATAAGTAGTCGTCTTACACTTCAGGTTTAAGATTCTTCTTGTTGGAAATACCATTTCCCACCCACTTCTTCCTTCCTATTCTTCTACAACCACCACTAATGAGTCAAGAAAAGGATATAAGGCCAAGGGTGTTCCCTAAGTTACATACTTTCTATTCAGAGGATTTATGCATCTTGTTAGTGACAGACATTGAAATACATTCCAGTGTGCCTCACATTAATATGTAACTTTTGTGTACAATTTGTTTCTATGCAAAGCAAATTATTTTCTCCAAGCACAGTTAAAATTTGTCTTTTACATGTGTGATACACACATCTAACTACTGCGTGCTCTCTCTCTCTCTCTCTCTCTCTCTCTCTCTCTCTCTCTCTCTCTCTCTTCCTTTTTCTCTCTCTCTCTGTATCTTTCTCTCTTTAGATTTCTACAATATATACATAAATCTTTCTTATCCCAACACAGGTTATTTTTAAACTGTTTTATTCCTCAGGCAAAAAGAATAATTCTTTAGTAATGTAAAGCACATAACATCTATAAGCAGTGAAAAGATATAATTTAAGATGAAAAATATCTTTTCTCAGTGCTCAAACAGCAACAGAGGAATGTTCTGAGTTGAAGAGCTCGAGTTGCCAGCAAATAATAGAGAGGAGTCTGAGGGTATATACAAGAAAAGCAAAATAAGATGGACAGTTTTATTCCTGCTAACCTTAAGCACAGTTCCATGCAGCGTTTGAAGCATCTGCTAGGTCAGATGGTGAGGGTGCTCTGAAATCCTCACGGATTTTTCTTCCCTTTTCTTCCTTTCATCAGTAGGAGAATATTTCTCCTTTCAAATACTATTATAAGATCTTCTGCTATTGAACTATTTCTTACAGCATGTTCTTTCTTTGTTCAGCTGGATTCTTTTTAATATCTGAAAAAGCTATAGCCTCATTTTATTTATATAAAGACAAGCTCTGAAATCAGCCCACTTTTCATGAGTCTTAGTTCCAATAGTTAGTGATATGACCCTGGGCAAGTCACACTAACTCTTAAAGCCTCAGTTTCTTCATAACAAGAATAAAAAGAGAAATCACACAAATTGATAAAAAGACTCAATTCCCAAATGCTAGCAAGACACTTAATACAGTATGCTGCAGTTAGTAAATGCTCAATAAATATTGAGAAATAGGCCAGTCACACTGGTGCACACCTGTAATCTCAGTACATGAGAAGCTGAGACAAGGGGATCATAGCCTCAGGTTCAGCAACTTAGTGAGCAGCTGAGTAGTAAAGTGTCCCTGGTTCATCCTCAGTATAATATATATATATATATATATATATATATATATATATATGTGTGTGTGTGTGTGTGTGTGTGTGTGTGTGTGTGTGTGTGTATATATACATACACACACACACACACACACACACACAACCACAAATTTTAAAATCCATTTTTATAATATGGTTGGGGGCCAAGCCTGGTGGCACATGCTGTAATCCCAGTATGGGAGTCTGAGACAAGAGAACCACAGGTTCAAGACTTAGCAACTGAGTGAGACTCTCAAGTAACCTAGCAAGACCCTGTTTTAAAACAAAATAAAAATAAAAAGGGCTATGGGTGTGGCTCAAAGGTAGAATGTTCCTGAGTTCAACCCCCTTACCACCAAAAAAGAAATATATATATATGGGGTGGGTGCTTTGCTGATGCTATTTTTTTTTACTCATATCCTTTTTGTGGAAGGGGCAAGGCATAAACCAGGGGCATTCTATCTTCAAGATACAGCCATAGCCATTTTTATTTTTATTTTTATTTTTATTTTTATTTTGAATAAGGGTCTCTCACTAAATTGCTGAGACTGGCCTCAGACCTGTGACTTCCTGACCCAGCCTCCCAAGTACTGGGGTTACAGGCAAGTGCCCCTACACCTAGCTCTCACATATTCTTTATAAACTTGCATCTTTTAGACTTCTGTTTTCTTTAGTCTTTTTCTTCATTCAGTTCACCTGAATCATAGTAATTCAATTGCCTAAACTCATATCACCTTTATGTGGCTTCAGTTCAGAACTGGAGCTTTCATATTTACAACAAGAGAATATGAAAACTGGATACTTTATTGATGGCCTTCTGTGAACTCTGGAAAACTTCAGGCACAAGATGCCATTGTTTGCACGTGTCCTTCAAAGTTCAAATGGTAACCACTCAACCTCCACTAGAACAATGTTTAGACGAGAGAAATTTAAGAGGTGATGAGACCAGTAGGGCTGCCCTTCATGAATGGATTCAGGTTGCTATCACAGGAAGCAGTTATCACAAGAGTGGATTTGTTTTATCAAGCTGGGCCCCTGTGTGCATGCTCATTCTCTCTCCTCTCCCTCTCCCTCTTTTCCTCTTTCATTCTCCTCTCTCTCTCTCTCTCTCTCCCTCCCTCCCTCCCTCCCTCCCTCCCTCTCTTCCTCTCCCTCTCCCTCTCCCTCCTCTCTTCCTCTCTTCCTCTCCCTCACCTTCAGCCATGGGATGATGCAGCAAGAAGGCACTCATGAGATGATGCCAGCACCTTGATCTTGGACTTCCCAGAACTGTAAGAAATAAGTTTTTTTCCTTATAAATGTTCCAGTCTCTAGCATTTTGTTACAGAATATGAAACAGTCTACTGCATGGGACAAACAGCTATCCTGAAAGTTGGAGAGATCCAGGATGGCCTGCAAAAACAAGAGAGGTTCCAGTAGACATAGAGATCATTAAGGCCACCAATCCTTCTGCTGAACGACTTTTCCAGCAGTGAGTGGTTCCAAAATATAAGAGTGTTGGTCATTTTCTGCTTTTGCTGCACACTCTGGCTCCTCTTACTCATGGCAATATAAAAAGAATGGAGAAGAGAGAAGCAGTAAGTATAGGCTGGGATAGACTTAACAAAGCTGGTTACAGGGCAGAGAAATCACTGATAATATAGGTTTGTGGCTTCCAAATCAAGCTGGATATGGGACAGTGAAATCACTGATAATATAGGTTTGTAGCCTCCAAACCAGACCTGACACTGAAACTCCATAATTCTTAACGCAGAGTTTTAAAAATTACTTTTGTGGTAAAATAACAATAGAAGAACCAAAGACAAATAGGCAAGAGTAGTCAAGAAACCTTTTTCCCACCTGCTTCGTCCCATGACCTGGGTACCCAGGCCTCGTAGGACGCCACAAGAATCCAAAGCAACACCCAACAGCACCTGCTTTCTCAAAATGTGCTTTTGTATCCTCACCTTCCCACTTGTAACAAACAAAATTTCTCTTTCCCTGGTGGCTATTGACCTCAAAGAAAGAAATAATTACTGCCAATTTTTCAAACATGTTCTCCATTATTAATTACAGGTAGTCTTAAGGCTCCTCACTGAGGTAGACATCTACTTCTTTCTAAACATGATAACAAAGTGGTGTTCTCCTCCCAAGCATTTGACTGAAAATGACACTCACGGATCAAGCTGTGTTTAATGTTCAGGAGCAAAGCATTATTATTCCTGCATCGTGACCAACATGTTTCTATTTAACTTTTTTCTTCAAAAGGCAAAACTAATTAAAAATCACCCAATGATACCATGATTTATAATTATATAAGAAATAAAATCCTCCTCTAATAGACTTCCTATTGACACATTTTATGTGTACCTATTACAGAGTAGATGTGATGTTTTGAATATGTTTGCATTGTAAAATGATTAAATAAAGGTAATTGGTATATCTATCAACTCATATACTTACTAATATTTTGTTGTAAGATTTAATTTTTGAGTGGTACTGGGTGTGGAAACCAGGGGCTTTTCTACCTCTGGGCTATACTCCCAAACCTATTTTATACTTTATTTGGAAACAGGGTTTCACTAAGTTGCTGAGAGCTTTACTAAGTCACTGAGGCTGGCTTTGAACCTGTGTAATCCTCCTGTCTCAGCCTCCCAAGCACGGGGATTGCAAGCATGGGCCACTATGCCCGACTTGTTGTAATATTTAAAATATAATGTCCAAGCAGCTTTGAAATACAGAATGCATCATTATTAATTATAGTCACCATTTCATGCAACAGATCGGAGTTCCTTCTGTCTAACTGGAACCTTGTACTCTCTGGCCAACACCCACCCCCCTTCCCCGTTCACCTATGTTCCTCAGCCTCTAGTGGCCATTATTCTACTTACCTCTATGAGTTCAACATTTTTAGATTTCACATGCATGTGAGATCAAGCTGTTTGTCTTTCTGTGCCTGGCTTTTATTTCACTTGGCATAATGGTATTCATGTCGCCACAGTGACATGATTTCCTTCTCCTTTTAGGCTAAAGAGTATCCCTTTGTGTAAGCACATTTTTATAGCCATTCATTGATTGATGAACACTGAGTTTGCTTCCATATCTTGGCTCTTGTGAATGATGTTGCAGGAAACATGGGAGTACAGTATTCTCTTCAACAAATACATTTTATAGGCCCTGGATAGTTACCCAGAAGTGGGAACACTGGATCATATGAATATTCTATATTTAATATTTTGAGAAACCTTCACATAATTTTTCATAGTGAATATAATGATTAACACTTATACCAGTAGTGTATAAGTGTTATAGTGTATAAGTGTTATAGTGTATAGTGTATAAGTAGGTTCTTTGTTTCTTCACTTCCCCACCAACAATTACTTTTTTAATTTTTTTAAATAGCCATTCTAATATATGTTAGGTAATATCTCATTATAGTTTAAATTTGCAATTCCCTGATGATTAAAGGTGTTGAGTTTTTTTATATATCTGTCGACCATTTGCATATCTTCTTTTGAGAAATGTCTATTGGGTCCTTTGCCCAATTTTTACTAGGGTTGTTGTTTGTTCGTTTGTTTTTGATGTTTTGTTTTATCTTGCCATTGAGTTGAGTTCTTTATATATTTTGGCTATCAGTCCCATATCAGATGTATGATTTGTAAATATTTTCCAATTTGTGGATCATCCCTTCATTATATTGGGTTTGGGGTTGTTCTTTTCTTTATACTATTGTTTCTTTTGCTTATGTAGAAGCTTTTCAGTGTGATGCAGTCCCATTTATTTTTGCTTATGCTGGCTACACTTTTGAGGTCACAGCCAGAAAATCCTTGCCAAGACCCAGGCCATAGATCTGTTCTCCTATGTTTTCTTCTAGTAATTTTGAAGCTTCAAGTGTTTTTTTTTTTATGGTACTGGGGATGGAACCCAGGGACCTTCTACCTCCAGGGTACACTCCCAGACCTATTTTATATTTTATCTGGACACAGGGTCTCTTAAACCAGCTGAGGCTGGCTTTAAACCTGTGCAATCCTCCTGTCTCAGCCTCCCAAGCGTGGGGATTACAAACATGCACCACCATGCCCAGCTTGAAGTTTCAAGTTTTATGTCTAAATGTCTAAATTTTTAGTATACCTTGAGTTTATTTTTGTGTATGGTATGAGGTGAGTCCAACTTCATCCTTCTGCGTGTAGATATCAAATATTCTCAGGACCTTTTGTGGAAGAGATTGTCCTTTCTCCAATGAGTTCTGGGCACCACTAGAAAAAAATCAATTGACAATAAATGCATACTTTATTTCTAAGTTCTCTATTCCATTCCACTGGTCCATCTGCATGCAGCTGGGTACCTTTCTGCTTCTCTACCATTTTGTGACAGAGCAAGGGGCCCTCAAGGATGCCAGCATCATGCTTTTGGAGCCCTTCCAGTTACTAGAGTGAAATAAACATCTTTATAGGTTACCCATACTCAGGTATTTTGCTACAATAACTCAAAACAGATTAAGACAGTAATTAACTGACTACACAATGCAAAGGAGGAAAGATGCACATAGCACCAAAGTGGAAGTCTTGAGACTCTCTAAATATGGTAACTTTGGGGGAAAAGGAGAGCCCATTTGGTGAGGAAGAAAACTGAACACAATTCCATAGCTTAAAAATATCAGGATATTTATTTAGAGGTAATCTGCAGGCTAATGGAGTAGAAATACAAAGTCTTGGCTTAAAATATTCTAAACTTACAGGCCACTTATTTTATAACTAATCAAAATTATATATGTTAATGAACTTCTAACAAGAAGGAATAAATTGTACTAGACTCTTATAAAATAGCCTATATATTTTGTGAACCACACACAAATATCATAATTGAATAGCCAAGAAAAAGATTTTTACAATTAGCCAAACAGTATATAATTGCAATAAAAGAAATGAAATGAGCAATACCAAAAAACAAAGGGCCAATTTTAAAACCACCAAGCTGATTATGTTATGAGGAATATAAATTCCAAAGCTCTAAGTCTAACATGAAAATGATACTTAAACTGAGTTTATCTTCAAAAAAAAGCCAACAAAGAAACAAAAGAATATTTTCCTGAATATAAGAATCCTACCACATTTAAGTAGCAATTTTTTTGGGGGGGTGGTCCTGGAAACCCTTCTACCTCCGGGCTACACTCCCAGACCTATTTTATACTTTTTTTATTTGGAAACAGGGTCTCTTAAGCTTACACAGCTGGCTTCCAACCTGCGAGATCCTCCTGTCTCCGCCTCCCAAGTGCAGGGATTACAAGCATGTGCCAACACGCCAGGCATTCAGTAGCAATTTAAAATAGAAATCCATAAAGTATTGGTGAACAATAACTCTAAGGAAAAACATTAGATGGTTTGACATAACTTATTAATAGTCCTTCAAGTGTTACAAATAGCCATTATTCATTATCTAAATTCTTGAATTTCCCTGTAACTAGAAGGAAACTTGTTGTTTAATATGGTAATAAATCTGAAATAAATGTTACCTCATTCTTCTTCAAGTAGAAATACATTTTCAAAAATAAGAAAAAGGTTGTATATCCTGCTCTATCCTAAGATCCTAGAATTATTAAATTTAAGGATTATAATTGAAGTGAAAAGAAAAAATTAAGTTTAATAATATTTCTTCTTGATTAGTATTAAGGCAAAATATAGATGCAGCTTATTTTAAAAAATCAATTTCTTTGAGTTACATGCACTGACTCCTATCTATTTAAAGAACTTCTGAAATGAACAAAATCCACAAGAAGGGAGGAAAAATTGTGTAATGGAGAAAGCATTAAATTAAAAGTCAGGTAACCTGGATTCAAGGCCCTGGTCTCAACCATTTTTTTCTCCATGCTCAGTGTAATTAATCATTTGTGCTGCTATAATGAGGATAATAAAGACTATTATCAGAGTTACAATGAAGATGAAATAAGATAATGCATGTTCAAGTATTTAGAAAACTTTCAGTTTTAATGATGTCAGATGGCAGTGCTTAATCATTCAAAATCCTGAGACTCTGAACATCATTGAAGATGTGTCATCTCAGTTAATCTAACAGGCAAGAATATTGCCTGACATTTCAATTGCTGACATTCCCCTACCACACACAATTCAGAACAAGGTACATTAAACCCTGTTGAAATTCTGAAAGCTCTAATAGCCAAATGCTATAATAAATTGTATTTCTGGCTGCAGAAAAGCAGAGATTCTAGAAATGCCTTCCTCCAAAATCATCTAGAAAAAAAGCCATTAAAAAACCTTACCTAAATTTTTCAAAATTATATTTTAAAATTATCATTTATAAACAAGAAAGTCAAAATTTTTAAATATATTCTTTTTTTAAAAAAAAAAGTCACTTTCTAAAGATGGCAACTGAGTGAAGCATCACATTTCAGTCACTGTAAAACTCAAAACTCAACCGCTGAAAAGGCAGCTTTTTGACAAGAAGAACAAAGCAGTGAAAAATTGAATAAAGCAACAAAAAAGTGAAACACATAGGAATAAAAGGCATAAGACAGAAGAAGAGATAGCAAAGTGCCTTAAGCATGCCACACCTGGAGAATGGCACCACCGGCAGCTGACCATGCCATCTTGGCCTGACCATGCTGTGCTGGGACTGCTAGCACTGTAGCCTCCAGAGACACACAGCACAGAATCAATGACTTCATGTGAAGTGTTATGAGAAATAGGGCCACAAGGCCCTAAGACCAATGAACATCACATACAATTTGTGTCTTTCTACAATGCCACAGGGTTTATTCAACAGTCAAAAGTTACAGCACACAGGAACTTGTCAGGAAATTATCTAAATAAAGTTAAGCTAAGTTCTAAATTCGGATGCTCTGTGGCTGCTTTGCCAAAGCCAAGTAAGAATGAATGAGCATCAAACAGTACACTTCACACTAGAAAATCTAACAATTTAGGTCCAATCAATGTACTAAACAGCACATAAATTCTAAGACTTAGAACATTTCAAATAATCAGAAAAAATACAATTCAATGAGCAGGGAGTAGGAAATAATGAACCAAGTCCAGTAATGGAAGAGGTGCTCCAGGAGTTGGCCAGGAAGCTGATCTGTCAGAAGTCCCATTGATTCTTGGCTAGCAGGAAGAGCAGGACCGGAGCAAGTCACTGCACTGAAATCATAAACACAGGCAGACTGCCATGGCGTAAGCAAAGCTCAGAGCACCGTTCATAGGAAAGCCAGGTCTTTTATAGAACTTTCTATGGTCCTGTGAAAGCTCATCTAGGCTTATTAAATCTGCAGATCCCTATCATCTGATTAAATTTATTGGTAACATAAGTCCATCAGAGGTGAGAAAGTATTTTATGATTCAACTGTCTGTTAATGGCAGCATAGAAGTGCTGATCTGAGCCCTAAACTGAAAAGGTGAGACAACATTTCTCTTTTGCTGTTAATAGCCACAGCACAGAAGTGCTGGTCTGGGCCCCATACTGACCTGTCCAGACAAGATTCTAAAGCTTTTTACTGGCATGCCTGGACAAGTTGTTTATGAGCTTTATCTGAGCTATATGCTGGCATGTTAAAACAGATTACTTATGAGTTCCTAAAATTTGCTTTATATCTCACGCTTTATACGATTTAAGTAAATGGCTGCAGATCTTCAACATTGTAAGTGGCCAGCACCTTGTTCCACATTTAACAGAGATCCAACTTTCCAGACACCCAGCCAGAACCTGCAGCAGTGGCAGCTTAGCCCACCTCTCCCTCTAGAGATCCAGAGCGGCACTTGACCATAAGTTAACAGAGACTTTGCAGTCCACCCCTGTGGAAGTTGAAAGCTGCTGTGGAACACAGGGAAGAGGTCCATAGCATGCAAGGCACAGCACCCTTATAGGACCTTTAGATATTGCCCCAAAATTACACTAGACACCTGCCACCTAAGTAGGCAGAGAAAGAGAGACATGGGCCCAGAGCCAGTGAAGAGCATAGCCCTGTGATAACTTGCCAACACTTGTTATGTATGTGAAATGGAGTTTTGTTCTATTTGTTGGTTGATTGTTGTTGTTTGTTTGTTTGTTTTTGTTGTTGTTTCGAATTTCCCTAGTGACTAATAATGTTGAGCGTTTTTTGGCATCCTCACTGTTCATGTGTATAACATGTGGAGAAGTATCTATTTAATTCTGTGCACATTTTTATTGGGTTTTTATTATTTTGTGGTTGAACTGCAAAAAGTGTTCATATATTCTAGATTGAAAACTCTTATCAACTTCTGGGAAGATGGCAACCAAGGGAAACAGCACATATCAGTCCTGCTGACACTCAGTTGCTATTACCATGAAAACAAAATTCTGACAAAAGAAAACAGCATAAATTTTTTAAAAAGCACAAGTGAAAGGCAGCAGAAATTTAAAAAAAAAAAAAAAAAGCTAGAAGGAAGAGCAGAGAGCAGAAAAGTACCCCACCCACCTCCAATGTCTCCATTGCAGCACCATCTCGCCTCACTGGACTGGACTTCCAGAGACCCCCCCCCAGGGGGGGGGGGCAGTGACTTGAAACAAAGTAAATATTTGCAGCTCATTGGAATTGTAAGCCTTCAGTTCCTTTTGTGCAAACACTGGCTATGACTTGCAGTAGTGGCAGCCAGGCTTATCATGTTCTACAGTCATCCAGAGCAGTGCTCAACAAAACTGTAAGTGAACCCGCCATCCCTGTGGGAGACTGTCCAGCATGGCCGCAGGGAATTGTGCAGCTGAGATAAATGTGCAGGATCTGAGACATTTGCAGTTCAATCCAGCAAAGATGGGAAAAGGAGTCTGTTGTTGGACGTAGCAGAAGCTCAGAGAGACCCAGGCTTTGAATAGATAAAAAATGTGGAAGGAGACCTATGCTTAACTCTAGGTCCAGGCCCATTTATACCAGTCATTGACATAGACTGACTTAGAGAACCAGGCTTGCAGCAGGAAAGGTTCCAGTGACACTACTGAGAAAGACTGCCAAGGCTAAGTCTGCTGAGTATTCATATATGTGTAGGGTTGCATTATTTTGCTCTTGTTGTTTTGCTTTGTTGTTTTGTTTTGTGTGCGTGTGTGTATATGTGTGTGTGTAGATGCTCATTTGATTGTTCTCTTCCCCACCACTTTCACAAACCTCTTCCCTTGTACATACCTAATATGTTCTCTCTATCCATATTCTTTATTTCTTTTCTTTTCTCTTCTTTGTCTTGTATTAAATCTACTTCATATCACTATACTAAATACTCTATATTTGTTACTATAGAAGATGATCATTCCAAAAATGGATAGTATATAATTTAGAAAAAACAACTTGACAACATGAACTGGATATTGAAGAGAGATGGGCCATGTTAAGAGCTAACCTACAAATAATAGGCATATAGGAAGAAATAGAAGGTGAAACCAAAGGTATCAAAATTCTTTTCAAAGAAGTAATAAAAGAAAAATTTCCAAACATAGAGAAGAGGTCTATAAACAGATGCAGAAAACTTATAGAACCCCCTTTAGTCAACATCAAAGGCAAGGTTTACCATACCACATAATAGTCAAACTGATCAACATAGAAGCCAAGGAGAGAATTTTAAAGGCAATAAAAACATAACAATAAGTGACATTAAGAGGTAAACCAAATGGAATCATTCCAGACTTCCTAAATCCAGTCATGAAACCCAGGAGGGCCTGGAATAACATATTTTCCAAACTATGAAAGAAAACAACTTGCAGCTAAAAATTTTCTACCCAGCAAAACTATCTATCAAATTCTCTGGGAAATAAAATCTGCCACAACAAACAGAAGTTGAAAGAATTTATGTCTTCCAAAACTAGCACTAGAGAAAATACTCAAAGAGATTAACTCCAAAAAAGAAGTGATAAATACAAGAAGTAGAGACACAATAATTTTCATCAAACAAACAACTAAACAAAGAATAAAAAACACTACCTCAGACAGAGGTTAAAAGCGAAAATGTTAGGAATTAAAATCATCTCTCAAAAATCACATTGAACATTAATGGCCTCAACTCCCCAATAAAAAGATATAAGGTGGCAAAATGGATTAAAAAACAGATCCATCCAGCCAGGCATGGTGGTGCATGTTTGTAATCCCCGCACTTGGGAGGCAGAGACAGGAGGATCATGCAGGTTAGAAGCCAGCCATGCTGGCTTAAGAGACCCTGTTTCCAAATAAAAATATAAACTAGGTCTGGGCGTGTAGCCTGGAGAAGGGTTCCACCATCCCCAGTACCACCAAAAAAAAAAAAAAAAAAAAAAAACTAGATCCATCTATATGCTGCTTACAAGAAATATCTTACAATTAAAGATACTAGCAAACACTTTGCCAATGTAACTCAAAGACAAGCCAAAGTACCAACTATGATAGCAGAAAAGTTAGACTTAAAACCCAAGCTTATCAAAAAAAAAAAGACAAAGTAGGTCATTTTTTACTGGTAAAAGGAACAATCCAGCAATAATATTGGGAGACTTCACCACCCCTCTCACACAGCTAGAGCAAACTTCTAGACAAAATGTCAGTCAAGATGCCTCAGACCTAAAGAATATCATAAACCAAATGGACCTATTAAGACACATACAGAATATTCTACCCAATTACAGCTAAGTGCACATTTTTTTCAACTGCTCACAGAACCTTCTCCAAAAATAGAATACATCCTGGGCCACAAAGTGAGCCCTAGAAAGTTAAAAAAAAAATGTAGCCGGACATAATGGCGCATGCTTGTAATCCCCGCGCTTGGGAGGCAGAGACAGGAGGATCACACAGGTTAGAAGCCAGCTGTGCTGGCTTAAGAGACCCTGTTTCCAAAAATAAAAAAGTATAAAATAGGTCTGGGAGTGTAGCCTGGAGGTAGAAGGGCTTCCAGGAACCCCAGTACCACCAAAAAAAAAAAAAGTAACATACTTTCCTGTGTCTTTTCAGAACACAATAAAATGAAACTAGAAATAAACTCTAAGAAGACCCAAATAAAACACATAAACATGTGAGACTGAACATCACACTGCTGGATGAAGAATGGGTCATAGAAAAAAATGAGGTGAAATTTAAAAATTCCTAGAAATAAATGAAAATAGATATAAACATACCAAAACCTCTGGGACTCCTTGAAGGCAATATTAAGAGGAAAATTTATAGCACTGAGTGCCCACATAAGAGAAAAGAATATCACGAAATAAATAACCTAAAGACACACTTCAAAGCCCTTGAAAAACAGGAACAGCCTAACCCCAAAGCCAGTAAAAGAAAGAAAATTGTTAAAATTAGAGCAGAAATCAATGAAGCAGAGAATAAAAAAATACAGAAAATTGAAAAAAATTTAAAGTTTGTTTCTTAAAAATATAGCAAGATAAACCACTAGCCAACTTAACCAAAAAAAAGAGAGAATAAACCCAAATTACAAAGATAAGAGATAAAAAAGTAAGTAAGACAGTGAAGCAATTCATAAGATTATCAGAAACTCGTGTTGAAAAACTATACTCCAACAAAATGGAAAATCTAGAAGAAACTGAAAACTTTCTAGATAAATAAAACCTTCCTAAACTAAGTCAAGAAGATATAGAATATTTAAATCAACCAATAGAAATCAAAGAGATTGAAACAGTAATAAAGAGCCTACCATCAAAGAAAAGCCCAGGACCAGATGGTTTCCCATATTTATTTTATAAAATATTTATAGAAGAGCTAATCCCATTACTCCTCAATCTATTGGAACTCTCCTAGATACATTCTATGAAGCCAACATCTATTAATACCAAAACCAAATAAAGACAGCTCAAGAAAAAAAAAACTGCAAGCCTATATCATTGATAAACTTAGAAGTAAAACTCCTGAGCAAAATACTAGCAACACTCATTCAAAACCACATCAAAAAAAAAAAATCACACACATGACCAAGTAGGATATATCCCAGGGATGCAAGTTTGGTTCAACATATGAAAATCAATTCATATAATTCATCACATAAACAGAACCAAAGACAAAAATCACATGATAATTTAAATAGATGCTGGGAAAGCATTTGACAAAATCCAACACCCATTTATGCTAAAAGCACTGCAAAGAATCAGAATAGGAGAAATATACCTCAACATCATAAAGGCAATCTACAATAGGCTCACAGCCAACATCATATTAAATGGGGAAAAAATGAGAGAATTTCTCCTAAAACTAAGAACAAGACAAGGATTTTCATTATCACGACTTCTTTTCAATATAGTACTTGAGACTCTATCCAGAACAATAAGGCAAGAAAAGAAAATCAAATAAGTACAAATAAGAAAAAAACTAAAATTATCACTATTTGCAGATGACATGATACTATACTTAAAAGACCCAACAAACTCAAGCAAAAGACTTATAGAACTAATCAACAAATTCAGCAATGTGTCTAGATACAAAATCAATCTTAAAAAATGAGAAGCTTTCCTGTATACCTACCATAAATTTCCTGAAAAAGAAACCTAGAAAACACTTCCACTCAGAATATCCCACACACAAAAAAATAAAATACCTAGTAATCAACCTAACCAGGGAGGTAAAAGACCTCTACAAAGAAAATTATAAAACATTGAAAGAAAGAAATCAAAGATGACATTAGAAGATGGAAAGATCTTCCATGTTCTTGGATATGCATAATAAATATCATCAAAATGGCCATTCACCCAAAAGTGATCCACAGATTCAATGTAATATGCATTAAATGACCAAGATCATTCCTCACAGATATAGAAAAATTAGTCCTTAAATGCATTTGAAACAACAACAAAAAAGAACAGAATAGCCAAAGTAGTTCTCAGCAACAAAAACCCATGCAGTGGATATCACAATACCTAATTTTAATCAATACTACAAAACCATAGTAATAAAACCAGCATGGTACTGGCACAAAAAAATGATAATCTATACTACAAAGCCATTGTAATAAAAATGGCACAAAAACAGATACATAGACCAATAGAGCATTATAAAAGTCTCAGAAACAAATCCTCACACAGAGAGCTAATTGATTTTTGACAAAGGAGCCAAAAACATACACTGGAATAAAAGATAGTCTTTTCAACAAATGGTGTTTGCAAACTTGGTTTACCATATGCAGAAAAATGAAAATAAACCCACTTTCTCACCTGCACAAGAGTCAATTAAAGATGAATCAAAGACTTGGGAATCAGACCAGAGACCTTGAAGCTCTTTGAAGAGGGCACAGGTCCAACACTTCAACACATATGCAAGGGAAAACTTTCTTAACAAGACCCCAAAGGCACAAGAAACTAAAAGGCAGATCAATACATGGGATTGCATTAAACTGAAGAATTTCTGAAAGCAGAGGAAACTATCAAGAACCTCAACAGGCCGGGCGTGGTGGCGCACGCTTGTAATCCCCGCGCTTGGGAGGCAGAAACAGGAGGATAGCGCAGGTTCGAAGCTAGCCCCGCGCGCTGGCTTAGGAGACCCTGTTTCCAAATAAAAATGCAAAAATAGGTCTGGGAGTGTAGCCCGGAGGTAGAAGGGCTTCCAGGAACCCCAGTACCACCAAAAAAAAAAAAAAGAACCTCAACAGAGAGCCAACAGAATAAGAGAAAATTTTGTCAACTATTCCTTCAATAGAGGACTAATATCTAGGATATACAGAGAACTCAAGAAATCCACCACTAAAAAAACAAATAACCCAATCAAAAGATGAACAAGTGAACTAAAAAGACACTTCACAAAAGAAAAACTCAAATGGACAATAAATATATGAAAAAATTTCAACATCATTAACAATCAGAAATGTGGAAATCAAAACTACCCTGATATTTCACCTAACTCCAACTAAAATGACAACCATTCAAAATGCAAACAACAACAAATTCTGGCAAGAATGTGAAGTGGGAACTCTAAAACATTGTTGTTGAGACTGCAAATTAGTGCAACCACTTTGGAAAGTAAGGAAGATCTTCAGAAGAATGGAATGAACTTACCATATGGTCCACAAATAGAACTTCTGGGTATCTAACCAAAAGAATGGAATCCAAACTACCAAACTAATGCATGCATACATTCATAGCCGCACAATTCACAATTGTCAAACTATGGAACCATCCAATATGTCCATCAACAGATGAATGGATTAGAAAACTACAGGATATGTATATAATGGAATTTTACCCAGCCATAAAAAAACAAAATTATGTCATTTAAAGGAAAATGGATGGAACTGGATAACATTATGCTAAGTGAGATTATTCAGTCATAAAAAGTAAGAAATTGGATGCTTTCCCTAATAAGCAGAAGTTAGGGATCAAATGGGTCACAGGAAGAACTCTAGATAAAGAAGGAGGAACCACAGATGAGAAAATAAGGTGACCTAACTGAAGGGGATGGAAGGGGGAAGAGAAAAATTCTGTAATGTACATGATGTACATTTACAAACATATCAAAGTCAATCACTAAGCCAAACATGAGAAGGAGGGAGTGGGGATGGAATAGAGTGGAGCTGGGGAAGGGCTAATTGAGTCATGTGTGCATGTATCCCTCTACCATCTTGTACTCCATTAAGATGTATGACTACAATGCACCAAAAAAAATTTTTAAAGAAAAATCTCATCAGATTCACAACTTGCAACTATTTTTTCCCATTTTGAAGCTTGTTCTTGTTAGTGCACAAAAGTTTTTAATTTTATGAAAATTACTTATTCTTTGTTTCTTGTATTTCTTTGTATCCTTTTTTTCTTTTATTTCTGCTAAGAAAATATTGCATTTTTCAAATTGAAAATTATAAATGTTATGATGGATGCCTATATAAAATACACCAAGAACTGGGTACAATGGCATGTACCTACAGTCCCAGCTTCTTGAGATGCTGGAACAGAAGGATTACTTAAGCCCATGAATTTGCAACATGGGTGAAAGTGAGATTCCATCTCAAAACAAACAGATTAATAAAATATACTAACAAGCCCGGCTTGGTGGCGCACACTTGTAATCCCAGCATTTGGAAGGCTGAGACTGGAGGATCGCAGTTCGCGGACAGCCTCAGCTACTTAGTGAGGCCTTCTGCAACTTAGTGAGGCCCTGTTTCAAAAATAAAGACTAAAATTGGCAGTGATTTCTTGGATATGATTTCAATGGCACAGGCAACAGAAGAATATACAAACTCCCTAAAAAATAAAAGAAAATATTGTATATCCAAAGACAATGTAAACAGAGTTAAAAGTTACTAATAGAATTGGATAAAATATTTCCAAATGCTATATCTGAAGGTATATTAATATTCCAACTAGAAATCCTAAAAATTAACAACAACAAAGGCAAACAATACAATTTAGAGATAGGTAAAAGACTAACATAAATAATGAATCTCCACAGATAACCAATCTTAGTTGTCTGTATGCCAATTTCAATGTTGTGAGGTTTTATGACCCAGATTTTCTCCTAAAAGTTTATAGTCTTAAGATTTATATTTAGGTCTTTTATCTAGTTTGAGTTAATACTTGTATGTGGGATTAGGTAAGGGTCCAATTTTATTCTTTTCCATGTAATTATTATTTTTCAACAATATTTAGTTAAAAGATTATTATTTCCACCACCAAATCTTCGTGGAAACCTTGTCAAAAATAACTTGACAATATAGGGAAGAAGTTAGCTCTAGGCTTGTATTTAACTCCAATGGTCTATATATCTGCCTTTAGAACAGTACTACACTGTTTCAATTATTGTAGCTTTATATGGTTTGAAATCAGAAAATATACATCATCTAGCTTTGTTTTTGCTTCGAGATTGTTTTGGGTATCTAGAGTCCATATTCCATATCAGGATAGATTTTTTTCTGAAAAATAAATATATGATAGTTTCACCTAAAAAAAAGAAAAAAATATTCTCTGGTAAGAATGAAAGCAAAAAGAAATATTGAAATGTTATCTTTAAGTCATCAAAAGCTTGGTATCAGACAAATGAAACTGTTATGTGAGATTATCATTTTTAATTTTGGATAAATTGCTATAATACTAGATGTCAACCACTAAGTCAAGCATGGGAGGGAGGGATGGGGAGAGAATGGGTGGGGATCGGGTGGGGGCTGACTGGGCGATGTGTGCATGTATGTCTACAAAAGTTTGTATCCCACTATGATGTATGAATACAGTGCACCAATAAAATAAAATTAAAAAAAATAATAATAAAAATAAAAAATAAAGACTAAAAAACAGGGCAGGAGGTGTAGCTCTGAGGTTGAATGCCCCTGGGTTTCATCTCCAGACCCGCAAAAAATAAATAAATAAATAAATAAATAAATAAATAAATAAATAAATAAAATATACTAGATTTCTACTTGTGGTCTAACTTATTAATAGGTAGAGTCTATTTCCATCACATTAAAACTGGATGACTTGCTTTGACCAATGGTAGAAGTGATGTTGTGCCAGTTTATAGTTTAGCCCTCAGCAGACACCATTAGAAGAGAGAGGCAGCCGAGCGTGGTGGCGCACGCTAGTAATCCAATCCGCCCGCTTGGGAGGCAGAGACAGAAGGATCATGCAGGTTCAAAGCCAGCCTCACTGGCTTAAGAGACCCTGGTTCCAAATAAAAAATATATAAAATAGTTCTAGGAGTGTAGCCCAGAGGTAGAAGGGTTTTCAAGAACCCCAGTATCACAGAAGGAGGAGGAGGAGGAGGAGGAGGAGGAGGAGGAGGAGGAGGAGGAGGAGGAGGAGGAGGAGGAGAAGGAGGGAAGGAAAAGGAGGAGGAGGAGGGAAGGAAATGGAGGAGAAGGAGGAGGAGGAGAAGGAGGGAAGGAGGAGGAGGAGGAAGAGAAGGAGGGAAGGAGGAGGAGGAGGAAGATGAGGAGGAGGAGGAGAAGGAGGGAAGGAAAAGGAGGAGGAGGAGGAGGAGGGAAGGTAAAGGAGGAGGAGGAGGAGGAGGAGGAGGAGGAGGAGGAGGAGGAGGAGGAGGAGGAGAGGAAAAGGAGGAGGAGGAGCAGCAGCAGCAGCAGCAGCATTGGCAACATGAAGGAAAACTAATTTACCCCAACCAACAGTCAGCACTGAAGTCCCAGACTTGTGGCAGATGCTTTCCTGGACCTTGCAGGCTAGGACATCTGCCAAGTACACAAACTCACCTAAAGAAGCCTACCCAACACCAGGTAAAACAGAAAAATCATACAGATGCCCTAGAGAATCCCATGAAATAAATAGATCATTGTTTCACGAAGCATAAATAAAATATTGGCGATATCTACCAGTGAGAAAATAATATAAACTGTTGACATTTTCTATTACTTACCTGAATGTTGACAGAAGTTTTTCAAATGGAAAGTCATAGAATATTCCTAAATAAATAACAAATATTCCTTGACTAAAACGTCAAGGTTTCTATAGTCCTACTTGCAAAAGTGGAGAAAAGTTGCAAAAAACACTTTCTTATTTGGTTCATTTAGCTTTTCTAAAAGTAATTTTGATAAATCAGAATTACTTTTTAAAAACCAGGTGTAACCCTAGTACTTGGGAAACTGAGACAGGAGAATTACAGGTTCAGCAACTTAGTGAAGCTTTCTTCAACTTAGTAAAACCTTGTTTCAAAATAAAAAAACTAAAATAGGGCTGGGGGTCAAGCTTAGAGGTAGAACGCCCTGGATTCAATCCCCAGCACTACAAAATTATCTTTAAAAAATTAATTTATGGCCGGGCGTGGTGGCGCACGCTTGTAATCCCCGCGCTTGGGAGGCAGAGACAGGAGGATCGGGCAGGTTCGAAGCCAGCCGCGCGCGCTGGCTTAGGAGACCCTGTTTCCAAAATGAAAATGTAAAAAATAGGTCTGGGAGTGTAGCCCGGAGGTAGAAGGGCTTCCAGGAACCCCAGTACCACCAAAAAAAAAAAAATTTTTTTTTAATTTATAACCAATGAAAAGGAATTTTAAATAAATAAATTGAATTGAATAAAAAGTACAATCAAGTATAGAATTCAAAGGTACAAGTGATTAAAGTGGATTTGAAGAGTTGTCTTTATGAAAGTCTTTATGAGACTTTTCTGAGGAATACATGATAGAAGTAACATGGTTTTCAGGATGAGCACTACTTAAAACTGTTAAGTATTAAACTTAAAGGTTCTAAAATACCAAGTTACTTTGACTTATATGAATAAATCGAAAAGCATGAATATACCTAAAGAATATAAAAAAAATGTAGCTTGGAAGTAATTTTCCAGAAAGAAAAAAAAGAAACATTATAAGGTTTCTCAACAGAATTTTATCTGAAAGTTAATGTCATTTCAAAATCATTTCTCTGCATGACTGAAAAGGCTATTCTCCATGTTAATATTCTTCAAAGCATTGTTTTAAATGTTATTTGCCTGTGCTAAGAAAGACAATTAAGATTGAGCCACAGTAAAGTGTTATATTCCAATTGTTACTTACAAAGTGTCAGACAGAAAGAGAAAAGGGGTTATTGTAATCTAATGAAAAACTGCAGTGCTTAATAAGAGTAAGGTTTTTCAGAATGTTATTGGTAAGCCAACAAACTGAATGGTCCCTGTAGAGACTTTATTTAGTTCCTAAATTGCTTTCAAACTCTAGGCTTAAGAAAAAATAGAATCAAACCCCAAACTTTCAAACCTTTCATAAAATATCAGTGACTATCTTCATATAGCATCCCTCAAGGATTTGTTATTCCATAAATTGTCTTTTCAAAGAGTCAAGTAAACAACAACCACATTCTTTAAAATAGCTTAAAAGAAAGCAAGTGTGTACAAGTGTTTCCTGGCATGGAGTTCACTGTTATTTTCCTGTGCCAAATACCATCTCAAAGATCTCTAGAAAAGAACCCCAAGAGGTCTTATATGCCTCAATATCAACCCATTATTGTCAGAACTCTTTTGAAACAACTGTCTCCAAATCAAAAGGAAAATACAAAGCCAAAATACATTAAAACTATTTGATGCCAGCTTTTTTGTGTTTGTTTTATTTGTTGGTTGGTTTTTTTGGGGTTTTTTTGGTGTTTTTTCTTGTTTGCAATACTAGAATTGAACCCAGGGGTATGCTTATCCCTGAGATACACCCACAGCCCTTTTTATTTTTTATTTTTAGAGAAGGTTTCATTAAGCTGCCTAAGTCAACCTCAAACTTGCAGTCCTCTTGGGATTACAAGTATGCATCACCACACCCAGCATGATATCTGTTTCCTAACAGTTTTGTCAGCAAACAATTAAATATACTTTAAAATATTCTTAACATAAAAAGTGAAAAAGTATTATGACATTCCAAGGCTTTTCAAGAATGCAGTTTTAATAAATTTATGAAGCTTCTTATCAATTGATAAAGAAAAAGAAAATCAAAGTTTTAATATTTAAGTAATATTTTAGCTATATATAGGTTATTTCCTCAAAAACTATAAAATACTTCAATGGCATTGATCTGAGAAATAAATTTATGAATACGCATATAAATGTTTCTGAGAAAAAAAATGGAGCAAATGTTATTATATTTAAATGAAAGATACTTGATATACTTTGATAGTCAGACATAAAGATACCCATGCACATTGAGAGCTTAAAATCCAAAAGTTCAGAAATTAGAACAAGTCTATAAGACTGACTACCACGTAGAGTGATTGTCAAAATACTTAGGTAACAATATTGAATGGCTAATATAATTTCTTTTTACTACTCTCATTTAAATATAAAATACATACCTCAAAAACTTACAAAAACATGAAAAAAATATATTAAAAGTTTTAAAGGAATCAAGACTTTTTCATCGACCTCCATTCAAAATCCAGTGACTATAAAAACATTACATTTGCTTCTACCATCAGGGTGGTCAGGATAGTCTAAAAAACATTCCCACAAAAGCAAAGCAAAAGTTAGATCTCAGGAAAAGACACTTTAAATACATTTGGGAGATCCAATTAGTAAAGAATGCTCTTTGCATTAATCAAAGAAACACTCTCTTTGATTAAAAATAATAATACTAAGCAGAAACTAAAACACTGAGGACAAAGTAGCAAGAAAATACCTAAAGATAGATGCCAATATTAGCATGACACCAGGACAGTAAACTCTGGATCAGTGGCAACATTAAGAAACTAAACTTAAGTTTCTCAGTTAAGAAGGATGTCGAAGGTGATTCTCATGTCCCAAGTTGGTAGTGCCTCTGACTGCCAAAAGAAATAGCAAATTCCCTCTGGAGGAAAGCTTATCTGATATGATCCCTGGATTCCCAATGTTTGAAAAACAATATAATCCTGTGATTAATATGATTATAAGACATGGAGGGAACAAAATTACTCTAATTAAAATTCAGCCAAAAACACAAATAATAAACCACCAAGGATCAAATCCTGGGATTAGCAGGTAACATAGTATAAAATAACTATGGATGACATGCTTAAATTAATAAAGGGATGAGTTGCAAGATTGAGCAAATAACAAAGAAGATTAAAAATGACCAGGTAGATTTGGAAAAAAATCTAAATAGGACTTATAAAAATAAAAAAATATAATGATTTAAATCAATAACTGGATTGATGGGTTAAATAACATATTAGACATAGCTGATATAATAATTAATGAGAAAAATAACCTGAGATGGATATTAGTGGAGTTGAAAACAAAATAGCTGCTGATGTGACTTAGAAAGATATGGACATAGACAATAAATGAAAAGGTAAGAAACTTCCTTAAGAGAGATAAGAAGTTCTCACACAAATAACCATCCAACCCAGATACTTTTTTTTTCAGTACTGGGGTTCCTGGAAACCCTTCTACCTCTGGGTTACTCTCCCAGACGTATTTTATATTTTTATTTGGAAATAGGGCCTCTTAAACCACCAAGGCTGGCTTCAAACCAGTGCAATCCTCCTGCCTGCCAGTGTAATCCCCTGCCCAAGCACGGGGATTACAAGTGTGCACCACCACACCCAGCCAACCCAGATACTTTTGAGAGTGAAAAAAGGAACACTCCTAATAATTTACCAGAACAAAAGATATATACTGAAATCATTCAGGGCCAATCAGGACTATGGCCAATCTATGTCTCAGAGTCCCAGAGAAAAAGGATAGAGGAGATTCAATATTCAAAAACCTAGTGGTTATGAATTTTCAAAAATTGATCAAAGGACATGAGTGAATGTATAACAGAAACCAAAAAACATTAAAACTCAAGAAAACCCACTATAAAGAAACAAGCAGAATCACAACAGACTTCCAAATAGCTAAAATAAAACAAAGAGAGAGTGAAATAATATCTTTTAAGTGGTGAGAGAAAATAATAAAACCCAGGGAAACTGCTTTCTAAGAATGATAAATGAATAAATCTACCTTTTAGATTAAAGATGGCGGAATAGATGAAGGCCACATAGTACAGATGTTCTGAGATTCAGAACTCTTGCCTCTTGACAAGAGAAGAAAAGCAGTTAGAACTCAACAAAAGAGAGACAGTAGCAATCTGGTTGAGTAAGAGACAACAAAGAGAGCAGAGGAATGAAAAGAGCCCATGGTTCTCATCTAGTGAGCAGGGAGAGAAGGTGGACAACATTCTGGCAAGCCCATTCAAGAACTGGCAGCTGCCAGATCCTGTGACTCTCAGAGACACCCTTCAGCAACGAAGCTAAATCTTGTCAAGCCACTAACTGCAGAGAACCAACACCAAAAGCAATCACATTCTTCTCTCCATGCTCAAATACCTCAAGACAGTGACTCCCCAGGCCACCCAGCCAAACAGCACAGTGAACTCTTACAGCTACAGCTGAACTCCTCTGGACTGAGAAAATGACAAGCCCTTCCTGCAGGGACCTCATCCAGACTACTGTGAATCTGCAAACCAACCAGCCAGTCCCACTCAGTGAATTGGGGCTGCAGCTGAGCTCTTCGGGTCTGAGAAACTACAGACCCTTCCTGTAGAGATCCAAGTGGCTACAACAGAGCTCATCAAGACTGAGTTTACAAAAAATCCCACTAGGAACTTGAGCAGTTGCAGAGACTCATGTGACAAGGACCAAACCTATGAGATCTGTGGGTTTGCAAACCATAGCAGTGGTGGTGAGGAAGGAGCTGGGGCTACAAGCAGACAGGGCAGAAACATAAGTTAGCAGAAAGTTCCTAGGGATCTCAAGAGGAATCTAAGTTCTGTAGTTCACTCCACCTCCTGCAGGGTTCCCAATAACTGGAGGACCTCCAGGAGTAGTGTCCGTAGTGTAAAGTAATTCAGCCACCATGCCCCAGGCTCAGGAAGCTATAAACTCTCCTCAGGCAGTGTTTGGATGCCACAAGAACCAAGACTCATGGCTAGTAAGGTCTCATGTGATAGGAGCTTCCCAGATCAGCACCAGTGTCCTTGGGGCTAAATAACTCAGCCACCCAAGCCCTAGGCTCAAAATGATGCAATCTTTTCTTGGCAGAGTTTGGGCCCCAAAAGCAGAGAGGCCAGGTGCCAGCAGTGCTTCATGTGATCTCAGCCGGCAGAGCAACAGCAGGGTCTCTGAGGAAATTTAACTCAGACAATAGTCACAGATGCCAGCAGCTGAGAGGGCTCCATTTGATCTGAACCAGCAGATCAATAGTGGTGTCTTTGGGGCCATCAAAGCACAAGCCAGCCAGGCAACAAGCTCAGAACCTCATAGTCTCTGGCCCTGCTGAGCTTTGGCCAGTGACCACAGAAGCCAAACGCCAGCATGCAACAGGTTTTCACATGTTTGCCACCAGCAACACAGCAGTACTGTCCTTGGGCATTAAATCTCAGCCAGTTGGTCACAGGCCCTGCTGAGTTTGAGCCTGAAGAGCATGGAGGCCTACAGCCAATCAGACTGCTGCTTGCTTGCACTGATTAAGAACTATATCTTGCTAAAAAGATTCGGTGGGATTAACTAAAAATCTGATTGAAGCAGATTCACTGAGGAATATGCCTTATTAAAAAGGGACAACAAAGAGACATAGGTCTTCTTAGACAAAGAGGAAGAGGATACCAACACAACACAGACACAAATCTGAGAATTCTGAAGACATGCAAGAACAATATAGAAGCAATAAACTACCACAACTCAAAAACAACAGAGATCACCGATAATGAGCTGTAGAAAATGCCAAAAGGAAATGAAGAATTTTGACTTTCAATATGATGAAAGACTTTAGATATTAAATCAGAAAAGGTATACAGGATGTGAAGGAACATATCAATAGAGAGGTTGAGACCCTAAATAAGAACCAAAAAGAGGACATGAGTGAAATAAAAGATACAAAAAATGAAATAAAAACCTCAAAAGAAACTACCTGTGGCTGACTAGATCACAGAGAAAACCAAGTCCCACTCTCAAAAAGCAGCACATTCAGAAATGACAACATAATCAATAATATTGCCAAGGCCTCAATGATAATTTTCTATATTCTCAAGGAAATGGATATTACTTTACTCTGTGGAAAAGAAAACTGAGGGACATAAACTGTACAAATTTTGTGTAAGGTATTTTAGCAAAACATAAAAAAAATTTTATTTTTTTGCCATCCGAAAGATTGAACCCAGAGGCATATTACCTCTGAGCTACATCCCCAGCCCGATTTTATTCTTTATTTTGAAACAGGGTCTCACTAAACTGTGGAGGGCCTCACTAAGTAGCTGAGGTTGGTTGCGAACCTGGATCCTCCTGTCTCAGCCTCCCAAGTACTAGAATTACAAGTGTGTGCCACCACGCCCAGCCATATAAAAATCTTAAAAGGCATATCCTTTGACCCACTCCATGTATAGAATATGCTCTGAGGATATAGCAGAAACACAAAAATAATCATCACAGCACTAGAAATAAGCTAAATTCCAACAAATAAGTTACATACATTATATAACAAATGTACTAGTATATGTATTAATTTAGCTATATAAAATTGTGTGTGAATTTCTATTCTGTTACATAGTGTTATGTTTATAATATATTGCTAAGGCTTTTTTTGGTTTTGTTTTTGTTTGTTTTTTGTTTTTTGTTTTTTGGTTTTTTTTTGGTGGTACTCAGGTTCCTGGAAACTCTTCTACCGCCGGGCTACACTCCCAGACCTATTTCATTTTTTTTTTTAATTTGGAAAGAGGGTCTCTTAAGCCAGAGAGGCTGGCTTCGAACCTGCATGATCCACCTGTCTCCGCCTCCCAAGCACGGGGATTACAACATGTGCCACCGTTGCCGGCTTTGCTAAGTGTTTAAAAAGCCAACTTAAAAAAGATTATGATTCCACTTTAAAAATGAATAAATTATATATTTGTTAATGAAGACAGGCATATAGGAGCCCCTACATATACAACAATATACAATGGACAGGATGAACAGTGATATGCTCTGGCTTTTGGAATTATAAATAATTTATATTCACTCTCTATGTAACCCTTTATAAAATATGAGTAATAAAAGTAAGGCTACTATTTCATTTCATAAAAGTATTATCTATACCTTAGCAGTGACCTAAAATAAAATCATGAGAGATAGAAAAGGTTTTCTGTTTTTACTAGGTTTCATTTATAAAGTAGGTTATACTCATAATAAAAATCACACTTGAAGATGCCTTTCAAGTTATTTCAGGATTCACTTTCTCTGCTACATTGAAATTTGCATTTATTTATGTTAAAATGTAAATGTGTCACTTAGTTGTTTCCAAGCACAGTCTAGATCTAAAAGTTCCAAAGCTGGTAAGTAGATTGCATATCTACAATTTTATTTCACAGCATTTTGAACATTGCAAAAATTCAATGAATGTGCACCACATATATTGCCTTGGCAGTTCAGCCCCAAATCCTCCTTGTCCACTAGTTCATTGAAAGAATACCTACTTCTCAAAAACATTCTTTTCCATGAGCCCTTGAAGCACCCTCTGCAAGAGACAGTGAAATTCACAGAACATCCTCTGATACTATGTTGTGAGAAAAACTAGCACATTAGCTAAGGATTGTTCAGCATAAATATTTTCCTAAGGTGTTTTTGGTAGACACATAAGCTTACTCATCTGCCTTTAGTGCATTACTGAGGAATAAAACTTAAAAGTCACCAACTTAAAGGGTGCATTGTCTTATAGTTTGAGCATTAAGATGTTAAGAATGGAGAATTCTTAGAAGCTTTCTGCTCTTTAATATGTAAATTTCAGCTAACAGCAATCGTTTATAGGCAGCTGTTGCTGTTAATATTTCAGCTTCTTCATGCTGAGATCTATAAAACCCCTACTTTTCAGAACTGCTTTCTCATTAAATATCAACCTTACTAATTACTAAGTAATAACTCTTCTACCTGGGAACTGGGAAGGAAGAAGAAACGCAATGTATTCTGAAAAAAACAAACTATTTATTAAAATATCTTTGAATTATGAAACCTGTTTTTAAAATGATACAGAGAGAGAGAGAGGAGAACAAATAAATGTTTTGCTTTCTGTTTCATTTGGATGTTTCTCATCTCATCTCACACCCCACAATGGCCATGGTCTAGACAGTAGAATCTCTACACAGTGGTTTGGTCAGCTCCACAGAAGATGGAGACAGTCACTATCCTTTGATGAATTAAAGATAAAATACTTTACAACCCTCCAAAAGAACTTTAAAAAAGAAATGAATTGTATTAATAAGATACCTTTCTTTGCTATGCCACCTTCTTACATCAGAATTAGGAGATGATGATACTTTGCAACCTCATATTAAATAATTCATATACATCCCTCTTGTTTATTTTTGCCTTGTTAGTTCAGCCCTGTGTGACCTCATGCTAACTTCTCTGGATTTTCACTATAACAACAAAACACACACACACACACACACACACACACACACACACACACAGCCAGTTTAGCAGTTATAACTTTCTGGTCCCCAAGAAATACTTTTCATCAATCACAGCCCACTATTAACTGTGAAAAAATAATTGGCATCTAGATGTCATAACTCTTCTTATCTGTCAGCTTGCCTCTCTCTCTCTCTCTCTCTCTCTCTCTCTCTCTCTCTCTCTCTCTCTCTCTCACACACACACACACACACACACACACACACACACACACACACACTTCCTGGCATAGTTAACTGCTTATTACAGAAAGAATAAATGAATGAAACCTAATGCACAGTGTTGGTAGCATCCCATAACACATCATTTCATTCTGAGAGTGGAAGGTACATAGGACCCAAATTCCTGCTTTCTACAGACCAAAGAGAATGGTAGAAAGGAGAAGAATAAGAGAGACAAAGGGGTGTGTTAAAGGGGTTTAAAAAATTCTTTTGCAGAGAAGGTGAAGCTCAAATGAGGACTTGAAAGATGAGAAACTTCAGGACGGCCCAGGCAGAGAAAACAGCATGTGCAGGAAGCATGGTTCAGAAGAGGACAGCAATGGCCCAAATAGGAGATGATGAGATGAACCTTAGTAACCAAGAAAGAGCAGAGGGAATCGGCAAGAGCAATATCATGAGGGTAGGATTACAAGGATTTATACTCTTATGTGATGTGGGAACAGAGAAGGAATGATCATGATATCCTCCAGTGTCTGGCTGGGTGTCATAAAGGAGATCTGAGAAGAACACTTGAGATGTCATCTCCTTGGACATCACCTGCTCTTCCTTAGACCCTGCTCTTGCTGGTTTGTAACACCCTTCCACTCACCCAATGGAAAGCTTGTATTCACCGTATACTGGGAAGACCCAAGATGTTTTGATTCTCAAGTAGGAGCCTGATGTTGGCCACTCCCACAGCTAAGATTCTGCAATCCCCATGTCAACACTTAGATCCATGGATTGTGATTGTGTTTCTATTCCTGCCTTCCTCACTACGTCATGATTGCCAGGGTTGACCAGAACTTGCTCCCCTTCATATCTCCACAAAGGCCTCACACAAAGTAGAAACTGAATAAATATTTCCTATTAAAGTAATGAGCATTATTCCAAGTCACAGTTATAAAAGATCAAGGACCAGAACACACTGAGTGTGCCACCTCATTTGCCAGGCTTCCTAGAGCATGATAAGGACATTCTGCCCTCAGTAAGTTCAAACAAATCATCTGAGCTGCCATACTTTTATGTTTATTTTTAATATAATAAAATATAAACATATTTATAATATTGTAAAAAAAAACAATATTATAAACATATTTATAATATTGTAAAAAAAATTTTTAAGTAAAGAACAAACCTGCCAGGCATGGTGATGCAAGCTTGTAATCCCAGCATTCAGGAGGCAGAGACTGGAAGATCACGGTTTGTGGACAGCCTCAGCTACTTGGTGAGACCCTTTGCAACTCCGTGAGACTGTTTCAAAAAATAAAAAGGACTAAGATTTAGGGTTGGGAGCATAGCTCAGAGGTACAATGCCCCACTGTTTCATCCCCAGTGTCACACACACACACACACACACACACACACACACACACACACACACAAATGAACCTTAAATCCATGAGTTGTTTTCTTTTTTTAACATGACATTGCTCTATCTGTTGCTCTCTTAGAGGGTCCTAAATTTGGTTCCTGAAAATTCTAAAGTCACTTGATAGAGAGATAAAATCATTTTGAAAGCCACTATATATGTTTGATTTTCATTGTGTCTTTACTTTGGCATGGTGTCATGAAATAAAATAAAGAAAAGAGCACAATGACATATGTATAGTAAGTAATAAGGGGATGTTTCATTTTTTTCTCCTAATCCATATTTTTCATACTTTATTACTCTACTAATTCTTATTTACAGGTGTATCTAAGCAAACTGATGAATTTTTCACAGCCTCATGAAAATCACAAAAATGGTCAATTTCCTCAAATTAACGGGCACTGAAATTCATGACATAATTAAAAATATGCTTATGCTGCATAGAAAGTAAAACCATGGCAGGAGGGGGAAAATGGTGCAACCTCTTCTCAAATAAGTAGTAACATGTAGTTAACATATAAAATATACATTTGGTGCACGTCTAGACACTCTCTGTAATGATTTCAGTAAATAAAGGAAAAGATAGAAACTGTATGAAAGAATATATAAAAGGAAGAGATCATTATTCTAAATATAGGAATGACATAGAAAATGTGAAGTTTGCAGCAGTTGAGGATATTATACTTGTTCCCCGTGGAGCAACTGCCATTAGTCCTTAATAAAGATAGAAATGTTGACCTTCATTCAGAGCTGAAGAGCAAGGCTCAGCATGGAAGTTATTCACTGTGGCCCTGCATTCCAACAGTGCCAAGTGTTGTGACTTGAAGCAAGCTTCAGGTTTGGAGCATAAGTATGAAGGAGACCATTGATCTGCACTGCTGCTTGCTTTAACTTCTCTTTAAGAATTTTACCAAAGCTCTCATTCAGATAACAATAAGGAAACCAGGGCTGACAAGGTAAGACCAGCCTACACATAGGAATTCCACTTTTACTTCATTCAGAATGAAGAATGACATCAGAACACCTGCCCCCAGAATAGAAAAAATGCCCGAGTAAAGGGATGGTGGAGACAAAGGTTCAGGGAAATACACATGGGAAGGTTAAAAGACTGTATAGTGTAGCCAGAGGGTGGTGGTGAATATAATCCCAGTACCAGTACTTGGAAGGCTGAGACAGGAGGATTGCAGGTTTGAGGCCAATGTGTGATAACTTAGCGAGATCCTGTTTCAAAATTTAAAATAGACAGCCTGACATGATGGTGCACACTTGTAATCCCAGTACTTGGGAGGCTGAGACAGGAAGATCACAGGTTCACAGCTATCCTCAGCAACTTAGTGAGGCCCTTAGCAACTTACTGAAACCCTGTTTTAAAATAAAAAATAAAACAGGGTTGAGGGTATAGCTATCAGGTAGACTGCCCCTGGGTTAAATCCTCAGTACCAAAAATTAAAAATTTTTAAAAAGAATTGCACAGTCTAGCTGTGATAGCCCATGAATTCCTAAGCCCTAAGTCATAAAAACACACCCAGCTTTCAGGGCCCAAAATTTAATGCGTACCTACTCTATACCAGGACCTTTACTAGAATGCTCTACTTGTCTTAGCTCATTTAAACTTCCTGCCAAACAAATTATCCCTTATTATCTTCACGTTACAGATTAGGAACTGACATCAGAGAGTTACAGGGATTTCATGTCACATGCTAAGGAAATGTCATATCTAAGCTTGAACCCTGATCTTTTGCCTCCATGAGCAACATGACACTCACAGGACCAGAAGGCATCACTCCAGAGTGTCATGAGAGTCAATGGCAGGGGGTGGGTGGCATAGGAAGGGGAGCAGTGCCCGCCATGATAGGAAGGGAGGACAGGAAAGTGCTGTGTGGTGATGGTTATGTTCTCAGTACCTCCCGTGTGCTGGTTACACGGATATGTTCACTTAGCCAAAATTCAGCAGGCTGTATATGTATGGTCTGTGTACTTTTTAATGTGTATGTTCTACTTAAATAAAAAGTTTTAATATAAATGGGGGATGGCTTCCAAGGGCATCATATTTGCTTCTCATCCCAAGCCAGCTCTCTGAGTTTTCCTCTTTCTCATGGGCACAGATGAGCCTATTTTCAAAAATAAAAAACACAATAGTCTATTTTTAGCCAAATCTTTACCAGACATTATAGAACTAAACAAATATTTCTCTTAAGAATAATCTTCACCATATTTATACAGAAATGGCAAAGAATGACAAGCGAGCCAGGTGTGGTGGCACATGCTTGTAATCCAATTACATGAGAGGCTGAGATAGGATTGCAGATTCAAAGCCAGCCCCAGAAACTCAGCGAGGCTCTCAGCAACTTAGTGTAGCCCTGTTACCAAATAAAAAATAAAACAATCTGGGGGTGTAGCTCAGAGGTAAAAGGATTCTGGGTTCAATTCCCAGCACAAAAGAAAATAAAAGAAAGAAGAAAAGAAAACAAAAAAAGGAAAGGAAAAAAGAAAAGAACAGAAAGAGGGAGGGAAGGAAAGAAAACTTTGTGGATAAGAATTAGGACACCTCCCTTCTCGATTTACCACCAACAGCCTTCAGGCCTGGGTTTCTTTCTCTTCATTAATAAATACAGGGTTTGGATTTAAAAACCTCTAAAGTCCATTTCCTATGCCCATTATTCAGTATATGTGTATTAGAATATGTATAGTGACATTGTTTATCATAGAAAAAAAGGGATGATGGCCATTGACAGGAGAACTGATAATAAATTATAGCATAAATCATGCAATTAGATGTTCTTTACAAATAAAGAAAATGAATTGTGATTATATATACTACCAGATAGATCTCAGAATCATGGTATTAAATGAGAAAAACAGATCAGTGACCAAAATATATATTGTAATCTTATTTGTAAAAGTTAAAAAGAAGCAAAAATAAAATAACAGTGCTTGGGGATACATGTATGTCTGGTAGAACTGGAAAGAAACAACCAAACAAATGGTCAATACAAAATTCAGGGCACTGGTGATTTCCGAAGGGAGGCAGGGTAATTAGGAAGGAGAGGAACAGAGCAGTATTTTCAACAGTGTTAGGAGGTTGACTGGTGAACTATGAGTGTTTATATAGTTATTATGGTTCATAACTTACATATTGTTACTTGTAGCCTTTAGTTATTAAATAATTCAGAATTTTTTGAATATGTTGTGTATTTTTCTAAGAAAATGTTGGGACTAAAGAAGTTAATATAAAAATCCTAAAAATATCCATCAGTTGTTACTCTGCCCTTTAGCTGCTCTTATAACAAGGTAACTTCCCATAGACAAAAGGTAGAATCATAATTGTGTCTAGAAGAATTTATCATCCTCAGTTTTGAGCTTTGATGCAGTTTACAAATGAAGCCAAAAAATGAGCCAAATAAATATAAAAGAAAACTCTTTATGCAAACAAGAAAAGATGATTCAATTCTTCTTTGAAAAATAACAGTTGACTCATCCTACCAATTTCTTTTTATCATTTTTATTACTATAGATTGAACACAGGGTATATTCTAGCTCTGAGCTAGATCTCCAGCCTTGTTTGTTTATTTTTTATTTGTTTGTGGTAGTCGAGACTGGACTCAAGGGTATACGATCTCTGAGCTATACCACCAGCCCTATTTTATTTTGAAACATGGTATCTCTAAGTTATCATGCACTGCTGGCCTCAAACCTGTAATCCTCCTGCTTTTTTTTTTTTAAATAGAGTCTCACTAAATTGCCGAGGCCAAACTCACATCTACAATCATCCTGTTTTAGCCTCCCAAATACTGGGATTACAGGCCTGTGCCACTGCTCCTGGCCTAGTATCTTTTTTATACTAAGCAATGACCAAGAGGCATTCTGGGGTGAGCACAACAGAGGCTCTACTGCATAGAGCTTACTTACCTCTCAGTGGAAGAAAAATCAATCATCTATAAAAAAATTAAAATTGGATAATTCCTGATCACAAACTAAAAACAAAACATTTATTTTACAGTCACTCTTTACCTCAGCTAATGAAACTACATTATGTTTCTACTGTCTGAAAGAAAAAAAAGTAGCCTTATATTTTACTTTACTATCAGTAAGTTCATGGTGGCTGGAGAGGTAGCTCAGTGGTAGAGCACTTGCTTAGCATGCACAAAGCTTTGGGTTCAAAAAAAAATCTCTGGCACTGCAAAAAAAAAAGGAAATGTAACTTCTCTTTCAATGACCATTACTCCCTTTTTCCTATTACAAACAATGTCACAATGAATTTTGTTTTTTGTTTTTTGTTGGTTTTTTTTTTTTTTGCAGTACTGGGGATGGAAACCAGGGGCATTCTACCTCGAGCTACACCCCCAGTCCTATTTTTTATTCTTTATTTTTGAAACAGGTTCTCACCAAGTTGCAAAGGGTCTCACTAAGTAGCCGAGGTTGTCCACGAATCACGATCCTCCTGTCTCGGCCTCCCAAATGCTGGGATTGCAAGCATGTGCCACCACACCCGGCTTCATGATGAATATTTTTGTACACATATTCTAAACATGCTTGGGAGCTGGGGCACAGTGATAAAGTATTTGTCTTATGTGCACAAAGCTCTGGTTCTATCCCCAGCATCCCAGCAGCACAGAACAGAACAAAACAGACAAAAGAAGCATGCATGGGAAATGCACTTTAAAAGTTGTCTAATCCAACTACAATCTTCAGTGACTAAGGTAAACACTAAACTAGGTGCTTATAAAGGGTATTTCATAAATGTGATTAGAGTCCACCAGCAGTTCACTGTTAGTAGGGAATATTATCCCAGATCATCTGAGTGGGCTGCTTCAGCCAGTCAATAGGCCTTCAAAGCAGAACCAAAGCTACCAAAAAAGAAGAGTTCTCACTTGTAGTCAACAGCTTCAGTCCCGTGCCTCCTGTCTACCCTGTGGACTGCACATCTGGCCAACCCACCTCCATAATGCATAAGCCAACTTTTCATGATAAATCTCTACTTGTTCCGATGCTCCAGTCACACCCTGACTGATACAGATGGATTTAGGCTGCAGTATCTTGGATTCCCATCATAGAAGATCCTTGCATCCTTCTCTGTTTCCTTGGCCAATGGAACATGATCTGGGGGCAAGTGCACTCATTGAGAGCTTACTCAGGAGCCAGGACATCACCTGCACCAGAGGGGTTCTCGCCAGAACCCCTGCAAGGCCTCCACTGTGCTCACAGAGTGACTGAGAACCACAGATTTATGAGCCTTTCATAAGAACACCCGACTAATAAGCCACCAAATCAGGGTTGGAACGTGGATTAAACCCACCCAAAGGCAGAGCTCTCATGCTGCTCCTCTAAGACAAACATTTATATTCTTATTGACTCATACTATAAAGTTTACAACTGAAACACTGCCAGGGAAATGGAAAGTAAAGGGTAAATAAGCAAATAATCCAATTTTGTTAAAGGATTGAAATAAAATCAGGAGGATAATCAAATTTTTCCTTAGGCATTGACAGAAACATAAAACTCAATTTTTATAACAGACTGTTGAATTTCTCAAAGGGATGAGAAAATAGATGCCTAAGTGACCCAGAGGGTTCATTGAAGTATCTCCATTTTGGATTTGGGCTTCAATTTAAAGGTGGAAAAGGTGATTCACATAAAACCAAACAAATTGCGGCCTAAAATGTAACCATATGCCAATCTGCCATTAAATGGCTTATCCAGAAATACTTCACAGTTACCTTTCTATCCTCGGAGCCTCTTCCTTTAAGAAATTCACCTTGATTATTCTGTGTCTTTAAAGTGCTGAAATTGAACAGTCAAAAAATCCCAGTTTCATCTAAGTTTGCTTCCCTTGGAGCCCAGGGCAACCTGTTACCTAAATATAATGGATGAATTTCACTGTATTTCAATGATTTGGGTGACATTTCCTTGACATTCACAATATGTCTATAAATTAGAAGTGCTATAGTTTTAACACAAAATGAATAAAATGATCAAAAGAATTCTCCAGTTACTGCCTACCCCTGGAGGAGGGGAAGACTACCTGATTGCTATTCTCTGCATACATCAAGGTCCACACAGAAGCATAGGGAATGCACTAATAAATTGCCTTCTCTCATTATATTTTGGTTTACTTTTATGTTTTGTAATTCATGTAATTACTCACTGTCTTCAATAGTAGCCTATTATAGAAAACTTGATTAATCCATTGAAACCCTCAATTTACCATAATTTAAAAACCAGAAATTGTTTTCTAAATGTTAAGGCTACAGAGAGGCAAATGACAACATAACAACCTATATCAGGTATTGGGGTTTCTCTGTGTTTCTTTTTTTCTCTTTTTTTTCTTATTTTATTTTTTATTTCTTTGACACATCATCTTCCATAATAGAACAAATAAATCCAATCTACAGATAGTCATTTGTAGAGGGCCAGACAGCACCACATTCAGGGGCTCTTTCCAGGCTCTGGGAAAAGTGTGTGCCCTCTGAAGGAAATCTCCATTCTCTCCCAGGGAGCATGAGTGCAGGTCCACTCTGTGATCTGACTGTGAAGAGGAATCTATGGTAATAAGAATTACAGCTAACACTGGATTGGTATGTGCTCTGTATTAGACCCTGAGCCAAGCATTTTGAAAATACTAAAAGCAGCTCTATCAAGAAGGTATTAATATTTTCTCTATCTTATCAGGAGAAAATTGAGACACAAATGCTCAAGATCATACAGCTAGCAAGTCATGGAGCCAGGGTTCAGTCTCAGGCAGTTTTGCTATTCAGCAGAACACATCTCCAGAAAAAGAAATAGCTCGTAACCACCAGCAACATTCACTTCTATGCAGACCCAAAGAAAACAACTGCAGGCATAGAATTCATAGTCAAGCCTCAGCTTTCACACCAACAGAAAACCCACTAAATTCATAAAACATTGGAGTACACTGCTAAAACTCTATTGAAACAAAAGTTTAAATAGAAAGGATATTCTACTTAGCCATCTAATAACTATAAGCGTAGTTGCCTGGAATACCCAATTCCATAAGCACTGCAGTGAATCAAGGATTGAACTTAAGTCCTCTTAGCTTTTGAATGTTAGGTATGACAGCCACAGTGTCTGACACAGTTGCTGACATGGAGAGGCATCTCTAGAATCCTTATGCCTTTGTGAGTCAATGTCACAATGCTATCATGTCACTTTCCCTTTGGAATTTTTATCTGCCTCTTCAAGTTAAGGAGGAAAGACCTGAAATGTGTGTTTTTCAAATACGGCCAGGCCAATGCTTCTATTTTGGAACTCTTCACTGGTTAAATAAAAAACCCTCCAACAGCTGCTAGATAGGAGAGGAATACCAATCATTTCAGAAGCCGAGAGACTTCAGTTCTTGAAAAATAAGCCCATTCAAAGCTGGCTAGGGCTGCAATACTCCAAATGAAATGCTAAAGCAAGGCTGCATTTTGTGTCATAGGCAAGACAGAATACAGAGAGTCCCTCAAAGTACGCAATTTTCCCTGAATGCTATTATGAAGTACCTGCATTTTTTGAGGGAAAAATTTCTTCTTGCTTATATAGTATCTATAATTTCATTTTTGTGCCATACCCTTTCAAGTTCCCTGGAATGATTAAAAAGTTGCTCTTCTACAAGCTCTTTTACACAATGGACGTGCCAGAGAGATCAGATACAGAGTTGAAATTCATCAGGCACAATCTATGAAATAAGAGCTGTGTGACAAAATCGGCACATGTTGTATGATCTGTTTCCATTTTTTTCACATCCTTCTGAATTTATTTGACAGAATTTCAGAAGGGAAATGTGTTTGCCAGAGGGCAGCTTGTTTTTCACTTCTTGGAAAAACTTTCTGCAAAGATGCAGAAAGCTTTTCAACTTTGTTTGCCATCATCTAAAGCCCATCACCTGAGACTTCAGCCACACTCAGTGTGTGGCAGGGGTGAGGATTCTTCACTAAATTGTCCTTTGTCTCAAGTGACTCTGGACAGCACTTCTAGGCAGGGTCATACTTATCAAAGTCACAACTAGTTGGGGTGTGTGTGTGTGTGTGTGTGTGTGTGTGTGTGTGTGTGTTATTATACTGGAGATGGAACCCAGGGGCATTCTACCTGTGGGCTACACCACTTGCCCTATTTTATATTTTTTATTTGAAACAGGGTCTCACTAACTTGCTGAGAGCCTCACAAAGTTGCTGAGGCAGGCTTCAAATTTGTGATCCTCCTGTCTCTGACTCCCCAGTACTGGGATTACAGATATGCACCACCACACCCAGCCACAGCTAGTTTTAAAATACTTCTATCAACACCAGCAAAAGGCAAACCACTTTTAAAAATATATATTAAATTTGTTTTAAATGAAACCTAGCTTAGTAATCAGCTAACCATACTCTTGGGCTCTCCTAAATATCCAGTTTCTACCACTGTTTACAAAAGTATAATTTGTGGACTCTTCAGCACCTTCAAGATACATATCTGCTCGCTCTCTCTCTCTCTCTCTCTCTCTCTCTCTCTCTCCTTCAAAGTAAAGTTCTAGAAGTCATAATGAACACTTGATAACTTCACTTCCTCAACTTCCATTCAATACTCAGCACATTGTTATCATACTTGGCTTTTTCCATACCAGTAAAACTCTTTCCATTCTCCTGTTGATGTGTGATGGTCGAATGTGTGTTGTTTTCAAGTCACGCCAAAGCATTTGAGACTGTGCCCCAGCATCTCCTCAGATTTATCAGCTCCTTTTCTTGCCTGGCACACCTCCTCCCTTCACATCTGCCACCATTCCTCTCAGCTCCTATATCTATCAGCATGCTTGCAATTAGAATCTAAAGACTTACCATGTAACTCAGAGGAAAGAAGATATTCTTAGTTTTGCACTCAGTCCATATGAGGCTGGGTACCATGGATCTCAAGACATGGCAGCAGGAGGTAGAGGGAGAGAACATGGGCTGTGTCCTTACATCACAGAGGCCAGAAGTAAGAGAAAGTAAGAAAGAGGTCAGAAGTAAGAAAGTAAGCTGAAGGAGAAGAAACCATTTATATAATCCCCAAGGTTGCATCCACCAAGGACCACCTTCTCCACCCACACCCTGCAGGCCTCCCAGGTACCACCCCAATAAATCCATTGCAATGGATTCATCCACTGCTGGATTACAACCCTCATGACTCAATTACATGAGCTCCAAACATTAAGTGAGCTCTTTATGTGACATTTTATATCTAACTATACCAGATCCCTCCTGTGGCTCCTCTTCTCACCATGTGAATTGTTGAGATTCCTGGGTTGGACTTTGCTTCTGTCCTCTGAGTTTGATGCTCCTATCCTGAGCAATCTTATTCACATTCAAGGCTTGAAAGAAAATCTGCATGTTGATGACTATAATCTTCTCTCCATGAACCAAACCTCTCTCCTGAGCCTCAAGTTCAGTAGACCAACTATTTAACAGTAATCTCCATCCACATGTTTCTCAAAACCTCAAACTAAAGAGGTCCAAAACTGAAGCCATCATTTCCTACAAAGCTAGCTCTTCTGCTTGCATCAATGAAAACCACGATCTGCAAAGTCAGAAAGCGAAGTGGAGAGTAATCCCACAGTGCCCTCTACCTCAGTCTCAGGCCGCACTGTTTCTCTTCAAACCAAAATATATTTCCAACTGATCTTCCAAACTCTGACCTCCAACTTCCCTGACCTACTATAACAGATCTCCTTGAAAATTAAAAGCCCCAAAGTACCTTTTACCCAACTTCCTGGTAAATATTTGGTTTGTTTGTTTTATCTCTTTCTTTCTCTGAAATTCTTCATGCTAAGAAACCCTCCCCCTACCCCAGGCAAGCAAGAATTGTGCCACATTCTCTGGCCAGCATAGCATAGCTAAATCTATTTAATCACTTCTGTAGGACAAGTGAGGATATATTATCTGCTTCTCCCCAATTTGGGCCAAACCATATTAAATTCATTTTTCCCTATTACAGCATTTGTTTGCTTATTGCTTTTGTAGTGAGTCACCAAAACCAGCCAGCAGGGATCCAGGCAGGTCCTCTGACTTGGCCCATGCTGGTGACAGCCTGGTAACTCTGGTCCTATGACTCCAGTGGTGGGCCAACCCTGTGGAGGGGCTAGGAAAGGATGTCCCCACAGCTCTGAAACTGGGCTTTTGTTCTGGGACTCTCCTTTCTTTCTCTTCTAGCCAGCATTGCCACCTTTTGCCACTTTTGATAGATTTAAAAATGAATTTGTTTGGAAGAGACAGAAGGAGGCATAGAAGACTAGGGTGAGAGGCCTCTGTTATGTAAATGAAAAGCATTAATACTATTGTGGAGTTCCTTAGAGATGTTTTGATTACAGCATGACCTTCATATCTGAAAATGCACTTGGATTTATTGCAACTTTTTAATATGTTTGTCAACTTGACATTTAGGGTAACAGGGACTAAAAATCTGATAGCCTCATTTACATCAGAGTTCTCTGGACCCAGCATAGGAAGTTTATGTGGGGTGTGTGTGTGTGTGTGTGTGTGTGTGTGTGTGTGTGTGTGTGTTACTGGGGTTTGAACCTAGGAGCATTCTATCTCTGAGCTATACCCCCAGACCTTTTATTTTTTATTTTGAAACAAGATGTCACTAAGTTGTTAAGGCTGGCCTCAAACTTGTGGTCTTTCTGTCTCAGACTCCCAAGTACGTAGGTTACAAACATGCATGACACTGTTCATTTTGGCTAGAGAATTTTGTTTCAAAAGAACATCTTCCTTCCTGGGTTAGAAGATACTCTGGCAGATCATCCAAGAAATGCATATAAAAGCATAGTCAATGCCCCAAACCTTGAGATACACACACAAACCTTGGTGTTTGGGACTTTCAAAGACACATAAGAAGGAATATTAATCCCACTGGTGACATATTGGGAAGAAATTTTTAAATTCAGTATGTCTTACTGGCCCAAACACCTCCTTGCCATTGACTCTTAGTCCAGCCAGCAGACTAGCCTTTAACAAAATGAGTTTTAAAAATGGGCAAAGTTAAATTAAAATTCACTTGGGCAAACTGCCCTAGGATTCCTGGAAATAACCTTAACTGAGATATCTGACATCAATTTATTTTGAGCCCATGGTTCTTCTCCCTGTGACAGATATACTTTTTTGAATCTCTGTATCTTAAATTACACACTTTTGTTTTATCTTATTGAAAGCCTTTGATTTTCCCTCATTCTTCCTTGATCCTCCTCTTCCTCCTAAAAAAATTGCTTATTCAAAATCATTGAGCCTTAGATAAAGTTCCTTGAAATGTAATGGAATGTAAATTTTCTACCTGGCTTCAAATGAGAATCTTAGCTGTGGAAATGTAAATTTAAGATTTAAGGATTGCTTAGGGCTATATCAAATCAACAGTCCAGCTTTTAAACCAGGCAAATGATATTCTAAGCTTTGAGATTTTTTTATATGCACCTATATACTTATGTTTATAAACTGTTTGTTTGTATGATGCCAGATTGGCATATAGCTAAGCAAGTATTCACATAACTTTTTAAAACTGTTAAATTATCTCAAATGTCATTTTATTCACATAACTTTAATAAACCTCTGAGAAAGTAGTTATTTTAAACTTGGTGGTAAGAATGTCTTTAAAATTTGGTAACACACTTTTTTAATCTGCTAACAATTGGGAAAATATTGGCCTCTAGATATGTAAAATACAATTTTCAATGCTTTCTATATACAGCATCTTTTAGGATTTTTCCAATAAGATGTATGACAACAATGCAGCAATAAAAGTTTTTTTAAAGAAATAATTTTAAATTTTAATAATGCAAAATTTCCATTGAAATCTAAAAGAGCTCTTAAAAATTAGTAAATTCGATAAATATATGGGACAGGGGGACTTTCGGGAAGATGCAACCAAGGGAAGCAGCACATAACAGTCCTGCTGACATCTGATCTTCATTGCCTCAAAAACAACATTCTACAAAGCCAGAAAATACCATCAGTAGAAGAATAAGAAGATTAGAAGACCAATCAGAGAGCAGAAATCTACACACCTTGTGATGGTGGGCACCACAGCAGTGCCATCTTGCTTCACAGCAATGGACTCCAGAGATGAAAAGGAAAACAAGGACCTGAAGTGAGCAGCTGCAGATCAACAGAGTTGCAAGCCATTAGTTCTTCCTGTGCAAACACCAGCTGTAACTTCCAGCAGTGGCGGCCTAGCTCACCACACCCTCCAGAGATCCAGAGTGGAGCTCAACACCAGAAAAGAAACCACCCACCTTGCGTTGGAGGGCACCATAGCAACGCCATCTTGCCTCACTTCATCTAACTCCTGGGACAATCAGGAAAACACCCAAGGACCTGAAGTAAGCTGCTGCAGATCACTGGAATTGTAAGTCATCAGTTCCTCCTGTGCAAACACTGGCTACAACTTGTAGCAGCAGTGGCTGAGCACAATACGCCCTCCAGAGATCCAGACCAGCACACACCAAAATGGTAAGTAGCTATGGTCCCCACAGGAAAACACCCAATGAGGCTCCCCCAGGGATTTACACAGCCATGATAAACTCCCTGGGTCTGAGACTTATGTTCAATCCAGTGAAGGAGTAGTGATGGCTGAGATTATGTCACCTTCCAGAGATCCAGAGCAAAGCTCAATAACATCAATATTACCATAAGTGAGTCACAGTTTCTGCAGGAAAACACCCAGCCTGGTGCCCCCAGGGACTCATGTAGCTGTGATAAACTTTCTGGGTCTGAGACTTTGCAGTTCAACACAGAGAAGGTGGGAGTGGGGTCTGATGTTGGCTATAGCAGAGGCTCAGACTCAGGCTATGATCAGTGGAAAGTGTGGGGGGAGCCGGGCGTGGTGGCGCACGCTTGTAATCCCCGCGCTTGGGAGGCGGAGACAGGAGGATCGTGCAGGTTCGTAGCCAGCCACGCTGGTTTAAGAGACCCTGTCTCAAAAATATAAAATAGGTCTGGGAGTGTAGCCCGGAGGTAGAAGGGCTTCCAGGAAGCCCAGAACCACCAAAAAAAGAAAAAAGAAAGTGTGAGGGGAACCTATGCTTAACACTACACCCAACTAGTAGAATCTCTGGGATCACAACAGACCACCAAATTGTGGTGAACATGGAGAAGTCAGACCAGACCAGCCCTAGCTTTGGAGAACAGAGACTCTACATTGAGTTTGGTCTCAGAGACATACACCACCAAAAAAGGCAGGAAGTAACCAAGACTCCAAATCTGTGGGAAGCATGCAGGGTGACTGGTGATTAACACATGATCCAGCCCCATTGATACCAACCATATGCATAGCCTAAAAAAGACTCAGAGAACCAGACTCACAGCAGTAAAGGTGCTAGTGGCACTTGGTATCTGCATGAAGAGAGAATGAAGAAGTCTTGTCTGCTGAAGAGTCATTATTTATAGAGTTGCATTAATTTGTTTTGGGGTTGTTTGGGTTTTTTGTTCTCTGTGTGTGTGTGTGTGTGTGTGTGTGTGTAAATGTGTATGCCTATTTTTTTACCCTCTTCCCAAACCCTCTCCCAAGCTTCTTCCCTTATACATACCTACTCTCTTATCTCTATCCCTTTTCTGTTATCTTCTATTTATCTCTCCCTTGTCTTTAATTAAATCCACTTCATATCACTATACCAGAAACTTTAAGTTGGTTACTAGAACACTACTATATTTTCACTATCTCTAGTCTTAGTATATACACCACCTTACCAAACTCATACTCAAATTCATTCAACCCTATATGAGGCTCTACCCTATTCTTCCATTTATGCCTTCATTTCCCTCCTCAATCAACCTTCACTGTTGAATACAGTACAACTTGACTTTGCACATTATCAGCTGACACTGAGAGACTGAAAAAAATCTATCAAAAGCAACAGATAAAAACTTCTAAAATTATGAAAAAAAATGAATAACAAGAAAACAATGAACTCCCACATCCCACAATAATAGAAACTGATAACACAGAATTGCAGAGATCTCCAGAAGGTCAAATCAGGAATGTAACTGTAGAAATAATACAGGACTTCCAAAAGGAATTTAGAGAGAGTCTGAAAGAAATAAAGGATACAATCATTGAAGTAAAGGCATCAATTCAAAATATAAAAAATTGATTAGACCACATGGAGAATAGAATCTCACTCCTAGAAGATATCACTCCAAAAATGAACACATGGTATTAAACTTAGGAAAAACAATTCAACAGCATGAAGTGAGCATTGAAGAAATATGGATACATTTTAAAAGAGCTAACCTAAGAACAATTGGCATAGAGGAGAGAAAAGAAGGTGAAACCAAAGAGATCAACAATATTTTCAAAGAAGTAATAGCAGAAATTTTTCAAAACATAGAGCAACAGGTCAATACACATATACAGAAAACTTGTAGAACCCCCTTTAGATAAGATTAGAGAAAAGGTTCCCCACACCACAGAACAATCAAACTGACCAATGTAGAAGCCAAGGAGAGAAACCTAAAGGCAACAAAAGCAAAAGACCAAGTGACATTCAGAGCAAACCAATTAGAATCACTCCAGATTTCCCAAAATAAGTCAGAAAAGCCAAAAGGTACTGGAGTAGCATATTCCAAACTCTGAAAGAAAACAACTTGCAGCCAAAAAATCCTACCCAGCAAAACTATTTCTCAAAATAGAAGGGGAAATAAAAATCTTCCACAACAAACAGAAGATAAAGGAATTTATTTCTTCAAAACCAGCACTAGAAGCTGGGCATTGTGGCACACGCTTGTAATCCCCACACTTAGGAGGCAGAGACAGGAGGATGGCACAGGTTTGATGCAGGAGACCCTATTACCAAATAAAATATAAAATAGGTCTGGGAATGTAGCCTGGAGGTGGAAGGGTTTCATCCCCAGTAACACCAAAAAAAAAAAAAGCACTAGAGAAAATACTCAAAGAGATTAACTACAAAGAAGAAATAAGTAATGCATGCCAGAACCAGAGAAACAAGAATTTCAACCCAGCAGACAACTAAGCAAAAAAGAACAAACATTATTTCAAATAGAAGTTAAATCTCAACATGTTAGGAATTAAAAGTCATCTCTTGTAAATAGCCTCAACTCTCCAATAAAAAAGACATAAAGGGCCAGGCATGGTGGTGCATGCTTGTAATCCCCACACTTGGGAGGTGGAGATAGGAGGATCACGCTGGTTCAAAGCCAGCCTTGCTGGCTTAAGAGACCCTGTTTCCAAATGAAATGGTTAAAAAATAGGTCTGGGAGTGTAGCCCATAGGAGTGTATCCCAGAGGTAGAATGGCTTCCAGGAACCCCAGTACTACGAAAAAAAAAAATACATAAAGTGGCAAAATGAATAAAAACCAGAATCCATCTATCATCTGTAAGAAACAGACCTTACAATTGAAGATAGTAAGAAATTTAAGGTAAAGGGCTGGAGGAAGGTAATACATGCCAATGGAGCTCAAAACCAGCAGGAGTAGCAACTATAATATCAGACAAGTTAGACTTCAAGCCAAGCATATTAGAAGAGACACACACAAAAAAAGCTTATTTTTTACTGGTAAAAGGAACAATCCAGCAAAAGGAAGTAATGATAGTCAACATTTATGCACCAAACACAGGTGCAGCAACTTTCATAAAAAAAACTTTTTATGACATTAAATCACACATAAGTCCCAATACAATAATACTGGAAGGCTTCAATACCCCTCTCACACCATTAGACTGATCTTCTAGACAAAAGGTCAGTAAGGTGCCTCAGACATAATGAACACCATCAGCCAAATGGACCTGTTATACACATATAGAATATTCCACTCAACTACAGCAGAGTTGATTTTTCTCATGTGCTCAAGAACCTTCTCCAAAATAGATCAGATCCTGGGCCACAGAGTGAGTACAAGAGTAAAGTCAAAAAATGTGACATACTTCCCTGTGTTTTTTCAGACCATAATGGAATGAAACTAGAAATCAACTATAAAATGACCCAGAAAAACCACATAAACATGGGTAGACTGAACACCACACTGCTGAATGAAGAATGGGTCATAGAAGTAAGGGGTAAAATCAATAAATTTCTAGAAACAAACGAAAATATCAAAACCTCTGAGACACTCTGAAGGCAGATTTAATAGGAAAATTTGCCAGGTGTGATGGCCAATAAATGCATGAAAAATGCTTAACATCATTGGCAGAGAGATACAAATCGAAACTACCCTGAGATTTCACTTTACCCCAACTAGAATGGCAATCATTCAAAACACAAACAACAACAGATGCTGGCGAGGATGTGGAGAAGTGGGAACTCTAAAATATTGTTGGTGGAATTGCAAATTAGTGCAACCACTTTGGAAAACAGTACGGAGAATCCTCAGAAGAATGGAACAAATCTACCATTAGATCCAGCAATACCACTTCTGGGTATCTACTCAAAAGAAAGGAAACCAAACTACCAAACTAATGCATGTGTATCTACATTCATAGCTGCACAATTCACCATACCCAAACTACAGAACGACCCAAGATGTCCATCAACAGATGAATGTATTACTAAACTGTGGGATATATACACACTGGAATTTTACTCAGCCATTAAAAAAAACTCAATTACATCATTTTCAGGGAAATGGATGGAACTGGAGGACATTATGCTAAGTGAGATTAGTCAGTTACAAAAAATAAGAAATCAGATGCTTTCCCTAATATGTGAAAATTAAGGAGAAATGGATCATAGGAGGAACTCCAGATGAAAAAGTATATCCTAAGAGGAGTAAACAAGACAACCTAAATGAGGGGATGGGAGGGGGAACAAAGGAAATTCTCTAAAACACACAATGTACTTAAACATATCAAAGTCAACTACTAAGCCAAGCAAGGGAAGGAGGGAATGGGGTGGGAATTGGGTAGGGCTAAATACATAATGTGTACATGTATGTCCATACAAGTTTTTTACCACAATATGATATATGAATATAATGCACCAATAAAAAATTTAAAATACAAAAAAGAAGATATAGAAAATTTAAACCAACTAATACCAAAGGGTTTGAAAAAACAATAAAGAGCTTACCATCAAAGAAAAGCTCATTACCACATGCTTTCCCAAGTGAATTTTATAAAACCTTTATAGAATAGTTAATCCTGATACTCCTCAATCTATTTTGTGAAATAGAAAAAACAGGACCCTCCAAAATACATTCTATGAAGCCAACATCACATTAATAACCAAACCAAATAAAGACAGTTCAAGGAAGAAAAACTACAGGCCTATATCTATGGTGAACTTAATTGCAAAACTGCTAAATAAAACCACATCAAGAAAATCATACACCATGACCAGATAGGGTTCATCCCAGAAATGCAAGGCTGGTTCAACATAAGAAAACCAATCCATTTAATTCATCATATAAATAGAACCAAAGATAAAAATCACATGATCATTTCAATATGTTAAAAAAGCATTTGATAAACTCCAACATCCATTTATGATAAAAGCACTAATGAAAATCAGAATAGAAAGATCAGACCGTAACATCATAAAGGCAATCTACAATAGGCTCACAGCCAACATCATATTAAATGGGAAAAACTTCAAGAATCCCCCCTAAAAACAGGAACAAGACAAGGATTTCCATTATCACGACTTCTTTTCAATATAGTACCAGGGACTTTAGTCAGAGCAATAAGGCAAAAAAAGGAAATCAAAGGTGTATTAATAGGAAAAGAAGAACTCAAACGTTCACTATTTGCAGATGGCATAATACTCTACTGAGAAGTCCCAAGAAAATCAAGCAAAAGGCTCATAGAACTGACCAACAAATTCAGCATAGTCTCTGGATACAAATTCAATCTTAAAATTCAGAAGATTTTCTGTACATCAACCATAAACTCACTGAAAAAGAAATCCAGAAAACACATCTCAAAATTTCCCACAAAAAAATAAAATCTTAGGAACAAACTTAACCAAGGAGGTAAAAGATCTTTACAAAGTAAATTATAAAACATTGGAAAAAGAAACTGAAGAAGATCTTAGAAGATGGAAAGATCTACCATATTCATGGATAGGCAGAATAAATATCAAAATGGACATACTTACAAAAGTAATCTACAGATTCAATGCAATACCCATTAAATTACCAAGGTCATTTTTTTACAAACATAGAAAAATCAGTCCTGAAATTCATTTGGAACAACAAAAAAAACAGAATTGCCAAAGTAGTTCTCAGCAAAAAAAAAAAAAAAAATCATGCAGAAGGAATCACAATACCTGACTTTAAACTATACTACAATGCCATTGTAAAAAAAAAAAAAAAAACAGCATGGGACTGGCACAAAAACAATACATAGACCAATGGAACAGAATAGAACACTCAAAAACAAATCCACACACTTACAGCCAATTGATTTTTGGCAAAGGGCCAAAAACGTACACTGCAAAAAAGATAGCCTCTTCAACGGTGTTGGAAAGCTAGTTAACCATATGCAGAAAATTGGAAATAAATCCCACTTTCTCACCTTTCACAAGAGTCAATTCAAGATGGATCAAAGACTTGGAAATTAGACCAGCGATCTTGAGACTCCTTGAAGAAGGCATAGGTGCAACACATAGGCACAGATAAAAACTTTCTCAAAAAGACCCCAAAGGCACAAGAAACTAAAAGGCAAATCAATACATGGGATTGCATGAACCTGAAGAGCTTCTGTTCAGCAAAGGAAACTATCAAGATCCTCAACTGAGAACCAACAGAATGGGAGATTTTTCCAACCTACACCTCAGATAGAGGACTAATAGCTAGAATATACAGAGAACTCAAGAAACTCAGCACTAAGAAAATAACCAATAAAAACTGGGCAAGTGAATTAAATAGACATATTATGAATGAAGAAATTCAAATGGCCAATAAATGCATGAAAACATGCTCAACATCATTAGCAGTCAAAGAGATACAAATCAAAACTACCCTGAGATTTTACCTAACTTCAACTAGAATGGCAATCATTCAAAACACAAACAACAACCAATGCTGGCAAGGATGTAGAGAAGTGGGAACTCTTCTACATTGTTGGTGGGATTGCAAATTAGTGCATCCACTTCGGAAAATCAGTATGGAAGATCCTCAGAAGAATGAGAATGAACTTACCATTTGATCCAGCAATACCACTTCTGGGTATCTACCTAAAAGAAAGGAAACCAAACTACCAAACTAATGCATGCGTATCTATGTTCATAGCTGCACAATTCACCATTGCCAAACTATAGAACCAGCCAAGATGTCCATCAACAGATGAATGGATTGCAAAACTATGGGATATGTACACAATGGAATTTTACTCAGCCATAAAGAAAAACACAATTACATCATTTAAAGGGAAATGGATGTAACTGAAGAACATTATGCTAAGTGAGATTAGTCAGTCCCAAAAAATAAGAAACTGGATGCTTTCCTAATATGTGAAAGCTACAGAGAAATGGATAACAGGAGGAACTCTAGATGACGAAAGAGATTCTATAAATGAGCAAATTAGGCTACCTAACTGAAGGTATGGGAGGGGAAAAGAGGGAAATCTCTAAAGCATATGATGTACTTTAACAAACATATCAAAGTCAATCAATAAGCTAAGCATGGGAAGGATGGAGTGGGAAGGAATGAGGCAGGAATTGGGTAAGGGCTAATAGGGTGATGTGTGCATGTATGTCTTCACCATCTTTTATCCCATTAAGATGTATGACTACAATGAACCAATAAAAATTCAAAAAATAAAGCTGGGGGTGTACCTTGGAGGTACAATGCCCCTGGGTTCCATCCCAGTACCACAATAAATAAATAAATAAATAAATATGTTCATAAATATTCCATCAGTTTTTAGAAAAAACATCTTTTGACTTATTATAATAGCATATTGATAAAGGTTATTCTAGAGTTGATGATTACTACTTATATGCCTAATGATAAATATGTTTATGTAGCCTAATGCCCACAGTCTATGGTAAAGTCTCAAAGGGCTTACCTCCTCTTCGCAACAGATGAGCTACTTCTATTTTCCTACCTATAATTTAGATTGGATTCTTACAAGTATCTTTTATATGATTTTGTTTTTACAGGGAAAACTTGGTTCAGAAGCAAAAATCATAGGCTTTTCCCACATCAAATATGTTGTGGGTTTTTTGTAAATATGTAATGTTTATATCTATGTGTGACATTCATAGTTTATCTGGAATATTAATTGTTTGACAGTATTTGGAAATTCACAAATGAGATTCTGTACTAAACATAGGCATAAATTGAATTCTAAAAGGTTTCTAATTAAATGTTATTTAAAACATACTGCTAGGATTCTTAGACTCAAGGTATTTCTCTCCTTGTTCCAGGCCTGGAATAAGCCAAAGGACATAGCATATAATTTTAAAATCTTAATAACATATGTGTGTTTTCTGTTTCTTGTTGTTATTGTTGTTGTTGTTGTTGTTGTTGTTGTTGTTTCGGATCTGGGGATGGAACCCAGGTGCATTTGACCTCCAAGCTATACCCCCTGCCCTATTTTTTATTCTTTCTTTTGAAACCGGGTCTCACTGAGTTGCAGAGGGCCTCACTAAGTAGCTGAGGCTGTCCGCGAACCGTGATCCTCCAGGTCTCAGCCTCCCGAATGTTGGGATTACAAGCGTGCGCCACCTTCTGTTTCTAATGTCTGTAATAGCAACATTTTATGAGCTAAAAATTGTGGGGGTTTATTGTAAATTTATCACAAATTCTAGCAGTACTTTCAGAAATTATCCATCTGTCTGTATCTTCATTCATTAACCTAAATGTTATGGATTTCCAGAATTTGAGTCATTATATTCTTTAGATAAGGTATAAGAGAAATTTAGTGTTTGGTATGTTTTTAGACATTAGTTTCTGAGACCAGTTAGCCTTTTCATACTTATTTTCACAAACCCTTTGTTAGAAAAGGTTCATCTGAGCCGGGCGTGGTGGCGCACGCTTGTAATCCCCACGCTTGGGAGGCTGAGACAGGAGGATCGCACAGGTTCGAAGCCAGCCTCAGCTACTGAGTGAGGCTCTCAGCAACTTAGTGAGACCCTGTTTCCAAATAAAATATAAAAAGGTCTGGGAGTGTGACTCGGAGGTAGAAAGCCTCTGGGTTCCACCCTCAGTACCACCAAAGTAAAGAAAAGGTTCATCTGAATTTGTGATAAGAATAAAATTGATGTCAATTAGCCTTCCGTAAAAGAATTAAAAGCCTATCTTTATTTTATTCCAATGTTTCTCCTAAAGAATTCTCTGTAAAAAAAATTAATTCCTTTGCTAACCTAAAGTTAAAATTTTATTCATATGGTATTTCATATAGGACAACTCAGGCGATTTTTATTTATGATTTTATACCTTCTGTACAAACTACCTGAGTTTTATTTTCTTAATCAGTAAGTGCTTCGCTTCCTTCTTAAAGTGTCCCTCAAAGGTAGCAAATGGATTTTGCTCTGTGTCTGATGTCAATAGTCTAGTTTGCTGCAGTTAAATGTTGTAGATCCTTTTTCACTAGAAAAAAGAATATTTCTTTTGGTAATAAATGTAGATATATCCTTCTAATATGTTATCATACTTGTTTTTGTCTTTAAAAATTTTTTTTTTTTTTTTTAGTGGTACTGGGGTTCCTGGAAGCCCTTCTACCTCTGGGCTACACTCCCAAACCTATTTTATATTTTTGAAACAGGGTCTCTTAAGCCAGCACGGCTGGCTTCAAACCTGCACGATCCTCCTGTCTGCCTCCCAAGCACGGGGATTACAAGCGTGCGCCACCACGGCTGGCTAAAATTTGTATTATTTTTAAATGTCTCTTTTTGTTTTGTCCATTTTAATTACAAAAAGACATAAAATAAGAATGGGCTTTGGTGTTTCAAGTTGAAACTTTATCTTACAAGATTATTAAGGCTTGATGCATGTGTCCCCTATCAATAATAAGGCTCAAAAATAGTGAGTATTGGATTTACATGTACGCTTTTTTTCTTCAAAGCAACGTAAACTTAAGAGCATATTGTGTGCCATTAGGTAGAACCTGAGGTCAGAACACACCTAATTTGTTATAGACAAGCATATTTGCTACAAAAGTTTCTAGGAGAAAAGAAATTGAGGAAATAAAAACTAGACATTTGTTAAACTGAAAGAAATGTAGAAAATACTATTCACATTTCTGGTTTGATTAATTAATGCTTAAATTCTGCAGAAACTTCAAATAACTTTAGAAATGCATTTATAGGCAGGATGCAGCAGTTTGGCAATGCCCACAGTTATGAGAGACATGGGAAACAGATATTTCTGTATAAACAGTGCCATAAACTATTCAAATAATGTAAATTCACATTTGTATCTTTTATATAAAATATTTAAATATGTCATGGTTAGGATAGACTACTTGAGAAAAATGGTCCAGCCAGCATGGTGGCCCATACCTGTAATCTCAGTACTTGGGAGGCTAACAGGAGGATCACAGGTTCAAAGTCAACCTCAGTAACTTAGCAAGACTCTCAGCAACTTAAGCGAGACCTTATATCAAAATAAAACCAAAAAGGGTTGGGGTGTAGCTTGGAGGTAAAAGGCCCTGGGTTTAACTCCAAGTATCCTCCCCCCAAAAAGAAAGATGGTTCATATAAAAGATTCTATATGAAATTTATAGGTAATTAAGTCTGCTGTAAATAAAAAGTTATTTATAGGGTTTTCTAAAATCAAAATGTAATCAATAGATATAAAACTAAAATCAATTCTTTATACTTAAAATAAAGATTTCTTATTGATCTGCTCTTGGCAAGGTTTACAAAAAATAGCATAATGAACAAAAATTTTATATATTATCAAGATCATTTTCTAAGCTTTCTGCTGATTGCCTAAAAAAATTAAGTCCAGGGGCCCGGAAGATGGCGGCAGGCAGCAGCCAAATAGGACATATATTTCTCTCAGAAACCCTGGACAACATGCCAGGCGTGGTGATGCACACTTGTAATCCCCGCACTTGGGAGGTGGAGACAGGAGGATCTCACAGGTTTGAAGCCAGCTGTGCTGGCTTAAGAGACCCTGTTTCCAAATAAAAAAGTATAAAAATAGGTCTGGAGGTGTAGCCCAGAAGTAGAAGGATTTCCAGGAACCCCAGTGCCACCAAAAAATAAAAAGAAAGAAACCCTGGTCAACAGATTTTGGATTAATAACTGATCAGGAGATTAGGATAATATAGAGAGACATTTCTAGCCATGACTTCTTATCTAACATATGAAAGAAAAGACAAACCAAGATGGGGGCGGTGGTGGCAGTGGTAGTGGCCAGTATTCGGGAGAGGCACAGATCCATTCCAATCCACTTTGAACTGTTGGAGAAATCTCCCCAAAATAGACTGCTCCTTGCCCCACAGGCTCAGGAATTCTGGACAACATACTATGTAAGAAAAATATTCGGGAGAAGAACCAAGATGGCAGGGGCAGCTGCGGCCAGTAACTGGGAGAGGCAGATAGATTCAATCAAATCCACCCTCAACTTCTGAAGAAATCTCCCCCAAAGTAGACTGCACCTGCTGCCACACTTGCTCAGGAACTCTGGACAACATACTATGTAAGAAAAATTTTCGGGGCATGTCAGAGGGAGAACCACATAGCCAGGTCAGCCAGCACGCCATGCATCCTGGGAGACAAGGGTGCTCATGGCCGCCATGCTCCTCTGAGCAGCACTGGGCCCGGTGTGTGCTCAGAGCAGCAGAACCCGCTCTCTGTGATGAAGCTGTAGGCCTCTACTCTTGGCAAGGAGATAATACCCACTCCTGCTAAGTACTCAGGCCCCCAACTTCTGCAAAAGACACATACTGTTTTCTTTTATTAAAAAATATTAAAGAGGGAGGAAGATGGTGGTGGCCACAGCAGTGACGGCTGGCAGTGGCCAAATAGGACATGAATTCCTCTGAGAAACCCTGGACAACAGATTTTGGTTTAATAGCTGATTGGGACAACATATGGAGACATTTCCAGTCATGACTTCCTATCTGAAGTACAGGAAAGAGAGTGGAAAATGACAGAATTAGAGGCAAGATGGCAGTGTGGCAACCATCCATGCAAGAGATCAGAAAGTAGACTGCTCCTACCGTACATGCACAGGAATTCGTAACAACACACTCTAGGAGAGATCAAGAAGGCAATGGTGGCAGCAGCCAGTATTCAGGAGAGGCAGACAGATCCAATTCAATACACCTTGAATTTTTTTTTTTTTGGGGTGGTGGTACTGGGGTTCCTGGAAACCCTTCTACCTCCGGGCTACACTCCCAGACCTATTTTGTATTTTTTTTATTTGGAACAGGGTCTCTTAAGCCAGCATAGCTGGCTTTGAACCTGCGGGATCCTCCTGTCTCTGCCTCCCAAGCAAGCATGGGCCACCACACCCGGCCCTCCACCTTGAATTTTTAAAGAAATCTCCTCAAAAGTAGACTGCTCCTGCCACACATGCTCAGGAATTCTGGACAACATACTATGTAAGAAAAACGTCCGGGGCAAGTCGGTGGGCGCCCCATTCACATGTCCAGGCTGGCTCACTGTGCCGGCGTCCTGGAAGACCTTGGCGCTCATGGCCACAGTGTTCCTCTGTGCTACGCTAGAGGTGGAAGTGTGCTTGGAACAGTAGATTCTTCTCTCTGTGGTGAAGCTGTGGGCCTTCACTTTCAATAGGAAGATAAAATCCATTGCTTCTAGGGATTTGGGCTCCCAGCTTCTGCAAATGACACATACTGCTTTCTCCTACTTAAAAAAATATATGGAAGAAAAAATGGGAACCTCTGTAGACGTCCACCCACGGTGACAGGGCCTGGAGCCTGCCATGTGGCGAGGCCGAGACTAGGGCCTGGAATCTGTTGTGTGGCAGGGCTGGGACCAGGGCCTGCCCCACAGCAAAGGGCTAACGGGTCCCTGCAACTGTGTGGCCAGGAAACACTAGAAGCTGCCGCTGCGTCCCCTCTTCTCTCAGCAGATTCCCAGATTCGAGTGACATCTATTAAAAAAGTTGGTTGTGAAACTTTTCATAGTTACCTTCTGGCTCTCAGGATTTCAGTATGTGGGAATCAGTGTGGAAACTAAAAGAAGGACTTCCAAAGAAAAAAGAAACTGTAATTGATCGGATGTGAAGAAATTGAAACTCTAATACATTATTGGTGGGATTGCAAATTAATGCAACCACTTTGGAAAACAGTATGGAAGATCCTCAGAAGAAGGAAAATGAATTTACCATATGATCCAGCAATACCAACACTGGGTATTTACCAAAAGAATGAAAACCAAAATACCAAACTAATGCATGAGCAACCATGTTCACAGCTGCACAATTCACCATTGCCAAACTGTGGAACCAGCCAAGATGTCCTTCAACAGATGAGTGGATTACAAAACTATGGAATGTGTACACAATGGAATTTTGCCCAGCCATAAAGAACAAAATTATTGCATTTATAGTGAAATATCACAAAAAATAAGAAATCAGATGCTTTCCCTAATGTGTGAAAACTAGAAAGAAATGGGTAACAGAAGAAACTCTAGATGAAGAAGGGACACTATAGAGAAGCAATTAAGGTGACCTATCTGAGGGGGTGGGAGGGGGAAGAGGGAAACTCTTTAAAGCACATGATGTACTTAAACATATCAAAGTCAATCAGGAAACCAAACATGGGAAGGAGGGAGGAGGGAAGGGGTTAGGGATTGGGTAAGGGCTGATTGGGTGATCTGTGCATGTATATCTCCACAAGTTTTTTTTATCCCATTAAGAATGTATGACTACAATGCACCAATAAAAATTTATTTAAAAAAATTAAGTCCTACAAGAGTTACAATTTGTTCAAATCTTTATTTGTTCTAAGGTCTCTTTTTAATTTGGGACTCTCATTAAGCTAATTATTCTTTCTAACAATGATGTCTTATATTTTGTTGATAGATATGCTAAAATTGTATAAAGCTTTAAAAATATAAAAGTCCTAATACAAAACTATTTTTACTATATAATACTATTTATAAGATTATTTTTAGATGATTTCATTCTCAAAGGCCCCAATGTCAACAGGTTGAAACCAGACTTCCATACATGAAATCATGACTGCTGTCTTAACATTTTATAAAGATAACTAAATTGTTCTGCTGAGCTCCTAAACCTTCTATGTAATAATAATACCTTTTGTACTATTTGTAGATATGAGCCATTTTTCTGTGGTTACTAAAAGGAGGCTTCCTTTGTTCATCTTCTATCTCAAGATAAATTTAAAGTTAAAAATTTTAATATATGTATAAGACTGGCTATTTTTAAAAGGTTTCTTCAGTAATAATATTTGCATTATGCTGAGCATGGTGGCCCACACTAGTAATCCCAGCGTTTGGAAGGCTGAGACCAGAGGATCGTGGTTCATGGATAGCCTCAGCTACTTAGTGAGGCCCTCGACAACTTAGTGAGACCCTGTTTCAAAATAAAGAATAAAAAATAGGGCAGGGGGTGTAGCCCGGAGGTCAAATTCCTCTGGATTCCACCTTCAGACCCGCTCTCTCTCTCTCTCTCTCTCTCTCTCTATATATATATATATATATATATATATATATATACACATATATATACACATATATTTGCATTATTATGTAATTGGCAAAATACATTTGAGATTGTGTGTCTGTGTGTATATGTATGTGTGCATGTGTGTGTTCTTTTTTTTATTTTTTTTTTTTTTTTGGTACTGGGGTTCCTGGAAACCCTTCTACCTCCAGGCTACACTCCCAGACCTATTTTTATACTTTTTTATTTGGAAACAGGGTCTCTTAAACCAGCATGGCTGGCTTCGAACCTGCGTGATCCTCCTGTCTCCAACTCCCAAGCGCAGGGGTTACAAGCGTGCACCACCACGCCCGGCAGAGTGTTCTTAATTGGTAAAGTGACATCAATTCTTATAGCCTGTATTCAAAGTTTTTACGGTTCTGTGAAATGTATCTAAATTCTAAAGATGTTGTAAATGGGATGATGAGCTTTCTGCTCAAATGGTAATTAACCTTGTTTTGTACAAACAGGACCCTAGCTAACAGTCACTCTTGACAGAACAACTTTTACACAGTTAGTTTTCTTGGATTAGATAAAATAATAGAACTGAGATTATTTTTTAGATGTTTACGTTGTAGCCTTTCCATTCTCAAAGGCCCCCAATGTTGACATGTTGAAATCCAGACTTCCATACACATCTTCCTGGGATTTCAACTGTTGCCTGATGTTAAAAATTACATCTGCACACATATGACCTCTTGACTGCTTCACATTTTGTTACCATTTTTTTTGGGGGGGGCATTGTAGTCATACATCAATGGAATACAAGATGGTAGAGGCATACATCACACATCACTCATTTAGCCCTGCCCCAATCCCTGCCCCATTCCCTCCCCCTCAGTCCTTCGCATGTTTGGCTTAGTGATTGACTTTGACATGTTTGTGAATGTATATCATGTACATTTCCCTCTTCCTCCCTCTCATAACTCCCAGTTAGGCCTGCTTATTTGCTCATCTATGATTTCTCTTCCTTCATCTAGAGTTCCTTCTATGACCCTTTTTCTCCCTAGCCTCTACATATTAGGGAGAGCATTCAATTTCTTACTTTTTTGACTGACAAATATCACTTAGTATAATGCTTTCCAGCACCATCCATTTCCCTGTAAATGACATAATTTTGTTCTTTATGGCTGAGTAAAATTACATTGTGTACATATCCCACAGTTTTGTAATCCATTCATCTGTTGATGGACATCTTGGCTGGTTCCATAGTTTGGCAATTGTGAATTTATGGCTATGAACATAAATACATAGGCATTAGTTTGGTAGTTTGGTTTCCTTTCTGTTGAGTAGATACGCAGAAGTGGTATTGCTGGATTATATGGTAAATTCATTCCCATTCTTCTGAGGATCCTCCATACTCATTTCCAAAGTGGTTGCACTAATTTGTGATCCCACCAACAATTTACTAGAGTTCCCACTTCTCTACATCCTTGCCAGCATTTGTTGTTGTTTGTTTTTGAATGATTGCCATTCTAGTTGAAGTTAGGCGAAATCTCAGGGTAGTTTTGATTTGCATCTCTCTGATTGTTAATAATGTTAAGCATTTTTTTCATGCATTTATTGGCCATTTGAATTTCTTTTGTGAAGTATCTATTTAGTTCACTTGCCCATTTTTTGATTGTGTTATTTGTTTTCTTAGCAATGAGTTTCTTGAGTTCTCTGTATATTCTAGATATTAGTCCTCTTCCAGATAAATAGTTGGCAAAAATTTTCTTCTATTATGTTGGCTCTTTCTTGAGGTTCTTGATAGTTTTCTTTGCTGTACAGAAACTCTTCTGTTTACTGCAATTCCACATATTGATCTTTCTCTTAATTTCTTACGCCTTTGGGGTCTTCTTAAGAAATTTTTTATCTGTGCCTATGTATTGCAGTCTTGGACCTATTCCCTCTTCAAGGAGCTGCAAGGTCTCTGGTCTGATTTCCAAGTCTTTGATCTATCTTGAATTGTTTCTTATGCAGGGTGAGACAACTGATACTATACTTAGAACACTGCTGACAACTGATACTATACTTAGAACACCCAAAAAACTCAACCAAAAAGCTTATAGAACTGGTAAAAAAAAATTCAGCAAAGTGTCTGAATACAAAATCAGTCTTAAAAATCAGAAGTTTTCCTGTACACCAACCATAAATCCACTAAAGAAAAAATCCAGAAAACACTTCCATTCACCATATCCCACAAAAAAATAAAATGCTTCGGAATAAACCTAACCAGGGAGGAAAAAGACCTTTACAAAGAAAATTATGAAACTTTGAAAAAAGAAATCAAAGAAGACCTTAAAAGATGGAAAGATCGTTCATGTTCTTGGACAGGCAGAATAAATATCATCAAAATGGCCATTCTTCCAAAAGTGATCTCCAGATTCAGTGTAATACTCATTAAATTACCAAGATCATTCCTCACAGACATAGAAAAATCAGTCATTAAATACATTTGGGACAACATAAAATCCAGACTAGCCAAAGAAGTTTTCAGCAACAAGAACCATGCAGGAGGCATCACAATAGCTGACTTTAAACTATACTACAAAGCCATTGTAATAAAAACAGCATGGTACTGGGACAAAAACAGACACATAGACCAATGGAGCAGAATAGAAGACTTAGAAACAAATACGCATACTTACAGCAAATTGATTTTTGACAAAGGGACCAAAACCATACAGTGGGGGGAAAAAAGCCTCTTCAACAAAATGGTATTAGCAAAACTGGTTAATCATACGCTACCATTTCTTATATGCTATTTCTTCAGCCTGGAATGCTCCTTCTTACTACCCTGGGAAACTAGTTTAATTTTCAAGAATCTACTCAAATGCTTCCCTCTTTGAGAAACCTTCTCAGCCTCTTCAGGAAAAGTGAAGGGCTTCCTCTGATGCCTTCTCGGCATCTTGTTGATTCCTCTGTTACCCCATTTGTTCTAACTGTTCTTACAGTGGAGGACAGGAACAAAGTTACATTCATCTGTGTCCAGAAGCTCAGTACCAGGCCTCATACATAAGAGCCTGATAAATGCTTTGAAAATAGAATGATGTAGGAGGGCAGGGTAATTTCTACCTTTCGGAAAATATGCTGACCTCTATAATTATGTGCCCTTTCTAACTGGAATCCCCATTGTGATCATAGATGTGGAGATAGCCTACTTCTCCTGTCTTTAGCTATTTTTCTTACCAAAGGAGATTCTGTCTGGTTGTTTTCAGCACATTCTGGAGAAATGAGAACTTCTAGAGAGTCCAGTGTCACCTTCATTCAGCTAGACAGAAGTCATATAATAGAGGATATATACGACAGGGAAAAACAAGCCGGCAGCCTTTCCTGCCCTGCCTGTTGAACACATCACATCACACTGTGAGCCCAGCCAATTCTTCTGCCCTCGGAGCTTGAAATGGAATTTCCCTGACAGAAGTTCAATCTCGTGAAAAATCTCCCTCATTGTGGCATTTGCTTTTCAAGGTTATATAACATGCATGGGTTCTCTCCCCCTCCAGAAGAACTCAATATTTCATATAGTCTTTCAATATGTCAAATAAGTATTTAATTCCCTTTTTATAGTTGTATCAGTGTAATATAACTATACATCACAGTGAGATTCAAAGTAATGCAGACATACATGCACACATCCCTTGGCAAATTTACCTCTGTGTGCCCATCTGTGATTCTTTCTTTATAAAACCAGTTATCATGAGGCTCTGTAAGCCCATCAATGGCATAATTATACTCCAACATAGCACCTAGTGAATCAAATTCACCACTCTACCATGAGAACAAAGCTCCTTATTGATTTGAAGGCTCCCATCGATTTGCATTAATACCATAAGAGTAAGAATAGTCACACACTTGCTTTTCCTCTTCAGAGTAGCAGAGCATCTCGTACAAAGTCACTGCTCAGTATATATGTGATTTGAATCGAATAAATATAAGTTCATTATATAATACCATAACTACATTTATAATCCATTCCACCTACTTCCATTCCTACCAACTCCTCAAATCTACAAATTTACTTCCTTTCCCACATGCACAGTTTTGTATCATTAGTTTGCTGATTGTTAGAGAATTTTTTGTGTTTGTTCACTTGTTTGTAGCACTGAAGATTGAACCTGGGGCTTCATACATGCCCCAGCCCACTTAGAATCATCTAACCACCTATCATGTTTAAGGAGGAAGGAAAGCTAGGCTATGGTCCCCGGAAAACAAGTCTAAACCACATGGTTTAGATGGGACAAACCCCAAGGTAAATCTGGAGATGACCCTGACATCTAAGTATAAAGAATCTTTGTCACAAAAAAATAAGAAGTTGTATGTTTTCCATAATATGCAGGAGCTAGGGAGAAAATGGGTTATAGGAAGAACTCTAGATGAAGAAGGAGATACTATAGACAAGCAAATAAGGTGACCTAACTGAGAAGGATGAGAGGGGGAAGAGAGAAATTCCCTAATGTATATGATGTACACTTACAAACATATCAAAGTCAATTACTAAGCGAAACATGAGGAGGGAGGGGGAAGGAATGGGTCAGGAATTGGGTAAGACTAATTGGGTGAGGTATGCATATATGCCTCCACCATCTTTTACCCCATTAAGATGTATGACTACAATGTGCTAATAAAATTTTTTAAAAAAGGAATCTGTATGTCAAAAGCTGTGAACCTCAAGTAAGTTAAGTCTCTAGACTCATCTCCCAAACACAACAAATTTGGTAATTTTGTTGACATTCTAATTTCTTGCTTTTGGGATGTTTACTAAGTATATATAGGTATAACTTGTTAATCATTGTAAACATATTTTAGGTATATTTTATGTTTACTAAATAGACATATATAATACTTATCAATCATTATAAACATATTTTATGTCTTATGTTTGGCTGAATGATTTCTTTCTATATACACTATATTTTCTAAGAACTTGTCATACATTTGAATTAGATTACTTAAGAAATAATTTATACTCTGCCTTGAGGTTTTTTCTAGTCAGCTTGGGCTGCTATAACAAATTACCACAGACTGAGAAACTTAAACAGAAGAAATTTATTTTTCAGAGGTCTAGAAGCTGAGAAGGTTGAGGTTGGAGTACCAGTGAGATTGGGCCTGGTGAGCACCTTCTTTCTGGTTTAAAAACAGATACCTTCTCACTGTCCTCACATGGTGGGGAGCAGAGAAGGAGAGCAAGATCTCACAAGTATTTTTATAGTCCCATTGAGGAGGACAATGCCGTCATGACCTACTCACCCTCCAAAGGCCCCACATCCTAACACCATCTCTTGGATGGTAGGATTCAACAGGAATGGAGGGAAGTGATATGAACTTTCCATTCATAGCAAGGTAACAGTGATTCAGTGAAAATCCAAAGAAGAAAAAGAAAGTCCAGGATATAAGAAACCCAGAAAAGAATTTTTAGTGCAAAAGCCAGAATTCATTCTAATTGAACACAGAGAAACTTAATGCCCATTATAGACAGAAAGCAGAGCACTGCCTAATGAATGTGCTTCCGCTCACTTAGAACAGACTTCACACTCCCTAACGAACAATTATCTCCTCTAACTTGTGCCAGACAGGAGCTCCCACTGCCTCTCAGTTTAACTCCTCCAGAAAAAGAGTACTTTTTGTTTTTCTGCCCTTAACCTTTAGGCCAATAGTATATTAAGGCATTCTAATACTTGCTCTGAATTCAGGCACATTAATGTGGCAACAAAACACCCAGTCACTGGTCCTTATTGTCAAAGGTTGTTGCAACTTTTCTCTCCTTTCTTTATATCTATTACTTGCTAATGAGTGTGTTAAAGAATTCCCTTCTTTCAAGATGACATTCTTATTCATAGTGACCCAATTAAATAACATAATAACTTTAAAACTCACATCTTCATTAAGAGAGAAAAAAAGGAAAGAGATAAGATAGGACATAGGGTTTTAGCTATTTTTAAAAGAGGAAGATAGCTGTAGAAGTATAACATCTATTAAATATGATTGGGAATAAGTTGTTACCTATTACAATGTTTCCCATTATTTTTTTATGCTGGGAATAGCTTATGGAGATTGAAAAAATAACTATCTTTAGTTACACAGCTAAACTACTATAGTAGTAAGATTCAGAATTTTCTACCCTTTAAAATTCCATCATTCTTGTTTTGCCAATCCCATCCCTGTTTAAAGTTTATTTTTTCTTCTTGTTCTGCTTCAATATCACCCAACACTGCTGCCCAAAGCCATAAAACTACAAGTTGTTTCCAATACAAATTTACCCCAACCAGCCTAAGATTGGATAGTTAACAGGGTTTTTCCCCTTTAATCAACTAGTATCATATACTCACATAAATGATCCTAAACCCTTCTGCTGGCTCAGACCTCAACTCCCTACATCATTTCCTGAAAAATTCTTGAAAATCTCCTTACTTTTCCTAAGCTTCTTAGCTTCAAGGAGCTTTTCAAGGCAAGTACATTGAACCCATACTTCCTATTACAGTAAAAAAATTTTAAGAATTCTAGATTTGGTACTCTATTTTGATATCTTTTACTTGGAACTAGCAAGATTAAGATCATAATGAGTTCAGTGTATTGTTTTCTCTTTTTTCCTTTTTTTTTTTTTGTAACTAAAAATTGAACCCAGGGACATTCTGTCTGAGCTACAGCCCTATCGAGTTTTTATTTTGAAACAGTCTTCCTAAGTTGTTGAGGGTCTCACTAAATTACCAAGTCTGGCCTTGAACCTGTGATCCTCCTTTTTCAGTCTTCTATGTGCTGGAATTACAGTTGTGCACCACCATACCCAGTTCCACTTTGTCTTTTGATATTACACTAAGCAACTTGACATGGTGAACAGCCCCTAAGATGACACCAGAGATGGCCCACTTCATAGTATCTATACCTTTCTATAATATCCTCCCCTCTGGGGTAGGGGAGACTTGAGATTTGTCTCTAACAAATAGAACATGTCAAAGGCAGTAGGATATCACTTCCATGTCTACATTACGTCATATAAGACTCCACCATTGCAGAGTGGAATAAGAGATATTCCTGCTTGTCTTGAGTAAGCAAGAAACTATGTTGAGAAGATCACATGACAAGAAATTAGCCAAGAACCAGAAAGAGGCCTGGTCCCTCAGTCTCACATCCTCCAGTAAATGAGTTCTGCCAACAACCTGGATGAACTTAGAAGCAAATTTTCCCCAGCCAAGCCTCCAGATGAGAATGCAGCCCAGACAGCCCTTGCATACAGCTTCATAAGACCCTGGGCAGAATGCCCAACTCCTAAGTGCTAGCAATGAGACAATAAGTGTGTATTATTTTATGTGGAGTCTGTGATCATGTGTTATATAGCAAAAACTTAATACCCTAGCCTAGAATATTTTTAAAGAAAATGAAAGGAAAAAAGAAAAAAGGAAGGATGAAAGGTGTGGAATTACACCTTACAGGAAAAGCAGGAGAAATATAGGATCCTCGACCAGACAAGTAGTAACCAGCACAAATACTAAACACAAATGTTTGAAAAGTAATTCCCTCTGAGCTTCTGCTCTAGACAAGGTGGAGGTTGAAAAGTGTTGCACAGGAAATATGGAGTTTTGTCTTAATAAAGACAGATTCAGTTCAAGACTCAGCTAGCAAACATGACAAAGCACTTATTGCACGTCACTTCTGTGCTAAGCACTTAGCAAGTGTTGCCCCATTTAATCTTTACCACCTACAACATAGATTCCATTGGATCCCATTTCAGCGATGAGGAAATTTAAGCATATTTCAAGTGATTTTCAACAAGTAACAGATGGTGCTAGACAAAACTCCACCCTGCCTCATTCCAAAGTCTTAGCTTTTGAGCAGCACCACAGCGAGGAGAATGCAGGCCAGGAGAGAGTGCTGCATGGAAAAAGTCAACAAGGAGCTGGACCAGCATGGAGACCACTGGGACACTGGAGGCTGGCCACAGTCACCCATGCCAGGGGTACGAAGAAAGCAGGCACCTATATTTTGTAGAACAAAATGAACATTCTTTACAGAATTAAAGGAAAATGTCAAATAATCTTTAAGGGAGGACATTATATTCTTGGGCAAAAGACAGTTGCAAAAATATCATGTGACACACAGAGGGGATCAAAGGATGGTCAGCTAAAGTTGGCTGCAGAGGAAACATTCAAAACAGACTAGAACTAAAATGACTTCTGTAGCTAAAGGTTTTCATCAAGAAACTGAATTTTTATATACAAAGCCACTATCCAGTTTTCTACTTTGTGTACTGAACTATATGAACTAAAATAGTTCTCCTTCCAAGCTAGGGATGCAAGAAATTCCCAAATATTATTCTGTAGCTTAATAAAGGTGTGAATCAGAAAAATCCTTATATTATTATAGGCAAGGGGATTGAATGATGCCTTGAGATTCTTCCAATGAACATTCTGATAATCAAATTCAGAAAATCTCTTTACTCAAGTCTGTCTCTATTTTTTCCCCTGGTACTAGAGATTGAACCCAAAGGCATTCTACCTCTGAGCTATAATCCCTAGCCCCTTTTAATTCTTTGTTTTGAAATAGGGTCTCGCTAAGTTTCTGAGGTTGGCCAGGAGCCTACGCTCCTCCTGTCTCAGCATCCCAAATACTGGCATTACAAGCATGCACCCCCACACTGGGCCCCAATTCTATCTTAACAAGGTGTATTTCTGCCTAGGCACTTTATGTTATAGTCTGGATTCTAAATATACCCCCAAAACCCAGCTTGGTGTTATTGTAGGTGGTGAAATGTTAAGAAGTAGGGGCTAATGGGAGGTCTCCCAGTCATTGGGAGTATGCCCTTATAGAGGCTGGTGAGACCTCAGCCCCTTCCCCTTTCTTCACATCCTGCCCATGAGTGAGCTGCTCTACTCCACCACACACCCACCACCACCATGATGTGCCATCCCAACACTGGCCCAAAAGCAATGGGGCCAATAGACCATGGACTAAAACCTCCAAAATGGAAACAAAATAAACCTTTTCCCTATATAGCCGGGTGTGGTGGCGCACGCTTGTAATCCCAGCATTCGGGAGGCTGAGACCTGGAGGATCGGGGTTCGCAGACAGCCTCAGCTACTTAGTGAGGTCCCCTGCAACTCAGTGAGACCCGGTTTCAAAAGAAAGAATAAAAAATAGGGCAGGGGGTGTAGCTTGGAGGTCAAATGACCCTGGGTTCCATCCCCAGACACGCAAAAAATAAATAAATAAATAAATAAATAAATAAATAAACTTTTTCCCTATATAAACTGATGTACCACATGTATTTGTTACAGTACAGGAAGCTGACTAATATGCTTCATATGACAGGATGTAATCCAAGGAGGAATGCCAGAGTCAGCTATCAGTACATAATTCACCAGAAAACACAATGAGGATGAGTGGCAGAAACCTAGGTACATGGTTCCAAGTAGAGCTGGGATTGAGTCACTGGGAAAGTGAGTCATGAAAGGGGGCAGGTAGGTGGAAACCTGACTTCAGTGTGAACTGTGAATGGAGACAGACTGCTGGCCTTTGCTCCAGGTGAAGCAAGTCCTTGGTCAGAGAATAGCCTGCTCTGCTGGGCATCTGCACACAGTAGACTTGTCTCCTGTCTTTCTCTAAACACATTAGAATTTCTTGGAATGTCTCTTTAGCTGCCTCACCAGCTACTGGGTTTGTATCCCTGGAAATGTGGTTTATGTCATCCTCATTGCTCCTACCTGAAAACCAAGCAAGGGCTTTGAGTCTTCTAAAAAAAAAAAAAAAAAAAAAAATCTTATTTGCAATCATGTTTTTCTTTCACAAAAGACAAACATTGCTGGGGCATACAAGTACTTCCAGTGACACTCGATCTATCATGCAAAGGACGCTTACCCGGCTGTCAAGCACATATTGATTTCCAGACCTGCGTAGCACAATGAAGAATTCTTCTTCCCATAGACTCTTTCCCATACTGTGCTAGAGAGCTTCTCTCCCACTTAATGTCAAGTGGGTACTTCCGTATACCTAGACAGGATCCCTGTCTTGCCTCCTGGGTGTGAAATGATTGGTCAGGAGAAAAGGTATCTCCAAAATGTGCTGTTAAAAGTTTCATAGTGCTATTAAGGTATCCTAATTAGAGTCACGGCAGATTAAATCATATCCCACTTCAATAGAATCTTCAGGTACCTCACATATGTTAGCTTCTCCTGTCCCAGGTCACTTGCTGCTCTTTTTGTCTCCTGACCCAGCTTTAAGCTCAAGACTTTTTATCTATTCTCACCCTGCTTTTATTTTTAGTTCAGCTGTTCCCTTTAGAGTCTGGACCTGATTCAATATTGGTAATCTAGTCAGGACCAGGAGCATCCTAAATAACCTGTAACTACCAGAGGTCATCTCACACACCTCCAACCACCCCTCATGAAATTCTGCCATAAAGGAAGAGTCATAAGCTCCCAAAGCAAGCTGGGGGCGGTGGCGCATACTTGTAATCACAGCATTCAGGAGGCTGATTCCAGAGGATCGCAGTTCACAGACAGCCTCAGCTACTTAGTGAGGCACTCCATAACTTAGTGAGACCCTGTTTCAAAATAAAGAATTGAAAATAGGGTAGGGGTGTGGCTCGGAGGTTGAGTGCCCCTCGGTTTCATCTCCAAACCCACTAAATAAATAAATAAATAAATAAATAAATAAACAAACAAACTCCCAAAGCATTGTTCTCCCTTTCTTAATATGGCCCAAATTCTCCCTTGAATGTGTATTTCCTACTTTGCAAAATAAACCTCCGTCTACCTCTCTAAAAAAATAATAATAATTCACTGAAAAACACAATAGGTCTATATGGCAGGCTTCCTAAAACACAACTGAATCAAGGATTCAGCCCTGCCATTGTTCTACTGAAACTGCTCAGGTCAAAGGCCAATTATTATATCTTTATGCCGAATACAATTTTTAAGAAGTTTCTTCTGTGCAGGTCTGACTCTTATGATATTTCCTCCTTCTTTGAACTCCCTCAGTTTCCATTATACTTTTCTTCTCTGGTGTTTCTTCTACCTCTTACTCCCGCTTATCTGTCTTTTCCATGTGTTCTGATTTCCAACTAAAGAACGCTAGCCACAGTACTCTGCACTTTCACATTACCAATCATCTGCGGGGTTTGCAACCCATGCCTATGATTATCAGTTTATATACTAATTCCAAAATCTGAATCATTCAGGTGAGTTGTCTGATGACTATTTGGATAATTAATGAGAATGTCAACATCCACATACAAAAATCTGTTTCTATCTTTTCCCCAAAAGCAGATGCTTCCCAAACACAAATGTTTCTATATCCCTCCGAGAATGGTCCAACTGAACACTTAAACATCCAGACCAAACATTTGAAAGTTTATGCCTGTCTGTTGCTTATTCCAGTCATGTACAAAGATCAATCTATTTACTTTTTAAGTGATTTTTAATTTATCCCTTTCTCTTAATTTCTTGACTACCTTACTTTAGATTTTTCTCCACTTCCTTCCCATATTTCAGTAGTAGTATCTACCAGATTTCCCTCCTTCCAATCTTGCCTTCCTCAAATTCCTATTCTATCCCTGTAGAAGAACAATCTTCTAAATTACAAATTAATCTCTGGCAAAAAAAAAAATCCTATGATGGCTCTCTATAGGGTTCAGGAAGTGGTTGAAAATCCTCATTTAAACCCAAGACTCATAATAATCTATGTTCTGCCCACTTCTCTAATACCATCTCCTAAAATTCCCCAGAATGTCCCTCTCTCAGATATGTAAACTATTTGTAAATCTATGAATGTGTTTTTAAGCCTTCACCTAATGGAATCCCCATTCATCTTTTTTGACTTACTACTTCCTATGTATTTTCAAAAGTCTGCTCAGCTGTCACCATCTTTAAGAAACCATTTCTAAATTACCTCTTCCCCTTCCTGGTAGGATTTTATTTCCTTTACTATGTTGCCTTTTCAGAGAATGTTTTATTTCACCCCATTAGACTATCTCTGGGTTTAAATACCTAAAAAGTTTATTTATTAATTTATTCCTATATTAGGCATAATGTACAGCATAAAAAGGCATTTATAAATTTTTTGTGATGCTGGGGATTAAACCCAGAGGCATTCTACCTTCAAGCTACACCCCCTGCCCTATTTTACTTTTTATTTGGAAACAGTTTTTCAATAAATTGATGAGAGCCTCACTAAGTTGCTGAGGCTGGCTTTGAACCTGCAATCCTCCTGTCTCAATCTCCCCAAGTACTGAGATTATAGGTGTATGCCACTACTCCTAGCTATAAATATTTTTACAGAAAGGTAAGAAGGAGAGGGAAATGGAGGAAGAGTAGTTAGGTTTATAAAACCTATCTTATAAACTGGATTTCAGTTTGATTAATGGCAGATAAATTAACCTAGAGATTTATTGGTCTAAACACTACAACTACATAAATGAAGTAAATTCTGGGGCTACTGGACATCAACTAATAAAATGAAACCTAACAACTCCAAGAAGATCAATCTGCCTTCTTTGAACACTAGTTGCTAAAATTGCCCCACCGTAGCACATATCTTCTCCATCATATCTCATAGGATATGAAAAGCAAAGGAGACCTGAGGAAGGGCTTGTGACTTTAAATCAGAGTACTATAACAGAACTTCTTAGGGTTATCTTATCCACATCAATAATGGACTTAAAATTATTTCACTCTTTATAAGTTTTTATCAGTAAAGAGAGATGACCACTTTAAATTTATTATGGTAACTAGTACGGATTATCTTTGTATGAGTGTGTATGTTTCTGTACCTAAGAGTTTGTTATTAGAGTGTCTATAAACGAAAGAATCATTCAGGATCTATGATTAATAGACATTAAAAATGAGATAATGTTCCCTTTAGTATTTTGTCCTAAACTTCCTTAGCAAGGATTTGCAATTAGAAAAATAATAGCAGGATATATGTTTCATTCCTAAATCCTAAATTAGTCCATTGGCCTGAATTCCTTGCCATTAACATAACAAAAAAATGAACTCACCTTTCTCTGGTTCCTTACACCGGCTTTACCAACTTATTCCCCTAGTTCTCTTGTATTATCAATCTTCTTAAAACTTCTAGCCTTCAAATTCTGAAACTAACTTTGAACCTTCCCTTTCTTATACTACCCCCTATATACACACAATCAATTGTCCAGCCCTGTACAATGTAATTCTAAAATTAGTTTGAAGTTTATTCTTAACTCTTTATTCTTTATTCCCATATATGCCATCTTGGTTCACATTATATTTCATATATATATATATATATTGGTGGTACTGGGGTTCCTGGAAGCCCTTCTACCTCTGGGCTACACTCCTAGACCTATTTTATATTTTTATTTGGAAACAGGGTCTCTTAAGCCAGCACGGCTGGCTTCAATCCTCCTGCCTCTGCCTCCCAAGAGCAGGGATTACAGGCGTGCACCACCACGCCCGGCTTTATATTTTTATTTTGAAACAGGGTCTCTTAAGCCAGGATGGTTGGCTTTGAACCAGCATGATCCTCCTGTCTCCGCCTTCCAAGCATGGGGATTACAAGCGTGCACCACCATGCCCGGTTTATCCTATTTTTAAATGTATACTATCCTCTAACTTTGCAACAGCCTTCTAACTTCTTGCTTTTAGTCCCTTTCCACTTCACTCAATATTATGCAATGCTGCCAAAATAATCCTCTGAAGTCTGTGTTTACAAAGTATAGTTCTAATTGTGTCACTCCATGGCACTTGTAGGAATAACAAATGAAGATAAAATGTCATAACTGAAAATATTTTTAAGATTCACAATTGCTTACTTAATAAAAACCCAAGTGCCTTGCTGTGGCAAGAATATTGCATCATAAAATTGTTGAAAAGGAACTTAAATATCATCTTGTTCTAGGCTCCCCCAAGCTCTATCTCAAAGTATCCTTTCCTGTCTTATCTTTCTCACTACCTTTAACACATCCTATACTAAAGTGGGATTAAACCGATTATCATATCTTTGACATTTCTGCCTCCACAGACTATTTTCAAATTTGTTCTTCTGCCTGAAGTACTTTCCCATGAAATCTATCTGTCAAACTGTACTCATCTTTCTCAGTTTTAGGTCAAATGTCCCCTCTTTCATGAATGCTACCCTGATCTTTGCAAATTAAAAATCATCTCTCCTCAGACTTTTACAACTTTGCTCTTTCTTAAGATATTGAAACATTCTTCCCTCCGTTGTAAATACCATGGACATCTCCCATCATTGTCACTTGCTGAGAATGCCTCAAGGACAGAGACCTTGGTTTATTTATTTGTATTCCCTCTATATATTTTGTCCTACTCTTTGAGAAAAAAGAAATTCTACTTCTAAGCTGTTATTTTCTTGGTGTGTGTGATTTATTTATTTTTGTTTGTTTGTTTGTTTTGGTACTTGAGATTAAACCCAGGAATAGTCTACCTTTGATCTACACTCCTACACTTTTTAATTTTGTTTATTTTGGAACACAACCTTGCTAAGTTGCTGAGGCTGGCCAGAATCTACAATCCTCCTGTCTTAGCCTCCCAAGTACTAGAATTATAGGCATGCAACAACATGCAATTTTCCTCAATATTTTTTAAAAGAAAGCTTGACAGGAGTGAAAATTATAAAATTTCAACCAAAATTTTATACTTCATCAACCAAAAACACTATTTGGAGAAAGAATATTTTTTACCCTAGATCTATATTAAGTAGGGAATAATATCAGATTATTAAACTATTTTACTCAATAAATATTTATAAGACATCCACCATGTACAAAAGACACTATGCCAGGTGTTTTAGAAATACAAAGACACAGGGGGATTAAAGATGGCAGAACAGAGGGAGACGGCGCATTTCCATTTCTCTGAGACTTGGATCTCAACCAGCAGGATGACTGCTTCTTGGCAGGAAAAGCAGTCAGAACTCAACAGAAGAAAGACAGTTGAAATGTGGTAGAACTGGACACAACACAGAGAGTAGAGGACTGAAGACAGCCCCACTCATCTCATCTTGTGAGCAGACTAGGGAGGCAGGTGCTATTTTGTCAAGCCCCCAATGGGGCTGGTAGCTCAGGAATCTAGGACCTAGTGGCTCTCAGAGACCAACTCCAGGAAAGAAGCAGAATCTTGTGGAGCCAGTGATTGCAGAAAACCATCAACAAAAGCAATTGTATTCTCTCTACACTCAAATATTTAAAGACTATAACACCCTAGATGGCCCAGCCAAACCACCCAGTGAACTTCTATGGCTGTAGCTGAACTGAAACTGAGAGATTACAGGCCCTTCCTGCAGGGACCCAAGTACCAATGTTCTGTTTGCAAGGTGACTGGGAATCTCCAAATCAACCCGCCAAAACACCCAGTGAATGCCAATGGCTACAGCTGAACTCAGACTTTGAAACGACAAGACCTTCCTACAGAAAACTGAGTGGTTACATCCTACCAATCAAGACCACTGTGATTCTTCAGACAAATCAACCAAGTCACCCAGTGAACTCCTGTGGCTACAGCTGAACTCATCCCTTTCTGCAGGAACCCAAGAAGCACTCATCAAGACTGAGTTTACAAAGCATCTCGATGGGAGCCTGTGTGGCTACAGAAATTTGTGTGGCAATGAACAGAACTGCATGGTCTATGAGTTGGTAAGTCATCTTTGTGAAATTCAAGGTACAGTTAGCTAAAAGTGGACAAAAATATCCATAATGTATTTTGTATGTTTTGCTTTTCATATTTCCTCTACCAGTTAATTAATCCTTCAATTATTAAATTCAGCCTCACTCGAAACTTAGACAAAATGTGGAGAAGTTCTTTGCCAAAGTATAACACACATGGCCTCTACTCCATTTCCCTATGGAGCCTTCTTTGCTGTCCAAAATCCTCTGTGCACAGTTTCTACTGTCCACCTTTCTAACCCCATTTTGTCTAGAAAGAGAACAAAAAAAATATATACAAAAGATTAAAAACAACCAGTTCTTTGAAAGGATTAATAAGATTGATAAACCCTTAGGCAACCTAAGCAAAAGAAAGAGAATCAATCCAAATTATTAATAAATAAAAAGGGAGACATTGCCACAGACCGTGAGTATATCCAGAGGATCATCAGAAACTATTTTGAAAATGTATACTCCAATAATCTGAAAAACAAAAGAAATAAACAGATTTCTAAACACATTCAACCTACTTAAATTGAATCAAAATGATAATATAGAAACCTATACTGACCAACAGCAAAAAAGAGATAGAAACAACAATAAAAAGCTTTCTATCAAATAAAAGCCCAGATCCAGATGGATTTTCACCCGAATTCTACAAAGCCTTTACAGACAACTAAACCAAATCCTTCAAAAGTTATTCCATGAAATTTAAAGTGATGGAATCCTTCCCCTTCTATAAGGCCAGTATCACCTTAATACCAAAACCAAGTAAAGATCACTCAAGAAAAAAATATTACAGACCAATATTCTTGAACATAGATGCACAAATTCTAAACAAAATACTAGTGATATGCATTCAAAACCACATCAAGAAAATTGTACACCATGATCAAGTGGTTTCATTTTAGGGATGCAAGAGTGGTTCAACATATGGAAATCAGCATATGTTATTCACCACATAAATAGAATTAAGGACAAAAATCATATGATCATACGCCGGGTGTGGTGGTGCACGCTTATAATCTCGCAGGTTCGAAGCCATCCGTGCTGGCTTAAGAGACCCTGTTTCCAAAAATAAAAAAAAAATAGGTCTGGGAGTATAGCCCAGAGGTAGAAGGGCTTCCAGGAACCCCAGTACCACCAAAAAAAAAAGAAAAAATATCACATGATCATCTCAATAAATGCTGAAAAAGCATTTCACAAAATCCAACACCCATTCATGTTAAAAAAAAAGCCTGCATAAAATCAGAATAGAAGAGACTTACTATAGAATAAACCCAAACCAACATTATATTGAATGGGGAAAAAAACTATGCTAATTCTCTTTAAAATCAATAACAAGACAAGGATGCCCACTATCACCACTCCTTTTCAATTTAGTCCTCAAGACTCTTTCCAGTCATAAGGCAAGAGAAAGATATTAAAGGAATTCAAATAAGAAAAGAATTCAAATTATCCCTATTTACAGATGACATGATTCTATCTTTAGAAGATCCAAAAACTCAACCAAAAGACAAATATATATGATTAACAAATTCAGCAAAGTAGCAGGATACAAAATTCAATCTTAAAAAATTAGTAGCTTTTCTATATATGCCAACCATGAATGTACTGAAAAAGAAATCCAGAAAACAATTTTATTCACATTAACCTCAGAAACCATAAAATTCCTAGGAAAACAAATCTAACCAAGATGGTAAAAGACCTTTACAATTAAAACCACAAAACACTAAAGAAAGATCTTAGAAGAGGGAAAGATCTCTCATGTTCTTGGATAGAAAAGGGAGAATTTTTTTTTATTGGTTCATTATAGTCATACATCTTAATGGAGTATAAGATGGTAGAGGCATACCCTTCCCCCTCAGGAGAGGGAGAATTAATTTTTAAAAAATCACTTCTGGAAATTATGTACATAGGTGAGAATACCAGTGCCAATCTCATTATCTTGTTTGGGGAAGGCGGGTTGGAGAGAGAGCCCACCAAGTGCTGTATGTATGTATGTCACTATCACTATGAAGACATTATGATGTGCAACTAAAATGCACCAAGAAAGGTGTAAAAAATAAACTGGGCTTGGTGGCGCATGCTTGTAATCCAGCATTTGGGAGGCTAAGGCAGGATGATTGCTGTTTGCAGATAACCTCAACTACTTAGGCATTTTGCAACTCAGTGAGACCTTGTTTCAAAATAAAGAATAAGCCAGGCATGGTGGTGCACACTTGTAATCCCCGCACTTGAGAGGCGGAGACAGGAGGATCACACAGGTTCGAAGCCAGCCGCACTGGCTTAAGAGACCCTGTTTCCAAAAATAAAAAAGTATAAAATAGATCTGGGAGTGTAGCCTGGAGGTAGAAGGGCTTCCAAGAACCCCAGTACCAGCAAAAAAAATAAAAAAATAAATAAATAAATAAAGAATAAAAAATAGGGCTGGGGGTAAAACTCAGAGGTAGAATTCCCCTGGGTTCCATCCCCATTACCACAAAAAAAGGTATAAAAAATACACATAGAACTCTATACATGAAGAAAAACATAATCAAACAAGATAAAACTAAATTTTATTTAACTGTAGGACTATGTGAGTATCATGTAAGAAAGAAAATCTGCTGTAGATATTCAAGTAAGTATAAAACTAGGAGGAAATCTCTATGGAAGAAGCAGAAGCATATAGACCTTGAAGTCGCTTAGGCAAGTTTGGATCCTGCCTGACTTCTACAAATGGTGCAGTCTTGAGTAAAACATTTAACTTCACTAGGTCTCACCTACAAAAGAAAAATAATAGCTACATTTGGCTAACATCCCTAAAATTATAGTAAGTCCCCAAATAATACCTTCTCTTTTCCATTTTCTATTGGCCTACAAAGAGTAAGAGATTAACCACAGCTCTTGCTTAACTTTAGCTCCAGTGTCAAAGGTAAAATGATTTGAATCCTCTCACCACACTTCAGAATGATAATCCTAGAAAAAGGTAAAACGAAATCAGGGACAATTAAAAGACATAGTTCCGGGGCTCTCACATAGCCAGGGATGAATTACTAAAAAGACTGTAAATCTCTCTGTAGATGATGATTTCAGTTTGGGGTACTAAAATCAACTGCCGTTAATCTAGTATATCAGAGTGACTTCTCCTCGGTATCTCATGATGATTAATAATTGAGGCTATATCTCACAATTACAAATAGGCTTCAGCCCTGAAATGTTCCAATAAATTTACCATCTTTCTTAAATTGATGTTTTACTATCAGAACACAGTTTCTTATTACTGTTACATTGGCATTGAGAAGTAAGGGTTTAAACAAGTCTAGTAAAAGCGCCAAAGTGGGTGTTTAATAAAGGCCTCCATATGCCATCACCAGAAAGGTCCATTTTTCATACTTTTATTGGAATACTATAATTATACTTTAGTGAGATTCAAAATGATTCATTAACTCATGCACATATCACTTGTTGAACAGGAAAGTGATGGGGTGGTGATATGGGGTACTTGGGATTGAACCAAAGGGCATTGCTTCTTCAAGCTACACCTCTGGATCTTTTTATTTTTTCTTTTGAAACATGGTCTAGCTAAATTTCTGTGGCTGACCTTCAGCCTAGTTCCTCTTGTCTCAGCCTCCTAAGTACTGGGATTGCAGGTATGTGCCACCACTATGGCTTGGAAAGTCCATTTTTAATAAGTATGAGTGTTCCCACTTCCTGATTCCTAACTCCTCTGGACCCCTTACGTGGTACAAACTTCTCCAAGTAAAGGAAACCCAAGCATCCTCTGGGATGCAAACACTACAAGCCCAACTTGACATCAAACATAATTATAAATCTAGCTGTCCTTACAAGTCTCTTTATGTAAATCAATGTCATGGCTTTGAGATCTATGTCAATCTTAACCCAGTTAGATTCTGAATAAGAGTCAAAATGGCATTGGAATCCACTATTCCTCCAAAAAGAGACAGGAAAATCTAGACTCTAGATCATAATCTACTCTCAACTACCTGATTTCTGACTGCCAAAGATACCAACCCAATTTGACTCAAGAGCATTTATTCAATTCCTTTGTATGCCAGGAACTCTGAGTGGGTATCAAGGTTGAAAAGAGTTTACTGTGTGTGTGTGTGTGTGTGTGTGTGTGTGTGTGTGTGTGTGTGTACACATACATATACTTACACTAGCATGCTTGAAAAAGAGTAGGGAAGTTATGTTACAGGCATGTGCTTTAAAAAGTGGAATAACAAGGCATCATAACAAGGCCAAGAGTAGCTTCAAAGGGATAGTCAGGGAGGGGGAACAAGAAAGATATCATGTTCTGTCCATAGTGTCCAGACTGAGAAGCAGGTCACTCTCTTCAGCTCAGTACTGTTCCTTATTACCTGGGCAGCTCTCTCCTGTGCCCTGTTCTGATCATAACATAACAACGTGGTCCCTGCCCTGAAGGCTAACAATTCAGGCTGGAGAGACAGCTTGTTCTGACATACTCCTAAATAAGCTTCAAATGTACAACAGAGATACCAGATCAAATCTAAGGAAACGACATTCGAAACACAGTAAATCTGTGATGACTCACTGACCTAACTTATGACTTACAAAACTCATTTTTCTTCCAAAGACAGCTAATGTACTCTTAGCTACCATTGTGCCAAACATCCAGCTTGATGAATCAGCCAGATTCATGGTCCAAACATAATCTGGTTTTAAATAACTTAGAAAAATATTTCTAGTCTCTGAAATAATTTGCATATTTTAGGTGAAGTTTGCACAGCATCTTAAAAATACTTCATTAATTCAAAAAATAACTACCGAATTCCTGCTACAAGCACAACACAGTACAAGACAGTGGCAAGCATAAACTATAAAAAACCTGCCCCAAAGCATTTACTATCAAAAACAAAATTTACAAAGTTAGAACCTAATATTTATTCCTTGCTTCTGATTGCATGATTTACCCTTATTACATAAGTAGATGCAATCATGATGAAAACAAAAGGGAGACAGAGTTTTATTTTGAGAAAGCTCTCATCACAAGATGAAAAAGAAATCAGTATGTGAGCCAAATGTCAGGAGCCAAAAATTCAATCTAAGCTATCAATGCCAAAAAAGACCACAAAAGGCCAACCATAAAAGCTTATGACTGAGGGTAAAAAGTGGGTATCACAGACTATATGGGGAGAATTGTGGTGTCTGAAGGACCCTCAGCCCTTAAGTATGAAAGAAATGAAGGATTGTCTAATACAGTGCAATGATTTTATAAAAATTGGTTTTGCTCTTGACTTTTTGTGGTACTAGGGATAGACGCTAAGGACTTCTACCTCCGGGCTATACTCCCAACCTCACTAAGTTGCTGAGAGCCTCATTAAGTTGCTGAGTCTGGCTTCAAACCTGTGATCCTCCTGTCTGGGCCTCCCAAGTACTGGGATTATAAGTGTGTGCCACCATGACCAGTATAAAAGTGTTTTTGAAGTTTCTTTTTTAATTTATTTTAACTGCTTCTTATGGGGTACCAGGTAATGTTTGATACTTGCATACATTGTGTAATGTTTAAATCAGGGTAAACATATCTGCCTCCTCAAATTTTATCATATCTCCATAGTAAAAACACTCCCAAATCCTTTCTTCTAAGTGTGTGTGTGTGTGTGTGTGTGTGTGTGTGTGTGTGTGTTACTGGGGATTGAACTCAAAGGCATTCTACCTCTGAGCTACATCTCCAGCCTGATTTTTTATTTCTTATTTGGAGACGGGGCCTCACTAGATTGATGAGTCTCACTGCTTGCTGAGTCTGTCCTCGAATCTGCGATCCTTCTGTCTCAGCCTCCCGAACACTGGGATTACAAATCTGTGCCACAACACTCAGCTTCTCCTAACTTTTTAAAATATACAGTACATTATAATTACACATACTTACCCTACTGAGCAATAGCACACCAAAATTTCTTACTTCTACCTAACTATAATTCAGCATTCGTTGTTCAACCTTTCTCATCCCTCCCATAATTTAAATAATTAATTTTTAAATGTTGCCAGATCATTAAAAACATGAATAATAATAAATGCTGGCTAAGATGTGGGGAAGTAGGAACTCTGATACACTGTTGGTGGGATGGCAAGTTAGTGCAGCTACTTTGGAGATCAGTGTGGAGGTTCTTCAGAACAATGGGAAGGAACCTATTCTATGACCCAGCTATACCACTCCTGGGTATCTACCTAAGGGAGTGAAACCAAAGTACTATAGTAACACATGGGTATCTATGTTTACTGTAATACAATTCACAATAGCCACACTATGTAATCAGCCTAGGAATCCACGAACACATGAATGGATTACAAAATTATGGGATATACACACAATGGAATTCTACTCAGTCATAAAGAAAAATAAAAGTATGTCATTCACAGGAAAATGGGTTATAAAATGGATTCTAGACAAATGAGGAGGAACCCTAGTGGCAAATAGAAGGGACTTCAGAGAGGAAGGCATGAAAGGGGAAGGAGACTCAATGAAGGAAACACCTCAATGGAATGATGTACACAAAATTATCAATACCAATTTTTTTTCAGTACTGGGGACAGAACCCAGGGTTATTCTACCTCCAAGCTACACCCCCAGCACTATTTTTTATTCTTTATTTTGAGACAGGGTCTCACTGAGTTTTGGAGTGCCTCAGTAAGTAGCTGAGGCTGTCCTCAAACCACAATCCTCCTGTCTTAGCCTTCCAAGAACTGGAATTACAAGTGTGCACCACCATACCCAGCAATACCTATCTGAATGTCATACACAAGGAAGGTAAGAAAAGGGCAGGAGTTGAGGTCCACAGAGTGCTGTGTGTGTATGTGTGTCTGTCTGCGTGCATGTGTGCATGTGTGTGCACATGCCTCTATCACTCTGAATTTCACCCTGATATGTGATTATAATATACAATAAAAAAATGTTGCATGTGCAGTGATACATGCCTGTTATCCCAGTACTTGGGAGGCTCAGACAGGAGGATTGAAGAGGATTGAAGATACAAGGCCAGCCTCAGCAACTTAGCAAGGCCCTGTTTCAAAATAAAATAGGACTATGGATATAGTTCAGAGGATGACCATCTCTGGGTTCCATCCCCAGTACCACAAAAATAAAAAATGTTAAAACACTAAAAACTTTGCTAATTGGTGTCAAGGGAGATTCTTTTATTTTTTTATTTTTTTATTTTTATTTTTTTATTTTTGGTGGTACTGGGGTTCCTGGAAGCCCTTCTACCTCCAGGCTATACTCCCAGACCTATTTTTTTATATTTTTATTTGGAAACAGGGTCTCTTAAGCCAGCATGGCTGGCTTCGAACCTGAGCGATCTTCCTGTCTCCACCTCCCAAGCGTGGGGATTACAAGCGTGCGCCACCACACCTGGCTGAAAGGAGATTCTGATCATTTGTCATATAACTATTTGCTTTTTAAACTATACATTCTAAAAAGTACTAATATTTTTAAACCCTAACATAGTATACCTTCCATTCATACCATTTGAACCCACGTAACTCTAAAGACACAGAATATAATGGAACATAAATATACTGAGATTGCCAATGTGCCAGCAGGTAAGATGATACGTCATTGCCAGAAGGGTAATAGGCACTTCTTAAACTCTACATTGACCCACTGGGGAGGTTGATAGTGGTCATGGTGTAAAGCTCAGCCTAGTTGATTCAGTGGAACCCTTCCATGTCAGTCTAACTCCCTATGCCCTGCTCTATGATATAGAAATAGTGTAGCCCTTAGCATGTCTCACAGACATTTTCTCAACCAGGGCCCTCGCAATCCCAACCATCCCCAATGAACGCAGGAAGCCAGCCTGGTGCTGCAGCTCAAAGTCCTCCAGCCCAGCACCTGCTCAGTTCTCTCCATGCCACTGAACTCTTCTATACGGAAGGCATTCTTTCTGGTTCTTTCCTCTTAGCACCTAGAAAAAGTCCTTCTCTGATTATCTTGAGTTGCTAGACCAGAGGGCTGCCTTGAAATACTGAGATGGTCACAGATTCTAAAGAGGAAGACGTCCGCCTTGATTGCTTCTCCTCATCTTCCAGGCACCTCTCCTGGTACTACTCAACCCCAATAGGATATCCCATCAGCTCAGGTCCTTGCCTTGGAAAACACAGTCCTTCCCCTCAGGATTGATGCCAGCCTCCTCACTCTGTCTGTCCAACTTCTGTCTTGTGTTTCTCTTCAATTTTTTATCAGGCAGCTCCTCACACATGGCAGAATGAGGGATAGGTACAAAGCAAATAAAAATATTCTTCACACTCTTACACGGTGATTAACACTTTGTATAGCTATGTCACACCTATAACCCTCATTTGCACCCACCAAAGTCACCATAGTGTCATAGATATTTCATATCAGTAGAAAACTTTTAAATCTTATAATTAATGATGATCAGAATCACCCCCAAAGTGTTGCAAAACAACAAGAACCATTTCTCCGAGACTCCAGCAAAAGGCTGGTAATGATGGGTGGGTAATGGTATTGTTCCTGATGTTTATTAGATACATGTATTGAATTATGTGAGCAAGAACTTTGAGCCAAAGACAGAATCCCAGGTCTGACTCCTTAATTCCTAGTTTCTAATGTAGATCTAATAATGCCTGATAGTGTGGGTTCATTTTTTTAAATATACTTTTATCAGTGCATTTTAATCATAACGAAGTTCAGATTGATCAAGACATACATGCACACAGCACTTGGTGAGCTTCTTCTTGCATCCCACTCCACTCCCTTCCCTTCCCAGTACATGATATCAAGACTGGCACTGATAATTCCATATATATGTATATATACATATATACATATATATATATGCAAAGCATTAATTGAAGGGTTTCCTTCACCAAGTCTCCCTGTCTGCCTCCCACATCCCTCCTCTAGACCCCCTTCATCATAATAATTTCATTGGAGTTTTTCCTCCTTTATCTGTGGTGGTCCCTCCTGTGTTCCAATTTTTCCCTAGTTTCCACATACAAAAGAAAACATAAGACCCTTCACTTTCTGTGACTGGCTAATCTCAGTGACTGGCTAATCTCACTTAGTATAGTATTCTTCAGTTGCACCCATTTTCTTTCTTTTTTATTTTTCTTTTTTGGTGGTACTGGGGTTCCTGGAAGCCCAGTACCACCAAAAAAAAAAAAAAAGTGTCCCTAACGCACAAGCTCCTTTCAGGATTCTGCACTGGGGTGGGGAGTGGATTTCTGTGGCTCTGGGAGCCTGGAATAAAGCCATGGAGGTCAATTCTCCATCCTGCCCTCTTCTGGAGCAGATTGTAGTTTCACCCCTGCCCCTTCCTAGCTGTGAGACATCAGGCCACATGGTGAACTAGCTACAGAACTTTCCATGCCTTGTTTCCTCATCTCTAAAACATCCACCTAGGTTGTTGTAAAATATATACTCATTATTATATGTAAATCACATAAATCTGTATTTAGCATATGTAAATGCTCAGAAAAATCTCTTGGTTACATAAATATTGGTAGGGAATGATGTGAGAAATATTTCTACACCTCAGCAGTCTTCTACCTCACACGTACTTGATAGTGACTTTAATTCAGGACTACTACAAAAATATTAGAAATATGAAATATTGCCATGCATGGTGGTGCACGTTTGTAATCTCAGTATTTGGGAGGCCGAGACAGGAGGATTGTAGTTCATGGACAGCCTCAGCTATTTGGTGAGGCCTTTTGTATTTTAGTGAACCTTGTTTCAAAATAAAGAATAAAAATATGAAATATTGTTCAGGAAGCATTCATGTTAGTAAAGATATATTATAGACCATCATGTACACATATTTGGACATGAAGGATCACCCCACTTCTACTTCCTAAAATGAGGGCCAACAGAATACTAGCCAAATTGGAAAAGAGCTGATGACAGTGATGTAATCAAAGGTGTATCACCTCCAGTTGTATGTAGTTTTGGTCTAGGCGGGGCCCAGAGAACAGAGGAGGTGGGACGGCACAGGACCTACAATCAGCCTACCCACAACAGCTGGAGGGCCTGACAGCTGGGGTCTATATCCTAACTTAGGACTCAGTTCCCACTTCAAAAAATTGCCTTTTTTCATACATAAAGCTGTAAACAAATAGTGCCAAGATGCACCAGGGCACAGCTCACTTTGTACTGTAGTGTTTCACCAGGAGGACTTCCTCCTTCCACTCACCAAAGCTGCTTCACATCCCAATCAGAACCTCAGTGGACAGTGGGTTAATTCTAAAACCTCACTTTATTGTCTCTTCTCTGAAGATGAAAGAGTATCATAACATTAAAACTAGTGGTTCAACTGTGCAAGCCTGGTGGGTAAAAGGGTGAGGATAGTCAGGGAGTTACTGCAAGGGAAAGTTAATAGGTCTTTGAAATTCAGATCTTATACAAGTTTTAAAACAATTTTTAAAGGTTTCAGGCAAAGAATTCCTGTTCCAATTAGTATATGCATTACTGTAGTATCTCTGGTGAACATGGAGACCACAGCTCTATCCTTTTACAATCCCTGAACCAATATAATACCTTCTACTCAATGTGCCATTAGAAAACAACTGCTCATTGTGATTATGATTGATTATATGTATATGTGAATAATTTATGGTATACCTTATGCATATATTGGCATTAAATACTTTATTAATTATTTATGATACTGGAAATTGAACCCAGGGAGATTCTACCTCTGAGCTACATCTTTTTTATTTTTTATTTTAAAGTGGGGTCTCACTAAGTCCTGGAGGGTTTCGCTAATTTGCTGAGGCTAGCCTCTGTGATAATCCTAAAAAAAAAAAGAAAGAAAAAAAGAAAAGAAAGAATTCTCATCTCCCCATCTAATAATGAACATCTAGTCAGTTATGAGAAGAGAAAATTTCTTAACCAAGGTGACACAGATTAAAAGTAACAAAGCCAAATTTCAAACTAATGACTATACTTAAAAAGCAACAATTAAAAAATAATAATACTGGGGTAGCCCACAGAAATAATGTGTCTCAGAATACCAAAACTGCTACCAGTGAGTAAATTACATTTCCAGATTCCTCCACAGAATACTTGCTACGTTATGTAATACATGAACCAAACACAGACAACCACATTCCAGTTAATCAGTGATGAAAATTCTTCATGCCATCAATTCTGACTACATTCTCTGAAGTTCATTTGAGTGTTGCTTCTGGCCACAGAAATGTTTTGAGCGCCCACCTCCTTCTCTCTGACTACTGTGTCAATACTACCATTAGTAATATTTCCAATAAAGAATCAAATTTATAAAACCCAAAATATGAGCGGCTTTTATCATTTATTTTACTAGCCCCAATATATACACATTCACAGACTTATCTTCAAACTTAAATGAATGTTATTGAATCTCTTTTAATAATAGCCGGGCATGGTAGTACATACCTGCACAGAGGATCTCAGGTTCAAGTCCAGCCTCAGCTGGCAAATTATTGAGGCCCTCAGCAACTTAGTGACACACTGTTTCAAAATTAAAAAAAATAAAATAGGACTAGTGGTCTAGCTCAGAAGTATAATGCCCCTGGGTTCAATCCCCAATAACCTCCCAATTTTTTTTTTCTTGACATGTTAATCAATTATAGCAAATTCCAAATAATTTGTATGACTGCCCTATAATTATAAAAATCTTCTGACCCCTGCAATTTCCCCAAATGTGGGAAACTCGACTTCATAATTTGTGGTAGTGGGGAACTGCATTTGCACTCTCCCCTAAAATAAAATGAATACCTTAATTTTCTAGCACATGCTCAAATTATTCTTCAGTTTTAGCTCTAGAAGATAATATTTGTGATATATTTTTATAAAAGCATGAAACATACACTACGGAGGTCTTTGTAAGAGAAAAAAAAAGCAATTAGTACTCTCTAAGTACGCTTTTTGGTGCTCCCATTAAGTTATACAATATTACTAATATATAACACACTAGAAATATTTTATCCAAGTTCCTTATTTGACAGATTGAAATTAAAAATCAGGCTTAACATGTCCAAGGATATAATGGTAGGTAAAGTTGCAGCCTTTTGAGTAAAAGATAATGGCAAGATTCTATTTTATTAAAAGGAAAATTTACATACTCTAAGTATACTATTACTAGTTTTTGCCCCATTTTTCTTACATTAAAACCAAGGTTGCATGATTTCTTTCTCATGAAATAGTAGAACCCCACTGAAACTAAAAAGTTATCCAGCTCTGTACCAATAAAAAAAATTAAAAAATAAATATATATGTATGTTTTTATATACCTCAGTTATGTACCATGGAGTTTAAAGTCTATGATAAAAAGAAAGAGAGCTGACCTGGTGGCACATATCTGCAACCCCAGTACTTGGGGTGCTAAGGCAAGAGTATTACAGACTCAAGGCCAGCCTCAGCAACTCAGTGAGACTCACAGCACCTTAAGGAGACCTTGTTTCAAATTTAAAAAAAAAATTAAGCTAGGAGTTTAGCTCAGAGAAGAATACCCCTGGGTTCAATCCTCAATACCAAAAGGAAAAGAAGTAGGTAGGAAAGGAAAGGAAAGGAGGAAGGAAGGAAGGAAGGAAGGAAGGAAGGAAGGAAGGAAGGAAGGAAGGAAGGAAGGGCGGGCTTGATTTTAGAAATACACATGTAGACTCAATAAGACTAGTAACTGATTGGAAGAATAGATGCTAAATTGAGATTTGTGTATCCTAAACAATAGCCTAAAGAGGAAACATTATAATAGAAAACTGGAATTGATTGAGGAGAGAAAATAGGATGAGAAAAAATTAGTTTTTTGAAAGTTTATATAGAACACATTTCTATTTTCTACATTAAACTGCCTAGGTTCATTGACATTGTAAATTTTTGCAAAACCACCATTACACACAGGATTTGGTGCTACGTGCCTCCGTTTTTATAATGAAGAGAACAAATGACATGATTGTTCATTTAAATGAAGATTAGGGCAAGCAAATCTTCAAGGTAATTTATGCTTCATTTTAATAGGAATCCATTCTGAATCAGATGATGGCTATTATAAAATTATTTAATCAACTTATAAAATTAACAGACCTCATCATATAAAACAAAGCACCTTTTTTGTAGTTATATATGCAAGGTTTACAGACACAACTGCAATAAATAAAAGACTCAAAACCAAAGATTAGCATAGTTGAACATAGTAGAGAATTCTCAAATAAAATGAAAAATGCCGGTAAACAGAAAATACCCGCCACCATCACCATGCCAAGGAAAGAAGGTTAAGGATAATGAAAAAACAACAGTGACATCTACTGTCGGTTTTTTTAGTTTCCTTTAAATTATTCTCTCCTTCCTCTCTTCACCTCCATTCTCCTCTATATTTATTGTTGTCCTCTCTATAATGTGCAAAATGCTTTGATGGCTAGGAGCATTGTATCTCCTCCATTAATTTGTCCCCACACAATAATCTGAAGCAAACTATTTTTGAATATACAATCTGTGTTACAGATCTTTAAATACACACACCTTTAAGCACTCTGATCAGAGACTTGGTTAAAATTTAGGCTGCACAAAAATGAACTCCATTTTTATGTATCCCTCCATCCTAATCCATTGAGAAGTTAATAAACAGTCTTATTGCTTCTAATGGGGAGAAGTTAACTAGTGATTAAACACAGAGACATTCTACCTCTGAGCTACAACTCCAGCCCTTTTTAATTTTTTAGTCTGAAATAGGGTCTTGCTGAGTTGCTGAGGTTGGCTTCAAACCTGCAATCTTCCTGTCTCAACCTCCCAAGTACTGGGATTACAGGCATGCACCATGGTGCCAGATTATTGCTACTATTTATGTTGTTAGTGTTACTTTTCTACCAGTAATCTTTTCTAAAACAAAACAAAATGATCGTTAACTTCTATGATAAGAAGCATAACACAGTTACCATGACCTAACAGCAGTTAGACTCCTCCAAAGAACAACAGAAATGCATTACTTTAGGACTAAAGACCTTTAGTTTGCTTTCCCTACCTTTATTATCAACCTTACAAATCAGAGAGATAGGAAACTCCTGCCACACCCCTCCTAAAAACTCAGCATTCTACCTCATGCTATCTGAAATATCACAATCCTGAATCTGTCATCTAAAGCCTGTACCTGAGTCACAGTGTTAATTTTCATCCTAGAAGAATAAGACATCGGACGCACATGACCAACAATAGTTCCTGGAAGGAAAAAGGTTAGTGAGACGGCTTTTCTGCTTGATGGTCAGCCACTGAGCTTTTTAGCTAGAGGAGAAAGGAGAAAGGTTTTGCCATTGAGATCCAGCCCAGGGTCTTGGAGAGAACTGAATAGTCAGGGTGTGAGGATATTAAGGCCTGGGGAAAGAAAGCAAGAGAGAAGACACCATGGATACGCCTACGCTGCTTTACAATAATGCTCAGCTCCCAAAGTCCCCATTAAACAATCTTTACCTAGACCTTGGTAAACAGTGACAGAGTCCCCAGAAACAAAGGAAAAACAAAGAGGCACACACATGCTTCACTCTCCAGCCCGGGGTGCAAGTCCAGAAAATCACAAAAATCCAAGTGCCCAAGGATATTTGTCTTGTTTGGGCAGAGGAGCTCATTTTCCTTACACGGAACACTACACGGAACACGAAAGAAGCAGGGCTACTTGGTCTCTGAGGCATGATAAATGACATGCTTCCTCTACCGACAGCGCTCACCACAAAACGGAACCCGGCAAGGCTGATCTCAAAGCTCCACAAAAGAAAAAACAATGTGTATATAAAGGTTATTGGCTTGATAAAAGGAAATCCATTTTTTGAATGACAGTATAAAAAATCCCCCATTGGCAAGGAGCAGTTTTCATTCTGGGGGAAAATGAAGTTCGAGAGCTCCTATGGGAGACAGAGATCATTTGCTCTGTTTATACTTGCCTGAGCAGACACATTCTAAATTGATCATCAGTGAAGAATAGGGTAAACCTTCAAGAGCAAGTGTGCCTGTGTTCTTGCTCTTGACATTTGAGGAAAATTTATAAGAAACCTTTATCTAAAAACAAATCTCCTCAGACACCCAGTAAAGGCAGTCTAGTTCAGCAATCTGAGGTCATGATGAAAGTACTGAGCTAATGACATGATGTTTTTCAGTGAAATCATTATTTTATCATTTAACCTCTAAAAATAACATCATTAAGCAGATGATCAAAACAGGCACTGCAGAAAGCAGTGGGTATACAAAGATGAGCAAGCTACACGTGCTGATCCACAGAGCTTTTAGCCTAAAACATAAATAGAACGTGAACATGTGCAAAAGAAAGAAATGTTCTTTCCTGTAATTTTATCGTCTTCCATCTCCAGCTGAAGGATGAAGTTAAAAGGACTTCCTGGTCGGGAAAATGGCGACTGAGAAAAGAGGGGCTTAAGAGCCCCGCTAACAACAAATCTCCATTACCACAAAATCAGCACCTTTCATAGCCAGAAAACACCATCACCAGTGAAACAAAAAATCACCAGGCTCCAGAGAGAAAGCGGACTGAGAACAGAGCCACAGAGGAGATCCTCACGCCCGAGGACGCGGCAGATGCGGCAGCAGCGCCATACTGCCGGAGGTACCGGCGAATTCACGGGAAGGCTACATCAAGCCGAGGTGAGCCACTGCGGAACTCCTGGTTCTTTTCATTGTTTCAAATTTTTCCACCATTTATTCAATGTCTATGTAAAAGAAGAGTGTGTGTGTGTGTGTGTGTGTGTGTGTGTGTGTGTGCGCGCGCACGCGCCCATGCACGTATGTGTGTTTTGCTGGGAATTGAACCCAGGGGGTTCTATCTCTGAGATACACAACAAGCCCTATTTTATTATTTTTATTTTGAAACACAGTTTAAGTTGCCAAGTATCTCACTAAATTGCTGAGGCTGACTTTTTTTTTCCCTGCAATACTAGAGATTGAACCCAGGGGCATTCCACCTCTGAGCTACACCCCCAGCCCGATTTCTTATTCTTTATTTTGAAATAGGGTCTCACTACACTGCAAAGAACTTCACTAAGTAGCTGAGGCTGGCTGCGAACCTGAAATCCTTCTGTCTTAGCCTCCCAAGTACTAAGATTACAAGTGTATACCAAAACACTCGGCTACTATTGAGGCTGTCTTTAAACACATGATAACCTCCTGACCCAGACTCCCAACTACTGAGATTAGAGGTATATGCCACCATACCTGGTTTAGAAATTTCTTTAATGAGGATTTGGGGTCTAGGGTAGGCACCAAGGAGGAAGTAGGCAGTTTTACATAGGAAAGTCAGGAAAGGTTTTATTCAGAAGGGTAATGGGATACATCTTGAAAAATGAGAATACATTCAAAATATGGATTCAGGAGAGACAGGCATCTTACACAGAGAAAGATGTGAGAGGAAGAACTATAAAACAATGCATCACAATAGGGAAATCTTGTCATGGGAACATGTCATAGGGAACATGTCATGTTCCATGTTCAGTATGGCTGAACATGGAACATGACAGAGAGGGCTGAGGGGGAGTCAGGAGGCAGATCCTAAAAGGTTCAGGGTAGCATAGTTCAGTTAAATTCAACTTCAATTTTATAGCTATTTTGTGTCTTAAATATGAGCAACAAGAAACCTCCTCAATACTATTTACTCATATGGAAAGTATCTTACATTTTACTCCCATTGATTTGGAGAAAGGGGACTATAAAAAAAATTTTAATGAGTCTTGCCAGGTATGGTACACACTTGTAATCCTTTTGGGAGGCTGAAACAGGAAGATCCAGGTTTGAGGACAGCCTCAGCTACTTAGGCACTCTGCAACTTTGTGAGACCCTGTTTCAAAATAAAGAATACAAAATAGGACGGGGGGGGGGGGGTAGCTTGGAGGTAGAATGCCTCTGGGTTCCATCCCCAGTACCACAAAAATAAATAAATAAATAAATAAATAAATAAATAAATAAATAAATCTTGATAAATTACTTCAAAAATAACAGTATGATAAATGAGAGCATAAAGTAAGGACAATGTCCTGATAAAGAGTTAAGGGTTTATCATCTTTAATGCCTTCTTTGTATACTAGTGCCTCAGATGTTTTTATAAGTTGCAGCCTTAACATCTGGAAAAATAAACCATTCTGAGACACCAGTGGTCTTCATTAAACATTCTTTTAGTTGGAAACTGCCCATTCATTCAGCACTTGCTCAGGGGGAGGAGGTGCTGAGCCCTTCCCTCAGAGCTTGCATGCCAATACCTAATGGGTCTGGATGGACAGACATCTGGTAAGGGCTGCAGGAAAAGCTTTTGGGATCCAGCTAAAGACCTTATGAATTCTCTCTTGATTGCATCTGCGACTGGGAGATTAGGTTGTCTTTGCAAGGAGAGCTCACACTCAGAGTCCTGACAAAGCTGACTCCAAGAAGGCAAGACATTGGTCCAAGTCGACAATGGCTCTGGTGTGAACTATGTCTTGGGAATCTTGTGTCTTTCAGACAGTGTAATGAAACAGGATAGCAGAACTTGGGAGAGTGAAGGCATTCACTTGGGAGAGTAAATACAACAGAGATTAACAATGAGAATATCTGGTGTTTTAGCTAGGTCCTTCCATGTTTTAGCATCTGTTTGTATCTTTCATTCATATGGTGTATGGCACTTTATATTTATAGGGCGACTATATGGTGAGCATAGAAGAAAAATATGTTAGAAAAAATAGACTTGTATATGTAGTCAACATTGAACCCTTGCCTAGACATACAAATGTTTCCATCATAACACAAAAAAGGCTTCTCTTATGCAACATTAATTTACTATTCCTATTCATTCTTTCAAAAATAAACCTGTTTCTAACAAGCTTCCAGGCAATGCCTATACTGCTTGTCCAGGGACTCCACATGGAGTATCAAGCTTCTTCAGTATAATAATAATTTACAAAGTGTCCCAGGAAATGTTTTCTAATTCCTAAATATGAAAGATTCATGCATGTGTTAACTCTCTATTGCTATGACAAAGTGCCTGAAATATATCAACTTAGAGTAGGAAAGGTTTATTGGGGCTCAAAGTTTCAAAGATTTCAGTACATAGCCACTCAACCCTGCTGCCTTTGGTCCTGTGGCAAGGCAGCATATCATGGTAAAGTGCATGCAGAAGAAACAGCTCTGTAAGGTACCAGGAAGCAAAGAGAGAAGGAAAGGTCCAGGGCGCCAGTATCATTTTCATAGGCACCGCTCAATGACCTACTTTCTCCAATTCATTTCTCCAAACTCCCAATACTACCACCAGCCCTGGGCCAAGATTTCAGGGAATGGCCTTTGGGGGACTTTAATAACCAAACCAGAGAACCCAGAAGTATCATCAGTTTCTGGTCCCCAGTGGGGCATTCATGTTTCTCTTGGTTTCTTTGTTCAATATGTGCCCTCTATTGTAACTTTATCACCAAATTCTATGTGGTTCTGAGGAATGTAGTTAAACCTACACTCAATAAGAATCAGTGTTTCTCAGCAGCAGAATGAAGAATCTAGGCTCGGACAGGTATAAATCCGAATCCACTCCTGCCTACACAGCTGAATGACTGCAGAAAGGATTTTAACCAGTCCAAACCTTAATTTCCTCATCTGTAAAGCAGAGATGTCAATAATAAATACTATACATCCCCATTCTGAGGACTGCGCAAAATAATCCCTGCAGCACTGTCAGGTGAGCATTCGACAAGTGATAGTTATTGATATTATTGCAATGCTGCAGCATCTATAATGCACCTGCTGTTTCCTCTCACCCTATAGATGATATGGCATTTGAGACTTGAAACTCATTTGTGGACTAGTCTAGTAGATTAGTTTGCTATTACAACAACCAGCTGTACATATCTTCTAGATATGTTCATCTCTTTTTTTCTTACAAATACCGAATGAAGATCAACACTCTAGTCTCTACATGTATATTTTAGCAAGGAGGGTATTTATAGTTCTTTGGGCCCCCCTGAAAGTCTCTATTAGTCAGAGCTTTTACTGGCAAGCAATAGAATTGAACTGAGCTGGTTTTAGAAGAGGATTTATAGAAGGACATTAGCTAGCTCACAGAACCCTTGAGAGGGCCAAAGAGCAAGACTTGAGGGTGAGTGAACAGGATCAATGAGTTAAGAACTACACGGTGAGACAAAGATCAGAGTATATTGTGGATCTGTCCAAAGAAACTCCCTGTAACCCTACTCATCAGTTAATACGCTTGACTCTGTGTTCTGTTTATAAAATGTCGGTTATTGGTTTCAATGTTTTTTTTTTTACTAACTTATTTCAGCTTTTCATTTAAGCAATTTTAGATTTACAGGAAAACTGAATTGAAGGAACAAAATGTAGCTAATCATGGTGGCACACACCTGTAATCACAGTATTTGGGAGGCTGAGACAGGAGGATTGTGAGTTGGATGCCAGCCTGAGCAATTTAGAGAGACCTTGTTTCAATATTAAGAATAAATAGGGCTGGAGATGTAGCTTGGAGGTAGAATGTCTCAAGATTCAACCTTCAGGAGAGAGAGAGAAAGGTACAAAACTTATTTTCCACCGTCACTTGACACTTGCTGTTTCCCCTATGTTTAATTGATACATGGTAAGTATTTGTATTTATGAGGCACAGGTACACTTGATTCTGAATCCCAGAAATCTCCCAGAGTCACTCTAAAAAAGAGTCATCTTCACTACCATGTTTACAGAAGATCCAAGCTCCCTGCACTCAGCCACCATGGGCATAACTCAAGTATACAGTTCAAGTATACAAGTCTACAGCAATCTGATACAGTTCTGCAGCAGCAATGGAGGGGAGAAATGTAATTCATCACTTTCTGGTGAAAATTAATCTAGAGGAGGGTTGGGATAGGTGCTGAGTGAGCCGACGTATAGTATTTGTGACCACCTATTTCCTCTGTTTTGGAGATTCTCTGTCTTATGATTGATGTAGGTGGCAGATACTGTCATATATTACGAAAGAGAGAACAACAAATGCTCATCTCCTTAGTGGCTCTCCAGCTGAAGTAGGGCTCCACGACCCAGATTCCATCAATCATATACATCCACTGTAGATCTCGAACTGTGAGCCAATGACGCAGAGGAGGAGAATGTGAGCAATTGACCCTGGCGAATACATGAGTTGGAGTGTGACCATATCCCTGGGGTAACTGCAGCAGTGCTAGTGTGGTCCTATTCCTGGGCCCATGACTACTGCTTTCAACAATGTAAAGTTCCAGGCTCAGCAGCCACAGCAAATACTGCCTCACTGGGACATGATTTGAGGCATTGTTTCTAGAGATTTTGTGCAAATCACTGTCCTTATTATGAGCTTATTTTTTGCTGACATCACACAGAGTTGCTTTAACTAAGAACACTACTAAATAAATTGGTACTAGTTGCAGCTGCAAGCAATAGCCCTTTTGAAAAAAAAAGAATTGGGTAAAAATAAAAACAATGAAAATCCAGCCTGGATTAAAGGATGAGAATCTGGAAGTCCATAGCATGAACTAGCACCTTAAAGAAGTCCTCACTGAAGGCAAGGCTGACAAGCATGGAGCCCACCACCTCAGAAGTATATAAAATGTGTGAGGAATTCAAGAACCGTGGGGCATGGGGTGTTCCTAGCAGGGCTACCCTGCTTAAAGGAAAAGAATGACAAGCTGAAATCGCAAGTTCTTGGCTAGAGGCATGAAGTGAAATCCCGTGTTTCTCTAGCTGCTAAAAGAATCTCTTATCGCTTCCAGCCGCAGGGCTGAGATAACTGAAAATCAAACTCCAACTTTGATCCTGTAGGTTTCTAAATTATAATGTCAGTTGAATTCACAGCCTACTGAGATCACTTATGAGAAAGTAAAAGCATTGATCAGGCTAGAACAAAACTCAGATGCAGAAAGGGGGGGAATGGATGGATTCGGATGTCATAAGTACCCTAAATCCACCAAATCCCATGACAGTCCCTTGCTGGCCAGAAAAGTCCCATTCCCTTTGTCTGACATGGCACAGAAGAAATAAATTATCTATGGTGATGGAGGTGGCTGTCACAAAAATCAAGTGTTTTGGGAGCAGGATAACAGAGCTGATGGCAGCTTCTGGGGCCCGTTGCTAGTGATGTCAACAGTGCAAGCTGCAGTTCTTACCAGCGCTGACAGCAGCGTCCCCACTGAGCTAGTTCTGAAACATGATTTAGATTGTTGTTTCGAGCTACACATCCCAAGACTGGTTCTCTAGCCCAGTGTCCTCGGAATAAATAATTTTCTTCCCAAATCAGCCATACTTGGTTTCCATCACTTGCAGCTATGAACTATATGCTTAAAATTTTCAATAATGGCTTTGTATTTTACCCTTGACCCTGCTCCCCTCTCAAAAATGTGGCCAAGTCATAAAACATTTCAACTCTGTTGGTTGCTTTGGAACAATAATTCCATAACCAGTCTCAATTTTCCTTAAAATAAGAACTCAGGCTCAGAGTTATGGGCTCCCTGCCTATAAAATTTAATAAGAGATTCATGGCTGTTTGCTACTTACAGAGAAAATTTATTCCTGTCTGCCTTTATCCATCCTTGTCTCTTTTATATGCAATATTATTATTCAGAGTTTTCCAGCGAATTATCAAAGAAAAGGCAAACACAAACTGCTCCCTATGCAGCAGCAGTCATCTAATTTATCAAATCATAACCTACAAATTCCAACATGAGCAATTGCCTGGTCAGTCTAAAACCATGACAAAATAAATGTCCAATAAACACTCATGATCCCTCAGAAAATACATGGCAAAGACTCTCAAAACCTCCAGAAAAGAGCATTATTGGTTGCTGGCAAAGCCCACTGATCAAGCAGAGACCATCCCTTCTTTTTTTTTGGCCAACATTTTTTATTAATATAGAGGCCACAATATCAAATTTTCATTAATTATTACACTTTAACAAACTCTAATAATAAATAACAAAAGTCATTATTTATTTTAACTTTCCATTGGTGCATTGTAGTCATACATTTTTTAAAAAAATTTTTGGTACATTGTAGTCATACATCTTAATGGGATAAAAGATGGTGGAGACATACATGCACACATCACCGAATTAGCCCTTACCCAATTCCTACCCCATTCCCTCCTCCTCCCTCCCTCCCATGCTTGGCTTAGTGACTGACTTTGATATGTTTGTCATCGTACATCATGTGCTTAGCAGAATTTCCCTCTTCCCCCCACCCATCCCCTCAGTTAGGTCACCTTATTTGCTCATCTATAGAATGTCCTTCATCTAGAGATCCTCCTGTTACACATTTAGCCCTAGCTTTGGCATTTTGGGGAAAGCATCTGATTTCTTATTTTTTGTGACTGACTAATCTCACTTAGCACAATGTCCTCCAGGTCCATCCATTTCCCTGTAAATGCTGCAACTGTGTTTTTTTTAATGACTGAGTAAAATCCCATTGTGTACATATCCCACAGTTTTGCAATCCATTCATCTGTTGATGGACATCTTGGCTGGTTCCATAGTTTGGCAATGGTGAATTGTGCAGCTATGAACATAGATACACATGCATTAGTTTGGTAGTTTGGTTTCCTTTATTTTGGGTAGATACCCAGAAGTGGTATTGCTGGATCAAATGGTAAATTTGTCCCCATTCTTCTGAGGATTCTCCATACTGTTTTCCAAAGTGGTTGCACTAATTTGAAATCCCACCAACAATGTTTTAGAGTTCCCACATCTTCACATCATCGCCAGCATTTGCTGTTGTTTGTGTTTCAAATGATTGCCATTCTAGTTGGGGTAAAGTGAAATCTCAGGGTAGTTTTGATTTGCATCTCTCTGATTGCCAATGATGTTGAGCATTTTTTTATGTAATAACTGGCCATCTGAATCTCTTCTTTTGTGAAGTGTCTATTTAGTTTGCTTGCCCATTTTTTGATTGAATTATTTGTTTTTTTCCATGTTGAGTTTCTTGAGTTCTCTGTATATTCTAGATATTAATCCTCCATCAGAGGAGTAGGTGGCAAAAATCTTCTCCCATTCTGTTGGCTCTCAATTGAGGATCCTGACAGTTTCTTTTGCTGTACAGAAGCTCTTCAGTTTCATGCAATCCCACGTATTGATTCACCTTTTAGTTTGTTGTGCCTTTGGGGTCTTGTTGAGAAAGTTTTTTATCTGTTTCTATGTGTTACAGTGTTGGACCTATGCCCTCTTCAAGGAGCCTCAAGGTCTCTGGTCTAATTTCCAAGTCTTTGATCCATTTGAATTGACTCTTGTGCAAGGTAGGAAAATGGGATTAATTTCCAATTTTCTTCATATGGTTAACCAGTTTTGCCAACAGCATTTGTTGAACAGGCTATCTTTTTTTCAGTGTATGATTTTGGGCCCTTTGTCAAAAATCAATTGGCTGTAAGTGTGTGGACTTGTTTCTGGGTCTTCTATTCTGTTCCATTAGTCTATGTATCTGTTTTTGTGCCAGTACCATGCTGTTTTTATTACAATGGCTTTTTAGTATAGTTTAAAGTCAGGTATTGTGATTCCTCTTGCATGGTTTTTGTTACTGAGAAATACTTGGGCTGTTCTGGATTTTTTGTTGTTCCAAATTAATTTAAGAAATGATTTTTCTATGTCTGTGAGGATTGATTTTGGTAATTTAATGGATACTGTGTAGAATCTGTAGATCACTTTTGAAAGTAGGCCACTTTAATGATATTTATTCTGCCTATCCATGAACATAAAAGATCTTTCCATCTTCTTCTATTACTATTTTCAATGTTATATAATTTGTTTTGTAGAAGTCTGTTACCTCCTTGGTTAAGTTTATTCCTAAGTATTTTTTTTGTGTGTGAGAAATTCTGAGTGGAAGTGTTTTGTGGATTTATTTTCCAGTAAATTTATGATTGGTGTACAGAAAAGCTTCTGATTTTTAAGATTGATTTTGCATTCAAAACTACCCTGAGATTTCTCCTTACCCCAACTGGAATGGCAATCATTCAAAACACAAACAATAACAAATGCTGGCGAGGATGTGGAGAAGATGAATCTCTAAAACATTGTTTGTGGGATTGCAAATTAGTGCAGCCAGTTTGGAAAACAGTATGAAGAATCCTCAGAAGAATGGGAACAAATTTACCAATCAATCCAGCAATACCACTTCTGGATTACAAAACTGTAGGATATATACACAATGGAATATTACTCAGCCATAAAAAATACTTTGAAGGTGGTTTTGAAGAAAAAATCATAACACTAAGTTCCCACATAAGAAAAAGAGAAGTTCAGCAAATAAGCAACCTCAAGGTCTCAAAAAAAAAAGAGAAAGAGACTAAATCTAAAGCCAGTAGAAAGCAGGAGATAAAAGCAGATGAGAAATCAATGCAATAGAAAACAAAAAATATAAAATATCAACAAAACAAATAGTTGGTTATTTGAAAAAATTAACAATATTGATAAATCCTTAGCCAACCTAACCAAAAGAAAGAAAAAATCAACCCAAATTACTAAAATCAGAAACTAAAATAAGACATCACCACAGACAGTGAGAAAAACCACTGGATCATCAGAAACTATGAAAATTTATACTCCAATAAGCTAGAAAACATAGAAGGAATTGATTTCAAGGTGCATAAAACCTATCTAATTGAATGAAAATAATATAGAAAACCTAAACTGACCAATAACAAGCAAAGAGATAAAAACAGAAATAAAAATTCTTCCATCAAAGAAAAGCCCAGGTCCAAATGCATTCCCAGCTGAATTCTACAAAATCCTTACAGAAGAACTAAACACTTCACAAGTTATTCTGTGAAACTGAAAGAGATTGAATCCTTCCAAATTCCTTCTATGAGGCCACTATCACCTTAATACCAAAACTGAACAAAAATTCCACAGGAAAAGAAATTACAGACCAATATCCTAAATGAACATAGATGCAAAAATTTCAAACAAAATACTATCCATATGCATTTTAAAACCATACCAAAAAACTTGTACACCATGACCAAATTGGTTTCATCCAGGGATGCAAGGATGGATCTTTGTATACGAATCAATACCTATCATTCACCATATAAATAGAACTAAGAACAAAAAAGTCTCATGATTATATCAATGTATACTAAAAATGGACTTTGCAAAATCCAACATCCATTCATGTTAAAAGCAACTCGACATCATTAAGGCAATATACAATAAACCCAAAACCAAAATCATACTGAATTTGGGAAAGCTGTAGAAATTCCCTTTAAAATCAAGATTAGCAAATTCAGCAAAGTAGCAAGATACAAAATCAATCTCTAAAAATCAGCAACTTTTCTATATGCCAACCATGAACCCACTGAAAAATAAATCCAAACAATAATTTCATTCACAATAACCTGAAAAACAATACAGTACCAGAGAATAAATCTAACTAAAAAGGTAAAAGATCTCTACAATAAAAATCATAAAACACATGCCGGGCATGGTGGCACATGCTTGTAATCCCCGCGCTTGGGAGGCTGAGACAGGAGGATTGCACAAGTTCGAAGCCAGCCTCAGCTACTTAGTGAGGCTCTCAGCAACTTAGTGAGACCCTGTTTCCAAATAAAATATAAAATAGGTCTGGGAGTATAGCCCAGAGGTAGAAAAGCCCCTGGGTTCCACCCCTAGTACCACCAAAAAAAAAAAAAATCATAAAACACTAAGGAAAAAAACCTAGAGATCTAAGAAGATAAAAAGATCTCCCTTGCTCTTGGATAGGCAGAATATCCAAGATATTATTAAAATATCAAAATGGTCATTCTACCAAAAGTGATGTACAGAGTCAATGCAGTCCCTATCAAAATACCAATGTCATTCTTCATAGACCTAGAAAAATCAGTCCTAAATTTCATATGAAAAAACAAAAGATCCAGAATAGCCAAAGGAATTCTCAGCAGTAAGAACCATGCAGGAAAAATCACAACTTCTCACTTTATACTACAGAGCTACAGTAGTAAAAACAATATGGTATTGACACAAAACAGATAGACACATGGAACAATGAAACACAATAGAAGATACAGAAACAAATCCACACATTTATAGCCAATTGATTTTCAACAAAGATGCCAAAAATATACTTTGGAAAAAAAGACAGCCTTTCAACAAATTATGTTGGGAAAACTGGTTATCCATCTATAGAAAAAAATAAAATTAAATCCTTACCATCATTCTACACAAAAGTCAACTCAAGATATATCAAAGACCTGGAAATTAGACCAGAGACTTTGGATTTACTAGAGGAGGTCCACATTCCAACATACGGGCCAGGTAGAAACTTCCTCAATAAGACCTCCAAAGCTCAGAAAATTAAAACAAGAATTACTACATAGGATGGCATTAAACTAAAAACTTTCTGGTCACCAAAGACCATCAAAAATATAAAGAGAGCCAGGCATGGTGGCACACGCTTGTAATCCCTGTGCTTGGGAGGCAGAGACAGGAGGATCGCGCTGGTTCGAAGCCAGCCCTGCTGGCTTAAGAGACCCTGTTTCCAAAAATAAAAAAGTATAAAATAGGTCTGGGAGTATAGCCCAGAGGTAGGAACTCTTATACATTATAACAGTAGGATTGCAAATTAGTTCAGTTGCTATGGATATCAATGTAGAGATTCCTCAGTAAATTGGAGTGGATCCACCATATGATACAGATATACCACTCCTGGGTATTTTTGTCAAAAGTATTAAAATGAGAATATTATAGTAATATATGCATAGCCATGTTTTTAGCTGCACAATTCATGATACCCAAATTAGTGAAGCTAACCTATGTGTTCATCAGTAGATGAATTGATTACAAAATTATAGGACAAATGCACAATGGAATTCTACCTTAGCAATAAAGAACAAAATTATGTCATTTGCAGGAAAATGAACAGGTCTGAAGAACATTGTGTTAAGTGAAATTTTCCAGTCACAGAAAGTGAAGGATCATGTATTTTCTCCCATGACCCTTTTTCTCCCTGGCTTTCACATATTAGGGAGAGCATCCTATTTCTTACTTTCTGTGACTGAATAATCTCACTTAGCATAATGTTCTCCAGTTCCATTCATTTCCCTGTAAATTATGTAATTGTACTTTTCTTTATGGTTGAATAAAATTTCATGGTGTACCTATTCTATAGTTTTGTCATCTGTTCACCTGTTCATGGACATCTTGGCTGATTCCATAGTTTGGCAATGGTGTATTGTGCAGCTATGAACATGGATACCTATGCATTAGTTCAATAGTTTGAATTCCATTCTTTTGGGTAGATACCCAGAAGTGGTATTGCTGGATCATATGGTAAATTCATTCCCATTCTTCTGAGGATCCTCCATACTTTTTTTTTTCTAAAGTGGTTGCCCTAATTTGTAATCCTACCAACAAATGGTGTTGGCAAAACTGGTTAGTCATATGCAGAAAATTTAAAATAAATCCCACAAAATTAAATAAATCCCACTTTCTCACTCTGCACAAGAGTCAACTCGAGATGGATCAAAGACTTGGAAATTAGACCAAAGACCTTGCAGCTCCTTGAAGCGATCATAGATCTAACACTTCAACAAAAAAGCACAGGAAAAACTTTCTCAATAAGATCCCAAAGGCACAAGAAATTAAAAGGAGGATCAATACTTGAGATTGTATTAAACTAAAGAGCTTCTGTACAGCAAAAGAAACTATACAGAATAAGAGAAATTTTTTGCCAACTATTCCTCCAATAGAGTATAATACCTAGAATATACAGAGCACTCAAACTCATGCTAAGAAAACAAATAACCCAATCAAAAAATGGGCAAGTGAACTAAATAAATCCTTCACAAAAGAAGGAAATCAAATGGCCAATAAATATATTAAAAATGTTCGACATCATTAACAATTAGAGAGATGCAAATTGAAACTACCCTGAGATTTCACCTAACTCTAATTAGAATAGCAATCATTAGCTGGGCATGGTGGCACATGCTTATAATCCCAGCATTTGGGAGGCTGAGACAGGAGGATCACAGCTTTCAGACAGCCTCAGCTATTTAGTGAGGCCCTTTGCAACTCAGTGAGACTGTTTCAAAATAAAGAATTAAAAAAAACAGAATAGCAATCATTAAAAACACAAACAACAACAAATGCTGGCGAGGATATGGAGAAGTGGAAATTCCAGTACGATGTTTAAACTTTTAAAATATACAAATCAATACTTTAAAATAATGCTATTCATTTCACACACATATAGTAAGTATGTTTAAATATGTAGGAAATGACATAAAACTACTTTAAAATAGAACTTTCCTTTAATAAGGGAAGGAACAGAAATATGGTGAGTGAGACTTTAGCCATGTCTTTATCTGTGTGATAGATACATGGTTATTTATCTTATATTTTTCTTGGTAGATTTCAAATTTTTCAAAAATAATTGTTTAAATATTATCTCATATTAATACTTGCTCATACAATTACTCTTAGAGTCTTATGTAATATGAATTTTTATCTCTCATAAGCACATGAGACAGATCTAGGTAGATGAAGTTGATTGCATGGATGGAAGAATGGATGGACAGACAGAGAGAAAGACCAAATTAGTTACAAGGCTGCTGAGAGGGCTGAAAAGCCAAATATTAACAAGAGCAGGAAGTTATTCCCACCATCTGGACAGCAGAAAGGGGATGTTAGTAACAAAGTCCAGGGGTTAAACAGGCTGGAGAAAAGGGAAATCACAGTGCTGGATGCTTGGGGGGAACTGGAATGAGAGAGAAAAATGCAGCTACTGCTGGAGGCTGCTCTGAAAGAGGCTGGGAGGGTACTTTGTCTTCTCCTCCTCCTGCTAAATGTAACCAGAGGCCAGGTAACAAAGGTGCCTGGGAAATGTAGAGTGCAGGAGTTGTTTCTCTGAAATACAAACGGAGAAAAACAAGGAATACAACTGAGGATAAACAGAAAAATGACGAACACATTTGTTGATTGGAGAAATACAGAACTACTTTTGTTGTCTGAGGTTGAATAGCTCATGTGGGTCAGTCTAGACATTAGCATATATATACATATGCAAATAGTCCATATATGGGACTCTTGATTTGTTTAAGCAGAAGTGATCATGTGTACACCAGAATCACCTTACCAATAAAGGTTAAATCAAATATTCACTTACTTTTTATTCATCATTTATTGATGCATTAAAATTGTATATTGTATTAAGAGTCATAGACATACTTCCATTTAATATGTGCATATAATGTCCCTTCATCTGTTTCTCTCCTGACATGTCCCTACTGCCTCTCCCTCCCTATACATGATGATGACATTCATAATTTTACATTTATGTATGCACATAACATTATTTAATCTGTTTTCTTTCCCAAACTTCCCCTTTCTCTTCCTTCTTCCTTCCCTCAGTCCCACCCACTACTCTACTGGTCTCCTCCTCATTTAATGAGGTGCCTTTTCTTTCCTATTTTCTTTCTAGCTTCCACAAAATAGAGAAAACTTATGGCCCTTAATTTTCCCAGTGTGGCTGATCTTTCTTAGCAAAGTGTTCTCTAGTTCTATCCATTTTTCTGCAGATGAAGAGGAATGGAACTAGCATGTGACCTAGGTATACCACTCCTCAGTATCTTTCCAAAAGAACTCAGAAAAGAAGTCAGAATACTCCAGAATGCATATAGCAGCACAAGTCACAATAGCCAAGTCAGAGAACCAACCCAGGTATCTGTCAACAGATGAATGGATAAATAAAAGGTAGTATACACATACAATGTAGTTTTACTCAGGCATAAAGAATACAATCATTTACTTCTTTAACAAATATATAGTGAACCCCATAATTACAAAGGTCATAAGCTTTAGTGGCAAGCAAACCAGATCTCACACTTACCCTAGTGGAGCTTATAGGTCTGTGGGCAACAGACATTAATTTAATAATCCCAAATATAAATATAGGAATACTTTCTAGTTCTGTTTTGCATCAGCTGATAATTTAGAGAAAATATACTGAGTTGATGTCTCTAAAATAGTCAAATGAAGAGTCTCATAAATGGCAGAGTATTTGGCTTGGAGGTTTAAGCAAAGTCAAAACTGGAGCTCTAACCCAAGTGTTTGCCAATTCATAAACACAAAGACAACACCATAAATGAGTATGTTCCTGGAGAGCACACAGTTGAGAGGTTACGAACTAATCTTGAGAAACACTAACATTTCAAGGCAGGACTGATGAGGAAGAAAATGAGCTTGCAAAACTGACTCAGAGGCAATAGCCAAAGAAGAGACAGAAACACCTGAAACTATAATGTCATGTAAGTCACAGGCTGAGAGCTTTCATGAAATGGATGTGGGTAAACAGCTGGTGAGGATGACGAGGCTTTGCATGACAACTTCTTCTTGTTCCTCAATATCAGTTCAAACTTTATCTCCTCAACGAGGCTTTCCAGACCATACAACCTAAAGAAACCTGTATATTCCAGGGCCCTCTGGAGAAATGCAGCCAATGGGATATGTGTATGTGTGATTTCAAAGGGCCATGTATTAGATTTGGCTTACACAGTCAGAAGCTGGCTACTCCAACAATGTCCATCTGCACACTACAGAGTCAGAGGAACCAATGAATGTTCAGTCCAAGAAGCTGGAATAAGGGTCAATGACGTAGCCCCAGTCTAAGACTGAAGACCTGAAAACTCCCTGGAGAATCGCTGGTAAGAGCCCACATTGGAAGAGGGAACTAGCCTAGGGTCTCCAGCCATGGCAGCAACAACAGACGCACCTGCTCGAGAAGGGTACGGCTTGTATGCACACAGCTTCCTCCTTCTTGCACCTTTGTCTGTATGAGCCTCCAGTCTACTGGACAGTGCTGCCGTCATCCAGGGTGGGTATCACCCTTTAGTTTGTTGTTCTACATGCCAATCATCTCTGGAAACACCCTCATCAACACACCCAGAAGTCTCTTAGTCTCAGACATCTTCCAGTCTGATCAAGTTGACAATTCAGATTAACTATCATGAACCCTCTGTATTCTCATTCTCTACCTATCTATCTATCTCTATATTTCTGTCTCCTTCCCTTATTTTTACCATAGTATTACTTACACTTTCATAGTCTTGTTCATTTGAGCTCTGACATTAGGAACTTCATCTTTCTTGTTCAACTCTACATCCTAGTACCTAGAACATAATAGGAGCTCTGTTAATGTAGGGTAAATGAAAACTGAAAATATCCCACTGGATTTAGTAACAAAGAAGGGAAGAGTGACCTTAGCAATTTCAATGGTGTTCTAATATAGAAGCCTGATTGAAGAAGATGGAAGGTGAGGAAATGGATATAGATTATAGCCAATACTTTAAAGACATGCAGCTGTACATGGAAAAAAGCTGAGAGGGTGAGGTGCCTGGAGGGAGGGTTTTAAAGGTAAGCAGCTAAGGATACGCAAAGGCTGATGTGAAGGGGAGAACTCGGGACTCAGACTCTTCTCTGCTATTATTCTTACCTCATTCATTTGCTCACTCAATCTCATGGGCTTAGGAAACCAAGTGAAACTAATAAAATGACTAGCCAGACACTCTTCAGGAAAAGCACATTTTTCGGGAAATAGTTTCAATAACCAACATATCTGTGTGACAGTGCCATTTATGGATGCAGCGAAGTGAATAAACAAGCTGAACCTCTTGTCATTAGGCCTCGACTGGATAGCAGTTTTCCAGACAGATCCATCTCTTCTGACTATCAAAGAACAATTTATGTTGAAAGAGCTCTACATTCAAGGGGGGGGGTCTGTTAATCTTAGAACTGAGGAGACTTCGGTGGCTAACTCTGAAGAATAACAATATAAATAATCATTTTCTAGTATAAAATGCCATCTTTCGGTAGAAGGAGTAAAAGCTGCTAAAGTTTAAAATATTTTATAGTGAATATTTTCAAGTCTTCTATCAACTCCATACAAATAATTTTTCAAACTGATCCAGTTTTTCTTTTATTTTCAAGGAAATTACTTAGCAAGATAAGGTTTGTTAAGATATAAGTTTTATGATACAGCATAGTCCTCTGAGGTGTACTGTGTAGGTGGCCATCCCAGAGGAAACAGATATAACAATAAAATGTACTGAACAATAAAAACATTTCCATACCTTATTTTTCTGTTTATAAAGTAATGCATACAAGAATATGCCTCAGATTCCTATTTTCACCTGAAAATGTCTATACTTTAAGTATTTTATTTTAAAAATAAAAATACATATGTGATATAAGGAATAAGAAAAAGTAAAATCAGTATATCAGAAATAACATAGTTATTTATACTGAAGCATGCATATACATGTTTATAACAGCACAAATAACAAGAGCAAAATTATGGAACTAGCCTAGGTGTCAATCAACAGATGGATTACAAAACAGTGGTGTATATATACACAAAATGGAATTTTACTCAACCATAAAGAAGAATAAAATTATGTCATTTGCAGAAAAATAAATGGAACTAGAGAATATTATGCTAAGTGAGATTAGCAAGTCTCAGAAAGTGAAGAGTTATATGTTTTCTCACCTATGTGAAAGCTAGAAAGAAACTGGGAAACAAAAGGGACTTCAGATAAACGAAAAGAGTGACCAGGAGAATCATGCAAGGGGATTAAAAAGGGAAGTGGGTGGAGGAAGGAGACATAATGAGGAAAACCGGGTTCAAATGATGCTATGACATATGCTAAATTATCAATATTAGTAATCTCAATAATATATCTGGGGAGGGGAAGGGAGCAGAGTGGAGCAAAACACACCAAATGCTGTGTACATTTATATTTCAGTTACTCTGAACGTCATTATGGTGTATAATTACAGTGCACCGATAAAAGTATATTTTTAATCAGGCCATCATTGTATAAAAGTATATTTTTAATCAGGCCATCATTGTATAAAAGTATTTTTTTTTACAAAAATTAATCATATTGGCCGGGCGTAGTGGCACACGCTTGTAATCACCGCGCTTGGGAGGCGGAGACAGGAGGATCGCGCAGATTCCAAGCCACACACGCTAGCATAAGAGACCCTGTTTCAAAAATATAAAATAGGTCTGGGAGTGCAGCCCGGAGGTAGAAGGGCTTCCAGGAACCCCGAAAAAAAAATTAATCATATGCAAAAATGAACACACAACCAAAAATTACCAAAATATTTATGGAAAAATAATACAATGAAAAAGAAGCACTAAATGTTACAGAGAAAATAACAACACAAAATATAAATGAGAATAGGTAATAGAACATAAAAATTTAAAAGAAATTTAATCAATAATCTCTGTGTAATGAAAAAGGACATATCACCTATTAAACAGAATCAGGCTATTCAAAAGCCAGGTTAGAAATCTTGCAAATTATATATATTGTAAAATTAAAAACTCAGTAGGTGGGCTAGAAAAGAATGAACACACTAACAAAAATTTCAAGGCTATATCACAAATAAAACAAAGTATGTATTGGAATATTTAAAATTAAACAATGCTATCTATAATGTTAAATTTCTTGATTTTTTATTAATTATAATTTGGTTTTATAACAGGATATCCTTGAGGTGAGGCTATAGCTCAGTGGTAGAGCACTGCCTAGTATATGCCAGGCACTAGATTTGATTTCCAGCAACAGCAAATGCAAAATTAAAAAGAGAAAAAATAAGCAGAGTGTGGTGACGCACACTTGTAATCCAAGTACTTGGGAGGCTGAAACAGGAGGATCACAGGTTTGCAGCCAGCCCCAGAAACTTAATGAGGCTCAAAACTCAGTGAGACACTGTTTCAAAAGGGTTGGGTGTATAGCTCAAAGGTAGAATGTTCCTGAGTTCAATTCTCAGAACCACAAAGAGAGAGAGAGAGAGAGAGAGAGACAGAGACAGAGAGACGAAGAGACAGACAGACAGACAGACAGACAGACAGACAGACAGACAGGAGAAAGAAATGCCCTTGCTCTTAAGAAATCCACAAGGAAGCCTTTAGGTACAATTAAGGAATCAAATCTGATTCCTAATTGTACCTAAAGGCTTCAGTGGTTTGGAAAGAGGTCACATATATATGTTTATATATATATACATATGTGTATATGTGTGTATTTAAGTTACATATATATTTACAAGTTACATATATATTTTAAATTATATATGTATACATGTGTGTATATACGTATATGTATATATGTGTGTGTGTATATATATATAAAGAGAGAATGATAAAATATATGTGGTAAAATTTTCACAATTTCTGAATCGGGTTGATAAGTATATAGAAATTCTTAGTATTGTTTCCACCATGTTCCTTTAGGTTTAAAATTATTTCCAAGCCAGGAGTAGTGGCACACACTTTTGATCCCCGCGCTTAGGAAGCAGAGACAGGAGGATGGCTCAGGTTCGAAGCCAGCCTCGCTGGCTTAAGAGACCCTGTTTCCAAATAAAAATATAAAACAGGTCTGGGAGTATAGCCTGGAGGTAGAAGGGTTTCCAGGAACCCCAGTACCACCAAAAAAAAAAAAATTATTTCCAAAAAATGGTATAAAAATTATAAACTACATGAAGGATAAACCCAGAAGATTCAGATTTCATCTCTCCAAGTTCCATCCAAAGCTGAGCAGAAAAAAGGGGTCAGGTAAAATAACCAGAAAAACAATGAAAGACAAACTCTGATAGCCATTTTATTTATTGATTGATTGATTGATTGATTGATTTAGTAGTACTGGGGTTCCTGGAAGCCCTTCTACCTCCAGGCTACACTCCCAGACCTATTTTTCATATTTTTTATTTGGAAACAGGGTCTCTTAAGCCAGCGCGGCTGGCTTCAAACCAGCGCGATCCTCCTGTCTCTGCCTCCCAAGCGCGGGGATTACAAGCGTGCACCACCACGCCCGGCAGGATAGCCATTTTTAAAATGAATTAACTGTGAAAGATGAATGAAAAAGAATACTTGGAAATTTTTCAATTAGTTTCAAACCAATTTGGATAAAGTAAAAGTGTAAAAGCTTTGAGAATAAAGATAAAGATTTCCTGCTAAAAGAAAACACAAATCAAATTGGTATAACATCAGACCAACAACTCTAGATTCAAGAAGACTTTGAAGAAATATTTTCAGGGCCCTAAATGAAAATTATTTTCAGACTGAAATTTTTCTTTGTCTAGTCAAAATATTATCTAAATATAAGGGCAAAGCAAATATATTTTTGATCATTAAAGATAAGGAAATTTAATCTTCTATATACTCTTTATAAATGATATGTGAATGCCAGAAAATGAATCTAAGAAATGTTAAGAAGAAATATTAATCAGCAGTGAGATCAATATAAGCTAAATAATTTTGTGTTAAATAATAATGACTTGTAAATAATATCTCAGATGATCTCAGTTTGGGAGGAAGAAGCAGAATGAAGTAAAAATTCCTGGAGGGCCTGGTTTGTTCAGCAAATATTTATTTACCGATTTATCTTAGATTCTGATAGAAAAATGTTTAGGTGTGTGCCTTAAAAAAAAGAAAGATTCACCCCTAGAGACTAGAATAATAGGATCCATAATTTCCTAAGCATAGGAAAAGAAAATTGAACACAAATAGTTTTTATAAAAACAAACAAGGTCTTAACATTAGGAAGATGAGAGAAATATATAATCAGGATGTTTTATATGATTAAGCATAGAGTCAAGATGAAAATATTTTGACATTCCAGGGAATGTTAAGATATATAAAATTGGACACAATACAAATATCAATCTATAATCATAGTAGGAGAGTATAACATTCGTGTCTCATTTCATGAAAAAATTAAGTATACAAGTGTATACTTGGGGCGAAAGGGATATAGAGAGTTTGAATAAAACAATTCAGGTTTGATCTAATGGAGATGCAGAAAAGGAAGAGAGCATAAACTGCTTACTAAGTCATGGTGACCAGAATTTTAATAGCCATCCTAGAACTTATATGTTTCTTATCCAAATTTATTTCTGACATTGTGGGACTGTTCCAAAGTAATGCTCCATATCACAATTAGTCAAATTATAATACAACTTCACAGTCTTGGCAATAGCACCCCTTGATGATTAATAAAAACATAAGAAAAAAGAAAGGTTTGGATTTTAAGGAAGGACATAAAAGAGTGGCAGCTGGTAAAGCCATTCTTTGACATGGAAAATTGGGAAACAAATACATTTAGAGTAGGAAATGGAGCACATATCCTGTCTTCATTACTGAGTTTAAAAGGTAGAAATGAACAATTGTATGACCTTTTAAAGTCATTGGCTTTCTGAAAACTTTGACATTTTAAGCACAGCATCTGTTACGCACCATTCACTCTTCTTTCCGTTACTATTTTGTGCACAAATAACTATATTACCTTGCTCAGCAAATCTGATCTAGACTAAAGTTGGTGAGTGAGTTAGTAATAGTGATCCAAGTTGCAAAATAATTTCTCAGGGAAAAAGTCTGCTTTGACCCACAAAATACTTTTAAGGGAATAAAAGAGAAAAAAAATCAAAATTCGAACTAGACATACTGAAATTGCTATTCTTTCTTCTTTGGTCACAGTAATTTACCTTCCAAAGTTATCCTTTCCACAATTATAAGGGTGTTTGAGGTCCCACGAAACATCTCCCAAGGAAAAAGCAGAGATGACAGCTACTCTGGAAAATTTCATGCAGTCACCACTATACTTATCGCATTTAGATTTTCTTTTCACTGTGCATTGAAAGAAAATATTTGTGCCATGTATAAACAATTTATTTTTAACTGTTATTTCAGTTGCTTTAATAGGGTCATTATTGAGCCGGGCATGGTGGCATACTCTTGTAATCCCAGCATTTGGGAGGCTGAGACAGGAGGATCGCAGTTCACGGACAGCCTCAGCTACTTACTGAGGCCCTTTGCAACTCAGTGAGACCTTGTTTCAAAATAAAGAATAAAAAACAGGACTGGGGGTGTAGCTCAGAGGTAGAATGTCCATGGGTTCCATCCCCAGTACTGCCAAAAAATAAAAATAGGCTCATTATTCATAGCATCATATTTTTCTCACAAAACTACAGGGCATTGAAAAGTAATAATACAGAATGTAATTGAGACAGTCAGAATAAAGCCTTTGGAAGGACTTCCAGTGTGGGGAGCCATTAAGCACTTTCCCATGTCCTTTGGCCATTATGGGGAACCATGAAGGTCTTCTCCTTATCTTTACTAAAAGAGTACTTCTGACTGTCCTTGGCCCAGAGTAAATAAGGTATATTGTCATGCAATTAAGATTCTCTCAGAACAACTGATGCTATTGTTCTGTCTGCTAGATATGATTAGATTTGTCTTGTACCTGGGTATTGTTTGACTTGCCTGTGATGTGTGTACTTGGGACTTGTCTTTCTTGCATTCCTGTGTAGCCTGAAGCTCAAAACTGTATAAATAACCACAAGAGAATAAACCCAGGGTGGGCCCAGTAGAGACTGGTGGCCCTCCCATGCTGGAATTCTTTAATCCTCACTCCTCTCTTCGGAACCGTACTTTTGCTGGCTGGCTCCGGCATTCCAGAAAGATGATGGGAAGATGTCAGTGACCCTCTCCCCAGGGGGAGGGAAAGCACACTAGCTAAAACTAGTAAAAATATAACACATTTAGATTGGAATGCTCTGATAACTGTCCTAAGAGCACACGGGAAAAGAAGAAGCTTTTAATAAGGAAATTATTCTAAATCTTAGTAAAACTAATGAAAACCTGAGGCAGTTAAGCCATACCCTGCTCCCATCATCCCCAGCTGGATGTGATAGAAAATCTATAACACAGGCTCTAATTCAGGTGGATATGGCAAAAAGGGGGTCCCCCTTCCTTCAGCTCTTAGTCCCCCAACTCCTCCAAACACCTAGTCTAGAGCCATCATGTCATCTTGCCAGCACCTCTTAACACCATTCCTATCTCCATTTTATAAAAGCACTATCTTGGGCAGGTGCTGCTAAAAGAACAAAGAAAAAAGAAAAAAATGGGATTCCCTTCCCCCACTCAGCCAGCAGTTTGAGGGCAAGGACTCTATCCAAGGCATAACAGGCTGAAAACACTGGCACCCTTCTTCGCTCTTCTCTTCTTCACAAGGACAAATCAAGGAGACAAGAGGCTATCACCAAGGCCCACTCACTGAGCAGGGATGTCACTTGGGAAAAGCAGGTCAGTGCCCTACTCCCAGCTGCAACACAGTGGCACAGAGGTTCTGCCCAAGGAAAAAGAGTCTGTAAGGATGGAGAGCCCTGAAGCTCTAGGTAAGAAAATGACTTTATTTGGAACAGAGCCTAGTAAATTCCATCGCTAAGGACATTACCAAAAATAATGGAGATTTTTGTATGAACAATTAGAGGGGATAATAGTTTCATGTTTCTAATAACCACAAATTAAATGGCAATACAGCCAAACTTAACAGAGAAAACCAGGAGGAAATTAGCCAGGAGGAGTCTTCCTGGGATTATACTCATCTCTGAAGGTCCAGAAATCTGTCCTGTTTTAGGCTATACTCACTCAGGAGCAATTAAAGTATTAAAGGGGGAAGTGAGGAAGACTTTAACAAAATCCCAAGCAACACACAGATCTCTAACATAATTCAGAATCCTTACTGGCTCAACATGCTTAAGCACAGCTCTGGACAAACACCGACTGAAAAATAAGTTACATTGGCCAAGAGGAGACACATAGAAATTGGACTAAAAAGTTTAACTACACTCATTCCAGGTGACCCAGAAAACTGTGCATGCCCGAGGCTGTTCCTTCTCGGGAGCAACCAGAGAACCTCTGAGCTACAGTACCATGGCTGAATACAAAGCAAAATTGTGCTGTGATAATAGTCACACATGTCCAATGCTAATGGGTGTTTATTGCTAAAGGGGGCTTACACACATTTTTGAGGACCAATTCATGAGGCCCCAGAAGCATACCCCAGGAAGCCCAGCTAAAAGAAAAACAAAGTAGATCTGAGCAGTAACATTACAGGCTGCATGTGGCAAGGAAAAGAGATAACCAGAATTACTCCAGGGAAGTCACAAAACAAAGAAATAACCAAAGGAACAACCACAAGAATAATTTTAGAAAAGGAAAAAGAGAAACAATATCTACAATTGCCTCATGATATTATCTAAAATGTCCAATTTTTTAGAAAAATATGATACATATGAAAAAAACAGAAAAAGTATGACTTATGCAAGAAGAAAAGGAGGCAATAGGGACTATTAAGGACAAAATGCTATCCTTAGCAGGCAAATACTTCAAGAGTAACTATTACAAGTATTTAAAAAGAACAAAGAACATATTTAAAAGGTTCTTAAAGGTATAAAAATGACTTGTCAAATAGAGACTATCAATAAAAAAGACAAATTATTTTAATAGAAATTCTGGAGTTGAAAAGCAAAATAACTGAAATGAAAAATTTGTTAACATAGCAAAAATATACATTTGGTTTGACAGACAAAATAATCTATAGATGTGAATATTGAACAATATGATCATGCACCTACAGAGATTATATACAAAAAGAAAAAGAATAAAGAAAATAAACAGAGCCTCAGAGAAATGTGGAAAATCATTAACTTCAATGACAAACTCATCCCAGTCAAAGAAAGGGAAAAGAAAGAAATAATGAGCATACCAGAAGAAAAAAGAGAGAAAAGAAACAGAAAAAAACCCCAAAGATATAATGGCTAAAAAAGCTTCTCAAATTTAATGAAAAACACTAAATCTACACAATCAAAAAGGTCAGAAAAACTCAAAGTAGAATAAGCAAAATAGATCTACTCTTCAGACACATCATATCAAAATGTTAAAAGATAGTCTTAAATAGTCACAAGAGAAAAATGACTCATATACAAGGGGCTACCTTTGTAAAATTCATGTTAAATAAGCAATAAAATAAATAACACCTTAAACTGGTACTGATCACTCTAAAAACTATATTTTGGATCGTTTTAGTACTTAGTGTTATTATCAAAGGCATTTGGGGGGAAATGGACCCCAGAGGCATTCTACCTCCAAGCTATACCCCTAGCCCTATTTTTTATTCTTTATTTTAAAATAGAGTCTCACTGAATTGCAAAGGGCTTCACTAAGTAGCTGGAGCTGTTTAGGAATCGTGGTCCTCCTGTCTCTGCCTCTGTAATGTACCACCACACCCGGCATCAAAGGCATTTTAAATTTACATATGCCCATGCCTGAGGGGAACAAGGTCTCTAGTGTGAATCAAGGAGAAAACTGGCATATTGCTAAGTAGATCCTATAGTATGCTGAGAGAACAACAGAATATCATCATCATCACCATCATTATCACCATCATCATCACCATCATTACCATCATTACCATCATTGCAAACAGTCCCGAGGCTTACAACATACAAGACACTCTTCTAAGCACACTTGACAAACTATTTAATTGAATTACCACAACAACCAGATAAAGTTCCTCATATGTTAAGACAGGGAACAAGGGATTAAGTAACTTGTTTAAAGTTACAACTGAAGTATTAAAACCAGGCTCAAAACTCTGTGCCCATGTCCTTCACCACTCTGCTACATGTCTATTTCTGTTTTCCTCATTTAAGCTCACGTTATTTTTTGTAGTTGTTGCTGTTGTTGTTGTTTTGGTGGTACAGGGGTTCCTGGAAGCCCTTCTACCTCCGGGCTACACTCCCAGACCTATTTTATATTTTTGAAACAGGGTCTCTTACGCAGCACGGCTGGCTTCGAACCTGCGCGATCCTCCTGTCTCCGCCTCCCAAGCACGGGGATTACAAGCATGCGCCACCACGCCCCGCTTAAGCTCACGTTTTTAAAATGAATGTAAGCTTCAAGGGAAAATACACTAGATTCAACCATGTGGTACTTTACATTATTTAATCACTATCTTTAAAATAATTGTCTAATCATCAAAGTCTCTATTTTACACATGCTTTTAGCACCTATAAGGGGAATCCATCTGACTTCTCTCCCTTTAAAAATCTGTAAAATATATTTACCAACAAATAAATGTCAGACTTTACTAATGTTGCCAAAATGTGCCTGGTAATACTATAAAACTATCTGTGTACAAATAATACATTATATTCAGCATACAGTCTTTACTTTAAAATCTACAAAATTATTCTACAACCTCCTAATCTGCTCATTGTAATTGGCCAGATGCACCCAGCCTTTTAATGGTATGTCTAACTTCAAAAAAGAAAAAAATAAAGAAAGAAAGTACATTTGGGGCACTCTACTGCATTTGCTCATCAACATCTTTTGTGTTTTAAGTGAGCACTAGATGAGAGATAGGACTTTCTGATTCTTTCATAGATACTGCATATAAAATGAGGTCTATCACTATAATTTGTCCACATGCAGGATATAGCCATGATGGATTTTAAATAAATTTTGTTTTAAAATAAAACATGTGCAGCTGGTCTGTTTGCCTATGAATTATACACAGCATGGTAAAGCCAGTATCATGTTATTCTAGCAAAGCTTTACTATTATCACACTTTTTCGGATTTAGTTTTCTAACCCTTCAATTTAGAAAGTTTTTTATTCCCAATATTTATTCCAGAATGTGTGGAATCCATGCTATAGAATGGATTCTATAATGAAACTACACCATTCCACTGATTTACAGTCTCGAGAGCCTAGCTTCAGGGCTTTCTAATAAATACTCCCTCTCTGTGATATTGGATTCTGCCCTTAAGAGTGAAAGCTTTCATTTACTTTGCGCAATCCAGAGCCTCTAAGCCACATTGATCCCCACCTCTCAGCATTAGCATTCCTGCGCAGTCCTCTCCCTTTGAATGTGTGCTGGGCTACCAGCTGACTCTAATGAGTAGAATATGGCAAGAAGAGATGGGATGTCACTTCAGAGATCACGTTGTGGCTTCTGTTCTGAGTGCTCACTCTCTTGCTCCCTCATACATCCCGAGGGAAGCCAGCTACATAATGAGGACTGCCCTGTGGTGAAATCCAATTGACTAGGGGAGCGTCAGACAATGGCCTCTGAGCAACTGGGGCCCTCAATCCAAAGGCCATCGAGGAACTGAATCCTGTCAATGATTGCATGAGCAAGGTTGGGAGTGAGCCTAAAGCAGGGCTACAATGAGCCTGAAATCCTATGAGGGACCCTGAGCTCCCAAATAAACCGTGCCCAGACTTCTTACCTCCAGGATCATAAAATAACAAATGTTTGTTGCTTTAATATATTAGATTAGGAATTAATTTGTAATGCAGCCAAAGATGACCATGTTTTATATAACACTTTCAGTGCTGTACTGGATGAGATTTTACAGCCAAGGTATTAGAACTCAGAATTATTTGTATTCCTATTTCATCAACACCAAAGAGAAAAAAGGACTGTGATGTAGAGCAAACATGTATTTGAAAACCAATATATCTAATTTAGATTTGGGGGGGGGGCTTGCCACTTAATATAATTTTAGGCAAATTACTATTATGGTTTTAGATATCAAATGTCTTTTTTTTTTTGGTGGTGGTGGTACTGGGGTTCCTGGAAGCCTCCCACCTCCGGGCTACACTCCCAGACCTATTTTATATTTTTTTATTTTGAAACAGAGTCTCTTAAGCCAGCAAAGCTGGCTCCGAACCAGCACGATCCTCCTGTCTCTGTCTCCCAAGCGCGGGGATTACAAGCGTGAACCACCACGCCCGGCTTCAAATGTCTTCTGAAAGAGCTCATGTATTGATTTCAGTGTTGATATATTAAGAATGGTGATATCATCAGTGGTGCACACATTGTAATGGTTGCACTGTATGGTAACCTAGGCAAGTGGGATATGGCTGGAGGAGGTGAATCACTGGGTGTGTGGCCTCAGGGACTGCTTATGTCCTTGAATCTTCTTGCTTGCTCTATCTTGCTTCCAGGTACTCATTCACACACTCTCTCTCTCCCTCTCTCCTGCCCATGACCTGAGCCCCACAGATTGTAACCTGCCTGACATGAACCAAACCCCTGAAATCTCCAGAATTGTGAGCCAATAAATCTTTCTTCCTCTAAGTTGTGATCGGGTTTATTGGGTCACAGCAGCAAGAGCACTGACTGAAACAGTTACTTAACAATCTAGACTCAATTTCTTCATTTGTTAAATGCAAGAATATTACCTTTCTTTACAAATATTTATTCTATGGGTAAGAAATAAGGAATATAAAGGACCCACCCAGCACAGTATCTGACACTTGAGAAAAATGATAGCATTATTATTATTATTATTATTATTATTATTATTTATTACTATCATTATTATTAGAAAAATCAATGACAATATATATCCTTGAAAACAAAATTCAAGCTATTGCCTAGAAATTCTTTCTGTCTAATTATTCCTACCTAATATATGACAGGTCCTGAGCTAATTGCTAGGCCAGATATCTACTTTAAAGAATCTGAGAGACAAATAAGAAAACAGGGGAGTAAACAAATTGTTAAAATGTGGTACAGTCAATTCTAAACAAAAGTATATACAAAGGTAATATAATATATGCAAAGGTAGTACAGAGAAGTAATATCTAAAAAAGAGGGCTATGGGGAATCTGTACAGCAGAGGAAACATGAATGGCATACAGGTTTTCAAGAGTATAAAATGTTCAGGAAACTTCAGTTCAGGAATGATGGAATATGTGTGAGTAGGAGTGGATGGTGTTTCTCACCATCGTGGGAGATCTTACATCTCAAACTAACACTGGACTTCTTTCCTTAATTGAGTTAGAATTGCTAAAGTATTTTAAGCAAGTGAGTTTTTCATTTTCAAACAAGATCTCTGGTCCTAATAGGTCAGATATATTGAGTCAGAAGCTGTCATCATGGTTGCCTCGAAAAGAGATGTGAGTCTGAACTTGAGAATTGGGAATGGAAAGAGTGGGATGGATTCCAGGAATATTCCCAAGGTAGTTGATCACTATAGAAGATGGAGCACAAGAGGAAATCAAGGCTGACCTTCATATTACTCTAAAGGGTAAGAAAAAATAGCTCAAAAATCAGGCACAAAAGCAAGGGGGACTAAAATGAAGAAAATGTGCTCCCTTGCTCCATTCCCCAAAGAACATTATCTTTTCTTTAAAACACACAGAAGCCTAGCGTGGTGGTGCACACTTGTAATCCCAGTACGTGGGAGGCTGTGACAGGAATTTCCCGCAGGTTCGAAGCCAGCCTCAGCTACTAAGTGAGGCTCTCAGCAACTTAGACCCTGTTTCCAAATAAAATATAAAATAGGTCTGGGAGTATAGCCTGAGGTAGAAAGCCCCTGAGTTCCATCCTCAGAAGCGCAATAAATAAATAAATAAATAAACACCACAGAAGCAAATTTCAACAAAGGCATAGGTAAGTTAAATTATAAATCTAGAAAACCTAGTGCATTAAAATAAGGCCATATTTTACTTTAGTAAGCTTTTACATATCATTAAGTCAGCAGAGTTAGATAACACTAGTTCATTTTCTGCCTCCAAGTTTGCCTGTGCCTAAAGGAATCATGCAGACTTATTTTTTCATCAACAATTGTGAAACATTTTAAGTTGGAAAAAATCAAATTGTAGAAGATTTTCTTCCTCAAAGAGCTGTTGACTACATGATTCTTTTAAGGTGATAATAGAACGTTAATCATATTATCCTTTGGCATCCAGTTTTCAGCCTTACCAAATGACCACATCCCACTGGATGTTCACTAACTCTAAAAAGAGTCTTCTCTCTCTTCAGTATCTATTTTCCTTCTAAAAGACCTTATACCAAAGTCCTGGCTAGCTAAGTGAAGAACTAGTACCACTACCTAAATTACAGCCAAGAAATCCGCTTTCATGTAATTGAGGCAAGAGGACATTCCTATTGAAGTATCAAGGCAATTACCAATTCTCAGCTTCAATTGTCCCAGTGAAGATTTAATTTAAAAAAAAAAAAGCTTTTAGAAATTCAGAATGTAGTTTCCGGTATATTTTGTAACTTGAAGAACAGGATTTCACAATCCAATTAGTTCTTTCTGCAACACTTCGAGAAAGTTAGGAAGAACAGTATGACTGAAAATAATGAGGTCCACCTGCCCTCCTCATGATTTCTGGTCAGAGAACAAGTGGAAATAAGAATCCACATCTTATATAATCAGGAATAGACAAGTTGGGTCATACAGATATACTTTCTTTTTAATTTATTCATTTAATTAGTGGTACTGGGGGTTAAATCCACAAGTGTCCTACCCTTGAGCTACATTCCCCAGCCCTATTTTATTTTTTCTCACTAGTAACTGAGGCTGGCCTTGAACTTAAGATCCACCTGTCTCAGCCTCCCAAGTACTGAGATGACAGCTGTGTATCATGTCCAGCTTGGCACATGTTAAAATAAATATTTTTGATAAATAACATTTTAATAATGTTTTGGACACTGAATTTGAAATTCACCCAATAAGATTGGGAAAACCTCATGAGCACACAGAAATACTTTGAATTCCTCTCCCATCTTCCTTAACCATTTTGAAAATAACATTTTAAGGCAGAAAGGCCTAAATTCCCATAATATCTTACTGGCTCTTTTCTGATCTTAGTGAATGGTAGCATTGTCTGCTAAAAGTTGGACTTCAATGGTCACTAATTTAAAGTCCCAGTGGTATTATAAACAAAACAAAAGAGTTCTAACTCAGCAACTCAAATAAGAAATACCAAAAGAATTAATTCATCAAATAATTAATTAATCATGAATTTATTAATGATTAAGAATCATTTAAAATGCAAATATATATGGACACAGTGAGATTTCCAAGGGTTTTCAAAGGAAAATTAAGAACTTGAAAGCAATCATTAGTCCACTATCATTCTATGAAAACCTGAGATAACGTTAGCATAGTATGTTCTCAGTGAATTATATAAAATTAAATTATTTATCTCAATTCATCCTATTCCAACACACACTTAAGCACTAACTTGCACAAAGCAATGTGTTAGTTGCTAGTGGGAGGTGAGAGAGTGGGCCAGGAAACAATTTTTTTTTTTTCCGGTACTGGGGATGGAATCCAGGAGCATTCTCCCTTCGAGCTACACCCCCAACCTTATTTTTCATTCTTTATTTTGAAACAGGGTCTCACTGAGTTGCAGAGGGCCTCACTAAGCAGCTGAGGCCCATGAACCTCAATCCTCCAGTCTCAGCCTGACAAATGCTGGGATTATAAGTGTGCACCACTACTCTGCCTCAAAATGTTTTTCAGTAATGACTTCTGCCATACAGATGCTACAGGGCGGTAACATAGATACCTCCAGGAAGAGAGAATGAACATAGGTAACTATTTTGCAAGATTGTTTATCTAAGTGTTGGGAAAAATAGTAAGTTAAAGTGTTCTTGTTCAGGAAAAAAAAAAAAAGACTTTGCTGAGTCCAGCTAGGATGGAGAAGGGAGCCAGTGACAAGGGAGACTTTGGGAGAAGGTGAGCCCGGAATAACCTAACCTGCCAAGACCTTCCTGTAAACGGTCCAGCACACAGGCAGTATGAACACTGTACAGAGGGGACAGAGTGTCAGATGGCAAGTAGAACTTTGGAGAAGAAAAAAAGAGGTAAGCCGGGCGTGGTAGTGCACACTTGTAATCCCCGCGCTTGGGAGGTGGAGACAGGAGGATCGCGCAGGTTCGAAGCCAGCCACGCTGGCTTAAGAGACCCTGTTTCAAAATATAAAATAGGTCTGTGAGTGTAGCCCGGAGGTAGAAGGGCTTCCAAGAACCCCCCCCCCCCAAAAAAAACGAGGTAAGTTGGAAACAAATAGCAAGGACCTTAAGTGCCTGGCTAAGAAGGCATTTCTCTATAAGCTATGAAAACCCACAATTTCTAAAGCAAAGAAGTGATAAAATCAGGAAATTAACATGGCAAGATAGACTAGAGGTTAGGGAAAGGAGGGGGAATTGAGTCAGGTTCTATCTCTGCCATAAATGACACATCTAAGGTCTCTGACCTCTGTCTTTTATTTTTTTCTTCCCCTATAAATGGAGATAACTAAAAATGATGACCTCCCAAAATTGCTATGAGATCTTAGTGTATCTAGAAGGAAGGTGGTAGTGATACATACACTGTAAAATGGGGTAAGGAAAAGACATAAAATGCAAAGTATGTGTTCATGTTTACTGCCCAGGTAAGCGCTCTGAGGCCTGAAGTCAGGTAGCATCACTTGGGCATCTGAATGGAAGAGCAGACACTGGAGACACAGACACAGCAGTAGGAGATGAGAGATGTTCAGCAACTGATGCACTAGGGAGGAGAGTGAGGGAGTAGGATAAGGCCCAGGCACCCCAAGCCTGAATGACGACAAGGATGGGAGCCCAATCCGGGCCATGGTGGTGCTCACCTGTAAGCCCAGGACTCGGGAGACTGAGGTAAGAGGATGGCAGCCTCAATTAGCAAGACCCATCTCAAGAATAAAAAGTAAAAAGGGCTGGAGGTATCGCTCAGTAATGGAGTGCCCCTGGATTCAATCCCCAGTACTACAAAAGAAAAAAAAAATGGGAGAACAAAGAAAAGGAGAACAAAGAAAGAGGTTCACTGATTCTTTCATTGATTCAACAAATAGTAATCACCATATGAAGGCACCATGGCAGGCTTGGAGGATACTCCAAAAAAAATTGAAACAAGGCACCTTCCTCCTGGAGCCTATATATTGTGAAGAGACAAACTTAAGAAATAAATATATGGTATGCCAGGAAAGCTTATGGAGAAAAATAATCAGGAAATAGTTTTTTGGGTTTATTTGTGTGTGTGTGGTACTAGGGATGGAACCCAGGGGCATTGTACCTCTGAGCTACACCCCCAGCCCTATTTTTTTTTTTTGTCTTTTTAGTTTTGAAACAATATCTTACTGAGTTGCAAAGGGCCTCGCTAAGTAGCTGAGGCTGTCCATGAACCATGATCCTCACAGTCACTGCCTCCCGAATGCTGGGATTACAAGTGTGTGCTACCACACCCAGTAGGAAACACTTATTAAAGACAAAAAATACTCAGTAATATTTGCTAAAGCACTGTAAGGCCAATTTTTTAAGGACAGTTCTAATAGTATAGGGACTACTGCAGTGGGGGTTTGCAGTAGCAGAGAGAAATTGGGCTCCACTCAGAATACAAATGACATGTAGAAATGTATAGCCAAGGAAAGGGGTGAGGGAGCAGTGGATGGGAACTTAATGAGAGAAAATATAAAAGGTAAGGGGGAGTCTGACTAAATCAACCTAACAAATTCTTGCTGAAGGTGGGGGGTCTAGGTGGTTGATCGATGAAACATCATCTGAGGAACCATGAAGGATGAGGAACCTGGTCAAATATTGAGAGTGAGGGATTCTTGCTAAAGTGAGGGGAAGAGGTTCTTAGTAAACTGACTGAATAGATCTTGATAAAACTGGTTTTACAAGGAGGTGCAGAAATGGGCCTTAAAAATTATTCAGAGCCTGACGGAAATCTGGTCAGGCAAAGACTTTTGTCAGGGATTAGGGTAGGGTAAGAATTGAATTGCTATTTTACACAGGATAGTCAGGATGTTTAAGTAGGAAACTTTGCATAGAGAGCTGAGTAGGCCTGGGATAGCTGGAGAAAGCACGTTTCAGGTAGAAAAGAAAAATTGTTTAAAGGACCAGAAACAAGACAGGCAGCATGGCGAAGTGCCATGAGAAAGGAGGACCTAAGAGGAAACAGGCAGTGGAGATAGGAAGGGAGATTTTACAGGGCTTTTCCGGTATTTTGTCTTTTACTCTGAATGATACAGGAGCCAGTGAGGGTTTTAGTAGAAGACTGACTGACAGGATGTGATTGTGCTTCCAAAGCTTCACTCTAGCTTCTGGGTGGAGAACAGATCACAGGATGGGCGTGGAAGAAGCCAGCCAATCCATGGGATGCTTTGCTGTATGAGAGGGGCCAGTGGTTTGATTGGGATTCCAGGCAACTCCTCCTGAGGGAGCTGGAGGTTGAAGCAAAGACCCAAACAAAGGTGGGCTTTGGTGGAATGTAAACCATGTGAATATAGTGTCCAGACAGAAAAGTTAAAGTTAGGAAAATTCCGTATGTGCTACATCATACTGGGTTTCCTTTCTTCAGTGTTACATCTTCAAAGCAAATAAAAGTTGTGACCTTTCAAGTATAAGTTGTCATAGTATAAAAGAAAAAAGCCAAGCCAGGCATTTGTTGAAGTGGTAAAAATAGATTTCTTTGAGGAACTACTGCAATATGGAAAAGGATACTTCCATATAGATGTAAACTCAATTATAAATATGAATAAGTGGGCATTTACAGCAGTGGAGATCAGTAGCCAGAAAATTGCTAAGAGGAAATATCAGAGGTAGGGGATATTCTGGTATAACCAGCTTGACAGGATTCTTGCTGAAAGCAAGTTGACATAATTATCACCTGAGGAATGGAGGCAGTAAGGAATTTGATCAGATACAGAGGGAAATCAGGTCTAAAGGTGAGTACCACTAAACTCAGAAGGATTCTTGCTGAAACTGGACTATGCAAAACAAACATTAGAAGCACAAAGTTTAAGACCGATTCAAAAAAAAGGGCTTGGGGGCACCTGACTAAAGTGTGGTCACAGAAAGAGTAATTGCCAACGGACACATGAGAAATTCTATTAACCAATGATATAAGATATTAAAATATTTATGTCATCCAATAAACAGAAACAATGTATACTTCAAAATAATTGTTTCATAAAAGTCTTTTTGTAATTTTTAAAATATAAAATTTTTTAAAAATAAAATATAATGCGAATATGAATAATTAGGCCCTTTTCAGTTTACGATAATCTTTCCAAACTATGGTTTTGTTTCTAATGCCTACTTAAAAGAGGAATTCATGTAGTATAATATTTCATATTTTCAAGCACATGATCTACTTTGATGAATATTTTAGTATGTTATTTATATTTTACAATAAAAATAAACATATATAGAAATTTCCACACCTACACAACTACTATAAACATCCATTTGAAATAAGCATTCCACTATTCAAAACCTTCTTGTTTGTATAAATAGTGGAAATTTTTTTAAAAAAAATTTAAACCTTAAAACATATGTTTTTTTTTCAGCACTGGAAATGGAACCCAGGGGCATTCAACCTCCAAGTGTCACCCCCAGACCTGTTTTTTATTCTTTATTTTGAAACAGGGTCTCACTGAGTTGCAACGAACCTCAATAAGTAGCTGAGGCAGGCCATGAACTGTGATTCTCCTATCTCAGCCTCCCAAATGCTGCTGGGATTACAAGCATGTGCCACCACACCCAGTGGCACATGCTTAGGAGTTTAAAAAGGTTACACTTCGGGAAGAAAATGACAACTGTGGGACGCAGCACATCTCAGTAGCTGTAACAAACAAAAATCAACTACCAGGAAGGCAGCTCCTTGACAAGAAAAGCAAAGCAATGAAGATACTTATGAACAAAAGCACAAAAAAGGGAACCATGGCAGAATATCCAAAACTCAGATCATGAGATTCACAGCAAAGAGGCTGAGCATATGACTGACCTGGTAAGGTTGCTTCTCAGACCACCTCCCCAAACTATGACTTTCACTCCACAGCCCCAGGAAATTCTGGCAAGTAAACCAAGGACTTGAAGTACAGAAAGTGGTGGCAGAGCTCCAACATCTTAAGTGGCCAGCACCACGCTTCAAGGATGGAGAAAAAGATCCAAAGCCCTTGTGCTCACCAGAAGCTGGAACCCACAGCAAGAACTGTACCCCCCAGAGACTCAACCTGCAGGACAGCAAGGTAACCTCATTCCTCAGCAAACAACCACCCAGAGCAGCCACAGGGACCCCAGCAGGCTAAATGCTGGTGGCCCACCCTTAGGTGGTTGGGTTATAACCTATAGGCAAAGGAAAAGCCCATAGTGCCCAGGGCATGGCACCAGCACACAGTCACAAGGGGTTGTTCTGAGATTACACTGGACACTCTCCACTGGGGCAGATAGAGAGATGCAGGCCCAGGGCTGGACGGTGCAGAGCTCAGAGAGAGAAGTTGGAGAGCCCAGGACCTGAAAGCACAGAGTCCAGGCCTGGAAAGCTCAGAAATGAGGGCCTGAAAGCTCAGAGCACAGGGCCAGAGATCTCAGAATGTAGGGTGGAAAGCACCGAGCACAGACCAGAGATAGCAAAGCCCAGGGCAGAGAGCATGGAACCCAGTACCTCAGCGTGCAGAGCCCAGTGCCAGAGAGCATGGAGCCAGGGGATGGATGGTGGAGAGTCCAGGGCTAGAAATCACAAATATTGACCTATAAGAAAGGCAAGAAAAAGAATGCCAAATCCTGATCTTCAATATGATAAAAGGCCTAACAGTACATGTACAGAAAATGAAAGAGGAAATTGAGACATTAAGAAAGAACCAGAAAGAGGCCTGGGATGTAATGAAAGAGTCAATAAATGAAATGAAGACAGCAACAGAAAGAAATTCTGGAAGATTGAATGAAATGGAAAACAGAATATCACTGTTAGAAGACTGTTCATTCAAAATTGAAAACAATCAACAGTATACAGAAGACATCACAACAAAAGAACCTAAATATCCAACAACTATGGGACAATAGGAAACATCCCAATTTATGGATAAAAAGCACTGAGGAAGGAATACAGGCACAGAACTGGTTATCCATAACCTCTTCAGAGAAATAATTTCAGAGAATTTTCCAAATATGGAAAGAGACTTGGACATCCACATACAAGGGACATGCAGAACATCACCACATACAAGGGACATGCAGAACATCATTATGACAAGATCAAAGAAGGACCTCCCCACACAATGTAATAATCAAATTACCAACATAGAAGACAAGGAGCAGTGAGAACAAAAGAATGGTTGACATTCAGAGGCAAAACAGTAAAATCACCCCACACTTTACACCCCAAGTCATGAATGCCAGGAGAGACTGGTATGATGTAATCCAGACAATGAAGAAAACAACTTCCAACCAAAACTGCTATATCCAGCAAAGTTATTATTCAAAATTGAAGGAGAAATAAAAGTATTTCAAGATAAGCAGAAGCTCAAAGAAAAATTAAAATTATCCTTGTTTTCAGATAACATGATCCTATATCTAGATGACCCAAAACCTCAACCGAAAGACTACTGGAGGTGATTAACCAATTCAGCAAAGTGGCAGGATACAAAATCAACCTAAAGAGCTGGGCGTGGTGGCGCACGCTTGTAATCCCCGCACTTGGGAGGCTGAGACAGGAGGATCGCACAGGTTCAAAGCCAGCCTCAGCTACTTAGTGAGGCTTTCAGCAACTTAGTGAGACCCTGTTTCCAAATAAAATATAAAAAAGGTCTGGGAGTATAGCCCAGAGGTAGAAGGCCCCTGGGTTCTACCCGCAGGACCACCAAAACAACAACAACAAAATCAACCTAAAGAAATCAGTTGTTTTTCTATATGCCAACAATGAATCCACAATGAGAGACTAAAGAAAACAATTCCATTCACAATAACCTCAAACCAATAAAATGCCTTGGAATAAACATAACCAAAGATGTAAAAGATCTCTACAATAAAAACTATAAAACATAAAAGAAAGAAATTGAAGAAGACCTTAGAAGATGGAAAGATTCCCTTACTTATAGATAGGCAGAATAAATATCATCAAAATGGCTATTCTGCCAAAAGTGATCTATAGACTCAATACAAGTCCTATCAAAATACCAACAACATTCTTCTTAGACCTAAAAAAATTGGTCATGAATTTCATATAGAGGAAGAAAAGATCCAGAATAGCCAAAGCAATTCCCAGCAATAAGAACCATGCAGGAGGCATCACAATCCCTGACTTCAAATCATACTACAAAGCAATAGTAGTTAAAACAGCATGGTATTAGCTGGGCATGGTGGCACACACTTGTAATACCCATGCTTGAGAGGCTGAGACAGGAGAATCACACAGGTTTGAAGTCAACCTCAGCTACTTAGTGAGGCTCTCAGCAACTTAGTGAGACCCTGTTTCCAAATAAAATAAATATAAAATATAAAATAATAAGTAACATATAAAATAGGTCTGGGAGGCTGGGCATGGTGGAACACGACTATAATCCCTGCGCTTGGGAGGTGGAGACAGGAGGATCGCGCAGGTTCGAAGACAGCCGCACTGGCTTAAGAGACCCTGTTTCCAAATTAAAACTATATATATATATATATATATATATATATATATATATATATATATAGTCTGGAAGTGTAGCCTGGAGGAAGAAGGGCTCCCAGGAACCCCAGTACCACCAAAAAAATAAAATAAAATATTAGGTCTGGGAGTATAGCCCGGAGGTAGAAAGCCTCTGGGTTCCACCCCTCAGTACCAAAAAAAAAAAAAAAAAAAAAAAAAGCATGGTATTGGTACACAGGCACACAGACCAATGGAATAGAAGATACAGAAAGAAACCCACACACTCATAATAAATTGATTTTGACAAAGAGGCCAAATTCATATGCTGGAGAAAAGGCAGCCTTTTCAACAAATGGTGCTGGAAGAAGTGGCTATCCACTTGTAGAAAGATGGAACTAAATCCTTACCTCTCACTGTCCACAGGAATCAACTTGAGATGGATCAAAGACCTGGAAATCAGACCAGAGACTATGAAGCTATTAGAGGAGGGCATAGGTTCAACACTCCCAATATATAGGCACAGAGAGTAATTTCCTCAACAAGACCTTCAAAGTACAGGAAATTAAAGCAAGAATTAACAAGTGGGATAGCATCAAACTAAAAAGTTTCTGCTCATCAAAGGAAACCATCAAGAATCTAAAGAGAAAGCCTACAGAATGGGAGAAGCTCTTTACCAGCTACCACTCAATCAGAGAACTAATATCCAGAATATACAAAGAACTCAAAAGACTCTACACTAGCAAAACAAACAACCCAATTAAGAAATGGACAACTGAATTGAATCGACACCTCACAAAAGATAAGATACAAATGGCCAATAGATACATGAAAAAATGTTCAACATCATTAGCCACCAGGGAGATGCAAATCAAAACTACACTGTAATTCCATCTAACTCCAATCAGAGTGGCAAGAATAAAGAAGTCAAATAACAACAAATGCTGGCAAGGATGTGGGAAAATTAGGAATGCTTTTACACTGTTGGTGGGTGTGCAGACTAGTTCAGCCACTCTGGAGATCAGTGTAGAGATTCCTTAGAAAACTGAGAATGGATTCACCATATGCTCTAACTATACCACTCTTGGGTATCTTTCCAAAGAAGTTGAAATCAGAACTATAGTAACATATGCATACCCATGTTCATAGCAGCATAATTCACAATAGCCAAAACATGGAACCAACCTAGGTCTCCATCAACAGATGAATGGATTGCAAAATTATAGGGAATGCACACAATGGAATTATACTCAGTAATAAGGAAGAACAAAATCATGCCATTCGCAAGAAGATGGAAAGACCTGGAGAACATTATGTTAAATGAGATCAGCCAGGCACAGAAAGAGAAGGGACATATGATTTCTCTAATATGCTCAAACTAGGGAGTATTAAGGATACCAAAGGGACTCCAGATAATGGAGAGGAAACCCCAGCAAAGCCTTACCAAAAAAAAAAAAAGTAGGGGAGGAAGAAGGCTGAGATTAATAATGAAAAAGCTACATTCAATATGTGTATACCTTTGAATATAACATAATTAACCTGGACACTCAGTATTGGGAGAGAGGGAAAAGGGGAAGCAGAGGGGGAGAGGAAGGGCACCAAGTACTATGTGAATATATGCCCTTGTCAACATGATCCACATTATGATGGGAGACTGTAATGCACCAATAAAATGGAAAAGTAAAAATAAAAAAGGTTACACTTTGTTATCCTTAGTATCTAAACAACTAAAAATTTTTTCACAAGCTTATTTAGAAGAATACAACTCAGTGTTACAAAGTTTCCATACATGAAGTAAATTAACCAGTAATTTTAAAAGATAGGCTAGGATAGAAATAATCAAAGTGTTATAATACAAATAGATCAAGATGAATATATAAACTTCAATGCAGATTTGTGATTTAATACTCAAATGCCTCTATATTATCAATTGCTTAAAATGATTCATAGACATTTTCTATTATTGACTTCAATCTCAATGAAGAATGCTACCATTATCTAAAGCCTTGAATTGACAAATCAGTTAATCCATAAAGAATGAAACAAGGGAGCAATTATAAATGTGCATCACAAGATTCTGCACTCCTGGACAGGAGTGATGTCCATGAAACGCAAATGGCCATCAGCAATTAGTTAAATGTGACACTCCCTCATTTTAAAAATTACACTTAATAATCTCTTTATGACTGACTAATTCACTAGAGTTCATTCTATATCAATTTTTTAATTAACTGATAAAAGTGATCAACTGTGCTTCTGTTTGTTTTGTGTTCTTTGAAATATTTGAAATATTGTCTATTGCTAAAATTCCTAAGAATAGTAAAACAAGGCCTTTGAGTTGGATCTGGCAAGTTAAGAACTTTTATGCAATATACTGTGTGTGTGTGTGTGTGTGTATGTGTGTGTGTGTGTGTGCATATATGTGTGTGTCAATATATGTTCATTGGGCATATATAAAGTACTGGGATTACAGGCATGGTTCATAATATTTTGTTTATTTATTTACTAATTTTTGTGGTACTGGGGATTGAACCCAGGAGCATTCTACCTTTGAGCCACACTCCCAGCCTTATTTTATTTTTTATTTTGAAATGGTTTTGCTAGATTGTAGAGTCCCTCCCTAAACTGCTGAGGCTGGTCTTGAACCTGAGATCCTCATATCTCAGCCTCCCAAGTAATGGGATTAAAAATGTTTGCCACTACACCCAGCTTCATAACAACAATCTGATCAATTGATCGACTGCATGCAAGACGGCAGTCACCTATGATTGTATTGCCTAGTAATATCATAGTATTTCATTTTGGTAAATACATTCTATGCTCATACAAACATGAAGCCACATAATGACTCATTTTTCAACACATCTCCATCATTAAGCAATACATGAGATAAAAATATGTAGATAGATAAATAAGAGGAATTTATTACAGATATTTATTCGTGTGGTTGTGGAGACTGAGACGTCCCAGGATCCACCATCTGCAATTAAAAGAACTAAGAGACCTGCTATTGTGATTCAGCTGAATCCAAAGGCCTGAGAGTCAAGGAAAAGAAGTAATGATGTAAACCTTAGGCTGAGTCCAAACGCCTGAGAACCAGGCATGCCTTGGCAAAGGCAAAGGCAAGAGAAGATGCATGCCTCAGCTCAAACAACTAGAGAGCAAATACATCCTTCTGCCACCTTTTAATTCTACTGAGGTCCTCAGTGTGGGATGATGCCCACAGCTCACCCTGGTGAGAAAGGGTCTTCTTTACTCAGTCTACTGACTTTAGTACTAATCTCTTCTAGAAGACAAGAGGTTGGCAACTTCAAGACCAGCCTCAGCAACGTAAATGAGACCCTGTTTCAAAATAAAAAGGGCTGGAAATATAGCTCATTGGTGGAATGCTTTTTAATTCAATCCCTAGTGCCACCAAAAAAAAAATTATTAAGCACATGACTGTATATGTATACATATTCAATTGGTTCTATTTCTCAGGAAAACTCCAATACAATATGTTTTGCCTATTTTTCCAACAGTGGTAATAATCATGAATTTACCTCAAATATGTTTCAAGTTAACAATACACTGTCATTATAGGTATGGGCTGTTTATATCAAAGCAAAAAAGCAATTAACTATTTACAAAAGAGCTGCTTTAAAGCACTATTTAAAGAATAAATTCCTTGAAGCCTTAGCAACCTAAGATTTATTCTCAACCCACTTGCAATCAGTTTATTTGCATTTTCCACTTTAGAGTAATTTCTTTGTTAAAAAAAATTATTGGTGCACTGCAGTTTTGCATGGTAGTAAGATTCAGAATATGCTCACAGATGCACACAATATCTCTTGATTCTTTCCCTTCACACCCCTCTTCTCCCCCCTCCTTCCTTCCTGCACATGCTAGTGCAGTTGGGAGTGATACATTCATATACAAACATGTCATTATTTGATCTGCTTCCTTCCTCAAGCCTCATTTTTCCTTCCCTTCCTCCCTCTCCCAACCCCCTTCTCCTAGTGGTGACTCTCCTAATTTTCATAAATTTCCCTTTTTCTTTCCTCTTTTCTCTGTAGCTTTGCCATATTAGAGAAAATATGTGGCCCTTGATTTTGAGATTCTGGCTGATCTCACTTAGCATGATGCTGTTTCCATCCATTTTCCCATAAATGACATAATGTTGTTGTTGTTGTTGATGATGATGATGATGATGATGATGATGTCATTTATGACCAAGTAATATTTCATTGTGTGTATATGCCATATTTTGTTTATTCATTCATCTGTTCATGGACACCTAGGAAGGTTCCATAACTTGGCTGTCGTAAATTGTGCTGCTATAAACATGGCTATCCATGTGGCACTGTTGGATTCTGACTTTCATTCTTTTAGAAAGATACCAATAAAAGCCAGGCGTGGTAGTACATACTTGTAATCCCAGCATTTGAAAGGCTGAGACAGGAGGATTGTGGGTCCAAGGCCAGCCTCAGCAACTTAGCAAGACTCTCAGCCATCTAGTGAGACAATGAAGATTCAGAAACAAACCCACACATCTTTAGTCAATTAACCTTTGACAAAGGGGCCAAACACATACGCTGGAGAAAAGACAGCCTTTTCAACAAGTGGTGCTGGGAGAACTGGCTAACCATTTGTAAAAAGATGAATCTAAACCCCTATATCTCACCAAACACAGGAATCAACTCAAGATGGATCAAAGACTTAGAAATTAGACCTGAGACTGTGAAGTTAGTAGAGGAGAGCATAGGTTCAACACTACAACATATTGGCACAGGCAGTAACTTTCTCAACAAAACCTCCAAAGCTCAGGAAATTAAAGCAAGAATAAACAAGTGGGATAGCATCAAACTAAAAAGTTTCTTCTCATCAAAGGAAACTATCAATAACCTAAAGAGGAAGCCTACAGAATGGGAAAGAATCTTTACCAGCCACCATTCTGATAGGGGGCTAATATCCAGAATATACAAAGAGCTCAAAAAACTCTACACTAGCAAAACAAACAACCCAATCAAGAAATGGGCAAATGAACTAAATAGACACTTCACAAAAGAAGAGATACAAAGGGCCAATAGATACATGAAAAGATGTTCTTCAACACTGGCCATCAGGGAGATGCAAATCAAAACTACACTGAGATTCCATCTAACCCCAGTCAGAGTGGCAAGCATAAAGAAATCAAACAACAACAAATGCTGGCGAGGATGTGGGGAAAGAGGAACTCTTTTACACTGTTGGTGGGAATGCAAACTAGTTCAACCACTATGGAGATCTGTGTGGAGATTCCTAAGAAAGGTGGGAATAGATCCACCATATGATCCAGCTATACCACTCCTAGGTATCTTTCCAAAGGGGTTGAATTCAGAGAAATACAGCAACATATGCATATCTATGTTCATAGCAGCACAATTTGTAATAGCCAAAATATGGAACCAGCCCAGATCACCATCAACAGATGAATGGATAGCAAAACTGTGGGAAATACACACAATGGAATTCTATTCAGCCATAAAGAAGAACAAAATTATATCATTTGCAAGAAGATGGAAAGCCCTGGAGAACATTATGTTAAGTGAGATCAGCCAAGCACAGAAGGAGAAGGTACATATGTTTCCTCTAATATGCCCAAACTAGGAAACACAAAGGATACCAGTGGGACTCCAGATATTAGAGGGGAAATACTAGCTAAGTTTGAACGGAAAGATAGGAGAGGAGGAAGGCCGATCTTGATTAATGAGGGTCTATACCTGAACATGTGTAAAATTATGAATAAGACATGGTTAACCTGGACAACCCATTGGTGGGAGGGGGGAAGGGAAAACGGGGGCGGGGGGGGAGAGGGCACCAAATATAGTTTAAATGTATACTATGTATTTTCAATAAAAAATTGTTAAAAGAAAAAAATAAAATAAAATAAATAAACTATAAAAATAAAATAAAATAAAATTGAAATACAAAAAAAAAAAAAGAAGAAAGCTGGACATGGTGGTGCACGATTGTAATCCAGCATTCGGGAGGCTGACACTGGAGGATCACAGGTTCGAGGACAACCTCAGCTACTTAGTGAAGCCCTCTGTAACTTGGTGAGACACTGTTTCAAAATAAAGAATAAAAAATAGGGCGGGGAGTGTAGCTCAGAAGCCGAACGCTCCTGGATTCCACCCCCAGACCCGAAAAAAAAAAAAAAAAAAAAGAGCCAAGGCACAATCTCACAAAAATATGTGGCTTGTTGGCGTTTTAAGAAAAATCAACTACAAAATTAGGATTTAAGTATACACTGTATAAAAAAATAAATGCACACAGATTATTAGTTAAAATTAAAAAATAAAGTTTCTTAAAAATAATAAAAAAAATTTAAAAGGGCCAAGGAGCCAGGCATGGCGGTGCACACTTGTATTCCCAGCATTCAAGAGGCTGAGATGGGAAGATCATGGTTCACAGACTGCCTCAGCTACTTAGTGAACCCCTTTGCGACACAGTGAGACCCCGTTTCAAAAACAAAGAATAAATCTAAGGCTGGTGGTGTAGCCTGGAGGTAAAATGTCCCTAGGTTCCATCCCCAGTACCACAAAAAAAAAAAAGAAAGATATCAATGAATGGTATAACTGACTCATATGGAAGATTCATTCCTAGTCTTTTGAAGAATATCCATACTGATCCCTATAGTGGTTGTATTAATTTACATTCCCACCAAGAGTATACAAGTGTTCATTTTTCTCTATATCCTAGCCAGCATTTATTATTGTGTATTTTTTTATGATTGCCATTCTAACTGGAGTTAGATGGAATTACACTATAGTTTTTTGTTTTGCTTTGTTTTGTGGTACTGGGAGAGGAACCCAGAGGCTTTCTACCTCCGGGCTATACTCCCAGGCCTTTTTTTTAATATTTTATTTGGAAACAGGGTCTCACTAAGTTGCTGTGAGCCTCACTAAGTAGCTGAGACTGGCTTCGAACCCATGCGATCCTCCTGTCACAGCCTCCCAAGCGCGGGGATTACAAGCGTGCATCACCACGCCTGGCTTACACTATAGTTTTTATTTACATTTCCTGATTGCTAATGATGTTGAACATTTTTTCATATATATATATGAAAAAATCTTGCCACACTGAACCCAACTCCAGGGATGATCTATATATAGATATAGATATATAGATATAGATATACATATGTTGATCATCTGTATTTCTCAAAGCATCCCTTCTTCATTAGTGTCCTTTTTCTTCCCCACCTCTGCCCTCTTTTTATTGTCTTTCATTGGGGCAATTTTGTTGCAAGAAACCAAGTCTAGTTATTCTAAGCCAAAATATAAACTTACTACCAGGAGACTAGGATAATAGACAGCTCTCAAGAAAAATTTGAAAACATAATGCCCAGGAAGGGCAAGAATAAGGGCAATTTTAGAGATCTCAAACACAGAGGCCAGGGACTTTGAGAACATTGCCATTGATCCAACCCAGTTCCTAATATGTTCAGACTCTATATGTCTCAATTCTAAAATTTAAACTCGTGGACTTCCAGAAAAATGACAACTGAGAGAAGCAGCACATACCAGTCCTGCTGACACCTAATCTCCATTGCCTCAAAAACAGCGTTCTACAAGGCAGAAAATACTACCAGTAGAAGAATAAAATGATAAGTACAAGGCACTGGGGGGAAAAAAGTTAGAAGACCCATCAGAGAGATGGAAAGAAACCCGCCTGCCTTTAGGTGGCAGGTGCCATGGCGTCATCATCTGCCTGCCTGGCAGCTACGGGTACCACAACACCATCTTGCCACACTTCACCCAGCTCCAGGAAAAATCAACAAAACCAAAAGCATCGTTTCTCAAAAAAATGAACAAGATATATAAATCACTAGCCAACCTAACCAAAAATAAGAGAGCATCAGCCCAGCCGGGTGTGGTGGTGCACGCTTGTAATCCCCGTGCTTGGGAGGCGGAGACAGGAGAATCGCGCAGGTTCAAAGCCAGCCACACGCGCTGGCTTAGGAGACCCTGTTTCTAAATAAAAAAATATAAAATAGGTCTGGGAGTGTAGCCCGGAGGTAGAAGGGCTCCTAGGAACCCCAGTACCACCAAAGAGAGAGAGAGAGAGAGAGAGAGAGAGAGAGAGAGCATCAGCCCAAATTACTAAGATAAGAGATGAAAAAGGAGATATTATCAGAAATTACTTTGAAAAACTATACTCCAACAGAATGGAAAATTGGAAAATCTGGAGAAAATTGACAACTTTCTAGATAAATACAACCTGCCTAAACTGAGTCAAGAAGATATAGAAAATTTAAACCAACCAATACCAAACAAAGAGATAGAAACAACAATAAAGAGCTTACAATCAAAGAAAATCCCAGGACCAAATGGTTTCCCAAGCGAATTTTATAAAACCTTTATAAAGGAGCTAATCCCAATACTCCTCAATCTATTTCGCAAAATAGAAAAAACAAGACTCTCCCAAATACATTCTTTGAAGCCAACAACACATTACTACCTTGAGACAGCTCAAGGAAGGAAAATTACATGCCTATATCTTTAATAAACATGGATGCAAAACTGCTAAACAAAATACTAGAAACATGCATTTAGTTGAAATAAACATAATTTAAAGTGATAAGCAAAGACATTAAATTAAAAATGTTAAAGCCCTACATATACCATTTATAAATAAAGAAAAGTCGATATAGCTTCAGCATAACAAAATATCAGGCCCCTAAAGTTGGGAGAATAGATTTAATAATTCAAAACAGCTTAAGCAAGCTTTAGAATTGTTTTATTCCTCTATACCTGAATCCAATTTTATAATACACACCTGGCCTAGATCAACTTCTGAGAATCATGTAATTTAGACCGACTGCAGTCAAAGTGCTGCTGTTTCACTCATTTTTTTCATTCTTTCATTAGATATGCAGGTAGATAGATGATAAAACTGATTGATTCATCGATCGACAGACAGTTACAGATAAACAGACTAACATGTGGCTTCCTTGGCTACACTGATCTACTTTGCTCTGATTTTATGGATGACCAGATCCTCCAGCAGGTGTTGAGTCCAATTAAGGGATAACAATTCAGAGCCTCACCTACACAAGCCTTTCATGTGTAATATCTTATTCTTCTTTAACTTTATGGATATATAAATGGTCAATGGCAAGAGTAAATTTTTGAGACCAAACTGAAGGTTTCTAACCTAAATTTAAGAGTTCTATAGGGAAGAAAGATACCAAAAGAATAATGCTGATCTCAGAAATCTTCAAGTTAACCACTTCAAACTGAATTTTTATGATTGGCATTTATATCCCATCTTTTAAAACTAAATTCAGAACTTAATCTGGTGTTATGTGGAGCTCAGAAATGCCAGTTATATCACCTAAACCTGTGATTCCGGGCTGAAGTGAAACATTTTAATTTAAAGCCTAATCCTTTTTACTAAGTAGGCAGTTCCCAAAGGCTCTCCAAGGGCCAGTGAGGCTCTGATGAGGTTTTCATCCATCTGAAGCAAAATGAAAAAAGGAAAGGCAAGAAAGCAAGTTTTTCATAAAGCAAAACTCAGTTAATGTTTATTGTTACAGATAATATTTACATTATAATTCGTTTTTTAAATAATGCTATTATTATTCATTAAACATTAATGACATATACTAAATAACAAATACAATTCAGCTATGACCCTAAATTGCCCACTTACTGAGAAATCAGACAATTCTATCAGTCTGTGTTTCAGTCAGTGTTCTAACTGCTGTGATATAAGTACCCAATGACCACAACTTAGAGGAAGGCAGACTCACTGGGGTCATAGGTTTTAGTCCACATGGTCAGCTCTGAAGCATAATGGTGGTAGCTAGAGCAGAGTGAGTGAAGGGATGCTGCTGACACATCATGGAAGCAGGAGAGAGAGAGAGAGAGAGAGAGAGAGAGAGAGAGAGAGAGAGAGAGAGCACACTCGTGGATGTATAGGTAGGTACGTAGGTAGGTAGATATAGATAGATAGAAAGATAGATAGATATAGATATATTCCTAAGATCACACTCCCAATGCCGCCTCCTCCAGTCAGGCCTCACTTGACTACATTACCCAATAAGTCCAAGTTATTGATTCATCAATGGCTTTATCCACTGATGAGATCAGAACCCTTGTAATTCAATTATTTTGTGTCTGAACATTTTTGTTCTTCCAGTACAAAAGCTATTCCAGGTGATAAACTATGTCCCAATCATAACAGCCTGAATTTGGTAAAGGAAGCAGAAACCATATCAGCCATTTGGACTGAGAACTTCACACAAAGAATTGATAACTGAAAGGGCAATGGAAAGCTCTAAAACATAATAGAAACAGCAACTGCAAGAAGCAGCTAGAGTTGGGGGAGCAAGGGAAGGGGTTATTAAAACTTAGAAAGGTGGAGAAGGGACCCATGGGGACCAGAACCTCTAAAGAGGGAATGCTGCTTCGCTGGCACTTACTTTAGGGGCCAAAGACTGTATTGTACATGATAAATTTTTTTCTTGCAAGCATTGGAAAATTAGCACACCAGTTTCATATAACCTATAAAAGGGAACCATAGGTTCCATAGGGAACCATAGTGTTGCTAGGCTGACTCTCATGGAACCAGAAGAAAGCTGGAAGCCTCCAGGAAGGAGCAAATCCCTTCTTCTCTAGCCTCCCAGTGTCCTTATACTCCCTTCTGGTGGGGCCTGACAGGAAGCCACTAAGAAAGTGACAATGGGAGCCGGGCGTGATGGCACATGCTTGTAATCCCAGCATTCGGGAGGCTGAGACCAGAGGAGGATCATGGTTCTCCGACAGACTCAGCTACTTAGTGAGGCCCTTTGCAACTCAGTGAGACCCGGTTTCAAAATAAAGAATAAAAAATAGGGCCAGGGCTGTAGCTTGGAGGTCAAATGCCCCTGGGTTCCATCCCCAGACCCACAAAAAAATAAAAAATTAAAAATAAAAGTGATAATGGGGTCTTCAGGGTCATAGGGCCAAGCACAGTAGAGCTTACAAACTGAATAACTTAATAGGTGACACAACAATGTTAATTTTATTTTTTATTTAAAATTTTACTTACCTATGAAATATCACTTAATGACATCATTTATAGAAATCTTATGAGGATTCCAGTTCTAATCCTATTTTTTCATATTTCATTATAATCATACATCATAGTGAAATTCAAAGTGAAACATTCATACATGTGCACATTGACTGTAATTAATAGTAGTTAGTGTAACTAATAAAAATAAAGATATTTGGAGTATTATGTCCTCTTCACAACCAAGCCAGGCATGGTGGGGTATACCTATAATCCCAGTATTACTTGAAAGGCTAAAATAGAAGGGTCACAAGTTTGAGAACAACCTCAGCAAATGTAGTGAGCTCCAGTTTCAAAAGTAACAATAAGCCGGGCGTGGTGGCAGAGACAGGAGGATTGCGCAGGTTCGAAGCCAGCCGCGCACTCTGGCTTAGGAGACCCTGTTTCCAAATAAATAAAAATATAAAGTAGGTCTGGGAGTGTAGCCCGGAGGTTGAAGGGCTTCCAGGAACCCCAGTACCACCAAAAAAAATAAATAAATAACAATAAAAAAGGGCTGGAAGTCTATACAGCTCAGAGGTAGAATGCCCCTGGGTTCAAACTCCAGTATAAAAAAAAATCAGATACACAAATACAGTGTTGTTTGATTCTCACAAAGTAAATGATCTGAGATATAGCTGCATTTACTCATTGATAATTCTCAGAAAACAGAATAACCAATAAAGAAATTGGTGTTCTGAGCCTAATTCTGACAAAGGGATACTGACTGGAGAATTGGCTAGAGCCCTGAGAGAAAACAAAGGAGCCATCTCTCACCTTCGGATCCTGTAGCACAGAGGGGCATGCTGGTCGCTCTCCAGGCTCTGCACTGCCAACTCTAAACAACATCCTCTCCTTTGAAGCTACCACCACTGCATATATACACCATTCCCTTCCTATTCTATACTGTCAGTACCAACCTCCAAGCCAGGCCCCGCTCTCAGAACTTCAGGCACCTGGCCCAGGATCCTCCTTTACCCAAGTCTCGCCATGTTGTGGTTGATTTAATCACACACATGAACTTCCACTAAATACTAATTGTGCAGTGATTTGATCTACAGCCTTACAGCAAACTTGGCCTCTTCTCCCTTTCAGTGGTATTCTCTCAGGACTTGCTCAGCCTTGATAGACACACAGGGAGAGGCTTCAGGAAGCCCCCTAAGGGAGTGTTCTGACTGCAGACCCCAATGAGCCCCACCTGCTGTGTTGCAACCCAAGGACACAGGTCCTGATCACAAGCCCAGGTGCGTTACAATCAAAGTAACAGAGTCCAACATATCCTTATAGGCCCTGTCAGAACAAAGGAGAAAACCAAAAACACCAAAATAATCTTGTGACTATAGGATTGATGTCAGTGGTCTCACATGTCTCCTCCTCCCCACTCCTCACCACAGTCCCCTATAAAAAAGAAGCCATGAACCCCCAAAGGCATCCCTCACTCTGGAGATGAACCCCATTCTCCCTCCAATGTGTATTTCTTGCTTTCCTTAAAATTTTTTAAAATAAAAAACCTGTCTGTAACTCTAATCTTTATCTTGGACATTCTTTTCCAACCTGCATTCCCGGTCAAGATGATAACTAAGCTCAAAACTTTGTCAGCACTCAGAATTACTACATTTCTGAGATCCTGAACTCCAAAACTAAACTCCATCTAAATTCTTTAGTCATTTCACTCACCTCAAGAGCTATACCTCAGGAAACCTGCCTCTCTAACCAACCTCCCAATCTCCCAGCTCCTTCCTTTTAATTATTTGTCCATAACTCAACCAGAAAAGAATAATGAGCAAGCCTCTGTGAAACCTTCTCTCAGATTTCCTCTGCTCTCTGAGCATGTAGTACTGGTTCCTTATTCTCTCTTCCCTCTGTCTTTTTCCTGGTTATCTTTCTACATATTTGACCACCTGTTGTCTGACTCTTCTCCCTACTCCTTGAGCATAGAAGCTATGAAAAGCTTTATCATGAACTTTTTTCTCTATACTTTTCAAATCTAATCCAATTTCATGACTCATTAATTACCTCTGTCAGCAGTTATCAAATCTGGCTGCATATTAGAATCATCTGTGGAGCATTACAAACTATACAAATGACGGGGCCCCACCCCACACTAATTCAATCAGCCAGGGTGATTAAATCAAAATGTTTGGCCTTGGCAGTTAAATCAGAGACTCCGAACCTATCAATTAAATCAGAATCTCTGGGGGCCAGGACATGTATTTTTTAAAGCTCTCCAGGTACAGCTAAAATGTGAATTGATTAAGAATTACTGCTCTTGTATAAGAGATAATTGGGTGATATGTGCATGTATTCTGCACCATCTTTTATCCCACTGAGATGTACAACTACAATGGACCAATAAAAAATATTTTAAAAAAAGAATTATGTTTTTTTTTTCAAAATGGCAACTGAGGGACACAGCACTTCTCAGTAGCTGAAGCAAATAAAGTTCAAATACTTAGAAAGCAGTGTCTTAATCAACAAAATAAATACATACCAGGAACCAAAACACATCCAGGTACCGCGGCGGAACCCTGAACTTGAAGAAGAAGAAGAACAAAGATCTGACACCGGACCTGCTGCAGATACTATCGGAACTCCCGGCAGCGGCGGCGGTGGCGGCGGGCTGCTTGCGAGTGGCGGCAGGCTGCTTGCACGACTGCTTGCGCGGCTGCTGCCTGAAATTACCGTGGCAAGATAATTCGGGACTGAAAACGCACCTAGGAACTCATCTTAAGCAGCGAGCAGCATACACATCAGAATTCTGTGTGCTCACTAGCGACTGGATCACAACACAAAGTCTCCAACAGAAGCCTGAACCAAGGAAGTCAGGTACCTGAGCACGCCCAGGGAAAGTGCGGGTCCTAGTGTGCACCGCAGCCCCAAACCCCAGCACTGGCCCAAGCCTCAGAACACAGAACTCTCCTCGTGCACCTTGTCTGCACACCGGTCCCCTGCTAATAGTCAGTGCCTGCGCCACTGCCACCCCTAAATCGGAGCCTGCCTGTGTGTCTAACCCTGGCCACCTTGCCAGAGCCTGCCTTCCAGGCTGCAAAAGCCCTGTGTGCCCTGGAAATCCCCTTGGGGCTACCCCACCTTCTACGTCCCGTGGGAGGCAGAGACCATTGCTGGCCACCGCACACTGCCTGTGCACCTGGACCCGTGAGCACCTATCCTGCACCCCTGGCCCACCGCTGGGTGTTCCCACCCACCCGGTAGCCAGATGCTTAGTTCTAAGCGAGAACACAGCTCAATACACCTTGGAAGAGCATACCAGCAGCAATAGGCAGCTGCACCCACTCACACCTGGGTCCAGTAATAGCATCACACCCAGCCTGCACTCTCGGAATAGGCAGAGCTCTGGAAGTAAGTGTGGGCATCCAGGAACCGGCATCCCTTTGCCCAGGGTACACATTGGGACTACACCGGCTAGCCCAGCTGGAATTTCCAGAGACACAGGAAAATCCATCGGGCCACAATATCTGCACAGGACCTCAGGGGGAGGTTCCAATTATACTTTGGTCATCCTCCTCCCCTGCTATAGGGAAGCACAGGCTGGACTCTAGGGTGGTGAGTGCAGAGGGGCTGACTACAGGTTGGAATTTCATAGAACCTGTGAATTGTACAGAATCAAATAACATTGAACCCAGACATCCGGACACATAAACCTAAAGCAGTTAAAGGAGAGAAAGGTATCCAAACACCCAGAGTGACGTAAGAAGATAAAAATAGAGTACAAAGAAAACTAAGAGACATTGGATTATATTCTGAAAGCTACCAAAGCAATCAGATACGCACATAATATATGGACCTGGCCCTATATGCGTAAATAAGTAGGACTGTTTGTTTTACTTTTAATGTGGATGTTCTGTTTTATTTTGCTTTTACAGTGCTTTTGTTTTGGTATGGATATTGCTGTTTTATGTTTTTTTTTTCTTAACCCACACTTCTTTTACTTTAACTTGTTTTTTATATATATATTGGATAGTTTACCTTATTTTCTGATATCACACAGCGGATAGTTCCTTTTATTTTACTCTTGTTCTTTTTTCCTCTTTCTTCCTCTTTCCCTCCTTTTTTTCATTCGCCTCCTTTGATTGGGTTTTCCTTTCTTTTTCTTGAATTACACAATAGTCTTGGTATCTTGTGTGGATTTTTTTTAATGTTTTTCTGCTCCTTCCATCACCCCTATTTACAAACCTTCCCACACTAACCTACATACGTTTTTCCCCAAAAACTTTTCCCCATAATATACCTCCTGGTTTAATACTCAAAGTATTTCTTATATACATAATTACTCTACTAACAACAAGAGTCCTACTAGTTAACTCTCTCTCATTCCTAGCAAGATATAACCTTATCATACTTAAAGTCTTTCTCAACCTAAACATATCCTCTACCTAATCCAACTCCTTTACCAATCACCCCAGCTCCTCCCACATCACCCACCCTCAACACTGGAAAGGCTCTGCTGACTTGCCAATACCCCTAATTTCCTAATATTAAGATTAGATTAAGCATAATACTCACGAACGATGGGTAGAAATCAGAAAAACAGGACAGAGAACGCTATAAATATGAGAACCAGGAATTATGAAGAGACAGCAGAAATCACGAATACTGACCTACTAGAAATGCAAGAAGGGGAGTTCAGAATCTTGATGTTCAATATGATGAAAGGATTTAAAACAAGTATAGAGGAGGTTAAAGGTGAATTAGAAACACTAAAAAAGAATCAGAGACTTCCGGGAAGATGGCGACGGAGGAAAGCGGCACTTACAAGTCCCGCTAACAATCCAACTCTACTACCTCAAAACCAGCGCCTTTCAGAGCCAGAAAACACCACAGCAAAGAAATAAAAACGGTAAATACAAGGGACAGAGAAAAAGGGCTGGAAAAACAAGACACCGGAAAAAAAACAGCCCGAAGTGCCACGCCCGCGCGGCGCGGAGCAGTCGGAGCAGCCGGAGCGGCCAGAGCCGCGGCACGGAACGGCCGGAGCGTCCAGAGTGGCCAGACCCGCGGTACAAAGCAGCTGGAGTCGCGGTTCCGAGCAGCTGAGCAGAGCGGCCAGAGCAGCCGAGCGGAGCGGCCAGAACAGCCGGAGCAGTCAGAGCTGCAGCGCGGATTGGCTGGAGCGGCGGCGCGGAGTGGCCGGAGCCGCGGAGTGGAGCGGCTGGAGCAGCCGGAGCAGAGTGGCCAGAACAGCTGAGCGGAGCGGCCAGAGCAGCCGGAGCAGAGCGGCCAGAACAGCCGGAGCAGCCAGAGCCGCGTCGCGGAACGGCCGGAGCGGCCGGAGTGGCCAGACCCACGGTGCAGAGCAGCCAGAGCCGCGGTGCAGAGTGGCCGGAGCAGCCGGAGCGGCCAGAACCGTGGTGTGGAGCAGCCAGAGCCGCGGCGCAGAGCGGCCGGAGCGGCGCGGCCTACATCTCCCCTAGCAACACCAGGCTCCAGAGAGGAGGGAGACTCAAAACAGAGCTCAAATCCAGAGAGGAGGTAGTCTGGCCTCACGGCCTAGGATGCAGAAGCAGCGTCTTACTGCTGGCGGCAGCGGCGAGTTCACCGGACGGCCCTAGACCAACCCACTCAACCAGCCACCAGGCGCCTGAGAGGAGGGGTGGACAGCGAGCCGAGGTGAGCAGGTGCTGAACAGCCGGGCGGCAGTCAGCAGTTTTGTTGGTGCAGGGAACATCTAAAGCTCCCAAGGGCTGGGCGCAGCACAACTGGCAAGGACTCAGAGCAGAGTTCAAAACCAGAGAAGAAATACGCCGCATCACGGCCGAGGGCGTGGCAGTGGTGCCATATTGCCAGTGGCGGCAGCAGCGAATCCACCGAGTTCACTACAGCTCCATCAGCGCACTCAACAACCGTGAGTCAAATTGCGGCCCCTAGGGGAGAAATCCCAGTACTGCACACCCAGGGACTTGCACAGATAGTCTCCCTGGGTCGGAGATTTTAGCAGTGCAGCCCAGTGGGGGAGTGGCATTGGCAGAGATATCATACCATAGTCACAACTCCCCACTGGAGAACGCCCAACTTGGCACCCCCCACGGTCTAAGCAGCCTTGATTGACTCCCTGGGTCTGAGACTTTGTGATACAACACAGTAAAGGAGTAGTGGTGACTGAGATACCATAGACTAGAGATCCAGAGCATCTTAAGTGAACTCGTAGTGACTCAGGGAAGAACCCAGAGAAGGCACAAACTTCCAAAATCATGGGAAAGAGAAATAACAATGGAGCAGTGAATGCCAACAACACCACAACATCAGAATCTGATAGCACAGAAACCCAAAGATCTCTAGAAGATCAAATTAGGAAAATAACTTTAAAAATAATAGAGGACTTTCGAAAAGAATTTAGAGAGAGTCAAAAAGAGATAAAGGATGCAATTAATGAAGTAAAGGCCTCAATTCAAAGTATAAACAACAGATTAGACCACATGGAGAATAGAATCTCGCTTCTTGAAGATGATCATTCTAAAAATGAACGCATAGTTTCTAATTTAGAAAAAAAAAACCCGACAACAGGAATCTGACATTGAAGAAATATGGGCCCATTTTAAGAGAGCTAACCTAAGAATAATTGGAATAGAGGAGGGAAAAGAAGGTGAAACCAAAGGGATCAACAATCTCTTCAAGGAAGTAATAGCAGAAAATTTTCCAAACATAGAGCAAGAGGTCGATACACAGGTCCAGGAAACTTATAGAACTCCCTTTAGACAGGATCAGAGAAGAGGATCCCCACACCACATAATTGTCAAAATGACTAATGTGGAAGCCAAGGAGAGAATCTTAAAGGCAACAAATACAAAAGGCCATGTGACATACAGAGGCAAACCAATTAGAATCACTCCAGACTTCCCAAACCAAGTTATGAAAGCCAGAAGGGCTTGGAGTAACATATTCCAAACTCTGAAAGAAAACAACTTCCAGCCAAAAATTTCCTACCCAGCAAAACTATCCATCAAATTAGATGGGGAAATAAGAAGCTTCCATGACAAACAGCAACTGAAGGAATTTATGTCTTCAAAACCAGCGCTAGAGAAAATACTCAAGGAGATTAACTGCAAAGAGGAAATGGGTAATTCACGCCAGAACCAAAGAAACAAGAATTCCCATCCATCAGACAACTAAGCAAAGAAGAATAAACAGTATCTCAAACAGAAATAAGATCTTAACATGTTGGGAATTAAAAATTATCTCTCTATAATCACACTGAATGTAATAAAAAGACATAAAGTGGCAAAATGGATTAAAAGCCAGAATCCATCCATCTGCTGCTTACAAGAAACACACCTCACAAGTAAAGATAGGAACAAACTCAAGGTAAAGGGCTGGAGCAAGGTAATCCATGCTAATGGTACTCGAAGACAAGCAGGAGTAGCAACTATGATATCAGACAAGTTAGACTTCAAACCCAAACTTATTAGAAGAGACAAAGAAGGTCACATTTTACTGGTAAAAGGAATAGTCCAGCAAGAGGAAATAACAATAATCAACATCTATGCCCCAAACATAGGGGCAGCTACTTTCATAAATCAAACTCTTTGTGACATGAAGCCACACATAAATCCCAACACAATAATACTGGGAGACTTCAACACACCTCTCACAATACTAGACCGATCTTCCAGACAAAGGGTCAGTAAAGATGTCTCAGAACTAAAGAACACCATTAACCAAATGGACCTTTTGGACACATATAGAATATTTCACCCAACTACAGCAGAGTTTACATTTTTCTCAGCTGCTCATGGAACCTTCTCCAAAATAGATCACATCCTGGGACACAAAATGAGCACTAGCAAATTTAAAAAATGTTACATACTTCCCTGTGTCATTTCAGACCATAATGGAATGAAACTAGAAATCAACTATAAGAAGACCCAGAGAAACAACATAAACATGTGGAGACTGAACACCACACTTCTGAATGAAGAATGGGTCATAGAAGATGTAAGAGGTGAAATCAAGAAATTTCTAGAAACAAATGAAAATAAAGAAACAACATATCAAAACCTCTGGGACACTTTGAAGGCAGTATTAAGAGGAAAATTTATAGCACTGAGTGCTCACATAAGAAAAACAGAAAATCTTCAAATAAATAGCCTTATGACACACCTCAAAGCCCTTGAAAAGCAGGAACAATTAAACCCCAAAGCCAGCAGAAGACGGGAAACTATTAAAATTAGAGCAGAAATTAACGAAATAGAGAATAAAAAAACAATACAGAAAATCAACAAAACCAAAAGCTGGTTTCTTGAAAAAATTAACAAGATTGATAAACCACTAGCCAACCTAACTAAAAAAAAGAGAGAATCAACCCAAATTATGAAGATAAGGGATGAAAAAGGAGACATTACTACTGACAGGGTAGAAATCCAGAGGATTATCAGAAACTACTTTGAAAAACTATACTCCAACAAAATGGAAAATCTGGAGGAAATCGACAACTTCCTAGATAAATACAACCTTCCTAAACTGAGTCAAGAAGATATAGAACACTTAAACCAACCAATAACAATCAAAGAGGTTGAAATAGCAATAAAGAGCTTACCATCAAAGAAAAGCCCAGGACCAGATGGCTTCCCAAGTGAATTCTATAAAACCTTTATAGAAGAACTAATCCCAATACTACTCAAACAATTTCGGGAAATAGAAAAAACCGGGACTCTACCAAATACATTCTATGAAGCCAACATCACACTAATACCCAAACCGAATAAAGACAGTTCAAGGAAGGAAAACTACAGGCCTATATCTCTGATGAACTTGGATGCAAAACTATTAAACAAAATACTAGCAACACGCATTCAAAACCACATCAAGAAAATCATTCACCATGACCAGGTAGGGTTCATCCCAGGGATGCAAGGCTGGTTCAATATACAAAAAACAATCCATGTAATTCATCATATAAACAGAATCAAAGACAAAAACCACATGATCATCTCAATAGATGCTGAAAAAGCATTTGATAAAATTCAACATCCATTTATGATAAAAACACTGCAGAGAATTGGAATAGAAGGAACATATCTCAACATTATTAAGGCAATCTACAATAAGCCCACTGCCAACATCATATTAAATGGGGAAAAACTTCAAGAATTTCCCCTAAAAACTGGAACGAGACAAGGATGTCCACTATCACCACTTCTCTTCAATATAGTACTAGAGACTCTAGCCAGAGCAATAAGGCAAGAAAAGGAAATCAAAGGAGTACAAATAGGAAAAGAAGAACTTAAGCTTTCACTATTTGCAGATGACATGATACTATATTTAGAAAACCCAACAAACTCAACCAAAAGGCTTATAGAACTGATCAACAAATTCAGCAAGGTATCTGGATACAAAATCAATCTTAAAAAATCAGAAGCTTTCCTGTACACCAACCATAAATCCACTGAAAAAGAAATTCAGAAAACACTTCCACTCAGGATCTCCCACAAAAAAATAAAATACCTAGGAATAAACTTGACCAAGGAAGTAAAAGATCTCTACAAAGAAAATTATAAAACACTGAAAAAAGAAATCGAAGAAGATCTTAGAAGAAGGAAAGACCTTCCATGTTCATGGATTGGCAGAATTAATATCATTAAAATGGCCATCCTCCCAAAAGTGATCTACAGATTTAATGCAATGCCCATTAAACTACCAAGATAACATTCCTCACAGACATAGAAAAATCAGTCCTTAAATTTATCTGGAATAACAAAAAGCCCAGAATAGCCAAGGTAGTTCTCAGCAACAAAAACCATGCAGGAGGAATCACAATACCTGACTTTAAACTATACTACAAAGCCATTGTAATAAAAACAGCATGGTACTGGCAAAAGAACAGATATATAGACCAATGGAGCAGAATAGAAGACCCAGAAACAAGTCCACACACTTTCAGCCAATTGATTTTTGACAAAGGGGCCAAAAACATACACTGGAAAAAAGATAGCCTCTTCAACAAATGGTGTTGGCAAAACTGGTTAACCATATGCAGAAAATTGGATGTTAATCCTACTTTTTCACCCTGTACAAAAGTCAACTCACGATGGATCAAAGACTTGGAAATTAAACCAGAGACCTTGAAGCTCCTTGAAGAGGGCATAGGTCCAACACTACAACACATAGGCACAGACAAACATTTCCTCAACAAGACCCCAAAGGCACAACAAACTAAAAGGAGAATCAATACATGGGATTGCATGAAACTGAAGAGCTTCTGTTCAGCAAAGGAAACTATCAAGAACCTCAATCGAGAGCCAACAGAATGGGAGAAGATTTTTGCCACCTACACCACTGATAGAGGACTAATATCTAGAATATACAGAGAACTCAAGAAACTCAACACTAAGAAAACAAAGCATCCAATAACAAAATGGGCAAATGAACTAAATAGACACTTCACAAAAGAAGAAATTCAAATGGCCAACAAATGCATGAAAAAATGCTCAACATCACTGGCAATCAGAGAGATGCAAATCAAAACTACCCTGAGATTTCACCTAACTCCAACTAGAATGGCCATCATTCAAAACACAAACAACAACAGATGCTGGCGAGGATGTGGAGAAGTGGGAACTCTAAGACATTGTTGGTGGGATTGCAAATTAGTGCAACCACTTTGGAAAACAGTATGGAGAATCCTCAGAAGAATGGGAACAAATCTTCCATTTGATCCAGCAATACCACTGTTGGGTATCTACCCAAAAGAAAAGAAACCAAACTACCAAACTAATGCATGTGTATCTATGTTCATAGCTGCACAATTCACCATAGCCAAACTATGGAACCAGCCAAGATGTCCATCAACAGATGAATGGATTACAAAACTGTGGGATATGTACACAATGGAATTTTACTCAGCCATCAAAAAAAACTCAATTACATCATTTTCAGGGAAATGGATGGAACTGGAGGACATTATGCTAAGTGAGATTAGTCAGGCACAAAAAATAAGAAATCAGATGCTTTCCCTAATATGTGAGAGTTAGGGAGAAATGGGTCATAGGAGGAACTCTTGGAAGAGGATCAGTAACTTTTAACTCTGTTTACATTGTCTTTGGATATACAATATTTTTTTTATTTTTTAGGGAGTTTATTTACTCTTTTGTTGCCTGTGCCATTGAAATCATATCCAAGAAATCACTTCCAATTTCAATGTTGTGAGGTTTTATGACCCAGATTTTCTTCTAAAAGCTTATAGTATTAAGATTTATATTTAGGTCTTTTATCTATTTTGAGTTAATATTTGTATATGTGTTACGTAAGGGTCCAATTTTATTCTTTTTCATTTATTATTATTTTTCAACAATATTTAGTTAAAAGACTAGTATTTCCTCCACCAAAAGTTCATGGAAACCTTGTCAAAAATAACTTGACAATGTATGGAAGAATTTATCTCTAGGCTTTTATTTAGCCCTAATGGTTTATATATCTGCCTTTAGAACAGTACTACACTGTTTCAATTATTGTAGCTTTATATGGTTTGAAATCAGAAAATATACATCTTCTAGCTTTGTTCTTCTTTGAGACTGTTTTGGGTATCTAGAGTCCATATTCCATATCAGGATAGATTTTTTCTGAAAAATAAATAAATAAATGTATGATAGTTTCACCTAAAAAAAAAAGAAAAAAATATTCTCTGGTAAGAAAGAAAGCAAAAAGAAATATTGAAATGTTATCTTTAAGTCATCAAAAGTTTGGTACCAGACAAATGAAACTGTTATGTGAGATTATCAATGTTAATATTGTATAAATTGCTATAATACTAGATGTCAACCAGTAAGCCAAGCGTGGGAAGGAGGGATGGGGAGGGAATGGGGTGGGGATCGTGGTAGGGGCTAACTGGGCGAGATGTGCATGTATGTCTACAAAAGTATTTTCTTTATACCACTATGATGTATGAATACATTGCACCAATAAAAAATAAATTTAAAAAAAAAAGAAAAAAAAAAGAATCAGAAAGAGTTCTGGAATGAAATGAAAGAGGCAATAAGTGAAATGAAGACAGCAATAGAAATAAATTCTGGAAGATTAGATGAAATGGAAAACAGAATATCAATATTAGAAGACAGTACATCTCAAACCGAAAACACAGTAAGCGATATACAGAAATCTTTACAGCAACAAAACCTAAACATCCAGCAATTATGGGATAATATGAAGCATCCTAATTTACGGATAATAGGCATTGAGGAAGGGATAGAGGTACAGACCAAGGGCATCTGTAATATCTTCAAGGAAATAATCTCAGAGAATTTTCCAAATATGGAAAGAGACTTGGACCTTCAAGTCCAGGAGGCATACAGAACTCCACTGAGACAGGACCAAAGAAAAACCACTCCACGCCACATAATAACCAAAATGACCAATATAGACGCTAAGGAAGGAATCTTAAAAGCAGTGAGAACAAAAGGACGGGTAACATATAGAGGCAAAGCAATAAGAATTACCCCAGACTATACAACCCAGGTCAGGAATGCTAGGAGAGACTGGTACGACGTGATTCAGACCCTGGAAGAAAATAACTTCCAACCCAAACTAATCTATCCAGCAAAACTACTATTCAAGATCAATGGTGAAACCAAAGTCTTTCAAGATAAACAGAATCTCAAAAAATTCATGAATTCAAAGCCAACACTAGAGAAAATTCTTAAAGAAATAAACCATAAGGAAGAAAAAAGAAGCAGACTTCAGAATCAGAGAAGAGAGGAAGTTAATAAGTGGGCCATTTAAGTAAAGAAGAAAGATCACACCACCCAAGAGTAGACAGAACACAAAATGACAGAAAACAAAAATCATATTTCAATAATATCTCTTAATGTCAAAGGACTTAACTCACCAATCAAAAGACATAGACTGGCAATGTGGATTAGGAAACATAATCCAAATATATGCTGTCTGCAAGAAACTCACCTCACAGCCAAAGACATTCACAGGCTGAACGTGAAAGGATGGAAAAAGATATACCATGCCACCAGTGACCAAAAAAGAGCAGAGGTAGCAACCCTGATATCCAACAAAACAGACTTCAAACTAAAACACATCAAAAGAGACAAATCAGGACACTTCCTTTTATTAAAAGGAACAATACACCAAGAAGATATAATGATAGTTAATATTTATTCCCCAAATGTGGGTGCAACCACATTTGTAAAACAAACCCTTCTGGACATAAGATCCCAAGTAGACCCAAATACAATAATTCTGGGAGACATTAATACGCCACTCACACCACTGGATCGATCTTCAAGGCAAAAGATGAGTAAAGACACTATAGAACTAAAGGAAACCATAAACCAAATGGACCTAATAGACATTTTCAGATTATTTCAACCAGGAACTACAGAATACACTTTCTTCTCAGCAGCCCATGGAACCTTTTCCAAAATAGATCACATCCTGGGACACAAAGAAAATACCAGCAAATTCAAAAAATGTTATATAATTCCTTGCATCTTTTCAGACCACAACGGAATAAAAGTAGAAATCAACAACAGGAAACTCGAAAGAAAGTACTCAAATTCATGGAGAATGAATGATACACTATGGAATGACGAATGGGTAAGAGCAGAAATTAGGGAAGAAATAAAGAAATTTATGGAAACAAATGAAAACAGAGACACAACCTACCAAAATCTATGAGACACCATGAAGGCAGTACTAAGAGGAAAGTTTATTGCATTGAGTGCCCACATAAAAAGGACAGAGAACCACCAAGTAAAGAACCTAATGACACAACTCAAGGATCTAGAAATTCTGCAACAGTGTATTCCCAAAGCCAGCAGAAGGCAAGAAATCATCAAAATTAGAGCAGAAATAAATGAAATAGAGAACAAAAAAACAATTCAAAGAATCAATAAAACAAAAAGTTGGTTCTTTGAAAAGATTAATAGAATTGATAAACTCCTGGCCAACCTAATCAAAAGAAAAAGAGAATCAACTCAAATTATGAAAATTAGAAATGAAAAAGGAGATATCACCACAGATAGTGAAGAAATTCAAAAGATTATCAGGAACTACTTTAAAAATTTATACTCCAATAGACTTGAAAACCTGGAAGAAATTGATAGATTTCTAAGCACAGTTAACCTTCCTACACTCAGCCAAGAGGACATAGCAAGCCTAAACCAACCAATAACAATCAAAGAAATAGAAATGGCAATAAAAATTCTTCCACCAAAGAAAAGCCCAGGCCCAGATGGTTTTCCAGCAGAATTCTACAAAACCTTCAGTGAACAACTAATACCAATACTACACAATATGTTCCGGGAAGTTGAAAGAGATGGAACTCTCCCAAATTCCTTCTATGAGGCCAGTATCACATTAATCCCCAAACCAAATAAAGACACCTCAAGAAAGGAACACTACAGACCAATATCCTTAATGAACATAGATGCAAAAATTTTAAACAAAATATTAGCTATACGCATTCAAAACTATATCAAGAAAATAATACATCATGACCAAGTCGGTTTCATCCCAGAAAAACAAGGCTGGTTCAACATACGCAAATCAATACATGTTATTCACCACATAAATAGAGCCAAGAACAAAAACCACATCATCATAGCAATAGATGCTGAAAAAGCATTCGACAAAATCCAACACCCATTTATTTTAAAAACACTGCAAAAAATTGGGATAGAAGGAAAGTACTTCAACATCATTAAGGCAATATACTGCAAACCCAAAGCCAACATTATATTGAATGGGGAAAAACTGCAAGAATTTCCGCTACAGTCAGGAACAAGACAAGGATGCCCACTATCACCACTCCTTTTCAATATAGTCCTTGAGACTCTTGCTGCAGCAATCAGACAAGAGAGGGAAATCAAAGGAATTCACATAGGAAGAGAGGAATTAAAATTATCCTTATTCACAGATGACATGATCCTTTATCTGGAAGACCCAAAGAACTCAACCAAAAGACTTCTGGAGCTGATTGACAAATTCAACAAAGTCGCAGGTTACAAAATCAACCTAAAGAAATCAGTAGCTTTTCTTTATGCCAACAACGAATACACAATGAAAGAAACAAAGAAAACAATTCCATTCACTATAACCTCAAAACCAATAAAATACCTAGGAATAAACCTAAACCAAGATGTAAAAGATCTCTACAACAAAAACTATAAAACATTATAGAAAGAAATTGAAGAAGACCTTAGAAGATGGAAAGATCTCCCGTGCTCATGGATAGGCAGAATAAATATCATCAAAATGGCCATTCTGCCAAAACTGATCTATAGGTTCAATGCAATTCCCATTAAAATACCAGTGACATTCTTCAGAGACCTAGAAAAATCAATCATGAACTTCATATGGAAAAAGAAAAGACCTAGAATAGCCAAAGCAATCCTCAATAATAAGAAACATGCAGGAGGCATTACAATCCCAGACTTCAAACTATACTATAGAGCAATAGTAGTAAAAACAGCATGGTACTGGCACAAAAACAGATATACTGACCAATGGATTAGAATTGAAGATACAGAAACAAATCCACACACCTTTAGTCAATTAATATTTGACAAAGGGGCCAAACACATACGCTGGAGAGAAGACAGCCTTTTCAACAAGTGGTGCTGGGAGAACTGGCTGTCCATTTGTAAAAAGATGAATCTAAACCCCTATATCTCACCAAACACAGGAATCAACTCAAGATGGATCAAAGACTTAGAAATTAGACCTGAGACTGTGAAGTTAGTAGAGGAGAGCATAGGTTCAACACTACAACATATTGGCACAGGCAGTAGCTTTCTCAACAAAACCTCCAAAGCTCAGGAAATTAAAGCAAGAATAAACAAGTGGGATAGCATCAAACTAAAAAGTTTCTTCTCATCAAAGGAAACTATCAATAACCTAAAGAGGAAGCCTACAGAATGGGAAAGGATCTTTACCAGCTGCCATTCTGATAGGGGGCTAATATCCAGAATATACAAAGAGCTCAAAAGACTCTACACTAGCAAAACAAACAACCCAATCAAGAAATGGGCAAATGAACTAAATAGACACTTCACAAAAGAAGAGATACAAAGGGCCAATAGATACATGAAAAGATGTTCTTCAACACTGGCCATCAGGGAGATGCAAATCAAAACTACACTGAGATTCCATCTAACCCCAGTCAGAGTGGCAAGCATAAAGAAATCAAACAACAACAAATGCTGGCGAGGATGTGGGGAAAGAGGAACTCTTTTACACTGTTGGTGGGAATGCAAACTAGTTCAACCACTATGGAGATCTGTGTGGAGATTCCTAAGAAAGGTGGGAATAGATCCACCATATGATCCAGCTATACCACTCCTAGGTATCTTTCCAAAGGGGTTGAATTCAGAGAAATACAGCAACATATGCATATCTATGTTCATAGCAGCACAATTTGTAATAGCCAAAATATGGAACCAGCCCAGATCACCATCAACAGATGAATGGATAGCAAAACTGTGGGAAATACACACAATGGAATTCTATTCAGCCATAAAAAAGAACAAAATTATATCATTTGCAAGAAGATGGAAAGCCCTGGAGAACATTGTTAAGTGAGATCAGCCAAGCACAGAAGGAGAAGATACATATGTTTCCTCTAATATGCCCAAACTAGGAAACACAAAGGATACCAGTGGGACTCCAGATATTAGAGGGGAAATACTAGCTAAGTTTGAATGGAAAGATAGGAGAGGAGGAAGGCCGATCTTGATTAATGAGGGTCTACATCTGAACATGTGTAAAATTATGAATAAGACATGGTTAACCTGGACAACCATTGGTGGGAGGGGGGAAGGGAAAACGGGGACGGGGGGGGGGGGGGGGAGAGGGCACCAAATATAGTTTAAATGTATACTATGTATGTTCAATAAAAAAAATTGTTAAAAAAATAAAAAATAAAAAAATAAAAAATAAATTAAAAAATATATATATAAAACTAATAATACAGATCGATGGAAACACTTTTTCTAATTAGTGTACAATAACATACCCATATATTTCATAGTAATAAACATATGTATATGTAATATTAAACAGTTTAGATCGATCTCAGATTTTAGATGTATTTTTAACATCTTTAAAAAAAAAAAAAAGAATTACTGCTCTATGGAGATGAATATAAAATCTGTGTTTCAACTTTTACCTTCTGACCCCTTGTCTATATTTCCAAATTTATTGGACACTTTTCCTGGATCCTACTAGTATTTTTCACTTGAAAATTCAAAAATTAAACTCATTATCTATGCAGTTGTTGTATACATCATACTTCCCATTCAAATATTTTCTTTCCCTTCTGCACTTTTACTAATGGAAGTATCTTTCCTGTGACCCAGGATGGAAATCTCAGCATTATCTGTCTCTTCTCTCATTGTTGCTATCAACATCCAATTAGCTGCTAAGAACTGTTGAATCCACCTGTCCTTATTAAAACCCTCATATCAGCTCCTCCCTCCTACTGCCACCAAGTTTCAGCAATTTTTTGCCACTGCTCAGCAGTTCCATTACGGCAGCTTCCAATCTAATTTGATCTGTAGTCCTTCACACTCCAGATTATCCAAAAGTTGCTCTTATCACCTTCATACAACAGAGCTCTCACCTGACCTTTCTTTCAAAGACTTCCGGGGCTCCCCAGCATCTACAAAAGGAAAACCCAATGACTGAGTTTGGCATTCGTGGCCCTTCCAGCCATAGTTTCCTCTGTTCAATTTTATTTCCTGTTCCTTCTAACCAAACACCTACTTCCGCCGGGCGTGGTGGCCGCACGCTTGTAATCCCCGCACTTGGGAGGCGGAAACAGGAGGATCGCGCAGGTTAAAAGCCAGCCGCGCTGGCTTAAGAGACCCTGTTTCCAAATAAAAAGTATTAAAAAAAAATGGGTCTGGGAGTGTAGCCCAGAGGTAGAAGGGTTTCCAGGAACCCCAATACCACAAAAAAAAAACCCACCTACTTTCTTGTCTATGGAATAGCCTTCTTTTCTAAAGTACCACTTACTGTTCAAAAGTTCAGTTTAAATTAAACTGTTAATTCTCTCTCTCTCTCTCTCTCTCTCTCTCTATATATATATATATATATATATATATATATATATATAATCTTCACCTGGACTAATTCCAAAACCACTTTGTTATGACATCCATCTTGAATCAGGAGGATTTCAGGTTCAAGGCCAACCTGAAACACTTAGCAAGACATTGTTTCAAAATAAAAATTAAGCCGGGCGTGGTGGCGCACGCTTGTAATCCCCGCACTTGAGAGGCGGAGACAGAAGGATCACAGGTTTGAAGCCAGCCGCGCTGGCGTAAGAGACCCTGTTTCAAAAATATAAAATAGGTCTGGGAGTGTAGCCCGGAGGTAGAAGGGCTTCCAGGAACCCCAGTACCACCAAAATTAAATTAAATTAAATTAAATTAAAATTAAAAAGGGCTAGGAGTATAGCTTGGAGGAAGAAGTTCCCTGGGTTCAATCCCCATTACCAAAACAAAAACAACAAAAAACAAACATTTTATCTATACTCTCTCATGACATTTAATTTTTCCTGGCATAATAACTGTGTGTATACTTTATCTGTAACAGGCTAGCAAAATTATTACAAGACCAGATTTCAGTCTTTAGAGTCAAAGATACCGGGTTCAAATCTCAGCTTCACCGTGTTCTTGTTCTGCAACCTGACATTGAGCAAGACACTTTGCCCAGCAACAGAGTCCTCATCTGTAAAAGTGGCTCTTATAATACCTAACAGGACCTACATAACTGGGTAGTTTTAAGGCTTAAATAGGATAACTTATGGAAAGAGGCAATCATCATGAGTTAGAAGTTCTTAACAAGTTTAGAAATTTCTAGTAGAGGGCTCACCCATCTGCATTTCAACTTTCTTTTTTGTGGTATTGGGGATTGGACTCGGGGACATTCTATCTCCGAGCTACACCCCAGCCCTATTTTATTTTTATTTTGAAACAGAATCTCACTAGGTTGTTAAGAGTCTGACCACTTGCTGAGTCTGTCCTCCAACCTGTGATCCTCCTGTCTCAGCCTCCCAAGTACCGGGATTACAAGCATGCTCCACCTTGCCCAACTTTTATTTTATTTTATTTTATTTTATTTTTGTAGGTCTGGGGGTGGAACCCAGGGGCATTCGACCTCTGAGCTATTTTTTATTCTTTATTTTGAAACCGGGTCTCACTGAGTTGCAGAGGGCTTCACTAAGTAGCTGAGGCTGTCCGCGAACCGCGATCCTCCGGTCTCAGCCTCCCAAATGCTTTATTTTAATTTTTGAAACAGAATCAGCCACAGTAAATTGCTAAGGGTCTAGCTAAGTTGCCGATGTTGGCCTCAAACCTGTAATCCTCCTATCTTAGCCTCCCAAGTACCAGGATTATAGGCACGTGCCACCATGCCCAGCTTGGCATAGTATTTAAAAGTTATCCCAATTCCTTAATTCTAACTTGGTTTAGTAAAATAGCATGCCTCTGCTTGGCAGTTTAGCCCTTCTTACATGTATGTATCAGCACTTTTCCCATGTAAACATTTTCAAAGAATCATGATTACTTGTCTCCATATGCCTACAGGCCCTGGGAAGGTCAGGTGCTGGGTCTGAATCTCATTAGGAAGCACAGAAAAACTCAGAATTCAGGTCTCTTTTCCGTTGAAACCTTGATGCTGTTCTGTTTGAAATAGATGTTCTTTCTCCTCTTTTTACCTCGGTGTCCTTGAGATGCTCTCTGTAGCACATCCTCTACCTTTAACCCTACTTCAGGTTGTGAATGATGAACAGCTGAGAAACTTGTGTGCCATTCTCCATGGCTCAGACTTCTATGATCCCATGATCATTTTCTACATGAACAAAACAATAGCCATGAAATAGACCCAGTAAATTTTGTGGCAGATTGTCTGGCAGCAACAAATATGTATTGAGTGCCAAAAGGATAAAGCATGCCAGGTAGTTCAGATACACAGCAAAAAATAATAATAATAAAAATAGACCTCATTCCTGCTCTTAACTCACAGGCACTGGCTATTGCATTTCTGAATGTTTCTGCTTACTTGTTATGTTACTGACATCAAATCAAACAACAAAAAAAGCATAGACACAAATTTTGATCCGAGAGGCATTTCTCCATCTATGAAACAAAACCCATCTAAAAATTTTTTACTATAATAAATAATTTTGCCCCTAATAGTTTACTCAGACTTGAAAAATCTAAAATTTATTATAGAGAAGAACTAAGAACCAAATAAATCCTATGTGGAATTTTTTATATCTTGATAGGGATTTGGGAAAAGAAGTCATATGCATTTGTCATAATTGATCTACTGGACTTCACTATATGTAAACTTTACCTTAAAAATAAATCCCTGAAAACAAATATAAAATGCCAGTTAATTATGTGCATACTAAAAAGTCGAGGAATAAGAGCTTGGGATATAGTTCAAAGGTAGAATAATTGCCTAGTATGCACAAGGCCCTGGGTTCAATCCCCGGCACCATAAAAAAATAATAAGTAAATGTCTAAGAATAAAGTCTATTGATGGCTGCATCTTCCTTTCAAATGCACAAAAAAAATAAGAAGGATGCATGAAGCAAATACAACACAATGTTAATAACAGTAAAATCTAGGTAATAGATTCAACTTTATATTGAGAATGGAGAGAACATTTTCTATAGCAGACCAATCACAATTTGCATATTGACACTAATCCTGGGGCCACAATTAGTCATGTGAAGTTCTCTAAGGGAAAAAGAAAAACAATATCAACAGCAAATAAGGCAACCATCAAAGGAACTGGAACTCATATTCTAGGAGCACAGAAGATGGATGGAGGAGGAGAGGACATGAACAAACTCACTAATATTACCCCACTCAGGAAAAATCCACAACCACCAGCTGAAAACCATGTTTAGAAAACCTCAGTTTTCTAAATATACTTTTATTCCTGCGTTGTGATCTCACATCATATAGTAGTTCAGAGTGATAGGGATATACATGCACACAGCCTCCCCTCAGCTCCCTCCCAAATCCCTCTCCTTTCCCATACATAATATTGAAACTGGAATTGATAATTTCATATATTTATGTAATGTCAATGGAAGTGTTTTCTTCATTAATTCTTCCTCCCCCACCAATACCCTTCCTCAGACTTCCTCCATTACTCCAATGGAGTTTATCATTATTTCTCTATAGTCCTTCTTGTATCCCAGTTACTTTCTAGCTTACACAAACATATGACCCTTCACTCTCTAGGACTGGCTACTCTCACTTAGCATAATGTTCTCTAGATCCATCTATTTTCCTGCAAATAATGTAATATTTTTCTTCTTTATGGATGAGAGTTCCAATGTGTGTACATCCCATAATCTCATAATCTGTTCATCTATTAATGGACACCTAGGCTGGTTCCATGATTTGGCTATTGTAAATTGTGTGCTATAAACATGGATATGCCTATATCACTATAATATTCTGATTTCAATTCCTTTGGGAAGATACCTAGGAGTTGTACCAGTATTAGGAATGGCCTAGAAAGGTTCAAGAAAGAAGCTCTGATTATTAATAAATATATTTCAAAAATAGGGTTACAGAAGATGAAGGGCAGACCTGTGGAAAGGAAGGGCAAGTCAGGACTTAGTTTCAGCCAGGAAACAAGCAGCTATTGTAATGTAAAGTATGCTTGCTAAAAATAATTAGCAAGTCATCAGGAGAGGTGGAACTTTGGACTTCAGATTCTAAAGACAGGTTTACAAAAAAAATGATATCTAGTTAAGAGGATGGGAGAACAGGATCAGAACTTCCTGAAAGGAGAAACCTGGAAGACCTTCATACAAAGGAGAAACCTGGGCATAGACCAAAGTTAGGCGGGAAAAATTAAGGGGATGGAATTTACCTATGTCAGAATTACGTAGGAGAACAAGATGAGGATGTCGTGTCTATAAAAGCTGTTCTGGGTTTTGTGGGTTGGTGACTTTGTTTGAAGCACCCCCTCATGTTATCCCTAGGTAGCATGAGGCTGTAACTGTTTTCTGTGTTTCTATCTTTTTGATAAACTCCTTTAAATCTTCAGCAAGAGTCCTGACCAGTGTACATCTGTCCTGAGTTGGGACAAGAACCCGCGGTTTGAGAGGAATTGTGTCCAGGAGCCTAACAGGGGTCCCCGGGAACAGTTCCCCTAAACAGTAACACTTATCTCCAAACCATAACAGGAGTGGTATAGCTGAGTCATATGATGGATCCATTCCCAGTCTTCTGAGTAACCTCCACACTGATCTCCATAGTGGGTATACTAATTTGCAATCCTACCAACAGCGTAGAAGAGTTCCTATTTCCCCACATGCTTACCAGCATTTATTATTGTTTGTATTCTTCATGATTCCATTCCAATTCTTTTTTAAGTATTTTTATTACAACAAATGGTTTTGCTTCCTGTTTGGGGTGGTAAGCAGACACCACTGCCATCTAGGAAGAGGAGACTATGCTGAAAGAGGGGTCCTCTACCACATAGCACCCCAAAGGTTTGTGAAGAGGGGAACCCAGAGAGAAGAGGAAGAAAGAAAGGAGGGGAAGGCGTAGGAGGAAGGAAGAAAAAGAGGGAGAATGAAGGAGAAGAATCTGAAGTTCCAGGTTTGAGGAGGGGAAGAAAGGAGACAACCAAATGAAAGCTGAAAACAAAGAATTCAGTAAAATGCCATGGTGATGGAGGCCAAAGGACATCTGGGGACTGGAGCGGCTGTGCGCTCCATTAGAGGTTTCTTCGTGGCTGCTGTGTAAACTCCGCTGCTATCCTTTCCCCAAATCTTCACTAAAGGCATTTAAACTCATGAATGTTTTATGTGAATGCGCTTTTAGCGGACATCAAGCTGGGAGCTCAGTTTTGTTTCTGGGTCAGTGCAGTGCAGAAATCTTGAGAAGGGCTTCAGATTCCCCACAGGACTGGGAATGGGAGGTGTCCTCAGTCAGTTTTCTGTAGATCTCTGGGGCTCAGGATGAATGAGAAGCGGAGGAGGGATCAGACATCAGCTTATTCAAAAAAAGGCTGGCTTGCAGAAAGGAGAATTTCAAAACCACTTTTTTTTCCATCATTTTTAACACAGAAGATCCTCTTACCAGGTTTGAAAATTCAGTTCTGACTGCTTCTGATCCACCTTTTTTCATGTGGTAATATTGCCACCTGCTGGTATTTGAAAAAAACTGCCTTTTTTGTTTTGTTTTAGGGTTTTTGTTTTATGATGGCAGTACCTCGGATTGAACCCAGGGGCATTCTACCTTGGGGCTACACGGCCCTATTTTATTTCTTATTTTGAAACAGAACCTCACTAAGTTACCATGCTGGCCTCAAACCTGCTATTCTCTTGACTCAGCCTCCCAGTGACTGGGACTACAGGTATATGCCACCACGTCAGTTCATAATAATTTTAAACACAAGTTTTTGGGTCTTTTGTTCCTTTGTGTGGGACAAATTTGCATAAGATTAAGTCTCTTACCCACTTTATCATCTAGTGGCAATCTTAATAAAGCACCTTCCTGACTTTCAAAATTCAGGCACCACTTCAACAGCGAAACCTTTTCACCAACAATTTCCGTCCTATTTAGGCAGAAATTGTGCCAGTATTGGACAACTGCTCTGGTATTAATATCCAAAACGCAAAAGGCAATCAGAGTCTAGGTGCTATGTAGGCACTAAGGCAGGGAGGGGTGGCAGCTGTTATATGCAGAGCTCCTCTCTCCCCCACACTGTTCTAATGATTAACCTACAGTAAGAATATAAAGGAAATTAAGGCCTTTAGCCTTAATTGACGACAATTGAAGCTTTTAGCCCTAAAAATACGTAGAGGCAATCAGTGCCTCTGTTTACCTCCTCTCTTTTGTGAGCTGGCCTGGGTATAGGAAAGGTAAACTCCTTGTGCTGCTTTGAAGCACCCATAATTGATTATCAATACCGCCCAATACAATAGGCAGCCAGGTTGATTATTGACCTCTGCCCTTAGTAAGTACACTGTCAGGAGGCAAAGAGGCACCACCTAGCTAAGAAATAAGTTATTAGCCCATTGCCTTGGTAATGCTGACAAGAACATACCAATATAAAATCCATTTAAAGGCCGAGGATGGAGAGGGGGGATCAGAGTTCCATTTTCAGGTTCTCCACTGTGCCTGCATGTTGCTTTTACTTCTCTTCTCTATTTTCCTACTTGTTTTGTTAAAGCTACACCAAGCTGCCTATTATTTTTAATTTCCCTATTCAATAAATCCTAATTGAAAAGAGGAAAAAGAGCCCACAGCACCATTACACCTGTAACAGAAATGACCCTTAGACCTAACCCTTTGGGCCCTATTTCACCCTGTACATACTTTATTTTTCTTAGCACATACAATGCACCAATAAATTTACTATATTACAATGTCTGTCTTTCATAGCTAAACCATAAGTTCCTTAAAATTCAGAGACTATATATTTCCTAAATTTATATTCACAGCATCTGGAACAGCACCTACATAGGCAGTGTATAACAAATGAAAAACGTAAATGATGATGAATCAGAAAGCACAAGCAAAGCAAAATATCACTTTATACAAACTTTTATTAATAAAATTTTAAATATTTTAATTCCACATATGTACATAATTTATGTCCTTATATATGGACGATTTTTATCCTTGCCCAATAACACTACATTTTACAAAATTCATATACATGAAATCAGAATAAAGAACAAATATGAAGCCATTGTAGATTTCCTTATTAGCATATAATTCAAAACCATAACCATAGGATAATCTACAAACAAGCCATTAAAAGACTGCCATCAGTTCTTAAGAGGAGACATTCAGCATAAATTTTATTTGATGAGTCAGTATTACTGACATACAAAGGAATCTGAAATAAATTATTTGAATTGTCTTTACTATTTATATAACACAGGATCATACACAGAGTTGAGTCATGGCCTATTAAAATCCTCTTATCAATTCTGGGGAACCCAGGGCAGCCAGGGCTCTTTTGGGAACCTGATTCTCCTGTGGAAAGAAGACACTTGGCCCCTGACTGATCTCTCACCTGAATTTAAAGAAGAAGCTCTGAAGTGCTGTCTGCATTAGGCCTGTCTAGGGAGGCACTTCCAAGGAGCGTAGCCTCTCGCCTGGGTCAAGGTGAGCAGAAGTGTGGGGGCAGGAAGCCGGACCTCATGACATGGCCCTGTCTCACCATGCAGTACTCACAGGGCTCTGGACACATGTACTCTTATCAGATCACTTGGACACCTGCCTCGCCGAGTACAACCCAACGATGATCCCTCGTGTTCTTCCTCCGGTTTCCCATGGGTTTCCTCCCTTCTTTTCTAAGGTTGATCGCATCCCTCTGGTTAGGTTCTGAGTGAGACATTAATTCATAATCCATCTCCTTCTTTAGCCTTCCTCCTCTCCGCCTCCACCATCTCCTTCCTATACAGCGACACACCAAGTGTCTCCTGTCTTGCAGTGAGTTGTCCATGAGTCTTGTTTCTAGAGAGCCCAGTGACGTATCCTAATATCTTCTTCCCTTCACTGCCAACCTTCATAAAGACTTTGCTGCCAGGATCCTCTTCTCACCTTTATGGCACAATCCTTAGTACCACTTTCTCTAAAATAACCAATAAGCTCCAACTTGCAAAATTTAGTCATGCCTGCTCAACCTCTGAAGCTTTGTGTAGCAATGATTATCTTGCTTTTCTGATAAGTATTTCTCCCACTTTTGCACTTTCAGACTCTCCACACTTCTCTTGAACAGTTCTTCTCAGTTTCCTTCCCTGGATCCTTTTTGACCTCCTATCTCTAAAATAGAAGTTAGAAGATGTACGAAATAGATTAGTCCTAATCTTGTACTTTCTTGACATGTTCTCCCTTAGAAAGTTCATCTATTATTTTTATCCTTCCTTCGTTAATTTAGCAAAGATCTATTAAGGGCCAACCATGTGACAGGTACTTTTTTTGGAGTTTGTGATTCAGAGTGACAAGACCCACATTATCATAAGCTAATAGTTTAGTATTAGGGGAGGAAGGGTGGGCAGTGACTACTACTAAATAAATCAAAAGGCAATAATCCAAAAATGTGACAAAATAAACGTTGCAACTAACTGATCATAGTCCTTAGAAGGCTCTCTGAGTTTAGCTTATCCAAGGCTGGCATACATCAGCCCCAGGGTATGTGGTCAGGGAGCTTGCCAGTTGAAGATTTCTGTGCAGAGATGAGGGTCAAGGCTCAAAGGAAACCACCCAGCCTGAGTTGACTCCAACCTGGATCCAGATTCCAGAGGGGACCCAAACACCTGAGGCCTAGCAGGCCAGGGAGCATCGTGAGGCTCTGAGAACACTGAAGGAAAAAGGCTGGCAACCCAGATGCTGGCAGGGAGAGCAGCAACCAACACAGGACATCACCATAGCAACCAGAAGAGCCTTGGAACAATATGTCAATCAGAGAATCCTACCTTCTTCAAGCCACAAGATCACAGAAACCAGGCCTGAACCACATACCTGCATGCCATCTTAGGGAGAACAGCTATATGAGAGCCTCAGCAGTTATTCGAAAACACTAGGCATTAATTAAAGGCATTGTTTCAATTCTTCCATGATGCTAAGTTTTGGTTTTGTTTGTTTATTTGGATTATTTCTGGGGGGATGTGTTGGGAATTGAACCCATTCTACCTCCTTGTGGTCCCTGGGTTCACTCCCCAGTCCTTTATTTCTTTATTTTGAAACAGGATCTTGCTACCTGGCTAAGGGTCTTGCTAAATTGCTGAGGCTGGCCTCGAACCTGCAATCATCCTGTCTCAGCATCCCAAGTACTGGGATTAAAGGCATCCACCACCCTGCCCAGCTGAGGCTATTTTAAACCTGATCAATTTCCTTATATGTTTGCTGCTGTTGCTTATTGCTTTATTACTCAACCCCCCCCCATACCCACCTTACTGTAGACTGTAATAGGTCTATTAAAGCAGCAATAACAAACTACTCCCCACACTTCTGAGTTGGGAAATGGGTAGGCTTAAACCACGGCTATGGACTTGTCTGACTCTGAGTTTCATACATTTCTAATTATTGGCTGGTCTATAACTTTACCTCTCCAACCTGTAGAGCAACTTTTTCCCAAGTCCTTTGCCTCAAATAAAATAAATCTCTGGTCCTGCTAGTCACTGAGATTAGAGACTTTAGAATCTCCAAAATGTCACAAAGCTGACCTGAAATTCCACTCAGATATCATTGTGTAAGTACATTGTCACTGCCTATCTGCTAGCTTGGAGCCTGAACTGTCATCTAAAAGATTGCCCAGCCTCTTATCTGATTTTCCTTGGAAAGGGACAAAAGTGTGAAGATCTTTGTATCACGTTTACACTCACCAGAGAACATCTTTCATAAAAAAGGTCCTGAACAATGAGGCTCTGGAACAGTAACCAAGTGACATCACCCAACTTCTGTTATTGGCACCTTAGTGCAGCATAATGGACAGTAACCATGGTAACAGAGAGGGGGGCTGAACACAGGCCCCAACAATATAGGCTCCCTATCTCCAAGGCTGAATTAGCTACCACTGCTGCAGATAACCATCTTGCCAATAAAAGAGACCAAAGCTGAGTTCCCAGTATGGCACATTCCTTCCAGAGGTCAGCCATTCAATTAGCAGTAAATGGATTACTGTGGTCTCTTTTTCCACACTGGAAGGGATCATGGTTTACTTTCACAAGAATCAACACAGTATGAATTTGCCTGGCCTGCCTGCAGAGCCTCAGCAAGCGCCACTATCTGAAACTTACATTTGTGGTCCCACCATATCCCACCTAACATTGCCTCACACCAAAGGACTCTAGCTAGCAAACGAGATGTGAGCACTGGGCCATGGAATCCACTGCTCCTACCACATACTGTAACATCTCAAGGATACCAGCATGACGGAGCAATGAATAAAACCTTCTGAGGTATGGCACCCCATTGTATGATACCTTGTGAAGACTCCCTCTCTAGGATGCATCCATCACATGGTGATCGCATGCCTCTACAACAGGAACAGCATCTGCAGCCAGGAGAGACGGAGGAGAAGCAGAGATGGCTCCACTTGCTGTCATTCCCAGTGACCCACTGAGATATCTGCATTTTATCCCTGTGAAACAAAGTTCTAGGAGTCTAAAGGCTCACCACGAGAAATAGCCCACTAAGCCGAGTATAGTGGTGCATGCCTGTGATTCCAATACTTGGGAGGCTGAGCCAGGGAGGAATGCAGGTTATGGCCTGCCTCAGCAATTTAGTGAGATCCTCCACAAAATAATGAGACCCTGTGTCAAAATAAAAAATAAAACAGGGTTGGGAGTGAAACTGAAAGGCAGAATGCCCCTGGGTTCAAGCATCAGTACCAAAAAAATAAATAAATAAATAAACCATTTATTTATCATTAAAAATTTAAGAAAAATGCTAATATGATTATAAAAAGAAATGTACACTTTTCAGGAAAATACAAATAACCCATATTAAACCAAGAACAAAATTCAAAATGATTTACTACCAAAGAATAAATGGGAAAGGTGACTATTATTTTAAGTAATCATTTAAGTAAAAATTAACTAAAGGGTAAATATTTTATCTAAAAATTTATAGAACACAGCAATAACAATAATATACTAAAATACTTTATGTAACATTTAATAAGTATTATATACTTTATAAGACAGCCAAAATGCCTTTAAATCTCAATTCTACCTAACATTCAAAGAAAAATAATCACATTATTATTTAAATGATTATTACCAAATAAAAAGATGAAATATTTCCCAATTCATTCAATAGTCAGTATAACTTTATTAAAAATTTAATTACAACAGTCATAAAAATCATAAACATAGATATTTCAGTTACTAAGACTATATTAAAAAAAATTATCCCTAGTGGCCCAAAACAATAAGATTTATTTTGCTGGTAAGGCTGCCATTTGGAGAAGTTTCAAAGTGTTTCACTCTCTGCCACCTTCAGCATCAGCAGTGGGGGAGGGGTCTTTTGGAGGCTGGGGACTGAAATCATCTGGTGGCTCACTTACTAACCCAGCCTTATCTGGGGCCAGAATCTAACTTCCTCAGTTCATGGTGGCTGGGGTCCAAAGGCAAGCATATTGAGAGACCTAGGCAGAAACAGTACCACCTTTTATGACCTAACCTTGGAAGTCACACAATATTACTTCCTCTACTTTCTATAAAGCACGTCAAAGGCCAGCCCAGTTCCAAGGGAGGGGAAATAAACTTCATCTCTTCATAGGAACTGGCAAGTTTCTATAATAGCATGTGGGTCAGAAATACTGCTGAGGACAGCTTTGGAAAATACAACATAGCTTAGTCCACCTCCTGACCACAGTAATTTCTATTTCCCTACAACCATCATATGCAGAATGCACTCATTCCTTCCTCAAGGCCGACAGCAACACTGGGCACAGTGGTATATGCCTGAAATCCTAGTATTTGAGAGGCTGACACAGGAGGATCACATGTTCAAGGCCAGCCTCAGAAAATTAGCAAGATGCATAGCAACCTAGCAAGACCCTGTCTCAAAACACAAAAATAAAAAGGGCTGGGTGTGTAGCTTAGAGGTAGAATGCGTCTAGGTTTAATCTCCAATACCTACACACACATTAAAAAAAATAGTAGGCAAAAGATCTGAGCAGATACCTCATCAAAGAAGATATACAGATGACAAAACAAGCATAAAGAAGGCTGTTTCACATCATATGTCACTTAAGAATTGTAAATTAAAACAACAAAAAAATAACACTGCGTGCTTACTAGAATGGTGAAAATCCGAAACACCGACAGCAGCATAGGAAAGATATGGAGCAATGAGCTTTCTCATTCATTGCTGGTGGAGATGCAAAATGGTACTGCTGCTATGGAGGACAGTAGGGCGGTTTGCTGTAAAACTAAATCAAATCTGCCCACACGATCCAGCAATCGCACTCCTTATCACTTACTAAAATGAGCTGAAAACTTATGTGGACACAAAAACCTAAAGGTAAACAATAATACTCTTCTTCATAATTGCCAAAACCTATAAACAACCAAAATATACTTCAGTAGGGGAATGAATAAGTAAACTCTTTTGTCCAGTCAATGGGATATTAATCAGTGCTAAAAAGAATTGAGCTCTCGAGCCATGAAAAGATGTGGAAGAAACATAAGTGCCCGTTCCTAAATGAAAGCCAGTCTGATAGACTACACACTACATGATTTCAGCTATTCTGGAAAAGGCAAAACTATGGAGACAGTTTGTGGTTGCTAGGGATTAGGGGGAAGGAAAGGATGAACAGGCTTAGAGCAGAAGGTTTCTAGGGCAGTAGAACTATTCATGGTGCTAGAGTGGTGAATACTTGTCCTTACACATTTGTCAAAACCAAGAGTGAATCTCAAGTAAACTGTGGACTTGGCATGATAGTGATGTATTGACATTATCATTGATCATAAGGAGGGAAAAAAAAAGTCAGGCCTAGTGGCACATGCCTGTAATCCCCAGTACTTGGGGGTTGAGGCAGGAATATTACAAGTTCAAGGCCAGTTTGGGCTATTTAGCAAGACCCTGTCTCAAACTAAGAAATAAAAAGGGCTGGGGTATGGCTCAGTGGTAGATTACCCCTGGGTTTTTCATCCCCAGTATCTACAAAAAAAAAAAAAAAATGTGGGGAACACTTAAGGAGACAGAAGGGTATACTGGAACTCTCTGTACTTTTAGCTCAATTTTGTTGTAAATCTAAACCTCTCTAAAAAAAAAAAGTTTATTTAAAACAAAACATAGTGGATTTCTTTTGAATCAATTTATTTTTAATTTTTTACGGGTGTTGGAAATTTTTATAATTTACTCCACTAGACAAAAGCCATACCTACAGATCTCCTTAGGGTAAGTCCTTGAGCTCTTTATAAGGGTGCTGGAGGACAATGCTCTTGAAATTCTGAGAGGACCTTTTGTTTAATGAAGATTGTCTGTGAGGCATGGCACTCCCTAGAGATCTTTAGAGGGACTATTGTCCGGGCAAGGCAGGACATTAGATTTTCCTGAGGTTTTAAGAGATGTACAATCACATTCCTGGTTTCCTAGTAAGCCATATTTTCCTGACAATACTCTAGACTGAATCTCCTTCCATAAGCCTTTTCTTAATTTTAGAATTGTCTACCATCTGGAGAAACTAGAAAAGAGAAAGTTTTATTTTCAAGCCCAACAAGTTCTGGCTCCTTTATATCTAATAGTTTCTTCTTTAACTCACCTCTCCCCTGTCATATTTTACTATAAGCAGGGTGAATAAGCAAGACAGTGCCTTCAACTTTCTTCCTGGAAATAGTCTTATCATGCCATTCATTATAATCATGTTCTACTTTCCACATTACCATAAGTGGAAATGTTGCTCATCTTTTTGTCCTTCCAAAATAAGAATTCTCTTTTCTCGAGCTCCCAGTGACATTTTCCACTTTTCTTTAAGCCTTCTTGGACAGCCTCCACAAGGGCCATCAGGCTTCCATAAACGTTCTCTTTTGGGTCCCCTCACCTCTTGTCCACTGTCTAGTGCTGTCCAGTCTAGCTTCAGCCACTGCTACATTATTAGATTTCATTGCACAGTGCTGTATTTCTAGATATCAAAACTATTTTAAGCCAGGCATGGTGGTACATGCCTATAATCCCAGTACTTGGGAGGCTGAGAAAGAAGGTCACAGGTTAAAGGCCAGCTTCAACTTAGTGAAATACTGTTTCAAAATAAAAAGTAAAATAGGTGTACTTCAAAGGTAGAATGCTTCTGGGTTCAACCCCCAGTAAAACACACACACACACACACACACACACACACACACACACACACTCAGAACCTATTTCCATGACTACATAACAAATTTTCCCAAAATTTAGTCCCTTAAAACAATAACTTTATTTTGGTGGAGAATCTGCAATCTGGGCAGGGCTCTGAGAGGATGGCTGACTACTGTTTCACTCAGCATCGGTTGGGGCAGCTCTAAGCCCGGGGGACTGGACTCATATGCAGGCTCAGCCACGTGGCTGGGGTGATTGATTCTGGCTGCTGAGATCTCAGCTGGAGCTATAATCCAGAACACCTGCAGAGGCTCCTCTGCGTGACCTCCTTACTGCTCCCAGCCAGGCAGTTCCACAATGTGACCTCTTCAGCCCTCAGCTCGCTGAGGTTGCCAAAGTCCCATTCAAATTCAAGTGTGGTGGCCCACGCTTGTAATCCCAGCATTCGGGAGGCCGAGACCTGGAGGATCATGGTTCGCGGACAGCCTCGGCTACTTAGTGAGGCCCTCTGCAACTCAGTGAGACCCGGTTTCAAAATAAAGAATAAAAAATAGGGCAGGAGGTGTAGCTCAGAGGTTGAATGCCCCGGGGTTCCATCCCCAGACCCGCAAATTCAAGGGAAGAGAAATGGATTCTACCTCTTGGTACAGAAGTGGCAAAATTTTAGAAGTTCATGAGAGGCCGTAACTGCTGTGGCCATTATGAAGAAATATTTTGTTTGGTTTTTGTGATACTGGAGACAAAACCCAGGGGCATTCTACCTCCGAGCTACACCCCCAGACCTATTTATTTATTCTTTATTTTCTTTGCGTGTGTGTGTGTGGGGGGGTACTGAGGGTGGAACCCAGGGGCTTTTCTACCTCTGGGCTATACTCCCAGACCTATTTTTATACTTTATTTGGAAACAGAATCTCACTAAGTTGCTGAAAGCCTCACTAAGTAACTGAGGCTGGCTTCAAACCTGTGCGATCCTTCTGTCTCAGCTTCCCAAGTGCTGGGATTACAGGCGTGCGCCACCACACCCGGCTCTTTTTATTCTTAATTTTGAAACAGGGTCTTACTGAGTTGCAAAGGGCCTCACTAAGTAGCTGAGGCTGTCCACAAACCGAGATTGTCCTGTCTCAGCCTCCCAGATACTGGGATTACAAGCGTGCACCACCATGCCTAGTTTACGAAGAAATATTACCTAACAAACAAATTAATAAAGATCAACTATCTTCTTTTTTTGGTACTAGAGATTGAACCCAGGGACATTCTATCTCTGAACTACACCCCAGCCCTTTTCATTTTTTCATTTATTTTTGAAACAGGGGCTTGCTAAATTGTTGAGCCTGCCTTAAACCTGCAATACTCCTGTCTCAACCTCCCACGTACTGGGATTATAGGAGTGTACCACCAATGTCCAGCTAGGATGCAATTAAATAGAACCTAGAAATTTATCAAATGAATATTATCCTGTGAAAAAGTAGCGCATACTTCAAGAATATAAGGTGTTCAGTATCAGGAACTGTGGAAATATGATTCATTAACTTAATGAGTAAATGGCACATTAAACAAAAATTATATACAAATGATAAATTTTGGGGAACTATTTGGAATATAAATGACAGAGTTACTATCTGGACCACAGATTCTTAACTTTCATAAGAAAAATACATAAGTCTATAGAAAATTAAACGAAGAGCCGGGAGTGGTACACACACTTGTAATCCTCGCGCTTGGGAGGCTGAGACAGGAGGATCACGCAGGTTCAAAGCCAGTCTCAGCTACTTAGTGAGATTTTGTTTTCAAATAAAGTATAAAATAGGTCTGGGAGTGTAGCCCAGAGGTAGAAAGTCCCTGGGTTCCATCCCCAGTACCACCAAAAAAAAAAAAAAAAAAGGAAAATTAAGCGAAGGACATAGTCAATTTATATTAAAACAACTGCAAAGCTGGGCATGGTGGTGCATGCCTGTAATTCCAATACTTGGGAAGTTGAGACAGGGAAGACTGCAGGTTCACAGCCAGCCTCAGCAATTTAGTGAGGTCCTTAGCAACTTAGTGAGACCCTGTCAAAATAAAAGATATAAAATTGGGCTAGGAATGTAGCTCAGAGGTATAGTGCCCCTGGGTTCCATCCCCAGTACCCCCACACACATACACACACTGCAAGACAGAAAACATGAAAAGATACTCCAACTCGTTAATCATCAAAAAAATAATTAATGTGAAATCCATTTATACCCATCAGAGTGGCAAAAATTAAAAAGAAAAAGCTGTAAAACTTAAATTGTCTGTATATATGGAAAAGAGAATTCATGTATTGTTGGTGATAATGTGAAGTGTTAAAAATATTTTTGGAAGGCAATCTGACAACTTATTAAAAATTAAATTACAGATACATTCTCACCAAGCAGCCTCTTTCTAGAAATCTCTTCAAATAAAATAGAAGCCCAAGTAATTAAAGATATAGAGGGCATAAACTACAAGAAAGAAGGATGAGGAAGAGGAGGAGGAGGAGGAGGAGGAGGAGGAGGAAAATGAGTTGGTGAAAAGCCAAAAAAATTATAGCATACTAATGCCAATGAATATTATGAAGACTTTAAAAACAGTGAATCAGAAATGAATCATATCTTGGAAGGATTTACATGAAGTATTACTGAAAAAAGTAATATGCAGAAAGGTGAATATAACATCCTATTTTTGTAAAAAAAAAATAATAACTATAGATGTGCATTTGGACATATGCAAAGGCTAGATGTATGATGGTTAAAACACTCTGGAGCCAGGCTCCCCGAGTTCAAATCCAAACACTTGCCTCACCTCTCTGTGCCAGTTCTCTCATGGGCAGAGGGTGCTGATAGAAGCTGCAAACTCACAAAGTTGACATGAGTGTTAAAAGAGAAAATATACATAGGTCATTTAGAACAGTGCCTAGATCACAGAAAGCTCTATGAAAGTGTCTATACTCAGACATAAGCACAGAGTAGAATAGAAAGGGGCAAACTCTAGGTGGTTAATGTTGAAAATGAAGGAAGAGGATAGGTAGAAGGAAAAGGAGAGGAAGCCAGGCGTGGTGGTGCACATCTGTAATCCCAGTACTTGGGAGGCTGAGACAGAAAGATCACAAGTTCTAGGCCAGACTCAGCAAGTTAGCAAGGCCCTCAGCAATCTAGCAAGATCCTGTCTCCAAATGAAAACTAAAACAGGGCTGGGTGTCTCTCAGAAGTAGAATGCCCCTGGATTCAATCCCATGTACCACACTCATGTGCGCACATGTACACACACACACACACACACACACACACACACACTCACAATTAGAAATAAAAGTAGGCACAGTGGCATAGTGGTACATATCCGTAATCCCAGGTACTTGGGAGGTTGAGACAGGAGTATCGCAGGATCAGTGCCAACACACAGTAACTTAATTGAGACCCTATTAAAAAATAAAAGTGAGCCAGGCATGGTGGCACACGCTTGTAATTCCAGTATTTAGGAGGCTGAGATAGGAGGATCACAGATTCACAGCCAGCCTCAGCTACTTATTGAGGCCCTCTGCAACTTAGTGAAACCCTATTTCAAAATAAAGAATAAAAAAAAAAAAAACAGGCTGGGGTGTAACTTGGAAGTAGAATGTCCCTGGGTTCAACCCCTAGTTCCACAAAAACAAAAATTAAAATTAAATAAATAAAATAAAATAAAAAATAAGAGGCTTAGGAAGGACCTCAGTGCTAGAACTGACTGGGTTCAGTCCCCAATACACATACACAAACTGTAGAAATAAAAGTAAAAAACTATAAAAGACATTCTCCATTTTTCAGTAGTAGAAAATCTTATCATCCTGGCTAAGAAACCTCATTGAGAGAACAATTTCATATCCCACACGTGCTTCCAAAAGGGGACATTTCAGCCTTTGCAAATCACAAAAACTGTTCTTCCCCAGGGTACATCAATTAGGAGAATTTTTTATGTTCATATTTTCCGAGTTCATATTATCTCTATGAAATGTATGGCAAGCAGTACATCTGTAGATCTGAGGATTTCTGGAGGCAAGTGCAAAATCTGGCTTTTGAAGATAATAATCTTTTTCATACCAAATATCTTGGATCACGTGTATCTATAAACTAGAAAGGATATGAAGAAGGCCTTAAAAGAAGTTATCAAAAGGTTTTAAAAAGAGATTATAAAACTTCCACATGTAGATGAAGGAACATACAGTTTTTCCCTTATTAAAATGACCCATCAGTGCTGATTAAATATGAGAGAAGGAAAGATGTGTTCCTGTTTACCTGTTAGTTTAATACATTTTTAATATAAAGTTGTTTTTTTAAAAAAACTATAATTACCAATGTACACTAAAAACCTCAAATTATTCTTTTTTTTCTTTTTTTATTGGTGCACTGTATTCATACATCATAGTGGGATACAAACATTTGTAGACATACATGCACACATCGCCCAGTCAGCCCCCACCCAATCCCCACTCCATTCCCTCCCCATCCCTCCTTCCCATGCTTGGCTTAGTGGTTGACATCTAGTATTATAGCAATTTATCCAAAATTAAAAATGATAATCTCACATAACTATTTCATTTGTCTGATACCAAGCTTTTGATGACTTAAAGATAACATTTCAATATTTCTTTTTACTTTCTTTCTTACCAGAGAATATGTTTTTATATTTTTTAGGTGAAACTATCATATATTTATATATTTATTTTTCAGAAAAAAAATCTATCCTAATATGGAAAATGGACTCTAGATACCCAAAACAATCTTGAAAAAGAACAAAGCTAGAAGATATATATTTTCTGATTTCAAACCATATAAAGCTACAATAATTGAAACAGTGTAGTACTGTTCTAAAGACAGATATATAAACCATTGGAGTTAAATAAAAGCCTAGAGCTAAATTCTTCCCTATATTGTCAAGTTATTTTTGACAAGGTTTCCACGAACATTTGGTGGTGGAAATAATAATCTTTTAACTAAATATTGTTGAAACATAATAATTACATGGAAAATAATAAAGTTGGACCCTTACCTAATCCCATATACAAATATTAACTCAAAATAGATAAAAGACCTAAATATAAATCTTAAGACTATAAACTTTTAGGAGAAAATCTGGGTCATAAAACCTCACAACAATGAAATTGGCAGTGATTTCTTGGTTATGATTTCAATGGCACAGGCAACAGAAGAGTATACAAACTCCCTAAAAAATAAAAAAAATATTGTATATACAAAGACAATGTAAACAGAGTTAACAGTTACTAATAGAATGGGATAAAATATTTCCAAATGCTCTATCTGAAGGTATATTAATATTCCAACTAGAAATCCTAAAAATTAACAACAATAAAGGCAAACAATACCATTTAGAGATAGGTATGTGTTTGATATCTCTGCCACTGCCCCTCCCCCACTGGGTCAAGTCCCAGGGAGTACAGTACTGGGATTTCTCCTCTGTGGCCCGCAATTTGACTCACTGTTCTTGAGTACGCAGATGTAACTATACTGGACTCGGTGAATTTACTGCTGCTGCCGCTGGTGGCAATATGGCACTGCTGCTACACCCTCGGCCGTGAGGCTGGCGTATTTCTTCTTGGTTTTGATTTCCACTCTGAATCCCTGCAGCGTGTGTGGAGCTCAGCCATTGGGAGCTTTAGATTATACCTGCGGCGAGAAATCCCACCTGGCTGTTCCGCAGCGGCTCACTTCAGCTTGCTGTCGCCATCTGGTGAAGTCACCGCTGCCGCCGGCAGTATGGCGCTGCTGCCGCGGCCTCAGGCGTGAGGCCAGTGAATCTCCTCTGTGGCTCTGAGCTCTGTTCTCAGTCCGCTTTCTCTCTGGAGCCTGGTGATTTTTTTGTTTCTCTGGTAATGGTGTTTTCTGGCTATGAAAGGCGCTGATTTTGTGGTAATGGAGATTAGTTGTGAGTGGGGCTCTTAAGCCCCGCTTTTCTCGGTCGCCATCTTCCCGGAAGTCTCAAATTATTCTTGAAAGTACTCATTAATTACTATTTGCTACCTTAACATAACATTTTATACATAACAATTTTTTTATTTTATCCACAGAATAATGAAGTCATACTGATAATATTCCTTTACTTTTTTTTTTTTTTTTTTTTTTTTTTGGCGGTACTGGGGTTCCTGGAAGCCCTTCTATCTCCGGGCTACACTTCCAGACCTATTTTATATATATATATATATTTTTTTTTTTTTGGAAACAGGGTCTCTTAAACCAGCGAGGCTGGCTCCAAACCAGCATGATCCTCCTGTCTCCGCCTCCCAAGCGCGGGGATTACAAGCGTGCACCACCACGCCCAGCCTTATTCCTTGCCATTTTAAAGAAAAGAAATTCCTTGTTTAGAGAAATTACTTGAACTTCTCAAAGTAAAAGACATATTTTAGAGTTAGTTGTCTGACTTCACTCTGAGCCACATGAAGTTCAGACTGTTGCAGCGGATTGAACAATACAATTAACGTGTATTATATTTAAAATGAGGGCAAAAATTATTACTTTACCCATCAGCCTTTTCTTACCGCTATGGTTTCTTGTTTCCAAATGAAAACTGTCCCAAATTAAATATCATAAAGCAAGCAGCGCTCATGTCACTATGCTAAAAGATTCTGTGAGATGGGAATTTGTCTGGAGCCTCAGACGGGAAGACTTGAAAGCTGACGGTGACTGCAGAGCTGGGAGCTGAACCACCTAAAGGTTCACTCATTAGCACGTTGGCGGTTGGCCCTGGCTATCAGCTGTAGCACCTGCTCATGGCCCCTCCATGGGCTGCTAGGACCTCTGCACATCATGGTATCAGGGTTCCATAAGCAAAGCAGAGTGTCTGAGAGCAGAAGCTCTATCATGTCCAACTTGGTCTTGGAAATCACACAGTGTTAGTTCTGCCATACTCAAACTCCCACCCCGATTCAAAGGAAGGAACAAAGATCCAGGTCTCGCCAAAAATTCAAAGTCATATTGTAGGAACCAGGGGTGATGGCATATACCTGCAATCCACTACTAGGGAGGCTGAAACAGGGGACTGCAGGTTCAAGACCAACTTTGGCAACTTAGCGAGACTCTCAGAAACCTAGCAAGACCCTGTTTCAAAACAAAAACCAAAAAGGGCTAGGTTTGTAGCTTGCAGACAGAAGGCCCCCGGGTTAAATTCCCAGTATCATGTGCACGCACGCACACACACACACACACACACAACACACAACCGGTCATGTTGTAGGAAAACCCAGTGAGATGGGAATTATTATTGGGTTCGTTTTTACAAACCATACCTGTTAATATTTCTTACCCAAAATGCTTGAGAGCAAGTATTTCAGAATTCACAGTGCTTTGGATTTTAGAAGATTGATATAGACTTTACCAATCTACGGCCAAGGTCTTTTTGTTCACCACTCAACACCTAAAAATGCAGTGCAGCATGACTCACAGTAGACAATAAATAGTTGTGAGAGAAGGACACACACAGAGATAATTGCAAAAGCTAAAAATGAAAAGATGACTATGATGTTCCACACCAAAAAAGCAGTATTTCAAGCAAGAAGCGTGTTCATAAGTTCCATGTAGCTTGTTCATAAGTTCCTGTTTCCTTTATATTCTTACAATAAACACATTACTTTAACTCCTTACAGCTGAAACTCAAATATGATCATAATCACTCTATATTTTTATACATGTTAGAGCCCATAAGACACTTACATGTTATCATATGAGGTCTTCATAATAACATCACGAGGTACGTATTTGCAGGCATTGTTATTCCTAATTCTTTTCAGAGGAAATTCAGAAAAGTTATGTTACCTGCCACTAAACAAGTCTGGTGTTTTAACAGCTTCTCAAATACCCATTCCACCACTCTGGGTGTTCTTAATCACTTGCATGAATTAGCACTACCCATGGTGCTGAGAATCCACACACCCATGTTCTACCCCATAAATCCTGAGTCATTCAGTTTGAGAATCTATCATGGTTATTTCCTGCAAACTTTACAGAGGATTCTCATGCACCACACCAATCAAGAACTATCCCATTACACAGTCCTACTATATATCATTTCGCAACTATTTGAAGACCTTCATTTTTGCCCAAAATAAAGTCCAAAGTGCTGTTTGGCATTCACAATGCTTAAAACATTGGCCCCCATGTTCCCTTTCCAGTTACTACACACAGACAAAGCTGCATTGTGCTGCTTTCACTTCTGAGTTATGTCCCCTTCTTCCTTGTTCCCATCCTTCTGCCCATGCTGCTCCTCCACCTGGAACAGAGCTTTCTTCTCCTACACCATAGGCCAGAGTCACAGAGCCACATTCTCCAGGCTTCAAAGACCACTCAAATCCATTGAATCCACAAAGTCTTTGCAAAATTTCTTCCTCCTTCTGTTAATATTCACTACTAACAACTGTTTCCTTTACCATAGTAGAAACTCCTGGAGACCAGGGATTATGTTGTGTTTATCTTTGTATCTCCTGTAACAATTAGCACTTGTCTTTTAATAATAAATATTTGTAGAGCCGGGCATGTTAGTACATGCTTATAATCCCAGTATTTGGGAGGCTGAGACAGGAGGATCACAGTTCAAGGAAAGCCTCAGCTACTACTTAGTGAGGCCCTTTGCCATTCAGTGAAACCCAGTTTCAAAATAAAGAATAAAAAATAGGGCTGGGGGTGTAGCTCAGAGTTAGAATGCCCCTGGGTTCCATCCCCAGTAGTGCAAATAATAATAATAATTAATAATAATAATAATAAATGTAAAATTAAAATTTTTTTTAATTTTTATTGGTGCCTTATAGTCATATGTCTTAATGCAGTACAAGATAGTAGAGGCATATATGCATACATCACTCGATTAGCCCTTACCCAATTCCCACCTCATTCCCTCCCCCTCCCTCCTCATGTTTGCTTAGTGACTGACTTGATAAGTTTGTGAATGTACATCATGTACATTAACGAATTTCCCTCTTGCCCCCTTCTTGTTCTTTTTTGTTGTTGTTGTTGCTACACCTCCAGCCCTATTTTTATTCTTTATTTTGAAACAGGGTCTCACTGAGTTGCAAAGGGCCTCACTAGGTAGTAGCTGAGGCTGTGTGCAAACCATGATTCTCCTGTCTCAGCCTCCCAAATGCTGGGATCACAAGCGTGCTCTTATTCTTTTTTTTAAAGAGTTATATAACACTATAGCCCCCCCCTGTGTAGGCTGGTCAGAACTCTGATAAAAAGAAGTTTTGGGGCCAGGTGTGGTGGCACACGCTTGTAATCCCAGTATTTGGGAGGCGGAGACAGGAGGATCTCACAGGTCCAAAGTCAGCCTCATCTACTTAGGCTCTCAGCAACTTAGTGAGACCCTGGTTCCAAAGAAAGTATAAAATAGGTCTGGGAGTATAGCCCGGAGGTAGAAAAGCCCCTGGGTTCAACCCCTAGTATCACACACAAAAAAGGGCTAGTTGAGTGATGTATGTATGTACGCCTCTATCATCTTGTACTCCATTAAGATGTATGACTATAATGCACCAATACAGAATTTTAAAAGATAAAAAATAAAGATAATGCTGCAAATTTAGCAAAGTCAACCACTAAGCTGAACACAAGAAGGAAGGAGGGGGGGTGGAATGGGGTGGCAATTGGGGAAGGGCCAAATGATGTATGCACATATGCCTCTACTATCTTGTACTTCAATGGATGTACGACTACAATGCCCCAATAAATTAAAAATAAAATAAAATAAAGATAGTTCTGGCCGGGTGCCATGGCACATACCTGTAACCCCAGCACTTAGGAGGCTGGGACAGAAGGATGGCAGGTACAAGGTAAACTTTAGCAACTTAGTGAGATCCCTGGCTAGTTAGTGAAAGACCGTTTCAAATTTTTGAAAAATAAAAATAAAAAGGGCCAAGGATGTAGCTCAGAGGTAGAATACTGCTGGGTTCAAACCCCAGTAACAAAAATTAAATTAATAAAATAAAGATAGTACTGGAAGATGGGGGGTTTATCTCAGTGGTAAAATGAATTGAGGCAGCAATCCGAAACTGTCCAGCTGCCAGGCTCATTTCTTATTTTGTTTAACAAATTCCTACCTGTCAAATCTCATGCTCAGCACTGGAAAAGGACGGTGCACACAGGAGTTACAAACTACTAAGAAAGGTCCCTAAAATGAGATTAGGTTATAAGAAAAAGTGCCAAGAACAGCTGTCCAAATATAGTATGATTCTCACACAGAGATTGCTGAGTTGTACCTGCTTGGAAAGGCACCAGGAAGAAAAGCAAGAAAAGGGCTCCCTTGGAGCAGCCAGATCAGACTGGAGTCCCCTGCATGTTCTTTAAGGAGAGAAAGTCATCGCCATTGTACACAACAGGCAGAGATGGTGATGACAGAAATTTCAATACAGTGTCCCACTAAAAATCTACAGAAACTCCAGAAAGTTTGTGGTTACTACAAAGGCTGGATTATTCTCTTGGGTTCAAGGTAGAAAACATAAATTTGGGAAAGAGGCCTCAATCTCTCCCTCTCCTCCCCTCCTCTTCTCTCCTCTCCTCTCTTCTCTTCTCTCCTCTCTCCCTCTCTCTTTCTCTTTCTCTCACACACACATAACCACAGATTAATCTTATTATAACCCACCAAAACCCAAGAGCATGACCACTGTATTAAATCCTGACTGTACCATGTTTTCTACATAGAAGTAAAGTTTTTATTTAGTACTGGCACTTTTTGGAATAGAATTGGAAATAATATTTAAGAAAAGATAAAATAAACACTATCTTACCAAGCTTTTCTTTCCTAAGACACAAAATCTAATCACACTCTCTGTGCCTAAAGGAGGATGATGGCAACAGAAGATGCCATCAGTTCTTGCAGCTCAAGTGAGCAGGAATAATAGTGGAAATGTCAAATAGAATCACTGGTGCAATAACCCCAGCCACTCAGATAAGAATTTCAAGTGGCTCTATATCAAGAGAGGAAGCAGAAAAAGTATCTCCCATATACCAACTAACTGTGAACATCATGCCCAGTAGACTAAACCTCTTTCACACCTGAAAACAAGTTTAATAATAATGAAACTTAAATAGAGTCTGATCAGATGAAAAACTGTATTTTTAATTTAGATTCAGGCAGCTGGAACGGAAGTTGGCAGATCTCTATTTTAATGTTTCAACACTGGCACTAACTGTTATTTATCTCTGCTTTCCTGACTTTTGCTCCTTTAATCAACTGCCTGTCTCACTATAATGTTTTGTATGTCTAAAAACAAAACTGAAAGAAAGAGTCTCAATGATCAGCAAATGGCTATAGCCTCTAAGAGAATAGACAGCACCTTCAAGGTAGGTCCTCACAGGTCACTGGCCTGGCTACTGTAGGAGTGAGGGACACTATATTCAACTATTTCTAATTAGCTACAGACATGCCAGCAGTCATATGGTATTGTGCAAAGCCACTATGTGCAAGGAACTTCCTAGAATTGCTTCCCTGGCAAGGGATGTAGCCATAGCAAGCTCTACACAGATGGAATAGGATCCCTCTTTAGAATCTCCTGGCTCTAATATGCTTCGTTCTCAGCTCTGGGACTTTAGCCCAAAATCAGAAAGTCCCACTTCTCAACTTGTTACATTAGCCTACTTGGAATTTTAAATTATATTTTTATTATTTATTTTAGTATCTCTACGTAATGGCCTCTTTTTAAAAAATGGAAATCTTCATTTTAAATTTTGATGGGAACAGAAATCCCCATGTTCTTTTGATGTATGAAGTAGTTTCTTTATCCCAAAGCTGTTTCCAGAGAAATCCTAATATATCAAAAAGCATTTATACCCCACTACACAAAAAGAAGGAAGAGGAGGAAGAGGAGGAAGAAGAGGAGGAGGAGGAGGAGGAAGAGAAGGAAGAAGAGAAGTTATTGTTCCCCATGCTAACCAAAATGAAAAATCCAAGACATTTTTCCTGTATCTTTAGTTAAAAATGTTTTAAGGCCTGTTAGCTATAAGAGTTAGCACTTAGAATAATTGGCCAGAATCTTGTGTAATCTATTCTCAAAGGTGAACATATAATAGTTTGGCTATTTAAAAAAAAAAAAAAAAAGGAAAGACAGCTGGAAAGATAAAGGCTAAATTGTGTTTAGGGGGTGATCTGGGTGAGAGGCAGTAGCAGAAAAACTTAGAACATTGCAACTATGGCACTGGCCACCAGATACAAAGATAATTCTCTAATATGTAGCCTAAATATTATCAGAAACAAATATATTTTCTGTGTAATCTCCTAAAGACTCCTTCCAGAACTGTAATAATCACTTTGGAGGAAGTATCCTAATAACAGGAAACAAGCAAACAAACCAAAATAGACATAGAAAAACAGCTGTCCAAAATACACAAATAATGAGCAATCATACGTCTACTACTACAACTTAGTTCTATATCTCTTAAGTTTGGTTTCTCTATTTAAATATTCCCCCTTCCTCAAGTCCTTGTCAACCACTGATGGGCTTTCTGTACTATAGTTCTGTCCTTTCTGGAATGCCATAGAAGTGGCATCATTCAGTATGTAGCCTTTTCAGTCTGGCTTAGCTTAGCAAAATGCATTTAAGATGCATCGTTGGTGTGGTGTTGATTAACAGCACATTCTTGCTCATCACAAAATAATATCCCATTACGGGGCGTGGTGGCGCACGCTTGTAATCCCCATGCTTAGGAGGCTGAGTCAGGAGGATCGCACAGGTTCGAAGCCAGCCTCAGCTGCTTTGTGAGGCTCTAAGCAACTTAGTGAGACCCTGTTTCCAAATAAAATATAAAATAGGTCTGGGAGTATAGCCCAGAGATAGAAAGCCTCTGGGTTCCACCCCCAGTACCACCAAAAATAAAAAATAAAAAAATAAAATAAATTTTAAAAAAATAATAATAATATCCCATTGTGTGGATGTACCAAAGTTTGTTGATGTATTCACCTACTGAAGTATTACTTCCAGTTTTTATTTATTATTAATACAGCACAATTATAAATAAAGCACTTGTATGGATGTACATTTTCAAACAATTTGGTAAATACAAAGGAGTACAATTGCTGGATCAAATGATATGTCTATGTTTAACTTTACAAGAGACTGCAAAACTGTCTCCAAAATGGCTATACCCTTTTGCATTTTACCCAGCAAATATGACATCACCAGTGTTATTCTCCATTTTGGGGGGGATTTTAACATTCTAATACTATGTGGTAGCTTCTCATTGTTTTGGTTTTCATTTCCCTAGTGACAAAAATAATGAGCATATATTCATACAGCTATTTGTCACTTATAAATGTTTAAGGTGTGTATTCAGATCTGTGTGCATGTCTGTGTGTGTGACAATAGCTTTACATAACATTATCAAACTTTAAATAACATTATAAGAAGGGAAATAAGACATAATACTAAAAGTTAATGGAAAACTAGGTGTGGTGCCTGCAGTCCCAGCATTTGAGAGACTGAGACAGGAGGATCGTGGTTCTTGGACAGCCTCAGCTACTTAGTGAGGCTCTTTGCAACTAAGTGAGACCCTATTTCAAAATAAAGAATAAAAAATAGGGCTGGGAATGTAGCTCACAGGTAGAATTCACCTGGGGTTCCATCCCCAGTACTGCAAAAAATAATAATAATAAGGATGGGGATGTAGTTTGATGGTAGAATGCCTCTGGGTCCAACACCCAGCACCAAAAAAAAAAATAGTTAATGGAATAGGATTTCAGATAGACTACATAGTACATCAGTTAAAACTGTAAGTTCTAGATCAAAACTTCCTAGAATCAAATTCCACTCCTCTACTTATTAATATAAAACTATATTAACAATTCTAGTAAAGAGAGTTATTCAGCCAGGAGTGGTAGCACACATCTGTAAAGCCAGTACTTGGGGAGCTGAGACAGAATGATCTCAAGTTAAAGACCAGCCTGGGCAATTTAGCAAGACCCTGTTTCAAAATAAAATAGGATTGGGATGTGGCTCAGAGGTAGAATACCCCTGGGTCCAATCCTCAATACCATACACACAAAAAACAAAGAAAGTTATTCAACCTCTCTTTTCCTCAATTTTCACTTATGAAAATGGCTAATTCATATAAATGTTATAAATAATAAACAAGTTGATATATGGAAAGCATTAGAATATACTAAGGTAAATGGTAAATATACTTCAAACAATCACTGTTAGCTATCAACTATGAATTAAAAGAGATTACACACACAAGTTTACATCTAGTTCCTGACCTTCTTAGCCAAGAATCCAAAGTCTTATCAGCAGTGAAGTTGCCTCTCAGAGCAGGAGTCTGCCATATTTGACAGACACACTACTCTTGTGCTCAGACCATATGTCATCATTTGGGGTTTTTTGTTTTGGTTTGTTTTTTAGTGTTTTATTGGTGTATTATAATTATACATAATAGTGGTATTCACTGATATATTCCTGCATGCACACAACACAAATTGCTGACATCACCAGTTTGGAAAGAACAAATAACATGCTTCAGAGGGAAGAAATCACAAACATCTGAGTTCTACTGGTTCTCAAACCAAACCTGGTGCCAATAAGGTCAGAACCTTACCTAAGGTGGGAGAGTAGAATTGACATCCAGATGCTCCTGAATAGCCTCCAGCATTCTAGAGTTTGAAGAGATTGTTTTCCTCCAGATTGCCTCTGAGAAGTAGAACTGGAGTTCTCATCACTGTGGAAGACAATGTACTAAAAATCTTGTTTTCTGCCATAAATCTCATTCAAAGGATACATATAAGAATATGATAAACTTAACAATATAGACAAGATCAAAAAAAGAATAAAGATACAGAATTTTGCAAAACGAAACAGGGCAACTGGTGTTTGAAAAAGAAGTAGGTCACTCTGTGGTAATAAGATAAAACCGCTTAGAGAAAACTGGATTTAAGTTGGGCATAAAGCAAGAAAGAAAACATTCTAAGTAAAATAAAGAAAAATGACCATAGGAAAGAAGTGATACAAAAGGAAAACTTAGGCAATGTAAGTATTCCAGACATTTATTAAAAAATCAAAAACAAAACTATGCTATTGTGGTTTTATATAAAAGAAAATGTATTGGGAACCTAGTGTTTAGAGGTATATACTAAGCCGAGATAAGAAATGGTGAAGAGGCAGAAAAACTAGGCAGATAGGGCTGGAGGGACACAGTAGAAAGACTTAATTTCCTGAGAGGCAACAGACACTAACTTCCAAAATTCCTGGAAGGACCAGACTCCTGAATGTCAAGTGCTAACAAGACCAAAAGCCTCCTGAGAACAAGCAGACATTTACAAAACTCCAGTTGTTCTTGTAGATACAGAGAGCCTAGGAAGCTTGTCTGAGACTCCAACCAAGAGGAGACACAAAAAGGGTACTATCTAAGTCCCAGGAAACTGCCTCTGGGACCCCAAATGGGAGGCAAAACTCAAAGAAGCCTATAAACCCCTAGATAAGTCACTCAGGACCCCCTCCCTCTGCGCTGGAGGCATCTCTCTAACCTCTGCTCACAGGTTGTATTGGCTCTGAAAGAAAGCAGTGTGTAACTGATGGCACCTGGCCCAGGCAACTCGCATAGTGACCAGTAGACACCCGCTGGACATCGAGGATGACCGTGGCCCCTGGGGTTGGCTTGTAACTTTCTTTGGTAGATCATGTGGACTTTGAGAGAAAGCAGCTTATAGTTGATGACATGTGGCTTGAGCTACTCCCAAATAGTGTCCAGAAGGCAGCTGGCAGACTCTAGGGTCCCTATTGCCCAAAAAGGAGCTCTGCCTCTTTTTCTCTTCCCTGTTCTCCTTACAATAGACTTCCTGCTCACCTTTCTGTTGTCTGAGAGTGTCATTCTTTGTATTTTATAGACAAGAACCCTGATAAGGAAAATGTCCTTTCAGTGGTAAGTTATTTTAAGAAGTTTAATCTTTTTCTACTCATATTATCGATATCATCCAATGACTCCCAGACCTGCCTGAATTTGGGTCTAGTACACTCACAAGAACATAAGCAGTCTTGCTCCACCTGTATATCAAGCAAGCATTACAAACCCAACACACTCAAAGCCAAACTCCTGACCCACCCCTGGCCAGCCTGCTCCTCACAGAACCCTGCCCCACCTTAGATACTGACAGCTCACATTTGCCTGGAACCCTCATCTCCCAGATATTCACTGTCTGCCTCACTTGTCTCCTTCATGTTTCTATTTGCATTTCACCTTCGTAAAAAGAGCCTTCCTCCACACTTTATCCAAAATGTGAATCTCTAACCTTTGATATGTTTTACTCCTTCATTCATTCAATTTCCCTCCTTTCTAGTTATCACTACCTAGCATGCTATATATTTTGCTCATTTACTTTATTTTATTTGGTGTTAGGGATTGAGCCCAAAGGCATTCTAACTCCAAGTTACACTCCCAGCCCAATTTTATTTCTTATTTGAAAATAAGGTCTCACTAGGTTGCTGAGAACCTCACTAGATTGCCGAGGATGGCTTTGAACCTAGATCCTCCTATCTCAGCCTCCCAAGTACTGAGATTATAACTGTGCACCACCACACCGAGCTCTTATTTTGCCAATATATTACTCTACTTGGCTAGAATATAAGTTACCAGAGGTCACAGTTAATGTATGCTGAATACTATATCCTTAGTGACTGAAAGACTGCTTGGCACATTTTAAGTACGCCATATATATTTGTTTAATGAATAGAGTGACCTGGTAATGTTATACAAAATAAATTAGAAAGAGATCATAGTTAGAATAGCAAATTCTCCAAAAACATTTTTTGAGTGTCACCTATGATTCAAGGCTTCTGGAGAGTTCAAAGATGAAAAAAGACGATGAGAGATTCAGTAAGTATAACCTAAAATATTCGCAACATTCATGTGAGAGTTAAAAATAAAGTGCTATAAGTACTTGAGAGAAAATTCTTTCAGTAGGGGACTATTGCAGTAGCCTAGGCACCCAGTAATTAGGCCCTACATTAGATAGAATGAAGAAAAAAATGGAAAGAAAGGGGTTTCCTGCTTGATAGGTACTTTAAGGTACAATCACCTATGCTTACAAGGAGAAAGCTGCTGCCCATTTGTTTGACTGCTAATGCTCCTTTAAAGTTGTCTGTGTGCGTGTTTCAGATAAGGCCCTCCAGAGAAAACAACAAAAAACCTGTTTAAGTCAGGCAAGGCAGCCCCTCTTCTAGGCAATCTAAACTGTGCTCATTATAATGCTAAATTCTCCACCAAGGAGGTGTTTTTGTCTGATGTTTTTTGATGCAATGTATGAAAAAGTATGATCTCCAACTAAGCATGCTCAGGAATGTGCCCATCTCTACATAGGATAATGAATCTTTCCAATATGAATATGCATGAGTTTCCCTTGCTTTCTTAGTTCAAGGAGAGGCTCTGCTTTGAGAATTATCCCCAGTGCTCTCCCTACTTGCTCCAAGTAATAAAACTTTCTTTACTCTCTTATCTCCTGTTTGTACTTATTAGCTTTGCACTCACCAACAGGCAAACCAATTGTGCACAATTAGGAAGAAACAGATGTAATCATAATGGACAAAAACAATTGGTAAAACTGGGTGACTACTTGAATATGGAGAGAAATACCACAAAGTGGTAATGCCATCATCAAGGGGGCAGGGCCAGCCGATGGAGCTCAGTCGGAAAGTCCGTGCTTAGCATGTGCCAGGCCCTGGATTCAATTCCCAGCACTAATGTGGAAGGAGGGAATGAAGGATGGTAAAGAGGAAGGGAAAGTGAGGAGTCCGACGATAAACAAGCTTCCTCTGAAGTAAGAGCAGATCTTGTAAGACTTTTAAGAGAAAATTCCAGGTCACAGTTTCAGACTCAGAACTGTGACTCAAAGTTAAGAAATAGAGACTTAAGAGATTTTTCCTACAGAGAGATAATTGAAACTAAAAAAGGTGAGATTTCTAAGCAAAAGACTAATGTGAAAACCATGGGGAATAAGTGAACTTACCATTCAGGGGAAGGAAGAGATGCAAATGAACATGACAAAGAAGTTAAGGAGAAAGAAAAAAATCCGGACACCTAAAAAAACTATATATATATATATATATATATATATATATATATATATATATATATATATATATATTATATATATGGCTATGAACCCAGCTTTTCAAAATAACTATTTGATAATTTTGAAAATATATTCATTTAGATACTCAAAATCTCAGATAAAGCCAAAGCAGTATTTCAGTTCAATCTTTAGTTAAAATTATGAAGCTGGTGTACTTATTTTCCTGGTAATCTGTGAAATAAAAATACAGCTTGTGCACTTTTGCACATTTAATTGGAATTTGGATGAAAGATAAAGAATGTGACGCAACAAGACTGTCACCCGGGAAACCAACTAATATCATGGAAAAATTGTGCAGCCTTCTTTATAAATGGAATTCAATCCTGCTCAGCATCTGGGTCAGTTCCTTATGTATAAAGCGTATTCAATATATATGCACAGGTTAATAGTGGAAAATAGGACAAGTAAAAAATACAAAAATGATAAAATAATTCGCTTACAGGAATGAGGGGAGTTATTGTTTAACATGTACAGACTTGAAGTTTCTGGATAGGAAGGTGGTACATACTAGTTCAACTCATATTTAATGCTACAAGCTAAATGCTAATTATCCAGGAGCAATAGTTATATCATTGCTGCTGCTGCTGCTGCTGCTGTTTTTAATCCAAGGACTCTGAATTCATGACCAAAAATTCAGTAAGAAACTGGGAAAATTCTGATCCAAAATGCTATTGACAAAGGAAAATAAGTACTAAGATAAAACAAGCTTTTAGATATAATAATAACTGCTATCAATTATTCTTTATTATATCTTATTTAATTTGGCTTAACAAAGCTAGAATAAATTTAATAAAGACATTAACCAACTATTTAATTTTTTTATTTTTTGTGGTACTGGGGATGGAACCCAGGGGCCTTTTACCTTCAGGCTACATTCCCAGACCTATTTTATATTTTATTTGGAAGCAGAGTCTCACTAAATTGCTGAGAGCCTCACTAAGCTTCCTGTCTAAGCCTCCCAAGTACTGGGATTACAAGTGTAAGCCACCATGCCCGGCATAACTATTTCATTTTTTTAAAGGCTACAGTGCAAAAAATGTTTTAAACATTCAAAATTTTAAGTGTACTTCCCTTCACTAGTCCTGCAGAAAATCAGCCATAAACACCTGGAGAATGAAGTCTTCATCATGCCACAATTCAAGTGGTAACCAAATGAGCTGGAAATGCTTCCATTAATACTGTTATCTGGTCGGCTCGCCGTTAATTTAATTTGTAAGCCCACCAGGAATTTTTCCCCCCTGGTCATCCTATGACATATTAGCACATTTCTCCTTTATTCATAGTCTAAAATTTTATCATGTCCCCCAAAACCACAGAGTCCTTTAAAGAAACCCAAATCCTGCTCACCTTTCAAGCAGAGAGCTCATCTCCATCATGAAATCTTCCACTACTAGTCCAAAACATACTCACCTCTTCTTTGCTAAATTCTCATGTTCCTTGAACTCACAACTAGTACTTCTCAAATTATCTGTGGTGAGATGCCATTATTACATTTTCTAATTTTTAAATTAGAAAAATGCCATTATGAAATGCCATATTAAATTTTCTTTCTAATTTACTTTTTTTTTTTTTTGCAGTACTAGGGATGGAACCCAGAGGCATTCAACGTTTGAGCTACACCCCCAGTCCTATTTTTTATTCTTTATTTTGAAACAGGCCTTACTAAGTAGCTGAGGTTGCCCACAAACTGAGATCCTCCTGTCTCACCCTCCCAAATGCTGGGAATACAAGCGTGTGCCACCACGCTTGACCTCTAATTTAAATTTCATTAAAAATTTTCTACTTCATCATAGACTGCCACTTTTAAAAAATGAAATTAAAAGTTCGATGTGGTGGCACACACCTGTAATCCTAGAATTTGGGAGGCTGAGACAGGAGGACTGAGATTCTCAGAGAGCTTCGGCTATTTAGTGAGGCTAAGTAAGACCCTCTTTCAAAATAAAGAATAAAGCCAGGCGTGGTGGATCGTGGTTCAAGGACGGCCTCAGCTACTACTTAGTGAAGCCCTTTGCAGCTCAGTGAGACCCTGTTTCAAAATAAATAATAAAAAATAGAACTGGGGGTGTAGCTCAGAGGTAGAATGACCCTGGGTTCCATCCCCAGTACCACAAAAATAAAAATAAAGAATAAAATATAGGGCTGGGGGTGTAGCTCAAAGGTAGAATGCCCCTGGTTTCTATCCCCAAGACTGCAAAAAATAAAAATTAAAAAATAAATTTAATTTAACATCAAAATATTTAAAAAACATTCCAAAAAGTCTGTATTTTTTTAATTATGTATTTAAACAGAAAGTTACTCTGTTGAATTGCCACAAAAGTTTCTAAAGCTTATTCTCAGCTTCTGTACTTATAGTCCAGCAAAGGGGTAACAAATAGTTCATGGACCAACACGAGTCTAAAAATCATACTTTGAGCACCACTAAACATTTCAGGGCTTCACTCAAAAGGCATTTATTATGTACTCAGTATGAACCATGAACCCCACCAAGTTAGACACTGTCGGGCAATCAAAAAGGTATGTATTAATGCTGGGTGTGGTGATGCATGCTTGTAATCCCAACATTTGAGAGGCTGAGACTGGAGGATCATGGTTCACAAACAGTCTCAGCTACTTAGTGAGGTCCTTTCCAACTCAGTGAGACCCTGTTTCAAAATAAAGAATAAGCTGGGCGTGGTGGCGCACGCTTGTAATCCCCGCGCTTGGGAGGCAGAGACAGGATAGTGCAGGTTCGAAGCCAACCGCGTGTGCTAGCTTAGGAGACCCTGTTTCCAAATAAAAATATAAAATAGGTCTGGGAGTGTGGCCTGGAGGTTGAAGGGCTTCCAGGAACCCCAGTACCACAAAAAAGAACGAATAAAAAATAGGGCTGGGGGATAACTTGGAGGTAGGATGCCCCTGGGTTCCATCCCCAGTACCAAGAAAAAAAAAGTATATAGTATAGGCTTTTCCTTTAGGGAGCCTAGTTGGTGGGAAAGAACACCAACAAGTGTGAAACACCAACAAATAATACAAATATTTGTTGCTAGTCAGAGGGGGAAAAGAATCACTGAAGTTGGAGTAGTCACAATATCCACATGAAAGAAAAAGTGAAATCTGAATTCAACATTTATGTTTAAATAAGAAGAGCAGGGTAGCTCCAAAGAGTAAAGAGTGTGTGTACGAAGGCACTGAGGTGGGAAAGAACATGCCATGTTGATGACATGATAAAACGGGTCATTTGAGAGAGAGATGGGCGAGTATTGATAGGCTGGGTCTGGAAAGCCAGGCAGAGTTCACAAAGGAAAACACAAGCCAGGGGGAATCACCCAAAATTTCTAATAAGTACTATGATGGAATCAATGTTTTAGAAAGGTAAGTGTCAGCAACATTGGAGTAGAGTGGGAACTCACTAGTTACAGAGATTGTATGTTAGAACTCTGGGTCAGAACCCAGAGAAGTAGTGTCCTATGGGCAAGAAACAAATCTTGTTCAAACAGCACAAATTTTCTTTTTTCTTTTTTATTGGTGCATTGTAGTCATACATCTTAATGGAATACAAGATGGTAGAGGCATTTTGATGCACACATCATCCAGTTAGCCCTTACCCAATTCCCACCCTGTTCCCTCCCTCCTCCCTCCTTCTCGTATTTGGCTCAGTGATTGATATGTTTGTTAATGTACATTAGGAAATTTCCATCTTCTCCCATCCCATCCCCTTAGTTAGGTTGCCTTATTTGCTCATCTATAATCTAGTTCCTCCTATGACCCATTTTCTCCCTAGCTCTCACATATTAGGAAGAGCATCTGAGTTCTTATTTTTTGTGACTGACTAATCTCACTTAGCGTAATGTTCTCCAGTTCCATTCATTCCCCTGTAAATGACATAACTGTGTTTTTCTTTATGGCTGAGTAAAATTCCATTGTGTACACATCCCATAGTTTTGTAATCCATTCATGTGTTGATGGACATCTTGGCTGGTTCCATAGTTTGGCTATGGTGAATTGTGCAGCTATGAACATAGATACGCATGCATTAGTTTAGTAGTTTGGTTTCCATTTTTGGGGGTAGATACCCAGAAGTGGTATTGCTAGATCATATTGTAAGTTCATTTCCATTCTTCTGAACACCCTCAATATTGTTTTCCAAAGTGGTTGTACTAATTTGTTATCCCACCAACAGTGTATTAGAGTTCCTACTTCTCCACATCCTCATCAGCATTTGTTGTTGTTTATGTTTTGAATGATTTGCCATTCTATTTGGAGTTAGGTGAAATCTCAGGGTAGCTTTGATTTGCATCTCTCTGATTGCCAATGATGTTGAACATTTTTTCATGCATTTATTAGCCATTTGAATTTATTCTTTTCTGAAGTGTCTATTTAGTTCACTTGTCCATTTTTTGATTGGGTTGTTTTCTTAGTGCTAAGTTCCTTGAGTTCTCTGTACATTCTGGATATTAGTCCTCTATCAGAGGAATAGTTGGCAAAAATCTCCCATTCTTTTGGCTCTCGATTGAGGGTCTTGCTTGTTTCCTTTGCTGTACAGAAGCTCTTCAGTTTCATGCAATCCCACATACTGATCTGCCTTTTAGGGGTTTTATTTGTTTGTTTGTTTTTAGTACTGGGGATTGAACCCAAGAAAATTCTATCTCTGGGCTACATCCCAGCCCTTTATTTATTTTTTTAAATTTTGAGCCAGGTGTGGTGGCACACCCTTGTAATTCCAGTTCTTGGGAGGCTGATACAAGAAGACTGCAATTTGAGTCCAGCCTTAGCTACTTACTGAGGCCCTCTGCAACTTAGCGAAACCCCGTTTCAAAAATAAAGAATAAAATAGGGCTGGGAGTGTAGCTCAAAAGTAGAATGTGCCGAGTTCAATCCCTGGTGCCACAAAAATTAATTAATTAGTTAATTAATTAATTTTGAAACAGAGTATCACTAAGTTGCTGAGGTTGGCCTCAAAACTTCAATCCTCCTGTCTCATCCTCCCAAGTACTGGGATTATAGGCATGCACAGCTGCACCCAGCTAAGCAACATATATTTTAAAAACTTAAAATTCTATTAGAGATACTAATCAAAGATATTTTAGATTTACTTCACCTAACTCCTGAAGCTTAAAATAAAAACCAATGTATCCAAGCGCAGTGGTATACACCTGTATTCTCAGTAGTTGGGAGGCTGAAACAGTAAGATCACAGGTTTGAGGACAGCCTGGGAAACTTAGCCCCTCAACAACTTAGTGACACTGTTTCAAAATAAAAAATAAGGCAAGGGGTGTAGTTCAGAGATAGAATGACCCTAGGTTCAATCCCCAGTACCACCATAAATGAAAATGAAAAGTAATGTTTTGATACTTTAGACTGTGTAACAATGAAAAGAACCAAGCTAGGATAAGAAGTGGTCACTGGCCATAAAATTTCAAAAAACTTCCAAAAGATACAAAAAAATAGGCAGTAACGTATTGATACATAAGCAGAACAACACAGTAGAAAGACACTGAAAGTGAAGGATATCCCAGGAGGAAAAAAATCAAAGAGACTTTCTAAGTCTATTCAAAACTATCTAAAAGGTTAGCTGTCAACTTCCCCCATTTTTGCTCAGTATTGAGTTCTAGGCATCATCTCTAGATCTTTTTTTTTTTTTTTTTTTGGTACTGGGGGTGGAACTCAGGGGCTTTCTACCTCTGGGCTATACTCCCAGACCTATTTTATACTTATTTGGAAACAGGGTCTCTCTAAGTTGCTGAGAGCCTCACAAAGTAGCTGAGGCTGGCTTCGAACCTGTGCGATCTTCCTGTCTCAGCCTCCCAAGCACTGGGATTACAAACGTGCGCCACCACACCCGGCTGGCATCTCTAGATTAAAAGGCACTGAGCCATGGTTACCTACTATTCCAGACAGATTTCAGAATGATTGCTGACCACCTATACTCTGTTCTGGGAAAGCTCCTTCTTTCTCTTTCTCTCTCTCTCTCTCCCTCTCCCTCTCCCTCTCCCTCTCTCCCTCTCTCCCTCTCTCCCCCCCCCCCTCTCTCTCTCCCTCTGTCTCTCTCTCTCTCTGCTACTGGGGATGAAATCCAGGGACATTCTACCTCTGAGCTACACCCCCAGACCTATTTTTTAGCCTCTTTATTTTTGAAACAGGGTCTCACCGAGTTGCAGTGGCTGAGGCTGTCTGCAAATCAAGATCCTCCAGTCTCTACCTCCCAAATGCTGGGATTACAAGCGTGTGCCACCACGCCCGGCCTTCCTTCTTCTCTTAACCTTAATCTCTGTGTCCATGTGTCCAAAGCATTGAGAACATACTCCATCCCTCTAAATTCATATGACTGAACTAGGATAGGAGCACTAAAGCAGCCAATCAACAGAGATGTCGTCAATGATTTGTAGTCGACCTTCAAAAGACAACCCAATCAGGTTCCCTCAGGAATTTCAAATGAAAGCAGGGCAAATTTGCAAAAGAAAGTGGAGCTATGAGCCGGGCGTGGTGGTGCACGCTTGTAATCCCAGCATTCGGGAGGCTGAGACCGGAGGATCGCGGTTCGCAGACAGCCTCAGCTACGTAGTGAGGCCCTCTGCAACTCAGTGAGACCCGGTTTCAAAATAAGGAATAAAAAATAGGGCAGGGGGTGTAGCTCGGAGGTAGAATGCCCCTGAGTTCCATCCCCAGACCCGCAAAAAAAAAAAAAAAAAAAAAAAAAAAAGAAAGTGGAGCTAGACCTTATAGAGTAGGAGTTAGTATAATAGGAACTCAAAGAGGCTGCTTTTGCTAAGACCAGTAACTCTTCCTTTAGGTTTGCAGATGCCTGATGAGTAGTTAAAAGTAGGATAAAACTTGGCATCTCTACCTTCATTTTGAATCTGTCTCCTTTATTACTTTAATCTTTAGGTCAGCTTGCTCCTTAGCTCTGCACACAGCATGATAAGGAGTGCAATACAAAGTCCTTGGCTCTAAATTTACCTACCTCACCCCCTCTCAACACTGAAGAGAACTAAGATAAGAATAGCAAAGATCTTTTCAAGATTTGCAGGAACCTATAATGGCCCTGAAGTAACACCCAGAAGTCTTTAGTCATTGCCCTAAACCTGCAGTCACCTTGGATTTCAGGAACAGCAGAGCCTGGCAGACTGATCACCCCTTGATAAAACCATCCCCCTAAGTGGGAACAATTTCCCCATGATGGGAATTAGGCTGCCTCTAAGCAGAAGCAATCATCTCATGGGAACCAGCCTGCCCCCTCAAGGGACAAGGACCTCTCCAGAGCCACCCTACAGAACCAGTCCTGGGATAATTATCAGCAAGACTAGGAAGACTTACTCTACTGGCTATGCAAAAATCCAGCCAAACATGCCCCTGAACTTTGCCTTTACTCCCCTTTTCTATAAAACCTCAAAGTTTCTGTCAGTTCCATAAAGACAGGCTTTTGTAACTGTACTTCTATATCTGTTCTTCTCAGTACCAACACAGTCATTAAAAGCCTAGCCTGGACTGTTAGGATCACCTTGGCTAAGGTCTTTACCCAAGAACTGTGGTAACATTAGGACAAAATGACTAAGCAAAGGAAGCCTGTGGAGAAAGAGAAAAGATAGGCTATGGTACTCTGAGAGAGGCAGAGAGTAACCTCAGCTCCAGATTTGAGTTCCCCATCCTAGTCCCTATCAGGTTGAAGCATGCTTTGATGTATTAATTATGTGGATGCCCTCAAAACTCTCAATCTTATCTGGACAAAAGAAAGGAAGAAAAGAAGAGAGGGGTGAAGGGAGAGAGAGAGGGTAAGGAGAATGGAAGGGAGGGAGAGAGGAAAATTTCCTCATTGCTTAAGCTAGAAAAGTTAAGTGACCAGAAGAACTCAATTAAAATGACTATTTACAGATTAAAATCCTTGAGTCTTGTCTATACTGTCTATAATGTAAGCTACATGATGTTACGGATTGGGAGAGTATGGTTGTGGGGAAACTGTTCCCAGGAACCCCTGTAAGGGTCCCGGACACACTTTCCCTCAAACCACAACAAACCCAAAATGACCAAAAACAGAGAAAAAACCGCGGGTTCTTGTCCTAAGCTAAGAATAAATATGCATAGCTTGTACAGTTGCTGAAGATTTTAAAAAGTTTATTAAAAAGATAGAAATACAAAAAAATAGAAATACAGCCCCATGCCAGAGTGGCATGGAGGGGTGAGTTGAATGAATACACCAAAGGGATCACATGTGGACTCGACCTTTTTATACCCATGACCTCCATCTTTTTTGTTGTTGTTGTTTATAAAAATAGAAGTTTATTTAGCTTATGGTTCTGGAAAATGAGAAGTCTAAATACATGGTGCTGGCATCTGCTCATTTTTAGGGAAGACCTTTCTTTCTTTCTTTCTTCCTTTCTTTCTTTCTTTCTTTCTTTCTTTCTTTCTTTTGTGGTACTGGAGATTGAGTCCACAGCCATTCTACCTCTAATCTATATCCTCAACCCTTTCTATTTTTTAAATTAAATAACTAACCACTAAGCCAAGCATGGGAAGGAGGGATGGGGAGGGAACGGGTGGGGATCGGGTAGGGGCTAACTGGGCGATGTGTGCATGTATGTCTACAAAAGTATTTTCTTTATACCATTATGATGTATGAATACATTGCACCAACAAAAAAAATAAAATTAAAATAAAATTAAAAATAAAATAAAATTAATTAATTAATTAACTAATTTATTTTTATTTTTATTTTTTTTATTTATTTCTATTGGTGCACTGCATTCACACATCATAGTAGGATACATACTTTTGTAGACATACATGCACACTTCTCCCAGTCAGCCCCCACCCAATCCCCAACCCATTCCCTCCCCATCCCTCCCTCCAATGCTTGGCTTAGTAGTTGACATCTAGTATTATGGCAATTTATCTAAAATTAAAAATGATAATCTCACATAACAGTTTCATTTGTCTGATACCAAGCTTTTGATGACTTAAAGATAACATTTCAATATTTCTTTTTGCTTTCTTTCTTACCAGAGAATATTTTTTTCTATTTTTTAGGTGAAACTATCATATATTTATATATTTATTTTTCAGAAAAAAAATCTATCCTAATATGAAATGTGGACTCTAGGTACCCAAAACGATCTTGAAAAAGAACAAAGCTAGAAGATATATATTTTCTGATTTCAAACCATATAAAGCTACAATAATTGAAACAGTGTAGTACTATTCTAAAGGCAGATATATAAACCACTGGAGTTAAATAAAAGCCTAGGGCTAAATTCTTCCCTATATTGTCAAGTTGTTACCGACTGGCTCAGTCCTGTGGGGGCAAGTCCACTCGCGACCGGGAGCCTCAGAAAGATGGGGCAAAAGGCAGGTGGAGTTCTGCAGAAACTTATCTGCAGCAATTCTTTCCCCTCTATGAATTCCCTAAGTTTTTAGGTACGGCGCTTGGGAAAGAATTTGAGGTAGACAAAGGCTTCTTGAGCCAATGACAATTTATTACAGGAACCCAGAGAAATTTATACCCTTCACCAGTGAGATTAATAATAGGAGAAAAAAGGGAAGGGGGCAATCACAGCAAAACAATAGTAAATTACATATAAACAAAGTAAATGACTAGTCCAGCATTTAGGAGATAAGCTCCGGATCTTTCTTCCGATATTGCAGCAGGGCAGGTCCAAAGGTAAATTCCAAAGGCAATACAGGCACGCCCAAGGCCCAGGGCTTGGAGAATACGCCTTCTCATGGAATCTTCTTTTGCTTTCTTTTTTGAAGTTTCCATCTATATCCATATGACAAGCATGGGGAGCTGTGGCGGTCCAGGGAGATGCGATGGGAGTCTCTCAGATCTCATCCGCCTTGCCTTCTGAAGTCTGAAAGCTTACAAAAACTCACAACACAGCTTGGCAAATAAGACACCACAAATAACACCATGAAGTTCTTGGATTTAGTTGTCAGATGTATTTCCTTAACTGCTGAACACTCTTTTTTAGACAAAAAGCCTATTAAAGGCCTATTGGTCTCTAATAATCCATTTCCTTATCACAAACCCTCTGCAACCTGCTTCTAACTTTCTAATTCCTTTCTTTCCCAGTCGGGACGTTCTTATGATAAGCTCTTCTTCATGAAAAAGTGCTTTCTTACTCTTACGGTATTTCCTTTCCTTCATACATATATATTTAGAATATCTGTCCTTTATTTTGTCATTTTCATTTCTAGCCATGCGGCATTCTCCCTGTTTCGGGGAACGCTCACACTGGGCATGAAGGTCAACAATCTTTCTCCTTGGCTCTATTGTATTTTGGCAACTAAGTTGTTCATCAACTAAATTGCTTCGAAGTCACACACAAAATTTTATCTTCTCTGTCTCTAGGCAGGATCTCAAGGGTAAACAAAGTTTCCTTAAACTGAGCTATCGGTTACCGGAGTTAATAGCTTAACCTAGTGATAGGAGTGAGGGTCGGAGACCCTTTGTGATTGCTGCAGCTGGAATGATTATCACAGCATCTGAGTTCTGGCCAGTTTTTTCCTTACTATTGAGCAAAGCCAAGGACGTTTAGACAAATTATTAGAAAATTTATATCCACGGACTCAATTTCTTTTTCATAGTCCTAATCTCACATCATCAGAGCAATTCGTGTAGAAAGTTAAAAGGAATCATTAATAGTCATGAAGGGTAAAAGTGGGGGATATTTTGGCCAGAGACGATACCTCTTTCTCGGGGCTTTTTGCCGATTAACTATGTGGAGTGGGGGGTCTCAACACATAGATGCCGAGGCAGCAGGATGTCTTGGCATCAAGTTATTTTTGACAAGGTTTCCACGAACATTTGGTGGTGGAAATGATAATCTTTTAACTAAATATTGTTAAAAAATAATAATTGCATGGAAAAGATTAAAATTGGACCCTTACCTAATCCCATATACAAATATTAACTCAAAATAGATAATAGACCTAAAAATAAATCTTAAGACTATAAACTTTTAGGAGAAAATCTGGGTCATTAAACCTCACAACATTGAAATTGGCAGTGATTTCTTGGTTATGATTTCAATGGCACAGGCAACAGAGGAGTATACAAACTCTCTAAAAAATAAAAAAAAATTGTATATCCAAAGACAATGTAAACAGAGTTAACAGTTACTAATAGAATGGGATAAAATATTTCCAAATGCTATATTGAAGGTATATTAATATTCCAACTAGAAATCCTAAAAACTAACAACAATAAAGGCAAACAATACCCTTTAGAGATAGGTAAAAGACTAACATAAATAATGAATCTCCACAGATAACCAATCTTAGTTGTCTGTTGGATGGAAAATCTTGTTTCTCTAGTTCTGGAGTGTGTTACCTATTTCTTCTTTGTAGTTAATCTCTTTGAGTATTTTCTCTAGTGCTGGTTTTGAAGACATAAATTCCTTCAGTTTCTGTTTGTCATGGAAGCCTCTTATTTCTCCATCTGATTTGATAGAAAGTTTTGCTGGGTAGGAAATTTTTGGCTGGAAGTTGTTTTCTTTCAGAGTTTGGAATATGTTACTCCAAGCCCTTCTGGCTCTCATAACTTGGTTTGGGAAGTCTGGAGTGATTCTAATTGGTTTGCCTCTGAATGTCACTTGGCCCTTTGTTTTTGTTGCCTTTAAGATTCTCTGCTTGGCTTCCACATTGGTCATTTTGACAATTATGTGGTGTGGGGATCCTCTTCTCCGATCCTGTCTAAAGGGAGTTCTATAAGTTTCCTGGACCTGTGTATTGACCTCTTGCTCTATGTTTGGAAAATTTTCTGCTATTACTTCCTTGAAGAGATTGTTGATCCCTTTGGTTTCACTTTCTTTTCCCTCCTCTATTCCAATTATTCTTAGGTTAGGTCTCTTAAAATGGGCCCATATTTCTTCAATATCAGATTCCTGCTGTCGGATATTTTTTCCTAGATTAGAAACTATGCATTCATTTTTGGATTGCTCATCTTCTAAGAGCGAGATTCTGTTCTCCATGTGGTCTAATCGGTTGTTTGTTCTGCATCTCGAGTCAGTAGTATCTCAGACCCCACTACTCCTTTACTGGGTTGTATCACAGAGTCTCCGACCCAGAGAGTCGATAGAGGCTGCTTTAGACTGTGGGGGGTGCCAGGTTGCACGTTCTCCTATGGTGTGATATCTCTGCCACCGCCCCTCCCCCACTGGGTCAAGTCCCAGGGAGTACAGTACTGGGATTTCTCCTCTGTGGCCCACAATTTGACTCACTGTTCTTGAGTACACAGATATAGCTGTACTGGATTCGGTGAATTCTCTGCTGCTGCCGCCGGTGGCAATATGGCGCCGCTGCTATGCCCTCGGCTGTGAGGCTGGCGTGTTTCTTCTTGGTTTTGAGTTCTACTCTGAATCCCTGCAGCGTGTGCTGAGCTCAGCCACTGGGAGCTTTAGAAGCTCCCTGCGCCGAGAAATCCCGTCTGGCTGTTCCACAGCGGCTCACCTCAGCTTGCTGTAGCCGTCCAGTGAACTCGCCGCTGCCACCGGCAGTATGGCGCTGCTGCCGCGTCCTCGGGCATGAGGCCAGTGTATCTCCTCTGTGGCTCTGAGCTCTGTTCTCAGTCCGCTTTCTTTCTGGAGCCTGGTGATTTTTTTGTTTCTCTGGTGATAGTGTTTTCTGGCTATGAAAGTCTCTGATTTTGTGGTAATGGAGATTGGTTGTTGGCGGGGCTCTTAAGCCCCACTTTTCTCGGTCGCCATCTTCCCGGAAGTCCCCAATTTTTGAAACATATTAATAACCATTGCTTTCTCAAATCTTTCTAGGCCATTCCCAATACTGGTACATTTCCCCCTCTGTCTAGTAACTTCCTGACAGGCTTGTCAGGCCAAAGGTAGATACAGAAAATATATTTTGACATTTACAATTTTACAAACATTTAACACGAGCTCAGCAAAGGAATAAGGACGTCGAGTTGGTCATATACTGCTTCGAGCTGTACAGGGGTGAAGTTGGGTGCCCCAGATTTAGGGTAACATTCATGCAAGTAGTTGGCATGGGGGAATCAGATGGGTTCATGCCGTGTGCATCTATGCCGATCCAAAGGGCCTCGATAGATGTCTGTCAGGTTCTTTCTGTCGGAAAGCTTTAACCCTATGAGACAACAATGACAATACAGGTTAACCATGAAACCCAAAAGATAACACTTAAATGAGAAATTAAAACCTGTTTTGCTGGCTTAGGCTGAAACACACAAAAGTGGGATGTATTAAGTTTATTTTGTACCACGTGAATCCAGAAATTAGTGCTGTGGAGACCTGAAATAGGCTTTGGAATAAAGATTTTAGATGATTTGATGAGTACCATGTCACCTGGACAAAACAGAATTTTTCCTCTGGCACTGTTTGAAGTTTACTTAAAACTTGCTGGTACACTGACAATAGGGTAACATGACTAGGACTATGTCCCAGTCAGAAAAGATCTAAAAGCTTCCCCTGGCATATGAGTGAAACCAAGCTGCCAATCTTCACCTGGACATGTGTCTCTAGTTTGCTTGCCTGGTGGACTTAACAAGCTATTTTTTAAAATTAATTTCTAAGGCAAATTTCGAATTCCTGTATGATATGACTTAGTCTCCTGTAACTTTTTTTCCGGTAAACAACCTTGAAGCTAGTTTTAAAAAATTATTACAGACTTTGGTGTCTCCTGATTTCATTGCCAAAGTCCTCTAGCCTTTCTATCCATAGTACACCCCTGCTGAACTCTAACACTTTTCTCTTGGTAATATACAAGCAGTAGGCTTATTAGAAAACTCCACCCTTTTAATAATCCATCTTTATCACCTATGTAAACAACATACCACACACACTTTGCAACTTACCACAAACATTCTGCAACTTGCTTTAACCCTCTTGATTTTTTCTATCCTGGTCCTTTCTTTCCCATTTGGGACAATCTTAGGATAAAACTTAGAAACAAACAAACATTCCACCAATGCTTTACAACTTACTCTAACCCTCTGATTTTTCTATCCTGGTCCTTTGTGACTTAAGTGTTACTTTAAACCTTATGTAGTTAAGAGCATTTTAAAGCATTGCATTTTGCATTTTCCTAACTTAATAATTGAACTATAGATAACACGGAAAATTAAGACATTAGATAAATACCACTAACACCTTAAAACCTTAATTTTGCAAAAGGAAGATTAAAGACAATTTATATCCTATTTGACCACAAACCTTAAAAACTATCACAGAAATCCATGACATCATAAAAGCATCCCTAGTGTCTTAAAACATTGATTTTGTCAAAGAAGAAAATAACTTAAAAAAAAATCTTTGAGCAATAACTTTAGTGGAGCCAGCAAAAGGAAAAAAAAAAACTTTGTTAGCAGAGGAGCTGAAATCTCTGGTATGGCTAAGAATGGGAGAATGGAAGGTCATCCTGATGAGGCAGGCTGAATCTCAAGTAAAAGTTTGGGGGCTGGCCTGATAAGCCCCCACCACCCTGGCTAAGCTTTTGGATCTTGGGCCAGGAAAGAAGGGCACCGCCTTAGGTCTGGCCTTGGAGATCTCACTGTGTGATCGCCTAAGGCTCTTTTAGTCAACTCAGGTGGTGGTAATTCACTGGGAACCTGGGTCTGGGGACCACAGTTCCCTTTGGAACTGGGGGCACTCAGCCATTTAATGGTCCCCCTTTGCACTGTGAGCCAGGCCTTGGAGGGCCTTTTTGGCCTCCTGGTTGAGAACATTTCCTCCAGAGTTGCCCTTGCTTTCCACCCTGAAACAGACTTGAGCCTAGGCTTCTGTGCTCACCCACATTTCTTAAATGGCTTTTGCCCATCTGTCTTTCCCTTTTCAAGTCTCTGTTAACCCGAATTGGCAGCCTGCAGTATTAGTCTTTGTCTGAGGATGGCCTTCCCTTCTACCGGGTAAAGATTTAAGAATGCCAACACCTATTCTTTGAGTTGGTGATATCGTTTTAAACTCAGCCCATAAAAGAAAACTGTGTATGGACAGATCGAACTCTAAACTCTCCTCTCCAGGTGGTCTAAGGAGGCCCGTAGGCAAAACCAATTGGAGACTATTCTGGCGGCACTAAGACCCTGAGGATCCCAGGCTGCTGAAGCTGCACCTGGAATGCTCCGGCTTTATTGTGGCCAGGCTCAAGTGTCAAAGAACTTTTGCATTTTGGGAGTTGTCTCAATCCTGCAATCATTAAAGAAATCTGGGTGGTCTCTGAAGTTAACAGCTGAAGATAAGCTACTTTAAACCTCCCTGATGCAGCCACGTGTCTCCATCCCCCAGCGCCTACTGTGGTCATACTTGAGTGCAGAAAAAAAATGAGAGCTTTCTTTAGCGTTTGGGATTCCAGCTTTTCCCCAGTTATGGAGAACACATGTGAGTGCAGATCCGGCACTTACTTTGGATTGCTGGGATCCCCCTTGAGAGAGACAGGGTTTGGTTTTAGTGGCCTGTCTGGGCAGGGTCGCCTCCACCTCCCCAGAGCTTCCCACCCAAAAAAAACCCAATGAATTACCTAGCATTTAGGATATTTCTGGAATCTCATCTTAAGACAGAGAGAGGAATTCTGTGCTCAGAAGGTCATCCTCCTGTCCCTGCACCCTGTGTGTGTGTGGGCCTTGAGGGTGGCCTCATTTCCCACTAGTTTGCTGCCCACCGGGAGGGTATTAAATGGGAAGGGGCTTTGCCACCCTTTCCCCTTGCTCCATATTCCCATGAACCAGAATTGCCAGAATTGCCTCCCAGACGCTGGACGATCACGGTCATTCTGGGGGAACTCCTTATCGCTCCAGGAAGGTACATACCTTTTGGGGTGCAGTGGTACTAAGACCACCGATGAGATTGAGCTGCGTGGCCCTTCTCTGTCCGGATGAAATTCCTTATACTCCTAAAGTCAGTGGTCCACCTGGGGGCGTCCAGCTAGGACTTCATGGAGCAGTACTGTGGCTGCACTGTCCACCAGAAAGCCAGGGCAAACATGGAGTTAAAAGCCACCTCCCTCCTGCTTTGCCATCCGACATTCACAGCGCTTATCCCATCTCTCAATGAGGTTTTCTAGCTAAAAATATTGCCATTTTCCAAAAAAAAAAAAATGGTCTTATTAATTTGCTTCCTTGTAACTATTTCAACTCTGTAGGGGCCTCAGAGCTCCCAGATGCCAGCAGCTGGGCGTGGCCTCCTCCTGAGCTCTCTCCTGAGGGCTTTTCTTATGCAAATGGAGCTGTAGCTGCCTGTTGAATGTCACACAATGTCTCCTGGGTGTGGCCATTCACCTAGCAGACCTGCCTGGCTGAAACTTTTACTAGGTTTTTTTTTTCTTTTTGAACTCTTGGAAAAGTTTACCCATTACGGCTTCCATTAATTGCCAGGGACTATGACCTGTCATAATGACCAACCAACCCGGTTGCACGTGGCCATAATTGTTAATGGCCACACTTCCTAGACCCTGCCACTAGAAACAAACTAGCTTATCTCCCTAGAACCTGTTTTTAACCACAAAAAAACCTTACTACTATTTGCTGGCTTGTGTCTCTGGTTTGGGGAGCTTTCTCTGTCCATTTACCCTCCTTTAGCTTATCTCCCTAGAACCTCTTTCCCATTGCCAGGGGGGGGGGGGGGGACTCACTGCTATTTAGAAATGGGTGCTGGCTAACATGTTCTGTTTGGGAATTTTTCTGGAGGTGGGCCATGGGCTTTTCTTTTAGATTTAACCTTGTATAGGGATTTTAAAAGTGTCCCATCTGTGATGTAGGCAGAATGGATGGGTACTCATTGGGCCTATCAAGCCTACGCTATTTAAAGGGGTTTTTCTTCCTGGAGGGGATTCAACCTCGGGCTAATACCTTGTCATTCTGGGGGAACTCCTTATCGCTCCAGGAAGGTACATACCTTTTGGGGTGCAGTGGTACTAGGACCACCGATGAGATGCCCTGGAAGTCACTTTCAGAGATGCAGTGATGCAAAGGCTGCTCTATAGCTGTTTTAAAGCTCAACAGCTCAACAGCTGGAACTAAAGCTGCTGCTGCCCACCAAAAAGTCCCATGAAAAAATACAGAGCCATGTGCCCCATGTTGCCCCAAGATGTTGGGCACCAAATATGATATGGTTTGGCGCCCTTAGAAAGAGGGAAAGCTAGAGCTTAGAGTAAAGCACCATTCCACAGAGTGACATAGTGGGATGACCCAAAATAAAGTTAGCCCTGTGTGGGCGCCAAATATGTTGCAGTTTGGGAAACTGTCCCCAAGGATCTTTGTTAAACCCCTGGGAATAATTTCCCGAAAACTCCCCAAAGAAACCAAAAAAACACACACAAAAAAAGCAGAAAAACAGAAAAATACAGAAAAAGAGGAAAAAGATAGAAATACAGAAGATAGTTACAGCCCCATGCCAGAGTGGCATGGAGAGGTGACTCGAATGAATACACCAAAGAGAACACACATGGACTCAACCTTTTTGTACCCATGACCTCCATCTTGTTTATGTAATTCGGACGTAGTAAACATCCCTGTAAGGTACCTCCCCTTGCCCTGTAAGGTACCTCCCCCAGCAAGGTGTGGGAGGTATCTCCTTTCATGAAGGATGAAGGTCAAACCCTGCTCCATCCTCCCTAGATTATCATGTAGATCTGTCTTTAGATAAAGGCCTAGTTCTCTCCTATTAACTTGTTAATTACTTTTAGCTAGGTTAATTTACATTGGAATAGTTGCCTGCTTTTAAGCAGAAACCAAGTCCTTGCACAGATTTGCCCCTCACCCAATTTTTTAAATATATTAATAATCATAGCTTTCTCAAATCTTCCTAGGCCATTCCCAATACTGGTACACATGACAACTCCAACAGGTCATTAAAATTAGCCTATTATTAATAAACTTTCAATTACTGATTTTAACTAGAAGTCAGGGACCCCTGTACCAGTATTGGGAAGAGGTTTCAAAATGTATTAATGTACCAGTATTGGGAAAGATTTCCAATTTTAAAATATATCTTTGGTAGTGAAGAAAGCCAGGAGCTGTGGGTAGAGGGTAGCAGATTTCACCATGGATAATTAGCAAAGGAATAGAAGAAGCCTAGGGCCTTTTTACATTTCTGAAGAGAGGCAAACTTCCTCAAAGATGTGAGGAAATCTCAGATTCTGGATAATCAACTTAACATATTTTGGAGTATAACAAAAGGTGTGGGGTCTGTGCCTGAGACAGAGCTGCCTCCCTTGCCCCAGAGGGGGTGGATCTGGTTGGGTCAGAGACAAAGCAGGATACCTGGGTTAGAGACAGGGCAGGATATCTACATATCAAAGGACCTACTGCAGATCTAGTCTGGCTGGCAATAAGAATACTCTGCATCCAGGAATTTTTAGTGATTTCATTCAAAGCACCCCTTCATGTTACCCTGGGTAACCTGAGGCTGTAACTGTCTTCTGTATTTCTATCTTTTTAATAAACTTCTTTAAATCTTCAGCAAGAGTCCAGGCTATTGCATATTTATCCTAAGCTCAGGACAAAAACCCGTGGTTTTGGGTGGGGGGGATTATTCCCATGGGTCTAACAAAGGTCCCTGGGGTCAGTTTCCCAAACCATAATAGTCTTAACCGTAACAACCCCTGTTTATTGAATCAATTAAAGATAGCAATATTTGGGTTTAATATATTTTTAAGCAACAAAAAGAACCTCTAAAAATACCATCTTAAGAAAAGGTGAAAAATCAGAAATGCTATGTAACAGGAATTCAAGCCAGTCATGGTGGCACACACCTGTAATCCCAAAACTTTGGAGGCTGAGACAGGAGTATCACAGGTTCAAGGACAGCCCCAGCAACTTAATGAGACTCTTAGACATCTGGCAATATCATGAACAGCACAATAACTTTGTGGGTTCTTGCCTTCCATGGCAAAAAGAATTTCAACACGCGCCAATCAGAGGAAAAAGGCAGAGGTTTTCATTTAAGTAAAGTAAGGATACATGTTCAGAGAAAATGCGGTCCATCTCAAGAGAGCATGAGAGCAGGTGGGGAGAGAGGCCAAGAGCTCAAAACATTGCCTAGAGTGTACACAAGCTGCCCAATATGGCCCCAAAATGACCTATAATGGCCCCCAAATGGCCCAGAGATCCCCAGAGCTCTACTTTCTTGTGGGGTTTACTAGAGAGGGGGAAGCCAGGTCACATGGGATGGCAGGCTCCTTCTTTGAAGCTTTCTGGTTCATAAAAGGTGATAATTCCTTTGGGCCAGGAGTTAGAGACAGGAAGTCAGAGCAGGAGATAGCTGTGGGTATGGGGCTCTGTTAACAAAAACTGTGACTTTTGAGGATCTCCCTAAAGAGGAACAAAACAGAACTTTGACAAAGGGTGACACTCTCAGGTCTTTTTTTGTTTTGTTTTTTGCAGTACTGTAGATGGAATCCAGAGGCATTCTACCTCAGAGCTATACCCTCAGCCCCATTTTTAATTCTTTATTTTTAAACTGGGTCTCACTGATTTGCAAAGGACCTCACTAAGTAGCTGAGGCTGGCCGTGAACTGTTATCCTCCAGTCTTAGCCTCCCAAATGCTGGGATTACAAGCATGTGCCGCCACCCCAGTTTCAGGTTTTAATTGCTCAGAATTTCCTGAGCTATCCTATTTTAATTTAAAGTGTGGGCCTTACTTCTTAAGAATAACCAAGCTCTGTTAACTGAAGATTTCAGATTTTAAAACCTTAGCTTCCTTCCCTTCCCAATGAGTCTTCTTCTTAAAATTTTATTTCTTCTATTATATCTCATTAGCAAAACTCTGTTTCAAAGCAAAAAGATAAAAAAGGGTTGGAGAAGCTGGGCATGGTAGTGCATGCTTTTAATCCCAGTATTTGGGAGGCTGAGACAGGAGGATCCAGATTCGGGCCAGCCTCAGCTACTTAGCGAGGCCCTCCACAACTTAGTGAGACCCTGTTTCAAAATAAAGAGCCGGGCGTAGTGGCGCACGCTTGTAATCCCCACGTTTGGGAGGTGTAGACAGGAAGATCATGCAGGTTCAAAGCCAGCCTCGCTGGCTTAAGAGACCCTGTTTCCAAATAAAAAAGTATAAAATAAGTCTGGGAGTGTAGCCCGGAGGTAGAAGGGTTTCCAGGAACCCCAGTACCACCAAATAAAATAAAATAAAAAATAAAGAATAAAAAATCAGGTTGGGAGTGTAGCTTGGAGGTAAAAAGCCCCTGGGTTCAACCCCCAGCACCTCACAAAAAAAAGGGGGTTGGGGGTGTAGCTAGAAAGTGGAAAGCCACTAGGTTCATTCCCTAGTACCACAAAAAACAAACAAACAAACAAACAAACAAATAAATAAATGCTGAGGGTGTAGCTTAGAGGTAGAATGTCCCTGAGCTCAACCCCTAGTTATACACACACACATCCAAGTTAAAAATAAATAAATTATTTAATTAAATACCTCTGGAAGTGGACTTAAAATGCAGCGAGAAGCTAACAGAAATAAAAAGTGGCTCCCACTCAGAGATTTGAGAGTTCTAGTAAGAAATTTGTAATTCAATGTTCTAAAGACTAAATCTGGTTTTCATATGCCCATGGAATATATTTAATGTGAATAAAATGGAACTCACGGGATTCTACTTTATAAAAAAAAATGAGGAATTTAGTTTGTCTTGAAGAACTAGTAAGTGTAGGATTAGGGAGCTTACCTGCCCACCTGTAGAAGCATCCTCTATGTTATGGTGAGACTTATGGGGGCCCTGTTGGGCTCCCAAAGTGTAACCATGAGAGATGTAGCCGCGGGTTCTTGTGTGTGTGTGTGTGTGTGTGTGTGTGTGTGTGTGTGTGTGTGTGTTACTAGAGGTGGAACACAGAGGCTTTTCTACCACTGGGCTATACTCCTAGAACTATTTTATATTTTATCTGGAAACAAGGTCTCGCTAAGTTGCTGAGAGCCTCACTAAGTAGCTGAGGCTGGCTTCAAACCTGTGCGATCCTCCTGTCTCAGCCTCCCAAGCGCTGGGATTACAAGCATGCACCACCACACCCGGCAAGCCGTGGGTTCTTATTCTGCACTATCTTAGAAAAAAAATAGCCAACTCTCTGTTTGCTGTAAGCTTTGGCAATTTTATTATTACAAAGATAGAAATATAGGACATAACTTAGATTAAAGCACTATGCCATAGAGGGTGACATAGTGGGGTGACTTGAAGTCACAGAAGGTTTTTGGATACAGAACAGTTTTTATACATACATGGTCGTTCATCTTACTCTATCAATTAATCTTCTGACCCCACTGATATGTTCGGTCTCTCCCTTCCCCCACGGGACCCCGCAGAGGGGACAGGAGGCTGAACCCCGGAAGCCAGAGTGGCGATATCTCAAGACTCCAGGTGTCTCAATACTCCAAACATTGAGAAATAGACTCCAGGCATCATGAGACTCCAGATGTCATGAGAGAATCAGCATTCACACACTGCAAGCCCCACCCCAAACCGCCTGCTTTAAACATCAACTTCCGCTCTGCCACATGGCTCTGCCAACCGACTGGGACCATTGGCTGAATCTGCTGACTACATGGCTCATCAGTCCCTTCCCCTCACAGTGAAGGCGCCAGTTGATTGGGTCGATTAAAGCCACTTTTAATAACCTGATTGATGTTTTCCTCCTTCGTGACTCCTCAGCTCAATTTCAACATTACACTGACTAGATCCACCCCTTTTCCAGGGCATGTCTTTTGATGTGGGGATTCCTTCCTGTAGGCCTGCCCTGTCTCTGGTACAGACCAAAGCCTTTTGTTCCACCCCAAAATGTGTTAGTTGATTATTGGAGTCTGGGATCTAGTGAAGGCTTATGGTATCCTCCCATATCCTTGGGAAATTTTAATTTATCTTTACAATGAAAAAGGGCCCTGGGGCTATCTCTGTTATTCTCCTTGGTTTCAGGGACTCTGCAGGGTCCCTCTCCTGTCTGAGTGCCTGCCTGCACTCAAGCTCTGGTTTTCTAATACCAGAGGTATTTTCAAATACATTTTGAAGCCATTACCCAATACTAGTACACTCTAGTGACCCATAGTCCTCCCCACTCCCTAACATTTTACGTAGGACCCAGCTTTCCTCTCATTGCTCCTGACTGATTCTTTTGGGACCTGAGATCTGTCCCTGATTACTGATGTAGCTCTTCTAGTTTACAAACTCACACAACCAAGCTTGTGAGTGACTTGGTTAAATTCTGACATACATGAAGAACTTTCTATACCTAAACCAAAAAACCCAAGGATTTGATCCTTCGTCCTGCATTCAGCTCACCATTGCAAACTTCCCCTCCCTAAATATGCTTTCCCTTCAATCTTTCATTTTATTTTCCTGTAATATGATCCTACTGGCAAACAGTCATTCAGACAATGGTGGAAAGAAAGGAATCAGGTTCCTAAAACTATTCTCCCCAGATGCCTCTGTGTTTCTACAGTAAACTTAGGGATGCGTGCTAACAAATAATTGGAAGGGAGTTATATCACCTCTACCTGTCAACAGTATCTGAAACCGTATCTAGGACTTGCTTGAAAAAATTTTTTTTCAAGACATGTTTGAATTTAGGCAATTTTCATGTTTATTGGTAGCCCTAAGCAACATTTCATGATGTAGCTAAAAATCTGTCACGGTTATTTTTTTCTGCTGTAAAATTACTAGTGATTCAGTATAATAAAAGTTATATTTAGCCCAACACAAGTTGTCAAAGTTAAGTAATAATGGCAAAGAAAGCTAGAGTAAAGATATATTTAATATCCTAACTGCCTAACTGGAAAAAACTGCACTTAGCATGCTTTAAAAGGAGGACTATGACAATACTGAGTACTTAATTTTTCTACCAAAAATACATTAACAAAGACATATAAAAGAATCAATCATAACAAGAAAAATAGAACCATTAATTATCAACAGGTGAGCATATTGAACCATGAGAACACATACCTACCTGATGCTACAGTCTTAGCCACCACTGGTTGCCTGGGTTTCAAATCCAACTATGCATGGTGGTTGCTATGGTGATAATATGCCACTTTTGGAACCTGGAGCTTACTAGTAGTAGGTACTTATGAGCTTCATAACACCAGTACTTCCTCCCACACCACTCTGAATCACAGCTCAGACTCTCTAACTTTATAAAATGTGACTTCATTCTGTACTTTGTAAGTCAATTTTATAACTTTAGCAGTATTTGTATATGTAATGGCCATATATATGTACATATATATATACACATATGCAAAACTATGTCAAAAGAAATCATCCAACTCACCTAATATGTTAAATATACATATTCAAATATTTAATAAGTATTAAAGATGTTGGATTGATAAGACAAAATTGGTGTTACTTGTAATTTTATTATAACTGGCAAGACCACATCTTATTAATGCATGTTGTAGCTCATAGTTACTAATAACTCTTCCTATCATTCTTCCAAGAAAAGTAAAAATTCAAACACACACTAAAAAAAAATTTATGGATGACTGATATATTTTTGTCTCCTCTTTATGATATTTTTATTTATTCATGCTATTAGTACATTGTAATTATAAATCAGAGTGAGGTTCAGAGTGACAGAAACTTACATGCACACAGCACTCGCTGTATGTTTCCCTTCAGGACCCTCCTTGCTCCCCTGCCATAAATAATATTTACACTGACACATATAATTCCATGTATGAACAAAATATTATTTTAATTGTTTCTATCATCAGATCTCCCCTTACTCCCCAATCTCTTCCCAAATCCCCCTCTTCCATTCCATTAGCATCTCCCCTCATTATCTGAAATCCTTTTTGCTTCCTAGTTTCTCACTGTCTTCCATATATGAGAGAAAAAAGATGATCCTTCACTTTCTGTGACTGGCTAATCTCACTTAGCATAAAAAACTTAATACTAAAAAATACAAATGGCCAACAGGTGTGTGTGTGTGTGTGTGTGTGTGTGCACGTGCATGTGCGCGTGTAGATAGTTTACCAGCATTAGTAATCAAGGAAATGCAAATCAAAATAACACTGAGATTCTAACTTCAGTTAGAATGGCAGTAATCAAGAACATAAACAATAAGAAATGTTGGTGAGGATGTGGGGAAACAGGAACCCTTAAACACTGTTGGTGAGATTGTAAATTAGTATAACCACTATGGAGATCAGTGTGGAGGTTCCTTAAAAGACTGAAAATGGAACCACCATATGACCCAGCCATAACACTCTTGAAGTCAGATTACTATAGAGATACATGTATTTCTATATAGTAGCACAATTCATGATAGGAAAACTATAGAACCAGCCTAAGTGTCTGACAATAAATGAATGGATTATGAAATTGTGGTATATACATACAATTATATTTTTATTTCCTTTAGGAACCATTTTTAATAACTAAAGGCTAATTAGTAATGGTGCCTCAGAAGAAGGTAGTTCGTTGCTAGTAAAACACTAAAAAAAAAAACAAAAAAAAACCCTCAAATAAATCAGAGTATATTTCCAGATCATGAAAAGTCAGAGAATTAAAATCCCTCATACACTGCTGGTGGGAAGAGAAAATGCTGCAAACACTTTGGAAAACTGTCAATTTTCCCAAAAAGTTATACATAGAACTGGGCACAGTTTTACACCCCTGTAATTCCAGTATTGGGAGGCAAAGATAGGAAGATTAAAGATTGGAGGCCAGCTTCCAGTAATTTAGCAAGACCCTGTTTCAAAAGTTTTAAAATTTAAAAAGAGCTGGGGGTGGAGCTCAGTGGTAGAATGCCCCTGGATTTAATCTCCAGTACCTAGCCATGTGTTAAGCCTTGAGTTTGAACAATCTTGGGGATGGAGGGGCTCACAGAAAGACTTGGACATGGCAACATTCCTAGCAGCCTTATTCATAACAACCCTAAACTGGAAATAATCTAAATGTCAGTCCGCACTCTAAAACATCCTTAGTCAGCAACATAAAGAAAGGATGAATTGACATAGACCATCATGAATGAACCTGAAAAACATTGCTAAATGGAAGAAAAGAGATCATATATTGCATGATTTGTTTGAAATGTGCAAAAAAGGCAAATCTATAGACACAAGAACATTAGCAGTCACTAATGTTACTGGCTCAATAGATTCTTGTGCTCTCCATCAGAAGAACTAAATACAAGCACCACTCCTCTGAGAAGGAAACCAGCCTTTTTTGGGACTTCTTGTTGGGCAGAAGGGAGGCACAGTGCTGACCTAGAGAGGATCAAGCTGGCTCTCAGGAGACAGGAGGGACAGGACTAGTTTTATTCATGTGAAAGGGTTCAGGAATGTTAGTTAGCTTTAGGTACATTTTGAAACATGTTTTTTTCTTTTCTTGTCCTCCACTAGCATTTTAACTATAAGAGGATAGTTAGCTAGTCCTCTTGGAGCCACATATTGTATTGTTAATATCGATGTTGCATCCTGTATAAACATCTCTGTCTTGTGATAAGGATGAGTTTGCTGTAGCTGTTAGAAGATACAAGTTGGGCCTGGGAAAAAACACAAATCATGGCAAGTAACAAGTTAAGGTCTATTTCCGTGACTCCTAACCAGTTTGATCCTTTCTATTGTCTGTTCTTGGAGGAGTCATGGTGAGAGGCTACTGGTTTTAATCCTACATCTGGTTTCTGAGACTGATAAGACTGAGAGTTTGTGAATGAGGGGGTTAGGAAAGACACAGATCATGCTCTTAGCCACTCACAAACCATGACTTATGGGAGGGTAGGGGAAAGCACACACTATGCTCTGAATAGTTAACAAGCTTTAAGTTAAAGCCCAGGAGTACATCTGCCTTTGTTTTTACAGTGATTCCTGATTGTTTCCTAAGAGGTGGGAGAAAGGATTAGCTATAGATGGGCTTAAAGAATCTTATTTAAGGTATAAAAATGTTCTAACAACTGATTTACAGTGATGGTTGCACCATTTGGTAAAATTACTAAAAATCACTGAATTGTAGACTTGAAAAGGAGTTATGAAATGTAAAATATATGTCAATATAATAGTGGGTTTTTATGAAGAGTCATAAAAGAGAATAATGGAGCTGCAGGAATCTCTGCCAAACTCTGCTTGTGTAAAGAAAGTAAAGATCCAAAAGGTTAAGCAACCTGTTTAAAGATCACCTAACTAGACTAACTAGATCATAGCAAAACCAGAAAAGACAAAAAGATCAAAACCCAGCCACGTTCTCCCTACCAGTCTAGTGTTATTTCTACTAAAACTGCTTCAAGAAATTTTTAATAGAAAAAATAATCTGAAAGGGTTTCTAGAAACATCAACATTTCAGAATAACTATGACTACTTAAAACCTACAAAATATTCACAAATACATAATAATATCCAAAAAAGCAAAAGCTAAAAAAATTCATCACCATCTGAAGCCATATTAACTTACTTTCAAAATGGGTAATAAAAGGAAAATATCTAAACACTTTTTTCTGCCTTCCCAATAGGAGCTGTATTTCAGAGTAATTAAATGCTTCTAATTTATGAATATTTCTACTCTACAGAAGAACACAAACAAATAACTGAAGATGAACTAAAAAACAAAAATCACTATTATACAACACCTAATTAAATTATTATCCTGGCAAGAATTATATTAATCATTAGCCATGTGTGGTAGCAAATGCCTTTAATTCCAGCACCTGGGAGGGTGGACCAGAAGGATAACAGGTTTGAGGACAGCCTCATGACAGCCTCAACAATTTAGCCAGATGCTGTTTTAAAAAGGCTCAGGGGTATACCTTGGAGATCGAATGCCCTTAGGTTCAATTTCCAGCAAAAAAATAAAAATTATATATAATTATATATTAATAAATTGTATAAAATTATATTAATAAAATGTAATTGTGATATTAATAAAAGGTATAAAATTATATATGTACATATATATGAATTGTCAACCCATTAAGTGAATGGCTGATAGGAAAGTTGGACATTTGTAAGAAACAAAAATAACACTTCACAGGCTACACTATTTTAAGGAAGGGAGAATACCAAACAGAACTTTAATGAAAGATCAAAGTGTCATCAACCTAATCCAAGAGTCACTTTTTAAAAACTAGTAATGGCTGGGCATGGTGGTGCATGCTTGTAATCCCCGCGCTTGGGAGGCAGAGACAGGAGGATCGTGCAGGTTCGAAGCCAGCTGCGCGAGCTGGCTTAGGAGACCCTGTTTCCAAATAAAAATGTAAAAATAGGTCTGGGAGTGTAGCCTGGAGGTAGAAGGGCTTCCAGGAACCCCAGTACCACCAAAAAAAAAAAAAAAAAAAACTAGTAATGGCTGTTCAAGTAGATATTATAATTCAATGCATTCAACATCACCAATGATAACGTTTTATTTAAAATCTTTCATCAAATCAATCCTTTAGCATTAATTTTCATATTCATAAGAAATACACCAAGAAAAAAAAAGCAAAACAAATAGAGGTGAAAAACTTCTATAGGGCAATTAGATTTGGACTACCAGAGTGAAAGAAACAAATTGGGAGCAGGGAGCGGCACAGGTCTCTAAGCCCAGTACTTGAGGTTGGAGTCAGAACTGCAGGTTCAAGGCCAGCCTTGGCAACTTAGACCATTTCAAAATAAAAAATAAAATAAGGCTTGGAGATGTAGCTCAGAGGTAGAATGCCCCTGGCTTCAACCGCCAATACTAAAAATAAAAAATAAAAAATGGGAGTAGTCATTTGGGAGGGTGAGACAGGAGGATCGCCTTTTGTGGACAGCCTCAGCTACTTAGTGAGGCCCTCTGCAACATAATTAGGCCCTGTTTCAAAATAAAGAATAAAAATAGGGCTGGGGGTGTAACTCAGAGATAGAATGCCCCTGGATTCAATCCCTAGTATTGAAAAAAAAAAAAAGTGGTAATAGTGACCACTGAGGAGATTAAAAGATTGAAGATAGGCAAACAGATGCAAGAATGATCCTTATTTGAATCCTAGTTTGGACGAAGTAGCTGTGAAAAAAAAAAAAGGAAATAATTATAAATTTGAATATAAGATATCAGTAACACTATTTTGTTAGATGTGATGTTACTTTTGTTAAATAGCAATATGTTTGTATAGAGATACACACTGAAGTATCTAAAAGACCTGATGTCTGTGGCTCACTTCAAAATGTTCCAAAGAGTTTAAGAAATTAAAAATTAAAATCTAAGTCTTCACTTCCTAATGCAATCATGCTACCACTAAATGCTCATTAAATGTTCATTAAAGTACACACCTATTACAGACAGGACTCAGAAAAGTGACTTACCATGAACACCGACAGTAACAAAAAGCACTTTGCCGAAGAAACTGAGAGGCAACCACCCAATATTGTTGGCAACTTAATAGGTGCAAGGAACCCAAATGACAGGACGATGAACAGAGAGGGGCTTTGCCTGCAAAGGGCTAAAATCATCTAGCACAGCTCTCCTGGTGTTCACCATGTGGGAACGCCGCCATTCCAAACCTCAAAGCGGTAGCCTGCCTAAAGCAATCCTCAATTATTACATAAAATCCCTGACTCCTTTCTGACTTCACGGGCCTTTACAACCAGTCATCTACTTTACAAGTTGTGAAGTTAAGGAATGGTGTTTCGAAATATTCTCCTTAAGTTAGGGGTGCCAAACAGCTTCTTCCAATTAGGGCCTTTTTAAATCTCAGTACCAGGAATGAGGATCCTTCCTCAAGTCTAGGAGAACTGACTAGCAATCAGATCAGTCATTTGCCACTTTTTTCTCCCTCTCTAAATCCAAAGGGTGGCGCTGTCCTCCCTGCTTCCCCACGCCGGGTGCGCGGGAAAGTTCATTTTAGTGGTCAGAGGGAGGTCCACCTGCAACCTCAGACCCGTCCCATCCCCGCGGGCCCTGACACCTCATCAGGTTAGCTCTCCGGCTCCTGCTCCTGCTCCTGCTCCTGAGTGTCCCCCCACCCTGGCCATGTGGAACGACTGAGAAAGACGCCGCATGACAGCACTCAGGCTCAGAAACACGTAAAGAGAAGCGTCAAGATCAAAGCACACGCCTGGATCCTAACACTAGGGAGGCTGAGAAGGCAGGATCACAGGTTCGAGATCGGCCTCCATAATTTACCGAGGCTCTCAATAACCCAGCAGGACCCTATTTCAAAACAAACAAAAAATAAAATAAAATGGGCTTGGGGGGTGTACCCCGGAAGTTGAATGTCTTTGGGTTCAATTTCCAGCATCGAAAGAAAAGGAAAGAAAAAGCGAGAGAAGCGTCTAGGCCTCCGCCCCGCCCAGCTGCCACCGCCTCCGCGGAGCCCGGCGTTTAGGCGCCCGCATTTACTGACCCGAGGGGCGCCCTGCGGCCCCGCCCCGGCCTGCGTGCGTCAGGGGTCACGTGACGCCGCTCCCTCCCTACCGACTACCAGGCGCTCCCCGGTGCCGGAAGTCGCGCACGTCCGCGCCAGGCCCCGCCCACCGCTCCTGACGTCATCGCAGCGCCTACCACTGCCCAGCCTCCGCCTCCAGGCGCGGGGAGGGCCGTCCATTCCTCGCCGAGACTCTGGCTGCGGCTGGGCCTCTCGGCCGTGCGGGCGAGCGTTTCGAGGTCACGGCCTGGGCGCGCCCGGGCCGCGCGTGAGTGCCGCTCGAGAGGCCGGCGGCGGGCTGTGTGCAGGCCGCCCCCGCGGAGGCCTTTCCCCCTCTCCGCCACTCGCGCTGCACTTGGTTCCGCCGAGACCCACGACGGTTCCGCCCCCTTCTTCCTTGTCATTGATGTTGTTGTTCTTGTCAGTGCCGCAGCCCCGACCGCCGGGAGCTCGAACCCGAGCCGGGGCCGCCCGGGTGGCGCGGTGGCGGCGGCTGCGGCTGCAGCAGCTGCGGCGGCTGCGGGGGCTGCTCCGGGGGCTGCGGGGGCGGCCGGGCGCCGGCGGCCGGCGGCGGGGCCGGATGGCGCTGTGCGGGCAGGCGGCGGGCGCCGCGTCGCTGCCCAGCGAGCTGATCGTGCACATCTTCTCTTTCCTGCCCGCGCCCGACCGGCTGCGGGCCTCGGCCTCCTGCTCGCACTGGCGCGAGTGCCTCTTCTACCCGGCGCTGTGGCCGCAGCTGCGCATCTGCCTCCGCGTCTCGCCCGCCGAGCAGCCCCGGCTCGAGTTCCTCATGCGCAAGTGCGGCTGGTTCGTGCGAGAGCTGCGCGTTGAGTTCGCCGCCGAGAATTACCTGAGCGGGGGCGGCGGCCCGGGCGACGGAGGTGCAGCGGACGTGGGCACCGGAGGGGACGAGGTCGAGGCCCTGCAGCTCTCCACCCGCTGGCTGGAAGTGCTGCGCACCTACTTGGAGCTGGTGCTGTGTGTGCTGCTCAGTATCCGGAACAACAGGTAGGCTCGGGCGGAACCGCGCCGTCCCGCCCGGCTGCGCGGGTCGCCTCCCCCCCCCCCCAAATGGACTCAGTGGGATGCGCCGGGCCCGCGTCCGCGTCGCCTGCTTCTGTGACTGGGGCTGCCGCTTCTAACCGGGCCAGGTCCTGGAGGAAAGAGGGCATAACGGGACCTGCCATGGTACTTTATACAGTGATGGACTCGGTGTTTATCAGGGACCCCCTCCTACCGCCGTCCAGACACACGCTCATTCATTCTCTCCTGGCTTTGGGATGGAACTGACAGGCGTTCTCTCTTCATTTTATATATAAGGAGAGGTTGTGGCTTGGTTGGTGGGCGTGTGGGTGTCAAGAGTGTTCAGACTCTTGAACTTGACTATTAGGAATATATAATTCGTGGTGGGCAGAGCAGTATGTGAGCTTGTTATCCCATAGTTACAAGAGTCTCTCTAAAACGATTTTTTAGTAGCCATTTTGTTGCCTAGAGTAGTTTTAATTGGCTAGGCCAGGCCCAAAGGGTAGGAGAAGTGTTTGTTGAAAAGGTATTGGGGGAGAGGTTGTCAGCGTTAAAAATCTTGCCCCATGCACTTCCAGATTGAACTTGTCTCCCGTGATTCACCTGAAAGTAACTGAGTAGCTTAGGGGTGGGTTCAAAAGATCTGGCCAGTGTCTACAATGGGTAAGCAAGAATCTCCTGATTTTGCATCATGACTTCACTGTAATTCTGGGACTAACTCCCCATATTCTGACTTAGTATTCTAACTATCACTTTTTATTTTTCTATCATCCTTTCCAAAGCCCTGTTAATTTTTATTTTCTATATCTGGATATTCTAACCTTACAATAAAACTCTTTAAATTGGAGGAAAGCTCAAAAGTTAAAAAAAAAAAAGAGAGAGAGAGAGAACCTTATATAGTAAGGTTTAGTTAACCATTAGGTTTAGCAGTTTAAAAATACATAAGCATTTATTTTTTATTTGAGCCTCAGTAATATGGTGAGTCGGTCAGGGCAGTGATTATTATCCCATTTTGTAAAGGAAATTGACCCTTAGTAGGGACAACTAATACATTGTCACACAACATTGCTTCTCTCCAAGAGTGATGTTCTTTCTGTAGTAAATAAACTGCAAACATTAAGTTAAACAGGATTTAGAGCAAGCCTTTGTTAGTCGTAGGCCATATATATGTGTATACTGATAGATGAATATTTCCATCATTCTGTACTTGAATCAAAAGATTAAGAGAAAAGTAGCTGAGCATAGTTGCACACACCTATAATTCCAGTACTTGAGAAGCTGAGACAGAATTGCAGTTTTGAGGCCAGCCTGTGGCAACTTAGTGAGATCCCATTTCAAAATAAAAAGGAAGCCAGGCATGGTGGAACATGCTTATAATCCCAGTACATTGGAGGTTGACACAGGAGGATTGCAGGTTCATGGCCAGCCTCAGCTACTTAGGCCCTCAAAAACTTAGTGAGATGCTGTTTCAAAATAATGAATAAAAAATAGGGCTGGGGTGTAGCTCAGAAATAGAATGTCCCTGGATTCAATCCCCAGTACCAGGAAAAATAAATAAACAAATAAATATAAAAAGGGGTGGGGGAAAGTTCAGAGGAAGGATACCCTTGGCTTCAATCCTTAGTAGCAAAAAAGAGAGCAAGAAATAAGCATTGTAACTCTCAGTTGTATCTGGAGCATGACACCATTATCCCAGTGGCCTTTGTATTTCCCCAGCTTTTTACACTAAGACGTTCCATTTTCTAACTTTAATTTTGTTTGTCAAGAGAAGCTTTTAAGGGTACAAATTTGTCTTAATTAGGTTGGAGACTCTCTTTGAGTTGAATGTATGGCCGAAGGACCACCTGACCCAGAAGTTGGAACCAAGATTGGGGGTCATGAAGTCAATGGATACTAGTTAGATTTTTCTGTTTTGAAATCAGATCGCTCTTTTTTGCAGCCATCCCCCAAATGTATGCCATTTTCCAAGTAAGAGTAAATGTAATTTAGGCATAGTACCTAGTTCCTCTTAGGTATTTTAATAACTAAGTGAGTGGATGAATGGATGGATGGATAAATGAATGGATGGATGATATTATGTAGACAAAAAGTGGTATGTCACATCTTCTCTTTGTTGTTTAATTCTCTCTTGCTCTTCCTCATCCCGACCACTTTTAATAACATCCCAGTCTACCTGTCTATAAGACCACCTATGCCTGACCTTCTGGTTCAGGTATCACTTCTATACAAATACAGCAGACTGTCATCCTGATTTTAAGGTTTTCTTAACCATCTATTTTAGGGATAGAGCTGATGTTGTACTGCTTTGATAGCATATTTATTGTATATCTTTTAAACTAAAGTGTAATTGTATGTGTTGTTTGTACTAATAATATTTTAAACACTTTTAAATTATGTTTTAATGTTTTAAAATAAGTTAATCTCACCTTAAATTTGGAAATTGTCTAGATATACTCTGGTAATATTGGAAATATTAATGCTAGTGTTAAAATATAAGTGGAACTAATTTTCTTTAAGTTTAAACAAATTTTAAAAATGTTTTGAACCAAATTCTTTATTCAGTAACTCTGACAAAGCCTATATTCTCATTCTATAATCACAAACTATAGACTTCAGGTTCAATTAAAGACCCAAAACACATATATATCAAATTCATGTATTGGTAGTTTTTTGGATTTTCAAACCATAAAATTTAATAACTAATGATAAGAATGAACATTTGACTTTTTTCTTGTAAGTTTATAGTGGTTTTGCTCTATGATTTCTGCAATTCTATAAATAGGAAAAGAGAATATGAATCATACCAGATCATAAACGTTCTCCTTCTAGCTTTGTGTTGAATTGCTTTATACAATTCACTGTTATTTTGTTTTGTTTCAATTGTTTTCATGTCCCTCACGAAAAGAACTAGGACTATAACTTTGTGGGAAATTTTCAAAGGTAGTGATCTTTGGAGAGGACAGTTGGCATTTTTTTCTTGATTCCTAGGTTACATATGCCTTGTATTGTCAGTGATTATGGCTGCCATACTGATATTGTAGATGTTAGAACAATAATCAAAGAGGGGTGGAACTGCCTCATAGAAGGTAAAACACAGTACTTCACGTTTCATAAACCCCTTCTCTCGAAGAGGATAGGATACCTGCCTTCTTGATAGATAGTAAAAACAAATACAGTTGGTATTCATTCAACTGTAGTATAGGCTACATAGGCTGAATTTCTTTCACAGTAATTCTACAAAAAGTTGTATCACGGGCCGGGCGTGGTGGCGCACGCTTGTAATCCCCGCGCTTGGGAGGCAGAGACAGGAGGATCGCGCAGGTTCGAAGCTAGCCCCGCGCGCTGGCTTAGGAGACCCTGTTTCCAAATAAAAATGCAAAAATAGGTCTGGGAGTGTAGCCCGGAGGTAGAAGGGCTTCCAGGAACCCCAGTACCACCAAAAAAAAAAAAAAGTTGTATCACGCTGGGTGTGGTGGTGCACGCTTGTAATCCCCGCACTTGGGAGGCGAAGACAGGAGGATTACGCAGGTTCGAAGCCAGACGCGCTGGTTTAAGAGACCCTATTTCCAAAAATAAAAAAGTATAAAATAGGTCTGGGAGTGTAGCCTGGAAGTAGAAGGGCTTCCAGGAACCCCAGTACCACCAAAAAAAAAAAAAAAAAAAAGTTATATCACATTCAAAACAAATTCAGAAATGCATTGACAGCTTTTAATCTGGTTGTCAAGTTAAATACTGTACTATTGAAATGCTTTTTTTATTGTATAAATATTTTACATACATTTTTCTTGAGTGAAATGCTAAATTGGGAGCAGTTTTTTTTTTTTATAAAAAGAATTACTGTTATAACAGGCCAGAGATATTTTGTATAAGGTAGATTTTCTTGTTAAAATTCTGGATTGCATCCTGCTTCGTGTATGTAGATTGACTATTTCATGATTATGTTTACTTCTAGACCCTCTGTGTCAGTTAGCTTTTTGTTACTGTAACAAATACCTGAGATAAATAAACTTATAAAGAGAAAAGGGTTATTTTGGCTCACAATTTTGGAGTTTTCCATCCATGGTTTTTTGACTCCATTGTTTTTGGGCCTGGGTAAAGTAGTGGATCTTGTTGGGCTGCTTGTTGTGGGGCAAAAAACCATTTACCTCATGTCCAGGAGGTGAAGAAGAAAGAAAGAGGAAGAGACCGGGGACCCACAGATTCCTTTGAAGACTTGCTCCCAATGACCTAAAACTTCCCACTAGGCCCAAGAAACCTTTTATAGTGCTCAACACCTCACAGTATTGCCATGGGCTAGGGACAAGCCTATAACACACAGGCCTTTAAAGACATTCCAGATCCAAACTCTAGTGCTTCTTATAATAAAAGGTCTATTGGTAATTCTTAGATTTTGTTTTGTTGGTTTGGCATACACAGGAAAGAAAATGTTACCTTTGTATTGTTTTCTCAATATCAGTTCACCAAAACACAGTGGCTAATAAAGGCTATTTAAAAATACATATTTAAATAAGTTTAGCCGGGCGTGGTGGCGCACGCTTGTAATCCCCACACTTGGGAGGCAGAGACAGGAGGATCGCGCAGGTTCGAAGCCAGCTGCATGCGCTGGCTTAGGAGACCCTGTTTCCAAATTTAAAAAAATAGGTCTGGAGGTAGAAGGGCTTCCAGGAACCCCAGTACCACAATAAATAAATAAATAAATTAATTAATTAATTAATTAATTTAAAACTTTGGACATTTCAGCTGATAGTAAATGTCTCAAAGGTGCTCTCTCCAACAACCTTCAACCCTGTTGTTTGCTCTTTTTTTTTTGGGGGGGGGGAGTAGTACTGGGAGTGGAACCCAGGGGCTTTCTACCTCCGGGCTGTATTCCCAGACCTATTTTATATTTTATTTGGAAACAGGGTCCCACTAAGTTGCTGAGAGCCTCACTAAGTAGTTGAGGCTGGCTTCAAACCTGGGCGATCCTCCTGTCTCAGCCTCCTAAGCACTGGGATTACAAGTGTGTGCCACCATGCCTGGCCTGTTGTTTGCCTTAAAAAGCCTTTTTATAGAATAAATAAATGTGTTGGGACTTGGACCAGTCTACACTGTCTCAGTAGTAGTTGCCTGTAGAGAAGTGACTGCATTCCCAACAGACTCCTTTGCTTTAAACCAACATATTAAAATTGTTCCCTAGGGATAGCCTCAAGGTCACTGAGAAGAGACCTTAAAGAAACTAACTTCCTAGCTAGGCATGGTGGCACATACCCGTAATCCTAGTACTTGAGTGGCTGAGACAAGGAGGATCACAGATTTGAGACCAGCCTCAGCAATATAGTAGGACCCTGTTTCAAAATAAAATAGGACTGGGAATATAGTTCAGTGGTAGAACATCCTGAGCTCAATTCCCAGTACCAAAAAATAAAAATCAAAAAAGAAAAGAAAATAAAAATTAAGTTCCTGGGATGGTTTCTGTGAGAGTGACTATGGCTCTTTTTAGTCCATAGATTAATTATCCAGAGTTTTTTTGTTTGGTTGGTTTGGTTTGATTTTTGTGGTGCTTGGGATCAAACTCCAGGGCATTATACACCCTAGTCAAGAATCTACCACTGAACTATATCTCCAGCCCCATCGATACATTGTATGATTGAGAAACTGATAGATGGAAGACAGAATGTAAAAATTTAAAAAAGGAAAAGAAAAGATTTTTTTCTGACTGATAAATTAAGCTATTGAGTAGTTTTTGAAGGAAATAATTATTTCTATTTTAATGTAGTATTATTCTTGGGGCAGCCTTGGAAGAGTGCTACAAACTTCAACAATTTACATAGGACCTAAGATGGTAGTTACAGAAAAATTTTGGTTTCTTTTCTCCAAATATTGAGTCTACCATGTGTCCTATTTCTCATGGAGTCTACCTTCTAGTGGGGAAGGACAGAAACAAGTAATCAAATCAAATAAGAATTGTTTAGGTTGTAAAAATGAAAGAAAATCTGATAATAAAAGAGGACTATGTAACAGTGACCAGATAGCAACATTAGAGTGAGTGGTTGAGAAGACCTCTTTGAGGAAGGGTATTTGAGCTATAACATGGGTGACAGAAGTTGCCCCTCTGAAGATCTGAGCAAATGGCATTTTAAATAGCATATTTGAGAGAGAGTACAGAAAGCCATAAGATGTAGAAGTTGACCATATAAGGAGGAAGATGAGCCAGGTACAGTGGTGGACTCCTGTAATCCCAGCTACTTGGGAAGCTAGGCAGGATGGTCGGAAGTTCCTGACTAGCCTCAGCAACTTTGTAAGATCTTCCCTCAAAATTAAAAGGTCTGAAGATGTAGCTCTGGTACCATGTGCAAAGTCCTGGATTTGATCTCTTGTGCTAGAAAAGTACTGGGTAGAAAGGTGATGTGAAAATATAGGCCTTGAGTCTCTTGTAAAGACTTTGAGATGGGGAGTCATCAGGGGGCTTTGAGCTGAGGAGTGGCATGATCAGTTATTTCAGAAGAATTTTCTGGGTGCTGTATTGGGAACAGCTTACAGCGAGCTGCAAGGGTAAAAGCAGTGAGCAAAGTCAGGAGTCTGTTGCAGCAGTTCAAACAAGATGAGAATGGCAACTTGGACCAGAGCAGGGGCAGCAGAAATGATGAGTAGTATCATTCTGTATTTATTTTTATTTGGAAATGTTCTAGAAGTGAAGTATAAGGATAAAAATGTACATATTTTTCTTTATTATTGCTCTTCATTTTTATTTTCTGTGTTAGTCATCTTACAAGAGATCTTTAGGGTATGGGTAAAACTTACCTTTTGAAAACATTTCTTATCTTTGCTGTTTAACTTCTTACTACCATGGACTTGTACATCAGTGCCCTGTTCATATAGGCCTTATATATTATATTGAATTTCTCCAGAAAATATTCTAGTCTTCCTTACTGTATCACTGGGAATTTTCTTCTGTTTTTTTCTTCCCTCATTTTTCTTTTCTTTTTTTTTTTTTTTTTTTTTTTTTTGCGGGCCTGGGGATGGAACCCAGGGGCATTTGACCTCCAAGCTACACCCCCTGTCCTATTTTTTATTCTTTGTTTTGAAACCGGGTCTCACTGAGTTGCAGAGGTCTCACTAAGTAGCTGAGGCTGTCTGCGAACCATGATCCTCCAGTTTCAGCCTCCCAAATGCTGGGATTACAAGCGTGCGCCACCACACCCGGCTCTTCCCTCATTTTTCTGCTTAGGAAAACTCATTATTCTATGGCATCCATCTAGATCTGACCCTCATATGATCTATGAGTTCAAGTGTTAGAAAGGAAGAAGCAGATGGTACTCAGAACGAGTGTCCTTTCACAGGCCCAGTTAAAATCCACTTTTCTCCCCAGACCCTCATCTTGTAAACTCTTCTACTACATCTTTATGTGGATAAAGAAAAGGGAGGAAATAGGGGCAAGTGTCAAGCTGCCTTTTAACCTAGTTTATTACTGAGGAGTTGATAGTAACTTCAAAAAAGAATCCCACTCTTAGAAACCTCAAAAGGACAATTTTGGTTCAAGGCAAAAAAGGAAGGTAGTCGCCTGAGTCAGCTTTGATTTTTTGTAGTTTAGCTCTACCTTCTCAAACCGCACATCATCCTAAAGTGCTGTTGGAATCCACACCAACCACCAGAGTCACCACTTCAGGCATGGGGCTGAGTTAGGCCCACTTGTATTGTCAGTGCTACAGAAGGCTGTTTAGATGGATTTTTGATATCCCTTAAAATCCTAAACCATCCTTTCTAGTGAAACAGCAGTATTTAACAACCCTGTTAGTAGGCTAATTTATTATTCCAATTTTACAGATGGTAAAACTGAAGCACAGAATACTTAAGTAAACTTGCCAGGGATACACAATTAGAGAAATGACTGCCCGTTTTCTGTTTTTTTTATGAAATTATTGGGCACACACAAAAACTAAAAATATGAATATCCATTGCCCAGATTCAGTAATTTAAAGTTTTTGCCACATTTGCTTTCTTTTTTCTTTACTGAAATTTTTAAAGCAAATTTTAGATATCCATGTTATTTTACCCTACACACTAAAGCATATAGCTCTGATAATTACAGGCATTTTAAAATACAACTTCAGTGTCATTAATTTACTTAACAAAGTTATCAATACCTTGTTGGCATCACCTGATTTTTAAAGAAACAGTATTTTTGAAATCTTCATTTGCACTCCAAGAAGCTAATAATAAGCTCATGAATGGTTGAAACCTAACCCCCATAACTTCTTCACATCATTGGCATGCAATGCATATTTTAGTGATTGAATAAGCAGAGAATAGGAAAGCAGTCTGTAGGCTGAGTTTCTAACTTGTAAGTGCTTGCCAATGTGATTTAGCTCTACATTGGAACTGATGACTTTTAAAAATGTGGTTTAAAAGTACAAGGTGAAGAAATTCATTCTTTTTGGTGCAAACATGGCCTTTCGCATGCTTTAGAAAGATTTTTTTGATTTTTCTCTGTATTATAGCACATCTTAGTATTTGAAAAGAGACTAGTAAATAGGTTTATCCTATTAATATTACCATAAGAAACAGACCACATTAATTTGAAAATTAAGATGAAAGAAAATATTTTTGCCAACTATAATGTTTTCCCTGTATCTTTCTTTTACATTCATTTTGAGCAAGTTGTATGTTGTAGACATTCTTCAGGAAAGAATACTTTCTTCTACTTTGGTTGCACTTGCTAGTCAACAATAAGTAAATGAATGAATATACTAAATAAATAAAAGAGGTCACAGAATTTACTTTAAATTAAAAGGATTATGTGGCACAATTGGTACTAGAGTCTTGTTATGATAAAGTCTGACCTCAAAATGAGACATCTGTTTATTGCCACAGTTCAGTAGGTTCCCTTCTATTATTATTGTCTAAATGTTCTTTTTAGTTCCTTTTTTTACAATCTGAAACAATAAGCAGTGTTTTTCCTTGGCTTTTCCACATAGTCTGTAACTAATTTCAACAAGGTCTATTTGCTGAGTTGCCAGAGTTTTTTTGTTTTTCCAAATTTTAAAGTTAATTATTGTTTTCCATATCATATAATAAATATCATTTTGCATAGAAAAATAAGTACCTAAACCCTCTTTTCTATAATTGTCCATCATATATCTACTCTAAAATAATGCCACTTATAGTTTTTCTGTCATTTTCAATAAGACCATCGTGTATTTTTTGTTTTTTATTTTACTTTTTGGCGGTACTGGAGCTGGAACCCAGGACATTCTACCTCTGAGCTACACTCCCAGCCCTATTTTTTTCGTCTTTTTATTTATTTATTTTTGAAACAGGGTCTCACTGAGTTAAGAAGGGCCTCGCTAAGTAGCTGAGGCTGTCTGTGAACCGAAGTCCTCCAGTCTCCACCTCCCAAATGCCAGGATTACAAGCATGTGTCACCATGCCCGGCTCAAGACCATTGTTTTTTTGTTGTTATTGTTTTGTTTTGTTTTCATTTTTGTTGTTTTTGTTTGTTTGTTTGGGTGAAACCCAGGGGCTTTACTACCTCCGGGCTATACTCCCAGACCTATTTTATACTTTATTTGGAAACAGGGTCTCACTAAGTTTCTGAGAGCCTCACTAAGTAGCTGAGGCTGGCTTTGAACCTGTGTGATCCTCCTGTCTCAGCCTCCCAAGCACTGGAATTTACAAGTGTATGCCACCACGCCTGGCTGACCATTTTATTTAAACACACAGTTTAATTATAAGAAACAGCATAAACAAAGTGGATATTAAAGCACTCTTGGCCCTTTTTCATTTATTTATTTATTTATTTATTTATTTATTTATTTATTTGAAGCAGGTTCTCAATAGGGTGCTAGAAGCCTTTGTACTTACTGAAGCTGTCCTTAAACTGGCAGTCTTCCTGTCTCAGCCTTCCAAGTAATGGAATTAGAAACATGCACATATACTATGCTTAGTTTAATAGATTTTTTTAAAATAGTGATGTGCTCAGGCCGGGCATGGTGGCGCACGCTTGTAATCCCCGCGCTTGGGAGGCTGAGACAGGAGGATTGCACGGGTTCGAAGCCAGCCTCAGCTACTTAATGAGGCTCTCAGCAACTTAGTGAGACCCTGTTTCCAAATAAAATAGAAAATAGGTCTGGTAGTATAGCCCGGAGGTAGGAGGCCTCTGGGTTCTACCCCAGTACCACCAAAAAATAATAATAATAATAATAATAATAATAATAATAATTAATAAATAAATAAAATAGTGGTGTGCTCTCCACAAGAGACTGTCTTTCATTGGCTGAAAATGAAGGAATGGAAAACGCTATTCCATGCAAATAGTAATCAATGGCTATTCTAATATCAGACAAAATAGACCTTAAGTAAAAATTGAAACAAGGTACAAAGATAGTCATTGTAAAATCATAATGAGTCAGTTCATCAGGAAGACATTACAGTTATGTATGCAGCCAACATCAGGGCACCTAAATATAAATCATATATTAACGGAATTAAAGGGAGAGATACAAAGCAATAATAGAGGATATTTTTTGAGTTTATATTTTTTATTTTATTTTTTTAATTTTTATTGGTGTATTTAATCATACTTCACATTGGAATACAAGACTTGAGAGGATATACAAGCACACATCATCCTTTTAGCCCTTATCCAGTCCCCATCCCATTCCCTCCCCCTCCCTCGATCCCATGCTTGTTTGGTGATTAACTTTGATACATTTGTTTATGTACCTCCTGCTTTTTAAAGAGGCTCCATCCTCCCCTATTCCATACCCTCTGATTGGTCACCTTAATTGCTTCACTATAGGGCCCTTTCCATAGCTCAACCACTTCCTATTGCCCCTTTCCTCCTAGTTATTGCTGATTAGGGGAAGCACCTGGTTTTAATTTTCTGCGATATTTCTCTGTGCATGCCGCGTTGCAAATACCGATCCCACTCTTGACGGCCCCAGTTGTGGCCTGGCTACCCAGTGGACTGATCCAGACCTCGCTGGCTCAAGCAGCGGCCTTGCCTCATGGGAGGCCCCGGTTCTGGCCTCGCTGGCCCCGACACTGGCCTAACCCCAATAGAGGATATTTTAATACCCTCCTTTCAAGGATGGATAAATCATCTAGACTCAGCCCTCAGTAAAGAAGCAATAGACTTCTTCTGCATTATTGACCAAATGGGCCTAAAAATTATACAGTACATTTTATTCAATAACAGCAAATACACATTATTAAACATGCATAGAATATTCTCCAAGACGTAACATATGTTACGTCTACTAATGTCTACTAACAAAGCTACTAACAAATTTAAGATAAAAATAATATCACAAACCAGGCATGGTGGCACACAGCTGTAATCCTAGTACATGAAGGCTAAAACAGGAGGATCACAGATTTGAGGCCAGTCTCAGCAACTTACCGAGACTCAGTTTCCAAATAAAAAATTGAGTTGGAGGTCTATCTTGGCAGTAGAACTTTCTAGTGGGTTCTCACCCCCCACACACACACACATCCTTTCTTACTACAATGACATGAAACTAGAAATCAGATTACAAGTGTGTGCACCACCACGCCCAGTTTAAGAATAGCTGTTTGAAAAAGGCAAAATTGACAATCCTTTAGCTAGAGTAAGAAAAAGAGCATACTCAAATAAAAATAGACACAAAAGGGGACATTGTAACTGATACCTACAGAAATACAAGAGGACATAAGAAACCTTTATGCCAATGAATTGGATAACTTAAGAGAAATGAATTCCTAGAAACATAAAATCTACCAAAACTGAATCACAACAAAATAGAAAATATGGCTAGATCACTATGAGTAAAGAGATTGAATCAGTAATCAAAACCTGCTAACAGAAAAGCCCAGGACTAGCTGGTTTCATTGATGAATGCTATCAATCATTTAAAGAGGAACTATTACCTGTTGCTGATTTTTCTCAAACTCTTCTAAAACTATTGAGGAAAGAACAATTCCAGACTTGTTTTATGAGGCCATCATTACCCTGCTACCAAAGTCAAACAAGGATACTACAAGAAAATAAAATTAGAGTTCATGTTCCTAAGGAACATAGATGTAAAACTCCTCAACAAAATTACAGCAAACCAAGTCCAACAGCACATTAAAAGAATCATTCATTGTGATCAAGTGGGATTTATTTCCTGATCCAAAGGTGGTTCATTGTACAAAATCAATAAATATGATACACCACATTAGCAGAATGAAGAGTAAATATCACATGATCATCTCAATAGATGCAAAAATATACTTGACAGAATTCAACATTCTTTAATGATAAAAATATTAAAAAAAATAGCCAGGCATGGTGGCATATGCTTGGAATCCCGGCGCTTGGGAGGGGGAGACAGGAGGATCGCACAGGTTAAGAGACCCTGTTTCCAAATAAAAATATAAAAAATAGGCCTGGAAATGTAGCCCGGAGGTGTAGAAGGGTTTCCAGGAACCCCAGTACCATCAATATATATATTAAAATGTATATAGAAGGAATTCAAAACTATATGACCACTGGGCAGCTTAGCGCATGGCTATAATTGCAGATGCTTAGGAAATTGAGGCAGGAGTCTTACGAGTTCAAGACTGTACTGAGCAAAACAGTGAAACTCTATCTCAAAACTTAAAAGAAGCCAGGCATGGTGGCACGCACACTTATATTCCCATCATTTGGGAGGCTGAGACAGGAAGATTGCAGTTTGCAGACAGCCTCAGCTACTGTATATTAGTGAGGCCCTTTGCAACTCAGTGAGACCCGGTTTCAAAATAAAGAATAAAAAATAGGGCTGGGGGTATAGCTCGGAGGTAAAATGCCCCCGAGTTCCATCCCCAGGGCTGAAAAAAAAAAAAAACCTTAAATGATAAAGAGGAAAAGGAAGAAGGAAGAACAAAGACATACGACAAGACCACTCACAGCTAACAGCATTCAGTCTTTCAGTGGTGAAAAAGTATTAGCTCTTCCTCTAAGACATGGATGTGTGCATGTATACCTCTACCACCTTGTACTCCATTAAGGTGTATGACTACAATGCACCCAATAAAATTTTTTTTTAAAAAAGAACAAGACATGGATGCCCATTCTTGTCACTTCTATTTAACGTAGACTTGAAGTTCTAGCCAGAGTAAATAGGTGAGAAAAATAATAAAAAACAGTCACATCCAAAGGAAGAAACAAAATCATCTCTGTTTGCAGATGGTATGATATGTTATATATAGAAAACTCTAAAGATTGCACATACCAAAAAAAAGTTAAAACTAAACTGAATTCAGCAAAGTTTATGAGTACAAAATCAACATAGGTAAATCAGAATTTCTGTACACTGACAACAAGCTATGTGAAAAGAGTGCCATTTACAATAGATCAAAAAGAATAAAAGAGGAATGACCTTAACCAAAGAGGCAAATATATATATATATATATATATATATATATATATATATATATATATATATACACACACCTCTATAAACGTCATGCCCACAGTGACAGTAACCAGAGCCTGCCAGGCAATGAGGCCAGGTCTGGAGCTAGTGAGGCCGGGCCCTGAGCCTGCTGAGGGGCGAGGCTGGGTCTGGAGCCAGCGGACCTGGCCCGGAGCCTGCCACGCGGTGAAGCCTGGTCTGGAGCCAGCGGGCCAGGCCCAGAGCCTGTTGCGCAGCAGGCCTGGAACTGGGGCCTGCTGCAAAGGGCCAGCAGGTTTCTTCAAGTGTGTGACCAGGAAGCAATAGAAACTGCCACTGCCTCACCTAATCTCTCAACAGATTTCCAGGCCCAAGTTACCTCTATTTTTAAAAATTGGTTGTGAGTGGATCACCCTGTCAAAGTTACTCACCTTCTGGCTTTCAGGTTTTCAGTAAGTGGGAATAAGTGTGGAGAAATAGAAGCTCTAATACATTGTTGGTGGGATTGCAAATTGGTACAACCACTTTGGAGAATAGTATAGAAGATCCTCAGAAGAAGGAAAACGAACTTACCATATGATCCAGCTATACCACCTCTGGGTATCTACCAAAAAGAATGAAAACCAAAATATCAAACTAATGCATGGACAACTGTGTTCATAACCACAGTTCACCATTGCCAAACTCTGGAACCAGCCAATATGTCCTTCAGTGGAAGAGTGGATTTCAAAACTGGGATATGTACACAATGGAATTTTGCTCAGTCATAAGGGAGAACAAAATTATGGGATTTATAGTGAAATGTCACACACAAAAAAATAAGAAATCAGATGCTTTTCTTAATGTGCAAAATATTAGGGAGAAATGGGTAACAGGAGGAACTCTAGATGAAGAAGGACCCCTACAGAGGAGCAATGAAGGTGACATATCTGAAGGGTTAAGAGGGATGATAAGGGAAACTCTTTAAAGCACATGATGTACTTAAATATATCAAAGTCAATCAGGAAGCCAAGCATGGGTAGGTGAGAGAGGGAAGGAAGGGGTTAGAGATTGGGTAGGGGCTAATTGGGTGATGTGTGCATGTATATCTCCACAAGTTTTTTTTTCCCATTGAGATATATGACTACAATGCACCAATAAAAGTTTATTTTAAACAAAAAGAATAAATAAGGTGACCTAACTGAGGGGATGGGAGGGGGGAGAGGGAAAAAAAAGTTTTCTTTCTCTCATATGTAGAAGCTAAAGAATAATTGGGATACAAGAGAGACTTTAGATAATGCAGGAGAAACCACAGTGGAGGAGCGGGTGGAGGGGACAGGAGGTGGCGGTGAGGGGAGGAATAACTAATGATGGAAACACTTCCACTGATGTTATAAACACTTCCATTGATGTTATATATGTGTATGAGATTATCAGTGCCAATCTCAGTATATTGTATGGTGAAGGTGAGGGAGTTGGGAGGCAGCCTGGGGCCATGGGGCAGGGTAGAGAGGGGAGCCACCAGGGTTGTGTACATGTATTTCCCTATTAGTGAACTTTATTTACTATGTGAGACTTCAGTGCACCGATGAAAGTATATTAAAGTTTGTTGTTAATGATGTAAAAAAATTTCAAATACTTCAAGCCAGGTGTGGTGGCATACACTTGTAATCCCCGCACTTGGGAGGCAGAGACAGGAGGATCGCGAAGGTTCGAAGCCAGCCGCGCTGGCTTAAGAGACCCTGTTTCCAAATAAAAATATAAAAAATAGGTCTGGGAGTATAGCCCGGAGGTAGAAGGGCTTCCAGGAACCCCAATACCTCCAAAAACAACAACAAATTCAGATACTTCAAAAGCAAGCATAATTATATATTATAGTAACGTATGCTTTGGTTTTGGGGGGGGTTTGTTTTGTTTTTTGGGTTTTTTTTTTGGTGGTACTGGGGGTGGTGGAACCCAGAGGCTTTCTACCTCCAGGCTATATTCCCAGATCCATTTTATATTTTATTTGGAAACAGGGTCTCACTAAGTAGCTGAGAGCCTCACTAAGTAGCTGAGGCTGGCTTTGAACCTGTGTGATCCTCCTGTCTCAGCCTCCCAAGCTCAGGGATTACAAGCATGCGCCACCACGCCCTGCGTAATGTATGCTTTGGAGTCCATTATAATATCCATTCTATCAAGAACAGCTTTGAACTGGGCGTGGTGGCACACACTTGTAATCTCAGCATTTGGGAGGCTAAGACAGGAGGATGGTGTTTTCTTGGACAGCTTCAGCTGCTTAGTGAGGCCCTTTGCAACTTAGTGAGACCCTGTTTCAAATTAAAGAACAAAAAATAGGGCTGGGGGTGTAGCTCAGAGAGAGAATGCCATTGGGTTACATCTCTAGTAACACACACACACACACACACACACACACACACACACACGAGCAGCTTTATATCCTTTGGGCGAACTACACCCCCAGCCTTTTTTTGCTTTATAACAGTGTCTCACTAGGTTACAAAGTCTGAGTTGCTGCATCTGGCTTCAAACCTTCAATATATTTCTGTCTCAGCCTCCCAAGTACCAGATTAAGTCATGTGCCACCACACTGGGCTGTATATCCTCTTTATTTATATTTTTATTATTTTTTATATATTCATTTTTGTACTATTGGGATTCAACCCAGAGGCATTCTACCTCCAAGCTACACCCCCAGCCTTATTTTTAAATTTTTATTTTGAAACAGGGTCTCACTACATTGCAGAAGGCCTCACTAAGTAGCTGAGGCTGGCCCCGAACCTGCAGTCCTCCTCTCTCAGCCTCCCAAGTACTGGGATTATAAGTGTGTGCTGCCATGCCCATCTCTGTATATCCTCTTTAAATAGAAAAATATATAGTTTTAAGTTTTGTATCTTCCTGTGAAAAATTTAAAAGAATACAGTTTTTCTGGTCATCACATGGAAAATTGATTCAAGTTACTAAAGTGACTAATTTGAAATTTTTAAAGGTCAAAAAAGAAATTAAATTTTTTTCCATTACTAATCCTTTTAATGTTTCCCTTGACATGTTCTACATTGGCTGTTTTGTAACCTTTTCCTATTTACCAGTTAGATTTTAAATGTTTCTCTTCTTGATTTATGTAGAGTTCTCATATATAAAAAGTAGTCGTATTACATGCTTTTCTTACTGTGTTGAAATGGCCTTTTTAGTAGAGTGTGCCATTGAATATTAGGTTTTTAATTTTTATGTTTTCCTTTTGACTATTTCTTTCATTTTCTTTTTCTTCTTTCTTTCTTTCTCTCTTTCTTTCTTTCTTTCTTTCTTTATTTATTTATTTATTTTGTGGTACTGGGGGTGGATCCCAGGGGCTTTTCTACCTCCAGGCTATACTCCCAGACCTATTTTATACTTTATTTGGAAACAGGGTCTCACTAAGGTGCTGAGAGCCTCACTCAGTAGCTGAGGCTGAGTTCAAACCTGTGCAATCCTCCTGTCTCAGCCTCCCAAGCACTGGGATTACAAGCGTGCACCACCACACCCGGCTATTTCTGTTATTTCTAAGCTAAGACAGTCTTAACTATTTTAAAGGCACCTTTAGCTAAGCATGTCCAAAATAGAATTTATACATATAGTCTAGCTACTCTACACACATACACACAACATACATACACACACACACACACACACACACATACACACACACACACCTTCCTGATTAATTTTTATTGACATCTTATAATCTCTGCCCTGTTAAAATGTGATATCATTTATGCAGCTCTAGCCCAGAAAATTTAGGTATTATTCTTGACTACTCTACCTTTTAGCCCTTGTAGCTAATCCAATACCCTTTCCTGTCTGTTTTACCTTTTATTTTCCTTTTTTAATTCATATTTTAAATAATTTTATTGGTGCATTGTATTTATACATTGTAGTGAGATTCAGAGTGATATATTTATGTATGCATACATCATTTGGTATGTCTTCACACTCTTATAACCTTCGTCCCCAAATGTGATAGTGAGGTTGGTATTGATACCTTCATATATGGACATAACATTATTTGGTCAGTTTCCGTCCTCAAGCCTCCTTTCTCCTCCTCTCTTCTATCACCTAGTCCCCTTTATTTCTTCTACTGGTCTCTCATTTCATCAAGTCCCTTTCCTTTTCTAGTTTCTCCCTAGCTTCCACATGAGAGAAAGCATATGACACTTCACTCTCTGAAACTGGCTGATCTCACTTACATTGTGTTCTCCAGTTGCATCCATTTTCCTGCAAATGACATTTTGTTCTTTTTTTTTTTTTTGCGGTACTGGTAATGGAACCCAGGGGGCATTCTACCTCTGAGCTACACTCCCAGCCCTATGTTTTATTCTTTATTTTGAAACAGGGTCTCACTAAGTAGCTGAGGCTCTCCGTGAACCACGATCCTCCTGACTCAGCCTCCCACCCGGCCATTTTGTTCTTCTTTACTGGCTGAATAAAATTCCATTGTGTGTGTATACATTTACTTTTTTTATTTATTTTTTTTTATATTTTTTATTTTTTAATTAATTTATTTTTTAAATTGGTGCATTGTAGTCATATATCAATCACATTGGAGTACAAGACTTGAGAGGATATACAAGCACACATCATCCAATTAGCCCTCCTCCAGCCCCCATCCCATTCCCTCCCCCTCCCTCCATCCCACACTTCTTTGGTGATTTACTTTGATACATTTGTTTATGTACCTCCTGCGTTTTAAAGAGGCTCCGTCCTCCAGTATTACATACCCTCTGATTGGTCACATTAGTTGCTTCACTATAGGGCCCTTTCTATAGCTCAACCTCTTCCTGTTGCCCTTTTCCTCCTAGTTATTGCTGATTAAGAGAAGCGTCTGATTTATATTTTCTGCGATATTTCTCTGTGCATGCTGCGTTGCAAGTACCAATCCCACTCTTGATGGTCCCAGTAGTGGCCTGGCTACTCAGTGGACTGATCCAGACCTCGCTGGCTCAAGCAGCGGCCTTGCCTCATGGGAGGCCCCGGTTCTGTTCTCGCTGGCCCCTGAACCGGTCAAACCCCTAAGCTGGCTTTGGTCCCGACCTTGGAGGCCGCAGGAGTGAACTTGCCTCACGCCAGGCTCCGATGCTGGCCATTGGCCCCTGCACCGGTCTAACCCCTTGGCAGGATTCCAATCCCGGCCTCGGAGGCCCCAACACTGGTAATGCCTCACGGCAGGCTCCGATGCCAGCCTCACTGGCCCCAGCACCGGCCTAACCCCTTGAGAGGCTCTTATCCTGGCCTCAGAGGCCCCAGTACCGGCCTTGCCTCAAGGCAGGCTCCGATGCCGGCCTCGCTGGCCCCAGCACTGGCCTAACCCCTCGGCAGGCTCCGATCCCGGCCTCGGAGGCCCCAGCACTGGTCATGCCTCAAGGCAGGCTCCGATGCCGGCCTCGCTGGCCCCAGCACCGGCCTAACCCCTCGGCAGGCTCTTATCCTGGCCTCGGAGGCCCCAGTACCGGCCTTGCCTCACGGCAGGCTCCGATGCCGGCCTCGCTGGCCCCAGCATCGGCCTAACCCCTCGGCATGCTCCGATCCCGGCCTCGGAGGCCCCAGCACTGGTCATGCCTCACGGCAGGCTCCGCTGCCGGCCTCGTTGGCCCCAGCACCGGCCTAACCCCTCGGCAAGCTCTTATCCTGGCCTTGGAGGCCCCAGTACTGGCCTTGCCTCACGGCAGGCTCCGCTGCCGGCCTCGCTGGCCCCAGCACCGGCCTAACCCCTCGGCAGGCTCTTATCCTGGCCTCGAGGCCCCAGTACCGGCCTTGCCTCAAGGCAGGCTCCGCTGCCGGCCTCACTGGCCCCAGCACTGGCCTAACCCCTCGGCAGGCTCTTATCCTGGCCTCGGAGGCCCCAGTACCGGCCTTGCCTCACGGCAGGCTCCGATGCCGGCCTCACTGGCCCCAGCAGCGGCCTAACCCCTCGGCAGGCTCCGATCCCGGATTTGGAGGCCCCAGCACTGGTCATGCCTCAAGGCAGCCTCCGATGCCGGCCTCGCTGGCCCCAGCACCGGCCTAACCCCTCGGCAGGCTCTTATCCTGGCCTCGGAGGCCCCAGTACCGGCCTTGCCTCACGGCAGGCTCCGATGCCGGCCTCGCTGGCCCCAGCATCGGCCTAACCCCTCGGCATGCTCCGATCCCGGCCTCGGAGGCCCCAGCACTGGTCATGCCTCACGGCAGGCTCCGCTGCCGGCCTCGTTGGCCCCAGCACCGGCCTAACCCCTCGGCAAGCTCTTATCCTGGCCTTGGAGGCCCCAGCACCGGTCATGCCTCACGGCAGGCTCCGCTGCCGGCCTCGTTGGCCCCAGCACCGGCCTAACCCCTCGGCAAGCTCTTATCCTGGCCTTGGAGGCCCCAGTACCGGCCTTGCCTCATGGCAGGCTCCGCTGCCGGCCTCGCTGGCCCCAGCACCGGCCTAACCCCTCAGCAGGCTCTTATCCTGGCCTCGGAGGCCCCAGTACCGGCCTTGCCTCACGGCAGGCTCCGATGCCGGCCTCGCTGGCCCCAGCATCGGCCTAACCCCTCGGCAGGCTCCGATCCCGGCCTCGGAGGCCCCAGCACTGGTCATGCCTCACGGCAGGCTCCGCTGCCGGCCTCGTTGGCCCCAGCACCGGCCTAACCCCTCGGCAAGCTCTTATCCTGGCCTTGGAGGCCCCAGTACTGGCCTTGCCTCACGGCAGGCTCCGCTGCCGGCCTCGCTGGCCCCAGCACCGGCCTAACCCCTCGGCAGGCTCTTATCCTGGCCTCGAGGCCCCAGTACCGGCCTTGCCTCAAGGCAGGCTCCGCTGCCGGCCTCACTGGCCCCAGCACTGGCCTAACCCCTCGGCAGGCTCTTATCCTGGCCTCGGAGGCCCCAGTACCGGCCTTGCCTCACGGCAGGCTCCGATGCCGGCCTCACTGGCCCCAGCAGCGGCCTAACCCCTCGGCAGGCTCCGATCCCGGATTTGGAGGCCCCAGCACTGGTCATGCCTCAAGGCAGCCTCCGATGCCGGCCTCGCTGGCCCCAGCACCGGCCTAACCCCTCGGCAGGCTCTTATCCTGGCCTCGGAGGCCCCAGTACCGGCCTTGCCTCACGGCAGGCTCCGATGCCGGCCTCGCTGGCCCCAGCATCGGCCTAACCCCTCGGCATGCTCCGATCCCGGCCTCGGAGGCCCCAGCACTGGTCATGCCTCACGGCAGGCTCCGCTGCCGGCCTCGTTGGCCCCAGCACCGGCCTAACCCCTCGGCAAGCTCTTATCCTGGCCTTGGAGGCCCCAGTACCGGCCTTGCCTCATGGCAGGCTCCGCTGCCGGCCTCGCTGGCCCCAGCACCGGCCTAACCCCTCGGCAGGCTCTTATCCTGGCCTCGAGGCCCCAGTACCGGCCTTGCCTCACGGCAGGCTCCGATGCCGGCCTCACTGGCCCCAGCAGCGGCCTAACCCCTCGGCAGGCTCCGATCCCGGCCTCAGAGTCCCCAGTACTGGCCTTGCCTCAAGGCAGGCTCCGATGCCGGCCTCGCTGGCCCCAGCACCGGCCTAACCCCTCGGCAGGCTCCGATCCCGGCCTCGGAGGCCCCAGCACTGGTCATGCCTCAAGGCAGCCTCCGATGCCGGCCTCGCTGGCCCCAGCACCGGCCTAACCCCTCGGCAGGCTCTTATCCTGGCCTCGGAGGCCCCAGTACCGGCCTTGCCTCACGGCAGGCTCCGATGCCGGCCTCGCTGGCCCCAGCATCGGCCTAACCCCTCGGCATGCTCCGATCCCGGCCTCGGAGGCCCCAGCACTGGTCATGCCTCACGGCAGGCTCCACTGCCGGCCTCGTTGGCCCCAGCACCGGCCTAACCCCTCGGCAAGCTCTTATCCTGGCCTTGGAGGCCCCAGTACCGGCCTTGCCTCACGGCAGGCTCCGCTGCCGGCCTCGCTGGCCCCAGCACCAGCCTAACCCCTCGGCAGGCTCTTATCCTGGCCTCGAGGCCCCAGTACCGGCCTTGCCTCAAGGCAGGCTCCGATGCCGGCCTCACTGGCCCCAGCACTGGCCTAACCCCTCGGCAGGCTCTTATCCTGGCCTCGGAGGCCCCAGTACCGGCCTTGCCTCACGGCAGGCTCCGATGCCGGCCTCACTGGCCCCAGCAGCGGCCTAACCCCTCGGCAGGCTCCGATCCCGGCCTCAGAGGCCCCAGTACCGGCCTTGCCTCAAGGCAGGCTCCGATGCCGGCCTCGCTGGCCCCAGCACCGGCCTAACCCCTTGGCAGGCTCCGATCCCGGATTTGGAGGCCCCAGCACTGGTCATGCCTCAAGGCAGCCTCCGATGCCGGCCTCGGAGGCCCCAGCACCGGCCTAACCCCTCGGCAGGCTCTTATCCTGGCCTCGGAGGCCCCAGTACCGGCCTTGCCTCACGGCAGGCTCCGATGCTGGCCTTGCTGGCCCCAGCACCGGCCTAACCCCTCGGCAGGCTCTTATCCTGGCCTCGGAGGCCCAAGTACCGGCCTTGCCTCATGGCAGGCTCTGATGCCAGCCTCGCTGGCCCCAGCACCGGCCTAACCCCTCAGCAGGCTCCGGTCCCGTCCTCGGGGGCCCCAACACTGGCCTTGCCTCACGGCAGGCTCCGATGCCTGCCTCACTGACCCCAGCACCGGCCTAACCCCTCAGCAAGTTTCGGACCCTACCTCGGAGGCCCTAGCACAAGCCTTGCATCATGGCAGGCTCCAATGCCGGCCTCGCTGGCCCCAGCATCGGTCTAACCCCTCTGCAGGTTCCAATCCCGGCCACGGAGGCCTCAGTAGTGGCCTTGCCTCACAGCAAGCTCCGATGTCGGCCACTGGCCCCGGCGCCCGCCTAACCCCTCAGCAGGTTCCGATCACTGTCTCTGTGGTTATTATTTCAAAGGTTCCAGTTGTAATGTATCAGATCTCTTCCTCCCCCGAATATTGGCCACTGGCATTGCCACTGCCTCCACCGTTTCAAATCCTTCCCAGGCTCTTTTTCCACTCTGAATGTTGTCCAGTGTTCCTAAGCATGCGTGATGGTAGCATTCGACATTTGGTGTAATTTCTCCAAAAAAATAAAGTTGGTAAGATCCGGTTTCTGCTTCTCCTGAATACAAGTCTCCACCACCATCGCGAAGAACTCTTTCAACACCGCATTTCTCCTTGGTCTCCGCTAAACTCTCTCCTTATATGTGATGTCTGAGATTCTTAACAATATAGAGAAATAGCAGTCCTCTTTCACGGCGAATTTTTCCATAAGTTCCAGTGCATTTAGATAAGTTTTGTCTGCATCTCCAGTGTCCTGGCATCCATAACGGCTTTCTTACCACCTCTCCGATATTTTTCTTTATCTTTTTCTGTTCTGGGCCCGGTTTCTCCAGGGGTCTGGCAAGCTACTCGCAGTTCGGCCGGGACCCAGAGTCCCGCGATCCGGGCCCCAGCTGGCGTGCCCTGTGCTCGACCCCCGCCCAGAACCCAGCATCTTACTGGGCCTTGTTTCTCCAGGGGTCTGGCGTGCTACTCGCAGTTCGGCCTGGGGCCCAGAGTCCCGCGACCCAGGCCCCATCTGGCGTGCCCAGCCCGCGACCCCCGCCCAGAACCCAGCGTCTTACAGTGTCTGGTTTCTCCAGGGGTCTGGCGTGCTACGCGCAGTTCGGCAGGGGCCCAGAGTCCCGCGACCCGGGCCCCATCTGGCGTGCCCAGCCCGCGACCCCCGCCCAGAACCCAGCGTCTTACTGGGTCCAGTTTCTCCAGGGGTCTGGCGTGCTACGCGCAGTTCGGCCAGGGCCCAGAGTCCCGCGACCCGGGCCCCATCTGGCGTGCCCCGCCCGCGACCCCTGCCCAGAGCCCAGCGTCTTACTGGGCCTGGTTTCTCCAGGGGTCTGGCGTGCTACGCGCAGTTCGGCCAGGGCCCAGAGTCCCGCGACCCGGGCCCCATCTGGCGTGCCCCGCCCGCGACCCCCGCCCAGAGCCCAGCGTCTTACTGGGCCTGGTTTCTCCAGGGGTCTGGCGTGCTACGCGCAGTTCGGCCCGGGGCCCGGGGTCCCGCGACCCGGGCCCCTACATTTTCTTTATTCATTCATCTGTTGACAGACATCTAGGTTGTTTTCATAATTTGGTTAATAGATATATCACTAGTGTGTGTGTGTGTGTGTGTGTGTGTGTGTGTGTGTGTGTGTGTGTGTGTTATACAGGAGATGGAACCATGGAACCCAGGGACATTCTACCTCCAAATTATACACCCAGCCCAATTTTATTTTTTAATTTTGAAACAGGGCCTCAGTAAGTTGCCAAGGCTGGCCATGAACCTGCAACTCTTCTGTCTCAGCCTCTCAAGTACCAGGATTAAAATTGTACACCAATATGCCCAGCTAATAGTTTTCTGACTTTAATTCTTTTGGAAAGATACCAATAAGCAATATAGCTGGGTCATATGATGGTCCATTTTACCTCTTAAATATTAGCTCAAGGCTATCTATTTTCTCCACCTTTACCACCAGAAACTCAATTCAAGCTACCATTATTTCATAGCCCTCCTCACAGGATGTTTTAATGTTACAATAATATTTTCCAGACACAAATTTGTAATGCTCTGCTAAAATCCATTTGAGGGCAGCTTATTGTTGTGAAGGCAAAAACCAAATATCTTTTTCTTTGACATGCAACCCTATCTACATCTACAACCTTGTGTTATTTTATTTTCACTTGGTCTCTGTATGCCCTTCAGCTCCCTTCCCTCTCTTCATCCTCAGGAGCCCAGTATGATTTTTCATCTCCCTATAACACTCTCTTTTCCTGGTTAACATGGACTTATCCTTAAGATGCATTTAATTTATCTAGGGAAGCTGTGTATGACTTAACACAGTGTCACATGCTCCCATGATATGCGGCACCACATTCTTGTCCTTCACAGCACTGGATTACTGTTGTATCTATTTAGCATAGCACTTATGCCCTCAAGGAATATTTGGTTAAATGAATAAATGAATTAGTAATTGTTCTTCAAGCTTTTCAGTGAAGCCAGGTTATTAATTTGGGTAAATGGGATATATATCAAGAGACTAGCCGAGTTTGGTGGCACACACATAAACACAGTACGTGGGAGGGTGAGACAGGAGTACTGCAGGTTCTAAACTAGCATGCAGTAACTTAGCAAGACCCCTCTCCAAAATGAAAAATAACAGGTCTTTGAGGGTTTAGCTTAGTGGTAGAACCCCATTACTACCACAGGTTCAACCCCAGTACTACCCCACACACACACACAAAGTGGTACAAAGCCATGGAGACAGTTGCCTTCCATCAGTAAGAATAAAGGATACAGGTGGGTAAGGTGGCACACCTGTAATCCAGTAGTTGAGAGACTGAAACAGGAGGATCACAGTTCAAGGCCAGCCTCAGCAACTTAGCCAAGACCCTGTTTCAAAATAAAAAGGGCTGGGTGTGTAGTGCAGTGATAGAACTCTCCTGTGTTCAATCCCCAGTATCATTTAACAAGAGGTGGAGGAAGAGGGGAGGGGATTTTATTTATTTAAATCTTTTATCACTTTTATGATTAAACATTTCTTTTTAAAGTAATCTATATGGTTTATGAATTATAAATGGAATCTCTAGATGGATATGATTGTCATTTAGAAATATGTTTATCTAGTTATTAATTTTCTCCTACTTTAATTATATTTCTACTATTAGAAAAGTATTAAAGCTGATATTATATAAAACTTATTTTTATAGTTTTGGTTTTTGTATGTTTTGCTTTTTGTAACCTCCATTGTTCATAAACTATGTTTGCCCATAAAGCTAAAGAAGCTTCTCTGTAGATTTTAGTCAAAGAAAATTCCTCACTGAGAAGATCTTCAGGGCAATGCTGCACCTTTGACCACTTAAGGCATTGACTAAGTCAACTAGTTTGAGAAATTTTTATTATATATATATATATATATATATATATATATATATATATTCCTGGGTACATCATTTTGTTGCTTATTCCTAATCTCTATAAAGTCATTGTAGTTACTACTGTTGAAGAATTGAGGAGAGTCGCAGACTCATTAAGAAACTTTCCAGTCATTAAAATACTGAGTTCCTTAACCAATCTTTATATATAAGCCTTTGTTTTTTAAAAATTTATGCTGTAGCTGGGCATGATGGTGCACACTTGTAATCCCAGCATTTGGGAGGCTTGAGACGAGAGGATCGTGGTTTGCGAACAGCCTCAGCTGTTTAGTGAGGCCCTTTGCAACTCAGTGAGACCCTTTTTCAAAACAAGGAATAAAAAATAGGGCTGGGGTGTAGCTCGGAGGTAGAATGCCCCTGGGTTCCAAACCACAGTGTGTGTGTGTGTGTGTGTGTGTGTGTACATACACATATACATATACATACACACACACACACACACACACACACACATACACACACACACATACTGTATATTCCCATATTGGGGTTTTTTTGTTGTTGTTGTTTTTGGTGGTCCTAGGGGTAGAACCCAGAGGCTTTCTACCTCCGGGCTATACTCCCAGACCTATTTTATATTTTATTTGGAAACAGGGTCTCACTAAGTTGCTGAAAGCCTCACTAAGTAGCTGAGGCTGGCTTCGAAGCTGTGTGATTCTCCTGTCTCAGTCTCCTAAGCGCTGGGATTACAAGCATGTGCCACCACACCCGGCTCTATATTCCCATATTGTATTGCTTTGTTTTATATGTATACAGCATGCTGAAAGTATTTACTTGGATTTGAAGTTAATTATAAGGTAGAAACTTTTCCAGGATATCTTTTTTTTATATTTATATATTAATCACTTAGAAAACCATTTTAAATATTTTTTCTTGTAGGAACCTACAGAAGTTTAGTCTTTTTGGAGACATAAGTGTTCTACAACAGCAAGGAAGTTTATCAAATACATACCTCAGCAAGGTGGACCCCGATGGCAAAAAAATTAAACAGTAAGTTATATAGTTGGTGTATATTGTTTTGTTAACAGTAGTATTAATATAAAATCTATTTTTCTATAAAATTATAAAACACACTCAATAGAGTAATGATTTTTTGTGTGCTAAAAGAATATATGTTCCTCATCTGTGGTAGAAAAGACCATAGTGCTATACCAATAGTTGTATGTCAGTCTTTTCTGCCATACTAGTATAAAATGCTGTTTTCTTTGGACAAGGAACATATTTCTATGTTTAATACATCAGTATGTTTGATAAATCTTCTTTATATGTGAATGTGAGTTTAATGACATTTATTGTGAGTTGAATAAAAAGTTAACTGAGGAAAAATCTCTGTCAACATTGCATGTCATTACTTGCCTATTTTTAAGTCAGTGTTGTATGTTAGTGAGATCACTGTGGCATGTGTTTTTCTTATAGAATTCAGCAGCTGTTCGAAGAAATACTGAGTAATAGTAGGCAACTGAAATGGCTGTCCTGTGGGTTTATGCTGGAAATAGTAACCCCGACATCACTGTCATCTCTCTCTAACTCTATTGCCAACACCATGGAGCACCTAAGTTTACTGGACAACAATATTCCTGGTAACAGCACTCTTGTCACCGCCATTGAACTCGAGCGATTTGTCAGTCTGCGCTCACTTGCTCTGGATTTCTGTGACTTTACAGCTGAGATGGCAAGAGTCTTAACTGATAGCAACCATGTGCCTTTGCAGCGATTATCTCTCCTGGTTCACAATATTTCTGTGATACACAAGTCTCTGGACAACATGCCGAATGATGAGCATTGGAAAGCCCTGTCACGAAAGAGCACTGGCCTTCGGGTCTATATAATGGCTTTTGATATCAAGAGTGACGATATGTTAAAGATTCTGAAACCCAGTATACCACTAGAGAGGATTCATTTTGATAGCTACATCACTTGTGTGTCAGGGGCTATTGTCGATCTTATATCCAGGCAGTATGACAAGTTCCTCACTCATTTTATATTGATGAATGATGTGATTGACACGTCTGGTTTTCCAGATCTTAGTGACAACCGAAATGAAGATCCATTGGTTTTATTAGCATGGAGGTGCACAAAACTCACTCTTCTGGCAATTCATGGTATGTGATTTTGTTCACTACAATTTGATAATAGCATTACACTTAAGATATTCTAGTAAAAAGGTGGTACCAACCTTTATAATGTGAGGAAATCTTATAAATTGATATGCAGATTCTTAAACTTTGTAAAGTTTATAAAATATATCACTGATACCTCAACCCCAAGTATTCTGCTTCTGCTTCCCTGATAACTTTTTTCTTCTACTGTGTGGCATTTCACAAAAACGACATTTGAGCCAGGCGTGGTGGTGCACACTTGTAATTCCAGCATTTGGGAGGCTGAGACCAGAGGATTGCAGTTCAAGGATAGCCTCAGCTACTTAGTGAGGCCCTTTGCAACTTAGTGAGACCCTGTTTCAAAATATAATAAAAAAATAGGGCAGGGGGTAGTAGCTCGGAGGTTGACTGTCCCTGGGTTCCATCTCCATACCTGCAAAAAAAAAAAAAAAGACTTTTGAACTTAAGTCAGTTAAGAAAACATACATATCTACCTGGAAAAGACATTTTTCTAATCACAAGATCTCTTAAAAACACAGGAGCACTTGGGAGGCTCAGACAGGAGAACCACAGGTTTTAGGACAACCTTAGCAAGTAGTAAGACATTCATCAACCTAGTGAGACCCTGTTTCAAAATAAAACCAAAATAAGGCTGGTGGTGTAGCCCCTGAGTTCAATCTTCAGTACTACAAAAAAAATTTTTAAACATAGAAGGAAAAGAAAGTATGATTTATTTTATGTTCACTGCCTCATTTTTTATTTTAGACGTTGATGTATTAGTTCATGTGGTGTCTTTTTTTTCTTTTTTTTCTTTCTTTTTTTGTTTTTTTGCAGGTCTGGGGATGGAACCCAGTGGCATTCGACCTCCAAGCTACACCCACTGCCTATTTTTTATTCATTATTTTGAAACCAGTCTCACTGAGTTACAGAGGGCCTCACTAAGTAGCTGAGGCTGTGTGCGAACCATGATCCTCCGGTCTCAGCCTCCTGAATGCTGGAATTACAAGCATGCACCACCACGCCCAGCATGTGGTATATTTTTTAGTGTTGATCCCATTAATAAATTTTATGTTTATTTTTTAGTGTGCCATTCATCATAATTTGAATTAGTTGCATTTGTATAGGTTAAAAGAATACTTATTTTTCTGATATAAGCCAGTTATGAAACAGTCTATAAGAATGCCTTAAACTCTCTTCATTAGCTCTGTTTCATTGTTTTTAAAATGTTTTTAGCATACATTTAATGTGCGTGAATGGGTATATGTTGCTTTTTAAGTTTTGCCTTATGATTTGGCCAGTTATCAGAGGTAGTACCAGAGAACAGATTAGTATTCAAAGTGGTATGTAAAATGGGGATAAAGAATATCAGATTATGTAAAAGTTAATTTAAGCCGACTTTTTAACACCCTTTTTTTCCTCATAAGAAATAATATGTTAGGTCGAGCGTGGTGGTGCACGCTTGTAATCCCTGCGCTTGGGAGGCAGAGACAGGAGGATCACACAGGTTCGAAGCCAGCCGCGTGTGCTGGCTTAGGAGACCCTGTTTCCAAAAAATGTAAAAATAGGTCTGGAAGTGTAGCCCAGAGGTAGAAGGGCTTCCAGGAACCCCAGTACCACCAAAAAAAAAAAAAAAAAAGAAAAAAAGAAAAAGAAATAATATGTTAGATAGAGGTAAAGCTCCCCACCACCCATACTTTATCCTCTCAGAGGTGACTGTTATTCCAAAGTTAGTACATATCATCCCATGGCTGTTTCGTACTTTGCATATTTGCTACTGACAATTAACAATTTATCTTCAATGTTGATAGTGCCACTTTGGATTATGAAGCATCACACAAGATGATTTTTCACAAATGGAAAATACCAATTTACTATGTATAGTTAGTGGATATATATATGTATGTATGGACTGAAAATTTGCTCCTTGTGATACATCACTAACCAAACCTTGTAAAATTTATTCACATCTACTTCAAATATCCCATTTTACTGAACAAAAGATATCAGAGCAGGATTACATCACCTAACAGTTCATCACCCACAGTGGTATCCTCCACAATTGAGTGAGACCTTGTTTCTAAATTAAAAAAAGAATAAAATAGGGCTGGGAGTATAGATCAGATGTAGAATGGCCCTAGGTTATCAAATGAGGGAAAGACTAATTTATCAAAGTGACAATAAAATGTAAGGGAATGACAGTGTTGTCTTTTGCTTAATCTTCAGGTTACAAAGTGTGGGCACACAACCTCATCGCCATTGCTCGTCTTCGTGGCTCTGATCTAAAAGTGCTTGAAGTCACTGAAGAAAGCATTGATTTTGACCAAGGTGAACTAGCTGACCAGGATGTGGATCCAGTGTATAACCTTATTGAGCAGGTATCCATGGGCTTGGGTCAGCCTTGGCACGCCGTCATGGACATCGAATCACTCAGTGTCTTCACTGAACCAAATCGTCATTTTTACAGAGAGATGCAAAGCTTCAGCGAAGACATTTAGCTTCTTAAAATGTACAATTCCTGTGGTTACATATGCAAGTAGGGTCCTATTATGTTTTTTTTTTCCAGTAGTGTGAATTAATCCCTTTGTGCTGTGTTTAATCAGTATTAGCTTTATAGAATTATATATGTATATTCTACTTCTTGATCAAAGAACGTAGTCGGGTATTGGTTTAGAAGTTCAAAGTGACAATGTATAGGGCTTTCACGGTTAATGGAATTGTTACCAAACCTTAAGGATATACAATCGAAGATCATCTGAGGTTGCTGGCTAACTTTGTTTTTCACTGAGTTACTCTGCCTTTTTGACGTTTTTATTATTTCTGTGTCAGAGTTCAGAGCTCAGGAGCCAAAATATTTTTATACGTATATATATATATATATCTCCATAGCCTGGTGGATTTGTATGCAATGCACTGCTTCTATATATTCCAATAGCATTTCATTAATTTTTATTTGAAATGGAATAAGAGAAGATAAAATTCCAAATAAGTTATCATTAACAGAAAGCCAAGAGTTTAACTTCCATTACCTTTATAATAGTTGATATCATCAGTGACCATTCCAAACTTCATATAGTTCTAGATTAGAACATTGCTTAATCCTGCTTTTAGAAAATACATTTACATAAACATGAATATTCAAATTATTAGATTTTTTTTAAAACTATATCTGACATAATCTTACTCATCAATTACATTACACATTCAAGTTAGCTATTTTTAGCCCAGATTTCAAATAATGGAGGAAGAAAATGTATTCCAGGGTAAAGCCTCCTAAACAAAATCAAAATAGAGTTGTAAACACACTTGCTTGCAAACAAACGTTAGTCGTGAAATTCCTAGCAACAAGTCACTGGATTTTTCTCTGTCAGCACGCGTGTCAGCTGCCAAAGAATAGATTTAAATGAAGAAGTGCCCACATGCTGGCAGGGGCCGGCCCACAGTGGCCAGCCAGATACTGCTAGATTGTAATATTTAAGGTCGAATTTCGACCTGTGGTACACAGCTGTGCTGTGGCTCAGTCAGCAACCTCAGAACTCTGAAAAAACAAAACAAAAAAAAAGAAAAAAAAAACCATGCACCTGTTTCACTGTGAATAGTGAATGTAAAGGAAGGAGGAAAAACTGAAAGCTTGTTCTATCACAGGTATGAGCTGCTATGCTACATGAAGAACATTCCATGAAGTATGTTTTAAAACCTTGTTATATCTGAGAGGCTTTAAAAGCCAATTTAACTGTTTCAGGGCAACCGCGGTACAGACGTGGTCTCTGTGAGACTTCCACCTGACCCCAGTTTTAAGTGGTACGAATGTTGTGCATTTAATGTTAAAGGACAGTCTGCAATAATAAAGTAAGTAGCCAACGTGGGTGCCCAGCAGTGCTGAGACCTGGCTGCTCTATTGTAAGCTTTGGAAACACAATTTATGCAACAGATGTCCAGATATGATTCTATTTATGGAAAAAGTTTATATGTTTTACAAATGGTTTTACCATCTTATATTAAATGACCTTTTGACAGGTGTGCACTGTTTTGTCTCCAGTGAGCACATACCATGCGGATTTTATATGTACATCAGTAGTGTGATGACTCCACTGGCACAGTGTGTGTAAATGCCAGATGTGGTGAGATTTTATCTTGTATACGTGATCAGATAAAATAACTCCTGACAGAAACTGTAAGGAAACCAGCTGAATGTTTGACCTGATGACTGATGTTGTACGGTTTATGTTAAATGTATATTCTTTTAATCAATGAATAAAGCATTAAAAAGTGATCATTGTAATATATTTTATTGTATATAAAGCATGAGAACTTCTGGTGTTAAATAAACTGAAGTAATCCTTATATTGTGTATAATTATATGTTAGCTACTATTGAATTCTGGGATAGCAAAGCTTAAATTTGGGGGTATACCATAAAAAGCCGTAGGCTGAAAAAAGTTTGTTTTGCTTTGTTTTTGTGGTACTGAGGTTGACCCCAGGAGGCATTCTACCTCTGAGGTACACCCCCAACCCTATTTTTCTTAGTTTTATTTTGAAATAGGATCTCCCTAGGTTGCTAAGAATTTCACTACTTGCAAACTACTATCCATGAACCTGTGATCCTCCTGTCTCAGTCTCCCAAGTACTGGGATGAAAAGCATGAGCCATCATAACCAGTGGGTTTTAATTTTTAAAAATTCAGTTGACAAAAAAACAAGGAAAAACAAGAAGACATTAGACTCATGCAAAAACACTTAATTTGCCATTATTAAATACTTTATAAACTCTTTATTGCTTTGGTTTGATGTTGGGATCTCTATTCTTGACTGATGAGAAAAACATCTCATTTATAGGAAAGAAAATGGCTTTTCCTTTTCCATCTTTACTTTTTTACTCATGCCAAACTTTCTTTCTTTCTTTCTTTCTTTCTTTCTTTCTTTCTTTCTTTCTTTTCTTTCCTTCTTTCTTTCTTTCTTTTCTATACTGGGGATTGAGCCCAGGGGCATTCTACCTCTAAGCTATACCCACAGTCCTATTTTTTCTTTATTTTGAAACAGGGTCTCACTAAGCTTCAGAGGGCCTAAGTAGCTGATGCTGGCCACAAACCTGTAGTCCTTCTGTCTCAACCTTCATGCCAGACTTTTGACTCTTCCAAACATTGTCTCATTTTGGAATAATCTCTTATTCAAAAAGAATTGTCTTATGCCGGGTGGATGCAAGCTTGTAATTCCCGCACTTGGGAGGCGGAGACAGGAGGATCGCGCAGGTTCAAAGCCAGCTGCACTGGCTTAAGAGACCCTGTTTCCAAAAATAAAAAAGTATAAAATAGGTCTGGGAGTGTAGCCCAAAGGTAGAAGAGTTTCCAGGAACCCCAGTACCACCAAAAAAAAAATTAACCTATCAATTCCTTATTTCTTAGACACACCTAACTCCTTTAAAAGAATCAGCATGTTTCAGTATGTATTTGGAATGTACTCAAAACATGAAAAAAAGAAATCTGTTAAATATGAAACTGGGTGTGGTGTTGCATGTCTGTAAGGAAGCTGAGAAAGGAAGATTGCAGGCTCAAAGTCAGCCTCAACAATTTAGTGAACCCTAGCAACTTAGACCGTTTCAAAATAAAAAGGGAAAGCAGGGCATGGTGGTGCACACACATAATCCCAGTTCCTGGTTGGCTAAGACAGGAGGATCACAAGTTCGTGGCCAGCCTCAGCTACTTAATGAGGCCGTCTACAACTTAGACCCTGTTTCAAAATAAATAATAAAAAAAAAAAGGACTGGAGGTATAGCTCAGAAGTAGAATGACCCTGGACTCAATCCCCAGTACCACTACCACCCCCCAAAAAAAAAAAAAAAAAAAAACATATATATATATCATGCAAGCAAAAGTAAGTGTAGTAAAGCACTAAACGGGGAAGTGTGATGGCAGTTTTCTGGTCTTGAGCTTTGGCTCTAATGCTGCTTGAGCCACAGACACCATCTCTTAAATGAAGATTGGACTTGGTTATCTAAAACTGGATTCTTCGGACATTCTCAGCAGTCATTAGCCTAATAACTCAGACATAAGAATTTCTTTGAATAAAAGTACTAAGTAGTTTAAATACAGTTTTCTAAACTATGAAATTTATGCATCTAAAATTACTTTTCCATTTTCCCCACTACCCTATTGTTGAAGAAGCTAGGAGCTGCTGGGTGAGGCTTGAGAAAAACTGTGTGCTTACAGTTTAACACAAGAATGCAGACTAGCTACCATGGGACTAGTAACACGAATCAGAGTACATCTTTATGAAGCAGTCAATAACACAGTGCTAATGGAGTCACGTACAAGCAGGTGTGAATAATCTGCAGGGACCACACGACCCTGTCTAAATCAATGCTTCTCATCATTGTTCATTTCTGTCACTCATAAAAAAATATACTAGCCAGACCAGGTGGGACATACCTGTACCTGGGAGGCTGAAACAGGAGGATCACAAGTTTGAGGACAGCCTTGGCAACTTATCAATACCCTGTTTAAAAATAAAAACTAAAGAGTGAAGGGTATAGCTCTGTGGTAGAGAGCCCCTGGGTTCAATCTCCAGTACCTTTAAAAAAGAAAATCATATAGTGTACTGATACAAATGAGAAGCAAACCAAAAAGAAAATGTTTTCTTCATAATAGATGAAAAATAAAAGGCAAAGGATTTGAGGGAAATTTCTAAATTTTCAAATAAAATTGTCAAATGATTTTATTAATAACCTTCACAATTGTAGTACTGCTACCACTAAGAAACACCCAACAAACAGGTGATAATCATTAAACCTTTTTGTTTTACAACTATTCAAAGATATATACAGCAGGAATTAGAAATTTAACAACTCTTTTATGTGGTAAATATGTTCAGATACCCTGTAATGTCAATTAATTTCAACTTCAAATGGATTTGTTCATTACAAGTCTTTGAAACTAATGAGAAGACTAGTTTGTAATCGCACACACATAACACCACTACTAGCTGAGACACCAATGAGGGCATATCTTAGCCAACAACACACAGGAATGTCTGATATATAGGAAGGCAATTAGAGGCCTGCAGGTAGCCCTTCCTCCCCCAACCAGCTGCACCTGGAGGCATCACACACCTGGGCCTCTGACCTGCTTTTTGGACACCAGGCACAGACTTTTCTCAGCCTCCTACACCCTCTGTCCATGGTGTATGGTGCAGTACTCTCATCTGGCCAGGGAGGAGTGAGTTTGCTCTCTACCCAAGGCACTCTGTGAGATGGACCCAGCTCCCTTCATTACTCTAGAGACAGAGAATGAGGAGGCCACCAGCCCAGGCTCCTGACCACGCCAGGATTCACTAGGTAGCTATGATTATCACTTTGGTACAGTACAGTGTACCAATTTGAGTACAGTGCAATTTGGGTACCATGTACCCAACTAGTACACCAATTTGGGTTGTTGGTTATAGAAAAAAATATGGAAAATAAATATTGAGTAACTTTTCGGGGCAATTATATCATCCTTTCTGAAAAAATTTTAAGTCAGGGCAAGATATCCCAGATACGTGTTGGGAAAAAAGAGAGAAATATTTAGAACCTGAATTGGAATATCCATCTTGTAGAGTTGAAGTTTTCTTTTCTCTATGACCCAGCATTTACACTTTGAGATGTATTCTCCAATACCACACTGATTTTTCCTCTATGGTCCCTAAAAATCCTAAAGAATTTCAGATAATTTTAAATACTTTAAGGTTTATTTTCAAAGACTAAAATATTTTAAGTCTTCTCAAATGCTATCTTAAATGGTATGTACTAGCTCAAAGCGATCTAACACAAGAAAAGTCTCATTCTTAGCAAAGCACATTTGACGGACAATAAATGCCATTCCATGTAAGATTTCTAAGTCACATTCTCTGTCAATGGGAGAGAGGGATTGTTTTTGTAGCCAAATTATACTGCTTATAATACAATGCCTAGGGCACAACCTACTATGAAACAGACAAATGCAAAAGTCCTAAAACTAGATGGCAGTCTATCAAGAACGCAGTAGTGGCTGGGAGTGGTAGTGTATGCCTGTAATCTCAGTACTTGGGAGACTGAGGTAGGAGGATTGCAAATTCGAGGACAGCCTCAACAACTTAGTGAGACCCTGTTTCAAAATATTAATAAAAAGTGCTGCTAGGCATGGTGGCACATGCTTGTAATCCCAACATTTGGGAGGCTGAGACAGGAGGATCACGGTTCATGACCAGCCTCAGCTATTTAGTGAGGCCCTCTGCAACTCAGTGAGAACCACTTTAGAAAACAGTATGGTGAATCCTTAGAAGAATGGGAACAAATCTACCATTTGATCCAGCAATACCACTTCTGGGTATCTACCCAAAAGATAGGAAACCAAATTACCAAATTAATGCGTATGTATCTATGTTCATAGCTGCACAATTCACCATAGCCAAACTATGGAACCAGCCAAGATGTCCATCAACAGATGAATGGATTACAAAACTGTGGGATATGTACACAATGGAATTTTACTCAGCCATTTAAAAAAAAACTCAATTACATCATTTTCAGGGAAATGGATGAAACTGGAGGACATTATGCTAAATGAGATTAGTCAGTCACAAAAAATAAGAAATCAAATGCTTTCCCTAATATGTGAGAGCTAGGGAGAAATGGGTCATAGGAGGAACTCTAGATGAAAAAGGAAATCCTATAAAGGAGCAAACAAAACAACCTAAAGGAGGAAAGAGGGGGGGAAGAGGAAAATCTCTAAAACACACAATGTACTTAAACATATCGAAGTCAACCACTAAGCCGAGCAAGGGAGGGAAGGATGGGGAGGGAATGAAGTGGGAATTGGGTAGGGGTTAAATCAGTGATCTGTACATGTATGTCCACACAAGTTTTTCCTCCAATATGATGTATGTATAATGCACCAATTAAAAAAAAAATAAAAAATAGAGCTGGAGGTATAATTTTGAGGTCATTCTACTTCGTACCACAAGGGGCGGGGCACTGAGGCTGTATAGCTCAGAGATGAAATGCCTCTGGGTTCAACCCCCCCATTACCACAAAAAAGGATACGTGAGACCCTGTTTCAAAATAAAGAATAAAAAATAGGGCTGGGGGTATAGCTCCTAGGTCATTCTACCCAGGACTGCAAAAAAGGGAGGGGGGCTGAGGCTGTATAGCTCAGAGAAGGAATACCTCTGGGTTCAACCCCCAGTACCACAAAAAAGGGAAGGATGAAAGGAAGGGGAGGGGAAGAAAGGGAAGAAAGGAAGGAAGGAAAGAAAGCAGAAAGAAAGCAATAGTGGTGGGCAAAAGTCAAGAGTAAAAGACTTCTCTAACAGAAACAATGGCAAAAAATTAGTAAAGTCTAAGCAGGAAACTTTACACTCAGAGGTTAGTCCACCAGCCTGCAGACACACCCAATAAGTCATTCGTGAATTTATCCACAAATGAAACTAAAGCCCTGATTCAATTATTTCACCTCTGAATATTGTTACTGCCAACACATGAGCTTTTGGGGGTATCTTATATCTGAACCAACACCCTATACTCTTTGCAAACTAAACCCATTTTTTAAAGTAGCAGCTACTTTAAGAGAAATCTGATAGGGGTGCTGCAAGAGATTTTCTTTTTTGTACTACTGGGAAAGGAAAAATGAAAGGGGAGGGAGGGAGGGAGGGAGGGAGGGAGGGAGGGAGGGAGGGAGGAAGGAAGGAAGGAAGGAAGGAAGGAAGGAAGGAAGGGCCCGCCAGGTGTGGTGGTGGTAATTGGGAGGACATTTTTTGTAAGAATCAAATCAGAAAGGCCCACAAAACTCCAGTTTTGAACGTCACAAAGTTATTGGTGCAAGAAAAAAAACTAGTTTATAAAGCCACATTTATGAAAAAATTAGCTGATTTTATTATCATCAATGCCAAACAATAGCTTAAATCAATTAAAATGTATTTAATAGGCATAAAATTATTTTCACATTTGTCTACAACCATAGTAAATACATTTCTTGGGAATTAAGACAGCCTTTGTTTGGAATTTAAAATATACCCAACTGTAAGATTACATATAAAAAACTCCCATTATTGTTTATGTAATAGTGGATTAGACAATCAAATTAAAATAGTTATGCTATCTAAAATAAAATTAAATGGAAATAATTTACTCATAAGATTCATATTTAAATCATCTTTATTTACAAAATACTATCCTGAGAATTATAATTCCATTAAGCATCAATTTGAGCAAAAGTATAATCACTTAAGTAACAGCAGTTACTTAAACTAAAAATGAGATAAGTCAAAATTACTTTTGAAGAGAGATCAAAAATATCGTCAGGTTTCTTGTTGTGGTTCTGGCTGTGCAGCAGCAGGCTCATTTGAAGGTGGAATCGGCCCTGAAGGGAACTCACTTCTACTTTCAGAATGTGGGGGTGGGGGGAAATATTCAGCTCTTGGGGGAAGATACTGAGGAAAGCCCCTTGGTGAATAGACATTTCTCACTGTTCAAAGAAATTGATAAAAGAAATTTTTAGCTTTAATAATCTATAGTGCAGTCCTATTAATCACTAGCTAATAACTTCCAATATCTATTCTTATGTTAAAAAATTGACACCAGGCAGGGCGTGGTGGTGCATGCTTGTAATCCCAGCGCTTGGGAGGCTGAGACAGGAGGATCGTACAGGTTCAAAGCCAGCCCCAGCTACTTAGTGAGGCTCTCAGCAACTGAGTGAGACCCTGTTTCCAAATGAAGTATAAAATAGGTGTAGGGGTATAGCCCAGAGTAGAAAACCCCCACCACCAAAAAATGATTAAAAAATAGGACTGGGGGTATAGCTCAGAAGTACAATGCCCTGAGTTCCATCCCCAGTACTGTAAAAAAAAAAAATTTTTTTAAATAAATAAAAACGAACACCATAAGCTACAGATTAATTTTTACATTGAGAAAAATATACTTTTTTCAACTACATAAAATTAGTTGAAATTTTATTAATTTTAGACACAATTTTTGTCCTATCTTAATACTTTCAAACAATTATTTTAGTATATACAAAATTTCCTTTAAAAACATTCTCATGTAATACAATTTTACCAGACTTAGCATTCAGATTAGTTATTTTGACTTGACATTGTACTAAAACATTTCTAGAATACCAACAATTACCTTAAAAGTCTCCAAACAAGCTGGACGTGGTGGCACACACTTTAATCCCAGGATTCGGGAGGCTGAGACAGGAGGATCGCGATTTGCAGCCAGCCTCAGCTACTTAGTGAGGCCCTTTGCAACTCAGTGAGACCCTGTTTCAAAATAAAGAATAAAAAATAGGGCTGAGGGTATAGCTCAGAGATAGAATGCCCCTAGGTTCTATCTCTAGTACCACAAAAAAAAGTCTCCAAACAAAATTTATTTTAATTTACTTTAAACTTTTAAAATACGGGAGAAATGAGAGAATGGCTATGTAAGACAACTAATAGCCTTTTTTCTATTATTTGTTAACTATATATTCTGCAGAAACCTATAGTACTAAGTTATAAAATATGGCTTTATTATAAAAGCAATAAATTAGTCCCTTTGTGGGTGTGTGTGTGTATGCACGCGCGCGTGTGCACACATGCGTGTGTAATACTGGGATTGAACACAGGGACATTCTACTTCTGAGCTACACTCCTACAAGCTTATTCAATTTACTTATATTTTTTTATTTTAAAACAACCTCACTAAGTTGCTGAGGCTGGCCATGAATCTGTGATCTTCCTATCTCAGCCTCTCAAGTACTGGTATTACAGGTGTGCGACACTACACCCATCAAAATCAGTCCTTTTTAAATTATGGAACTATAAAAGAATTTCAATAAATCAAACAAATAGGCCAAACATGATAAATACAACTTGAGTTTTATTTACTTATTATTTGGTACTAGCAACTGAACCCAGAGGCATAGACCTCCTAGGCTCCTAGCCTTTTTTATTTTGAAACGGTCTCTGTAAGTTGCCAATAGGCTGGCCTTGAACCTATCTCTTCCTGGCTATGCTCGGCTTTAAATAAAGAGAACTACATGGAGAATACTTAGGAAAAAGACTTTTAAAAATATTTTAGCCAGTAAATTTTTTTTTTTTTCCAGTACTAGGTATGGAACCTAAGGGCAGTCTTCCTCCAAGCTACACCCCCAGCCCTATTTTCATTCATTCATTCATTCATTCATTCATTCATTTATTGGTGGTACTGGGGTTGCTGGGAACCCTTCTGCCTCTAGGCTACACTCCCAGACCTATTTTATATTTTTATTTGGAAACAGGGTCTCTTAAGCCAGCACGGCTGGCTTCGAACCTGCACGATCCTCCTGTCTCTGCCTCCCAAGTGCTAGGATTGTAAGCATGCGTGCGCCACCACGCCCGGCTTATTCTTTTATTTTTAAAACAGGGTCTCACTAAGTAGCTTAAGCTGTCTGTGAATTTATCCTCCTGTCTCAGCCTCCCAAATGCTGGGATTACAAGCATGCACCTGGCATTTTAGCCAGTAATTTTAATGCTAAAATATAATTTGTTTTCATTATTACAGTATCTCATTCTATCAAATGAAATACAAATAATTTTAGTAAACATAGACTGTTTAAAAAAAGTCGATTTTAGCTGGGCCTGGTGGCACATGCTTGTAATTCCTGAGCTTGAGAGGTGGAGATAGGAGGCGGCGCAGGTTTGAAGCCTCCCTCGCTGGCTTAAGAGACCCTGTTTCCAAATAAAATATAAAATAGGTCTGGGAGTGTAACCCGGAGGCAGAAGGGTTCCATCCCCAGTACCACCAAAAAAAAGAAAAGTCAATTTTCTGGACTATTAAAATTCAGAAATAAGCTGGGCATGGTGGTGTATGCTTGTAATCCCAGTACTTGGAGGCTGAAATAGGAGGATCACAGGTTCACAGCCAACCTCAGCTACTTAGTGAGGCCCTCTGCAACTTATTAAGACTCTGTTTCAAAATACAAAAGAATAAAAAATAGGGCTGGAAATGTAGCTCAAAGGTAGGCTGCCCTTGGGTTCAATCTCCAATGCCACAATAAATAAACTAATTAATTCAGAAATAAGACAAGCATGGTTAGCATGCTTATAATCCCAGCACTTAGGAGGCTGAGAGGAGGATCGCAGGTTTGAGGCCAGCCTTAGCAACTTGGTGAGGCCCTCAGCAATTTAGCAAGACTCTATTTAAAAATAGAAAACATAAAGGGTTGGGAACAGAGCTCAGAGGTAGAATGCCCCTGGGTGCAATCCCCAGTACCACACACACACAAAAAAAATGAAAAATAATTCCTCTTTCTTGAGGTGATTAAATAAGTCAAAGCCTCATTGCAGTCTACTAATGGTTGACTGCCCTCTCAAATTGGAATTGTACATTCACAAAACATTAAAAAAAAATGTTCCTCCACTATATTACTAAATGAATATACAACAAAAGTAATTATCTCTGATTTACTGTAAAAACACAAATTAAGTTAAAGATTTAGAAGACCTACTTGGGAATGGAGGAGGTGGTGGGCCAGGGAAATCCCTTGGTGGAAAATAATCTCGAGACGCTCCGTACATGCTTCCTGGAGGAGGTGGAGGAAAGGGAGGTCCTCTCCTCATGAAGTGACCCCTTGGATCTGCTGCAAACACTGGTCCTCTGACCGGAGGAAGAGGTGAAGGTACAAAGCCAGGGCCGGCTGCTTCACTCTCAGCAGGGAGTGACGAATCAGGCACGTTTGAATTCTTTAACAAATTGACATGTGGTTATCATTAGAACAACAAAATTTGCAAGTTTTCCTGACCTTAGGTTTAGAAAAAAACATGTAAGCACCTATGCAGAAAACAGACCGTGACTGTCAAAGAAAGGTACAGAGAAAAGATTTAGTTTTCCACATTAACCCATCAGCTGGGTTTTACCTACCATAAATATTTTATAAACTCAATTTAAAACAACTTTAGCCAACAAAGGACTATTTTAGCTAAAAACAAAGCACTAGTATGCTCCAAGAGTATCAAAATATATAGTCTTTTATCAAGTATATACAGAAACAAATGGAAAAATGCTTAGGTTACATTTTCAAAGTGCCCAAAATTAATATTATAAGTGTAATAAAACAAAAACGTACTTAAAACACTCAAATAAAAATCCAAGGGAGAAAATACAAAACCTTGTTTAACTAGTAAACTAACTAAAACCCCTAACCTGCCTAAAAGTTGTACTTTATCTCCATCGGTTACAATTCAAAAACAAAAGGCTTAATGTTAAATATGAAGTTTAATGTCAAAAAGCTTAATGTTAAGTATTTGTCAAGAAAGAAATAGCTTTATGTCATACAGAAGATTAATATATTTCTCTTCTGGTAAGCCAAAAGATTAGGAGGCTCTTAAATACACAGATAAAATATAGTTTCAGTACTTACACCATGATCATCTTTGGTATCATTTCTACTGGATTCCATTTCTGAAGACATCGGCCCATCTAGACATAAAAGTTAAACCATGAAATATACATGATAGAGCACTTCATATTTAGGTTATTTCCAAATCACAAAGGACACTATTTCCTACTGGAGGCAGAGAAGCCAGCATGACACCAGCATTCTATATCAGGGGACCAAGAGTAGCTTGAGGCCCACAGAAACTTTGGCACTCAGTGATGTTTTTCCAGCTGGTTCCTATACAACCCCCTTCTGCAGCAGCCTCACAAGAGAACATTCAGAAAGCAGCACCATCTCATCTCCTTTCTCCTGCTCGCCCTTCCTTCTTTTTCCTCCTTCCTTCATTCCTTCACCAAGTAACATAGTCTAGCCATCTAAATTTACCCCCTATTTCTAAATAAATGTTTCCAGACTCTATTGTCAAAAAGTGCTGTCTCTGAAGATAAAAATGCCAATTTTCCTGACTCCAACTACCTATTCTCTCGAGCTTTCTCATTTAGTCACTTACTACATCTGTCCTTGGACATATGAGGCTTCCTGCCCTCTGACCTCTGTTTCTTTTTTTTTTTTTTTTTTTTTTTTTTTTCCAAACATTGTCATTATTGAGATTTATTGGTTGTCAAGGATCAGTTCACAGACACTTCACTTTGTACACATGTAACTCACGTACCGAAAATCTAAAAAGCCTCATATTGTGATTCCTTTTCAGTTACTCCAGTGAATTTCCAGCTTCAAATTTGGAGGCAAATTTTCACAAGAGGTATCAAGTGCCATATCTTAAAATGCTGATAAGCTGTTAAGCCTCACCAATTCACAATTTATATCATATACACTACATATGCAAATTTCCAATCTTTCACAGCACATAAAGAAAATTATTAAGAAAACTGGACTACCACGACCAAAGATGTTACAGAACACGTTGCTCTGACAGGGCGATGACCAGGGAGTGGTTTTCTTGAGGAAGCAATTCTAATCAAAAGTAACATGGAGACAGAACTTAAGATACTCAAGACATTAAATGCGTGACTGCGACTCCAGATTCCCACTTAGTATGCTTTGTTTTGTAGGATATAAAACTAACCCCCGCCTATGGAATGTTAGGCTGACACCAAAGACAGTCGAAGCCGCCCACAATCCAATAGCCCACTATTTTCTGGTTGTACCAAAAAAATACGACAACCAGCAAATGGTTTCACCTCTAAAAAAAATCATTTACACTTAAAAAATGGGATGAGGTGGGATTCCCTCCTTCTTAAAAATGTTTCTAGTGCTACTAAAAAACTTGCATTTACAAAATAGTTGATAAAAATATTCCTCTGGATTGTACAAGAAGGGAGCCGGGAAGCAGTGACAGACACGGTGTGGGATTAATCCATTAATCCGACGGGGCTTCTTTCTCTTCAGCTTCGTCAGAAGCTGGACACTCCTCGCTTTTCGTCTCTCCGTTTTCTGCAGGCAGGTCTTCTTTAGTCTCTTGATTAGCCACTTCGGCTTGTTTCCCCTTCACTCCCCTCTTCTCTTTTGTTTGCACTTTTTTGTCCGAAGATTTATCCTTTCCCGCCGCCTTCTTGGGCTTCGCCTCCGCTCTGGCCGGGGCGGGCTTGGCGGACAGCCGCGCCGACCTCCGCTTGGGCTCCTCCTGGGCCGCGCCGTCCGCCGAGCTGACCTTCCTCTTGGGCATCCTGGCGGCGCGGGGCTGCGGGGCTGCGGGGCTGCGGGCCGGGCGCGGGGCCTTCCGAAGCTGCGCTGCCGGCCCTGACCTCTGTTTCTAACCTTCTTCTAGTCTTTTCTAATTAACTCAACTCCAAAGCCTATCTCTTCATCCAGTTATCAATATTTCTGTCCTACTGGTCATTTTTCAGTTGTGTTTCAAAACACTTCAAGCCTAGATTCATCCAGATCTCTGCTTCAACTTTGCCTATATCAAGACACTTAGGACTGCTGGGAGTAAAACAAACAAACAACAAAAAACAAAACAGTCATGCAGACTGGCACCAGTTCAGTATTTCCACCATCTTCAAGCTGTACACTGCTCAGCCTTCTGTGTCTTCTAAACCTAATTTCTTTTTTCTTTTTCTTTTTTCCTTTTCTTCCTTCCTTCCTTTCTTTCTTTCCTTTCTGTCTTTCTTTCTTTCCTTTTTTTTTTTTTTTTTGTGGTGCTGGGAATTAAATCCAGGGCCATTCTACCTCTGAGCTATACCCACAGCCTGATTTTTCATTCTTTATTTTGAAACAGGGCCTCACTAAGTAGCTGAAAGCTGGCCTCAAACCCTATCTTAGCCTCCCAACTACTGGGATTACGGTTTACAACCATGTACCACCAGGCTCAGCTCTTCTAAGCCTAATTTCTACACAGCAATTTCCAACTTCCTTCTCCTCAAAATTGTACCAGTTATACAATCCCTTAACTTTTGTCATCAAACATAAAAACATACTGTGACTATATTCTAACTTTTCCTCCTACTATCATGGAAAAAGGTCCTAGACAACCTATGACCCTTATCCTGTGCTCAGAATCCCTGTCCTCCAGCTTCCTCGAGGATCTTCCTCTTTCTTTTGATTCCTTCCACCCTTTCTGCGAATCCAAGTCTCTCCTGACTATTCAAAATTAAGAGGGAGAAAAAGAATCCTTTTATAGCTACCTGTCTATTTCACAATCAAGACCTGGTCTACACAGGCAAGGTTCAGTGGTTCACACCTGCATTCCCAGTACTCAGGAGGCTGAGTGAGGAGAATCTGAGGTCTAAGGCCAGCCTCAGAACTTAGCAAGACTCTAAGTAACTTAGGAAGACCCTGTTTGAAAAGGGCTGGAGTGAAGCTTGGAGGTACAATGCCCCTGGGTTTAAATCTCAGTAGCACACATACACAAAAGTTGTTCTATACATATTCAAAATTCCTCCCATTTTACCCTCATCTTACTGCAACTATTTGCAACATGGACTACTCCATGGTAATTACTTTCCCCAAGATGTGAAAATCTCTTCACATGCTAAGTAGAAACAGATGCCTCTAGTCCTTAACTTACATTACAGTAGTCCCCTTCTTTTCCATAGTTTCATTTTCTGTGGTTATAGTTACCCACTGTAAAATGGTATGAAAATATTAAGTGGAAAATCCAAGAGAAAGCAATTCATAAGTTTCAGATGTGTGCCTTTCTGAGTAGCATGATGAGATCTCACATCATGTCACTCTATCCTGCCCAGGATGGGAATCAATCCTTTGTTTGGTGTATCTACTCTGCATATACTACCGGCCCATTAGTCACTAACTAGCCATCTATCAGTCAAACTGTCCCTGTATCATAGTACTGTGGGGCATTTAGGAAACTCCATACATAGAGTTCAGTACCACCCAAGGTTTCAGACACATACCAGGGGTCTCAGAACATATTCCCCATGAATAAAGGGCACAGTAAATTACTGAGGTTCTTGCTAAGTTTCTGAGGCTGGTCTTGAGCTTATGGTCCTCCTGTCTCAGAATCCCAAGTACTGGTATTACAGATATGTGCCATCCTCACACCTGGCTCTGACCATCTTTAAGTGGTGGTATATTCAGAGTGCCACCCTCGGTCCTATTCTCCCTTCATTCTCTCCTTCAGAAATTCCATATACATCCTAAATACTACTGAATCTCTTTTTTCCCATGGGTATTCACATCGACCTATCCCACCCATTACTAAATCATCACCATCACTCATTTAGATTCCTGTCAGTCTACTGCCTCCAATCTAATCTCCATAGCACAACCACAGAAACTCCTCTAAAATGCAGATCTTACTGTATTACTACTTTGCTTAAAATCTTTCAACGTATTCCCATTATTCTGGGAATAAGATCCAAGTTACTGAACAGAGTTCTGCAAGGCCTTGCAAAAATTTATACAATGCTTACTTTTTCAGCTAATAGGAGATATTCCCTGACTCATGCTCCATATTGCAACCCTAATTTACCAGGTACCTTTAACTCTAAAACTTGAAATATTCCATTCTCTCATCCTAGAAAATCATCATCATTTTGGTCCAAATAATTCTCAGCTGAGGTCTGGCGTGGTGGCGCACGCTTGTAATCCCCGCGCTTGGGAGGCAGAGACAGGAGGATCGCGCTGGTTCGAAGCCAGCCGCGATGGCTTAAGAGACCCTGTTTCCAAATAAAAAGTATAAAATAGGTCTGGGAGTGTAGCCTGGAGGTAGAAGGGCTTCCAGGAACCCCAGTACCACTACAAAAATAAAAAATAATAAAAAATAATAAAAATAAAAATAAATAAAATTTTTACAAAAAGCTCTTTAAATTCTCAGCTGACATGCTACTCCCTCCAATCAGTTTTTCTTTACTATCTCACACTCAAACTACTAATAACTCATCTGAATTTAGAGCCACCTATGTTCTCATATATGTATAAAGAATGCTGAGGTCCTCTTCACCTACATACAGTAATCACCAGTGTCTGCTACAGTAAGCTTTCAGCACATACCGCACTGTTCCCTTCTCCTATGTGTGTCTGTTCTGGGTAGGAGGTACGGGGGGGGGGGGCTGTACCCTAGGGGTTCTAGGGTTCTACCACTGCGCTAGACCACCAATCTTTGTTGGCTTGTTTTTGTTTTTTGTTTTTCCCGAACTGGGGATTGGACCCAAGGGCACTCTACCTCTGAGCTACCCCCCTAACCCTATTTTTTATTATTTTGAAACAGGGTCTCATTAAGCTCAGGTGGAGGCCTCGCTAAGTAGCTGAGTCTGGCCTCGAACCTGCAATCCTCCTGTCTCAGCCTCCCAATACTGGGATTACAAGAATGTGACACCACATCTGGCTTCCTATTTTATTAGTTTGAAACAGGGTCTTGCTATGTTATTGTGCACTGGCGTCAAAGCTGTAATATTCCTGTCTCAGCCCCTCAACTACTGGGACTACAGTCAAGCACCACCAAGCCTGACTTGCATAATAGTGTTTCAATCATATACAATCGTGGTCCCATATGATTATAACTGCACAGTGATAATATAGCATCTTACTTCATTAAACACACTCTGATATTCATAAAGCAATAAAATTCCCTAGCGAGGCATTCCTCTGATATCCCTATCATTATGCAAAGCATGATTATGTTAAAGTGTATCAGTGGCTGGTTCCACTACCCTGTGTGTTCAATGAAGTATAGTGATCGAGGCCACGGCTCTGGAGTCAGACACGTATTCACATTGTGCCTCTAATATTTCCCAAGATCTTGAGCATCTTTTTTTTAGCCTGTTTCTTCATCTATGAAATGAGAATTGTAAAAGTATCTACTTCACAAGGTTATCAAGAGATTAAATGATAATGCATTTTCATTCAGTAAATGTTTGCTGTGTACCAGTTCTAGTCAGTGTTCCAACCATTTGTCACACCATTTTTCTTTATGTACTGATATACACTGACAAACTTATAGATATATAAGCTAACATATACATAGACTATAGATACATACAATGACAAGTTAATATATACTATTTACACAGATTTGTACTATTTACAAAACACTTCCACACATTCACTAAATCCTCATAACAAACTGTCAACTGATTAAAAGTTCAGTATATAGTTATAATCCATCAATGACTTATATTGTCTCTTTTATTTTTGTTCATGCTCAGTTAATTTTTCAAGTTCCCTCAAAAGCAGCTCCAGAAGCCAGGCGTGGTGGAGCACACTTGCAATCCCAGTATTTGGGAGGCTGAGACCAGAGGATCGTGGTTCGCGGACAGCCTACTTAGTGAGGCCATTTGCAACGTAGTGAGAGTCTGTTTCAAAATAAAGAAGAAAAAATAGGGCAGAGGGAATAGCTCGGAGGTCAAATGCCCCTGGAGTCCATCCCCAGACCCGCAAAAACAAAAAACAAAAACAAAAAAAGCTCCAGTACCATTTCCTTCATGGAGTTCTTCCTGACCCTTCTGCCTTGTAATTAATTAAGCATAAATATGTGGTTTTTCTCCTTATTTATTAGCAGCTTACAGGCAGAGACTATACTTTACTAAATTCTGTAACAGCCATGTCATGCAGGACACCTAAACAGTAGGAACTTAGGTTACTAAAGTAGTTACTGCTTGATTAGGAAAAAGTTGGAGATATATAAAATTTTTTAAATAGCATTAGCTTAGAAGTAGATGTTTATTCACATATATACTTTCATTATGTTTAAAACAATTTCAAACTCCAAACAAAAAAATCTTAATTAAAACTGACTATATATTAAGATATAGTACAAACCTGTAATCTCAGTTACTTAGAAGGATGAGGCAGCAGGCTCACAGGTTAAAGACAGCCTCAGTGACTTAGTGAGGCTCTCAGGTTCAACTCCCAGTACCACACACACCAAAAAAAAAAAACAAAAAAACTAGTAACAAAAATTTATAGACTATGGGTCTACCTCTTTGCTTCTTATTCAAAAAGTATTGATATTCTAAAACAAATACTAAAAATACTGGATAATATTCCCCACTCTCAGTATTACAACCTTTCCTGAGGAAACTCTTACCAATAATTTTTTTTAATTTCCTACTTTTTTTTTTTTTTTTTTTTTTTTGCGGTATTAAGGATGGAACCCAGAGGCATTCTACCTCCAAGCTACACCCCCTGCCCTATTTTTTATTCTTATTTTGAAACAGGGTCTCACTAAGTTGCAGAGGCCTCACTAGGTAGCTGAGGCTGTCCATAAGTCTGTGATCCTCCTGTCTCAACCTCCCAAATAAATGCTGGGAGTACAAGCATGTGCCACCACGCCCAGGACTACTTAAAAATTTTATGTACTTTGCCAGGCGTGGTGGCGCACGCTTGTAATCCCCGCGCTTGGGAGGCAGAGACAGGAGGATCGCACAGGTTCGAAGCCAGCCGCGCGTGCTGGTTTAGGAGACCCTGTTTCCAAATAAAAATGTGAATATAGGTCTGGGAGTGTAGCCCGGAAGTAGAAGGGCTTCCAGGAACCCCAGTACCATCAAAAAAAAAAAAAAAAAAAAAAAAAATTTATGTACTTTTTTTGTGTGTGGTACTGGGGATGGAATCCAGGGGCCTTCTACCTCTGGGCTACACTCCCAGACCTATTTTATATTTTATTTGGAAACAGGGTCTCGTAACCCAGCTGAGGCTGGCTTCGAACCTGCTACAGCATCTCGTGCAGGACCTGAGCAAAAGCTCGGCCTGGGGACTCACAAAAGCCCAAGTCCCCTGTGAGTATGATCAGCATCATCTTCTTAAAAAGAATCATTTTAAGATTATTTATATTATTATGTGTAACTGGAATTTTATATATAAGCATTATAACTAAAATAGATGGGCAGTGACATGTGAGAGACTCAGTCAGCAAAGATCTTTTTTTCCCCAAGGACAAAGTCTGGGCCAACATATAACATTAAGTTCAAGCTGACCTTGTGATATGAGGCAAAGCATACTTTCTACGATTTATTAAATATCTGGCACCCTGCCCTGAAGTCTGTTAAAGACTTTTTCTGTCCTTTAAGTTTTCTGCTTGCATGACTGTGGTTTTGTCTATCCTGCCAAGAAAGAAAGTATAAAGATTGTAGCAAGTCCTGAATAAGTCAGAAAAGCTTGCATCTGATCTCCTGTGTCAGTGTTTTCTCTCTCGACCTTGACTCTTCTCTCACCAACACATGACCCCCGACTCCTGCTAGGGCTGGACCCCAGAAGAACCTTCACGATCCTCCTGTCTCAGCCTCCCAAGCACGGGGGATTACAAACATGCGCCACCATGCCCGGCTTTTATTTTTTATTTTTTGCAATACTGAGAATGGAGCCTGGGGCATTCTATCTCCAAGCTACACCCCCAACCTAATTTTATATTTTTTATTTTTGAAATAAGGTCTCATTGAGTTGCAGAGGGTCTCACTAAGTACCTGAGGCTGGCCACGAATCCATATTCCTCCTGTCTCAGCCTCCCAAGTACTGGGACTGCAAGCATGTACTACCATGCCTGGCCTGTTATACACTTTTGACTGCTACACTAAATACATATATTTCTCAACTTTGGTGGTTTTCTATTAAGGTAATATAAGTAAATGGGTGCCTAACAAATAGTAGATTTCTCAGTAAATATTACTTAAATCTGTCCAAGTATGAAATGTTCAAAAGGTTAACTGATTAAACCATCAATAGAACATGCACTCAAATTACTTTTCTGGCTGAGAGTGGTACACATACTTACAAATAATCCTAATACGTGGGAGGCTGAGACAGGAGGATCCTGGGTTTGAGGACAGCCTCAGCAAGTAGTGAGACTCTCATCAACTTATCGAGACCCTGTTTCCAAATAAGAAATAAAATTGGGCAGGGGGTGAAGCTCGAAGGGAGAATGCTCTGGGTTCAATACCCCAGTACCACAAAAACAAAAAAAACTTTTCTGCTGCAATTTCATGTTATCTATTCACATTTGTGGCCTCATTTCCCTGTTTAATAAACAAAATATATATAAGTACACTGATAACTTTTTAAAATTAGCCAGAGTAAAATTTAATCATCCTAAGTACATATGATAAACCCACTACCATGGTGCTCAAATCAACCACCACAATACATTTAGATGCCAAATCTGTGTACAGTATTATAAGATACATAAACCAGAAAGTTGCTAGAAAGAGATTTTGGCTTTAAGAGCTACCAGAGATAACAATATTAGTCTTTCATTTAGCTTCCAGTTCTTTAGTATGCCACAAATATTTATACACACACATATACTTCTTACCCACTTTATCCAAAGAAGGCATATTAAAACTTCTGAGTTCTGCTGGTCCAGATAGTCTACCAGAATTAGAATAAAATCTATCTTGCCTTTGTAGAGGAAGAGCTGGATCAGGATATGGTTGGCCTAGAAAACAAGTTTTAAAATATCATCATTAATATAAAGATAAATCTAGTCTATTTAAGTTTAATAAATTGAACTTAGATATTTCTCTTGCTTCCTACAAAACGGAGGCCCTTATTATTGGTATATAACAGTAAATAATTTTAGAAAAAAATCATTTGCTATGGGCAAAAACTTTGCTTTTGTATTATACACAAGTATAATTTGCTACTAAATGTTAATTTGCTTTTAAGAGTTTCAATTACTACTGTGATAAAAATGTAAGTTAAAATGTGTGAAGTGAGCCAGGCATGGTGGTGCACGCTTATAATCCCAGTACTTGGGAAACTGAGACAGGAGGATAGCCAGATTCGAAGCCAGCCTCAGCCACTTACTAAAGCTCTCAGCAACCTAGTGAGACCCTATTTCCAAATTTAAAAAAAAATGTAAAACAGGTATGGGAGTGTAGCCCAGAATTAGAAAGCCCCTGGGTTCCATCCCCAGTACCACAAACACACAAAAAAATTTGTAAAATGTGTGTAGTGACACATTATAATTCCAGTAACTGGAAGGCTAAGACAGGAAAATCACAGGTTCAAGGCTAGACTGAGCAAGGCCCTCTGCAACTTAGTAAGACCCTACTTCAATATAAAAAATAAAATAGGACTGAGGGTGTAGCTCAGAGGTAGTATACCCCAGGATTCTGGGTTCTATCCCTAAGACGACAAAAATAAAATATAAAAAAGTTAAATTTAAATATGAAATCTTTAAACAAGTTATCTCTTTAGAATATGTGAAAATAGAAGTTTAAATAAATATATATATATATATGTATGTATGTGTGTACATATATCCTGCAATATGCGTATGTGTGTTTGTGTGTGTGTGTGAACATATATCTCCTGCAATCCTCCTGTCTCAGTCTCCCAAGTACTGGGATTACAAGCATCCATTACCACGCATGCCCGGCTTTAAAATATATTTATAGGTAAGTTTATTTAAATTTGAGTTACTACTATTTATTATTATTATTATTATAGACTGAAGTAAATACATCAACATATCAAAGATCCTAAGAAGAAAGCTAGGGAAAGAAAACAAAACAATGTTGTAAGCATAGCAAGAAATTTTTAAGCTGAGTTGGTGGCGCACACTTGTAATCCTAGTACTTGGGAAGCTGAGACAGGAGGATATTGGTTCTCACCTAGCCTCAGCTACTTAGTGAGGCCCTCTTCGTTTTTGTGAGACCCTGTTTCGAAATAAAGAATTAAAAATAGGGCTAAGAGTATACCTCGGAGGTAGAATGCCCCTAGGTTCCATCCCTAGCACCTGCTTCCCCACACACAATTTTTTTTTAAAAAAAACAGGTGACAATTTGACACCAAAGGAGAAAGAGCATCTTTTAGAAATTATCATTTGTCAAATCTGCACTAATCAACATTTGAGGTTGGGGACAGGTTACTGGGAATTGAACACAAAGGCAAATGAACTCTGAGCTACACCCCCAGCCCTATTTTATTTTTTATTCTTAAATTGGCCTCAAACCTGCAATCTTTCTGTCTTAGCCTCCCAAGTGCTAGGATTACAGGCATATATCACTGCGCCTGGCTCTAATGTCAACATTTTGAAACTATGCTATGTTGGTATTTTGAACATCCTAAATGAATAGAAGGTTCACAATGCTGAGATCAGGACAACTGGATAGACAAGACTTGGAAACACTCTAACTGAAGTGCATGTAGCCACCATCTGTTGTCCCTAAGGGTCATATATGATGACAAAATGGCAATTCCCAAGTCCATATAGAACTCATTGTTCTTGAAGAGGTAGTCACCCTTGAGAAGTGATTAGGTGTGCATCACTTTGCTGAGTTAGGTATGCATGTGTCCAAGTCCAAATACATGGAGGAGTCCAAGAGGGCGAAATCTGTGGCTCTCTTCTATCGTATCAGAAATATGAACAAATAGCCCCAGACTGCTTTCCACAATGGCCCTAGCAGCAATTCATAATGTGAAATGTATATAATCACTGGTAGATATGCCACTCCTCATCTGACTCAGCCCCATGGGACTTCACTAAAATCTCTCTCCCACACAAAACCAAGGAAACCACATAGCAAAAACAGAGTCAAAGGAGAGAAAGGAGAGAATGAAAATTAATGAGCTCCCAAGGGTCAGATGATGTGACTGAGGAGAGAAAGATCCAGATAGTCCTGAAAGCACATGTATACACCACTTCAGAATCTCAGCAAAAAGCTGTCAATAGGTCAGAACAGGCCCTGTGAAAGCGAAGGCCAACCACAACCAGTGAGATATAAATGGAGTTCTCCCTTTTTACTTCAAACCCAGATGTGACTAAATGGCAGAGCTGGGGAATGAGACAAAAGGGGAAAATCTGCAAACTTCTCAATACTTTCTTAATCAGGTCTCAAGATAATGCATCAATATTATGCTTCTAAATGCACCTCCCTCATCTTACAGGCAAAGATATCTACTGGCTAAAGGTGAGAGGATGAAAAAAGATATAATATGCAAATGGAGACTGAAAACAAATAGGAGTAGCAATGCTCATATCTGACAACACTAACTTTAAGCTAAAACATATCGGAAGAGACAAAGTGGGTCACTTATTAACCAAAGGAACAACCCAACAAGAAGATGTAATGATAGTAGACATTTATGCCCCAAATTTGGGTGCACACACTTTTACAAAACAAACTCTTCAGGACATTATTAGGTCTCAAATAGACCCAAATATAATTATATTGGGAGACTACAACACACCACTTGTAGCACTAGATCAATCTTCCAGGTGAATAAAGATTCTTCAGACCTAAAGAACACTATAAATCAAATGGTCCTACTAAACATATACAGAATAATCTAAACGACAGCTGAATACACATTCTTCTCAGCTGCTCTTGGAGCCTTCTCCAAAACAGACCACATTCTGGGTCATAAAGCAAGTACCAGCAAATATTTTTAAATGTAATATAATTCTCTACATCTTTTCAGATCACAATGAAATCAAAGTAGAAATCAACAACAGAAAGACCAAAGGAAATTACATAAATGCATGTAGACTCAATGATACACTCATGAAAGAGGGAGTAGATCAGAGATGAAATAAGGGGAGAAATTTAAAAAATCCTAGAATTAATGAAAATAGAGACACGACATGCCAAAATCTACAGGACACATTTTTTGGGGAGGGGGTGGTACTGGGGTTCCTGGAAACCCTTCTACCTCTGGGCTACACTCCCAGACCTATTTTATATTATTTTATTTGGAAACAGGGTCTCTTAAGCCAGTGCGGCTGGCTTCGAACCTGTGCGATCCTCCTGTCTCCACCTCCCAAGTGCGGGGATTACAAGCATGCACCACCACGCCCAGCTACAGGACATTTTGAAGACAGATATAAGAGAAAAATTTATAGCACTAAGTGCCCACATAAGAAAAACAGAAAGTCACTAAATAAACAACCTAATGGCATACCACAAGGCTCCTGATAAACAGGAACAGACTAATACCAAGGCCAGTAGAAGGCAGGAAATAAAATCAGAGCTGAAATCAATAAAATAGAAAACAACAACAAAATAAAATGCTGGTCTCTGAAATGATCATCCACCTAAATTAAAAAGCCAGTTCTTTGAAATGATCATCCACCCAGATTATTAAAATAAGAAATAAAAACTGAGATATCACCAAAGACAGTGGGGAAACCCAGAGAATCATCAGAAACTATTTTAAAAATTTATATCTAATAAACTGGAAAACACAGAAAAAACTGACAGATTTCTAGACACATACAACCTACCTAGGTTAAATCAAGAAAACCTAAACTGACCAACAGCAAGCAAAGAGATAGAATAAAAACCCTCCCATTAAAGAAGAGGCCAGGTCCAGATGGATTCCTAGTTAATTTCTACAAAACCTTTACAGAAGACTAAACCAAAATTCACAAATTATTCCATGAAATCAAAAGAGATGGAAAACTTCCAAGCTCCTTCTATGAGGCTACCATCACCTTAATACCAAAACTGAATAAAGATTCCTCAAGAAAATTACAGACCAATGTCACTGATAAACATAAATGAAAATTTCTAAATAAAATATTAACGATGTACATGCAAAACCACATCAAAAACCAGGCCTGGTGGTGCACCCTTGTAATCCCAGTATGTGGGAGGCTGAGACAGGAGGATCACAGGTTCGCAGCCAGCCTTAGCCACTTAGTAAGGCCCTCTTAAATTTAGTAAAACCCTGTTTCAAAGTAAAGAATAAAAAATAGGGTTGGAGGTGTAGCTCAGAGGTGGAATGCCCCTGGATTCAATCCCCAGTACTACAAAAAAAGGAAGGAAGGAAGGAAGGAAGGAAGGTCGGTCAAGAAAATTGTACCCCATGACCAAGTTAGTTTCATCCCAGGAAAGCAAGGGTGGTTCAACATACCCAAAGCAATACATGTTATTCACCACATAAAGAGAACTAAGAAAAAAAATCACATGATCACTCAATAGATGCTGAAAAAGCATTTGACAAAACCCAACACCCATTCATGTCAAAAAGCACTGCAAACAATGAAAAGAGATTTACCTCAACATCATTAAGGCAATATACAATAAACTCAAAGCCAACATCAATTTTGAATGGGGAAAAACAGTAAGAATTCCCTTTAAAATAAGACAAGGACACCCACTATCACCACTCCTTTTCAATATATAGTACGTTTGATTCTTGCCAAGCAATAACACAAGAGAAGAATAGCAAAGGAATTCAAATAGAATAAAAAGAACTGAAATTATCTCTATTTTCAAATGACATGATATTATATTTATAGAACCAAAAAAAAAAAAAACCTCAACCAAATGACTTCTAAAGCTGATTAACAAATTCTGCAAAGTAGTGAGATACAAATCAATCTAAGAAAATCAGGAGCTTTCCTATATGTCAATCATGTATCCACTGAGAAAGAAATCTAGAAAACAAATCCATTCACAATCTCAAAAAAGATAAATACCTAGAAAAAAACCTAACCAAGGAGTTTTCGCCTTTATATGAAATTTATAAAACATTAAAGAAATTAACTGAAGATCTAAGAAGATGGAAAGCTCTCCCTTGCTCTTGGGTAGGCAGAATGAATAAATATTAGCAAAATAGCCGTTCTACCAAAAGTGATCTACAGTCAATGCAGTCCCTATCAAAATATCAATGTCATTCTTCACAGATCTAGAAAAATTAATCATAAACTTCATATGGAAAAACAAAAGACCTAGAATAGCCAAAGCAATTCTCAGCAATAAGAACTATACAAGAGGCATGGTGGAGCATGTCTGTAATCCCAGTACCTAGGTAGCTAAGACAGGAGGATCACAGGTTCAAAGCCAGCCTCATAAACTTAGTAAGACCCTCAACAACTTATCATAATTTTTTTAAGGGCTGGGGATGTAGCTCAAAAGGAGAACACCCTTGGGTTCAATTCTCAGTACAAAAAATAAAGGGCTCACAAGTCACAAGTGCCTAGTGACTACTATACTGAATGGTACAGATGAAGAGCCTCCCATCATTGTAAAAGGTTCTACTGTACAGAGTGTTGTAGAAAAACATCCATTTCAATATTATGTTCATTTTATATTAACCATTCATATAAGTAAATAACTACACTTTTTTCTTTTTGTTCCTGGGGATTGAACCAGGAGCATTCTACCTGGAAAGTACACTCCTATTCCCACCTATTTTTTTCCCCCAACAGGGTTTTATTAAGTTGCTGAGATCAACCCTAACCTGTGAACCTCCTACTTCAGTCTTCTAAATATTGGGATTACATAGCTGGGTGTGGTGGCACACAACTGTAATCCCAGCACTTGGGAGGCTGAGACAGAAGGATCATACAGGTTCGAAACCAGCCTCAGCTACTTAAAGTGAGGCTATCAGCAACTAATTAAGACCTTGTTTCTAAATAAATTAAAAATAGGTATGGGAGTATAGCCTGGAGATAGAAAAGCCCCTGGATTCCACCCCCAGTACCACACAATAAATAAATACATAAATACATACATACATACATACATACATACATACATACATACATACTGGGATTACAGGCATGTGCCACAACAGCCAAGCAATCACACCAAATTTTGGGAATGTACTTCCTTTTATTCTCTAAGCCAGTATCTTTACATAAAATGTTCAGTGAAAATTATTACAAAAATTAAACAAATTATAATTATTTAAAACTAAAACTATAACATTCACATTTAAATCCATCCACTTAGCTGGGCATAGTGGTGCACACTTGTAATCCCAGAATGTAGGAGGCCAAGACAGGAGGATCAGAGGTTCGTGGCCAACCTCAGCTACTTAGTGAGGCACTACCCAACTGAGTAAGAACCTGTTTCAAAATAAAGAATAAAGAGGTTGGGGATTTGGCTCAGTGGCAGAGCGCTTGCCTAGCACGCGCAAAGCTCTGGATTCGATCCTCTGCCCCATAAAATACAATCGAAAAAAGTATAAAAAAATATACAAAATCAAAGTAGAAAATCCAAAAAAATCCAAGGAAACAAAATAAAGAATAAAACAGGGTTGGGGGTGTAGCTCAGAGATAAAATGCCCCTGGGTTCAATTCCCTATTATCACAATAAATAAATAAATAAATCCATTCACTTGGGAAAGCTATTCATGGGGGGGGGGGTTCTTTGTTTTTAGCACTGAAGATTGAACCGAGGTGTACTTTACCACTGAGCAACACCCCTAGCTCTTTTTATTTTTATTTTATTTAAAATTTTTATCTCACTAAGTCACCAAGGCTGGCCTCAAACTTGAGATTCTCTTGCCTCAACTCCTGAGTAGCTGAGATTACAGGAATGTGCCAGTATATTCAACCCCATTTTATCTTTGTTTCTTTTCTTTTCTTTTTTTTTTTTTTTACTATGGATTAAATACAGGGGCATTTTATCTCTGAGCTTACATACCCAGACCTGTTTATTTTTTTATTCTGAAATAGTTTTACTAAATTGCTGAGGGTGTAAGTTGCTGAGTTTGGTCTTGATCCTGCAATCCTCCTGTCTCAGCTTCCCAAGTACTGGGAAGGCACCACTAAGCACTTGATGGCATGCACCACCAAGGCTGGCCTTTCTCTTTCTTTCTTCCTTTTTTTAATTTTTTTGCAGTGACATTTACCTCCAACTATACTCCCAGGCAGCCCAATTTTTTATTCTGTGTGTGTGTGTGTGTGTGTGTGTGTGTGTGTGTGTGTGTGTGTTACTGGGGGTGGAACCCAGCAGCTTTTCTACCTCTGGGCTATACTCCCAGACCTATTTTATACTTTATTTGCAAACAGATTCTCACACTAAGTGGCTGAGAGCCTCACTCAGTAGCTGAGGCTGGCTTCGAACCTGTGCGACCCTCCTGTCTCAGCCTCCTAAGTGCTGGGATTGCAAGCAAGCACCACCACACCCAGCCTTTATTCTTTAATTTGAAATAGTGTCTCACTAAATTGTGGAGGGCCTAAGTAGCTGAGGCTGGCTGCAAACCTATGATCCTCTTGTCCCAGCCTCCCTAGTGCTGGGATTACAAGCATGTACCAGCATGACCAGCTGCCCCATTATATCTTTCTACCTAAATCTACAATTTTCAAACTATAACAATCTGAGTTGTACTTAGAAGTAGTCATCTACAAGATAGTGAAATTATTTACTTAATAAATGATGGGACCACAATTTAATTTTTAAAACAAAAGGCAAATGAACTAATACATACAACTTAAAAGATTTTACAGAAATTTTTCTTTACTCTTCTTTTTTTTTTTTTTTTTTTTCAGTATTAAGATGGAACCCAGGGGCATTCTACCTCCAAGCTACACCCCCCCCAGCTCTACTTTTTATTCTTTATTTGAAACAAAGTCCTTCTAAGTTGCAGAAGGCCTAAAAAGCTGAGACTGTCTGCAAACCAGAACCCTATTTCAGCCTCTCAAGTGCTAGGATTACAAGCATGCACCACCACACCCGGCTTATTTTTTGTTTTTAAATAGCGTCTCACTAGGTTGCTGAAAGTCTCACTGCTTGCTGAGGCTGTCCTTGAACCTGTAATCCTGCTGTCTCAGCCTCCTAAGTACTGGGATTAGAAGTGTATGCCACCATGCCTGCCTGGACATTTTTCTAAACCTACCAAAGAAAGTATATCAACAACCTAAATTACTTTCTTGCAAGGTCTCTAATTTAATCTGCAATATTCTCATTTTGAGTATGAAAATAAGTTCAAGTTTTTTTCTTATGGACTGATACACAGGTTTTGCTGCAGTTTAGTATTTATAAAGAATTTATAATAGACTAGTTGTATTTCTGTTAAATTTTCAATTGATTACTTGACAATGTGTGAATAGTATTAACTTATTTATCAGGAAGATTTTTTTTTACTAAAATTGTACATAATATTTCTAATTGATAAAACAAAGTGAGAAGTAATCTGAGTACTAATAATGTAGGTACTCAAGTTATGAAAAATAAGATCACATTATATGTTTAAGAATACTTACACTTTCATATATGTGAATTATACCCAATAAGAGTTTATTTTTTTATTTTAAAATAATTAAAAATTGAGAGGTATAAAAATAGCACAGAAAGGTCCTACATACCCTTTATCCAGTTTCTTCCAATGTTCTTAATCTTTCATAACTCTAGTGCAATAAAACCAAAAGGAAACTGACCTTCATACAATTCGAACTTATAATTCTTTGCCATTTTACTGCATGTAAAGTGTAATCACCATCACATTAAAGGTACAAACTATTTGTGTACATGTATGTTTATGTCTGTTCACATGTTCAAATATTATCCACGAGGTACCAATTGAGAAAAGAAAACTACAAAAGAAGGTGAACGGCATAATTACACAGAAGTAACAAAAATTTCTAAAAACTTATTTTTATTTATTTCTTAAAAATCCTAAAAGATAGCCAGGTGTGGTGCCACACACTTATAATCCCAGTACTTGAGAGGCTGAGACAAGAGGACTGCAGGTTCAAGAACAGCCTCAGTAACTTATTGAGGTTCTAAGTAACTTAGCAAGACCCTATTTCCAAATAAAAAATAAAATAGGTCTGGGGTTGTAGCCCGGAGGTCGACCCTATAAGATAATATAACTAAATACTGGGAGGACATGCTGAGAGGATAAGGGAGATTGTTCACCTTTCTAATTATAAGTCTCCGCATCATTTAGATTTTCTAAAATAAGCATATATTCTTTTTTTTTTATCCTAGAGATTGAACTCAGAGATGTTCCAACTCTAAGCGACACCTTCCCAGCCCATATTTTATTCTGAAACAGGGTCTTGCTAAGTGCTAAGCGCCAAGGTGGGCCTCAAACCTGAAATCTCCCTGTTCAGCCTCCCAAGTACTTGAGATTACAGGCCTGCACCACCAGGTCTGGCTATATATTACTTTTAAAACCAACAAAAACAATAAATACATTCTATAGGCAGGGGAGGGGTGGGAACAACTTCTATAATGTGAAAACTTACCTCTTATTATCAGTTTAGAAACCTGTTATTGTTTTGTTCTAAAATGCATCATGGTTTTTAAGGCAGAGAATACATATTCTTCTATTCTGATATGTTCCACATATTAGCTGCCTTTCAAATATAAATAACTATTGTTTTTACATACCTGATGGCGGGATCATCATCCTACGGTCCTGCTCCCATGGAGGTGACAGGGACCCAGTGTCAGAAGGTGCTCTATGAGGATTGGTTAACCTATCATAGCTTGATTCTCCTCTTTCATTGCTCATCTGATGGTCCAGAGGATTCTCTGGGCCTCTTGAGCCTAATAAAAAAAAAAAATAAGAAAGAAAAATACAAATCTGTTTTACCTTAAAAAGTGTTATAGGACCTATCAAATAAATCAGGTATACTTGAAAAGAGTACAGAATGATTAAGTTTCCCTAAGACCAATATAGACTATAATTCTATCCTACCAAAGCCAATTCTAGGATAACAGAAATAATTTGCCACATGCATAAACAAATACTTTCCTATCCAATTCATTTTTAAATGCTATCACCATCATCAATTTACACTTAAAATCAGTGATTATGTCATAAATACTGAGTCTGAAAAATAAGGATGTAGAAGCAAATTTTAAAGCTTTCTTTGCTAGATATAGTAAGATAGTTATTAAATGTTTTTACTGCTTAAACTAATATATGTCAATATTCAAAATAAGCATTATTCCTTTCAGTCATCTTAGGGGCTACATATCTATTTCAATAATTTTCCTACTGTGCTAAGTATTTAAAAAAAAAAACCAACTCTTTTGGAAAGGTACTATATTCAGATTAAGAGCCATGCTAAAATTTGCATCTCAGTGTTTGATTCTATTTCTAAAATGATCCCAACATGATCTTAAACAGTTTAATCTTTATTTTCATGAGATAAATGTCGCTCTGAATGGCTTTTAAGTAATTTCAAAATATTAAACTCACATTCAGAAAGAGATCTCACAAGCCCTGAAAACAAAAGTTTAAAAAAGAACTTTTGAAATAAACCTTTAATAAACAAGATAACATTTATCCTGAAAAGAAAATCTAGTATGCTGGTGTTTTTAAAGGAAGAAATCATTTTTACATTTCCTTCTTAGAATCACAGAAATAGTACCTTAATTAAAATCCCACATTTAATTAAAATGGAAAAAATATGTTAAGCATTGAGGAAAATATCTAATATCTCTGCCATTGAGGAGGCAACTGAGTCATTCCAAAATTATATTTTCCAGAACATAAAGACTGATTCTTTTCAAGGAACAGCTTCTAAGCATTTTTTTCCCCATTAAAAATTTAACTAAAGTGCTTCTCCCATTTCAGTACCTTTTTTAGAAGCAAAGACCAAAATGAAATTTTTTTTGATAATGTAGAAAAAGCAACAGTATCATTTTTAAATACATAGTGAGTTTTTGTTTGTTTTGGTTTTTGTTAAATTCTGGAGACTGAACCAGGGGCCTTTTACCTCCAGGCTATAATCTCCTGTCTTTTTTTTTTTTTTTTTTTTTAATTTTGAGACAGGGTCTCAGTAAGTTGCTGAGAGTCTCATTAAGTTGCTGAGGCTGACTTCAAACCTGTGATTCTCCTGTCTCAACCTCCCAGTACTGGGATTACAAGCATGTACCACCACACTTGGATCATAGTAGTCATTTTAAAAACATTTCCATTTACTCTTTTTTGCAGGTTCGGGTCAACTGACTTTTATGTCAGGAGGTCAAATATCATTTTCCCTATTGGTTGTATAGTCTACTAAATTCCCCATATCTTTCCTTTTAGCTTGTTCATGCTTCTCATTCGTTCATTAGAAGAAGGCTAAGAAAGCAGAAAATGTTCAAGTGCCATTTAGGCTGAGTTTATGTGGAGTGCTGCAAAGTTTAAAGGAGACAATCAAAGACTCTCTCCTGATTGCTTACTACTAGGTGAAAATTACGAACCTAAAAGTAGTATAGGATAAAGTTTTTGCTATTTAGACCAAAAGTTACATGCAATCTATTCTAAAAGGAAATTATTTTCTTTATATTCCCATCTTGTTCAAACATATATTTCATCCAAACTCTTCAAAAAAATAAAATAAAAGGAAGAATACTCTTCACCCTTCTTTGGTGTGTCACACTTTCAGTCCAAAGCAACTCTTTTAAGACTTGCTGATAACTTACCAAGAACTTCTGTAGCTTTTTAAATAAACAGTTAAACACCCTTGAAAATAATTTAAACACATTGTATCTTGAAAGCAATTAAATAGGAGAGGAAAATAATTTAAACAGAAGAGGAGAAATCAAAGGTAATTTTGGCTCTTATTTCAAATATTCAAATGACTACAAGCAGTCCTTGACTTATTTAATCCAACTTCAATGATTCACATTTGCAATTTAGCCAATTATACCTTGTGTGTGTGTGTGTGTGTGGTACAGGGGATGGAACCTAGAGGCATCCTACCTCTAGGCTACAACCCCAGCCCTATTTTATAACTTATTTGGAAACAGGGTCTCACTAAGTTGCTGAGAGCCTCACTAAGAAGCTGAGGCTGACTTTGAACCTGTGCGATCCTCCTGTCTCAGCCTCCCAGCGCTGGGATTACAAGCATGCGCCACCATGCCTGGCCAATTATATCCTAATTGTGAGGCATTGTTTTTCAGACTGCTGGCTGCTACTCACTTGTGGTATGTGAAATGAATCAGCATTCTTTTTTTAATAAGATGAAAGAAAAATGAAAATGTCAAAAATTATCAAAACTGTAATGATAAATATTTCAAGCAAATGGTTTCAATTATATTTGTTGGTATCTAATATGACATGATATAAAGCATATTTCATATGTAAGTCAAAGTAAAAAAAAAAAATGGAGGGGGTATGACTTAGAATAGTAAGCTCTAGGCTTACAGCAGAATGAATTTCAAAATCAGTTCCGTTGCTGGAGTGCTCAATGGAAAGCTGCTGCCCTAGGAGGCCTCTGGTGCATCCGCGAGCAGTGCAATCCCTCTCATTAGGAGCTTCTGGTTAATCACAAGCAAATCTGGGCTGAGGACCCAATCTGCAGGGGACTGGGAGGTGGGAAGCTCTAAGTGCAGCGAACTGAGAACAAAGAAGACATAAATAAGAAATGGCCAAAGAGGAAGCATCTCACGACCATAAAGCAGGACAATGACTTTCTCACAATCCTGGAAGGTAACTCTAAAGGAAGAATCCCAGAAATACATAGAATAATGATAGCTTAAATGAAGTGAAGCATAGAGGCTTAAAAGAGACATTAAAAGACTTTCTCCTCATTGCTTACTCCCAAAGCACCAAAACAATGGGCCTGGGTTTCCCTAAGATTACTGAGAAAAATAATATTAATTTGAGTGTATGAGTTTTAAAAGCTAGCTTTAGTTTGGAGCTTTAATATATAGACTCATTGCTTTAAGTTTCTGACTCAGATTCAATTTACTAAAATTACTGATACATTAAAAAAAAAAAAATAGTGAGGCCAGGCATGGTGGCACAGGCTTGTAATCCTAGCATTTGAGAGGCGGGGACCAAAGGATAGCTATTTGTGGACAGCCTCAGCTACTTAGTGGGACCCCTAGCAACTCAGTGTGAACCTGTTTCAAAATATATAAAGGCTAATAAAGGCTAAAAACTAGGACTGGGGTGTAGCTTGGAGGTAGAATGCCCCTGGGTTCCATCTCCAGTATCACATTAAAAAAAAAAAAAATGGTGGGGCAAGCCACGGTGGAACAAGCCTGTAATTTCAGTCAGTACTTGAGAAACTGGCACAGAAGGATCGTATTGCAAGTTTGAGGCCATTCTAGAATCAGCTCACAGGTTGAATGTCCCTGAGTTCAATCCCCAGATCCCCAGTACCAAAAAGAAAAGGTAGAAATACTTTGCTAATGAAGAATGCCCTCAGCTCTCAAATAGTATTGGTTGATAGTAAAATAAATAGTGCTCTACATCTTTGAATTTGGCCAAAAATTAAGGGAAAGCTTCAAAACTACTTAACTAAAGAAAGTATGGTAAGAGAGCAAAAGAGGAAACCTCCAGGCATACAAGTTTTCAAAGGCACTAGGGCCTTTGTAACACCAATGTCACACTAATGAAGAAAATGTGAAAAGACCAACAGTTATGCTTGGGCTTGAGGCAGCTACAAAATTCTCAAAAACAGATAAAAGTGGGAGGCAAAGCAGACAATATATAGTATAATATACAGCTGGATTTTTTTTTTCTTTTTTTGTTTTTGTGGTACTGGGGCATTCTACCTCTGAGCAAGACCCTCTCTAAGCTACATTCCCAGCCCTACTTTACTTCTTTCTTTCTTTCTTTCTTTCTTTCTTTCTTTCTTTCTTTCTTTCTTTTTTTTTTTTTTTTTTTTGTGGTACTGGGGTTCCTGGAAGCCCTTCTACCTCCGGGCTACACTCCCAGACCAATTTTTTTATTTTTGGAAACAGGGTCTCTTAAGCCAGAGCGGCTGGCTTTGAACCTGCACAATCCTCCTGTCTCCGCCTCCCAAGCGCGGGGACTACAAACGTGCACCACCACGCCCAGCGCCCAGCCCTACTTTTTTATTTTGAAACAGGGTTTCACTAAATTGCAGAGGGCCTAAGTTCCTGAGGCTGTCTTAGAACCAGTAATCCTCCTGTCTCAGCCTCCTAAGAACTGGGATTACAAGCGTGTACACCCATGCCCAGCCAATATACAGCTTTTAAGAAATCAAAAGCAGCCAGGCGTGGTGGCGCACACTTGTAATCCCCAGGCTTGGGAGGCGGAGACAGGAGGATCGCGCAGGTTCGAAGCCAGCTGCGCTGGCTTAAGAGACCTTGTTTCCAAATTTTAAAAAAGTATAAAAATAGGTCTGGGAGTGTAGCCCAGAGGTAGAAGGGTTTCCAGGAACCCCAGTACCACCAAAAAAAAAAAAAAAAAAAAAAAAAATCAAAAGTAAGTCCTAGACTAAAATGTAATCTTGTACAAGTTGAGTATCCCTTTTTGGAAATGTTTGATAACAGAACTGTTTCATATTTTGGAGGGTTTTTTTTTTTTTTTCTTAATCTTTACAGAGACTTTGGTGGTTGGGCATTCAAAACTTCTTAAGCATTATAACCCAAAAGCTCTAAATTTCAGAGCATTTTGTGTGTGTGTGTGGTACTGGGGATGGAACACAGGGGTTTTCTACCTCCAGCCCTACTTTTTAGACTTTATTTTGAAACAGGTCTCACTAAGTTGCAAAGGGCCTCACTAAGTAGTAGCTGAGGTTATCCTCAAGCCACGATCCTCCGATCTCAGCCTCCCAAATGCAGAGATTAGAAGTGTATGCCATCACGCCTGGCTTTCAGAGCACTTGAGAGTTCATATTTTCAGAGTTGGAATACTCAACCTATGTAACACTGTTTCTAAGAGAAAAAAATAGATTAAAATTAGATGTTATAGAGATCCTTTCCCCAACAATGTACCCCTCAATAAGTGCAAGGAATGCTTGTATTTTCCAAATGTTTATTTTACAGAGCATTTTAAAGTAAATTGAAATGAAAATATAAAGGAAGAAATTTAGAGTAATAAAAGTGTTTAAACAGTATACCTCTTCCTCCTCCCCCTGGAAGCAAAGGTGAAAGTCTGAGTGGACCCTCCAACAAAGTTGGAGGAGAGAGAAAAGCTCTCGTTTCAGATGAAGGTCGACCCAATGGTGAGGGACCATATGGGGAATGCTCTGGAATAATTAAAACAGCATATTTAATTTCATAATTTCAGTTAGCTACACTAAGAAATTAGAATCCCATCTCAACAATTACCATCAGATCATCCTGTTGCCAACTTTAATTTAATCCATGTCCTGAATACTAACTATACCTTTGGTTTTGCTAATATATGATTGAATTTATATTTAATTCAATATAGAGTCTTGTGGTTTTGTTTGATTTTGTTTTGCAGTGCTGGAATAAAGCCCAGGGTCTTGTGAATGCAAGACAGAAACTTTACCACTGAGCTACATCCCCAACCCTAGGCTTGGTGTTTCTAAAGCCTATCAAATAGACATTTTAGTCAATAAAAACATTATCCTCTTGGTTATTAGTATGCTTAAATAACCATGCAAGTTAAGCAAGGGACGCTGGTGATATTTCAGAGTTACAGGAGGATTTGAGGAACAGGGAATTTGTTTGGTTTTGCCTTGTTTTTAATGGCAGTATGCTTCCAGAAATTTCAGCTCTCATTACAATCTTATAAACTACAGCTCATATAATACTCAAGTCAGTTACAAAAAAGTCAAAGCATTATTTATCATCCTTGAGACTTCTGCATTGGGTTTAGACAAAAATTCTGCCTGTATTCTTCACCCAACTCCAAACTGTTACTACTTGAAATCTGTAATAATCCAGTTTTGGGGGGGTTTTTTGTTTTGTTTTGTTTTTTGCAGTACAGGGGATGGAACCCAGGAGCATTCTACCTCCAAGCTATACCCCCAGCCCTATTTTTTATTCTCTATTTTGAAACAGGATCTCACTGCGTTGCAAGGGTCTCACTAAGTAGTGAGGCTGGCTGTAAACCACCATCCTCCCATCTCAGCCTCCCAAATGTTGGGATTACAAAGGTGCACCACTACGACCAACTCATCCAGTATTTTTAAATGTAGAAATACTTTCATTTTAACAAAGGCTGACTCTCAACATGTGATTTCTGTAACTTTCCAAAGGTTATTAAAATGAAATTCCACCTATCTAAATTATGATTTACTTTCATTACCCCAGAGCTTAATTCCAATACAATCAAAATTATTTTGAAAACTTTATTCAGAATAGTTTGAGATGATTAAAGATACTACCTCAATAATGAATGGAGAGACATGTTAAATATAGTGTTCAAATAACTGGTCCTCCTATGAGAATAATTAAGCAATTAAAGCTAGGATTATTAAGTATTCCCCATCTTCTAGATTGATATTTTCTAAATAATTAAAATTCAACTATTTTAATTTGCATTTTTATAATTCCAGAAAATTTAAAAGTAATTAATATGTACACAGTAAAAATGCTATTCCATTTAAATAGTTCTTATTCATTCATTCTCCTTCAAAATAGTAAGTACCTCACGAAGTGCCAAGCACTTGGTTTTTTTTTTTCAAGGAATTCACAATTCTAAATATATATTATCTTACAAAATCCTACTGAGAAAAGGAGAAAGCAATAATTTTCACTGTTACTAAGAAAACAAAATCTAGAAACCTGGAGTTTGTGAGAGAGCTTAGAATAGAATCTTGGCTCCAAAATCTAAACTATTTGTAAATAATAGTGTTAATGTATGCTAATATAAACTATATATGCAATATACATAATATGTATTTTAAATGAAGGGTTAAAAAAAAGACTACCTCTGCCAAATGCTGTATTTGGAACATCAAGTGCATAAGGATCTTTTTCTAAAAGTTCAAATTTAAACTCTGTTTCAGTTAATCTGCAAATAAAGAACAAACATCTCTAAGTTACTCATCCAAGAGAAGCACCCACATTTCCAGAAAAATGTACCAAGTAGAGCTATTCTCACTATCTCCAGATCTGCACAGAGGAACAGATCTTCTAAATTTTTCTGAGCAAAACATCTTTCTGTATCCCCCATATTTATTTTGGGATAACCAGTTTCTTATTGTGATAGGAATAGGACAATGATGTTGGTTCTTCTTCAAAGCTAGACTACAATAAGTATTGTATCACAGAATCCAAAGTTTTCAAATGGAAGAGCCCTCCAAGGTCAACCAGTTCAAGTCTATCATTTTGTAACTAAGGAAACTGTGACTGGGAGTTGAATCAATTTGTTTCAAATGAAAGTACCAGGATTAAAATACAGCATTCCTGAAAATGAGTTATGCATGTTTTTCATTGTAATGTGACCCATATTATTTCAATCATATCATAAAATTCAAAATTCTATTAATTCTCCTACCATTTTACTCTTCAAGTTTTGAATCTTAAAAATGTGACTTTTTTTGTAGTACTGGGAGGATGGAACACAGGGGTATTCTACCTCCGAGCTACACCCCCAGACCTATTTCTTTTATTCTTTATGAAATAAGGGTTCACTGAGTTGCAAAGGTTCTCACTAAGTAGCTAAGGCTGGCCACAAACCTGTGATCTTCCTGTCTCAACCTGAATGCTGGGATTACAAGCGTGCACCATCACGCCTGCCTAAAAATGTGACATTTTAAAGGAATCTTATTTCTAGTTCTTAACCATCACACCTGAAATATCTGATCTATTGATTTTAATTTCTGAAAGTAGAAATATAAGCAAGAGGAATAAAGCGAATGTTCAGTAATATTACTAGTATAATCTGTCCATAACCTATAACTCTTAGAAGACTGATACTATCCTCAGAGAAAAGCATTACAGCCTTCTACTCTTTACTTTTATTCTCCCCTTCATTTTATGACTGTACAATATAATGCCAGCCATTACAACAAAACAGAGGGTGAGAAAGAAAATAAAAATGTTTTCTATTTAGCCATTTAAAAAATCCTAATATTTAGAGCACAGCTATGTCAGAGAAATGCATCCTTTTACTTTCCTTCCCTTTTTACCTTCCTCCACCTACACTGGCTAATAAAAAAATTTAAGTTATACTTTTACTAGGTAAAACTTCACAACAGGATATGCTGGATTTATTGCAAGTTTTCTTTATCTTTGTAAAAGTATGACTTAATTCATAAAATAACTATAATAAAAATAATAACTAATTTTAGGTTTTTAAAGTATTCCCAGTAAGATACTTACTTTTGTCTGTTGTAAGCATTTTCTTTCCTTAAGTCATTGAGGTTTCTTTCAGCAGTCCGAGCTGCCAACTTAAAAAAAAAAAAAAAAATACATTTAAAAAATACATTTACATAAACTTAAAATGAAAAAATAGTATAAATATTAGAATGGTGGTATATAAATATTGTGCACTTAGGTAAGTATCCAGTTCAGAAAAGTCCACATAAAACCTTTTAAACTTAGGGAATTGTTTAGAAAGGGACTGAGTTCCACATAAGCAGAAGACATGAGCTTACAGCTGCAGCTTAATGATGGAATGACTTGGAACATGTTAAGAGCTACCACGCTTAGAGCAAAAGCAGTGGGGAACTAGGTCACTAAGCATGGCAGTACTGTCCATAAAACAAAGTAATTCTCTCTAGAGAAAATCACTATAGTTTTGTGAACCAGAAAGATCTAAAATCGTTTCACAGCATGCTAGTATAGGTTTAAATGGCTGAATATAATCAATGTACATTGCACATCTGTTAAGTATATAGCACTTTAAGGATGGTATTCCTCTTAAGTTTAATGTTTGCTTAATGATATTTTTATTTGATAAAATATTAAAAATCAGTGTGTGTAAACATATGTGTGTACATATGTGTGTACTCAAGAAACTCACAACTAAGAAAACAAATAACCCAATCAAAAAAATGGACAAGTGAACTAAATAGAGACTTCACGAAAGATGAAATTCAAATGGCCAATAAATGTGTAAAAAAATGCTCAACATCATTAGCAATCAGAGAGATGCAAATCAAAACTACCCAGAGATTTCACCTAACTCCACTAGAATGGCAATCATTCAAAACACAAACAACAACAAATGCTGGCGAGGATGTGGAAAAGAGGGAACTCTAATACATTGTTGGTGAGATTGCAAATTAGTGCAACCACTTTGGAAAACAGTATGGAGAATCCACAGAAGAATAGAAATGAACTCAATATAACCCTTCAATACCACTTCTGGTATCTACCCAAAAGAATGGAAACCAAAATACCAAACTAATGAATGCATAACTATGATCATAGCTGCACAATTCACAATTGCCAAACAACCAGCCAAGATGTCCATCAACAGATGAATGGATTACAAAACTATGGGATAGGTACACAATGGAATTTTACTCAGCCATAAAGAAAAACACAATTACAATATTTACAGGGAAATGGATGGAATTGGAGAACATTATGCTAAGTGATATTAGTCACAAAATATAAGAAATCAAGTGCTCTCCCTAATATGTGAAAGCTAGGGAGAAAATGGGTCATAGGAGGAAATATAGATAAAGAAAGAGATACTATAGATGAGCAAGTAAGGCGAACTGAGTGGATAGGAGGAGAAAAGAGGGAAATTCTCTAATGCAAATGATATACATTAACAAATCTATCAAAGTCAACCACTAAGTCAAAAATGAGGAGAGAGGGGGAGGGTATGGGGCAGGAATTGGGTAAGGGCTAACTGGATGATGTGTGCATGTATGCCTCTACCATCTTTGACTCCATTAAGATGTATGACTACAATGCACCAAAATATATAGATAGATATAGATATATATAAAGAAAATAAGTCAATGATTGCAGACTTTTTTTTTTTTTGCGGGTCTGGGGATGGAACCCAGGGGCATTCTACCTCCGAGCTACACCCTCTGCCCTATTTTTTTATTCTTTATTTTGAAACCAGTCTCACTGAGCTGAAGAGGGCCTCACTAAGTAGCTGAAGGCTGTCCGCGAACCTCAATCCTCCGGTCTCAGACTCCTGAATGCTGGGATTACAAGCATGCGCCAGCAGACTTTTTGAAAAGGTTTTAGCCCAAGGTTAGGTAAAACTGTACTTTCAGGGAACAATCACACTATACTCTAAAACGTTATATTCAAATATTAAATACTTATATAAAGCATCTGTTAGATTCAGGTGTTAAAGAAAAAGAAACATTCTATGTTATGAAGTTTAACTATTACAGTATGAATAAATATAAATAGCTGCAATAAAAAATAAGATACTTGCCATAGGACATATAAAAACAAATTACAGCTGGGCATGGTGGCACATGCTTGTAATCCCTACATTTGGGAGGCTGAGACAGAAGGATCACAGTTCGTGGACAACCTCAGCTACTTAGTGAGGCCCTTTGCAACTCAGTGAGACCTGGTTTCAAAATAAAGAATAAAAAATAGGGCTGAGGGTGTTGTTTGGAGGTAGAATGTCCATGGGTTCCATCCCCAGTACCATTAAAAAAAAAAAAATTACTGAGTTCAAAGGAAAAAAAGATTACATCTAACAAGATCAGGCAAATAAACACTTACTGGAAAAATTAACATCTAAAATTATAATCATAAAAAAGTAGAAACAAAAGTTTATCATATAAGTTTTTTATAAATTATAAAACATTCAGAGAAAAATATCAATGACACATTAAATTTTTTAAAAAGCAATTTGTAAACAGTAAAATATAATAGGATCCCTTTTTCAAACATATATATGTGGCCGGGTAGGGTAGAACACGCTTGTAATCCCCGTGCTTGGGAGGCAGAGACAGGAGGATCGCACAGGTTCGAAGCCAGCCTTGCTGGCTTAAGAGACCCTGTTTCCAAATAAAAAGTATAAAATAGGTCTGGGAGTGTAGCCCGGAAGTAGAAGGGTTTCCGGGAACCCCAGTACCACCAAAAAAAAAAAAAAAAAAAAAAAAAAAACTATATCTAAATGCACTCAAAAAGAACAAGTGAGCCAGACATGGTGGTGCACACTTGTCATCCAAGTACTTGGGAGGCTGAGAAAGGAGGATCGCAGGTTCATGGCCAGTCTCAAATGAAGCCCTCTGCAACTTAGTGAGACTCTGTTTCAAAATATAAAAAATAGGGTTAGGGTGTAGCTCAGAAGTAGAGTGCCTCTGAGTTCAAGCCCCAGTACCACAAAAAAAAGATTAACTAAAGTGATATTGATTATTATTTCTATGTACCTTTCTATAATGTCTGAACTATTAACATAATTTTACCAATGGTAAAATTAATAGGAAATTATTTTTAATCTGCCCAGTATATTTATCTTTATTTTTACCTAATTTAAATGAACTGTATGTCTGTCTTCTCAAAGGAATTTGACAAAAAAGCCTTAAAGATATTTAAAACTTACCCAGTTATCATGTGCTTTCTTCTCATGGGAAATAATCTGAAAAAGATAGTGATTCAGATACAACTACTTTTCTTAATATAAAAACCATTAACATCTATTGCTGATTTAGTGCACAATCTATAAACTGAAAATACTCCAAGCATCTCAGCAGGGTCAATAGGAACATTTTTTAAAACCAATCTTTATATGAAAATGATCTAATTTATCACACTTTAAACACAAAATTGAATGTAAAAACAATTAAAATTGTCTTGTAACTCTCTATGTAATAATTAAATACTGCAAGAGTTTCCAATTAACAAATAATTAGCCTGACTGAATGAGACCCCAGTGCCGATTTATGTTTATTTACTTATGGGATGGAAACCACATTCTCAAAAGAGAGTTTAAATAAAATTTTTATCTCAGAATCTTCAGCTCCCTGGAAACATTCCACATCCACACATGCAACACCTCAGGAGAAGTATATAAATTAGTCAAGTAATTGTATCCTGAATCAATTCAAACAAATCAGCATTGTTTTAATTATACTAACACATAAACATGCACACATACAATATACATACATACATACATACATACCTGCCCTTGATAAGAATGAATGGTTCTCTCCAATTCTTCTTCAAGATCTTTAACTCGTTTTCTAAAAGGAACAAATAATTATTCTACTACAGTATTAATATACAATAAATGATAGCACACTCTTTACTAATCAATATTAAAATGCCCAGAGTACTCCAATTCATGTAAAACTATAACTCCAGAACTCCACATGTTGCGAAATAATCACCTTTTTAGAGAGTCTAAACATCTGTTTTTCCAGATGTAATTAAACTTTAAGAATAGTACTGTTTGGGTTTATCTAAAGCAAAGATCTCGCAAAGATTTATACAGTATATTGGTTTTCTAGTTTTAAGAAGCATGATTCTAGAAGTCATTCAGATGTCTGTAATCTTAAGAGAATTCTAGGAAATTAACCTTTACATGGTAAATTGTTACCTATTACCTTTATGCAACTAACACTGATTCCAAAATCCAAGTTTATACTTCTAAAGGAAAATAAAATATCACAATTATTCAGGATAATGTTATATTTTGTCCCTTTCTTTCTCTAGGTTTTATTTCCTTGGATCCAGTGAGGATTGAACCAAGAAATAACTCGATGATGAGCCTTATAAACACTGAGAATGTTAACTGTGGATCACTCTTCTTTTTCAGACTTGATTGTTGAATTCATTAATGCTGTATACATTTGAACTAAAGAGGAAAGATCTTGAAACTAATGACTACTCATAAATTTTTCTTATTTTGGTACTGAAGGCTAAACCCAGGAGCACTCTAGCATTAAGCTACATCCTGAGCACCCTTTATTTTTTATTTTGAAACAGGTTCTCACTAAGTTACCATGCACTGGTATCAAACCAGTGATCCTCCTGTCTCAGCCCCACAAGTGCTGAGATTTCAGACATGCCTCACTATACTTGGCTATCCATAAATTTTGTGATATTAACATATAATAGGACTGTCCATATTCAAATATCATTATTTTAAAATCACACACACTAAAAAAAATGAAAACATTTTTCCTTCCTTTTATATTTTCTATATAACTTCATAATAGCAAGAAATATGAATAAAAAGTAATGAAGCAAAATTACATTATTTATTCTGGGTTGATTTTTATTTTTCTCCCCACATATGCATGCTCCTAATACTGGGAATTGGACCTAGGATGTTCTACTTCTCAATCCATTTTACTTTTTATTTTGAAATACAGTCACGTTAAGTTGCTAAGGCTGGCCTGGAACTTGGAATCCTCCTGTCTCACCCTCCCAAGTACTGGTATTACAAAAGCATTCACCACCACACCTGGTTATTTTTTTCTAGTACTGAATTTTTAGATACCCTCCCCACTCCAAAGAGTATTTCATACCTGTAGGTCTCAAGCTCTTCAGCTGCATGGCTGATCTTCTCATCAACTTTGGAAAGCTTCTCTTCTTTTTCTAACCGGTAATTCTCCTCTACTGTTAATTTCCTTAAAACAAAATGTGTTTTATTTCTTTTCAAACATGTCATAGAAAATCAATTATATCAAGACTGTTGCTCCTAAGCCGGGCGTGGTGGCGCATGCTTGTAATCCCAGTATTTGGAAGGCTGAAACAGGAGGATCATGGTTGGAGGATAGCCTCAGCTACTTAGTAAGGCCCTTTGCAACTTAGTGAGACTGTTTCAAAATAAAGAATAAAAAATTGGGCTGGGGGTGTTGCTTGGAGGTCGACTGCCCCTGGATTCCGTCCCTCGTACAAAAAAAAAAAAAAGTACCTGTGTAATTCCGGGGGGAGGGGGGCTAAATTATAAGCTCAAAATTATACACTATTGAGTATAATCAACTACCCAGGATCCTTATCTCAATGGAGTATTAATAGTCTCTACAAATCTTCAAGTGTTATATAGTAAGTTCCTGTTTTGAGCTAGTTATGTTCTATAAAGTCACTATAAATCTTAAATTAGCAAACACTGGGACCAATACTCCTAAGGGTAATACACAGAACCTTGTTAGCTTCTAGTCACATTTTTATGAACCAAACAATACATACCTTGTTTTATGTGTGTTTCTGTTCAAAGAAACTTTATTCAACATCTACTATTGTTTTATTAACACTGAATTCAAAGAGAACAGCAGTCTAATTCATGCCTAAACAAAGTTATCTGACACATGTATCATCTCTGTAAAACATATCACCATCTTGTATTTAGGAACACCAGACAGCACCTCAGGTCTAGGTTTGGAGACCATTTAAAGAATGAAACTACCCCCCCAAAAAAGTATAAAAATGTGAAAGATATGGCACTAAATAACTGTGAAAAGGACACTTGATTACAGAGTGAGAGCAGAATATTGCTTTATTCAATCTCAGCTAGAAATATGAACTTGGGCAACTCAAATTTTACATAGGTCCAAGCATGTCTAAGAATGACCACAAAAGATCTGCAATAATTAATTTTGGAATTACAAATAAAAATTTATCAAGTAGGCAAACTTGCAGAGAGAATCTATGAAAAATGAGGATTGACTAATGACTTCCATTAAGTTTCTAAAGGAGAATTTTATTACTCTTTTTGATGAAAACTATATGCTAAAGTGGTATTTTAAATCGTGGGCAGAGCCGGGCATGGTGGCACACACTTGTAATCCCAGCGCTTGGGAGGCTGAGACAGGAGGATTGCACAGGTTCAAAGCCAGCCTCAGCTACTGAGCGAGGCGCTAGGCAACTTACTGAGGCCCTGTTACCAAATAAAGTATAAAATAGGTGTGAGAGTATAGCCCAGAAGTAGAAAGCCCCTGGGTTCCACCTCTAGTAACACCAAAAAAATAAAAAATAAAAGTAAAAAAAAATAAAATAAAAACTTGGGCAGGGAATGGTGGCATACACCTATAACCTCATACTTGAGAGGCAGAGATAGAAAGGTTACCAGGTCTCTATTCAACCTAGTGAGACAAAAAATAAAATAGGGCTGTGTATGTGGCTCAGAGGTAGAATGTCCCTGGGTCCAATCCCCAGCACCAATAAATAAACAAACAAACTTGGGCATGGTAGCGTATGCCTGTAATCCCAGTACTTAGGAGACTAAGACAGGAGAATCACAGGTTCGAGGACCGCCTAAGCAACGTAGTAAGACTCTCAGTAACCTAGCAAGACCCAGTTTCAAAAAACAAACAAAAAAAAGAGTTGGGGGTATAGTTCAGAGGTAGAATGTCCCTAAGTTCAACATCCCCAGTACTAAAACAAAAACAAAACAAAAAACCTTGGAAGCCTGGTGTGTGTGGTGGCACACACTTGTAATCCTGGTACTTGGAAGGCTGAGACAGAAGGATCACATCAGCCTCAGCTACTTAGTGAGGCCTTCTGCAACTTACTGAGACCCTGTTTCAAAATAAAGACTAAAAAGTAGGGCTGGGGCTGTAGCTCAAACGCAGGATGCCCCTGGGTTCCATTCCTAGTCCTCCTCCCTTAAAAAAAAAAAAAAAAAAAAAAAAAAAAAAAAAAAACCCTGAGAGTCTACAGATAGCTATCTTAAGAGTCTTCTGTATACCTAAATAAAATTTAGGCATCAGCATACACATATACACACACACTCCAACATACAAATACATTGAACAAGCCGGGCATGGTGGCACACACTTTTAATCCCAGCATTCAGGAGGCTGAAACAGGAAGATTACAGTCCGCGGACAGCCTCAGCTACTTAGTGAGGCCCTTTGCAACTCAGTAAGACCCTGTTTCAAAATAAAGAAAAAAAAAAAAAAATAGGGCTGAGGGTGTAGCTCAGAGGTAGAATGCCCCTGTGTTCCATCCCCAGTACCACAAAATAAATAAACAAAACAAATAAACAAATAAATACATTCACCATATTTATTCATATATTAAACAAATATTTATTGAATAGCTATCACAGCTGGCACTGGGAATATAGAAGAAAATAAAGTAATTCTCTCATGGACCTTTCATTAATGTGGAAAAGAAAAAGAAAAACTCAATAAATGCTCAGAGGACAGTAAGGGCTATGAAGAAAAATAAAGCAAGATAAGGGAATAGAGTGAGCAGTTTTAATTGAGTTAGGGTGATCAGGGAAAAGTTCTTTGAGACAACATTGGACTAGCGCCAAATGAGATGAAGAACTGAACCATGCAAGTACATAGGACAACACCATTACAGGCCAACGTAACGAGTACAAAAAGCCCTCTGAGCTACAAATGTGCTTTGCATGCTGAAGATTATCAAGAAAGTCAGTGTGGCTGGAGAGTGCTGACAGGAAAAGAAAATAAATAACCTAAAATTAAAGAGGTCTCACCTTTGATTAAAATTTGAAAGTATTTAGGAATTCCAAGAGTGACAATACCCACTTTTTTCCTGGTGTGTGTGTGTATGGTACTGGAAAATAAAAAACCCAAGAGCATTCTATCTCCAAGCTACTATCTTCAAGCTCAAACCTGCTATCCTCCTGTATCAGCCTCCCAAGTACCAGGATTACAGGTGTGCGCTATCATGCCCATCTAATATCCACAATTTATATTTTAAAGTGTCACCTTGTATATTATAGAGAACACACAGTACAGAAGCTTAAGGATGGAAAGAGAAAAATTACAGCTGTGAGGCAACTCTAATGAGCCAGGTACTAACGATGGCTCAGAGTAGTAGTATGAGAGGGAGTAAAAGGCTGTCAGATCTAGGCTTAGGAAAGCTGAGAAGACCTGAACATAGAACAAGTATCAGATGTAAAAGAGAGCAGGCAAGAATGGCTTGAACAGATACTACCCTGAGGCACTAGGCAGAGGACACTGCCATTTGCTAAGACAATGAACACTTGGGCAGGAGCAATTTGCATAGGAGAAAAGAATCAGTTTTACACATTTCACAGACAGAATTAAAGAACCGTTCCGTCGAGAGTGTCCCCTCAGATTACCTGGCCTAACCTGCCAGTACTTTGAAGTTTAAGAAAATAATCTGCTATTTACCAGAAGTTAAAAAGAATTTGTGAACCTGAAAATTCTAACTTCATTTAAATCTTGTTTTATAAAATTAAATAGGTCTTATAATGAACTGATGAAAGATAATCCAATCACAAATTAAGAACTTTCTTTTTTTTTTTTTTTTGGAGTACCAGGGAATGAACCCAGGGGCATTCTATCTCTAAGCTACACCCCCAGCCCAATTTTTTATTCATTATCTTGAAACAGAGTGCACCGTCATGCCCACTTAAGAACTTTCAATAATTACAAATATTGACTATATAACGTACCTTAGTAGCTATTTTACTTGCCATTAAATGGAGTCATCGAGATATTTGTTATTACCTGTGGAGTTTCATTTCATTTTCTTGGTACAGTTCAGTTATTACTTTAAGTTTCTGCTGAAGCTTCTGATTCTCACTTTCAAATTGTGTATTTTCTGCCTGCAGTGATGTTTGTTCAGACTGAAGATTTTTAATATGCTCTAAAAAAATTGTTGAAAAGTCACGATTAAAGAAATATTTCAAGTTGTACATTAACATTTCAGAAAGGTAGAAATTACTAAAAATAATAATAAACTCTCTCCAATAACAAGAGAAAATCTGGATGGCATTTTAACTAAATGGTTTTAATATTTTAACTGAGGAGCCATATACATAGTTAGTTTAAACTTTTTTTTTTTTTTTTTTTTTTTTTTTTTTGGTGGTACTGGGGTTCCTGGAAACCCTTCTACCTCCGGGCTACACTCCCAGACCTATTTTTTTATATTTTTTTTATTTGGAAACAGGGTCTCTTAAGCCAGTAAGGCTGGCTTCAAACCTGTGCCATCCTCCTGTCTCTGCCTCCCAGGCACGAGGATTACAAGCATGCGCCACCTACCCGGCTTAGTTTAAACTTTTTAAGTTATAAGTTATACATACAGAATTCCCAAAATATTCAACATTCTAATTCTAGCACGTAATTTTCCATCATGGAGCTAAAAGCCACTGAATTTTCAGGAAGGTTGTGAAAGTGAGTGTTTTAATTAAACATTCCCTACTTTCTGATGATAAATAAAGCCTGTTTGGGGGACACACCTTGTGGTGTTGAGGATTGAACCCAGGAACATTCTACGTCTGAGACAGACCCCAGCCCTATTTTATTTTTTTTATTTTGAAAGAGGGTCTTCCTAGGATTCTAAAACTGGTCTCAAACCTGAGATCCTCCTGTTTCAGTCTCCCAAGTTCTGGGACCACAGGCATGTGCCAACATACCCAACAACAATTATTTTTGTGTGTGGTGCTGGTGATTGAACCCAAGGGCATTCTTACCTCTGAGCTACACCCTCAGACCTATTTTTTATTCTTTATTTTGAAACAGGGTCTCACTAAGTTTCAGAGGGCCTCAGCTAATTGAGGCTGGCCGCAAACCTGGATACTCCTGCCTCAGCCTCCCACATACTGGGATTACAAGAATGCACCACACCATTTTTTATCTAGTGAAAACTTTACTTCTAAATAATACTTAAGTTCAGCTGGGTGTGGTAGCACACGCTTGTAATCTCAGCATCCCGGGAGGCTGAGACTGGAGGATCGTGGTTTGCAGACAGCCTCAGCTACTTAGTGAGGCCCTTCACAACGGAGTGAGAGCCTGTTTCAAAATTTAAAAAAGGATTAAAAAAATAGGACTGAGGGCTTAGATCAGAGGTACAATGCCCCTGGGTTCCATCCCTAGTACTGCAAAAATAATAATCATCATCATAAGTTCTACTCAGCCCTCTTGCTTAAGCCGTAATTTCTATATAAGCTGAAAGTCAAGCCAGAGAATTGAACCCAGAAGCATTCTACTTCCGAGTTCTACCCTTAGCCCTATTTTATTTTCTTTTATTTATTTATTTATTTATTTATTTATTTATTTATTTATTTTGGTGGTAATCAGGGTGAAGCCCATGGACTTTTCTACCTTTCTGAGAGTAGAGTAGCTGAGGCTGACACTGAACCTGTGACATCCTCCTGTCTCAGTCTCCTAAGTGCTGGAATTACAAGCGTGCACCACCACACCCAGCTTATTCTTTATTTTGAAACAGGGTCTCACTAAGTTGTGGAGGGCCTTGCTAAGTAGCTGAGGTTGTCTGAGAACCTGCAAACCTCCTCTCTCAGCCTCCCTAGTACTGGGATTACAAGTATACACCACCACATCTGGCTTTAGATCTTCTGATATCAAACAGTCAAGATTGGGGAGAAAAATATCAACTATTAAGCTACCTAAAAAATCACCTATAATAATAAAAATTCCTAAAAATCACCTATAATAATAAAATTAGCAATTTTAAATAATTATGAAACTTTATAATGAATATATCAATTTTTTTTGCATTGCAGTACTGGGGATGGAACCCAGGGGGCATTCGACCTCCAAGCTACACCTCCAGCCCTATATTTTCTTTATTTTGAAACAGGATCTCACTGAGTTGCAAAGGGCCTCACTAAGTAGCTGAGGCTTTCCAGCTATGAACCAGGATCCTCCTGTCTCAGCCTCCCAAATGCTAGGATTACAAGCATATGCCACCACATCCTACTCATATCAATTGTTTTTAAAAATCTCATTTCTTTTCCTATATAATTACCTCAACTCTTAACTCTATAGCTAAGGTACCAACATAATAATCTGAACTCTGAACTTTTCCTAAGATTAAGGCATGATTTCCCAAAACATGTATGAATCACCATACAAGTCTAAATATATAGATATATTTAAAAAAAAAAAAAACCTTACTGTGCCTCAAGAGGGGAGTTTTTAAATCTTTTTAACAAGCATAAAAATGTTAGTAATTATATATAATGGCATATAATTATTCCCTATTAGTTAAAGGGACCCACCAAGTTCATAAAGATTAAAAGATTATATGCTCAGGAAATCTGCATATCTCTAGTTCTACAGAAATTTTTAAATTTGTATCAGAAAAATATGTTAATCTAGGCCTTAGGTTATTACCAAGAATTGTCATTTAACAAAGAAATCGATGTTGCATGTTATCTCTATTAAAACTGAATTGTACCTATTATAAAATTATTTAAAATACCCAAACTATAGCTGGGCATGGTGATTGTAATCTTAGCATTTGGGAGGCTGAAACAGGAGGATCGCGGTTCACGAACAGCCTCAGCTCTTAGTGAGGCCCTCTGCAACTCAGTGAGACTCTGTTTCAAAATAAAGAATAAAAAATAGGGCTGAGGGTGTAGCTTGGAGGTAGAATGCCCCTGGGTTCCATCCCCAGTACGGAAAAAAAAAAACCTATAAAACTATGAATCTTTATTTTATTTTTGTACTTCTTTATTTTGTTTCAAATTTCTGCATCGTGTGTGTGTGTGTGTGTGTGTGTGTGTGTGTGTATTACTGAGGATTGACCCCAGGAGCATTCTACTTCCAAGCTACACTCCCAGTCCTATTTTTTTTTTTTAATTCTTTATTTTGAAACAGGGTCTCAGTAAGTTGCAGAGGGCCTAAGAGGCTGAAGCTGGCCACAAACCTGTGATCCTCCTGTCTCAGCCTCCCAAGTACTGGGCTTACAAGGTGTAACACCACACCCAGCTAAATTTCTGTATCTTAAAAGGGTACTATAGTCAGGAATGGTGGTGGATGCCTGCAATCCCAGTACTTGGAAGGATGAGAAAGGAGGATCATAGGTTCAACGCCAGCCTCAGCAACTTAGCAAGATCCTCAGCAAATTCAAGAGACCCTATTTCAAAAATAAAAAGGGGCTGGGAGCATAACTTGGAGGTAGACTGACCCTGCTTCAATCCCTAGCACTATAAACAAACAAACAAACAAACAAGCACTACAAATGATTACCAAAAAAGGCAAAGGCAGAAGGAAGACGTTTATGCTATGAATAGAATAGCAATTATAGACATTTATTTTTCATGACTCATTAATAAAAACAGATTTAGAAAACGAGTACAAGCAGACAGAGCCACCAACATTAGTATAAAAAATTAAGATCTGTCAAGAAATTATATGAAGAGAGGGTAACTGATGAGCAAATTCCTTGCTACTGGAAATGTATGCTATAAAACACAGCTTACTTGAAAGCAGAGCTGACATCATTTCCTTCTATGGATCTTTTATGGCTTTTATTATTATGCTTTACTTTCATCAACACTTAAGCTAAAACTAATGTTTTTTTTCAAAGTCAAAAATAACCTCACTACCCATGTGAGTTAGGCCAATCACAACTTTTTTAGTAACCTCTGTGCCCAGAAGTTTAAATTTTTTATATAGTAAGAAAAAATTTTGAAAATACAGGTAGGTAAAAAGAAATATCTACCCATAATCCTATATTCAAAGTTGACCACTATAGACATCTGAGTATGTCCTTCCAGGCTTTTTATATAAATGTGCATGGCATTTTTTTTTTTTTTTTTTTTTTTTTTTTACAAAATGGAATGTTATGTATACCAACTTTTTTTGTTTTGGTTTGGTTTTGTGGCACTGGGGGTAGAACCCAGGGGCTTTTCTACCCCCAGGCTATACTCCCAGACCTATTTTATACTTTATTTGGAAATAGGGTCTCACTAAATTACTGAGAGCCTCACTCAGTAGCTGAGGCTGACTTCAAACCTGTGCAATCCTCCTGTCTCAGCCTCCCAAGCACTGGGATTATAAGTGTATGCCACCACACCTGACTTGTATAAAATCCCAACACAACTGACAGGACTTGCTTAAAATACTAACACAGAATTGGGGGCACTAAGTACTATGTGAATATATGCCACTGTTAACATGATCCAAATTACAATGTGAGACTAATAGTGTACCAATAAAATAAAAATACTAACACTATCAGCAAAATAAACACAGAGGGTTTCTCTCTCTCTTTTTCTTTTTTTTTTTTTTTTCCAGTACTAGGGATGGAACCAAGTGGCATACTACCTCCAAGTGACGGGACCCCCAGCCCTTTTTTATTTTGAAACAGGGTCTCACTTAGTTGCAAAGGGCCTCACTAAGTAGTAGCTGAGGCTGTACCTGAACCATGATCCTCCAGTCTCAGCCTCTCAAATGCTGGAATTACAAGCGTGCACCACCATGCCCCCACTTTTTTTTCCCTTTGTTTTGTTTTCAGGGTCTCCTTCTGTTGCCAAGGCTGACCTCAGATTCACCAATCTCCTACCTCAGCTTCCTGAGTAGCTGGAGATTACAAGAACACACACCTGCATCTAGCTCTGTAATTTTTTCTTTTTTTCTTTTTTTTTTTTTTTTTGGTACTGAGGGTGAAACTCAGGAGCTTTTCTACCTCCGGGCAATACTCCCAGACCTATTTTAAACTTTATACTTTATTTGGAAACAGGGTCTCACTAAGTTGCTGAGAGCCTCACTAAGTAGCTGAGGCAGGCTTTAAACCTGTGCGATCCTCCTGTCTCAACCTCCCAAGTGCTGGGATTACAAGCGTGCGCCACCACACCCAGCTCTGTAATACTTTCAATGAAAAGAAAAACTTCATTTCTAGAGGTCTAACATCACTCTTATATGTGCTGTGTGTGTGTGTATACATAAAAAAATCAAATCATACTGCAATCAGTACCACTACTGAAGATCAATTTTGCAATTAACCAAAAACTTTTAAAGTTTTAATTTGCTACTTATTAATATCCAAAACTAATTTAATCAATGAATTTATTCTTTATAGAGAGATGTATTTATTTAGAAAAACTTTAAAAGTATGTGGATTACCTACCTGTAAGGTCTTCCTTTGTTTTTTCTACTTCAGATAATTGAATATAAATTTGATTTCTTTCTCCTTCTAAGGTTTTTAAAGAAGCATTTAACTTTAAAAAGAAAAGAACATTAATCAGTTATATTAAAAAAAAAAAAACCACATACACAAAACCTCAGGATGTTACCCCAACACTTCTAAAGCTATTTTATCACTTCCATGAAATTATCACATAGAAAGCAGAAACCAACAATGCAGCAGCTTCCACATAAAAAGACAGCAATGTCATCAATAATTAGTCTCAAAACAGGGACAGAGAAAAGCAGTGAATGCTTTTCAGTGGATGCTTAAAGAATGGCCATTTTCATTCTATTTACTCACTTTGCACTAGCTTTGACTAAACCAGATTTCAAACTACATTACCAAGACTTCAGCAAAGATCAGTATACCACTACCAAAGCAGGAAAAAAGAAGGAATACATCAGAAGAAAATGAACCTAGTATTTACTTCTCAATACTATAGGATTCTGGAGGGATTAAAAAATACTGAGACCAAAACAAAACAAAAAAAATGCACCAAGGGAAGTATAAGGTAAAATACAGCAAACATTTTAAATATAGCAAACATTTTAAATATATTCCTTCTCAAAAGAAATACAAAACTTGAAAATTTTTATTTTTGCAAATTCTAGAAATTAGCTATGGAAACCGGTTATGGTGGCATATGCTTGTAATCCTAGCATTCAGGAGGCTGAGACAGGAATATCGTGGTTCGTGTACATCCTCAGCTACTTAGTGAAGCCCTTTGCAATTCAGTGAGACCCTGTTTCAAAAATAAAGAATAGCCAGGCAAGGTGGCGCACGCTTGTAATCCCCATGCTTAGGAGGTAGAGGCAGGAGGACTGTGCAGGTTCGAAGCCAGCCTCGCTGGCTTAAGACACCGTGTGTGTGTGTGTGTGTGTGTGTGTGTGTGTGTGTGTGTAGACCTACATATATATATGTAGGTCTGGGAGTGTAGCCCGGACCGTGTGTGTGTGTGTGTGTGTGTGTGTGTGTGTGTGTGTGTGTGTGTATAGACCTACATATATATATATATGTATATATATATATATATATATATATATATATATGTAGGTCTGGGAGTGTAGCCCAGAGGTAGAAGGGTTTCCAGGAACTCCAGTACCACCAAAAAAAAAAAAAGATAGGGCGGGGGTATAGCTCAGAGGTAGAATGCCCCTGGGTTCCATCCCCAGTACCACACACACAAAAAAATTAGCTATGTGAATTTCAACGGTTAATATAAGGCTGAGTGTGGTGGCACACACTTGTAATCCCAGCATTTGGGAGGCTGAGACAAGAGAATTGTGGTTTGCAAACAGCCTCAGCTACTTAGTGAGGCCTTTTGTGACTCAGTGAGAACCTTGTACCACCAAAAAATAAATTTAAAAAAAAAAAAATATATATATATATAAGAAAAAAAAAATATATATATATAAGAAAATAGCAATTGAAAAAAATTCTGATCATTTCTTAAATACACATAAATGGGAATAATAAAATAGACTTTTTTGATTTTGTATAATTGGGGGTTGAACCCAGGGGCATTCTACCTCCAATCCTCAGAAATATTTTATTTTTTATTTAGAAATAGTATTTCACACTGGGAATGGTGGCGCATGCTTGTAATCCCTGCGCTTGGGAGGCTGAGACAGGAGGATCACACAGGTTCAAAGCCGGCCTCAGCTACTTAGTGAGACCCTGTTTCCAAATAAAATATAAAATGGATCTGGCAGTATAGCCTGGAAGTAGAAAGCCTCTGGGTTCCACCCCCAGTACCACCAAAAAAAAAAAAGAAATAGTATTTCACTAAGTTGCTGAGAGCCTCACTAAGATGCTGAGGCTGGCTTCAAACCCGCTATCCACCTGTCTCAACCTTCCACATACTGGGATTACAAGCATGTGCCATCAACCTTGAGTGAGAAAAAGGGCTTTTTAAATAGTTAATAAGGACATATAAGTTTAGCCTACATTTAATTTCTTCCTCTGTATGTTTCACATATATATAATAATACAAACCTTAGCAGCATAAACTAGTTTCTTCAAAGCTCCTTTTGGCTGATTATCTATAATGAAAAACAAAAACATGATTATTATGGGAAAACATCACAATGCTATCACTGACATCCAAATGATTATTAGTTCACTCAAATGAAGTCCTATAAGTCCTCTTCTCGCTACAAAAAAGAATTTGGTGTAAGGCAAAATGATCCCAGATCTACTCCAAGGAAGCTAAACAATAAAAGCACGGTAAGTATCATCATTTAAAAAGTTTCTTCATGCTGGGCGTGGTGGCGCACGCTTGTAATCCCCACACTTGGGAGGCGGAGACAGGAGGATCGCGCAGGTTCGAAGCCAGCCGTGCGCGCTGTCTTAGGAGACCCTGTTTCTAAATAAAAATATAAAAATAGGTCTGGGAGTGTAGCCCAGAGGTAGAAGGGCTTCCAGGAACCCCAGTACCACCAAAAAAAAAAAAAAAAAGTTTCTTCAGCATTAACTTCAAGAATAGAGCTACAAGATAGACTGTGGTCTGAATATTCTCAAATTCTTACAGCACCTAAAGTCTGAGCAGAACTATAACACTATAACCCAAATTAAAATAACATCAAACAAGAATGAGTTCTATTAGAAAAATTATTATTTCTTACATAATAAAGTACAAGTGAAAAAAGCACAAACAGAACTTTTAACAGTCCCCCCTTATCTATAATTATAATAGTCCCCCATTTTTGTGATTTCTGTGGTTATATAAATGGTCAGAAAGCATTAAATGGAAAGATTCCATTAACAATTTTTAAGTATTAAATTATGTATCATTCTGGTAGCATGATGAAATCTCATGTTGTCCTACTCCTTTCTACCTGAGACAAATCATCCCTCTATCCAGCGTATCCACAGTGTCTACGATACCTGCCCATTTGTCACTCAATACCCATTTGCTATCGAATGACCTACTGCAGTATCATAAGTAAGAAAAACAACATTCATACAACTTTTACTTAATATTCTGTTATAATTATTATCGATTGTTTGTTTGTTTGTTTTTGGTACTGGGAATGGAACCCAGGACATAATACCTCCAAGCTACACTCCCAATCCTATTTTTGTGTGTGTGTGTGTGTGTGTGGTACTGGGGTTCCTGGAAGCCCTTCTACCTCTGGGCTACACTCCCAGACCTATTTTAAGAGACAGGGTCTTTGAAGCCAGAGAAGCTGGCTCCGAACCAGCGCGATCCTCCTGTCTCCGCCTCCCAAGTGCGGGGATTACAGGCATGCGCCACCATGCCCGGCATTCCCAATCCTATTTTGTTTTTTGTTTTTACTTTTGAAACAGGGTCCCACTGAGTTGCATAGGGTTTCCCTAAGTAGCTGAGGCTGTCTGCGAATTGCAATCCTCTGGACTCTGCCTCCCAAAAGCTGGGATTACAAGTGTTAGCCACTACACCCATCTCATTCTGTCTCTTATTTTGCCTAATTTACAAATTAAATTTTATCATAGGTATATAGGTATAGGAGAAAACACTATATATAGGATTCAGTACTAACTGTAGTTCTAGGCATCCACTGGAGGCTCAGAAAGTATCTCCTGTGATTAAGGTAGAACTACGATATATTTTTACTTCAGTAGTATAATTTTCTTCCAACATGTTAATAATACCATTAAAGAATTTATTTTAAGCCGGGCGTAGTGGCGCATGCTTGTAATCCCCGCGCTTGGGAGGCAGAGACAGGAGGATCTCGCAGGTTCGAAGCCAGCGGCGTGCGCTGGTTGAGGAGACCCTGTTTCCAAATAAAAAATATATAAAAATAGGTCTGGGAGTGTAGCCCGGAGGTAGGAGGGCTTCCAGGAACCCCAGTACCACCAAAAAAAAAAAAATTATTTTAAAAAAAACACCTATTTCTCCTTAATAAATTTTTAAATAATGAAGTGAGTTAGGTGACAGGAAAGAGAAAGTAGATAAAAGTTAGAACTACCACTGGAAAAAACTGGGTGAAGGGACATGGGCCCTCTCTATAATATTTTACCACTTTCCATAAATCTATAATTTCTGCAAATAAGTTTTTTAAGTAAATCAAAGAAATTAGCTTTTTGGTGAGCGGCTATGATGAAATATAATTTCGGGCCAGGTGTGGTGGCACACGCTTGTAATCCCCGCGCTTGGGAGGCTGAGACAGGAGGATCGCGCGGGTTCGAAGTCAGCCTCAGCTACTTAGTGAGGCTCTCAGCAATTTAGTGAGACCCTGTTTCCAAATAAAATATAAAAAAGGTCTGGGAGTATAGCCCGGAGGTAGAAAGCCTCTGGGTTCCACCCCCAGTACCACCAAAAAAAAAAAAAATTAAAAAAAAAGAAATATAATTTTGGCCAGCTCCAGAATGCTGCCAGCAATGGCAATTTGGGATGATCAAAATTAAAATGATATAGTCATCTGACTAAAATAAAGCATCATTCATTATTGATTTATGTAATGTTCATTTTTTAAAATTAGTCACCCATCTATATGATTCATTTATAGTACAGAGGAAAACAGGCATTGAAATAGTTATGATGCAATTTTGAAAACTTTGGAAAATATGAATAATAAAGAGAAGAAAAGGGGAAGAAAGCTTTGCAAATTTGAAAAACATGTATAATAAGGCAGGCATGGTGAAGCACACTTGTAACCCCAGCATTTGGGAGACTGAACCAGAAGGATCGCAGTTCACAGACAACCTCAGCTACTTAGTGAGGACCTTTGCAACTCAGTGAGACCCTGTTTGAAAATAAAGAAAAAAAAAATAGGACTAGGTTGTAGCTTGGAGGTAGAATGACCCTGGGGTTCCATCCCAAGTACCGCAAAAAAAAAAAAAATTCATACATACATACATACATATATATATATATATACACATACACATATATATATACATACACACATATATATATAATGTATATGTGAATAAATATGTGCGTGTGTGTATGTAATACATAAGGAGAACAAAGGGGAAGAAGGCTGTAAGTTGGAGAAGTTGAAGAAGAATTTACTGAAAAGGCAATATTACAGCTGGATCTAACCCACACTGTATGGTGAGAGAGAGACAAAGTGTTTCAGACATATGGACAGAATATACCAAAGAACAAGTGTATAAAGAACAGAGTGAACATAGAGAACAAAAAGAAAATAGAAGAGCTAGTCACCATTTTAGCAAAAGAGGATGAGTCATGACTCAATACCTAAGTAAGCACCAATGCCTGATTCACTCTTCATTTCCAATTCCAAGTTACCATCATCTGTTAGGTCTTCTCCAAGCACAGCAGTCCAGTCTCTCATCTTTAACAAGCGTTCAGTCAGAGACTTTACATTTAGCAAAGAAGAAAAATAGAGTGAGTAATACTTCACATTAATATCTTTACAACATATGCCTTTATATGTTTGAAAAACAATCCACTGAAATATCAGCTCATGAGCTCTTATTTTCTCTTGGTTACTAAGATATGTAAATAATCTTAAAAACTATGACATATGTTAGTTGTTGATCTCTGCAAGATAAAAACTAAAATTAGGAGCCGGGTTGATGGTGCAGGCCTGTAATCCCAGCATCTTAGAGGCTGAGACCGGAGGATGGCAGTTCGCCAACACCCTCAGCTACTTAGTGAGGCTCTTTGCAACTCAGTGAGACCCTGTTTCAAAATAAAGAATAAAAATATAGGGCTGGGGGTGTAGCTCGGAGGTAAAATGCCCCTGGGGTTCCATCCCCAGTACCAAAAAAAAAAAAAAAAAAAAAAAAACCTAAAATTAACCCTAAGTCAAATACATTATTTGATAATGACCTATTCTTACAATTATATTTTGACTGCGAAGTAGTTAAAAGTTTTCACAGAGGACATTTCTCACATGCCACAAAAAGAGGGGCTATTAAGGAAGTAAATTCTGTATGGTATCAAATCTGCAAGTGAGATATAAAATGTACAAAAAATATCATAGATATTCACTTAACTTCTTCAAGTAAACAATTAGCTAAGGAGTTCAACTGAGATAAAGAAAAAAGACAGCCAGCCGTGGTGGCGCACACTTGTAATCCCAATATTGGGAAGCTGAGACTGGAGGATCCCGGTTTGCAGACAGCCTCAGCTATAGTGAGGCCCTCTGCAACTTAATAAGACCTTGTTTCAAAATAAAGAATAAAAAAATAGGGCTGAAGGTGTAGCTCGGAGGTAGAATGCACTGGGTTCCATCCTTAGTATTGAAAAACAAGACATTATAAAAGGAAATTTATTTATTTTTATTGGTGAACTGTAGTTATACATCTTAATGGGGTTTAAGATGAGAGAGACAAACATGCACACATCCCTCATGTAGCCCTTCCCCAATTCCCTCCTCATTCTCTCTATCCTTTCCTTCTCATGTTGGGCTTAGTAATTAACTTTATGTTTGTGAATGTACATCATGTACATTAGGGAATTTCCATCTTCCCCCTCCCATTCCTCTCAATTAGGTCACCTAATTTACTCATCTAAAGTTTCTCCTTTGTCTAGAGTTCCTCCTATGACCCTTTTTCTCCCTAGCTTTCACATATTGGAGAGAGTATGATTTCTAGTTTTTGAGACTAATCTCACTTAGCATAATGTTCTCCAGTCCCATCCATTTCCCTGTAAATGAAGTAATTTTGTCCTTCTTTATGGCTGAATAAAATTCCATTGCGTACATATCCCATAGTTTTTTGGGGGTGTTGTTTTTTGTTTTTTCTATTACTGAGGATGGAACACAGGGATATTCTATCTCCGAGCTATATCCCCAACCCTATTTTTTATTTTTTAGTTTGAAACAGGGTCTCAAAGAGTTGCAAAGGGCCTAAGAGGCTGAGGCTGACCGTGAACCGTGATCCTCCTGTCTCAGCCTCCCAAATGCTGGGATTACAAGCATGCGCCACCACGCCCAGGTCATATCCCATAGTTTTGTAATCCATTCATCTCTTGATGGACATCTTGGCTGATTCCATAGTTTGACAATTGTGAATTGTGTAGTTATGAACATAAGATATACAAGTATTAGTAGATAACCAGAAATGGTATTGAAGGGTCATATGGTAGGTTCATTCCTATTCTTCTGAGGATCCGCCATACTGTTTTCCAAAGTGGTTGCACTAATTTGCAATCACACCAACAATATATTAGAGTTCCACTTCTCTACATCCTCACCAGCATTTGTATTTGTGTTTTTAATTTCTTCTTTTTTGAAGTATCTACTTAGTTCACTTGACCTTTTTCTTTTTTTGCGGTACTGGGGATGGAACTCCTGGGCATTCTACCTCCGAGCTATACCCCCAGCCCTAACTTTTATTCTTTATTTTGAAATAGGGTCTCAATGAGTTGTAAAGGACCTCACTAAGTAGCTGAGGTTGGTGGAGAACCACTAGCATGCGCCACCATGTCCAGCTCACTTGCCCATTTTTTTTTTCCAGTACTGGGAATGGAACCCAGGGGCACTGTACACCTAAGTGACACCCCCAGCCCTATTTTTAGTCTTTTTTAATTTTTGAAACAGTCTCACTGAGTTGCGAAGGGAATCGTTAAGTAGTTGAGGCTGTCTGCAAACCACAATCCTCCAATCTCTGGTCTCCACCTCCCAAAAGCTGGGATTACAAGTGTGTACCACCACACTCAGCCGAGTTTCTTGAGTTCCCTGTATATTCTAGATATTCATCCTCTATCAGAGGAATAGTTGGCAAAATTTTTCTCCCATTCTGTCGGCTCTCTGTTGGGGTTCTTGATAAGTTTCCTTTGCAGTACAGAAGCTCTTCAGTAATGCAATCCCACATATTAATCCACCTTTTAGTTTCTTGTGTTTTTGGGGTCTTGTTGAGAAAGCTTTTACCTGTGCCTATGTATTGACATGTTGGACCTATAGCCTCTTCAAGGAGCTGCAAGGTCTCTGCTCTCATTTCCAAGTCTTTGATCCATCTTGAATCGATTCTTGTGCAAGGTGAGAAACTGGGGTTTATTTCCATTTTTCTGCAAATGGTTAACCAGTTTTGCCAACACCATTTGTTGATGAGGTTATCTTTTTTCCAATGTATGTTTTTTTAATGTTTTTGGCTGTATATCGATTTGTTTCTGGGTCTTCTATTCTGCTCCACTGGTCTGTGTGTTTTTGTGCCAATACCATGCTGTTTTTATTACTATGGCTTTGTAGTCTAGCTTGAAGTAAGGTATTTTGATGCCTCCTGCATGGTTCTTGTTGCTGAGAACTACTTTGGCTATTCTGGGTTTTTGTTGTTCCAAATAAATTAAAGGACTGACTTTTCTATATCTGTGAGGAATGAGCTTGGTAATTTAATGAGTATTGCATTGAATCTGTAGGTCAGTTTTGGAAGAATGGCCATTTTGATTATATTTATTCTGCCCATCCAAGAGCATCAAAGATGTTTCCATCTCCTGAAGTCTTCTTCAGTTTCTTTTTTCAATCTTTTATAATTTTCCTGTAGAGGTCTTTTATCTCCTTGGCTGGGTTTATTCCTAAGTATTTTATTTTATTTTATTTTATTTGTGGGATATGGTGAGTGGAAGTGTTTTTTGGATTCCTTTTTCAGTGGATTTACGGTTGGTATACAGGAAAGCTTCTAAGATTGATTTTGTACCCAGACACTTTGCCAAATTTGTTAATCAGTTCTATACACCTTTTGGTTGAGTTTTTTGAGTCTTCTAAGTATAATATCATGTCATCTGTAGATAGGGATAGTTTTAGTTCTTCTTTTCCTATTTGTACTCCTTTGATTGCCTTCTCTTGCTTTATTGCTCTGGCTAGAGTCTCAAGTACTATATTGAAAATAAGTGGTGATTAAAGAAGTGAACATCTTTGTCTTGTTCTTGTTTTTAAAAAGAACTCTTTCAGTTTTTCCCCATTAAATATAATGTTTGCTGTGGGCCTATTGTATATTTCCTTTATGATGTTGAGGTATGTTCCTTCTATTCCAATACTCTTTAGTGCTTTTAGCATGACTAGGTGTTGGATTTCATTTCAAAATTAACTGAAATGATCATGTGACATTAGAAGTTTCCAGTCAGGTATGGTGGCACACATTTGTAATCCCAGTACTTGGGAGGCTGAGATAGGAAGACCAAAGGTTCATGGTAAGCCTCAGCTACTTAGTGAGGCCTTCCACAATTTAATAAGACCCTGTTTCAAAATGAAGGATAGAGCCAAGGCATGGTTGTGCAAGCTTATAATCCCAATGTTTGGGAGGCTGAGACAGGAGTATCGCAGGGTCAAAGCCAGCCTCAGCAATGTAGCAAGGTTTTCAGCAACCTGTTGAGATCCTGTTTTCAAATAAAAAAATAAAATCAGGTTGAGGGTGTAGCTTGAAGTTAGAAGCCACTAGGTTTAGTCCCCAGCACTAAATAAATAAATAAATAAATAAATAAATAAATAAAAATAGGGCTGGGGGTGTAGCTCAGAGTACAATGCCCCTTGGTTCAATCCCTAGTACTACCAAAAAAAAAAAAAAAAGTTTTTCAACAGTGCTTTTTAATTATTTTTGAATAAAAGAAGATTTTTTTTTTTTTTTTTTTGATGGTACTGGGGTTCCTGGAAGCCATTCTACCTCTGGGCTACACTCCCAGACCTATTTTTACATTTTTATTTGGAAACAGGGTCTCCTAAGCCAGCATGCGCGGCTGGCTTCGAACCTGCGCGATCCTCCTGTCTCTGCCTCCCAAGCGCAGGGATTACAAGCGTGCGCCACCACGCCCGGCGATTTTTTTTTAACACTACAGGTATCAAACAGCTGTGCACTGTATTTCTCTGGGAAGATCCACCTAAAAATTTGCCCTGCTCTCAAATTTTCATCCTTTAATCTCTTTCCTCTCTTCAGTGCTCCAGGCACAAATAACATGGCTTATAGTTTTAAGAAGGTTCATATTTCAGTCTTTTTCTGTCTAGATAGACTCATAAGCCCTGTAAGTAGGGTTAAATTTACAGAAAAATAGTAGAGTCATCCTTCAGTATTCACATGGTGTTGGCTCCAGGTCACACCCTCCTACACAAATATGATAATCCATGCACTTATGCACAAATGGCACGGTACTTTCATATAACCTAGGCACATCTGCCTGTATACTTTCAATCATCTCTAAATTACTTACAACATGTACTACAATGTAAAATGCTATATAAATGGTTAACATACTGTTTTATTTAGAGAATGCTGACCAGAAAAGGTCTGCACATGTTCAGTCTAGGTGTAATTTGAGGGAACTGTTTTTGATTCACAGATGCAGAACCTGCAGGTACAGAGGGGCACCTATATACCAAATTATGAATAAACCTCCTAAAGCTAGGATCTTTAAAATATTCTGTATTTTAAATAGCATAACTATTCTTAATAAAGCAACAATTATTTTACTATGTGGATTAAAGTATTAGTTTTATATCCCATTACTTAAAACTCCCACCTGAATACCTATAGTTTGAAAGCCTAAGATTTAAAAAATTAGGTAGGAAAAAGGATCTAGGGATAGGGAGGGAAAAGTCAACAAACCCTGAGAGTAATATCAATTATTTTATTCCTAGGATTAGTCCAATTTCAACTAAATTTATTTTCTTAAGTCTTCATTTCTGTAAAAGTACACAACACTAAACTACACTAGCTAATCTAGATTTTAAAGATACTCAGTCAAGCAAGACAGTGACTTATACTTGTAACCCCAGCAACTCAGAAGACTGAGACAGGAGTATTGTAAATTCAAGGCTAGCCTGGACAATTTAGCTAGACCTTGTCTCAAAATAAAAAAATAAAAAGGATTGGTAGTATAGCTTAGCAGTAGAGTTCCCAGGAGTTTAATTCCCAGTAAAGCAAAAAAAAAAAAAAAAAGATACACAGTTAATACATGCGACTATCTGTTGAATTTCTCAAACTCTTTCCAACCTCTTCTACCAGTGGTATTCTAGTATAGGTATTAAATACCTATAGAAACAAATACTAAAGAAACAAAAAAAGGACATAGAAAATGTTGATACATGCATTATGAATCTGTAAATCTTCAAGAAACATTTAAAAATCTGACCAAATACATAATGAAAATAAGTTACTAAAAATAGTTTTCAAATTTCCAAGTTAGGCCAGGCATGGTGGCACATACTTGTAATCCCAGAACTTGGGAGGCTAAGACAGGAGGATCCATGGGTTCAAAACCAGCCTCAGCTACTTAGTGAGGCTCTCAGCAACTTAGTAAAACCTTGTTCCAAATAAATTATAGAATAGGGCTGGGGTACAGCCCAAAGGTAGAAAGCCCCTGGGTTTCACCCCCCAGTACCACACAAAAAAAAATTTCAATTAGTATAAAATCTAGCCAACTCAATCACTAAAACCAGTAGAGCTATTTACCTTGATCTGATTTTCTTTATCTCTTAGAACTTCTTCTGCATGTACTTTGGAGTCTTCAATTGTTATTTTCTGCTTATTAAGTTCATTCAATTGTTCTTTCCATACTTCAGCTTCTTGTAAAAGCTGAAAGTGAAACATTAACAAAAAAATACAACTCATCTCATCATACCATTAGTAGAAGCACCTATTTATATATTTGTGTGTATCATTAAGAGATATTAAGCTGGGCATGGTGATACACATCTGTAATCCCAGTACTTGGGAAGCTGAAACAGGATAGCAGGTTCGAAACCAGTCTCAACAATTTAGCAAGACTCTCAGCAACTTAGGAAGACCCTGTTTCAAAACAAAAAATAAAAACAGCTGAGGATGTAGCTCAGGGGTACAATGCCCCTTAGTTATCTATTTGTACAACGGAATTAAACCCCAGCCTCTCACCCTGCCAGAGTCAATTCAAGATGGAACAAAAACCTAAAAATTGGAACTTTGAAACTACTAGAAGAGGGCATAGGACCAAAACTACAAATCAAAACTATACTCTTATTTCATCTAACTCCAGTTAGAATGGTAATCATGGAGAACACAAGCAATAACAAATGTTGATAAGGATGTGGGAAAATAGAAACTCTTATGCACTGTTGGTGGGACTACAAACCAGTACAGCCATTATGGAGATCAGTATGACAATTTCTCAGAAGATTAGGAATGGAACCACCATATGACCCAGCAATACCTCTTTTAAGCATCTTTCTAAAGGAATTGAAGTCTGAAGTCAGACTATTAAAGCAATAAATTCATACCCATGTTTTTAGCAGCCAAATTCACAATAGCCAAATTAATGGAACCAACCTGGGTATCCTCAGTAATCCCAGCTCTTGGAAGGCTGAGACAGGAGGATCGCACGGGTTCAAAAACAACCTCAGCTACTTAGTGAGGCTCTCAGCAACTTAGCAAAACCTTGTTCCAAATAAATTATAAAATAGGGCTGGGGTACAGCCCAGAAGTAGAAAGCCCTTGTCAACAGATAAATGGATAGAGAAAATATGATACAAACCAGTGGTATAAACCAGGCATGGTGGTATACACTTGTAATTCCAGTACTTGGGAGCCTGAAAGAGAAGGATTGCAGGCTGGAGGACAGCCTTAGCCAGTAGTGTAAATAATTTTTAAAAATATATAGAACTGGGGTAGAATGCCCCTAGGCTCAATCCCCAGTACGACAAAAAAAAAAAAAAAAAAGAAAAAGAATGTGAATTTTACTCAGCCATAAAAAAAGAACAAAATTAAGCCAGGTGTGGTGACACATGCTTGTAATCCCAGTACTTGGAAGGTTGAGACAGAAGGATCACAGGTTTGCAATTGGCCTCAGCTACTTAGTGAGGCCCTCTGCAACTCAGTGAGACCCTGTTTCAAAATAAACAATAAAAATAGGGCTGGGGGTATAGCTTGAAGGTAGAATGCCCCTGGGTTCCATCTTCCAGTACAACAAAAAAAAAAAAAAAAAAAAAGAACAAATCAGCCGGGCATGGTGGTTCACACACTTAATCCTAGGACTTGGGAAGCTCAGACAGGAGAATCACAGGTTTGAGAATAGCATCAGCAAGTAGTGAGACTCTCATCAGCTTGTGAGACCCTGTTTCAAAATAAAAATATAATAGGGCTGAGGGTATAACTCGGAGGTAGAATGCCCTCGGACTCAATCCCCAATATGACAAAAGAAAGAAAAAAAAGAACAAAATTATGTCATATGTCATTTTCAGGAATGGAATTGAAAATATTATGCTAAGCAAGATTAGCCAGTGAATAGTTTTGTTTTCTCTCATATGTGGAAGCTGGACAGAAATTGAAAAACAAGTCTTTTGAAGCAGAGACTCCGTGGATGAAGGAAAAGGTTTATGGAAAAGAAGATAGGGGATAGAAATGTAAAGAAAGTAACAACTGCAACAGTGCTATGTATTTATGTTAAACTACCAATGCCAATCTCAAAGACATGTATGGAGAAGAAAAAGGAAGCTGGACCTGGAGAGGAATGCTCATGGGTTATGTACATGCATATTCCTATCGCTTGACACCTCAGCATGAAGTATAAATACAAGGCACCAATAAAAAAAAATTAAGTAAAAATATAAAGGGCAGGCGATAGAGTTCAGAGGTAGACTGTCCCTGGGTTCAATACCCAGCATCAAAGAGAGAGTGAGGAAGAAAGAGAGACAGACAGACAGAAGTAGGTAGTGCTGCTTAAAAATAAAGACATGGCTCCTGTTTTCAAAAAACTTCCAAAAGGGATTGCAGAAAACAAAACAATTATTAAATGTTTGATAATAAAGAACATATAACCATGATATACCATATGGCTCTGACTGGATAGTATTCAGAGAACCGTAATAATCACTGAAATTTTTTTCACTAAGAAAACTGTAAATTTATTGGGAAAACAGAAGGAGAGGAAATAATATTTGAGTGTGAAAAATATTTATGTGTGGGAAAAAGAGAGTAATAGTTAAATTCTCATTTGATCTCCACCAGAACTAATATCTTTAGGTCTCAGATTAATAACTGCAATAACCTTCACTGGTGTTCTCTGCACCCCACCCTGTAGTTCAGGTGTTGGTACTAAATGCAATTTGCTATGATTATCAAAGTGCTTAATGCCCCAGCTTACTTTCCTTCCAGGAGTAAAAATGTAACAGAAATATACAAGTTTTACATCCTATACAAGAGAAACAGCAAAGCAAGCATGGGAGACTACTGCTCTTGTGCTCTCCAGGAGAAAAAAAAAACCTACTCCTGTTCCTAGCATGGGTCAGTCCTAAGTATGCCCAGAAGATTTATAATTACATATTCACAAGATGAAATCTCTCTACAGAATACAAACCTGTTTCTGGCTTTCCTGAAGTTGGGAATTTTCATTTAAAGCATCTTTTATTGCCACCTTAAGTCGTTCTTCGTTCATTTGAAATATTTTGAAGGTTGTTTTGGCCTAAGTAAAGCAAACAAATATTGAGTTTATAACAAATACAACATCTCATCTTTACACACTATCCCTACAATATAGAATGTAAACAAAGGCAAAAACATGCCAACATTACTAGCCAAGGAAGTATGGTACAGCAGGAAGAGTTAAATCAGAATCTGGGCCTAGACCTGGCTTTTCCACTAATTTTCTATGTGACCTTGGACAAAGGATTTAACCTCTTGTAAACTATGTACTATGCAGCAAACTTGTTAACTATTCAGTGTCTATCCTACTAAAATTTTAAACTCCATGGGTCCTTTTGTTATATTAATGTTAACTGTCATGAATCTTCGATAGAACTCAGTATACAGTAATAGTTTCATGAATACTCACCCAGTTAAAAAAAACAAATGAAATTTTCTGAAGTACCTCATATATTAAAAAATATATATAACAGGTGTGATGGCACACACCTGTAATCCCAGTACTTGGGAGGCTAAAACAGGAGGATCACAAGTTCAAAGCCAGCCTCAACAATTTAACAAGGCTCTAAACAACTTAGTGAGATTCTATTTCCAAGCAAAAAAACAAAAAAGGGCTTGGCATATAGCTTAGAGGTAGAATGGCCATGGGCCCAATCCCCAGCACATGTGCGTGCGCACACGTACACAGACAGACAGACAGACACACACACACACACAAAACAAAAACCCTAAGACTCCTCATATTTTAAATCCTAACATACTGCCTTATTCCTGAATACTAAATATATCGATTAAATGATTTTTTTTTTTTTTTTTTTTTTTTTGGTGGTACTGGGGTTCCTGGAAGCCCTTCTACCTCTGGGCTACACTCCCAGACCTATTTTTACATTTTTATTTGGAAACAGCATGCGCGGCTGGCTTCGAATCTGCGCAATCCTCCTGTCTCTGCCTCCCAAGCGTGGGGATTACAAGCGTGTGCCACCACGCCCGGCGATTAAATGATTTTCAAAAGCAACAGACCTGTTAATTCTTGTTCCACTTACTTCAGCTACTTGTGATTTGAGGGATTTTGATTCATCTTCTAGGGACTGAATTCTTTTTGAAATATCTGCCATCTGGAAAGATAGTTATCAATCAAATAATTATTTACTAAACTTCCAGTTTCTAAGATGTCATATAAATTAGACATATCATTTACCTAACATAAATGAGGGCTTAAATTAAGAAACCTCAGTGTATTTACCATACGCTGGAAGGGGTTGCATGTGAAAGTTACAGAACAAAAGTACCTAAATTCTGATATTTCATAGGACCTTAAACAAGTTGGACATAAATCCACAAACATCACATCTTACTAAATAATCTCATACACAAGATTTTCCTTAAGCCAGATTTTAAAATAGAAAGACAAAGTTATAATGTTCTCAGCATATCATGTAAGTAATAACCAATACCCACTATATGTATATGATGATTCATCTTAAATTATTTATATGAATTACTTCCATGGTATGTATAGAAAATTTCTATAAGGATATGCAAGAAACTCACATTAACATCTAGGAAGTGAAAAGAGTAAATCTGGAAATTTTTGCTCTCTATTTTACAGACTTATGAATTCTTTGCATTTTTACAGTACATGTAATACTTTAATCATTACCATATTAATTTTTAAAACTCAGTAATTTTATTTTTTTATTCTCCTCAAATCAGAAATCTTACCAATTCATCTTGTGCAGAATGTTTAGATTTCTCTTCTTCTAGCTCTTTTTCTAGGAGAAGTATTTCATCTTCAAGTTCAGATTTGTGCCTATCCAGCTTTTCATAAGTTGCCTGAAACAGAAAGTCAACTTTACAAGATATATGTCATGTGGATATTCTTAGTTAGGTTAAATCAGATGAGTATAATCAAACATATTGGCTTATATGTTACATATCTGGCTTATATATTTGCTTTTTTTTTTTTTTTTTGGTACTGGAGATTGAACTCAGGTGCATTCTATCTTCGAGCTACACCCCCAAGCCCTTTTTTCTTCTTTTATCTTTTGAAACAGGGTTTCACTAAGTTGCTAAGGCTGGCCTCAAACCTGTGATTCTACTATCTCAGCCTCTCAGGTACTAAGATTATAGGTGTGTGCCACCACAACTGGCTCATTCATTTTTATAATATTTAAATAACAGCAATTCTAGCAGTGGTCAGCAAACTTCTATAGTCAAAGAGTAAATACTTCAGGCTTGTAGGCCAGGTAGTCTCTGTCATAAATATCCAACTGTATCACTATAATGAAAAACAAAAACAATACCTAAATGAATACACATGGCTCTTTCCAATAAAATTTTATTTACAAAAAAAAGTGGAAACATGTATCAGTTTACTAACACCTATCAGTTTCCTAAGTCTACCCTAAAGCATAAAGAAAAAAATGAGAAATGAATCCAAGGAGTGGAAATATAGCTCAGTATATAGTACAGTGATTGACTAGCATGAATGAGGCCCTACATTCGATCCTCAGCACCATAAATTTTAAAAATAGCAAAGAGTAACTCCAAAACAAATCAAGACTACTTTATGGTAATAGTCCCCAGTGAATTATGACATCGTTTTTCTGACCTTTTTAATTTAAAGTGATTAGTCATTGGATTATTCCAAATGGATTTTAAATGCTGTAAAAACATACCTCTGATATTTGTGATCCTTCAACAAACTTGTTAAAAGAAAAAACCAAAAAGTATTATAGTAGTTAAAAGATTTGTTTATATATATTTCTCCCAATCTATTATAAAAATTCTGACTTGATTCAAAATTACTGGTTTGATTTTTATCTATATAATCCAATCAACAAAACTTTCTACAAATTAGATCACAAACTTTTTACAAATTATGGCATATTATAGTTTGAACTCGATTATGATTGCTGTTCCTGAAAAAAAGTTTAAAAAATTACTCAAATTAAAAAAAAATTTCAACTCAAAACTCAACTAATTTTACTGCTAGATTATATAAACTCACTGCCTTGGCAATATATTTTATTTTATCCACAATATCATCGATTTTGAGTAAATATCTTTTGCTACCCAGTTTTTCTAGTAGCTCTTTTGTTAGCATGTCAAATGTCTTCTAAATTTTTATTTATCAAATTAATATTTTACTCCTGAGACACAATGCAAAACAGAGGGTCAAAAAATAAAATACAATATTTTCAGCACGTTCTTGAGATTAATAGGTATCAACTGAAGAAAGCAAGGATTGAGAAATATGTTTTATTGGAAATCCAATTATAACTTTCTTTGGGCTCTACAGGAAATTCTGAATCATGACACATACTTTCTAATGATTACAGATTACAGACATCAGCAACTAAGAACTGCCAAGCTGGACTGAACACGTACACCAAAGGTACAAGGTCTACTGTTTTCTACTTACTTTTCTTTTAATTATTTATCTTGAAACACAGTCTAAGTTGCAGAGGGCCTCACTAAGTAGCTGAGGCTGGCTACAAACCTGCAATCCTCCTGTCTCAGCCTCCGAAGTGCTGGGATTACTAGTGTGTGCCATCACGCCTGGCTTTCCTTTCCTTTTTATTTTCTTTTTTTTTTTTTTTTTTTTTTTTTTTTTTTGCAGTACCGGGAATGGAACCCAGGGGTACTGTACCGCCAAGCTACACCCCCAGCCCTAGTTTTTAGTCTTTATTTTTGAAACAGGATCTCACTGAGTTGCAAAGGGCCTCGCTAAGTAGCTGAGGCTCTGGAACCGTGATCCTCCAGTCTCTTCCTCTCAAATGCTGGGATTACAAATTACAAGCATGCACCACCACACCCAGCCTTATTTTCTATTTTTAACATTAGCACAAGCAGACTTCCTCTAGAGTCCTTTGACACTACTCTGCTTTTTACAATACTTCCATCTCTAAAAAATATTAAGGTTACCTGGGCGTGGTGGCGCACACTTGTAATCCCAGCATTCCAGAGGCTGAGACAGGATAGCGGCTCAAGGACAACCTCAGCTACTACTTAATGAGGCCCTTTGCAACTCAGTGAGTCCATTTCAAAGTAAAGAATAAAAAATAGGAGCTAGGCGTGGTGGCGCACGCTTGTAATCCCAGCATTTGGGAGGATGAGACAGAAATCACAGGTTTGCGGCCAACCTCAGCTACTTAGTGAGGCCTTCTGCAACTTAGTGAGACCCTGTTTCAAAATAAAGAATAGAAAAATATGGCAGGGGTTGTAGCTCTGAGGTTGAATGCCCCAGACCCACAAAAACAAACAAACAAAAAATATATATATACATTTTATATAATATTTATATAATTACATTCCCATCATGTATCCTAATCGATCTTATTTAACTAAACTGCAAATTACCATACTTCCCTTCTTAAAATCAGATGGCTAACACTTGGCTCAGGAATGTCAACTGGGAATATTCCTTTGAAACTTCTCATTCAATGACATCAGTTCAGTAGGTAGCTTGAAACCAGCTGCGATGGGACTATTTTTTTTTCTTTTCTTTTATAGGTCTGGGAATGGAACCCAGGGGCATTTTACCTCTGAGCCATTCCCCCAGCCCTATTTTTTTATTCATTATTTTGAAACATGGTCTCAATGAGTTAAAGGGCCTAAGTAGCCAAGGCTAGCCGAGAACCGCAATCCTCCTATCTGTCTCAGCCTCCCAAATGCTGGGATTACAAGCATGCACCAACACCCAGTTTGGGAGTATTACCACAGAGCTCAACAAATGCTTTTCGGAGAATAGCTGTAAAATGTTTAAGAGCACGCCGCTGCTTATAATTTAAATCTCTGACATAATTCTAGTTAGTTCCTACTATCCTAAGGATGAAGTGAGGTAAATATTGTCACTACTGACATAATTTACCTCATCCATATATCCTTACATTTGTGAAAATTAATCCTATTTCTCCTTTCTAGAACAAACTGAGTCAAAAAGAAAATAATCATCTTAATGCATGTCTTAGAAAAGAATGAATAAATTCTACATAGATCTAGTGAATTAATTATGCCTCGCTCAAAACAAGTTGGCAACAAGCAACAAAAGTTCAAACTTTTAAAATATTTTATGCTACCTACTAATGTTGTTCCCTCTCTTCAGCTAAAGTCGTCATACCCAGTGATGTTCTTTCCAGAAATATCCATATCCAGAATATTTCTTTGAAATACTTAATTTTGAAGAGATATATTATTTGTACGGTTTATGCTACTTAGTAAGAATCTTTTCCCAGTTTTTTTAATTATACCACTCCTTTTTTACCTCCAAACTTTGTGCTTCTGTTGACTCCTTCTCAAAGCTGGCATCCTTTAGAGATGATTCCCCGCCTTCATACTGAAACAAGGCAACCCACAAGTAAGAGCTACAATTTTTACCCCAAATTTTATCTGGATAGACACCTAGGAAGCAGACAGGATGTATTTCCACATGAACGTTAGATTCACTTGAACTTACCTAGCTTTAATTTCTTCAAATCTGACAACTGTAGGAAAAAGCCGAGGCAGCTTGCATACCACAATGCATTGGTGTGTGCAGCACGGCACCCTTAAGACTAGGAAAGGTGACCAAAGTCCGCTTCCCAGAGAAGACAGGACTGTAACTCATATGAGCATTCTTTACTTAAAGGAGGTGAAAATTCTTTTTTTGTTTTTCCTTTGTACTGGAGCTTGAACCAGAAACTTTCTAACTTCAAGCTATAATACCCCCATTCCTCCTTTTTTTTTTTTTTTAAACAGGGTCTCATTAAATTGCTGAGGGTCTTGCTAAATTTCTGAGACTGGCCTCTAATCTGCAATTCTCCTGGCTCAGCCTCCCAAGTACCGGGATTACAGACATGTACCAGTGTGCCCAGTCAAAGTAGGTAAAACTTCTAATGGCAAGTTGTTATACTAACAACTATCCAAAGGAAAGCACAATGGCACACACCGATAATTTTACTACTTGAAAGGCAGACAGGAGGATCGCAGGTCTGAGGCCAGCGAGTGGTAAGTTAGCAAGACACCTTAACATTATCAAACTAAAAAAAATTCTACAAGGGGGCAGTAATGCAGTTCAGTTGTATATCCTTGGGTTCAATCCCCAGGACCACAAAAAAAAAGCTTATCCAAAGAGTTATTCAAAAAGTGTATTTTTACTTGTCTATTATCCCCTCTAACAAGTAAACAACTTCTTTAAGCACATTTAATAAAGAGATAAATTTAAATGGCCACAAGAAAAAAAATTTTTTTGCAGTACTGAGGATTAAACCCAGGGCATTCTACCCCTGAGCTACACCCCCAGCCCCATTTTTTATTCTTTTATTTGAAACTGAGTCTCACTAAACTGCAGAGGGCCTTACTAAGTAACTGAGGCTGGCCGTGAACCTGAGCTGCTCCTGTCTCAGCCTTGCAAGTACTGGGAATACAAGCATGCACCACCACACCTGGCCCAGAAATGTTCACTTTTAACTTATATGACAAATAAAGCAAGGAGTGAATATAAAATCTTTAAAATATAGAGAACAATCATCAATAAATGAAAACTAAGGACAATAAATATGCAATGGTATAAGACTGAACAAAATGCACTTACTTCAACACTTCAAAAAACAAAAGCTTAAAGAATAAGGACTAGCTGGGCATGGTGGCACATGCTTGTAATCCCAGCATTTGGAAGGCTGAGACAGGAAGATTGTGGTTTGAGAACAGCCTTAGCTACTTAATGAGGCCCTTTGCAACTCAGTGAGACTCTGTTTCAAAAGAAAAAAAAAAAAAAAAAAAAAAAGAAAGAATAAAAAAAAGGGCTGGGAGTATAGCTCAGAGATAGAATGTCCCTGGGTTCCATCCTTAGCACTACAAAAAAAGAATATTTTTAATTAAAAATAAAAAATAAACCAGGCATGGTGGCACACGCTTGTAATCCCCGCGATTGGGAGGCAGAGACCGGAGGATCGCACAGCTTCAAAGCTAGCCGCACTGACTTAAGAGACCCTGTTTCCAAATAAAAAGTACAAAATAGGTCTGGGAGTGTAGCATGTAGCCCGGAGGTGGAAGGGCTTCCAGGAACCCCAGTACCACCAAAAAAATAAAAATTAAAAATTAAAAAATTAAAAATAAGCACCGGGCATGGTGGCTCACACTTGTAATCCCCACACTTGAGAGGCAGAGACAGGAGGATCACGCAGGTTAGAAGCCAGCCTCTCGGGCTTAATAGACCCTGTTTCCAAATAAAATATAAAATAGGCCGGCCAGGCATAGTGGCACACACTTGTAATCCCCGTGCTCGGGAGGCGGAGACAGGAGGATTGCGCAGGTTCAAAGCCAGCCGCACTGGTTTAAGAGACCCTGTTTCCAAAAATAAAATGTATAAAATAGGTCTGGGAGTGTAGCCTGGAGGTAGAAGGGTTTCCAGGAACCCCAGTACCACAAAAAATTTAATAATAATAATAATAATAATAATAATAATAATGATTAAAGACTAGGTTGTTAAGCACCAGGCATAGTGGTACCCGCTTGTGATCCCAGCATTCAGGAGGCTGAGACAGGAGCATCGAAGGTTTGCAGACAGCCTTGGCTTCTTAGTGAGACCCTCTGCAACTCAGTGAAATCCTGTTTCAAAATAAAGAATAAAAAGTAGGGGCTGGGAGTATAGCTGGGAGGTAGAATGCCCCTGGGTTCCATCTCCAGTACCAAAAAAAAAAAAAAAAAAAGACTAGGCTGTTCTGAATCAACCTACCTACTAAGAACAAGAAGAGCCGTTATCTGAGGTCCTCAGGAGCAATTAGAACCGTGAGAATTTGTATTTAATAGGGGGAAACCCCCAGAAAAGCAGTCCAGCACTTCTTTTTCCCCTAGAAGTAGAGGCTGAGAGATGGGAAACTGAACAAAGATTTCAGGAGAATCACAGCCTGCTGAGTAGGATGAGCCAGAGAGCTTGGGCTTTAGGACAGAACCTGGTGCTTGGCTAAACAATAACCTCTCCAAAGATGTATACATCCTAACCCTCAATATTTCCAGGTATAATGAAGCTAAGAATCTTCAGATGGGAAGAACATCCAAAGTTACTCTGATGAATCCATATAATTCCAAGAACCCTAATAAAATGGAGGCCACAGGACTGAGGGTTTATGTAGCTCACTGACAGAACACATGCTTAGAATGCACAACAAGGCCCTGAATTTGATTCCCAGCACCAAAAAAGGGCCAAAATTAGGAGAAGGTAACAACCTTCTTAACAACCCAATTAAAAAACAAGCAAAGGAACTGAATAAACTTTTCTTCTGAGAAGATATACAAATGACCAAAAAGTACATGGAAAGATGCTTAACATAATTAGCCATCAGGGAAATGCAAATAAAACCACTTTACACCCAGTAGTATTCTAATCAAAAAGATAGATGATAAGCTGGGCATGGTACCACATACCTTGTAGTCCCAGTACCTTGAGAGGCTGAGATAGGAGGATCACAGGTTGGAGACCAGGCTCAGCAATTTAGTGAAATTTTCAGCAACCCAGTGAGACCCTGTTTTGAAACAAAACAATTAAAAAATGAGCTAGGTATATAGCTTAGAGGTAGAATGCCCCCACGTTCAATCCTCAGTACCACAAAAAAAGGATATATAATAATAGTATTGGAATAGGTAGAGAGAAATTAAAACACCCACAAACTACTGACAGGAATGTAAAATGGTATAACCACTGTACAAAACAGGCATTTTTTCAAAAAGATAAACACAAGATGGGCATGGTGGCACCCACTTGAAATCCCAGTACTTGGGAAGCTGAAACAGGAGAATTGCAAGTTTGCAACCAAACTCAGCAAGTTAGTGAGGAAACACTACCCCCATCCCATGTGCAACTTTTTGAAACCCTGTTTCAAAATAAAAAATAAAATAGGATTCAGGGTATAGCTTGTAGGTAGAATGCTCAGGCTTCAATGCCCAGTACCACAAAAGAAAAAATAAATAATAAATAAACACAGATGCAGCAATTCCACTCCTAGACATTATAAGCCCAAAAGAAATGAAAATACATATCCACACACACACAAAACTTCTACATAAATATAATAAACATTGTTATTTGTTGCCCCAAAAGTAAAAATAACCCAAATGTCCATCAAATGACAAATGGATATATAAATCATGGTATAAAATATTATTTGACAGCTGGGCATGGTGGCACATGCTTGTAATCCCCGCGCTTGGAAGGCTGAGACAGGAGGATCGCACAGGTTCGAAGCCAGCCTCAGCTACTGAGTGAGGCTTTCAGCAACTTAGTGAGACCCTGTTTCCAAATAAAATGTGAAATAGGTCTGGGAGGATAGCCCGGAGGTAGAAAGCCTCTGGGTTCCACCCCCAGTACCACCAAAAAAAAAAAAAAAATATATATATATATATATATATATATATATATATATATATATATATATATTATTTGACAAAAAAGAAATTAATTCTGATACATGCTATGACATAAATAAAACAACAAGACTTGGGTATATACCTAAGAGTGGAACTGCTAACTTATGTTTAACATCCTGCCATGAAAAAAAAAGCCAATAACAAAGAACCATATGTTATATGATTCTATGTATGTAAATGTGCAGAATAGGCAAACCTATATAAAAATAAAGTAGATAAGTTATCTAGGGTTTGGGAGTGGAATAGATTGGATGAAAGGTGATAGCTAAGAAGTCTAAGATTTCTTTTTGAGGCAATAGCAATGTTTGAAAGTTGACTGCTATGATGGTGGCACAACTCTATGAATATACAAAAAGCCATACTTTTTTCTGTGTGAGTGGTACTGGGGATGGGAACCCAGGGACATTCTACCTCCAAGGTACACCCCAGCCTTATTTTACTTTTTTATTTTTTTATTTTTTATTTTTCCAGTGGTACTGGGGTTCCTGGAAACCCTTCTACCTCCAGGCTATACTCCCAGACCTATTTTATATTTCTTTTATTTGGAAACAGGGTTTCTTAAGCCAGCAAGGCTGGCTTCAAACCTGCGTGATCCTCCTGTCTCCACCTCACAAGCGCAGGGATTACAAGCGTGCGCCACTACGCCCGGCTTGACTTTTTTATTTTGAAATAAAATCTCACTAAGTAGTGGAGGGCCTAAGTTGCCAAGGCAGGCCGCGAACCTACGATCCCCTTCTCAGTCTACCAAGTACTAGGATTACAAGCATGTACCGCCACACATGACTAAAAAAATAATAGTTTCTAAAAGACAACATAGATGAATATCTTCATATCCTGGGATGGACAAAAATTTCTTTAAGCAGTAAATGAAAAGCAGTTATCATAAAGAAATGATTCACAGCTGGGCATGATGGTGCATACCTGTAATCCCAGTACTTGCAAAGGCTGAGACAGGAGGATCAAAGGTTTGTGGCCAGCCTCAGATACTTGTGAGGCCCCCCACAACTTAGACCCTGTTTCAAAATAAAGAATAAAAATTAGGATTGGCAGTATAGCTCAGAAGTAAAATGTCTCTGGGTTTAATCCCCAGTACCACACACACACAAAAAAAAAAAAAAAGAAAAAAGAAAAATGATTCTCAAGAGACTACTTTAAAATTAAGAACTTCTGCTCTCCAAGACACTCTGAAATGAAAAGGTAAGCCAAAGTGGAAGAAGGTATTTGACAAAAGACTTGTATCTAAGACACAGAAAAACTACATAAAAAAAGAAAAAGACAGATAACTATGCCGTTAAAGATGTAAAAAAGACTTGAAAAGGCAACTTCACAGAAAGAGAACCAAACAGCCATATGATAAGTAAACGAAAAAGGTGCTAAACTTTAGAAGTCAGGGGAAAACAAATTGAAATCACAATGAGAAAACACCATGCACCTACCACAATGGCCAAAACTAGTAAGACTGGCTAAGAATTATCAGAAGCAACAGAACTGGCATACTCTGCAAACAAAGCATTAATAATCCTTTTTTTTTTTCTTTTCTTTTTTTTTTTTTTTTGCAGTACTGGAAATTGAACCCAAGGGCATTCTACCACCAAGCTACACACCTCAGCTATTTTGAAACAGGGTCCCACTAAGTTTAAAGGGCCTCAACTAAAGTAGCTGAGGCTGGCCGCGAACCTGTGATCCTCCTGTCTCAGTCTCCCAAGTACTGGGATTACAAGCGTGAGTCACCATGCCTGGCAATAATCTTAAATTTACATAGAAATAGCTCCACTGAAAAATATAAAGTTCTCTATTTTTTACTTTTTATATACTTTCATTGGCATATTAGTCTCACATCATAATGTCAATCATAGCGATAGTAACATACATGAACACAGTGTTATTTTTTAAAATGTCTTACCTCTTTTTGAGCGAGGTTAACTTTTTCAAGTAGTTTACATTTTTCTTTAATTTGTACAGAAAGCTTTAGAGCAAGCTTTTTTTCTCTTCCTTAAAAAATAATCAATATTATCATGAGTAAAATATTTACTATAAAATTTTTAATTTTATACAACAATAAAATCCAAAATAGACAAAAATAAAGCTTACCCTGATAAAGCCGGCTTCTAACCTGAAACAAATTTAACAAAAGTGACATTAAAACAAAATTCCAGTAAATTCAATTTATTTAGCTTCTACCCCCCACATAAAAATAACAGGTTTCTTATTGCCTTACTATGAATATGATTAGCCAAAGGGGCTCTATTTCCAATGAGAAAAAATGCTACATTTTTAAGTCTTCCTCCTGAAGATGCACATTGTATATCATCATATTAAAGGTTCTATAAAGATAACTGTTTAATTTCACTTAACCCCTCATCCCCAAATATAGCTGGCCCTGAAGTAAACTATTTAAAGAAATTCCTTTTATCATGTCCCCAATGCTAATACCCAAATTAAAATGTTCTATAAAATATTACCATACAGCTGGGCATGGTGGCACAAACATGTAACCCCAGTATTTGAGAGGCTGAGACAGGAGGATCTTGCAGGTTTGAGGCCAGCCTCTGCTACTTAGAGAGGCCCTCCACAACTTAGTGAAACCTTTAAAAAAAAAAAAAAACTGGGAGGCTGGGACAAGAGGACCATGCTTAAAGCCAACCTCAGCTACTTAGTGAAGCTCTCAGGAACTTAGTGAGACCTGTTTCCAAATAAAATACAAAATAGATCTGGGAGTATAGCCTGGAGATCCATTCCCAGTTCCTCAAAAAAAAAAAAAATTGCCATAGGGCTATAGATATGAACTGACTCAAAAGAAACCCTTAACCAAGGCTTTTTCTTCTTTAAGCTTTTTTCACTCAAATAATAAAGGGGGTTAAATCCATTTGTAAGATCAGTCTCAGGGCTAATGTAATATAACCACACAGAAAAGACAACAGAGGACTTAGATCACCAAAAAAATATGCAGACATGAAAATTTTAAAACAAGTTATAGGAGAATGGGTATAGATGAAGAAGAAATAGGGAACTAAAACATCAGATGGAGGAATTCTCTCAAAAGGTAACAGAACCCCATAAAGATAGTAAAAAATAAAAGTTAAGTATTAAGCCAGGAGCAGTAGCACACATATATAATCCCAGTACTTGGGAGGCTAAGGAGGAGGTTTGCAGTTTCAAAGCCAGCCTCAGTAACTCAGCAAGGCCCTCAACAACTTAATGAGACCCTGTTTCCAAATAAAATAAACAGGGCTGAAGATATAATATGAAGATAAAATGCCCCCTGGGTTCAATTCCCAGTACTAGAAAAAAAAAAAAAAGAGAGAGATGAAAGTCAAAAGTAGGCTTAACAAAATAGTCCCAAAAAGAGAGAAAAAAATTAAAGAAATTTCCTAGAAAAGGTCTTCTATTTTAAGATTCCAGAAACAGCTAAAGGAGAAATAAGGAAATAACATATTTCATAGTAAGCACATTAAAATAAGAATATCAGATTAAAAGATTCTAAACCAGGTATGGAGGTACACATCTGTACTTCCAGTACTTAAGAGGCTGAATCAAGAGGATTGCAGGTTCAAGGCCAGCCTCAGCAACTCAGACACCCTGTTTCAAAATAAAATAGGGCTGGGAGCATAGCAGCTCAGAGATAGAATGCTCCTGGGTTCAATCTCTAGTTCAAAAGAAAAAAAAAAATCTAAAAACAATCACAGTTATACTGGATTTGTCAATAAGTAACAGTAGGAGCAAAAAGATAAGTAAAGTTTGTGAAGGCCAGAACTTAGATTGCTTATAATAGAACAAATGACCACTGCAGCAAGATTTAATTCAAATGTTCTCAAAAGGGCACAGTGGTGCACGCCTATAAGCCCAGCTACTCTGGAGCCTGAGGCAGGAGGATCACTTGGGCCCAGACATTTCTTTCTAATTAGACATCAGCATGAGCAACACAGTGACAACCTATCTCAGACAAATAAACATCAATCCTCAAGAATTCAAAATAAAGTCTCAAAAGATTTGTCACATAAAAACCAACACTGAAAACAATTTTGAAGTGTTCAAATATAATAAGAATTAAATCCAGGACACCTGGTGAGAAACATGTCAACTAAGTCAAATCCTTCAGAATATTTGTCTTGAAAGTGATGTAGTACCCGAGGTCCGACCGACTCGGGAGGGTGGACGGGCACGGGTGGGGCTCCCTTAGGCAACCCCCCCACCCGGAAGGCCCCTAGGTCCAGGCCACATGGCCCTGACCCCGGGAGGATGGGCAGGTATGGGCGGGACACCCTTAGGAGACCCCCCTCCCACCCAGAAAGAAAAAAAATGTTCACCCTACTGAGTGCCTGATCCCACATCCTCCCCAAACCACACATACTCTCTTCTCTTATTTTAAAAAAAAGGGAAATGAAAAAAGAAAAATATTCGAGAGGGGTAAGATGGCCCCGGCGGCAGCTAGAATATTGGAGATGCAGACAAAACATATCCATCTGAACTGGAACTTTTGGAAAAATTCCCCACGAAGGAGGACTACTGCTTCTCCACATCGTTAAGAATCCTGGACATCACCTGTCAGGAAAGAGTCTAGCGGAGACCTAGGAGGAAGGTGGTGGCGGCAGCAGTGGCTGAGATAGCGGTGGAGACTTGGATTTGGGAGAGGCAGACATCTGATCCAACCCATGAAGAAATTACCCCAAAGGTCGAATGCTACTGTCACGCATGCTTAGGAACACTGGACAGTATGTGATATGGGAAAAGAGCTTGGGAAAGACTTGAAATGGTGGAGGCAGTCGCATTGGCAGCGGCAAGTACTCAGGGGAGGCAGAGATCTGACATAATATACCTGGAACTTTTGAAGAAATTACCTCAGAGGCAGAATACTACCACCACGCACCCTTGGGAACGTGGGAAAACCTGCTGGGTGAAGAGGGTGCTCGGATCAGAGCCTGCGGAGGGGTGAGGCTGGTGACGGGGCCAGTGAGGCTGGGATCGGAGCCTGCTGTGAGGCAAGGCTGCTACTGAGGCCTCCGAGGCCAGGATCGGAGCCTGCCGAGGGGTTACGCCGGTCCCGAGGTCAGCGAGGCCGGGATAGGAGCCTGCCGAGGGTTTGGGCCGGTGCCAGGGCCAGCAAGGCCAGAATCGGAGCCTGCCGTGAGACAAGGCCAGTGCTGGGGCCTCTGAGGCTGGAATTGGAACCTGCTGAGGGGTTAGGCCGGTGCCAGGGTTAGCAAGACCAGGATCAGAGCCAGCCATGAGGCAAGGCCGGAGCTGAGGCCTCCGAGGCCGGGATTGGAGCCTGCTGTGAGGCAAGGCTGGTGCTGGGGCCTCCGAGGCCAGGATCGGAGCCTGCCAAGGGGTTAGGCTGGTCCCGAGGTCAGCGAGGCCGGGATAGGAGCCTGCCGAGGGTTTGGGCCGGTGCCGGGGCCAGCAAGGCCAGAATCGGAGCCTGCCGTGAGACAAGGCCAGTGCTGGGGCCTCTGAGGCTGGAATTGGAACCTGCTGAGGGGTTAGGCCGGTGCCAGGGTTAGCAAGACCAGGATCAGAGCCAGCCATGAGGCAAGGCCGGTGCTGAGGCCTCCGAGGCCGGGATTGGAGCCTGCTGTGAGGCAAGGCTGGTGCTGGGGCCTCCGAGGCCTGGATAGAAGCCTGCCAAGGGGTTAGGCTGGTGCCGGGGCGAGCGAGGCCAGGATTGGAGCCTGCCTTGAGGTATGGCCAGTGCTGGGGCCTCCAAGGCCGGGATCGGAGCCTGCCGAGGGGTGAGGTCAGTGCCAGGGCCAACGAGGCCGGAATTGGAGCCTGCCATGAGGCAAGGCCGCTACTGAGGCCTCCGAGGCAGGGATCGGCGCCAGCCAAGGGGTTTAGGCTGGTGTCGGGGCCAGCAAGGTCGGGACTGGAGCCTGCCGTGAGGCAAGACCAGTGCTGGGACCTACAAGGCTGGGATTGGACTCTGCTGAGGGGTAAGGCCAGTGCTGGGGCCAGCAAGGCCACGATAGGAAACTGCTGTGAGGCAAGGACGGAGCTGGGACTTGAGAGACCAGGATAAGAGCCTGCCGAGGGGTTAGGCCAGTGCCAAGGTCAGCAAGGCCGGGATCGGAGCCTGTCGTGAGACTAGGCTGGTGCTGGGGCCTCTGAGGCGGGGAGAGGAGCCAGCCGAGGGGTTAGTTCGGTGCGGGGGCCAGCGAGGCCAGGATCAGGGCCTCATGAGGCAAGGCCAGTGCTGGAGCCAGCGAGGTTGGGATCAGAGTCCTCTGGGTGGCCAGGCCACTACTGGGGCCGTCAAGAATGGGATCAGAACTTGCAATGCGGCATGCAGAGAAATAGCACAGAAAATAAAATCCAGATGCTTCCCCTGATTAGCAAGAACTAGGAGGAAAGGGGTAACAGGAGGAGGTCGAGTAGTAGAAAGGGCCCTATTGAGAAGCAATTAAGGTGACCAATCGGAGGGGAGGGGATGGGGGAGGGTGGTATCTCTTTAAAACTCATGAGGTGCGTAAACAATTATATCAAAGATAATCACCAATTAAGCATGGGATCAAGGGAGGGGGAGGGAATGGGATGGGGATTGGATGAGGGATGATATGTGCTTATATATCCTCTCAAGTCTTGTATTCCAAAGTGATGTATGATTACAAAAAAATAATAAATTGCCACCAAAAAAAGTGTTTAACACTAAAAAAAAAGAAAGTGAAGTAGTAAAAGAAAAAGTTAATTTTAAAAAAAGAACAATATGTCTTTAATAATCCAGAATAAAAATCCACATGATACCAACATGAAGGTTGGAAGGGGAAAGATGTCAACAGTGGATATGAGAGTCTGCTGTCTTCCCAGAATAATTTACTTTTAATTGTAAAAAGAATTTAAAAAAAATATAAAGTACAGAAAATTAATAAGCTAAGCTGGAAGAAACTAGTCCAAATACATCAATAACCAATCATAATATATATACATAGACCACTCTTGATCATGAAAAAAGCAATTGCTAGATTATATATAAAAAATGTATACAAAATATACATTCAACAGACACCATGGGAAGGCTGAGAAGTACATGGAAAAAAATATAAACTTGCTACAGCTATATTGCCACTGGATCAAAAAGGCCTTAAGACAGAAGCATCTCTAGAGAGAGAGGCTGAGACAGGAGGATCAAGGTTCATGGACAGCCTCAGCTACTACTTACTGAGGCCATTTGCAACTCAATGAAACCCTGTTTCAAAATAAAGAATAAAAACAAACACATATGGTTTACAAATTCACTGGAGCAATTTCATCAGGGAATTCAAATCAAGGTCATGGTAATATACCATTTATATCCATTCAAATAACAAGAAACAAGAATTCCAACAAGTATTAGAGAGGATATGAATCAATATACTATTGGGGAGAGTATAAAGAGGTATATATAATTTGGAAAATAATTTGATATTACCTTTTTTTGGTACTAGGGTACTAAGATTTGGTACTAAGTATGTTTCATCCAAGCTACACCCCCCCCAGCTAAATTTTATTTACTTAGAACCAGGGTCTCACTAGATTTCTGAGAGCCTCCCTATGTTGCTGAGACTGGCTCTAAACCTGTGATCCTCCTGTCTCAGCCTCCCAAGTACTGGGATTACAAGCATGCGTCACCATACCCAGCTGATTACTTTTTAAAAGTAGACTTCTACATGCCCTATAACCCTGTGATCTAGGTGAGAGAAAATCCTTATACATATACAATAAGAGACATGACCTGAGAATGTACATAGCAGTACTGTTTGTAATAGAAAAAAGCTAGAAATAACTCAAATGTCCAAGGCCATAAAATATGCAGATAAACTATAGTTTTTTTAAAAAAAAATCTAGGGATTAAACCCAAGTTTGCTCTACCACTGAGCTACACTCCAAACCTTTCTAATTTTTTATTATTTTGAGATAGGATCTCACTAAATTGCTGAAGCTGGCCTCGAACTTACAATCTTCCTACTTCAACTTCTCAAATAGCTAGAATTACAGGTGTGTACCATCGTACCTGGTTCATCATATATTCTTATAATGTAATATTCTAGAAGAGATGAAATAAAATTATAGCCTCATTGAAAACTATGGATGAATCTTAACATAAAAAAATGGAGTTTAAAAAAGCTCAAAAGAAAGCCAGGCATGGTGGCACACACTTATAATCCCAGTACTTGGGAGGCTGACACAGGAGGATCTGGGTTCACAACCAGCCTCAGCTACTTAGTGAGGCACTCCGCAACTTAGTAAGACCCTGTTTCAAAATAAAAAATAAAAATCAGGCTGGGGAGTACCTCGAGGGAGAATGCCCCTGGGTTCAATCCCCAGTACCACACACATACAAAAAAAAAAAAAAAAGAAAAAAAAAAGCTGAAAAGCTTATAATGTGATACCAAATAAAATTATATACTATTCTTTTAAAGGATATGACATGACCTATAATCCCTCCCCCAAAAAAGGCTTATTTTGGTACTGAGGACTGAACCCAGGAGCATTTGACCTCCAAGCTATACCTCCAGTCCTATTTTATTTTTTATTTTGAAACAGGGTCTCACTCACCAAGTTACTGAAGCTGGCCTGGACCTATGATCCTTCTGTCTCAGCCTCCCAAGTACTGGGATTAGAGGTATGTACAACCATGCCAAGGCCCTAAAAAGCTTTTAAATGTATGATAATAGTCAACACAGGATCCAGAATAGGGTTACCTTTAATGCAGGGAAGCAAGAATTAAATATGTAAAGATCACCTAAATTTAAGGTATAAATCAATGTTTTTTATTCCAAGTTGGGTGATATGTTCACAGATATTTAGAATACTTTTAAAAGCAAACACATACCAAAAAGAAAAGGAGAAGGAAAAGAAGAAATAAAGAAATAGAGGTGGGAGCCGGGCGTGGTGGCGCACGCTTGTAATCCCTGCGCTTGGGAGGCAGAGATAGGAGGATCGCGCAGGTTCGAAGCCAGCTGCGTGCACTGGCTTAGGAGACCCTGTCTCCAAATAAAAATGTAAAAATAGGTCTGGGAGTGTAGCCCGGAGGTAGAAGGGCTTCCAGGAACCCCAGTACCACCAAAAAGAAAAAAAAAGAAAAAAAAAGAAATAGAGGTGGGGTTTGCGGTTTTAGTATTAGTGGAAAACTTTTTTTTTTTTTTTGCAGTACTAGAGATTAAACACAAGGGCATTCTACCTCCGACTATACCACCAACCCTATTTTTTAGTCTTTATTTTTAAAATAGGGTTTCACTAAGTTGCAAAGTGCCCCACTAAATAGCTGAGGCTGGCTGTGAACCCACAATCCTCCTATCTCAGCCTCCCAAGTACTGAGATTACAAGCATGGGCCACCATACCTGGCTAGTGCATTATATTTCTACCAAGAAATACTTTAAATTTTTTACACAAAAAATTCCTCTGAATCTATACTGTTTAAGTAGCCACATATTAACAAGTGTAACCCACAAAACTATAACCTAACTTGTTCCCGTAAAATAACAAATGTTTATCCTATTACATGTTCAGTCTAATGAAAAATAAACATTCTCTTCGTATGCACTGATTACTTACTGATCGAAAACTTCTCCACAAAAACAAGAGAACAGCAATAAATCCAGTAGCTGCACATATCACCAATTCCCATGAAAAGCTAGAGGGATTAGGGCCTGGTCTCATATCTTCAGGCAATGCTGCCACAACCTTCAAGAAAAAGAAAATTAAATCTGTAAACATGTATTACCAACAAAAAGTGTTAATTACAAATACGGATACAAGTGTATGTGGCCAATTCTATTAATATCCTTTTCAAGAAACAGGCTGCCAGACGAACCAAACAGAAAGCATATGAGGATATTTTTCTGGCAACTTTCAACCACTATCACCCAGTGATAAAAAAAAAAAAAACAGCAATATGATGAAATGCAATGATCTTCAAACTGGAGTTCCACAGAGATGCCTCAAGGCTTTCAAGGATGAGAATAAGAAGCTAGAAAGCCAAAGACAGAAGCGGAGTGGCCTGGGTTCAGGTGCTCTTTCCCTGACTTCAACCAGCTTAGGTTTTATCAGCACAGTATATTGGGTTCCACATAAGATTTCCCCATAAAGCAAAATTAAAAAGTTCAAAAGCTACTAACAGATCTTTGAGTTTGGGATCTGAATATCTCTGTAGGCCCCTCTTCTTATAATTTACTACGTATGTAAATATATAGGTACTTACTAAAAGCAACTATTTCTACTTTTTCTACTCAAAGACCATGATCATAAATGGCCTTCCCTCCCAGCAGGTCATTAGAACAACACTGCTTAAGCCTTTTGCAGTTGCTTCTATATTTCACCTTTTCCTGAGTCAGCTCATAACTCACCTTCACCCAACGCAGTTATTTTGTGCTTTACCAGGCCCCAAATAATACTAAGTCACAAACAAAATAGAAAAGCAGAGGGGAAAAAAGAAAACAGATCCTCTCAAGAACCACCAGCCAATGATGTGAACAGGTATGAATGTATCACTTTGAATTTCACTATGATGTATAATTACAATGTGCCAATAAAAGTTTTTTTGTGTGTGTGGTACTGGGGATTTAACCCAAGGGCATTCTACCCCCGAGCTATATCCCAGCCCTATTTTTTATTCTTTATATGAAACAGGGTCTCAACTGAGTTGCAGAGAGCCTAAGTAGCTGAGGCTGGCTACAAACCTGCTATTCTCCTGTCTCAGCCTCCCAAGTACTGGGATTACAAGCGTGCACCACCACGCCCAGCTCATAAAAGTATTTTTTTAAATAAATTCAACGGTGGTGGCACACACACACCTGTTATCACAGTACTTTAAAGGTTGAGAAAGGAGGGCACAGGTTTGAGGATAGTCTCAGCAAGTAGTGAGACTCTCATTAACCTAGTGAGACCAGGTTTCAAAATAAAAATAAAATAGGGCTGAGTTCAATACCCAGACAAACACACACACACACACAGGCTGTACCTATGATCCTAGTACTTAGGAGGCTGAGACAGGAGATTCGAATCACAGATTCGAGGCCAGTACGTGGTAACTCAGCAAGACCTTGTTTCAAAATAAAAAATAAAACAGGACTAAGGGTATAACTCAGAGGTATAAACCTCCTGAATTCAATCCCCAGTACCACACACCCCTTAAAATTTTTTTTAAAGTATGATTGTGTTTGAATCTGACTAGACTTCAACCCAAGACTTCTATATCAAATTTTCCTTTTGATCTTTCTGCTTAGAAAAACACCCTTTAATTAGTTATTCTTCTCTCCAAGCTGTTTCTTTTGCTGTGTGTGTGTGTGTGTGTGTGTGTGTGTGTGTGTGTTACTAGGGGTGGAACCCAGGGGTTTTTCTACCTCCGGCCAATACTCCCAGACCTATTTTATACTTTATTTGGAAACAGGATCTCACTAAGTTGCTGAGAGCCTCACTAAGTAGCTGAGGCTGGCTTCGAACCTGTGCGATCCTCCCGTCTCAGCTTCCCAAGCGCGGAGATTACAAGCGTGCCCCACCATGCCCAGCCTCTCCAAGCTGTTTTAACTCTGTTCACGAGATATACTCACTTCAAACTGCTATCTACAGTTCGTTAACTTGCTTCAAATAAACATGAATATACACCTAAAAAAAAAAAAAAAAATCCCTTTACCCTGATCTCTGCTTCTGTCTCTCCCTACATTGCCTCAATTATCAGCCATGAGAACGTAAATATCTACTTTTGCCTCTTGAAAAAAGAGGCATTAAACAGAATACTGGGGGGGAAAGTTTTCTTTAGAGTTTACATATTCTGCAAGCATCTTTTTTTCAGCTTATTCAACACATTAAATGCACTGCCTGAAAAAAATCTAATAATTAGCTGAGTATGGCGGTTCACACCTATAATCCCAGCTATTTGGGAGACTGAGGTAAAAGAATGTAGCAGATGGTGTTGATGTTGATTGATTAATTAGAAGTCTCTTGCATGAACAACAGAGTCTCAAGCTGAAGGCCAGCCTCAGAAATTTAGCCAAGACCCTGTTTTGAAATAAAAACTAATAGGGCTAGGGGTGTAGCTCAGTGGTAGAGCACCACTGTGTTCAATCTCCAGTACCCCACACAAAAAAAAACAAGAAGAAAACTGAAAAAGTGTAATCTTCATAAACTGCTGATGAGGAGGTAAAATGGTATAGCCTCTGTGAAAAGCAATTTGTCAGTTCCTCTAAACATGAAGCAAATATGGCCCTGCAATTCCACTCTTAGGTATATACCCAAAAAGTGAAAACATATTCATAAAAAAAAACATGTACACATAGCAGCATTATTCATAATAGCCCAAAAGTATTAACAATCATTCGTCCATTAACTCTGACCTAAAAGTGTTATATCCATGCAATAGAATCTTTTTCAGTCATAAAAAGGAGTGAAGCAGTATTATGTGCTAAAATATGGATAAACCTTGAAAACCTGCTAAGAAGCCATACACAGAAAGCGAAATACTATGCCCTATATTAATACTATACTAATGATCACATTCATATGAAATGTTCAGAATAGACATTTCTAGAGATATAAGGTATATCAGTGCTTTGTTTTGTTTTTAAAACAAGGTCTCACTAGGTTGATGAGTCTCACTACTTGCTAAGGCTATCCTTAAACCTGTGTCTCAGCCTCCCAAGCACTGGGATTACAGGTGTGCACCATCACATCTGGCTTCCAGATGTTTTGTTTTGTTTTTTGGTGGTATTGCGGTTCCTGGAAACCCTTCTACCTCCGGGCTATACTCCCAGACCTATTTTACATTTTTATTTGGAAACAGGGTCTCTTAAACCAGCGAGCTAAAACCTGCACGATCCTCCTGTCTCCGCCTCCTAAGCACCTGGATTACAAGGGTGCGCCACCATACCCAGCTTCCAGATGGTTTTTAAGAGATGGAAGGAGTGGAGACTGCTAATAGATACAGAGTTCCTTTGGGGTGTGATGAAAATGTTCTGAAAATGTGTTTGTAGTTGTGCATTTGCACAACATCGTCAACACATAAACTACAGAGTTAAATAAACACTATAAACAAGAAAAATGTTATTAAAAGATAATTTTTAACTATAAAAATTAAAATTAGAGCAATGTTGTGACATCCTAGCATCCAGGCCAGTACAGTAAGGGTAGTGTCATTTAGCCAAAAAAAAAAAAAAAAAAAAAAATTATCCAGGTGAAGACAATCATCAGATGAGAAAATTGTACAAAACCAGACAGCTCTCTCCATTAGCAGTCTGATAAAAACCAAGTGCTGATTATTGTGTCCTTAGTGAAGAAACAGAAATATGTGCCCAGCAGAGTGGCGCACACCTGTGACCCTGGTACTTGAGAGGCCAGGAGGATTATAGATTCAGGGCAGCCTCAGCAACTTAGCGAAACCCCTTCACAATAAAAAACGGGGATGGAGTTGTGAGAAGTGAATTGTCCCTGAGTTCAATTCCCAGCACAAAAAAAGTGGGGGGGAAGAAGTGCAGCATGAAATTGTCTCTCATCACAATATATTTCTCTTCCTATAAACCCCAACTCAGTAACTGACTACATTGCTATCACCAAAATCTTAGGACTCATCTCCCTTTTTTTTAAACCTGTTTCCTATTCTTCCTTTCATTAAATAATAATAATAATTAATAATAATAATAATAACTTGTTTTGCATTTGTTTCCCTGGCATCTAACCTACATGCTATCAGGAAGCTCTACCTAAACAAAAAGTCTAATAAGCACTGAAAAGCCTTCAGAGTCTCTCCAGACCTACAGTAGCACTTGGAACCTACTTGTCTGCAGTAAACATCACTGCACATCACGCCTGAGCCCACTTCATGCCGCAAGTGATACAGCTCCCAGCTCCCTTCACACACGGCGCTGTTCATGTCTCCTCCACTTAAGCTATTTGCTCAGCCTGAAAAGACTTTCAAAATGTTCGGACTCCCAACCCTCATTTTGCACGAATGCCTCAGTAAGCTTTGCGTCAAGTTTCCACTTGGGGTTGATTTTTTTTTGTCTTTTCTCCCTTAACAGGCAAGCATGCTGCTCTGCTGTCTAAAGACCATTTAGAACCTCAAGCTGACCCTTTCATTTGTACGTGCGTGTGTGTGCACTAGATACACTATGGCTGAACAAATGAGCAAAAAGCATGACAATTTGTTTTAATTCTTCTAACAAAAATTAACTATCTCAATATTTAAATGGTCTTTTTAAAAATGCAGTGTTTTTTTTCCCCAAACGCAGCAACCTCAATGTCCTTAAATATAACAATTAAAAAAAAATCTACAAACACCTTAGGAGAAAGATATTTGCAACAAAACAAACCTGGGGGGGGAAAAATACACATTTTGAACCCAAGGGGAGGGGGGTTACCCTCTCTAGACTTTACATTAACACGAACTTGCACGTGAACAAGACAGCTTAACAAGAAGCAAGGAACCATCTCTGCTTCTGCTGCCTTCTTTATTGAAAGAAAATGCAGAATTAAAGTCCCAACTCCCGCTCAAGCTCTCGGGTGTCCTTCCAAGACCAAGAGAAGTTTCACCACTAAATAAAAACTCGTCCCAGAGGCCGGTCCTCAAGTTTCTCCCAGCAAGAGGAGCCACGTGTCACTGACCCCTGCTCGAAATATAAGTAACAAAACGGAGGAGCTAATTCATTTGGGGAAGGGCGAGCCCTCTGCAAAGTCCCGCAGCACAGCCGGCCCCGCCGCCTCCCGGGCTCGGGTGTCCTCGGACCCGACAGGCCGCCGGGGAGGCCGGGGGCGAGGCCGGGGAGGCCGGGGAGGGAGGCCGGGGGCGAGGCCGAGGAGGCTGGCCGGGGGCGAGGCCCGGCCCGCGGGCCGACTCACCCTGCGCACTTCCTCCAGCAGCAGCCCCAGGTAGGGCGGCGCGGCCGCCGGCGGCCCCTCCATGGCGCCCGGCTGCTCCGCCCCGCCCGGCCGGCCGGGCCGCGCCACAACAGGCGGCGCCTGGGCGTTCGGCCTCCCGGGCCGCACGGGGCCGCCTGTGCGCGCCGGCGGGGGCGGCGGGGGCGGCGGAAGCGGCACCGGCTCGGGCTGCGCTCGCGCTCCACGCCGCCGCGGTGCCGGCCGCCGGGCGCGCCCCCGACGTCCGCGTCCCCGACGTCCGCGCCCCCGACGTCCGCGCCCCCGACGTCCGCGCGCGCCCCGCGAGCCCGCAGACGTGGCCCGCCGGCTCGCTCTTAAAGGGGCCGCCGCCCTGCGCCTGCAGCTCCCAGCTCCGGGCTGCGCTGCGGGGCTCGGGCTCGCGTGCCGCCCGCACAGCCTAGACCGGCGCCGAGGCCCAGGACCCGCCTCTCCGCCCCGCTCCAGCCCGCCGTCCGCACCCCACGCCAGCCCCGAAGGCGCCGTACCCCCGCGGACCCCGGCGGCCCCGGGAAGCCGACCGCCGCCTGCATGGCTGTCGCCCAGAGGTGGCCCAGCGGCGGCCGGACTTTGCTCCTTGGGCGGGAAAGCGTGGCGGGTCAGCCTCCGCGAGGCCCGAGTTTAACCTCTCCTGCTCCCGTCCCTCCATCGGAGAGGGCCCGGGGTCTGCTCACCTGCCTGAGCTACCCGGGCCCCCGCGGGGCGGTGCTCGGCAACCCCATTAGCTCCTGGATACCCAAGTACCTGAGCCAACCCGGTGGACCTTGGCCCAGCGCCTGCTGTTTTCCTCCGAATAGAAGAGCTAAAAGTAGCAACTTGACTCTCTAAATTTAAGATCCTATTTTTAGGACCGTGGAATAAAGTACTCAGGAATGGATTTCTTCGTGGGAGACGACTTTAGATAACATTAGGTGTAGAGGATAACCTCTTACACATATGTCTTCCTTACCAGCATGATAGCTCTCAGCAAATTCTGCCTTTAAATCTAAAGCATCTCAAAAAGGAACAGATTATATCTAAATAAATTGCCCGAAAGAACGCCACCTATGAACAAAATCCTCAAACCTTGGGAGATTTGCCTAGTGTAAGCTCTAAGAGAACTGGTATGCCATAAAAAGTATCAAGAAACGCCCAGGTTCACAGAAATTGTTTTTTTTATGACCAAAATGTGGTCTAGTTTATCGAAATTCAAACTGCTTTGTCTCCTTTGCCACATCAGCCTAAGGAGTTTCAGGAAGTACCACGTATCAGAGAGTAAAAGAAATTGCTTACTAATTCCCTAGTTTTGCGGTATTACGCAACCTTTATACTTGTTGGACATTATTGAAATCAGCTTATGTGCGTAGCTTGTCAGAACAGAAGCATTAAAAAAAAAACTCGTCTTTATAATTTCAAAGACCCGTAGAACAATCTATGCCCCAATTAGAACATTGTAGTACTCAAAAATGTTTCACAGTCGAACATTTTCAGGAGACTCCAGAATCATTTCCAGCTTTAGGGTTTATAAAAAAAAAAAAAAAAGTAACAAAGTAGGGACAAAAGAATAAGTAGATTTAAAAAAAAAATAAGAAAAGATATCTAAGTCCCACAGAGCAACAAAAGAGTAAATCTTAACAAACTCAGTACACACACCAAATCTAATGTTTTTTGTGCACTAAGTGATAAAAAAACTTACCTCTTCCTCCAGATCTTTCATTTCCATTTCTTAAAAACCTCATGTTAAAATTTCCTAACATATAAAGTTCTATTAAGTGCCTCATATCCTTGAGAAACATTTCAGATTCTAATACATCCTGCACGCTTCTGTTTCCACACTGACCCGGCCTGTTTTGACACTTGTGTGGCAACGGGGTGCTAAAAGGTGGAGCTGTGACTACCAACCCATAATCCAATTTCATGGACTTTACAACTGATTAAATAAACATATGTACATAAAATATGTTTGTATATATATTTATATGTACATACATGTGTGTAAATGATTTCTTAAATAGTATGCATATTACTATCCTCTTAAAATCTACAATTGAAAAGAAAAATTCCTAAATTTGCTAATTGATAAGAAAATTGTTATCAATTTGCTAATTGATAACAAAGTTGAATATTTTATTCTATAGTCTATTCATGCAGAGCAGAAGACTTCTGTCATGTAAAAGACATTCAGAGATTGTTCTCCATGAACAGACACAGGATTTTGCTGTGTTCTATAGAACCTGCTTTAGAGGAAAGGGAGAACAAGTGTTTTGTGTTTATAAAAGCCACTAGAAGATGTCCAAGACCACTAGAAAACATTGCACTTGTATGTGCTAACCAGTAAACTCTGTCCACAACCTAGAAACTGATCTCCCTTCTGAAGGCCCCAGCAAAGCTATAAGTACTAGTTACTCCCACTTAATTAAACAGGCAGTGTCACAGGTACAGGACCTAGGCCTTTGGAAGAAAACCAAGCAAAATTGCCGATCCACCTCTCATTCTCATGCCAATGATGTAAGAGTTGTTCTCAGAGCAGTGAATCAGGAGCCACCTGTTGAACAAGAGCTGGGTACTTTCCAGTGTTCATTCCACCTATAGACAAGGCATTCCAGTTAAGAGTATATGAATATTAGAACTCAGGTTTCTCAATTGTAAAATAAAGATAAAAAGTACTATTGATTGCGATGACTTGCAAGAATGAATGTTCTGCACAAAATCTACTTGGAATTAAGCCAGGCATGGTGACATATGCTTATAATTGCAGTACTTGGGAGGCTGAGACAGGAGGATCAGGTTTGCGGCCAGCCTCAGCTACTTAGGCCCTCCGCAACTTAGTGACACCCTGTTTCAAAATTAAGAATAAAAAGTAGGGCTGGGTTGCAACTCAGAGATAGAATGCCCCTAGATTCAGTCCCCAATACCACACACACACACACACACACACACACACACACACACACAAATCTATTTGGAATTCCCAGTTGAAACAATTACCTAAAACATTTAGAGAAGAAAACAAAACCCCTTTTACTTAAAAAAAAAAAAAAATTAACTGAAGCCAGGCATAGTAGTGCACAGTTGTAATTCCAGCATTTGGGAGACTGAGACAGAAAGATCATGGTTCCCAGACAGCCTCAGCCACTTACTGAGGCCCTTTGCAACTCAGTGAGACCCTGTTTCAAAATAAAGAATAAGAAATGGGGCTGGGGTATAGCGCCAAGGTAGAATTCCCCTGGGTTCCATTACCAGGTCTGAAAAAAAAAATTTTTTTTAACTGAAAAATTTCTCAACTTTTTTCACTTACTGCAGCTCTTCAGATCTGTATGGGTGTTGAAAACATGCTCTCAGATAAGAATTCTAGATCTCACAGTAACTATTAGAAGATTTAGTCCAAAGATTATGGACTTGGAAGCCGTATAGAGAAGAAACAGTTGAAATAAATACAGGGAATTGAAGAGTACTTATTTACATAAATAAGCATTATTTGGTTTGAGCTTTTTGTTGCCCTGTAAGAACTGCAGGCTTTTTTCTTTTTTTTTTCTTTTTTTTTTTTTTTTTTGTGGTATTGGGGATGGAACCCTTCTACCTCTGGGCTACACTCCCTTACCTTTTTTTTTTTTTTTTTTTTTTTTTTTTTCATTTGGAAACAGGGTCTCTTAAGCCAGCAAGGCTGGCTTCGAACCTACACCATCCTCCTGTGTCTGCCTCCCAAGCGCGGGGATTACAAGCGTGAGCCACCACACCCGGCATCTTTTTTGTTTTTTTTTAATACTGGGGATTGAACCCAAAGGCATCCTACCTCTGAGCTACACCCCCAGCCCTTTCTATTTTTTATTTTGACAAAAGGGTCTAAGTTACTGAAAGACTTGCTAAGATGCTGAGGCTGGCACTGAACCTGCAATTCTCCTGTCTCCATGTCCGAAGGACTAGAATTATAGGTATCCACCACCATGCCTGGCAAGAATTGAAGACTATATTAGTCCTCAGTTTTCTCAAGAAAACCCAGAAATCCTGATTTTTAAATCAGGATTTAATCACCTTTTAACTGATGACAACCAATTCATAAATTTTAAAACAATGCTCAGCCAAGTATGGTGGTACATGCTTATAATCCCAGTACTTGGGAGGCTGAGACAGGAAGATAGCAGGTTGGAGGACAGCCTCCGCAAGTAATGAGACTCCATCAACCTAGTGAGACCCTGCTTAAAAATAAAAATAAATTATGGCTGGAGTGTAAGTTGGAGGTAGAATACCCAGTACCACACACATATACACACACAAATATGTTCAGGCCAGACATAGTGGTGCACACTTATAATCCCAGCATTTGGGAGACTGAGACAGGAGGATCAAGATTCGCAGCCAGCCTCAGGTACTACATAATGAGGCCCTTTGCAACGCAGTGAGACCCTGTTTCAAAATAAAAGAATAAAAAATAGGGCTGGGGCTGTAGCTCAGAGATAGAATACTCCTGGGTTCCATCCCCAGTGCTGAAAAAAAAAAAAAAAAGGTTCAAACCATTTTTCTTAAACAATGTTCAAACCAGTTTTGACCATCAGCCTGTGATCTAGTCTCAGCTTCTACTATTAAAACAGATTCCTAGGACTGGCATGGTGGCATACACCTGTAATTTTAGTCGTTGGGAGGCTGAGACCGAAGGATTGCAGGTTTAAAGCCAGCCTTAGCAACATAGTGAGGCTTTCAGCAACTTAGATAAGACTCTGTTTCTCAAATAAAAAATAAAATAAAACAGGACTAGGGCTGTAGCTTGGAAGTAGAATGACCCTGATCTTGGGTTTAGTTAAAAAAAAAAAAAAACTCCTTAGAAAAGGATCACAGATTCATGGCCAGCCTCAGCAATTTAGTGAGGCCCTCTACAACTTAGTGAGACCCTATTTCAAAATAAAAAAAATAATACTGAGTGTGGTGGTGCATGCTTGTAATCCCAGTACTTGGGAGGCTGAGACAGGAGGATCTCAGGTTTGCAACCAGACTGAGTTAATTGTGAGGTCCTCTGCAACTTAGTGATACCCTGTTTCAAAAATAAAGAATAAAAATAGGGCTAGGGGTGTAGTTTGGAGATAGAATGCTCTGGGATTGGCCCCCAGTATTTAAAAAAATAAAGTCAAAATAAAAAATAAAATAGGACTGGGGATGTAGGTCAAAAGTAGAACACCCCTATATTCAATACCCAGAAACTGCCCCCCAAATGTGTACACTCACACATACACACACACACACACAAATACACACACACACACACACGACTCCTTCTCAGAGCATAAGTGATTTTTCAAATATAATTAATAATTTTGTTGTTGTTGTTGTTGTTGTTGTTGTTGTTGTTGTTGTTTGGTAGTGCTGGGGTTCCTGGAAGCCCTTCTACCTCTGGGCTACACTCCCAGACCCATTTTATTTATTTTTTTATTTGGAAACAGGGTCTTTTAAGCCAGTGCAGCTGACTTCAAACCTACGGGATCCTCCTGTCTCCGCCTCCCAAGCGCAGGGATTACACGCGTGCGCCACCACGCCCGGTGTTTATAATTAATAATTTAAATTTAGTTAATACCATTGAGTGCCCATATAAGAAGAGAGTTACCAAGTAAACAACCTAATGACACATCTCAAGGACCTAGAAAGACTGCAACAGTCTAATCCCAAAGCCAGCAAAAGGCAAGAAATTATTAAAATCAGAGCAGAAAGAAATGAAATAGAGAATTTTTAAAAATTCAAAGAATCAACAAAACAAGAAGCTGGTTCTTTGAAAAGATTAATAAGATTGACAAACCCCTGGCCAACCTAACCAAAAGAAAAAGAAAATCAACTCAAATTATTAAAATCAGAAATGAAAGCTGGGTGTGGTGGTGCATGCTTGTAATACCAATACTTGGGAGGCTGAGATAGGACGATTCAAGTTCACAGCCAGCCTCACCAACTTAGTGAGACCCTGTTTCAAAACAAAGAATAAAATCGGGCTGGGGATATAGTTCAGAGGTAATATGCCCCTGGGTTCAATCTTCAGTATCATAAAAAATAAAATAAAATAAAATCAGAAATTAAAAAGGAGACATCATCACAGTGGGGAATTCAAAGGATTATCAGAAACTATTTTGAAAATGTATAATCCAATAGACTGGAAAACACGGAAGAAATCGATAGATTTCTAAGCACATCTACCTAAATTGAACCTAGAAGACATAGTAAGCCTAAATCAACAAATAGCAAGCAAAGAAATAGAAACAGCAAAAAAAAAATTCTGCCATCAAAGAAAAGCCCAGGCCCTGATGGGTTTCCAGCTAAATTCTACAAAGCCTGCAATGAAGAACTAATCCCAGTACTTCAGAAGTTGTTCTGGGAAATTGAAAAAGATGGAATTCTCCCAAATTCCTTCTACAAGGCTGGTATCACATTAATCTCAAAACCAAATAAAGATACCTCAAGAAAAGAAAATTACAGCCCAATATCCTTGATGAACATAGATGCAAAAATGCTAAACAAAATACTAGCTATACGCATTCAAAATCATATCAAGAGAATTGCACACCATGACCAAGTTGGTTTCATCCCAGAAAAGCAAAGCTAGTTCAACATATGCAAATCAATATACATTATTCACCAGATAAATAGAACTGAGAACAAAAAACATATGATCACATCAATAGATACTGAAAAAGCATTTGACAAAATCCAACACCCATTCATGTTAAAAACACTGCAGAAAATTGGAATAGAAGAAATGTATTTCAACATCATTAAGGCAATATACAGTAAACCCAATAATCCTATTGAATGGGGAAGAACTGCAAGAATTTCTTCTAAAATCAGGAACAAGACAAGAATGCCCACTATCAAAATCAGGAACAAGACAAGGATGCCCACTATCACCGCTCCTTTTCAATATAGTCCTTGAGACTCTTGCCACAGCAATAAGACAAGAGAAGAAAATCAAAGTAATTCAAATAGGAAGAGAGGAATTAAAACTATCCTTATTTGCAGATGACATGATCCTTTATCTAGAAGACCCAAAGAAATCAACCAAAAGACTTCTGGAGCTGATCAACCAATTCAGCAAAGTTGTAGGATACAAAATCAATCTAAAGAAATCAGTTGCTTTTCTATACGTCAACAATGAATCCACAATGAAAGAAATAAAGAAAACAATTCCATTCACTGTAACCTCAAAACCAATAAAATACCTAGGAATAAACCCAACCAAAGATGTAAAAGGCCTCTACAATGAAAACTATAAAACATTAAAGAAAGAAATTGAACAAGATGGAATGATCTTGCTTGCTCATGGACAGGCAGAATAAATATCATCAAAATGGCCATTCTGCCAAAAGTTATCTACAGATTCAATGCAATTCCTATCAAAATACCAATGACATTCTTGATAGACCTAGAAAAAATCAGTCATGAATTTTATATGAAGAAAGAAAAGACCCAGAATAGCCAAAGCAATCCTCAGCAATAAGTACTATGCAGGAGGCATCGCAATCTCTGACTTCAAATTATACTATAGAGCAATAGTAGTAAAAACAGCATGATAGCCTGGCGTGGTGGCGCATGCTTGTAATCCCCATGCTTGGGAGGCTGAGACAGGATAATGGCACAGGTTCGAAGCCAGCTTCAGCTACTTAGTGAGGCTCTCAGCAACTTAGTGAGACTCTGTTTCCAAATAAAGTATAAAATAGGTCTGGGAGTATAGCCCTGAGGTAGAAAAGCCCCTGGGTTCCACCACCAGTACCACACACACAAAAAAAAACCCAGCATGATATTGGCACAACAGGCAAACAGAGGAATGGAAATGAATAGAAGATACAGAAACAAACCCACATACCTATAGTCAATCGATCTTTGACAAAGGGGCCAAACTCATATGCTGGAGAAAAGACAGCCTTTTCAACAAATGGTGCTGGGAGAACTGGCTATCCATTTGTTGAAAGATGGAACTGAATTCTTACCTCTCACCATGCATAGGAACCAACTCGACATGGATCAAAGACTTAGAAATTAGATCAGAGACTGTGAAGTTATTAGAGGAGGGCATAGGCTCAACACTCCAGCGTATAGGCACAGGCAGTAACTTTCTCAACAAGACTTCCAAAGTGCAGGAAATTAAAGCAGAATTAACAAGTGGAATGGCATCAAACTAAAAAGTTTCTGCTCCTCAAAGGAAACCATCAAGAACCTAAAGAGAAAGCCTACAGAATGGGAGATCTTTACCAGCCACCACTCTGCTAGGGGGCTAATATCCAGAATATACAAAGAGCTCAAAAGACTCTACGCTAGCAAAACAAACAACCCAATCAAGAAATGGGCAACTGAATTGAATAGACACTTCACAAAAGAAGAGATACAAGCTAGGAGTGGTGGCACATGCTTGTAATCCCAGCATTTGGGAGGCTGAGACAGGAGGATAGCAGTTCGTGGACAGCCTCAGCTACTTAATGAGGCCCTCTGCAACTCAGTGAGATGCTATTTCAAAATAAAGAATAAGCCGGGCGTGGTGGCACACGCTTGTAATCCCAGCATTCGGGAGGCTGAGACTAGAGGATCACAGTTCACAGACAGCCTCGGCTACTTATTGTGAGGCCCTCTGTAACTTAGTGAGACCCTGTTTCAAATTAAATAATAAAAAATAGGGCAGGGGATGTAGCTCGTAGGTTGAATGTCCCTGAGTTCCATCCTCAGACCCGCAAAAAAGTTAATTAAATAATTAAATAATCCATGATTATTTTAAGAATATGATCCTCCAGCTAGAGGTAGAGGATCATAAGTTCAAGGCCAATTTAGAAAACTTAGTAAGACCTTGTGTCAAAATAAAAAATTAAAAGGGCCGGGGCTTCCTTTCCAACTTGGGCCCGGCAAAATGGCTCCCGCAAAAAAGGGTAGCAAGAAGAAGAAGGGCCATTCAGCCATCAACGCGGTGGTGACGTGGGAGTGCGCCATCAATATTCACAAGCGCATCCACCGAGTGGGTTTCAAGAAGCGTGCCCCTCGGGCACTCAAGGAGATCCGGAAGTTTGCCATGAAGGAGATGGGGACTCCAGATGTGCACATTGATACCAGGCTCAACAAAGCCGTCTGGGCCAAAGGAATCAGGGACATTCCATATCGGATTCGTGCGCGATGGTCCAGAAAGCGGAGTGAGGATGAAGACTCACCCAACAAACTTCACACCTTGGTCACCTACGTTCCCGTTACCACCTTCAAAAATCTGCAGACAGTCAACGTGGATGAGAACTAACCACTGAAAGCCAAATAAAAGTTATAAAAGCTAATAAAATAAAAGGGCCGGGGATGTAGCTCAGTGGTAAAATATCCCTGGGTTCTGTCCCCAGCACTGCAAAAATCTAATCTTAATTTGATCCCTATGTAAATCTTTAGCTTTACCCTATATTCAATCAAACTATTATTTATAGTTCTCCAAACATGTCATATTCTCTCCCGCTTCTGTACTTTTAAAAATGCTCCCTTCTGCTGGGCGTGGTGGCGCATGCTTGTAATCCCCGCGCTTGGGAGGCAGAGACAGGAGGATCGCGCAGGTTCGAAGCCAGCCGCGCGCTGGTTTAGGAGACCTTGTTTCCAAATAAAAATGTAAAAATAGGTCTGGGAGTGTAGCTCGGAGGTAGAAGGGCTTCCAGGAACCCCAGTACCACCAAAAAAAAAAAAAAAAAATGCTCCCTTCTAGCCAGGCGTGATGGCGCACGCTTGTAATCCCCACATTTGGGAGGCAGAGACAGGAAGATCGCGCAGGTTCAAAGCCAGCCTTGCTGGCTTAAGAGACCCTGTTTCCAAATTTTAAAAAATATAAAAATAGGTCTGGGAGTGTAACCCAGAGGTAGAAGGGTTTCCAGGAACCCCAGAACCACCACCACCAAAAAAAAAAAAAAAAAAATGCTCCCTTCTCAGCCAGCACAAGAATGCATGCCCTGTAATCCTTAAATCTGGGAGGCTGAGACAGGAGGATCGCAGATCCGAAGCCAGCTTCAGGAACTTGGTGAGGTCTTCAGAGACACTAAAAAGGCTGGGAGTGTATCTCAGATGTAGAATGCCCCTGGGTCCAATCCCCAGTAAAACACACACACACACACACACACACACACACACACACACACACACACTCACACATTCTCTCCCTCATCAACCTAGAATGCCCATCCTTTCTTTTTCTGGCTATCTCTACTCTTGCTTCACGATCAGCTCAAATGTGATCTTCTCTAGGGCACTTTTCTAAGCTCCTCCTCCCACACTCTCTGCTTACCACTCCCAATCACTTCAATACAGACATCTCTTGTATCAATAGCATCCTATGGCCGTTTTAGCATTATATCATAATTATTGTTTTTCTTATCTGTGTCCTCCACTTAGTGAGCTCCTTGAAAGTGACCACTGTTAAATTTCATTTCACAATATAAACAAGAAGATAAAATGCTTTTTCACAATATACAAATATATATAGTAGATTTTTTAAAAAAGGAACTAGTGAAAGTTCTCCTAAATGCCAAATGCTATAGCTGGCTCCTATTGCAATATGAAACCTAATCTAATAATAAAATTTGTAATAAATGAAAAGGTTATCATATTTTGGAATTTGAGTTACAACTTGATTAAACTTTAAGATATTAGTTGGCTTTGTACTCTCACATTACACCACTTTGAGGTCACAGTTGTCGCTGGATACTAATAATTTGCTTGAGACTCGTTTTAGTTCATATTATTTCCGAGTCAACTCATTTAGTACAATTTTCCCTAATTTGAAAAAAAAAGAGAGCCAGGCATGGTGGTGTATGCCTGTAATCCCAGTACTTGGGAGGCTGAGATGGGAGGATCACAGGTTCGAGGACAGCCTCAGAAAATAGTGAGACTCTCATCAACCTAGAAAGAGCCTGTTTCAAAAAAAAAAAAAAAAAAAAAAGAAAAAAGTGCATAATTGACTTCCGGGAAGATGGCGACCGAGAAAAGCGGGGCTTAAGAGTCCCGCTAACAACCAATCTCCATTACCACAAAAAGAGCGCCTTTCATAGCCAGAAAACACCATCACCAGAAAAACAAAAAAAAACACCAGGCTCCAGAGAGAAAGCGGACTGAGAACAGAGCTCAGGGCCACAGAGGAGACACACGCGCCCGAGGACGCGGCAGCAGCGCCATACTGCCAGCAGCGGCGGCGAACTCAACGGACGGCTACAGCAAGCCAGGTGAGCCGCTGCGGAACAGCCAGGCGGGATCTTTCGGCGCAGACAGCATTTAAAGCTCCCAGTGGCTGAGCTCAGCACACGCTGCAGGGATTCAGAGTGGAAATCAAAACCAGAGAAGAAAAAATACGCCAGCCTCATGGCCGAGGGCGTGGCAGAGGCGCCATATTGCCACCGGCAACGGCAGCAGCAGTGAATTCACCGAGTCCAGTACAGCTACATCTGCGTACTCAAGAACAGTGAGTCAAATTGCGGGCCACAGAGGAGAAATCGCAGTATTGGGCCTCCTAGGACTTGACCCAGTGAGGGGGTGGTGGTGGCAGAGATATCACACCATAGGAGAACGTGCAACCTGGCACCCCCCATAGTTTAAAGCAGCCTCTATCGACTCCCTGGGTCGGAGACTCTGTGATACAACCCAGTAAAGGAGTAGTGGGGTCTGAGATAATACAGACTCGAGATCCAGAGCACCTTAAGTGAAGCCATAGTGACCCAAGGGAAGAACCCAGAGAAGGCACAAACCTCCGAAATCATGGGAAAGAGGAATAACACTGGAGTAATGAATGTGCACAACCCCACAACATCAGAACCTGATAAAACAGAAAATCAGAGATTTCTAGAAGATCAAATCAGGAAAATAACTGTAGAAATAATAGAGGTGCTTCGAAAAGAACTCAGAGAGAGCCAAAAAGAGATAAAGGATGCAATTAATGAAGTAAAGGCCTCAATTCAAAGCACAAACAACCGATTAGACCACATGGAGAACAGAATCTCGCTCTTAGAAGATGAGCAATCCAAAAATGAATGCATAGTTTCTAATCTAGAAAAAAATATCCAACAGCAGGAATCTGACATTGAAGAAATATGGGCCCATCTTAAGAGAGCTAACCTAAGAATAATTGGAATAGAGGAGGGAAAAGAAAGTGATACCAAAGGGATCAACAATCTCTTCAAGGAAGTAATAGCAGAAAATTTTCCAAATATAGAGCAAGAGGTTGATACACAGATCCAGGAAACTTATAGAACTCCCTTTAGACAGGATCGGAGAAGAGGATCCCCACGCCATATAATTGTCAAAATGACCAATGTGGAAGCCAAGCAGAGAATCTTAAAGGCAACAAAAACAAAGGGCCAAGTGACATTCAGAGGCAAACCAATTAGAATCACTCCAGACTTCCCAAACCAAGTCATGAGAGCCAGAAGGGCTTGGAGTAACATATTCCAAACTCTGAAAGAAAACAACTTCCAGCCAAAAATTTCCTATCCAGCAAAACTTTCTATCAAATTAGATGGAGAAATAAGAAGCTTCCATGACAAACAGAAACTGAAGGAATTTATGTCTTCAAAACCAGCGCTAGAGAAAATACTCAAAGAGATTAACTACAAAGAAGAAATAGGTAACACTCACCAGAACCAGAGAAACAAGAGTTTCCATCCAACAGACAACTAAGATTGGTTATCTGTGGAGATTCATTATTTATGTTAGTCTTTTACCTATCTCTAAGTTGTATTGTTTGCCTTTATTGTTGTTAGTTTTTAGGATTTCTAGTTGGAATATTAATATACCTTCAGATATAGCATTTGGAAATATTTTATCCAATTCTATTAGTAACTTTTAACTCTGTTTACATTGTCTTTGGATATACAATATTTTCTTTTATTTTTTAGGGAGTTTGTATATTCTTCTGTTGCCTGTGCCATTGAAATCATATCCAAGAAATCACTGCCAATTTCAATGTTGTGAGGTTTTATGACCCAGATTTTCTCCTAAAAGTTTATAGTCTTAAGATTTATATTTAGGTCTTTTATCTATTTTGAGTTAATACTTGTATATGGGATTAGGTAAAGGTCCAATTTTATTCTTTTCCATGTAATTATTATTTTTCAACAATATTTAGTTAAAAGATTATTATTTCCACCACCAAATGTTCGTGGAAACCTTGTCAAAAATAACTTGACAATATAGGGAAGAATTTAGCTCTAGGCTTGTATTTAACTCCAATGGTCTATATATCTGCCTTTAGAACAGTACTACACTGTTTCAATTATTGTAGCTTTATATGGTTTGAAATCAGAAAATATATATCTGCTAGCTTTGTTCTTTTTCAAGATCGTTTTGGGTATCTAGAATTCATATTCCATATTAGGATAGATTTTTTTCTGAAAAATAAATATATAAATATATGATAGTTTAACCTAAAAAAACAGAAAAAAATATGCTCTAGTAAGAAAGAAAGCAAAAAGAAATATTGAAATGCTATCTTTAAATCATCAAACGCTTGGTATCAGACAAATGAAACTGTTATGTGAGATTATCATTTTTAATTTTGGATAAATTGCTATAATACTAGATGTCAACCACTAAGCCAAGCATGGGAAGGAGGGATGGGGAGAGAATGGGGTGGGGATCGGGTGGGGGCTGACTGGGCGATGTGTGCATGTATGTCTACAAAAGTTTGTATCCCACTATGATGTATGAATACAGTGCACCAATAAAATAAAATTTAAAAAAAAAAAAAAAAAAAAAAAAAGTACAGCTTGGGGTGTAGTTCAGAGGTAGAATGCCCCTGGGTTAAATCTCCAGTATGAAAAAAGTAAATAAATAAAAGAAAGAGAGAGAGGGAGAGAGAGATAGAAAGAGAGAGAAAAGGAGAAAGAGGAGGAGGAGGAGGAGGAAAAAAATTGTTCAAGATCGACAAAGCTTAAGCCGGTGTGGTGGCGCACGCTTGTAATCCCAGGATTCCGGAGGCTGAGACCGGAGGATTGCAGTTCGTGGCCAGCCTCAGCTACTTAGTGAGGCCCTCCACAACTTAGTGAGACCCGGTTTCAAAATAAAGAATAAAAAATAGGGCAGGGGGTGTAGCTTGGAGGTCAAATGCCCCTGGGTTCCATCCCCAGACACCCCCCACACACACACACACACAAAAAAAAGATCAACAAAATTAAGAAAAAAGAGCCTTCTTTTTTTGTGTGGTACTGGGGATGGAACTCAGAGGCGTTCTACCTCTGAGCTACACCCAGACCAATATTTTATTCTTTATTTTGAAATAAGGTCTCACTAAGTTGCAGAGGGCCTCAATATGTATTCAAGGCTGGCCGCAAACCTGTCTCAGCCTCCCAAGCACTGGGATTACAAGCATGCACCACCACACCAGGCTGAAAGAAAGTCTTCTTTAAAATACTTAAAAATAAGCCGGGTGTGGTGGCACACGCTTATAATCCCAGCATTTGGGAGGCTGAGGCAGGAGAATCGCAGTTCGCGGACAGCCTCAGCTACTTAGTGAGGCCCTTTGCAACTCAGTGAGACCCTGTTTCAAAATAAAGAATAAAAAATAGGGCTGGGGGGTGTAGCTCAGAGATAGAATGCCCCTGGGTTCTATCCCCAGTACTGAAAAAAAAACTTAAAAACATCTGTGCAAGAAGGAGAAGGTACATATGTTTCCTCTAATATGCCCAAACTAGGAAACACAGAGGATACCAGTGGGACTCCAGATAATGAAGGGGAAATATCAGCAAAGTTTGAATGGAAAGATAGGAGAGGAGGAAGGCTGATCTTGATTAATGGGGGTCTACATCCGAATATGTGTAAAATTATGAATATGACATGATTACCCTGGACAACCATTGGTGGGAGGGGGGAAGGGAAAATGGGGGCAGGGGGAAGAGGGTACCAAATATAGTTTAAATGTATACCATTTATGTTCAATAAAAAATTTGTTTAAAAAAATCTGTGCAACAAAATCTTCATATAAAAAGAACTCTTTATGTTGTTGTATGGGTATTAGGAATTTAATTCAAGGGCATTCTACCTTTGAGCTATACCATGAGCTCAGCCCCCTTTATTTTTTTAAACAGGATCCTGCTAAATTGTCAAGGCTGGCCTCAAATCTGTGAACTTCCTGTCTCAGACTCACAAAGTACTAGGATTACAGGCATGTACCACCTCACCCAGCCTAAAGAGAGAACTCTGACACAAAAGACTTCATGAAAAGAGAGATATTATACAAGGCTTATATTGGGAAGAAGCATCAAACATATTTCAGGGCTACTCCTATATTTAGTAAAATAGATAAAATTATTGCAAAAGACTTAAAGACCAACTTACCCATTCCAGAAGCATCATAACTGGCAAAAATGCAGAATTCATTAAATCACAAACATCAAATTGAAATAAATATTTCAGAATGTGAAAATCGGTAGCTGCTTCTGTTGATTTATAAATAGAAAGATGTTAACATTTGATATATAGCTTCTGAACCTAATTTCTTCTTTAATTGATGAACGAGAGAATAAATAGCCTTTTTTTTTACCTTTTTGAGGAAGGTAATTTTCAGAAGACAAAGAGTTATCAGTTGAAGCCATCTGGCCGCTTAGCAGGGTCTCTTCCATATACTGGCTTACTTCAACCTGAGCGGGCCCCTCACAGTCTGTTGTTGATTTTGATTTCTCATCATTATTTTCAGAAGATGAGGTTTCTAAATGCACTTCTTCAGGAATTTGTGTAGGTAACTCTATTTTAGAGGACATATCTGCAAATATATAGTGAGAAGTGTCTTTGTTTAGAACATTCGCTTTGTTGTGGGCTTTTCTGTGAGGTCATTCCTTGAACTTCTTTGATCTTTGTGGCAATTCATTTAAGAATGCATTAAAACATAAATTGTAGCCCGTATTAGTGCTTGTTGCTAGTGTAGTAAACTACCACAAACAGTGTGGATTTATTCTCTCAAAGTTCCAGAAGGCAAAAGTCCTAACACCAAGGTGGGCAGGGCTGCGTTCCTTCTGGGAGCTCTAAGAGAGAATCCTTTTCCTTGGCTTTTCTGTCTTCTAGCACTAGAAGCCTCCTGCGCTCCTTGGTGACACCATCTTCCACTCTCAAAACCCCCAGTGTAGCATCTTGTACTCTACCTCTTACCTTGACTCTGTTTCCTTCTTCTGATAAGAAAACTTATAATTATTTCTGGTCCCATAAGGATAATCTAGTCATCTCAGGATCTATAATCACATCTTTGAAGTCGTTTTTACAGGTAAAGTAATATTCACAGGGTTTGGAGGTACGTCATGGACATATTTAAGAGACCTTTATTCAATCTGCTACATAGCTTTTCCTTTATTCCTTGGTGAAGGAAGAATGACAAAAACTGCATTCAATTATATTTTCAACATTGCCTTTTATCCTAAAAACCATTTAAATTTAAAAAATGGGCGTGGTGGCGCACCCTTTTAATCCCAGCATTTGGGAGGCCGAGACAGTAGGATTGTGATTTGTGGACAGCCTCAGCTACTTATTGAGGCCCTTTGCAAGTCAGTGAGATCCTGTTTCAAAATAAAGAATAAAAAAAAATAGGGCTGGTGGTGTAGCTTAGAGGTAGAATGCTCCTAGTTTCCATCCCCAGTACCACACAAAAAAATTATTTTTTCTTTTTTTTCCTTTTCTTTTCTTTCTTTCTTTCTTTTTTTTTTTTTTTTTTTTTTTTTTTGGTGGTACTGGAGTTCCTGGAAGCCCTTCTATCTCTGGGCTACACTCCCAGACCTATTTTATATATTTTTTTTATTTGGAAACAGGGTCTCTTAAGCCAGCACGGCTGGCTTTAAACCAGCGTGATCCTCCTGTCTCCGCCTCCCAAGCGCGGGGATTACAAGTGTGCACCATCACGCCCGGCAAAAATTTAAATGAGCCAGGCATAGTGGTATATGTCTATAATCCCAGTACTTGGAGACTGAGACAGGAGGATCACATGTTCCAGGCCACCCTTGGCAACTTATAATGTGTTTAAAAGTAAAAAATAAAATATGGCTGGGGTGTAAGTCAGAGGTAGAATGCCCCTGGGATCAAACCTCAGTACCACAAATAAATAAATATTTTTTTAAAAAAACACCAACTGAGCATGGTGGCATATGCCTGTAACCCTAGTACTTGGGAAGCTAAGAAATGAGGATCTGTTTTAAGGCCACTCACAATAACTTAATGAGACCCTCAGCAACTTAGAACTTTTTCAAAAACAAAAACTAAAATGGTCTGGGCTTGTAGCTCTTGGAAGTAGAATGCCCCAGGATTCAACACCTAGTACCAAAAAAAAAGAAAAAAATTCAGAACAAGATAATTTCCTCCTTTTCAATTAAACTTAGGCCATCTAGATCTTCAATAAGCCACGTGTTTGGACTAAAAGGGTTAGAATCTATTTATATATTGGTCGAGGATGTTGATCCAGTAGAGAGTTTACAGTTAAGGTAATATTAAGGTATTACATATAGTTTGGAAAGTCCAGGAAACTGAACTGGTTCTAATGGAAATGTGTTTCCTCCTGAGACTGCAACATCAGTGGCCTCTTCTGAAAGGCATTCTGTGATTCTAGAGTTTCATTGTTTCTGTATTAATGGTCAATATTTACTGTGTTTCTAACCTTTCCATCATGGCGTCATAAGAACAGAGATGTAGGGCAGTCATGTAATTAAATTTCCTCACTTAAAATCTGGTGGGCATGGTGGAGCATGCCTGTAATCCCAATACTCAGGAGGCTGAGACAGAAGGATGGCAGGTTCAAGGCCAGGCTCAGTAACTTGGCAAGACTCTCAATAACTTAGACCCTACTTTAAAATAAAACTAAAATAGGGATAGAGTGTAGCTTAGAGGTAGAACACATCTAAGTTCCATCCCAAATACCACAAAAATAAAATTATCGGGCATAGTGGCACAGGCTTGCAATTATTGTACTTGGGAGGCTGAGACAGGAGGATTGCAATTGAGGACAGACTTAGCAACTTGGTACCACAAAAATAAATAAATACATAAAGTACATGTGGGGGGTGGGGGGTGTGTGTGTGTGTGTTGCTAGAAATAGAACCTAGAACCTAGAGGCATTCTGCCTCTAAGCTATACCCCCCAGCCCTATTTTATTCTTTTATTTTGAAACAGGGTCTCACTAAGGTGCAAAGGGCCTCACTAAATTTCTGAGACTGGCATCAAATCTTCAATCTTCCTCCTTAGCCTCCCAAGTACTATGATTATAGGCATGTGGCATCTTATTTTTGTTTGAAATTTCTTATTACCTTGTACATTTTTTTTTTTTTTTTTTTTGGTACTGGGGATAGAACCCAGGAGCATTCTACCTCCGAGCTATACCCCTAGCCCTATTTTTAAGTCTTTTATTTTTTGAAACAGGGTCTCACTAAGTTACGAAGGGCCTCACTTAGTAACTGAGGCTGTCCACAAACTGTGATCCTCCAGTCTCTGCCTCCCAAATGCTGGATTACAAGTGTGTGCCACCACACCTGGCCTTACTTTGTACATTTAAAGAAAACCCTTGTTATCGTGGTACTTCTTAGGGAAAACAAAACAAAGCATAAAGACACACTTAGTATAAAATATAATTTAAGAATCAAGAATTCAGGCATGGTGGTTATAAGCCTCTAATCCTAGTACTTGGGGAAGCTGAGATAAGAGGGTCACAGGTTTGCGGCCAGCCTAGCAACTTGGCAAGGCCCTCTACAACTTAGTGAGATTTTGTTTCAAAAAAAGGAAATAGAGCTGAGAGTGTAGCGCAGATATAGAATGACTATGGGTTCAATCCCCAGTACAAATACATACAGATATATATATATCTGTATATATATATGTATATATATATACACATATATAAATACATAAATGTATAGGTATAGCCCATAGGTAGAATGTTCAATGGGTTCAATCCCTAGTAACAAAAAAAAAAAAAGGAGAAGGAAGAAGAGGAGGAAGAGGAGAAGGTAAAAAATCAAGACTACTTTGAACTACTGAAGTTTCCCTTGGCTTAGGTTTCTAAAAAAAAACCATTCAAATATGATTGTACTGGGAAAGTCCAAACAGTAAATATAAATGAGTAATAAATGAGTAAGAATCCCCTTTGTACTTATAAAAATAAATTAGATCGGGCAGGCTTGGTGACGTATGCTTGTAATCACAGTACTTGGGAGGCTGAGACAGGAAGAACACAGGTTCAAACCCAGTCTCAGCAACTTAGCAAGGCTCTCAGTAACCTAGTGAGACCCTATTTCCAAATAAGAAATAAACTTGGGCTGGGAGTGTTGCCTGGAGGTAGAATGCCTATGGGTTCAGTCTCCAGTACCAAAAAAATTAGGTCAACAACTAAATTATATTATATTATCATACCAACCTGACTGACTGTGTCTGTTTTTGAACATGATAAGTTCTTTCGTATTATCTGCAAGATAATACTCAACTGAAAGTTCCTCTCTTTCATAATTTTCAACTCTATTATTTTGATCCGGTATCTGTTCAGGAAATGACAATTCTGCTTCTTTTGGACTGTCCTGGAAGCTCCAAGGGTTATCAAAATTGTACAGTAACTTGGCCAAATATGTTACAGTATCAGAATCATCTGTTTTCTCTAAGATTCTTTCCTTGTCTATCAGATTTTCTGTTTCCATAATTTCTATCAGTTTTATTTCCTTTTCATTATCAGAGTCAACTTCGCCTGCTGGAGGAAGCTCTTGTTTATCTACCTCAACATCTTCTTCAGTTTTTCTATCATCTGATGTAATTTTATCTTCACTGGCATATGCAAAGCCTAGCATACCAAAACCAAAATCGAACCAGCCTGGATCGAGAATTGAGCTCTCATTAGTTATTGCATCTTCTTTTTCTGTCAATATTTCTGTACATGGAACTATGGCTTCTTCATTAGATGATATAGAATTGGGAACATCCTGTAGTGGTGGATCGCCTTCTTTGGGTAATAATTCAAGCTTTGTATCCTCCTCCCCTGAACCTAAGTAACTTGTAAATCCACCACCAAACCAGCCAGTGGCCTGAGGTTCGAGAATGTGCTCTGACTCCAATGCTAGTTCAGACTGTTCCTCTGGCACTGAATCAAATTCTGATTCAGGTCCTTGCTTATATTCTGTTTGGGGCTCATCATTATTTAATTCCTGTAGGTAATTCTCATCTTCCACTGCTATTTTTCTGCTTCGAAATGAGCTTTTTGGTTCAGGTTCAACAGCTGATTCAAAAGCTTTCTCTTCAGCTTGTTCATTCCCGAATCCAAACCATCCTTGGACTTCAGGCACAGGCGAGGGTGGTGAGACATGATCTGCCTCTGGCATCTGATTCTGCTCCACACTTCTAGCTTCTGCTTCCTCCCGGTCCTCTGATTCACTGACACTTCTGATGTCATCAGGAGCCTCCGATGCTGGAAATTGGCCTTCAAACAAAGGACTTTCAGAAGTTGCATAAAATTTGGATTCTATCTGGAAATCACTTTCATACACGCTATATGTTTGTTCTTTATCTTCTTCATCTGGGTATATATTTTCACCATTATCATTGTATAATTCACTGTCTTCGCTTGCAAATATGTAGCTTGCTCCAAGAAGACAAAGAAAGTCAGATTCCTAAAAGAAAGCAAAAATATGGTTGGCATAAAAGTACCAGAGCTCCTTGTTCCTCCCTGAACCATTTAAACTGGATGATTATGATTTTCCCATGACCGTACAACAAGCTCAATAGAGTAAAAACTAAAATCAGATCTCCTAATCTCAAACTCTTGTATCATAACTTACCAAATGAAAAAACTTTAACGTTATACGGTTTACTTGTTAGTAAGTAGTTGAAAAGCAGAGAGAACCAAGGCTTTAAATAAATTTTGCAAACCAGCTCTAGTGAAAAGGCATGCATAGTTACAAAACCTTGCGCCTCCTCAGAGTATGCAGAGTGGACACGTGCAGATGTGTGATGATTTGAGGTAGGGTGCTTGGGTTTGAATGTGGTCCCCAAAAACACATATTAGAAATGTAATCTTTAATGCAATAGTGTTAGGAGATGGAGCTCCTGAAAAGTAATTAGGTCATGAGGGCAGAGTGAATAGATTAATGGTATTATTGTGGAATGAATTCATTATCCTAGAATTTGTCTTCCGTATTCAAAATGAGCTCAGCCTCCTCTTGCTCTCTCTCCCCCTCTCATCTTCCACCATGGGATGATGCAGCAAGACCCTCACCAGGTGCTGGGATCCTGATATGGGACTTCCTAGCTTTTGCTCACTCTCCCCCCCCCTTTGTCTCTCTCTCTCTCATTATTATTATTATTATTATTATTATTATTATTATTACAGTATCAGGGATGGAACCCAGGGGCATTCTACCTCTAAGCTATACTCACAGCCCTATTTTTATTTTTTCAGAGCTATACCCCCATCCCAATTTTTAACTATTTATTTTGAAACAGGGTCTCACTGAGTTGCAAATGGCCTCAAACCACAGTCCTCCTGTCTCAGCCTCCCAAATGTTGGAATTACAAGCATGTGCCATCATGCCTGTCTTCCCAGCCCTATTTTTTTTATTATTTATTTATGTATTTGTATGTATGTATCTATGTATGTATATATGTATGTATGTATGTATTTTTGTACTGGGGATGGAACCCAGGGGCTTTCTACCTCCAGGCTACACTCCCAAACCTATTTTATATTTTATTTAGAAATAAAATATAAATAAAACATGAGATCCTAAATAAAATAGGATCTCACTAAGTTGCTGAGAGCCTCACTAAGTAAGTATTTGTGTGATCCTCCTGTCTCAGCCTCCCAAGTACTGGATGAAAAGCATGCACCATCATACCCGGCCCTCTTTTTATTTTTTATTATGAACAGGGTCTCACTGAGTTGCAAAAGGCCTCACTAAGTAATAGCTGAGGCTGTCCATGAACCGTGATCCTTCTGTCTCAGCCTCCCAATCTTTCTTTTTTTCTTGTGGTACTGAGAATTGAATCCAGAAGCGTTCTACATCTGAACTACACGCCCCCATCCCTATTTTATTTTTTATTTTGAAACAGTGTCTCACTAGTTCGCAGAGGGTCTAAGTTGCTAAGGCTGTTTTTGAACCTGCAATCCTATTGTCTCAACCTCCCAAGTACTGGGATTACAAGTATGTGCCACCATACCCAGCTTTTTGGACTTTGTAGCTTTTAGAACTGTGAGAAATTCCTTTCATTTATAAATTGCCTAATCTCTAGTATTCTGTTATAACATAACATGACAGTGATTATGTTATAACATAACACGACAGTGATTATGTTATAACATAACCACAAACCCATGTTCAATCCTCCAATGACACAAAAGAAAAAGAAAAAGCCAGTTTGGGTCCCTGGGCTCGTAAATTCTATGAACAACCCTAAAGCCAGTTTGGCCAGGAGAGTAGTGAATGAGGAAAGGCCGGCACCAGGCAGGGTGAGCAAGGGGCAGGGGGAGATCATTTGTGCCTTCGAGGCCAGGGTAAGGAATCTGAGTTTTGTTCAGGTTCAATGTACAGCCATGAGAGACCTTGAGGAATGGTATCGTCTCCTTTTTGTTTAGGCTTTTATAAGATCCACTGCTGCTGCAGAATGGATTGGAAGAGAACAGAGGTAGAGGCAAGGAGGACATTGAGAAGAGTGTTGAAGTGCATGCTTGCAATCCCAGCGCTTGGGAGGCTGAGACATGAGGATCGCACAGGTTCAAAGCCAGCCTCAGATACTTAGGCTCTCAGCAACTTAGTGAGACCCTGTTTCCAAATAAAATATAAAATAGATCTGAGAGTATAGAAAAGCCCCTGGACTCCACCCCCAGTACCACCAAGAGAGAGAGAGAGAGGGAGAGAGAGAGAGAGAAAGAGAGAGAGAGAGAGAGAGAGAGAGAGAGAGAGAGAGAGAGAGAGAATTGCACTTCTGCAATCCCAGAAACTTCAGGAAGCAGGAGAATCCCAAGTTTAGAGCCAGCTCAGCAATTTGGCAAGATCCTGACTCAAACTAAAGCCTAAAAGATGGATATGGGCTTGGCTTGTAACTCAGTGGTAGAAGACCTTGGTGAGAGGGAGGAAGGAACAGAGGGAGGTGGAGAGAGAAAGAGAGAGAGAGAGAGAGAGAGAGAGAGAGAGAGAGAGGATAATACCTTGGGGTAGACATATGGTGAGAGTAGAAATAAAGAAAAGACAACATAAGTACTGTAATCCCAGTACATAGGAGGCTGAAACAGAAGAATCACAGGTTTGAGGCCCACCTTAGCAACTTAGTAACTTAGATCCTGTTTCCTTTTTTTTAAACTGATGATGGAATCCAAAGGTTCTACACCTCCAAGCTACACCCTCAGCCCTATTTTATTTTATTTTATTTTATTTTATTTTATTTTATTTTTTGCAGCACTGGAGATGGAACCCAGGGACACTCTACCTCTAAGCTACCCCCCAGCCCTATTTTTTATTCTTTATTTTGAAACAGGGTCTCACTGAGTTGCAAAGGACCTAAGTAGTAGCTGAGGCTGTCCCATCACAGCCTCCCAAATGCTGGGATTAGAATTGTGTGGTGTACCACCACATATGGCTTTTAGTCTTTATTTTGAAGTAGGGTCTCACTGTGTTGCTAAGTAGCTGAGACTGTCCTAGAACTTCTAACTTCCATCCTACTGTCTCAGCCTACCACATGCTGGGATTACAAGCGTGCACCACCAGGCCTAGCTGTAAGATCCTGTTTCAAAGTATGGAATAAAATAGGGCTGGGAGTGTATCTCAGAGATAGAATATCCCTGAGTTCAATCCCCAGTATGAAAAAAGAGAGAGAGAGAGAGAGACAGAGAGAAGGAAGATAATATTCTCCAAATACATTTTAGAGGTAGAACTGACAGGACCAGTTATTATACAGTAAATGGACAGTTAATCCCAGAGTTTGTGTTGGGAAAGAGTCAGACAATAGACATTAATTAGATAGGATCACCTTACACTGACTTATTTGTGGAAAATTGGCTTAACCTGCCAACTAAGTTAAATGTGCTAATCAAGTCAAATAGTAACTTTCTCATTCCCTTTCTTACTATCAAACCCAACATTATTAATTAATTTTTTGTGGTACTGGCGGTGGAACCCAGGGGCTTTTCTACCTCCAGACTAGACTCCCAGACCTATTTTATATTTTATTTGGAAACAGGGTCTCACTAAGTTGCCTAGAGCCATGTCACTAAGGAGCTGAGGCTGGCTTCGAACCTGTGCGATCCTCTTGTCTCAGCCTCCCAAGCGCTGGGATTACAAGTGTGCGCCACCACACCCGGCAAGCTCAACATTATTAAGCTCATGAAAAACTCCAACATCAAAAAAGGTTGTTCAAGCCAGGCGTGGTGGCGCATACTTGTAATTCCGGTGCTTGGGAGGCGGAGACAGGAGGATCGGGCTGGTTCGGAGCTAGCCTCCCTGGCTTAAGAGACCCTGTTTCCAAATTTAAAAAAATAAATAAAATGGGTCTGGGAGTGTAGCCCAGAGGTAGAAAGGTTTCCAGGAACCCCAGTACCACCAGAAAAAAAAAAAAAAAAAAAAAAAAAAAAAGGTTGTAAAAGCCAGGCGTGGTGTCACATTCTTGTAATCCCAGCATTTGGGAGGCTGAGACAGATCAAGGTTCACAGCCAGCCTCAGCTACTTAGTGAGGCCCTTTGCAACTCAGTGAGACCCTGTTTCAAAATAAAAAAATAAAAAAATAAAAAATAGGGCTGGGGGTATAGTTCAGAGGTAGAAAGCCCCTGGGTTTCATCCCCAATGCCACAAAAAAATTGTACAAATTTAAGATCCTGGGAGTGTGGTAGAAATGAACTTTGGTCCTCCAGCTCTACTATTCCTGGGTATATTCCAAAGGGACTCAAATCAGAGAATTATACTAATATATGCAAATCCATGTTCATAGCAGGATAATTCACAATAACTAAATTATGGAACCAACCTAGGTGTCCATCAGCACATGAATGGATCACAAAATCATATAATATATACACACAGTGCAATTCTACTCAGCAATAAAGAACAAAATTATGTCATCTGCAGGAAAATATATGGACCTGGGGAACATTATGTTAAGTGAGATTATCCAGTCACAGAAAGTGACTGGATAATCACAGTCACAGAAAGGGTCATATGTTTCCTCTCACATGAGGAAACTAGGAAGTAATCAGGATACCAAAGGGACTTCAATAATGGAGGAGAAACCCCAGTGGAGCCAGGGAGATGGTCTAAGGGAAGGAGGAGGGAGAGGGGGAGATCAGCAGAGGAATCACTTTCATCAACATTGTACATATGTGACATTATCAATGTACAATTCAACATCCTGTATGGGGAAGGTGGGGTGGTAGTGAGCTGGGGAAAGCCCACTAAGTACTGTGTGCACGTACATCACTGTCACTATGATTTACAATATGACCTCAGACTATACTGTACCAATAAAAGTATAAAAATAAAATAAACTTTGGCCGTAGCAGGACAATAGTATTTGTAATTATATCCAATGCACTACTTTACATATTGACAAATCAGTTTAAGGCAGCGTGATATATTACACTCTTCACTCTCATGTTACAGATGAAGAAATTGGCCGTATAGAAACATATAGCTAGTAAATGGCTAGGCTGAGTCAGATTTTAAATTTAGTTCATGTCTAGAATACACATTGTTGTGGCCGACACAGGAGAATCACAGGTCGGAGACCAGCATGCAGCAATTTTGTAAGACTCTGTCTTAAAACAGAAAGATCTGGGGTTGTAGCTCAGACATAGAATGCCCCTGGGTTCAATCCCCAGTACGAAAATTAAAAAGCATCATGCATTTGCATGTGTGTGTGTGTGTGTGTGTGTGTGTGTGTGTGTGTGTGTGTGTTACAGGGGATTGCACCCAGAGGCATTCTACCTCTGAGATATGCTCCCAGGCCTTTTTTTTTTTTTTTTTTTTTTTTTTTTTTTGTAGTACCAGGGATGAAACCCAGGGTCATTCTACCTCTGAGCTACACCCCCCGGCTTATTTTTTATTCTTTACTTTGAAACAGGGTTCCACAGGGCCTCACTAAGTAGTAGCTGTGGCTGTCTGCGAACCGTTATCCTCCTGTCTTAGCCTCCCAAATGCTGGGATTACAAGTGTGCACTGTCACGCCTGGCTTTCCCAGGCCTTTTTTAGTTTTGCTTTATCTTGAAACATACTCTTACTAGATTCCCAAAAATCTCCCTAAATTACTAAAGCTGGTCTGTGATCCTCTTTTCTCAGCCTTCCAAGTACTGGGATGTACTGGGATGACAGGTATGTGCCATCTCGCCCAGCTACATATGTGCTTTTAACCACTGCACTTTATTGCATGTCAATTGTTAGAGAAGCAAAATCTTTAACTATCATCAATTTTGTCTTACCTAATTTTGGGGGGTGGGTACTGAGGATTGAATCGACAGTATTTACCTCCAAGCTACACCAACTTATTTATTTACTTACTTACTTATTTAATGGCGCTGCAGATTCAACCCAGGGTTTTCTACCTTTGAACTTCACGCCAGCCCTACTTAACTTATTTATTTTTGATTGGAAACAGGATTGTGCTAAATTGATAATGCTGGCTTTGAACCTGTGATCCTCTTATCTCAGCCTCCCAAATACTAATATTACAGGTATGCACCACTATGCTTGAATTTATTTTTTATTTTGAAACAGGGTCTCGCCAAGCTGCTGAGGGGCTCATTAAGCTGCTGAAGCTGGCCTCAACGCTGAGATCCTCTTATCTCAGCCTCCCAGGTAATGGGATTATAGGCTTGAACCGCCACATTATCCTAACTAATTTTACTCACATCCTGAGACCATTTCTAGAGTAAATTCTCTGACCAAGCATTTTATGCATTCACTTATGAGGTACACAACCAATGGATGCTTTTACGAATAAAAACTGTTTTAGCCAAGAAATTTTAAATCCAATTAATAGCTGAGGATGATTTACTCACTTTAGTTGGTATTTCAACTTCTTCAGATATGAACACCTCTTCAACCTGGACTGCATCTCTGGGGAAAAAACCAAAGTCCTTTTCTTTCTATCAAAAATGAAGAACAAAGATTATCAAGGAAGAGTGATCAAAGCAATAGTACCTAGTCAGTCTAACTCTGCCCTATGTCCTTGGCTTTCATCTAAGTCAAATAACAAAACACTAATTGACTATCATCAATTGCCATCTAAAAAAAAGTGAGTGAAGCCAGGCATGGTGGTGCACACTTGTAATTTCAGTGCCTGGAAGGGTGAGACAAGGAGATCGGGGGCGGGGTTCAGACTAGTCTCAGCAACTTAGTGAGAACATCAACAACCTGGTGATACCCTGTTTTAAAAATTTAAAAAGTAAAAATAAAAATGAAAAAGGACTGGGGGGTGGCTCTGAGATAAAATGGCCCTGGATTTCACCTTCAGTACCATACACACACACACACACACACACACACACACACACACACACACACACACTGAGTGAAACCACACTCTTTTATCATTCAAAGAAGAACATTAAGAGCACAATGAGCCATACTGGAAATGCCACTGTTTGAAACAAAATTTGTCCCATACACTAACTCTCCCTCCCCCCTCTTTTTTTTTTTTTTTTTTTTGTGGTACTGTAGATCGAACCCAGGGGCATTCTACCTCTGAGTTACACCCCCAACCCTATTTTAGTTTTTATTTTGAAACAGGTTCTCACTAAGTTGTGGCTGGCCGCAAACCTGTGTTCCTCTGGTCTCAGCCTCCAAAGCTGAGACTTCTCACTAAGTTGCTGAGACTGGCCTGAAGCCCTCATTCTCCTGTCTCAGCTTCCCAAGCACTGAAATTACAGGTGTGCACTACCATGCTCGGCTTCACTCATTTTTTTTTTAGATGGCAATTGATGATAGTTAGTGTTTTGTTATTTCACTTAGATGAGAGCCAAGGATTACAAGCGTGCTCCACCACACCCAGCTTCTTTCTGTTCTCTAATGACCGTCTTTCTTAGTCCTCCTCAGATTTATGCCAATAGAGCTGGGGGGGGGGCACACGTTTATAATCCCCACGCTTGGGAGGCTGAGACAGGAGGATCGCACAGGTTCGAAGCCAGCCTCAGCTACTTAGTGAGGCTCTCAGCAATTTAGTGAGACCTTGTTTCCAAATAAAATAGAAAATAGGTCTGGGAGTATAGCCCGAAGGTAGAAAGCCTCTGGGTTCCATCCCCAGCCCCACAAAATAAATAAATAAATAAATAAACAAATAAACAAAAACAAAAGGCAAAGTAATGGCAACAATAATCAAGGCAGACAGAGCTGTGGAATATTTAGCGTGTTCAAGATGTGACGCTCCAATCAGAAGTTTAAACTCTGAAAAGCCACAAGATGGCTCCATGGAAACAGTAAAGGACCACAAATCCTCGAAAGAAAATTTGGTTCCATTCAGCTTTACTGGGGTTAACCTGGTAACAGGGATTCTCTTAACCCAGTCCAAGCACGTGCTCAATGTCCCCCCAGTGAAAGTGTCTCAGGACCACTCACAGCCCATTTCTTATTTCTGTTAAAGTTTAAAGAAGTTATTTCTTTTGGTCCTGTGATACAGCACTGTTACATCTCAATTATGAGTCTCCTCACTCTTTAATTGTTAGAACTATTTGGAAACAGCCTGTGGGTCCACAGTATGTTTTCTTAAACAGTTATCTGCATAAATAAACCCTGAATCCAGCCAGGTATAAAATAAAAAGGGCAAGGGTGTAACTCCAAGGTAGAACACCCTGGGTTCAATCCTCAGGACACATACACACACACACACACACACACACACACACACACACACACACAATTGAATGACCAAACTAAAGATACTTCAAATTTAACACTAGCTCCACAGATTAAACACTTGTTTTGTGCACAATTATTATTCTCATGTTTAGCAAACATGAAGGAAATATTTAGTCAGGTATGATGACAAACGCCTGTAATTCCAGTACTTGGGAGGATGAGGCAGGAGGATCACAAGCTTGAGGCCAGCCTATGAAAATTAGTAAGTTCTCTAAGCAACTTAGTGAGATCCTGTTTCAAAAAAAATATATAGGCCTTGGGAAATAGCTCAGAGATAGAAGGCCTCTGAATTCAACTTCCAGTATACTCCTCCCCCCCCAAAAAATAACGATTTGTTTGCCTCTTAGAAGACTGACATAGACTGGCATTTTGGGGTGAGGGATACTGGGGTTTGAACACAGGGGAATTCCACCTCTGAACTACACTCTAGACCTATTTTAATTTTTAGTTTGAAACAGGGTCTCACTAAGTTCCTGAGGGCCTTGCTAAGTTGCTGAGGCTGGCTGCAAACCTAGGACCTTTCTGCCTCAGTCTGCCACATACTGGGATTACAGACAAGTGAAGGGCCCTAAGTAGTAAGGAATCTTGGGAGCCGCAGAAGCCAGGAAAACAATCCTGGTCAGTGATAGTCTATTCAGTCTTATGTCCTCTAAGGGAAAAGCAGGATTTTAAATAGAATCTGTTTCTTCAAATAGTAACCACAGGGGCCACACCAGGGAGAAACCTGATGCGCACACAACATGGAAATGACATATGTGGCAGGTTGTTCATGATTCTTCAGCTTGCGAGTAAAACCACTTATTACTTATTTTCATTGTAGAGCATAATGATACAGTGATAAAAACCCTTTTCAGCTGAAAGCATTAATCATAATTTTCTTGTTATATATTCCTAGAGATGGTTCCAACTTTTAGGAATTTCAGTGAACATCTAGGACCTTGGGCCAAATGAAAAGGTCTCCTGGTTGCTATTTTGTTTTCCATGAGAAGTTCACATATCTCACTTCCCTAGGGCTGACCAACCTTTCTGATGAGCTCATCAATAAGAACACAGCCCTTTATTTGTACAGAAAGACAGGCCTTTGAATCTGATAAACTAAAATATCTCTCCCAAACTTGACCAGTTTTTTCCCAGACTTGACCATTGGTAGCACCAACAGTTGGCCCATAATCAACACCAGCACCCTTACAATCTCTTCAAATAAATGTAACATCTAAGTTTTAAAATCATGCATGCTACATAAAAAAATAATTTTAAGTCATTCCTTTAGCCCTTCATCTCAACCAGATTGTCTTCCCAGGAGCCTCTTCTACAGAAATTTTGGAATCACTACTGAATTTGACTACTTTTGTTTGTTTAATTATGTTAAGGGTTTTTAATATTTATACAATGCTTTGAAATTCTTAGTATTCCTTTTAAGATGAAAAACAATTATCTTTGTTCATTCCGCATTCAATTCTTAAAACTAGATACTTACACTTCCTGCCCACAAATCTTCTCTTTCTCCTGCAAGTTTAACATACACAGATATTTCTTCTCCCTTAGTGAAGTTCAGGAACAGGCAGTCAGGTCCTGTATAATCTCTTATGGCTACGACTCTGTTTATTAATGCTATGTAAACATGTAAAGAAAAACACACATCTTAAATTAAAATGTTATTTCTCCTTCTATTTTACTCTCCTTTAAGCCATTCTATTTCCAAATGCTAATTTCTTTACATCATTTAAAGAAATCATCATTACATCTTAAAAATCTACATAAACTTCCCACCACACACAAAATCAAGCCCAGGTTTTTGAGCTTGGTACTCAAGAATATTCATAACCTAGTCCCTCTTCCCTATTTAAAAGAAACTTCTATACCGGGTGTGGTGGCACACACCTGTAATCCCAGTCTTGAAAAGCTGAGACAGGAGTACAGCCTCAGCAAGTAGTGAGACTCACAGAAATCTAGCAAGACTCTGTTTCAAAATAAAAATAAAATAGGGCTGGGACTGTGCAGCTAAGAGGTAGAATGCCCCTGGGTTCCATTCACAGTACCATGAAAAAGAAATTAAGAAAAGGACCTCCTACTGTTCCTTTACACAGACTTAGGGCTAAAGCCAAATTCAAAAATCTATTGCCCCTGGAATATACCATTATTATTTTGTGTGTGATTATTTTGTGTGTGTGTGTGTGTGTGTGTGTGTGTGTGTGTGTGTGTGTGTGTAGTACTAGGGATGGAACCCAGGGGCATTCTACCTCTGAGCTACACCTCCACCCCTAATTTTTATTCTTTATTTTGTAACAGAGTCTCACTGAGTTGCAAAGGGCCTCACTAAGTAGTTGAGGCTATTTTCGAACCAAGATCCTCCTGTCTCAGCCTCCCAAATGCTGGGATTACAAGCATGTGCCACCACCTACCATTATTATTCTCTACTCTTCAGGAAAAGAAAAGATAATTAATTTTCTTTCTGGTGCCTACTATATTTCTAGGCATTATGTTAAGTACTTTCATATTTCTATTTAGTTAAATCTTCAAAACAGAGCCAGGCGTGGTGGCGCACGCTTCTAATCCCAGCATTTGGGAGGCTGAAACAGGAGGATCGAGGTTCGCGGCCAGCCTCAGCTAGTTAGTGAGGCCCTTTGCAACTCAGTGAGACCCTGTTTCAAAATAAAGAATAAAAAAAAATAGGATTGGGGGTGTTGCTCAGAGGTAAAATGCCTCTGAGTTCTATCCCCAGTACCAAAAAAAAAAAAAAAAAAAAATTTTCAAAATACATCTATAAAGTAAATAACCTCATCTCAGTCTAACAAAGGATCCTTCAGCTACGGTTTAGGAGTTGGTGGCACAGGTCTGCCTGAGCCAGATACACATGAGGTCTTTTCCACTGCAGCATCACCTTATTCTGAGGTTCTAGTTCTGCTCCTTCCTCAGCTTAGGTACACCTTCATGACTCTTCAGGCGTACCTCAAATCCTACTCCCTCCTCAAGACATTTCCTAATGATTCCAGCCTACTCTACCCTTTGTCTAGACTTCAGTCTTTTCTATCAGCCTTACTCTACTACTTCAGACTAATCTGTCTTGTCATCATTAAGTAGAATGAATATTCCTGGAGGTCAAGAAACTTATCTTACACTTCATTTTATTCCTTTTAAATCTATAGGACCCACACATACCCCATACCCAGCACAGAGCAGGCCCTCAATAACTATGAATGACTCATAGCCCCTTATACTAGATTCAGCTCTTCAACACAAAGAAACATTCATATCATATTAACTATTATAATAATCTTAACACATATCAAATTTAAAAATACTGTAAGTCATGCAATTAAAATTAAAATAACCTTAATAATTATTATGAATTGATATGTTCTCTTTTCATATTCTGTCGGAGAATAAGGATACTAAAATATAGTTATAATGTAATTGGAAAACAGAAGTATTATTATTATAAAACAGCATCTAATACACTTCTCTGCATGTTAAGTTACATATCCAAAAGTTTGAGAAAAATATTTACTCATAAAATGTTATTTACAAGCTGGGCGTGGTGGCACACCCACCTAAAATCCCAGTAACTTGGGAGGCTGAGACAGGAGAATTGAAGGTTCAAAGCCAGCTTCAGCAACATAGCAAGACTCTCAGCAACTTAGCAAGACCTTGTTTCCAAATAAAAAATAAAATAATGCTAGAGGTGTAGCTCAGAGGTAGAATGCCCCAGGTTCAATTTTTGTGTATGATAAACAGAAAAAAAAAAAGTTATTTAGCTGGGCGTGATGGTGCTATAATCCTAGTACTTAGGAGGCTGAGACAGGAGGATCACATGTTCATGACTATCCTCAGCTACTTAGTGAGAACTTCTGCAATTTAGTGAGACCCTGTTTCAAAGTAAAGAATAGAAAATAATGTTGGTGGTGTAGCTCAGAGGTAGAATGCCCCTGGGTTCAATTTCCAGTACCCCCAAAAAAGTTATTTATACATTTTTAAAAAGTACTAAAATCAATGTTATGATATAAAATAATTTTATACCATTGATTCTATTAAACCTCTTATTTACTTTGATGGGAAATTAATTTTCATTTTATTGTTTAAAACCAGTTTTTGTTTTTAGCATTATGGCACAAAGTAATTGCGTATATGTAAATTATTTATAATTTGCAACATATACTTTTTTGTGTGGTACTACAGGTGGAACCCAGGGGCATTCTACCTCCAAGCTACACTCCCAGCCCTATTTTTTATTTATTTATTTATTTATTTATTTGTACTAATAACTTGCTTTTTTTTTTTTTTTTTTTGGTGGTACTGGGGTTCCTGGAAACCCTTCTACCTCTGGGCTACACTACCAGACCTATTTTTTATATTATTTTTATTTGGAAACAGGGTCTCTTAAGCCAGCGAGGCTGACTTCGAACCTGCCTGATCTTCCTGTCTCTGCCTCCCAAGCACAGGGATTACAAGCGTGAGCCACCATGCCCTGCCTAATAATTTGCATTTTTTAAATGTATATGTTGTAACAAGCCAGGCGTGGTGGCACACATTTGTAATCCTAGCATTCAGGAGGCTGAGACAGGAGGATGGCGGTTTGCGGACAGCCTTAGCTAGTGAGGCCCTTTGCAGCTCAGTGAGACCCTGTTTCAAAAAAAGACTGAAAAATAGGGCTGGGGGTGTAGTTTGGAGGTAGAATGCCCCTGTGTTCCACCCCAAGTACTGAAAAAATAAGTAAAAAAATAAATAAATAAAAAATAGGATTGGGAGTGTAGCTTGGAGGTAGAATGCCCCTGGGTTCCACCCCTACTACCACACAAAAAAAGTATATGTTGCAAATTATAAATAATTTACATATACGCAATTATTTTGTGCCATAATGCTAAAAACAAAAACTGGTTTTAAACAATAAAATGAAAATTAATTTCCCATCAAAGTAAATAAGAGGTTTAATAGAATCAATGGTATAAAATTATTTTATACTATAACATTGATTTTAGTACTTTTTAAAAATAAGCACAGAAATTATTAACATTTGATAAATTTTAGACAGGATATATTATGATGGTTTGAAATAATAAATTTCTTTTAGAAAATTCACAAGAATCAGAAAATCCTGATTGTGAAATAGAAATTAAAAAGTAAAATCTTTGTAAATAAAAAAAAACTATTAAATGGCCTGATATCTGTTTCTATATAAACCAATTATATTTATCTTAAGATTAATTTGTTTTTGAGGTATGGATTAAATCACTGCAACTGATATACTGCCCTATCAATCTGATCTTTATGCTTTATATAATTATATTAAATACTATCATAAAATTTTATCTTCCAGAATTTCTATTTTACACCCAGCTATACTTTACAATTTGAATATTTCTCAATGATATCAGCGTTCATTTTTATCATACCTGTGTGCAATAACATTTTATGTGATTTTAGAGCCTCAGCTTAAGAGGAGAAGAAGGAAAGCAAACTTACTTTCACATTCCAAGTCACCACATTTCTTCATGGCTGCCAGCAGTTTTGTACCCTCCAGACACACTGTCAGAGAAATAACCAAAAGAAGAATTCTGTCAACGCCGAGCTTCTCCATGCTAACAGGAGCAACCAGGAATTCCAAATGAAGTTGAAGCCCGTTGTTTAGGTTGTAGACACACCTGCCAAGACAGAAGGTACCCTACTCTCTTCTTAAACATGAGGATTTTTAAAAAATCACTTGGTAGCTACATTTTCCTACAGGTGTGTAGGCTTAACTTGAGGGACAAACACCCCGTTCCCAATCTGCAGTGTCAGGCTTCCAGATAATACGTAAGGTTTAATAATTAACAAAGATTTAGAGTTAGACTAATGTCTTAAAAAGATAGCCCATGTACAACTGTCTCACTTAAAGGCACCTCACATTTGACAGAACAGTTTTGCTTTTGTTTTGAGGTAATCAAAATTGAACCCAAAGACACTTTTTTCTTTTTTTTTCTGTACTGGAGATGAAACCCAGGGGCATTCTACCTCTGAGCTACACTTCCAGCCCTATATTTATTCTTTTTTTTTTTTTTTTTTTTTTTTGTGGTACTGGGATTCCTGGAAACCCTTCTCCCTGCAGGCTACACTCCCCGACCTATTTTTTATTTTTTATTTGGAAACAGGGTCTCTTAAGCCAAAGAGGCTGGCTTTGAATCTGTGTGATCCTCCTGTCTCCACCTCCCAAACGCGGGGATTACAAGCATGCGCCACCACACCCAGCTATTCTTTATTTTGAAACAGGGTCTCACTGAGTTGCAAAGGGCCTCACTCAGTAGCAGAGGCTGTCCTCGAACTGCAATCCTCCTTTCTCAGCCTCCTGAATGCTGGGATTACAAGTATATGCCACCATGCCCGGCCTCAAAGGTGCTTTTTTTTTTTTTTAACTGAGCTAAACCCAAATTTTTCTTATTTTTTAAATTTTTACTTATTTTTATAATGCTGAGGATTGAAGCCAGGGGTGCTTACCACTGAGCTACACCCCCAGCAGAGGACTTATGCCCTGAGCACGTATGTTTCTATTGCACTAGGGTCTGGCCTCAATACTAGTTGGTTAATGGGTCGTGGTGGCCTGAGAATGGTACTTTGGATTTCAATATCCTTACCGATCTCAGCAACTTTTGTAAGCAGTCCAGTAAATGGTCGGAAGTCCTTTATATCCAGGCCTTCTTTTTATGCATTCCCACCTTTCCCTTCCCACCCACTCCTTGCTCCACCACCCAAGTACTGCTGGCTAGGGATTCTCACCAGCTGCAGTCGCCATCTTGGTCACCTCATAGTGGCGTGTGGGCACCATCTGGCAACTTTGCTGGCAACCTTGCTGAGTTACAGGCTAACCCGCAGTCACCATCTTAGTCATCTCATGGCAGTGTGCAGGTGCCAGCCTGTGATTTTGCTGAGTCACAGGCACAGGTGCCATTTTGTGGCGACATGTGATTGCCAGCATCTGACCCTACTGGATTGCCGGCACTGCTTTCTGAGGACCCTGATCCTCAGGATTTCTCCTCACAGCCCCGACCACCAACCTATTCTAGGACAGTTTCCCACTCTAACCTGCTCCTTCCCCCCGCCCCCACCATCCTTCCTTAAGGGACCAACTTAGGAGGATTTTACCCTCTATACCCTCTTAGATCCATCTACTGAGGCAGGATCTGCGGTGTTGGCAACCCATTTCATTGGGCAATCAGCCCCTGATATTCAGGAAAAAAAAATAAAAAGGCTAAGGACTGTCCTCATACCCCTATCCGAGATTTGGTGAACATGGCATTTAAAGTCTTAATTCCAGAGAGTAACAGGCAGAAGTGGAACATATACTCTGATTTCACCAAAAGGCAGATTTGCAAGCTCAAGCCCTGGTAGCTGCCCTGCGGCCAGCGGTGGAGGCTTGACAATGAGCGCCACTTAGGGGTGGAGGACAGCAATGACATCTACCTCCAGGAGCCTGCTTCAAGTGCGGCAAGGCCACGACCACCAACCAGAGCATGCCTGGCATGCGGCCAGGAGGGCGACTGGAACAGCACCCTTGGAAAAGTGGTGAGCCCCAGGTGCCTCAACACAGGGGGATCACCCTTTCAGACTAGGGCCCGTTGCTGGCCCTACTTGGTCTGGCCAAAGACTGACCGCCCCTGGACTCCTCAACCTTGATAATCCTTGCCAGGCCCAGGGTAAATCTCAAGGTAGTGGGTAAGCCAAACTCCTTTTTTGTTCCCTACTCAGCCTTTCCATCCTTTTCAGATCCTAGTTTTCGTTTTCTGATCTCGGTACAGGGGATTGATGGCAAGCTCTCCTGCCCATCTTTTACAGGCCCTCTTTTACAGGACAAAATTGCCCTGCCTGAGGCTCAGGCCATAATAGTCATTAACCTAATACATAATTCCCTACACAGTGGGCCTTTTATTCACTGCTCCTGAAACAGCTGATTAGTAAAGTCAGTGCCTCCTGTTCTACTTGCACTGCTGTTTCTCCCCAAGGAGGCCTTTGCCCCTCTCTTCCTACCCACCAAATGAGAGGAACACCCTAACAGGTTGGCTAGACACTTTTCCTTCAAAGGGCAAGACACCCAGCACAGTGGCCAATGTTCTATGCTCGGACATCATCCCTTGGTTTGGACTCTCTAATTTCTTACAGTCTGATAATGGACCAGTTTTTATTTCTAAGGTTACTCAACAGGTGGCACAAGCCCTTGACATTTCTTAGAATCTCCACATCACATATTGATTGCAGTCATCAGGAAAGCAGCTCCTCGTCTGTTAAAGTTTATTCAAACGCACATTACCGAGCTGTCCAGGGTAACCTCCAATCGACTCCCACTGCAGCCATACTTCCACCTGCCCACTTCCAACGGTCCCAACCTCTCCTGGCCAAGGGGCGCCCTACGACGCCCCCTGTCAGAAGAGCTGTTATGGACTCAGTCATTGCCCAATATCACCAAAAGGCTGGGATGATAGGTCAAGTTCTTCCCTTCCCCCACAGGACCCTTCAGCAAGGACAGGAAGCGGAACCCCAGAAGCCAGAAGTGGAGATGTCGTGAGACTCCAGGTGTTGCAAGACTCCAGACATCGCGAGACAGACTCCAGGTGCCATGAGACTCCAGGTGTCACAAGAGAATTGGCATTCCCATGCTGCTAGTTCCACCCCAAGACCCCCGCTATAGATATTCGTACTTCCTCTCTGTGACTCTGCTGACTGACCGTGACTCTGCTGACCACGTGGCTCTTCTGCTCAGTCATTGGTCCTTTCCACCACAGTTAGCAGACCTCACCCAAAGGTTCTGGTTGATTAAAGACTCCTTTAATAACTTGGCTGGTGTTTACCTCCTTTGCGACCTCTTGACTCAATTTCAACATTGCATTTATCATGTTGTATGTACTGTCTTAAGAATGTAGAAATAAACTGGATGTGGTGGCATACGTTTGTAATCCCAGCATTTGGGAGGCTGAGACAGGAGGATCGCAGTTTGCAGACAGCCTCAGCTACTTAGTGGGGTTCTTTGGAAATAAGTCAGACCCTGTTTGAAAATAAAGAATAAAAAATAGGCCTGGGGGTGTTGCTTGGATGTAGAATGCCCCTGGTTTCCATCCCCAGTACCACACACAAAAAAAATTACAGGCATGGCTGAGATGCAGCTCAGTGGTAAGTAGTGCTTGCCTAGCATGCACAAGGTCTGAGATTCAATCCCTAGTACCACACACTCTTGTTCTTTTTTTTTTTTTTTGTGGTATTTGGACTGGAACCCAGAAGCATTCTACCTCTGAGCTACACCCCCAGCCCCATTTTCTATCCTTTATTTTGAAACGGGGTCTCACTGAGCTGCAAAGGGCCTCACTAAGTAGCTGAGGCTACCCGCGATTTGCCAGCCTCCTGTCTCAGCCTCCCAAATGCTGAGATTACAAGCATGTGCCACCACACCTGTATCTACACACTCTTCAAGTGGAAAGAGTATCACATACAGAGAATTAATATCTGAGGGGAAAATAAAGCTCTACTATATAGGAGTATATAGTATATACTGTACTTTCAGATGGTATTCTTTGTAGTTTTCTATATGTCTTTTTCTAAAATAAGTGAACATATATGATTTTAAAATAACAATAAATCAGCTGGATGTGATGGTGCATGCCTGTAATCCCAGCTTTCAAGAGGCTGAAAAAGGAGGATTGTGGTTTGCAGAGAGCCTCAACTACTTAATTAGGTCCTTTGCAACTCAGTGAGACCTGTTTCAAAATAAAAAATAGAAAATAGGGCTGGGGGTAGTATAGCTTGGAGGTAGAATGTCCCTGGGTTCCATTCCCAGTACCACAAAAAATAAAATAACAATAACAATAAATCTGTGAAAATCAAATTTTACACTGAAAATTTTTGTGTAAAACACTGGATCTTCAGGTTCTCAGGAGAGAATCTGCACTTGTATAACACCATGCTCCCCTCTAATGCCTAGCACACATGAGATAACTGTTCAGCAACCAACCAGCTAGTGAAGAGCCATGGCTTTCAAAGTCCTAAGAAAAAGAAATAAATTTGCTTCTTGTTTTATTTTTCAGAACAAATGATCAATAGAAAACTTGCTCTCTCAGAGATAATATCTTTACATGCTCTAAAAGAATTGAAATCATGTATGTGATGGTTATTTGGCTTGCAACAAATTATACACATACACACTCAAAAATAATAGGATAGTTTTGCACTAAAAAAATCATTTGGTAAGCCGGGTATGGTGGTGCACGCTTGGAATCCCAGCATTCGGGAGGCTGAGATAGGAGGATCACAGTTCATGCACAGCCTCAGCAACTTAGTGAGGCCCTTTGCAACTCAGTGAGACCCTGTTTCAAAATAAAGAATAAAAATTGGTCTGGGGTGTAACTCGGAGGTAGAATGCACCTAGGTTCCATCCCCAGTACTACTACTACTACTACTACTACTACTACTAATAATAATAATAATAATAATAATAATAAAATGGTATTTTCTTTTCTTATTTTTATTTTTCATGGAACTGAGGGTTGTACTCAGGGGCCTTCTACCTCTGAGTTACACTCCCAGCCCTTTTTCCCTTTTTGCATTACTGGGGATGGAACCCGGGGGCACTCTATCTTCGACCTATAACCCCAGCTCTAATTTATTTTATTCTTTATATTTTCTAACAGGGTTTCACTGAGTTGCAAAAGGCCTCACTAAGTAGCTGAGGCTGGCTGCAAAACAAATCTTCCTGTCTCAGCCTCCCAAATGCTGGGATTACAAGCATGCACCTCTACGCCCAGCGACCCCAGCCCTTTTCATTCTTTGTTTTTGAAATAAGGTCTTGCTAAATTGCTGAAAATTTTACTATGCTGCTGAGGCTGTCCTCCAATCTGTGATCCTCCTGTCCCAGCCTCCTATGTATTGGGATTACAGGTGTATACCCCAAGCCCAGCTATAGGTTAATTTCTTGAATATCTTCAAAATCTATAAACTATGTTATCAAAACATTTAAAGAAGTATCAGCCAGTTGTGGTGGAACACATCTGTAATCCCAGTATTTGGGAGGCTGAGACAAGATAATTGCAGGTTCAAGTTCAGCCTCCCCAACTTAGTGAGGCCCTCTGCAAATTGGCGAGACCCTGTTTCAAAATAAAGAACAAAATAGGGCTGGGAGTGTAGCTCAGATGTAGAATGCCTCTGGATTCAATCCCCAGTACTAAAACAAAAAAACATTAAAAGATCTGGAAATGTAGCTCAGAAGTAGAATGTCTCTGAATTCAATTCTAGTACACACACAAAAAAAGAACAGTCATATTAATTTAGTCAGATATTAACTAATTGTTGGTGCATTTTGTTGATGAAAAGTACCAATATTCAAATATAAAGCTCACATTGAAGCTGGATATAGTGGCACACACCTGTAATCCCAGTACTTGGGAGACTCACAGGTTCCTGGCTAGCCTCAGCAATTTAGTTAGATTCTCTGCAATTAGTGAGACCCTATTTAAAAATAAAAATTAAAAATGGGGATGCGTGGTGGTGCATATTTTTAATCCCAGTACTTGGAAGGCTGAGGCAGGAGAATCACGCAGGTTAGAAGGCAGCCTCAGCTACTTTGTGAGACTCTCAGCAACCCAGTGAGACCCTGTTTTCAAACAAAATATAAAATAAGTCTGGAGTATAGCCCAGAAGTAGAAAGCCCCTGGGTTCCATCCCAGGTGCCATAAAAATAAATAAATAAATAAATAAATAAATACATACATACATACATACATACATACATACATACATAAATACATAAATACATAAATACATAAATAGGAATGGGAAGCCAGGCATGGTGGCACATACTTGTAATGACAGTACTTGGGAGGCTGAGACAGGAGGATCACAGGTTCACAGCCAGCCTCAGCTACTCAGCGAGGCCCTCTACAACTTAGTGAGACCATGTATCAAAATAAAGAATAAAAAATAGGACTAGGAGATAGCTTGGAAGTAGAATGCCCCCAAATTCAAGCCACCAAAATAATTAAAAAATAAAAAATTTATAAATAAAGCTCACACTGAGGATCATGTCATGGTAACACAATTCCACCAAGAACAGTGATTGATTAGAAAGCCCATACATTCCACACAAACCAGTAGGTGGTAAGAGCACTTACTGCAAAAGCTAGAGGATGAATCGTGAAAGGCACACCATCTTTTTTTTTTTACTTTTGTACAATATGTTTATTAATTTTTTATGGACAGGATATTCTATTTCCTTCCTGGTGAGACTTTCTTAAAACATAGTCAGAAAGCTGGGCATGGTGGCACACGCTTATAATCCCAGCATTTGGGAGGTTAAGACAGGAGGATTGCGGTTCACAGACAGCCTCAGCTACTTAGTGAGGCCCTTTTGCAATTCACTGAGACCTTGTTTCAAAATTAACAATAAAAAAAAATAGGGCTGGGGTATAGCTTTAAAGTCAAGTGCCCCTTGGTTCCATCCCAGCCCAACAACAACAACAACAACAACAAAAACCTTATAAGAAAATCTTAAAACGTGTAATTAAATTTGCTAAAGCTAGGGAGCAATGGGTACCAGAGGGACTCCAGATAATGTAGGAGATCTTCAGTGGAGCCAGGAAGGGCAAAGGAGGAGAAAAGGAGGGAAAGGTAAAGGAGGAGAAAGACTGAGGTTCATTCATGGAAATGCTACCTTCAACTATGTGTATACATGGGAATATAACATGGTCAAGCTGAGTACTTGGTATTTGGAAGGAGGAAAATGGGGAGGCGAGGGGAGGGACACCAAGTGCTTTGTGTATGTATGTCATTCTCAACATGATCTACATTATAATATGAGATTATAATGCACCAATAGAAAAACATTTTTGGTGGTACTGAGGGTGGAACCCAGGGGCTTTCTACCTCTGGGCTATACTCCCAGCCCTATATTTATATTTTATTTTAAACAGGGTCTCATTAAGTTGCTGAGAGCCTCACTAAGTAGCTGAGGCTGGCTTCGAACCTGCTGGATCCTCCTGTCTCATCCTCCCAAGCACGGGGATTACAAGTGTTCACCACCACACTTGGCTAATAAAAAAAATTAATTAATATCTATCATTCTTTTTAGAAAGTAATTTTATTTATGTCCCCATAAATACTCTCAATTTTTTTCTGGGGTATCAACCATACAAAAACTATGGGATGATACCTGATAGAATTTTTGCTGAAAAAAGATTTACTTTTTTTTTTTTTTTGGTGGTTCTGGGGGTGGAACCCAGAGGCTTTCTACCTCCGGTCTATACTCCCAGACCTCTTTTTTAATATTTTATTTGGAAACAGGGTCTCACTAAGTTGCTGAGAGCCTCACTAAGTAGCTGAGGCTGGCTTCGAACCTGTGTGATCATCCTGTCTCAGCCTCCCAAGCGCAGGGATTACAAGCGTGCGCCACCACACCCAGCAAAAAAGATTTACTTTTTTAAGAACATCTTTCTTATCTCTGTTGACATTACTCCAAGGTCCACTGACAAACTAGATGATTTACATGAGTATGTAAGTAAGAAAAAATAAGGCTATTGACATCACTAAGGCATCTTTATATTTCTAATGTCAATCATAAAACTAGGCACACAGCAATAGATGCTCAATAAACGGCTTTTGAAGAGTTAAGATGGGCAATGGAAAGTAGCCTGACCTCTTGGCTATTGTAGACGTGTCAAGCTCTTCACAGAATAAGGGACAAGTAAGAGATAGTAGGAATTAAGATTGTGTTAGTTTTTTATTTTTTTCTTTGAAATTCTGTATTTAAACAGAACATGTACAAATGAATGAGAGATCAAATAATGACATTTGACTACTAATGATCCTGGTAGATTAATTATATGTTTATCCATTTTAAAATGCAAATAGAGCAAGCGTAGGCAGTATGCTGAGAATATAAAAAGAGGTATTCATGCAAAGGACAGAATTGTCTCTCTCACAGATGACATTTCTACTTGTATACTTATTTTTTGGTTTTTTAATACTTTATTGGTATATTAGAGTCTCACATCATAAGGTAGCTCATAGTTCACATGTACACGGTGCTTGGTGGGCACAGTCAGTGTCTCAGATATAAAGCCAGTAGCCAGCTTTCCATGAAGAGATAAAAACACAATCACAGGAGCTGCATTTCGGATGGTTGGCGGTGGTGTTTCTGATACAGTATAGCACTTCCTTCTCTCTTCGGATCCCAGATTTCCTAACATGAGATAGTTCCTTCGACCACCTGCCTGTTACTCTGGCCAGTTTTATTATAAGGCAGAGAGATGTGACTAGGAGGTCCCTGGGAAAGCAGAACTGACTAGGGAGGGGAGAGGGTTACTAGGGGTGGGCATACAAACACGCCCTTGGAAACAGTTCCCATGGTAGACACTGTGCAGTGAGAAATAAAACCTAGGAAACACTGAGATTCAAACTGCCTTGGAAGACATGAATAGGGTTCCTCACATTCCTCTTCCAGATGGGACTTTTCTGTTCAGCTAAGGGAAGAACAGCTTCCAGCAGGCAGCTTCAGGGTCTGCCTCACCTGCAGTCACCCTACCCCAGACCACTCCTTCCCAGGTGGTCTAGTGAATCTAGTGAATAGAAACCAGGGAGTAAAGGGAAGGGTCATTTCATCAGAAACCTGATGGCATTTCTCATCCAGAACTTTCTGTTGGGTTGAGCAAGTTTTTGAAGGGCCTGTCTTGCCATTTGACCTCCTCCTTTGCCCTATCCTGCTTTCTTTTCCTTCTTGAGCCCTGAACTCCCTCTCAGTATCTGCTTCGAGAGAGCTCAACCGCAGAAGCTGTGATCCGCAGGCACAAAAAAAGCAAACAATCTGAGCATGGTGGTGCACTCCTGAAATCCTTGTACTTGGGGGACAGAGACAGGCTGCCCATAAGTTTGGGCCAGTCTCAGCAATTTAGCAAGGCCCTCAGCAGCTTAGCAAAATTATTTCAATAAAAGGGGGGGGGGGGGCTACAGGTATAACTTGGAGGTAGAATACCGCTGGGTGAAATTCATGGTACCAAAAAGAGAGAGAGAAAGAGAGAGAGAGGGAGGGAGGGGAGGAGGAAGGAAGGAAGGAAGGAAGGAAGGAAGGAAGGAAGGAAGGAAGGAAGGAAGGAAGAAGGAAAAAGGAAGAAAGAGCAGAAAAGGAAAGGAAAGGAAAGATTAAAAGAGGAGAGAGCAGAATGTGCATATTTTTGCCCACGATTTTTGCTAGTCACAGCCACTCTCCTTATGCTTGCTGCTTTTGTGTTGCTGAAGGCCATGCGATTCTACCCACTTTTTCTTGTTCTGCCCCTATCAATGAAAGTTTTAACAAGAAGCAAGTGGACATTCAGTTTTGAGGGGATGGCACGTCTCAATGACTGAGGAGCATTTAATGAAGGGACTACTTATGAAGGCATGGGCAGAGTTATGGGAAAGGGACAGAGATGAAACAGCCCCACATGTGAAGAAACAGTGATCACAGCTTGGACAGAACACAGGAGAGAGCTGCACAGCAGGACCTCAACCCTAGACTCCGCTGAAAAGACTCAGTCTAGAGAACCACACTCTGCTCTCTCCCAGCTCTGACCTTCGGGGCCTCCCAGGACACACCCTGCCAGATGCCAGCAGGAAGAGGGAACCCTTCGGAGCAGTTCTATAGTCTGCAAAGAGCAGAGAGGCCAAGAGTGAGAAGAGGATTAGGAGCAGAAAGAGAATACCTCAAGAATTGTCATTATTCTTATACTATGTGTTTTATTTGTTTATCTTTTTCCTGCACTGGGGACTGAACCCTGGACCTCATGCATTCTAGGCAAACAAACTATCGCTGACCTATGCTCCTCAACTCTACTATATGTTTTGTTTGTTTGTTTGTTTGTTTGTTTATTCATGTTGAAAGCCTGGGGCGCATCACACACTCATCCAGGGACTGGAGATACCGCAGTGAACAGGACAAAGTTCCTGCTCCCAGGAACCTTACATGCTAGTGAAGAGAGGCAGACAGGAATAGTCAAACAAAGGAACAAGATAACTTCAGGTGGTGCTGTGCTTATGAAAAAAAATGCCTACTTAGATAAGGTTGTCAGGGAAGGCCTCTCTGGAGAGTGATATTTGACTTTTAATCTGGGGAGGGAAACACAACATTCTATGCAGACGAAGAATTCCTGAGAAGGCCATACTTACCGAAGGCTGCTTCAGTACCACAGACTTACAGAAACAAAAAAGTAAGCATGGAGATGCCTTCCAGTCTACTGAAAAGAGGCCTGAGGGCAGCAGTTAGTGAGGCATAGGCAGTTCACCCTCCCTACCTGTGGATTCTGTATCTGTAGATTCAACCAATCTTGGATCAAAAATGCCTTGGAATATTTGGTGTAGAGATGCACCCCTTCATCCCAGTACTTGGGAGGCTGAGACCCGAGGATTGCAGGTTCCAGGAGCTACCTAAATAACTTCGAAAAATATTTTGATCAGCTACTGCAAGGCTTAGACAAAAGGAACTGCACACCTACATCTAACTCTGGCAAATTAGCACAGAGTTTGGGTTATCAATTTTGAAACTCTACACAGCCCTATTTTATTTTTTATTTTGAAACAAATTCTTGCTCAATTAATGGGTCTCACTACTTGCTGAGGCTATCTTCAAACATGAAATCCTCCTGTCTCAGTCTCCAAGTCTTTTAAAGTTAAATTTTCCAGGTGTGGCGGTGTATGCCTGTAATACCAGTACTTGGGAGGCTGAAACAGGAGGATCGCAGGTTCAAGAACAACCTCGGAAACCTATTGAGACCCTGTTTCCAAATAATAATAATTCTGGGGGTATACCCCTGAGGTAGAAAGTTTCTGAGTTCCATTCCAAGTAAAACACACACACACACACACACACACACACACACACACACACACACACAAAGTTTTAGGTTGCATAACTTACTTACTTATTCATTTATTTATTTATTTAGTACTGGGGATTGAACCCAGGGACATTCTACCTCTGAGGTACATGCCCAGCCCTTTTTTGTTTGTTAACAGAATCTTGAGCCAGGTGTGGTGGGCAAGCTTGTAATCCCAGTATTTGGGAGGCTGAGACAGGAGGATCACAGTTTGTGGACAGCCTCAGCTACTTAGCGAGGCCCTTTAAAACTCAGTGAGACCCTGTTTCAAAATAAAGAATAAAAAATAGGGCTGGGAGCTGGGCGTGGTGGCGCATGCTTGTAATCCTCGCACTTGGGAGGCTGAGACAGGAGGATCATGCAGGTTCAAAGCCAGCCTCAGCTACTTAGTGAGGCTCTAAGCAACTTAGTGAGACCCTGTTTCCAAATAAAATATAAAATGGGTCTGGGAGTATAGCCCGGAGGTAGAAAGCCTCTGGGTTCCACCCCCAGTACCACAAAAAAAAAAAAATAGGGCTGGAGGTGTAGCTCAGAGGTAGAATGCACCTGGGCTTCATCCCCAGTACCACAAAAAACGAAAAAACAGGGTCTTGCTAGGTTGCTAAGAGTCTTGCTAAATTGCTGAGGCTGGTTTTGAACCTGTGTTCCTCCTTCTCAACCTCCCAAATGCCCCTGGGTTTCATCCCCAGATCCGCAAAAAAACAAAAACAAAAACAAAATTGGTCTGGAATCGTAGCTCAGAAGTAGAAGGCCCCTAGGACCCATCCCTAGTATCACAAAGAAAGGTAAAATAAATATATCTTCAGCCATGGAAACCAAATGTACTACTTGTATGTAATACAATACCATAGCAATAAAAGAGAAAAATAAATAAATAAATACATCTTTGTCTCTTTTAATCTTCCCAAGATAAAACTCCAATAAAAGTTACCTTTGAGCCTTTCCACCAGTTCAAAGTTGAGGTATTCAAAGTTAGCATATCTTTTGAGTTTTTTGTTATTAGTCAGACATCAATCACATAGCTCTGACTCTGAAAATCCAAAAACAAATGCAAAATAAAACCATTCATTAGATTAATTACATTAAATTAAAATATATTTGGAAACATAATAACTACTAGATGCTATTTCTCACTAAAAGATATATACATATATTTTTGTGGAGGTGGAGATAGAACCCAGGGGCATTCTACCTCTGAGCTACACCCCACCCCATTTTTATTCTTTTTATTTATTTATTATTTTTTATTTAATATATATATATATATATTTGTGTGTGTGTGTGTGTGTGTGTGTGTGTGTGTGTGTGTGGTGGTGGTGGTGGTGGTTCTAGGGTAGAACCCAAGGGCTTTTCTACCTCTGGGCTATACTCCCAGACCCATTTTATATTTTATTTGGAAAAAGGGTCTCACTAAGTTGCTGAGAGCCTCACTAAGTAGCTGAGGCTGGCTTTGAACCTGTGCGATCCTCCTGTCTCCACTTCCCGAATGCTAGGATTACAAGCATGGACCATCATGCCCGGCTATTCTTTATTTTGAAACAGTGTCTTGCTAAATTGCAGAGGTCCTCACTCAGTAGCTGAGGCTGACTGCGAACTGCGATCCTCCTGTCTCAGCCTCCCAAGTACTGGGATTACAAGCAAGCACCACCACATCCTGTTTCACAAAAATAATTTCTAAAAGGCATTCTGGTCCCCAAACACTTCCAGGCAATTTGATGTGCATATGTAATTGTACACTCCGAGTAGGCTGGGCTACTTGGAAGTGGCAAAGGGGAGGGCAGAGAGAAGCAGAACCTTTTTTTTTTTTTTTTGGTGGTGGTACTGGGGTTCCTGGAAATCCTTCTACTTCCGGGCTAGACCTTCTACTCCCAGACCTATTTTTATACTGTTTTATTTGGAAACAGGGTCTCTTAAGCCAGTGCGGCTGGCTTTGAACCTGCGCGATCCTCCTGTCTCTGCCTCCCAAGCGCGGGGATTACAAGCGTGTGACACCATGCCCGGCCATTTCTTTTTATATATATAAATTTGTATTGGTGCATTGTAGTCATATATCTCAATGGGAAAAAAAAAAACTTGTGGAGATATACATGCACACATCACCCAATCAGCCCCTACCCAACTCTAACCCCTTTCCTCCGCCTCCCTCCTACCCATGCTTGGCTTCCTGATTGACTTTGATACGTTTAAGTACATCATGTGCTTTAAAGAGTTTCCCTTATCCTCTCTCTTATCCCTTCAGATATGTCACCTTCATTGCTCCTCTATAGGGTCCCTTTTTTATCTAGAGTTCCTCTTGTTACCCATTTCTCCCTAATATTTATTTTGCACATTAAGAAAAGCATCTGATTTCTTTTTTTTTTTTTTTTTTTTTTGGTAACATTTCACTGTAAATCACATTTTTTTTTTTTTTTGTGGGTCTGGGGATGAAACCCAGGGGCATTTGACCTCCCAGCTATACCCCCTGCCCTATTTTTTTATTCTTTTTTTTTTTTTTTTTTTGGTGGTACTGGGGTTCCTGGAAGCCCTTCTACCTCTGGGCTACACTCCCAGACCTATTTTTACATTTTTATTTGGAAACAGGGTCTCCTAAGCCAGCGCGCGCGGCTGGCTTCGAACCTGCGCGATCCTCCTGTCTCTGCCTCCCAAGCGCGGGGATTACAAGTGTGCGCCACCACGCCCGGCTTATTCTTTATTTTAAAACACGGTCTCGCCGGGCGTGGTGGTACACGCTTGTAATCCCACACTTGGGAGGCAGAGACAGGAGGATCACGCAGGTTTGAAGTCAGCCTCGCTGGCTTAGGAGACCCTGTTTCCAAATAAAAAAAATATAGGTCTGGGAGTATAGCCCGGAAAAGGGATTCTAGGAACCCCAGTACCACCACAAAAAAAAAAAAAAGCAGGGTCTCACTGAGTTGCAAAGGGCCTCACTAAGTAGCTGAAGCTGTTCGCAAACCACGATCCTCTGGTCTCAGCCTTCCGAATGCTGGGATTACAAGCGTGTGCCGCTATGCCCGGCTTATAAATACCATAATTTTGTTCTCCCTTATGGCTTGGCGAAATTCCATTGTGTACAGATCCCATAGTTTTGAAATCCACTCACCTGTTGAAGGACATCTTGGCTGGTTCCACAATTTGGCAACGGTGAATTATGCAGCTATGAACATGGTTGTTCATGCATTAGTTTGGTATTTTGGTTTTCATTTTTTTTTATATATACCCAGAGGTGGTATAGCTGAATCATATGGTAAGTTCGTTTTCCTTCTTCTGAGGACCTTCTATACTGTTCTCCAAAGTGGTTGCACCAATTTGCAATCCCACCAACAATGTATTAGAGCTTCTATTTCTCCACACTTATTCCCACTTACTGAAAACCTGAAAGCCAGAAGGTGAGTAACTTTGAAAAGATGATCTACTCACAACCAGTTTTTTTCTAATAGAGGTCACTTGGATCTGGAAATCTGCTGAGAGATTAGGTGAGGCAGCCGCAGCTCCTAGTGCTTTCTGGCCATATAGCTGAAGAAACCCGCTGGCCCTTTGCTGTGAAGCAGGCCCCAGTTCCAGGCCTTCCATGCAAAAGGCTCCAGGCCCAGTCTCACTGGCCCTAGACCCGGCCTCGCCCCACAGCAGGCTCCTGGCCCGGCCTCACTGGCTCCAGACACAGCATCACCCCGTAGCGGGCTCTGGGCCCAGTCTTGCTGGCTCCAGACCCAGCCTCGCTGCCTGGAGGGCTCCGGGCTCCAGTCCCTGTCACTGTTGGCAGGACATTTACAGAAGTTCCCATTTTTCCCTCCATATATTTTCTGTAAATTTTCTCCTACTTAAAGACTATATATATATATATATATATATATATATATATAATATATATAATATATATTATATATTATATATACTCCCAGACCTATATTTTATTTATATATATATATATATATATATATATATATATATATAATCTTTAAGTAGGAGAAAATAGCACATGTCATTTGCAGAAGCTGAGAACCCAGTTCCCTAGCAGCAATGGATTTTATCTCCCCACTGAAAGCGGAGGCTCGCAGCTTCACCACGGAGAGTGGGATCCACTGCTCCAAGGACATCCTGGCTCCCAGTGCAGCGCAGATGAGCACAGCAGCTATGAGTTGAGGTCTCCCAGGAAACCCGGTGTAGCGAGCCAGCCCAGCAATACAGGCAGGGGCTCCCTCTGACTTGCCCCAGACATTTTTCTTACATAATATGTTATCCAGAATTCCTGCACATGTGCAGCAAGAGCTGTCTACTTTTGGGGAGATTTCTTCAAAAATTTAAGGTGGGTTGGATTGGATCTGTCTGACTTTCCTAAATACGGGCCACAGCCGCTGCCACCATCATGGTCCATCTCTGCAAAACTTTTTCTTACATAGTATGTTGTCCAGAGTTCCTGAGCATGTGGGGCAGGAACAGTCTACTTTTGGGGAGATTTCTTCAAAAATTCATGGTGGAAGCCAGGCGTGGTGGCGCACGCTTGTAATCCCAGCATTCGGGAGGCTGATACCTGGAGGATCGCAGTTCGTGGACAGCCTCAGCTACTTAGTGAGGTCCTCTGCAACTCAGTGAGACCCGGTTTCAAAATAAAGAATAAAAAATAGGGCAGGGGGTGTAGCTCAGAGGTAGAATGCCCCTGGGTTCCATCCCCAGACCCGAAAAAAAAAAAAAGAAAAAAAATTTCAAGGTGGATTTGGTTGGATCTGTCTATCTCTCCTGAATACTGGCCGCTGCCACCACTGCCATCTTGGTATCTCCTAGAGTATGTTGTTGTCTGTTGTTGTTGTTGTTGTTTTGGGTGGTACTGGGGTTCCTGGAAGCCCTTCTATCTCTAGGCTACACTCCCAGACCTATTTTATACTTTTTTTTTTTATTTTTGGAAACAGGGTCTCTTAAGCCAGCATAGCTGGCTTCGTACCTGCTCCTGTCTCTGCCTCCCAAGCGCAGGGATTACAAGTGTGCGCCACCACGCCCAGCAAGTATGTTGTTGTTGTTAAATATTCCTGCACATGGGTGGCAGGAGAAGTATGCTTTCTGATCTCTTCTGGGATATCCCTCCAAAAATCACTTTTCTTGTAGTGGCGGACATTGCACTGCCGTCTTGCCTTTAATTCCATTTTCCACTCTCTCTCCTATATTTCAGATAGGAAGTCATAACTGGAAATGTTTCTGTGTGTTGTCACAATCAGCTATTAAATCAAAATCTGTTGTCCAGGGTTTCTTAGAGGGATGCATGTCCTATTCAACCGCTACCAACATACACTGCTCTGGCTGTGGGTTGCCGCTGCAGCTGCAGTGGCCGCCCTCTTCCTCCCTCTTCAATATTTTTTAATAAAAGAAAACAGTACAAGTCTTTTGCAGGAGTTGGGGGCCCAAGTACTTAGTAGCAATGTGTTTTATCTCCCCACCCAGAGCGGAGGCCCACAGCTTCACCATGGAGAGCAGGGCAGGTTCTGCTGCTCCGAGTGTAGCCAACCCCAATGGTGTACAGAGGAGCATGGTGGCCAGGAGTGTCCTTGGCTCCCGGGATGCGCAGTGCCTGCTGACCCAACTATGCGGGGCTCCATCTGATGCACCCCAAACATTTTTCTTACATAGTATGTTGTCCAGAGTTCCTGAGCATGTGGGGCAGGTTGAGTCTACTTCCTGGGAGATTTCCTCAAAAGTTCAGGGTAGATTAGAATGGATCTACCCGCCTCTCCCCAATACTGGCCGCCGTCGCCACCACCATCTTGGCCCTCCTCACAAGCATTTTTCTTACATAGTATGTTGTCCAGAATTCCTGAGCATGTGGGGCAGGTGCAGTCTTTTTTGGGAGAGATTTCTCCAACAGTTCAAGGTGGGTTGGATTGTATTTATCTACCTCTCTCAAATACTGGCCACTGCCGCTGTCTCCACCATCTAGGTCTGTCTCTTCTCTCTTATATTTTAGGTAGGAAGTCATGGCTATAAATGTCTCTATATGTTGTCTTTATCAGATATTAAACCAAAACCTGATGTCTGGGGTTCTCAAAGGAATACATGTCCTATTTGGCCGCTGCCAGCTATCATCACTGTGGCTTCCATCTTACATTCAAGCCAAGCAGAACCATTTTTAAGGATGGCTAGAAATGGTGGAACAGCTGGTGTGGTGTCATGCACACACCTGCAGTTCTGCCTACTAGGGAGGCTGAGGCAGGAGGATGGCTTGAGCTCAGGAGTTTGAAGCCAGCCTGGGCAATGCAGTAAGACCCCAACACTGATTTTAAAAAAGGAGAGGAAGCCGGGTGTGGTGGGCTGAGACAGGGGAATCAAAAGTGTGAGGACAGCCTCAGCAAATAGTAAGATGCTCATCAACCTAGTGAGACCCTGTTTCAAAATATAAATAAAATAGGTCTGAGGTATAGCATGGAGGAAGGATGCCCTTGGGTTCAATCCTCAGTACCAAAAATTAAATAAATAAATTTTAAGATAAATAAGAAAAACAAGCATCAGGAATATAGTGAGGCCCTCATAAATCTGGTGAAATCCTCTTTCAAATCAAAAAAATAAGCCAGGAGTGGTAGTGCATGCTTGTAACCCCAGCATTCGGGAGGCTAAGACAGGAGGATCACAATTTGTGGCCAGCCTCAGCTACTTAGTGAGGCCTTTTGCAACTCAGTGAGACCCTGTTTCAAAATAAAGAATAAAAAATAGGGGTGGAGGTGTAGCTCAGAGGTAAAATGCCCCTGGGTTCCATCCCAAGTACTGGAAAAAAAAGTCATTCCAACGGGTACTTTCCAAAGCTTTGAACATGAGCCAGAATTAGCACATTGAATCTACTGTAATGATACTGCTAGATATACCATGCCTTGGCCGAGCATTAATGGCAATTTGAGCTCACAATAGCTTCATAGAGGGCTTTCCAATGACAAGTGCTTCCAGTATAAGTGTGTGTGTGTGTGTGTGTGTGTGTGTGTGTGTGTGTGTGTTACTGGGATTGAACTGAGAGACAGTCTAGCTCTGAGCTATACCTAGCCCTATTTTATTTTGAAACGGAGTCTCACTAAGTTGCTGAGGTGGTCTCAAACCTGTGATCCTTCTCTCTCAGCTTCCCAAGTGCTAGAATTTTAGGCATGTGCCACCATGCCTGACTTCAAGTATTTCCTAATACTACTATTTAGAAATTTTTTTATACTTCCTCCACATTCTAAATGTTTTCAAACACTATTTACCATTTATGATACATATAAATTTGTATGTATGTCATTACAAGATTTCACTTAACAATCTTCTTTTTCCTTTTTGTCATATGGGGGATGAAACTCAAGGGCATTCTACCTCTGAGCTACACCCCCAGCCAGTCCATTTTATGTTATTATTTTATTTTTTTAGTTTGAACCAGGGTCCCACTAAGTTGCTGGGGCTGACCTTGAACCTGTCTCAGCTTTACAAGTATTGAGATTACGGGAATATGCCTGTAATCAACTTTCTGAAGTATGTGTTTTCCCTGCTAACTAATATTTTACTTTATTGCAAATAATCAGGTTCCAGGACAATTTTTACTGACTTATAAAAGTTCAGTAGGGCAAGGAGAGATCTGAGCTACCTGTAGAATGACGTCCTCCTGGTCAGTCACTTGAGAAGTTGACTGTATAGCACAATTTATTATTTCTTTCTGGGCCCTGTGGGATTATGTCTTTATTTCCTACAATGTGACAAGATGAGATATTTGTAAAAGCCATACCATCTGAATATTGTGATTATCGTTGGTTTAGAAATGATTAATTCCTTTCATACTTATACATTATTAAAGCATGTCAATTATGGATTTTTTGTAATGGGGATTGAACTCAGAGGCTGTCTACCTCGGAGATGGACTCCTGGCTCTATTTTATTTTGAAACAGAGTCTCACTAAGTTGCTATGGCTGGCCTTAAACCTGAGATCCTCCTGTCTTAGTCTCCCAAGTACTGGGATTACAAGCATGTACATCACCACACCTGGCTCTGTTCTTGTTCATTTCAACATTGGTAGTCACTTCTGTATTTCTAAAGGAGACTCCAAAGAGTCGCCACTATTATATCATCTGTACTATTCCTAACAACTTTTTCATTCTACAATAGTTTTCTTTCTGGACTAAGCAGTTTTCTTAAAAAGAGGTGATTTTCTCTAAAAATTTTAGTACTGGTAATCAAATCCAGAGTGCTATACTTTCTACTCATGTACTCTATATCCAAGCTGCACCCTCAGCCCTTTTTTTAACTTTGGTTTTGAAACAAAGTCTTACTAGGTCGAGACCCTTGATATATTGCTGAGGCTGGTCTCAAACTTGCCATTCTCAAACATCCAATTCTCCTTACCACACCTGGATTTTTTCCTTTTATTATTATTTTTTTAAGTATTGAGGACTGAACCCAGGGCTTCACACATGCTAGACAAGCATTCTTCCACTGAGCTACATCTACAGCTCTCCTCTTACACCTTTAAGCATGTGCATTATTGAAAACAGCACAACTGAAGGTCATGATATTGACTGTATTGTAAACTTATGAGGTGGAGTCTGTGACTCAGCTCAGGAAGACAAAGTACAGAAATACCCGCTGAAGTCTTGGAAGAGAAATAGATTACACTACTAATGTATTCTATTTTATCATCATCCTTCATGATCTTTATTCCCCCACCTACCCATCTCTATCTTCTGCTTTCAAAAAGTATGACTTTGGCTTTGTAAAGAAAGCACTGGTGGCTCCTATGTGAATCTAGAATTCTGAATCAAATGTTCTTGCTATATTTGGGTGATGAAAATATAGACATAGAATTTACTCATGTGATTATAAAAGAATTTTTAGAAACTATCCTTAACTTAAATACTTTTTTTGGCACTGGGGATTTAACCCAGGGGTGTTCTACCTCTGAGCTACATCCTCAGCCCAATTTATTTTGAAACAGGTCTCACTAAGTTGTTGAGGCTGTCTGCAAACCTACAATCCTCCTGTCTCAGCCTCCCAAGCATTGGGATTAAAAGCATCACCATGTGCAGCTCATAGGTATACTTTAAAAGCTATAGTAGCCATGCATGATGTCACATACTTGTAATTCCAGTACTGGGAGGCTGAGACAGGAGGATCATGACTTCACAGGCAGCCTCAGCTACTTAGGGCCTTTGCAACTCAGTGACATCCTGTTTCAAAATAAAGAATAAAAAATAGGCCTAGGGGTATAGCTTGGAGATAGAATGCCCCTGGGTTCCATCCCCAGTACTACAACAAAACAAAACAAAAAGCTACAGTAATAGAAAAAGCTTTGTTCTAAAATTAAAATTATTTTAATTACAGAATAAATGTTTAAACAATAAAAATAATAGAAAAACCTAATAAGGTAGAGGAGCATGACCTTTATTCTTCAAATTTCTAAAATATCCAGAAACACTGCTTTAACCATTTGACCACCTACAAGGATCTGGGAGCACAGATTAAGATAGTCAAAATTGCCAGGAGTGGTGGCACATGCCTGTGATTCCAGGACTTGAGAGGCTTAGACAGGAGGATCGTAGGTTGAAGGCCGACCTCAGCATATTAGTGAGACTCTCAGCAACCTAGCAAGATCCTGTTTCAAAGCAAAAATAAAATAGGGCTGGGGGAGTAGCTTGGAGATAGAATGCCTCTGAGTTCACTCCCCAGTAACACACACACACACACACACACACACACACACACACACACACGATAGTAAAAAATTTAGAACTGGGCGTGGTGGTGCACATCTGTAGTCCAAATACTTGGGAGACTGAGACAAGATCACAGGTTGGAGGCCAGTCTCAGCAACTTAGTAAGATGCTCTTTCAAAGTAAGAAAATAAGAAGGGCTGGGGGTGTAGTTCAGAGGTATTCTACACTGGCTTTCATCTCTAGTACAAAACAAACAAATAAGCAAAAAAAAATGTATCTGAAGAAGCTCTTTCTATTTGGGAAAATATTAAGGCCCTGAAATTATGAATAGAAACAAAAGAGGCCGGGCGTGGTAGCGCACGCTTGTAATCCCAGCACTTGGGAGGCTGAGACCGGAGGATCGCGGTTCATGGACAGCCTCAGCTACTTAGTGAGGCCCTCTGCAACTCAGTGAGACCCAGTTTCAAAATAAAAAATTGGGCAGGGGGAGTAGCTCGGAGGTCAAATGCCTCTGGGTTCCAACCCCAAACCAGCAAAAAAAAAAAAAAAAAAAAAAGAAACAAACAAAAGAAAAGTCACGTGTGTGCGTGCGTGTGTGTGTGTGTGTGTGTGTGTGTGTGTTTTGCTGGGGAGCATTCTACCTCCAGCTCCACGTACACTCTCAGACTTGTTTTATTTTTTATTTGGAAACAGTCTCACTAAGTTGCTGAGACTGGTTGCAAACCTGAGATCTTCCTGTTTCAGTTTCCCAAGTACTGGGATTATGGGCATGTGCCACAACTCTGGCCCACCCGTTCTATTTTTGTTCATTTGCTTAGTATTTATAAGTATGCAGTTTCTGGCAGATCACTAGATTACAATTTTTTAAATTCTAACAAGAATGATCATGCTCTTCTGATATGAGCTGGTGAATCGTCACATAGACCCCAAAGAGCACTTGGACTATTTTCATGTTTGTGCATTGGATATACCTCAAGAAGTATTTACCTACAAGGTGATGGGCATATGTGCTTTGCACATTACAACTGTGTGGAACTGGAGAAAAATGTAACCACGTGTCTCCCATAAACTGCTAAAATGTCATTATTAAGCTGGGAATGGTGCCACATGCTTGTAATTTCAGTACTTGGGAAGCTGAGACAAGATGGTCACAGGTTCAAGACTAGTCTCAGCTATTTAGTGAGACTCTTGGAAACCTAGTGAGACACTGCTTCAAAACAAAAAATAGCCAGGAGTGGTGACACACGCTTGTAATTCCAGCATTCGGGAAACCAGAAGATCGCAATTTTTGAACAGCCTCAGCTACTTAGTGAGGCCCTCCACAACTTAGTGAGACCCTGCTGCAAAATAAAGAATAAAAATTAGGGCAGGAGGTATAGCTTGGAGGTCACATGCCACTGGGTTCCAGACCCGCAATAAATAAATAAATAAATAAATAAATAAATAAATAAATAAATAAATATGGTTGAGGGTATAGCTCAGATGTAGAATGTACCTGGGTTTAATCCCCAGTATTATAATTTAAAAATTTATTATAACAAAGCATGATGGCATATGCTTGTAATCCCAGCATTCGGGAGGCTGAGACAGGAGGATCGTGATTCACAGGTAGCCTTAGCTACTTAGTGAGACCCTTTGCAACTCAGTGAGACCCTGTTTCAAAATAAAGAATAAAAAATAGGACTGGGAGGGTATCCCAGATGTAGAATGTCCCCGGTTTCCATCCCCAGTACCACAAAACAAATTCATTGTTAAATAAAATTATATTACTTAGAGTAAGCTAAGATACAGGATGGTAATAAATATTCAGAACCTCTCCTCTGTGACTTGAAACAATGGTTTCTCACTCAAGAACTCAGTCATGCAATTTTTCTTATTTGTGGCACTAGAGATTGACTCAGGGATCATTCTACCTCCAAGCTACTCCCCAACCCTTTTTATTTTTTGTTTTGAAATAGAGTCTTGCTGGGCATGGTGACACAAACTTGTAATCCCAGCATTTGGGAGGCTGAGGCCAGAGGATCGCGGTTTGCAGACAGCCTCAGCCACTTAGTGAGGCCCTCTGCAACTCAGTGAGACCCTCTTTCAAAATAAAGAATAAAACAAAGAAGGACTGGGGGTGTAGCTTGGAGGATGAATGCCCCTGGGTTCCATCCCCAGTATTGACAAAAAAGAAAAAGAAAAGAAAAGAGAAGAGAAGGAAAGAAAAGAAAAAGAAAAAAAGTCTTGGTACACTTCTGAGAGTCTAAGTCACTAAAGCTGGTCTCCAATCTAGGATCCTCCTGTTTCAGCTTCCTGAGTACTGGACTTACAGGCAGGTGCCACCATGCCCAGTTTTTATGCAGCTTTTCTAGGTGGTGACTCAGAGATCTAGAGTCCCTCCATGTTGTGACTTTGCCATCTTAAACATGTGGCCTTTGAGTCATCACAAAAGAGAAAGAGAATGTGTAATCATGCATGGATTTGTGTGTGTGTGCGTGTATGTGTGTGTGTATGTCTGTGTCTGTGTGTGTGTCTATGTATTACTATGTTAAACTATGAATTTAATACAGGGGAGTTCTACCTCTGAGCTAACCCCTCAACCCTGTTTTTATTTTATTTTACTTTATTTTATTTTCTTATTAGTGTGTGTGTATGTGTGTGTGTGTGTGTGTGTGTGTGTGTGTGTGTGTGTTACTGGTTGGTGATTGAACCCAGGGGCATTTTATCTCTGAATTATACCTGCAGCTCTATTTTATCCTTGTATTTTGAAATAGGGTCTCACTAAGTTGTGAAAAGCCTTACTAAATTCAGAGGCTGGCCTTGAACCTATGATTCTTCTGCCTCGGTTTCCCAAGTACTGGGATTATAGGCATGTGCCACCATTCCCAGTTTATTTTATTTTATTTTTTGTGTTACTGGGAATTGAACCCAGAGGCATTCTATCTCTAAGCCATAAACCCGGCCCTATTTTATTTTTTATTTTGAAACAGTATCTCTCTAAATTGCTGAGACTGGCCTTGAACCTTCCATCCTCTTATCTCAGCCTCCCAAGTCTTGGGATTACAGGTATGTATCACCAGTCCTGGCTTTATTTTTATTTTGAGACAAGTTCTCTCTATATAATCATGTGCTGGTCTTGGAACTGTGATATTCCTGTCTCAGCCTCCCAAAATGCTGGGATTACAAGTGTATGCCACCACGCCCACGTTACAGTATGCTTTTATGTAAGCATTCATTGCAAGTTCTGAATAATACTCCCAGCCCTTTTAATTTTTATTTTTAAATAATCTTGCTAGGTTGCTTAGAGTCTCACTACTTTCACTACTTGATGAGGCTGTTCTTGAACCTGTGATCTTCTCATATCAGCCTCCCAACTGATAGGTCGGGTCCTTCCCTTCCCCAAAGAGACCCTAAAGTGAGGATAGGAGGCAGAACCCCGGAAGCCCGAGCAGAGAAACATTGTGAGACAGACTCCAGGCATCACGAGGCAGACGCCAGAGGTCACAAGACTACAGATGTCACGAGAGGACCAGCATTCTAGCCCCACCCCAAGACCCGGCTATATAATACCCTGACTTTCTCTCTGCCAGGTGACTCTACTGACTGACCATGACCCTTCTTGACCACATGGCTCTTCTGCTAGGTTATTGGTCCCTTCCCCCAAAGGTTGATAAACCTCACCTGAAGATGCCAGGTTTGATTAATGCAGCTTTTTCGGATAATTCGGCTGGTGTTTACCTCCTTCGCAACTCCCCAGCTCAATTTCAACGTTACATTTGGTGCCAAAAGCTGGTAGGATTTTTATATCTTTTTTCCCTTTTTTTTTTCTCTTTTTGAGCTCTAGATTCTCCAATCCACTCCGGGCTCATTGGGCGGAAGGCACCCACCAGCCGCTCACCCTCGAGGTCCCACGCCTAGTTCGCTGGGTCGCGCGTGCCCTGCATCCACCACTGGCACCTCTCCCACCTGCCACAGCCACCAACACTGCCCGCCACTGGCACCTCTGACCACTGCTGGTTCTAGCTATGCCTGCTGCTGGTACCTCTGCCTGCTGTCACTGCGCGCCAGATTTGCGCTCCAGCCACCACTGCTATTTCGGCTCAGGACTCCTACACCCCACAGAGATCTTTCAAACAGGGTAGGCTCCCTCCCCTTCCTTTGGTCACTGGGATCTAAAATTCAAGTGCTTGGTGACCCATTGTTCTCTGGTCCACTGAGACCTCCCCCTGGATGACCAGGTCTTCCTCTGGTTTTGAGAAGGGATTGAGACATCTTTCCCGATCTCTTAATCCCTGTTTCCAAATAATTAATCAGGAAAATGGGGACGCCTGTTTTCTGTTCTTCATTCTCACTGGCAAACCAATTATTGGAAGTCAAACCTCCAAACTAGTGGAAGACTTATGCCCTGAGCACCTGTCTGGCCTTGATACAAGTTGGATAATGGGTCACAGTGGCCCAAGAATGGTCAGCAACTTTTGTAAGCAGTCTGGTAAATGGTCGGAAGTCCTTTATGGCCAGGCTTTCTTTTTCCTGCACTCCTGTCCCCCCAACCGCTCTCCCCCTTCAGCTGCTATTTTCTTGTCAGCCACCGTTGTGTGATGGCACAAAGCGGTGCCATCACTACCTTGTAGTCACTACCTTGTGATGTCATGGTTGCCATCTTGGTCGCGACCTTGTGACATTACACAATTGCCATCTTGGTCGCAATCTTGTGACGTTGCAGTCACCATATTGTGACGACACATGATCGCCATCTTGTGACCTTTTTGGGTTATAGACACCTTTTCTAACCTGCTCCTTCCTTCCCACCCACCATCCTCCTCCCTTACATTGTGCAAGTGTACAATCTCACATGGCAGGATGCTCATGTTTTTTGTTTGTTTGTTTGTTTTTGCGGATCTGGGGATGGAACCCAGGAGCATTCGCCCTCCGAGCTACACCCCTGCCCTATTTTTTATTCTTTATTTTGAAACAGGGTCTCACTAAGTTGCAGAGGGCCTCACTAAGTAGCTGAGGCTGTTCACGAACCGCAGTTGTCTGGTCTCAGCCTCCCAAATGCTGAGATTAGAAGCATGTGCCACCACGCCCAGCTACTTCATGTTATTTTAGCTTCTGCCTTAACTCTGGATGAATGTGATCATATTGGAAAGGCTGCCCGAGAATGGGCCCACCAGGCTCATCAAACCAACCCAGTGATCCCTACAAGAGCAGCTGTGGTTCCGAGGATCCCCACTGGGATTATCAGCCAACCTCTAATGGTAGGGGTGCGGGATTAACAATGAGAGACCATAAGATACTATGCCTTCTTGATGTGATTCAGGCTGCTTCCTATACCCAGCTGTTTTTCTTAATTGGCTTCAGGAGGCTTTTACCCTCTATACCCACTTAGATCCATCTACTGAGGCAGGATCTGTGGTGTTGGCAATCCATTTCATTGGGCAATCAGACCCTGATATTTGGAAAAATTTAAAAAAGGCTGAGGACGGTCCTCAAACTCCTATTCCAGATTTGGTGAACATGGCATTTAAAGTATTTAATTCCAAGCCGGGCATGGTGGCGCACGCTTGTAATCCCTGCACTTGGGAGGCTGAGACAGGAGGATCACGCAGATTCGAAGCCAGCCTCAGCTATTTAGTGAGGCTTTCAGCAACTTAGTGAGACCCTGTTTCAAAATATAAAAATAGGGCTGGGAGTATAGCCCAAAGGTAGAAAGCCTCTGGGTTCCACCCCAGTACCACACACACACACACACACACACACACACACACACACACAAAGTCTTTAATTCCAGAAAGGAACAGGTGGAGATAGATCGTACACTCCAACTTCATCAGAAGACAGATGTGCAGGCCTGAGCCCTGGTAGCTGCCCTGTGGCTGGGGGTGGAGGCTCAGCCCTCTGGAGCACCACCTAGAGGTGGAGAACAGCAATGACAACTACCTCCAAGAGCCTGTTCAAGTTTGTCATCAAGGCCACGCCCACCAATCAGACCATGCCAGGCGTGTGGCCAGGAGGGCCACTGGAATAGTGCCCTTGGAAAAGTGGTGAGCCCCAGGTGCCTCAACACAGGGGGACTATCCTTCCAGACCAGGCCCTGCGGTTGGCTCTACTTGCCCTGGCTAAAGACTGATGGATCCTGAATCTCTCAATCTCGATAATTTTTGCCAGGCCAGGGTAACTTCTCAAGGTAGTGGATAAGCCAATCACCATGCACTACAGGCCCTCTTTTATAGGACAAAATTGTTCTGCCTGAGGCTCAGGCCAAAGAGGTCATTAACCTAATACATAATTCCTTACATGTGGGATCTATGGCACTTAAACATTTCCTAGACCCCTTGTTTTATTCTCTTCTCCTGCACCAGCTGATTAGTAAAGTCAGTGCCTCCTGTTCTACTTGCACTGCTGTTCCCCCCCAAGGAGGCCTTTGCCCCTCCTTTCCTACCCACCAAATGAGAGTACACTTGCCAGTACAGGACTGGCAAATTTACTTCACCCATATGCCATCTTACAAAAAACTAAAATATCTTCTTACCATGGTCGACACCCTAACAGGTTGAGTAGAGGTTTTTCCCTCAAAGGACGAGACAGCCAGCACAGTGGCCAATATTCTATGCTCAGACATTATCCCTCGGTTTGGACTTCCCAATTTCTTACAATCTGATAATGTACCAACTTTTATTTCTAAGGTTACTCAACAGGTGGCACAAGCCCTTGACATTTCTTGGAAGCTCCACATCTCATATTGACCACAGTCATCAGGAAAGGCACCTTCTTAGGAAACATGCTGACCGATATCTTCCCCAACCTGGGACTGAAGAAGCAGCTCCACACCCAGCAGTCAAGGCCCTTAAGCCAGGGGATCAAGTCCTCCTCAAGTTGCTCCCACAAAAACAATGCCAACCACGGTGGACTGGGCCTTTTACAGTGATTCTTACCACACCTATTGCAGCCAAATTGCTGGGGGACCCCAAATGGTATCACTTTACTTGGCTAAAAAGGACTCCATTACAATAGCCTCATGACAAATAATCTTGTATGATATTGGGTCCCACTAAGCTCTGTTTTTCTCAGCATAATTCTCTCTAATGCTTTTATTTCAGCAGGTCCACTAGTTTATATAGTATGGTGCTCTCCCTCTCCAGATGCCAGGCAGCCGTAAGCATTAAACTCTCTAAAGTCTGTTATTGATTCTCCTGACCCAATAGCATGTTTTCCATTTAACTAGACTGAGCCATGTTGCCTCTTCAAGTAGCTCTTAAATTCAAACTCTGACCAGGTTAAGCAAGAATCTAAAAACACAATATTGACAGTCTATCTCCTATCTGGAAGAGTTCCAAGGGCCAGTAGATGCTGGGCTCCTTCCCCTCCTGGCAAGGGCCAGTAGATGATGGGCGCCTTCCTTTCCCGGGAGCCAGTCTCATGATTTGCCTTTTCATTTAATAGCTTCTCGTCCGTTAAAGTTTATTTGAATGAGCATTACCAAGCTGTCCAGGGTAACCTCCAATCAACTCCCACTGCAGCCATATACCCACCTGCCCACTTCTGAATGACCTGACCTCTCCAGGCCAAGGGGCCCCCTATGAAGTCCCCTGACAGCAGAAAGTAGTTATGGGCTCAATCGTCGCCCAATACCACCAAAAGGCCGGGATGATAGGTCAGGTCCCTCTCTTCCCCAATGGGACCTTGCAGTGGGGACAGTAGACAGAACCCTAGAAGCCAGAGCGGAGATGTCACAAGACTCCAAACATCGTGAGACATATTCCAGACATCATGGGGCAGACTCCAGTGGTCGCGAGACTACAGATGTCATGGGAGGACCAGCATTCTAGCCCCACCCCAAGACCAGCTATATAATGCCCTGACTTCCTCTCCACCATGCGACTCTGCCGACTGACCGTGACCCTGCTTGACCATGTGGCCCTGTTGCTCGGTCATTGCTCTATTCCCCCACAGGTGGCAGACCTTGCCTGAAGATGCCAGGTTTGATTAAAGCAGCTTTTTCTGATAACTCAGCTGGTGTTTACCTCCTTCACGACTCCTCAGCTCAATTTCAATGTTACACCAACTACTGGAATTGCAAGTGTACACCATCATGACTGACTTTTTAAAAATTAATTAGTTAGCCGGGCGTGGTGGTGCACGCTTGTAATCCCCGCGCTTGGGAGGCAGAGACAGGAGGATCGCGCAGGTTCGAAGCCAGCCATGCGCGCTGGCTTAGGAGACCCTGTTTCCAAATAAAAATGTAAAAAATAGGTCTGGGAGTGTAGCTCGGAGGTAGAAGGGCTTCCAGGAACCCCAGTACCACCAAAAATAATAATAATAATAATAATAATAATAATTAGTTAATTAATTTTTAAATTTCTACTGAGGGTAGAACCCAGGGCCTTTTCTACCCCCAGACTATACTCCCAGACTTATTTTATACTTCATTTGGAAACAAGGTCTCACTAAGTTTCTGAGAGCCTCACTAAGTAGCTGAGGCTGGGTTCAAACCTGCATGATCCTCCTGTCTCAGCCTCCCAAGAACTGGGATTACAAGCATGTGCCACCATGCCCTATTTATTTATTGCATTTTATACCTATTTATTTATTTATTTATTTATTGCGATTCTGGAGATGGGATCAAGGGGCATTTTGCCTCTCATCTATACCCCAGCCCAATATTTATTTATTTATTTATTTATTTATTGTGGAACCCAGGGGCATTCTCCCTCTGAGCTACACCCCCGGTCCTATTTTTTAATTCTTTACTTTGAAACAGGGTCTCACTGAGTTGCAAAAGGCTTCACTAAGTAGTAGCTGAGGCTGTTCACAAAATGCAATCCTCCTGTCTCAGCCTTCCAAATGCTGGGATTACAGGCATGCGCCACCTTGCCTGGCTATATTCTTTATTTTTTTCTTTATTTTTTTCTTTTCTTTTTTTTTTTTTTTTTTTTTGGTGGTACTGGGGGTGGAACCCAGAGGTTTTCTACCTCCGGGATATACTCCCAGACCTTTTTTTTAAATATTTTTTTTGGAAATAGGGTCTCACTAAGTTGCTGAGAGCCTCACTAAGTAGCTGAGGCTGGCTTCGAACCTGTGCGATCCTCCTGTCTCAGCCTCCCAAGCACAGGGATTACAAGCGTGAGCCACCACACCCGGCTATATTCTCTGTTTTTGAAACAGGATCTCACTGAGTTGTAAAGGGCCTCACTAAGTAGCTTAGGCTGTCCGCAAACCCAGATCCTTCTGTCTCAGCCTCCCAAATGCTGGGATTACAAGCATGTGTCGCTGTGCCCAGCTCCTTTTTAAAAATTTTTAAACAGGGTCTTGCTATATTACTGAGGGTTTCACTAAATTGTTGATGAATCTGAGATCATTCTGTCTTAGCTCTTCAACTACTGAGATTATAACTGTGGTGTTGAACCTATGATCCTCCTGCCTCCACCTCCCAAGTCCTGGGGTTGCAGGCTTGCACCACCACACCGGGTTCATATCTTCCCAAGCACTGAGATCACATGCATGCACCACTCTCATGCCCAGAATGGCTTTTTTACTTTTGAGTATAAGAGAAAACATTGTTTTCTATAATTCTGATAAACTACCAATAGTGATCATGCTGAGTTGTACATTTTGTTTACAAAGTGGCTGACAGTGAAGGATAGTGATGTGATCTACGGAAATCCACCAACAGGTATAAAATATAACTTCTTTCTTTATATACAATACTTAGAAAGTTTACATAAAATATAACATGATTCCCTCAGTGTTTACATATCAGGGTGATTTATTAGCTAAAGTTGCAAGAAACTCATAAATTTTGATGATTTAACACAATAAAAGTGTATTTCTAGCCAAGCATAGTAGAGCACACTTGTAATCCCAGCATTTGGGAAGCTGAGATAGGAGGATCACGATTCTCAAACAGCCCCAACTACTTAGTGAGACCCTCTGCAACTAAGTGAGACCCTGTTTCAAAATAAAGAATAAAACATAGGCCTGGGGGTGTCACTTGAAGGTAGAATGCCTCTGGGTTCTATCCCCAGTACCACACACAAAAAAACTGATTTTAAAAGTCAAAATAAAGGCTGGTGTGGTGGCTCATACTTATAATCCCAGTACTTGGGAGGCTGAGACAGGAGGAACACAGGTTCATGGTCAGCCTCAGCTACTTAGTGAGGCCCTTCACAACTTGGTGAAACCCTATTTAAAAATAAAGAATAAAAAAAAAAAATAGGGCTGGGGATTGTAGCTTAGTTAGATGCCCCTGGGTTCCATCCCCAGTACTGAAAAAAAAAAAAGAAAGAAAAGAAAGAAAGAAGGAAATATGGATCCAGGAATGTTGATGCTCTAATCCCTGGTGGTTGAGACAGGAAGAGGATCACAGGTTTGAAGTCAGCCTCAGCAACATAACAAGGCTCTCAGAATTTTATATAGGCTCTTAGCAATTTATGGAGACTTTGTTTCCAAATAAAAAATAAGTATAAAATAGGGCTTAGGGCTGGGTATATAGGTCAGAGGTAGAATGCCCTTGGGTTCAATCCCCAGCGAGACACACACACACACACACACACACACACACACACACACACACAAATATGGAATAGTACAATTTTTTTTTTTTTTTTTTTTTTTTGCGGGTCTGGGGATGGAACCCAGTGTACCAGTTTGGGAAGAGGCTTCAAAATGTATTAATGTAACAGTACTGGGAAAGATTCTCAATTTTCAAAATATATCTTTGGTAGTAAAAGAAGCCAGGAGCTTCTGAAAGGGCTACAGATCTCCAAGCACCAAGGGTAATTAGCAAAAGAATAGAAGCCTAGGGCTTTTTTACATTTCTTTTTCTCTCCCTCCATTTCTTTCTTTCTCTTTCTTTCTTTCTTTCTTTCTTTCTTTCTTTCTTTCTTTCTTTCTTTCTTTCTTTCTTTTTTTGTGGTACTGGGGTTCCTGGAAGCCCTTCTACCTCCAGGCTACACTCGCAGACCTATTTTATTTTTGGAAACAGGGTCTCTTAAGCCAGTGCGGCTGGCTTCGAACCTTCACCTGCGGGATCCTCCTGTCTCCAGCTCCCAAGTGCGGGGATACAAGTGTGCACCACCACACCCAGCGCCTTTTTACATTTTTTTTTAACTTTTTTTGTTTTTGTTTTTGTTTTGCGGGTCTAGGGATAGAACCCAGGGGCATTTGAACTCCGAGTTACGTGCCCTGCCCTATTTTTAATTCTTTACTTTTTTTTTTTTTTTTTTGGTGGTACTGGGGTTCCTGGAAGCCCTTCTACCTCCGGGCTACACTCCCAGACCTATTATTTGAAAACAGGGTCTCCTAGAAGCCAGCGCGTGCCTGGCTTCGAACCTGTACGATCCTCCTGTCTCTGCCTCCCAAGCGCGGGGATGCCTTTTTACATTTCTAAGAGAAGCAAACTTCCTCAAAGGATGTGGGGGAATCCCAGACTCCAGATAAGCAACTTAACACATTTTGGAGTGTAACAAAAGTCGTGGGCGTCTATGTGGGAGACAGACCTGGCCCCTCTTGCCCCAGAGGAGGTGGATCTAGTCAGGTCAGAAGACTGGTTATAAGAATACTCTGTGTCCAGGAATCTTTGGTGACTTGTTTTGGGTTAACCCACTGTCACTCTGTGGTGTAATGCTTTACTCTATGCTCTAGCCTTCCCTCTTTCTAATGGTGCCTTAACAGTTACAACCTGTATTTCTGTCTTTGTAATAATAAACTTATTTAAGTCTTCAGCAAGAGTCCTGACAACAGCATATCAATCCTAAATCCAGGACAAGGACCCAAGGTTATGGGAATAGTTTCAGGGAGGTCCCCAGGAACCGTTTCCCCCAAAACCACAACAGTTCAAATCATAAAACCCAGGAGCATTTGACCTCCAAGCTATACCTGCTGCCCTATTTTTTTTTTTTTTAATGTGGTACTGGGGTTCCTGGAAGCCCTTCTGGGCTACACTCCCAGACCTAATTTATTTTTGGAAACAGGGTCTCTTAAGCCAGCATAGCTGGCTTCGAACCTGCGCAATCCTCCTGTCTCCACCTCCCAAGCATGGGGATTACAAGTGTGTGCCATCACGCCTGGCAGCCCTGCCCTGTTTTTATTCTTTATTTTGAAACAGAGTCTAAGTTGCAAAGGGCCTCACTAAGTAGCTGAGGCTGTCTGCAAACCACAATCCTCTGGTCTCAGCCTCCCAAATGCTGGGATTACAAGCGTGTGCCACCATGGAAAATGTTTTTTTTAATAAGATTGTTCTTTCTACCGAAAAAAAGTAGACAAAACCCAGTTTGGTAAAGATGTAAAAGGGAAAAAAAGCTATCTCCTCTATTGTAGGAAGAAGTATAAATTTGTATAATTTTCTAATAGATTTCAAATGTTTCATTAATTCAAATGTATGTATATAAATTGAGATAATCTTATATACAAGAAGAGATATACACACAAACATTACTTACCATAATGAAAAACAATTTAGTACTCAATCTCTAAAGTAGTGTTGTTAGTCATAGAGAATTAGCTCCATTGCTTTTCGTGTGTGTGTGTATTGGGGGGCGGTGGTGCTGGGATCAAATACAAAGTGTTCTATCTCCAAGCTTTACCCCAAGCCCTATTTTTTTTTCTTTTTTTTTTTTTTTTGGTGGTACTGGGGTTCCTGGAAGCCCTTCTACCTCCGGGCTACACTCCCAGACCTATTATTTGAAAACAGGGTCTCCTAGAAGCCAGCGCGTGCCTGGCTTCGAACCTGTACGATCCTCCTGTCTCTGCCTCCCAAGCGCGGGGATGCCTTTTTACATTTCTAAGAGAAGCAAACTTCCTCAAAGGATGTGGGGGAATCCCAGACTCCAGATAAGCAACTTAACACATTTTGGAGTGTAACAAAAGTCGTGGGCGTCTATGTGGGAGACAGACCTGGCCCCTCTTGCCCCAGAGGAGGTGGATCTAGTCAGGTCAGAAGACTGGTTATAAGAATACTCTGTGTCCAGGAATCTTTGGTGACTTGTTTTGGGTTAACCCACTGTCACTCTGTGGTGTAATGCTTTACTCTATGCTCTAGCCTTCCCTCTTTCTAATGGTGCCTTAACAGTTACAACCTGTATTTCTGTCTTTGTAATAATAAACTTATTTAAGTCTTCAGCAAGAGTCCTGACAACAGCATATCAATCCTAAATCCAGGACAAGGACCCAAGGTTATGGGAATAGTTTCAGGGAGGTCCCCAGGAACCGTTTCCCCCAAAACCACAACAGTTCAAATCATAAAACCCAGGAGCATTTGACCTCCAAGCTATACCTGCTGCCCTATTTTTTTTTTTTTAATGTGGTACTGGGGTTCCTGGAAGCCCTTCTGGGCTACACTCCCAGACCTAATTTATTTTTGGAAACAGGGTCTCTTAAGCCAGCATAGCTGGCTTCGAACCTGCGCAATCCTCCTGTCTCCACCTCCCAAGCATGGGGATTACAAGTGTGTGCCATCACGCCTGGCAGCCCTGCCCTGTTTTTATTCTTTATTTTGAAACAGAGTCTAAGTTGCAAAGGGCCTCACTAAGTAGCTGAGGCTGTCTGCAAACCACAATCCTCTGGTCTCAGCCTCCCAAATGCTGGGATTACAAGCGTGTGCCACCATGGAAAATGTTTTTTTTAATAAGATTGTTCTTTCTACCGAAAAAAAGTAGACAAAACCCAGTTTGGTAAAGATGTAAAAGGGAAAAAAAGCTATCTCCTCTATTGTAGGAAGAAGTATAAATTTGTATAATTTTCTAATAGATTTCAAATGTTTCATTAATTCAAATGTATGTATATAAATTGAGATAATCTTATATACAAGAAGAGATATACACACAAACATTACTTACCATAATGAAAAACAATTTAGTACTCAATCTCTAAAGTAGTGTTGTTAGTCATAGAGAATTAGCTCCATTGCTTTTCGTGTGTGTGTGTATTGGGGGGCGGTGGTGCTGGGATCAAATACAAAGTGTTCTATCTCCAAGCTTTACCCCAAGCCCTATTTTTTTTTCTTTTTTTTTTTTTTTGGTGGTACTGGGGTTCCTGGAAGCCCTTCTACCTCCGGGCTACACTCCCATACCTACTTTATATTTTTGAAACAGGGTCTCTTAAGCCAGTGCTGCTGGCTTCGAACCTGCGCGATCCTCCTGTCTCCGCCTCCCAAGCGCAGGGATTACAAGCGTGTGCCACCACGCCCAGCCCTATTTTATTTTTTATTTGGTAACAGAGTCTTGCTAAGTTGCTGAAGCTGGCTTTGAACCTTCCTTCAATCCTCCTGTCTCAGCCTTTAAAGCACTAAAACACTGGGATTACAGGCATGTGTAATATAAAATACTGTTTAAAAAGTAAAAAGCCAAATTACAGAGTGGAAGATATCTGCTATGCAAATATTCAACAAGGCACTAACTTCCAAAATACTTGAACTCTTATAAGCCAGGTATGATGGCACATGCTTGTAACCCCAGTCTTTAGGAGGTTGAGACAAGAGAATCACAGGTTTTGGGATAGCCTCAACAATTTAGTAAGACCTTGTATCAAAATAAAAAATAAAATAGGGCTGGGGATATGGCTTGGAGGTAGAATGCCACTGGGTTCAATTCCCAGTACCAAAACAAAACACACACACACACACACACACACACACACACACACACACACACATACACACACACACACACACACACACACCAAAAAAAAAAAAAAAACAGAAGCCAGGCATGGTGGCGCAGGCTTGTAATCCTAGCATTTGGGAGGCTGAGACAGGAGGATCACAGTTCAGACAGCCTCAGCTACTTAGTGAGGTTCTTTGCAACTCAGTGAGACACTATTTTAAAATAAATAATAATGTTGGACGTGGTGGTGCAGGCTTGTAATCCCGGCATTTGGGAGGCTGAGACCTGGAGGATCGCAGTTCGCGGACAGCCTCAGCTACTTAGTGAGGCCCTCTGCAACTCAGTGAAACCCGGTTTCAAAATAAAGAATAAAAAATAGGGCAGGGGGTATAGCTTGGAGGTCAAATGCCCCTGGATTCCATCCCCAGACCCACAAAAAATTAATAATAATAATAATAATAATAATAATAATAATAAATAGGGCTGGGGTGTCGCTTGGAGGTAGAATGTCCCTGGGTTCCATCCCTAGTATTGAAAAAAAAAAAACAAAAACACTTCAGGTTTTGATAAGTTGCTGAGGCTTACCTTGAACATTTAACCTTCCTGTGTCAGCTTCTAGGGTACTGGAATTACAGGTGTGCACCACCATTTCTTGACTATCTCTCTGAACTACCGTACCATCTTTCTCCCTTGTTTTGTTTTTGATGATACTGGGTATTGAATTCAGGGGCATTTTAACCTCTGAGCTACACCTCTGCCCCAGACCTATTTTATTTTGAAACAGAGTCCCACTAAATTATTGCGTCCTGGCCTTAACCCTGCAATCCTTCTTTAGCAGTCTTCCAACTACTGAGATTATTGGTGTGCACTGCCATACCAGGCCTCTCTTGTTTGTATTGTTCCAGCCACAATAGATGTCTCTCCCTTCTTCTTTTCTTTCCTACCTTTTTGTGGTCCTAGAACTTGAGCCCAGGAACATATTACCTCCAAGCTATATTCTGAGTCCCATTTTCTCTTGAAACAGGGTCTCAATAAGTTGCTGAGAGCCTCACCAAATTGTCGAGGCTGTCCTTGAACTTGTAATCCTCATGTCTCAACCTCCTAAGTACTGAGATTACAAGTGTGTACCGCCATGCCTGGCTTCTGCAGTTTCTTAAAAGGAGACTCAGAGACTACTCCCTTTCAAGGGCACTTCTCTCTTCCGTTGTGGGGAAGTTTTTCAGTCCCTAAAATAAACTTTCCTAAACCAGGCATGGTGGTGCACACTTGTGATCCTATACTTGGGAGACTTAGACAGGAGGATCTCAGGTTTGTGGTCAGCCTCAGTTACTAGGTGAGGTCTTCCACAACTTAGTGAGAATCTGTCTTTCAAAGGGTTAAAAAAAATAGGCTGGGGGTGTGGCTCAGAGGTAGAATGCCCATGGGTATAATCCCCAGTACACACACACACACACACACACACACACACACACACACACACACACTCACACACACCTTTCCTGCCCCATGCCAAAAACAACAAAAAGTAGGACCAGTCCCGCCTCAGGGGTTCCCCTTATTCCTTCATTTGGGATCTTCTCCCAGATATACAAATAGACAACTCCTTTCCCTGCATTAGACCTCAAATGTCACCTCAAGGAGGTTTTTTTTCTGACCATTCTGTTTAAAACCACAAACTTCCTTCCTGCTTTCTCTCTAGCAACTACTACTTTAAGGCCTCCAGGGCAAAACTTTGGTTCTCTGCCATAAGTCAGTCACCAAAATAGTGCCTGGCATAGAGCATGTGCTCAAAAGCTACCGAACAACCTTTTCTCTCCTCTTCCAGGTCACTTCATCTACAAAGTTTCTACTGATGACCCAATTATCATTTGCATGAGAACAGCACTTTTTATTCTAACACAAAAGGTAGATGTCCTAGAACACACTGTTCCATGGATATGTACCCATAACAGAAATCCACACAAAGGTCAGTGAGAACATAGAGGCTCAGCAGACACTAAACAAAACAAACTTTATTTGTGGTGCTGGGGATTAAACCCAGGGGCATTCTACCTCTCAGTTACACCTCTAGCCCTTTATTGTTCAGAAACAAGGTCTCACTAGGTTGAGTGTTCTTTGCTGATGCTAGCATCAAACCTGCAATCCTCCTGTCCTAGCCTCCCAAGTACTAGGATTACCATTAGGTCCGGCTAAAAGAAAACTTGAAATTTAAGAGTGCTTTTATTTCATAGCCCACCCTCTATTTCACTCTGGAGGACCACAGGATACTGAAATTGATAGGTTGGGTCCCTCGCTTCCCCCACAGGACCCCGCAGGGGGACAGAAGGCGGAATTTCAGAAGCCAGAGTGATGTCGCGAGACTCCAGACATCGCGAGACTGACTCCAGATGCCACGAGACTGCAGATGTTGTGAGAGAATTGGCATTCCCACACTGGTAGCCCCAACCCCAACCCCCGCCCCCGCTATAAAATATGGGGACTTCTGCTCCCCCGCACAGCTCTGCTGACCGGTGGCTCATTGGTTCCTTTCCCTATGGTAGGTAGATATCGCCAGAAGGAGGCGGTTGATTAGAGAGTCATTTAATAACTTGGCTGGTGTTTACTTCCTTCACAACTCCCAGCTTGGAGAGGCTGGGCATGGTGGCGCATGCTTGTAATCCCAGTACTTGGGAGGCTGAGACAGGAGGATTCAACAGGTTCGAAGCCAGCCTCAGCTACCTAGTGAGGCTCTCAGCAACTTAGTGAGACCCTGTTTCCAAATAAAATATAAAATAGGTCTAGGAGTGGAGTAGCCTGGAAGTAGAAAGCCCCTGGGTTCCATCCCTAGTCTCACACACACACACACACACACACACACACACACACACACACACACACACTATAATAATAATAATAATAATGATAATAATGAATAATATAAAAAGAAAACCAAATGAATATGTCTTTGAGGGAGTGAGTGCCTAGACACAAAAGGGGTCTGATGATAGAAAAGGCTGTCAAGCTCACATAACCTAAATAAATTAGTAGAGAAACAAAAGCACTTTTTGGCTTTCATTTTACAATCTTGGCTACTTAGGTAACTTTTCTTCCTCAACCCATCACAGCACAGCTGAAATAGTAGTGTTGGTACCTGAAGACCACATGAGTTCTTAAAGGGAGGTAAGCTCTACCTGTGATCTACAAAAAGTTCTCATAATTTAATGAAACTCCTGATTTATTTATTTTTGGTGGTACTGTGGGTGGAACCCAGGGGCTTTTCTACCTCCGGGCTATACTCCCAGACCTATTTTTTTGTTTGTTTGTTTGTTTTTTTGGTGGTACTGGGGGTGGAACCCAGGGGCTTTTCTACCTCCGGGCTATACTCCCAGACCTATTTTTTTGTTTGTTTGTTTGTTTTTTTGGTGGTACTGGGGGTGGAACCCAGAGGTTTTCTACCTCCGGGCTATACTCCCAGACCCATTTATATTTTATTTGGAAACAGGGTCTCACTAAGTTGCTGAGAGCCTCACTAAGTAGCTGAGGCTGGCTTCGAACCTGTGTGATCCTGTCTCAGTCTCCCAAGCGCAGGGATTACAAGTGTGCACCACCCCACCCAGCCCAGAGCTCCTGATTTTTATCCCACCACATTTCTTCTTATACTTCATGGTAAGGATTGATGGGCATTGAGCCTGTATTGTTAATAGGAGCTGTTTTAATTGCTAATAAGAACAAGTTTTCATACTTTGGCAGAACAATAAAATCCTTTTCTCTTGTCTCTTAGCTGTCAGCCAAGAGTTGCAGCCAAGAATTGACCTTGGCCAACTAAAAATTGAACACTTGTTAAAACACAGACACTTAGCTGGGCATTGTGGTCCACACTCGTAATCCCAGCTCTTGGGAGGCTGAGACACGAGGATCACACAGGTTCGAAGCCAACACTCAGACCACCCTCCACTTACACAGTATACAATTTACAAAATAAACAAAAACAAAAGATGCTGTCTTCTCCATGGTTTGAAATGAGAATAAACATAAGGACTTGGCTAACTTTTTCAAATACATTGGATGTATTGGGAGCCAGACAAAAACTCAAGTTAGGAAGCCAAGTAGAGAGTAAATAATAACATAATGCATATTAAGGACCCATCATTTACAGTAACACCGAACACCTATCATGCACAAGGTCCTATTTCAGGTATCTAAAAAAGTGCAATGGTGGCAGACGGGAGGAAGAATCCCCACTGCCATTGAGACTTGCATTCCACTGGGAAGCAGACAATAAACTGCACACTTTAGTGCTAAATGCAACTAATGAACCAGGGACATAGGACAATAAGGGCCAGGAGTGACATCCATTATAAATAGGGCAATTATAGATTGGAAGAGTTGTAGCCATTTCTCTATTATCTTTTTTTTGTGCATGTGTGGTGCTGGAATGGAACCCAGAGGCTCTTTACCTTTGGGCTACACTCCAATACCTATTTTATAATTTTTCTTTGGAAACAGGGTCTAACTTGTTGAGAGCCTCACTAAGTAGCTGAGGCTGGCTTTGTTGTTGTTTTTTGGTGGTACTGGGGTTCCTGGAAGCCCTTCTACCTCCAGGCTACACTCCCAGACCTATTTTTACTTTTTTTTTAAATTTGGAAACAGGGTCTCCCAAGCCAGCATGAGCGGCTGGCTTTGAACCTGTGTGATCCTCCTGTCTCTGCCTCGCAAGCGCGGGGATTACAAGTGTGCACCACCACACCCAGCTTCTAATTTTTTTTTTTTTTCCTTTTGGTGGTACTGAGGATGGAACCCTTCTACCTTCGGGCTATACTCCCAGACCTATTTTATATTTTATTTGGAAACAGGGTCTCTTAAGCCAGTAAGGCTGGCTTCAAACCTGTGTGGTCCTCTTGTCTCCACCTCCCAACTACAGGCATTATAACCATACGTCACCATGCCCAGCTTCTATTATTTTTTAAAAGAAAAACATTCTCAGATAGCTCATGTTTATTTTTACCAAGTTACTCCCCCACTGACATTTTAGAGAGTGGGTGGGATCCAATCATATAGACAGCTACTATGTTTTCTGAGGTAAGTGCTTCAATGGCATTATCTCAGAAAGAGAAAACAGCTCAGATTTAATTTAGTCTGAATTCATGAGATGTGTGTGTGTGTGTGTGTGTGTGTGTGTGTGTGTTTTGCAGGAGATTAAACCCAGAGGAATTCTGCCTCTGAGCTACATCCCTAGTCCTATTTTTTTTGGAGGGGGTGGAATCCTGGGGGCATTCTACTTCTGAGCTACACCCCTAGCCCTATTTTTTATTCCTTATTTTGAAACTGGGTCTCACTGAGTTGCAGAGGGCCTAAGTAGTAGCTGAGGCTGTCTTCAAACCCTGATCCTCCTGTCTCAGCCTCCCAAATGCTGGGATTACAAATGTGGGCCACCACTTCCGCTCCCAGCTCTATTTTATATTTTGAACTGGTCTTGTTAAATTGTTGGCCTTGAGCCTGAGATTCTCCTGTCTTAATTAAGCTTCCCAAGTACTAGAATTACAGTATTGCACCACCATGTCCAGCCACAAGATTAAAAAAACCATCTTTTAGGTACTTCTGCCTCAGCTGGGTATTTGGCACATGCTTGTAATCCCAGTACTTGGGAGGCTGAGACAGGAGGATCGCAGGTTCATGGCCAGCCTCAGCTACTTAGTGAGGACCTCTGCAACTTAGTGAAACCATTTCAAAGTAAAGAATAAAAAATAGGGCTAGCGGTGTAGCTCGAAGGTAGAATGCTCCTTGGTTCAATCTCAAGTACTAGAAAACAAAACAAAAAATACTTTTGCCTCAAAACTTTTTAATGGCTTATTGTAATAGCAGAGACCCATGTCACTAGTACTTTCCAATTAAGTTTATGTTGACCTTGCCTCAGTGGATTTTACTTATATTATGTGATCATGTTTTGAGTTAGTCAGGCATGGTGGCACACGCTTATAATTCTAGTACTTGGGAGGCTGAGACAAGTGGATAGCAGGTTTGTGGCCAGCCTCAGCCAATTAGTGAGACTGTTTCAAAATAAAGAATAAAAATAGGACTAGGAGTGTAGTGTGGAGGTAGAATGTCCCTGGGTTCAATCCCTAGTATTGCGAAAAGAAAAAAAAAAAAAGAGTTCTAGAGTATATAGAACCCTAGGTTAGAAATGCACTTCATTGGCTGGGCATGGTGTTACACTCCATAATCCCAGTACTGGGTGGGGGGAGCTGAAGAGAGAAAGATTCTTACAAGTTGAAGTCTAGTCTTAGCAATTTAGCAAGATCCTCAGCAATTCAGCAAGACCGTTTCAAAATAAAATAAGGCTAGGAGTAAAGCTCAGAATGATCCTGGGTTCAGTCTCCAATCACACACACACACACACACACACACACACACACGCATGCACCTCAATGAAGATTAAAATAATTTCAGCAACTTCCCAAATGTTAAAATCTAAGAACAAGAGGTATCTCCCTAAAACTGCCCATTATATGCCTAATTATTGACAGAACTCCAAACTCATTTTGAGTCCTTAGTCAGTACTCTTTTCTCCTATCCTTTCTTTGGCCCCTAAATTTTCCATCAATACTAACCTGTTATACTGTTGCAGGTTAGAAACCTCTAGAGTCTTTCCCCTGTAAGACTCATTACTTTTATATTTGAACCCGATTTCTATCTTTAAGAGTAAGATTTCTATCTTTAAGAGTATGTCTAAAGGTTGTTTCACAAGACTTTAATTCTAAGAATGAGGCATTAACTGCTAACATCAATATACCTAAAAATGTAAAGTTAAAACCTTCCAATTTAAAGATACATCCTATTTAAATGTTAGTTAAAAAGCTAAAATTATGGACAATAGAGCATGACTGAAAAATTGGAAATTACTCCTTCTTATGCATTAAACAATCACTGTCACCATCATTTGGGCTTAAGGGCAAAACTAGTATCTTTCCTATGCACAACAGGAAAATTGCACATTTCTCAGGTAAAAATAGAGCTGGAAGCCAGGCCTGGTGGCACACACTTGTTATCCCAGTATTTGGAAAATTGAGAAAGATCTGGGTTTGTGGTCAACTTCAGGTAGGCCCTCTGCAACTTTAGTGAGACTGTTTCAAAATGAAGAACGAGAGCATACACTTGTAATCTCAGCATTTGGGAGGTTGAAAAAAGGAGGACTGCTATTTGAAGACAGCCTCAGCCACTACTTAGTGAGGCCCTTTGAAACTCAGGGAGACCTTGTTTCAAAATAAAGAATAAAAAAAGTGCTGGGGGTGTTAGTTGGAGGTAGAATGCCTCTGGATTCAATTCCCAGTACCACCAAAAAAAAAAAAAAGGGGGGGGGGCGGGGGAGCTGGGAAGTAGCTCAGTGGTAGTGTGCTTGGCATGAGCAAGGTGTTGGGTTCTATTTCCAGCACTACACATAAACATACAAATAGTGAGTGAAAAAACTTGTACAAAAGCGTGTTTGTGTGCGGTGGTGTGCTGAATATTTAATTCTTGCTAGGTAAGCATCCTACCATTAAGCCACACCCCCACTTCTACACAAAAGATCTTAATGCATACAAGAATTATCAAGCCAGGTGTGGTGGTGAGTGATTGTAATTCCAGTACTTGGGAGGCTGAGACAGACGGATCTAAGATTCAAAGCCAGCCTCAGCACTTAGTGACACCCTGTTTCCAAATAAAATAGGTCTTGAAGTATAGCCTAAAGGCAAAAGGCCCCTGGGTTCCATCCCCAGTACCACAAAACAAAAATCATCAAATAAACTTTTTTCCCCAATAAGGTTAAACATATGGTCATCCTTTAATTCACTGTCCATCAATATGTTCTGTTCACACCAGGAAATAACATTTACTGGGGAGTACTACAAGTTGTGGATAAAATTACTCTGTGGAAATTAGGCTCAGAAATGTAGGTAGCTCTGCAGTTTGAGTTCTGTTCATTTACTGTTTTAATAAGTACTCCAAGAAAAGAATTTTTTAAAAGTTCTTTTAACACATTTTCTTATATTTGTACAAGTTGTACAGACACAAAAACAGGAAATGCTTATTCACATTTTCACTGTAACCATTTACTTAGAGAGGACACACTAAATATAGAAGTCAAGCCTAAAGCTACAATGTTAAATTAGGAACTCAAAGCCATTTGCAATTTAAGTGCTCTCATATAAAGCATCGAAAAGTTAATACAAGTACTAGTCTTAAGCAGTCACACAAGTCTAAGCCACATTTATTTGCACATATATATGGTAATGAGCAACAGATACTCAAGTTCATACAAATTTATAAAACAACAGTTAATAATCACTTGGTACACTTGTGTGTTATCTTGCTTACATATTCAAGTCTAGATGAACGTCCTTCATTTTGTAAACTTTCATATAGTTCTTCCTTAAACAAAAATTCTTGAAAACACATACTGGCATGTTTCAGTTAGGGCCAACACAAAAGTTAAGACAAGAGCACAATCTCGAAACCCAAGTTTAGAAGATACTTCTATCTACTTCCTTCTAAAAAGAAGTGATTAACTGACTGGAGATGTTATTACATAAGTAATCATGAAGACAAAAGAATGATGCTCCCATAATCAGGAAAAAAATGACAACCGAATCAAAGTGTTTTAAGTCATCTACCAACTATCTGGTTTAAGTGAGAAATAAGGAAATGCTTAGATTAAAATACTGAGATTAGAGAATAGCAAATGACTTTTAAAGAGAACTACTCCCCCTCAAAGTGGTGGTGAAGATCCAACTCTGACAACTCAAAATATTTCTAAGGCAAGTAAAAGTGAGAAAACCTAAAATATTCTAATCATGTTCAATATCTAGTGATACAAGCTGAAAATGATATCAAGAAGGTATTTATTATACAAGTGTCAACGAGGACATCTCAGAAATAATGAAAGAAATGCACATTTATTTCTACAAAAGCAATGTATGATACAGAATTAGAAGGGAACAGACCAGACCAGACTTAAAGATTTACCTATTAAAATATACATATTCTTACTGAAGAGTATAGTATATTTAAAAAAGATGACAAGGGATGTTAATCTTCTTTATTATTATTATTTTTACATATTTTGGAACCTCACATAATTTTGATAAATAACTCTTACAAAATTATGCAAAAAGTACAAGAATGTCTGGTAAACAAACAGTTTGTATTTTCCAAAAGATTTTTTACAACATGCAATTTTTAAGGCAGCATCCTCCTTATAAGGAAAGATAATCCTTTTACTCATCAAGAAATCTTCTGCTGCAAAGAATAGGCTAAGAAAGCCTGGCTTCTTCCATTAACGCCTTTTGTCTTTCCTGTCTGATTTCCGGTCTCTTTCACTTCTTGAAGATCTTTTGCCTGATCGACTACTCTCTGATATAGACCTCTTTCTGTCGGACCGGGAAGTCTTATCCTTTGATCCTTTTGCATCTCTACTACTACCACCTTTTGAAGATTTGTGACTTCTTTCTAGTCCTGAAGTTTCCCTTCGTTTCCGTTCCACGCTCCTTCTGTGCTTTCTATCTCTATTATGTCCCCGGCCCCTACTACGACTTCTACTCTCACTACTGCTACTAGTGCTGCTGCTACTATCTCTGCTGCTGCTACCACTAGTACTGGAGCTACTACTGGAACTGCTTCTACTACTACTACTGCCACTACTAGAACTGCTCCCACTGCTGCTACTGGTTGAACTGCTACTAGAACTACTACTGCTACTGCTTCGACTTCTACTCTTGCTTGTTTTATTTCTAGCTCGACCTCTACTTCGGCTTCTAGTTTTGGTTTTGGTTTTGCTTTCTGAATGTACTGTTAAGACTGGCTCCACTGACCCCTCAGGGAGTTTTACAGACTCTACAGGAAACTCCTTCCGCTCAGGTAGTACATTCCCTTGCTCCTGAATAACCTGAGGTGGTGGCTGCAAGACAGCTAATGGCAAAGTCTCAGGCTGAGAGAGAGGCTGGGATTGGAGTACTGGCTGGGCCTGAGACTGGGCCTGAGGCTGAGGCTGAGGTTGGGGCTGGGCCTGAGGCTGAGGCAGGGGCTGAGGCTGCGCCACAGACTCAGGTTGGGGCTCAGATTCTTTTTCTTCTTTTTCCTCAGCTTCCTTTTCCATTTCTACAGTACTAAGATTCTCTTTTCCAGGAGAAAGAGATTTACATTCTTTATCTGGCTCAACTTCGAATTCCATCTCTGGCTCCAATTCTTTGCTAGTTTCATTTTCTGAAGGCTCTATACTTTCAACTTGGTTAGTTTCCATAACCTCCTGCTCAGCAATTACATTTTTGACATTCTCAACCATCTCCAGGACATCCATCACTTCTTCAGGCTGACTATCCTGCTGCTTCTCACTTTCCCTTCCCTCAGTTTCCTCTTCCAGCTTAATCTCCATTTCCTGTTTCTGCTCCTCCTCCTCCTGCTCCTTCTCTGCATCACTATGAACTACACCTGCTTCCTTTTCCTCTTCCTCTCCTGCTTCCTCTACTTCTACATCATTGTGCTGATTACCTGTCTCCTCCAATTCTTCCTCTCGCTGAGCCACCTTACCCTCTTCTTGTTCCACCTTCTGGTCTTCATTACGCACCACCTGATGCTCTTTTTCCTTCATTGATTGTCTTCTAGGCCTAGCCTCCATTTTATTTATTTGCTCTGCAAATTCGATGCGTCTACCTTCAAATAAAGCTAAAGAATAAAAATTTACATGTGTAAAACTTACTGTAACTTAAAATTTGAACTCATAATTTTAAGCCTGGTTACAAACTGTCACTAGCTTTATTTAAATGTCTTTTTGTAAGAAAATAAGGAAAAAAATATTGATTATAGCAAAGAAGTAATTATAAAAGCAAAGATCCACTAGAAACTAATATACCAAGAAATTAGCAGCAGGAAAAAAACTGGACCATATTGAATAAAAAAGAGGTCAATCTTTTGCTACTTACCTCTAGGCTTGATGAAAACTAAAACTTCTTTAAAGCAGAACCAGCTTTGTGGGATCACAACAAATCACCATCTTAGCAGTCTATTCCTCCATGTTTGTGTTCCCTATAAACTATACCAATGTTCATTTTTGTCTTGCTTCATTAGCACTTTTATGTGGCTACTAACACTCGTAAGCAAAAAGAAATCTTACACACTTAGAAAAAACATTTGTCCAACTACTACCTAGTGAAATGAGTTTAAGGTTAAACTCCATCATGAAAGAAATACGCCTGCATTCCAACCTCACTGTCTCAGAATATTCTTGAGAAAAAACAAGGACTAAGCCAGGCGTGGTGGTGCATGCTTGTAATCCCCATGCTTGGGAGGCGGAGACAGGTGGATTGCACAGGTTCGAAGCCAGCCTGTTTCCAAATAAAAAGTATAAAATAGGTCTGGGAGTGTAGCCTGGAAGTAGAAGGGCTTCCAGGAACCCCAGTACTCCCCAACACACACACAAACAACAAGGACTAAACAACAAAAAATTAAGATCAACCCAAACTCAACTGTTAAATTACAATTAGTTTTGTGTGAATTGTATTATTTACCCATTTAGAAAATTTCAATGGGCTTCTTCATATACTTACCATTCATTTTTCTCTGTGATTCTTCTATTAGTTTTTGGGTAGCTGGACACATTCTTCCAGGAATATAGAACAAATGGGGCTTAGTCTTAGTTCTTATGTATTTAATTATCTTGGCATTATGCTCATTCCATTCTTCTTGCTAAAGAAAAGGCAAGAGGTCAGTGTTTTTGTAAACACAAAGGATCACAAATCTCAGAATCGTAAAACACCACTCACCAGCTGTGCAAGCTCAACCTTTTGTTCCAAGAGTCGCAGTTCTGTCTGTTTAGCACGTCGCTCTTCAAACAGTTCTCGCCTCTCATTTTCAACCTGCTTTCTCTCTTCTTCTGCCTGAACTTCAAGTTTTTGTTCAATTTCCTGGCGCCTCTTTTGCTAAACATAAGGAATCTGATGTAACACCCATGTACAGTTAAAGGACAGTTTCTATGCATTCTGATTGCACGAGCACTGCAAGTTCTAATTATGTATGCTTATCTGATGTGCTTTATAGTTCCAATTCAGGATACTCACTGACTCAAATTTAGCCTGTGGAATTTGGGACTGACTGCAATTTATCTTTTAGAAAATAGTCACTGAGGATTTTCTATAAAAACATCAATACTTCAAGTCCAGTTAAATAAACTGTGAAAAGCAAGGAATCCTTATGCTATTGTTCCACAGGGCTAAATATTGCCTTTGAGTATGTAAATAAATCTTAAAAAAAAAAAAACAACAGCATGACTGAACTAGTTGCAAGATCAAACACCCTTGTTTGAGAGAAAGTACTGAGATCTAAAGAACTGAAGAAATTTGTCTAAGACTATACAATGAAATTGTTAAAGAACTAAAATCAGAACCCAGGTACACTATATATCCATCCCAGCTATAGCCAGGTTCTCTAGATTTAAAGACCACAAATAGAAGTTCATTTGATATATAGCAACTCAAAAAAGACCAGCTGAAAAAATACAACAACCCCAGAAAGTTGTTTAAATTTTTACTTTACTTTAGCCTTACAATTAAGTATCAACAGAGCTTTTAAGCCCATTAAAAAAATATTAATCTCCTAGGCCGGGCATGGTGGTGCATGCTTGTAATCCCAGCATTTGGGAGGCCAAGCCTGGAGGATCGTGGTTTGCGAACAGCCTCAGCTACTTAGAGAGGTCCTTCGCAACTCAGTGAGACCCTGTTTCAAAAACTAAAAAGACTAAAAAATAGGGCTGGGGTGTAGCGTGGAGGTACACTGTCCCTGGGTTCCATCACCAGTACCTCAAAAAATCAATAAATAATCTCCCACACAGAAAATTTAAATAATCAAAGCAAAACAAAACAAACAAAAACAGTATAAATACCCTTTCAGTAGCAACAGTAGATTCTTGTTTAAATTTCTGAAGGGTGCCCATCAACAAGCCAAATATTCGTCGGTTCCTAAAAACAAAAAAGAAAAATAAATTTATTTCATTTCTTTGGCAATGAGAATTGAACCTGAGGGCATTCTAGCTCTGAACTACACTCCTAGCCCTGTTTCTTATTTTGAATAGTCTAAGTTATGGACACTGGGCTTAAACCTGTGATCCTCTTATCTCAGCCTCCCATATACTGGGATTAAGGTTTGCACCACAGTGCTGGCTAAAAATCAATTTCAATACGATTCATTTCAGTAAATCTATTAATTTCAAAGAGATACTACAGGCATTTGATTGATCCTACAATTTTTCTTAAAACTGCTTTGCTTTTCTTAGTGGGTGTGGGAATGTGTGGAGTAGTTCTAGGGATTGAACCCTGGGGTGCTCTACCACTGAGCCCTACTTTATTTTATTTCTGAAACAGGGTCTTGATAAGTTGATGAGGCTGGCCTCAAACTTACAATCCTCCTGTCTCAGACTTCCAAGTACTGGAATTAATGGCACATACCACTATGCTTGGCCTTTAAAACTGCATAATTTGACAGATTTTTCCACTCAAAGCATTCTATACATACCTTTGCTTTCCCTTTTCATCCATATTTTGATCCTGGATAAGGTCTCGACGTGTGCGTTCTTTGGAGGTAGCTACAACTGAAGACTGCAGTGCTGGCTACAAGAGAAAAAAATCTCAGTTGTTAACTTGTATGTGGGTAGCATTCCTTTATATACAGCCTGGTGAAAGTACTGTATTAATTCTCTAACATGTTCTCTTAATCTCAGTACCTTCTTAACATCATCATCCTCTGGGTCACTTTCTTGGCGTGATTCTCTTCTTGTCCGTCGCTCCCCGCCCAGCCTGCCATAGGAAACGTAATTTAAACGACTACTATAGAATTTCACATAAGTATATATACCAAATGACTATTTTTCTAGGACTTATCTCAAGAAGCCACATCCTAACAGTCTGCATCCCATTTTACTCTTTCCTCTGGCAGGAAAAAGAAAAAATATAGCAAATAATGACCAAACTTAAACTTTGCTCTACCATATTATCAACATATTTCTCAGACTGGTTAAGTTTTCAAAGGACAAAATGGAAAATGTGGTACAGGTTGACAATTTGCTTAGGCTTATTCTTTCTTGATTGTTATTCTGATTCAAGTCAGGTTATTATGAGTAAAAGTCTGAGTTTTGAAGAGTATTCAGTCAAATACTAATAAATCTCAGGGAGAAATGGCCCACTACTAAATTCTAATACAACTTATTTCAACAACATTTATTAAATATCTACATCTGTACTACTTCAGAGAATACAGCATAAAAGGATGCTTTCAAGAATTCTTCAACATACCTACTGACTGCCCCTTCAAGATCTCTCTGTTTGGCTGGGGGTCCTCCTCCACTATCTGAGAATCCACGCCTGTAATTAAAAATGCCCAACATAAAACACTTGAAAAATGGCATTTCCACTTGGCAAGATAATTTAGTTGAATTAAAAAAAAATCATCCAATTGAAATAACCTTCAAATGGGCACTCACTCCACAAAACTTTCCCCTGGTCCCCACGGCTGGGGATTGAATGAAAGGTTTAATGCATGCTAGGCAAGCAGTCTACCACTAAGCTATATTGCCATCTTTCATAGGCCAGGCACAGCGGCACATGCCTGTATTCCCAGTACCTGAGAGACTGAGACAGGAGGATCACAAGTTCGAGGGCAGTCTCAGCAATTTAAAGACACTCTTTCAAAATAAAGGGGTATAGTTTGGAGGTAGAATGTCAATCCCCAGCACCACAAAAAAGTAAATGAACAAAAGCTTTTATGATTTTAGTGGAAAAAAATTAAGTTTACACAAAAACATGTAGTTAATATACTTTTCAATCTTTAGCTGTGCACATAAATGAATTTTCAAGATAACTATTTAATACCAGAAATTAGAAGATCCCAGCATTCAAAAAGGTAACACGTTCTAATATTAGTTGTCATAAATTTGTTCATACATTAATTTGCCCATTTGTCATTACTTTTATCACAAAGAAAATATGAACAGTTTTTGCCCGAGTAAATTCTTAAAATCTTACCTCAGCAATAAACTACCACGTCCTCTACCTCCACCAGGACCAGAAAGGGCCAGCAATCTAGCTTGGATGGGCCTATAAAAGATTTACAATCCAAACAAAAATCATATTAAGACACATCTAAGGGCACCAACTATCATAGATGTGGTAGATCCTATGGGAAAATCAGCAGTACTAAAACGACGGTTTCAAATCCACCTGTTTGACACAGATGAGATGCTAAATTTTCTTTTTCTCAGAAATTACATTTCCCTAGCGCGGCGTGGTAATCCTAATAATCGAGAGGCTTAAGACAGGAGGATCGGGTTTGCGGCCAGCCTCAACAATTTAGTGCAGCATTCCGCAATTTAGTGAGACCTTGTTTCAAAATTAAGGAATAAAACTAAGGCTGGGGGGTATAACTCAGAGGTTGAATGTCTCTGGGTTCCAATCCCAGTACCGCCAAAACATCTTTTTAAAAACTCGTATTTTCCTCGACCGCGCTGCACGGCGTGGAGCCCGGGCGAGCTCGCACCCGGGGCCGCGGGCGGCGGGGCCGGGGCCGGGGCCGGGGGAGCGAGAAGGGGCTTTGTGCTGCAGTTCCGGGCCTGCAGCGCCGAGGGCGGGAAGCCATGCGGGCGCGGCCTGGCCTCGCTCCCTCCTCCAGGACCGGAGCCGGCGCCTCCCCGCCTCGCCAGGGGCCGGGGTCGCGGCCGCCCGGGCGCGGGCCGCGCGGTTCCAGCCTTCTCGGCTGGCCGCCCGCCCCGTCCCCAAGTCACCTCGACTCGAGAGCTGCGTGTCCGCGCCCCCGGCTCCCGTCCGGCCCTACCTCACGTCATTCGGATCGCGCCCGGTGAGCTTGCGAATATTCTCATCCACGTTCTTTAAGCTCTCTTTGGCCTTTTCTAGCTGCTCCTGCAAAGTTCTCACTGCGACCGCCATCTTCTCCCCGCAGCAGGCTTCGAGACTGCTCTACAGGCCGCGCCGCGCTCGGCCGCGCCGCGAGACGCCGAGGACTGACAGCCGGGCTCAGCCAATGACGCTAGGCCGTGCCTCTCGGCCTCCACCACTCAGCCACCGGGACGGGGGAGGAGCCTCCAGCCTCTGAGGCTCTGGACCAATGAAAAGCCGGACTGGGGAAGCTCCTCCCCCTGAGCTGCGGGCGGCGGCGCGCGGCTTAAGGCGCAGAGCGGGGCGGGGCTGAGCCCCGGATCCTCCGAGACCCGGTCTCCGCGCTGCGGCTGGACGGGAGAGCGGAGCTTCCCAGCCTTAGAGATATGAGGTGTGACGTGTTTTGTGTTGTTTCAACTACAGAATCACACTGGACGGGGCAGAACGAAGCCTACCTTCCCTCCTTCCCTTCACCTCAATGATTTAATTAGGAAAGGGCGCGGCCATTATGTTGGTGCGCATGCCCCGAGAGGAGGTGGGCTCAGTCTCTCCTGATAAAGCGAGCAGAGGGAAGCAAATGAACAGGAAAAGTCATCAGTTTGTTACGAGGTAGCGCATCAGAGGTGAACCAGACCTGCAATAGAAAGTCTTTATTACCCGCTGGGACTACACTGGGCACGGAATCCGAGTGCAGTCCCGAGTCAAAACTAAGAGATCAGGGTGTTTCCGGGCGTGGTGGCGCTTGTAATCCCCGCGCTTGGGAGGCTGAGACAGGAGGATCGCACAAGTTCGAGGCCAGCCTCAGCTACTTAGCGAGGCTCTCAGCAACTTAGTGAGACCCTGTTTCCAAATAAAATATAAAATAGTCTGGGAGTATAACCCGGAGATAGAAAGCCCCTGGGTTCCACTCCTAGTAACACACACACACACACACACACACACACACACACAGCGCTCAGGGTGAAAAGTTTACATTTTTATGGTGTGAAGTTTTAGCATAGGAGACCAAACATACTTTCTGCAGGTGCGTAAAGTAGGGGAAACGAGTTAAAAGTCAATATAGCTTGGAGTGTTAAACCATATCGCGTAGGCAGGCTGTTTTAGACCGTGATTCAACCTTAAGAAATTTTGCATTGGCCTCTTGAGGCCATGCTTTGAGTCCAATAAATTAATATAACAGCTTACAATTGTTATGGACTAGTCTTGTGGATGTTGTGTGAAAGACTTGATATGTTCCTCAAAAATTGAGAACATGGATAAAATGGTTGTTATTACTAACAAGACAGTTGAGACTGAGATATCTGCCCTAAGGCATGCCAGGAGAATCATGGTCCAATCTGATCCTGAGCAAGACTGTATTGGTAAATAAAAAGCGAGGAGACAGATGAGACAGCCATGGTGACTTAACCTTTTCATCAGGCTTATAGCTGGTTGGTTTAATACCCAGTCTGGGGGAGCAGACCTATTTGTGGGTGTGAGTGTCCTCCAGCTTATTCGACTTGTACTGCCAACGTGGGACCTGGTTTTGTTCCAGAAACACGTACACACTATAGCTCAGAAAATGTATACTGGGGCTCGGGTGTAGCAGAGAGAGTACTTGCTTAGATGTGCAATGCAGGTTTCCATCCCCAGGACCCACCCCTCCCCCCCCCAAAAAAAGAAAAATCTCTGAAGAAGCTTGAGGGGAAGAAGAGTGTGGAAATAGACAAAATAAATTACATAGCATGTTAGCAAGAACTGCTATAGAGAAAAAAAAAAAACAAACCATAGAACTGGGTAAAGAACAGTCTGGGTAAGAACTATGAGCATTGACAACTCTTTAACTCTAATTATGAGCATTCTTTGTCTCACTAATCTTACAGCAAGCAAGCTTGTTCACAACCTCAGTTAGTACCTGGAGCTTGAGAGTATAGTAATATATTCTAAGAACCAAAACCAACTATTTGTCCATGAGAAAATGAATGATGAAACCAGAAACATAGGGTTTATTCTTGCCTTCATAGTATTCATTTCTAGAATCCTTGGCAATTTATTTGTGGCACTGGGGGTTGAACCCAGGAATGCTTTACCTCTGAGCTATACCCCCAGCTCTATTTTATTTTAAATTTTGAATCAGTCTTACTGAGTCACACTGTACACTTATGGTGGCACTGAACCTTGGATCCTCCTGTCTCAGCCACTCAGTACTGGGAATACAGGCAGGTGCCATCATGCCCAGCTTGTGCCACACCGGGTGAATCCTGGGCAATTTAATCTGTTTAATTATAGAGGAAGATCGGTGGGGTGCAGTGTTCAGTATTTAGTAGGTCCTCAAAACATTGATTTCCTTTCTTTCTCTAATACATTCTAAAAACCTCATGTTATTGTGGTATGTGAAATTGTAAATTGGTCAGTTCTTTCTTTTTGACCTCTGTGGTGGGCTTATTTCCTTGGTAGTGGTGGTGATTACACTTTTTTTTTTTTTGGCATGTGTGGTACTGGGGAATTAAACTTAGGGGCACTCTACTACTGAGCTACACCCCAAGCCTTATTTACTTATTTATCTTTTTGTAGTACTGGGGATGGAACCCAGGGGACATTCTACCTCTGAGCTATACCCCAAGTCCTATTTTTTTTTTTATCTTTTTTTTGAAACAAGGTCTAAGTTACAAAGGCTTCACTAAGTAGCTGAGGCTGTCTGCAAACTGCAATCCTCCTGTATCAGCCTCCCAAATGCTGAGATTACAAGCGTGTGCCACCATGCCCAACCACCCTATTTCTTTCTTTCTTTCTTTCTTTCTTTCTTTCTTTCTTTCTTTCTTTCTTTCTTTCTTTCTTTCTTTTCTTTTTTTGCGTGTCTGGGGATGGAACCCAGAGGCATTTGACCTCTGAGCTACACCCCCTGCCCTATTTTTTTTTTAATTGTTTAGTTTGAAACAGGGTCTCACTGAGTTGCGGAGGTGCCTCACTAAGTAGCTGAGGCTGTCCACAAACCGCGATCCTCTGGTCTCAGCTTCCCAAATGCTGGGATTACAAGCGTGTGCCACCACACCTGACTCCCTATTTCTTTCTTTTCTTTCTTTGTTTCTTTCTTTCTTTCTTTTTTTTTTCTGTACTGTGGATGGAATCCAGGAGCATTCTACCTCCGAGTTACACTCCCAGCCCTATTTTTTATCCTTTATTTTGAAACAGGGTCTCACTGAGTTGTAAAGGTCCTTACTAGGTAGCTGAGGCTGTTCTCAAACCAATCCTCCTGTCTCAGCCTCCCAAATGCTGGGATTAAAAGTATGCGACACCATGCCTGGTTCACCTTATTTATTTATTTATTTATTTATTTATTTATTTATTGCAGTACTGGGGATGGAACCCAGAGGCATTCTACCTCTGGGCTATACTCCCAGCCCTATTTTATAATTTATTTGGAAACAGGATCTCACTAAATTGCTGAGAGCCTCACTAAGTAGCTGAGGCTGGCTTTGAACTTGCATAATCCTCCTGTTTCAGCCTCCCAAGCGCTGGGATTACAAGCGTGTGCTGCCACACCTGGCTCACCCTATTTATTATTATTATTATTATTATTATTATTATTATTATTATTATTTTTGAAACAAGGTCTTTAAATTGTCAAGTCTTTTCTCCAACCTGTGGTTCTTCAGTCTTAGCTTCTCAAGGTGTGTGGTCTCCACATCTAGCTAAAATTATACTACTTCGTATTCTCCATAGTTTGTGTGGTGTGGAATTTGGTGGTACATGCTTGTAGTTTCAGTGCTTGGGAGGGTGAGACAGGAAGATCACAGGTTCAAGGCCAGATGCAACAATGTAGTGAGACTCTGTTTGAAAATTAAAAAATAAAATAGGGCTGGGGGTGTATCTCAGAGGTAGAGTGTCTCTGTGTTCAATTTTTAGTACAAAAAAATTTGAGAAAATCTGACATGTTAATTTAGGAGAAACAATAGATATCCTTGGAAGAAAAAATCGATTTTGTGATTTACTAGGAAGAGATCTAATAAAAACTGACCAAATTGTTGGGTGCAGTGGCACTTGCCTTTAATTTCAGCGTTTGGGAGGCTGAGACAGGAGGATTGCAGGTTCCAAGCCAGCTTCCGCAATATGGAGAGACTCTCATCAACTTAGTGAGACTCTGGTTCAAAATAAATAAAAATAAAAAGGACTGGGGCTGTAGCTCAGAGGTAAAATGCCCTTGGGTTTAATCCCCAGCACCTAAGTAAATAATTTTTTTTTTTTTCTGGTACTGGGATTCCTGGAAGCCCTTTTACCTCCGGGCTACACTCCCAGACCTATTTTTTACTTTTTATTTGGAAACAGGGTCTCTTAAGCCAGCGCGCTGGCTTCGAACCTTTGCGATCTTCCTGTCTCCGCCTCCCAAGCGCAGGGATTACAAACGGGGACCACCACGCCCGGCATAAATAAATAAAATTAAATGTTGGTGCTGGGGGTGTAGCTCAATGGTAATGCAGTGGTGTAGCAATGCATACTTGGGAGGCTGAGATAGAAGCAAAAAAAAAAAAAAAAAAGTGTGTACCTTGGTTTTTGCTTAAGTATATCACCACCCTCATCCTTCCTGGTGGCCAATATGGCACTTTTTTTTGCATACCTGGCCTTAACCCAATATGGATTGGGGTAACGTCTCAATATATCTAAATCTACAGCCGGAAACTGGATGACATATTCACTCATTATAACTTTGCATATTAAAGAACATATGGCAGAAAATGGAAGATTTGGTGAAGCCAGGAGAAATTCGGGTCGATTTTCCTAACTTTTGTAGCTGACCAACCCGGGGCTGTCAGCTGGGACTCCTTGAATCTTACTTTCCCCTCCTCCCAGACCCTTCAACGCAGCTGTACCACCTGCAACCCCTTCCTCGGGTACCCGCGCCGGCGGAACCTCCGGGGCCGGGCGTGGAGGACTCCGCGACCATAGAGCGGGCGGAAGTCGGGATAGAGGGAACCGGAAGTTGCTTCCTCGCCCCCCGCCCCGGGGCGAGCGAGTCTCCTGGGTCGCGGCTGGGTTCCTGCGGCTGTCAGAGTCTCCGGCTCAGCCGCAGGGCTCGGCGCCCGCGGGGTGGGCTCTCCCTGTCCCTCGGCCGTCTCCAGTGCCCGCCCCGCGCCCTCCTCGGTCTCCTAGCAACCAGGGAGCGGGCGGCGGCCGAACGTGGCGCGGCGCCGGCGGGGAAGCTCAGGCTCCAGCCGGAATCCCTGGGCCCGGCCCGAACCGGAGCCCAGACCCGGAGCTCGGGAGAATCGACAGGAAATGGCGGACGAGGCGTTGTTTTTGCTTCTCCATAACGAGATGGTGTCCGGAGTGTACAAGTCCGCGGAGCAGGGGGAGGTGGTGAGTGCTGCCTCACGCCTTTGCGGTCCTTTGGCGGCGGCGACACTCCTTGTTTTTGGTGCTTTCTTGCAACCGGGTCCCATCGCCTCCGACGCCTCTCGAGGTGTGGACAAAGCTGGTCCGCCTCCAGGTGTCCCAAACCCTTGCAGCTGTAGGCTGTCTCCTTTGATGCTTATCTCTCATCTCTCTCACTTGGACATCTACTATTTGATTCTTTTTTGTCGGTACCTATACCTCTGTCATGAAGGCTTCTCATTTTCCTTGTTTTGTTCTTACCAAGATTTACAGCAAGGTTAACTATAGAGCTGATTTTGGCATCCCCTACTTAATTTTTTTAGTGTGTTAAGAGCTTCTGAGTGGTCCTCTGGACAGACCTGCCCCAGCTGGTAAATCCTCACCTTACCCATCCCTCCGCACAACAGAAGCCTAGCGAGATTCTAAGTCAAAGCAAGGAGAATTTGCAGATGTTAATGATGTTAGGAAACAATAAATTATCAAAATATTTATTCCCCATTATGTCAGCGCTGGTTTTAGAAATTGGGCAGTTAATAGTGAGTAAAATAATGGCCGCATCCTCGTGGAAGTTATTTCTAATATGTAGAAGTTCGCATTCTCTCATTAATTGTGGGCCAGACACTGCCCTGGATAAATAACGTAAACCTTTGCCTCATAGTCTTTTTGGGAAATAGGGATTTAATGAATAATTAATTAAGCATTGGGAGGTCATTAATTATAGAATCATGGAGTCGTAAACCGGGCGTGGTGGCGCACGCTTGTAATCCCCGTGCTTGGGAGGCTGAAACAGGAGGATCGCACAGGTTCGAAGCCAGCCTCAGCTACTTAGTGAGGCTCTCAGCAACTTAGTGAGACCCTGTTTCCAAATAAAGTGTAAAAAAAATAAATCTGGTAGTATAGCCCAGAGGTAGAAAAGCCCCTAGCCCCCCCCCCAGTCCCACAATAAAATAAAAATAAATAAATAAAAAAGAATCATGGAGTCCTAATGGATTTTTGAAATGAGCTATTTCATAGCTCAAGGAGCCCCTTCTTTAAAGCTATTGATATATAGAAAAAACATTCTAGGTGAAGTTCAAGGCACAGGTAGGAAGGAGAAGTGGATATAACAATGTGTAAGCATTTCACGTTTGGCTTGGGAAGTGAGAAGAATTGAGAGCTGAAGTTAGAAAGAGCTTTGTGTAAAAATTTTTATCTTTTCAATGGAGAAGATTGTGTGTGTGTGTGTGTGTTATTGGGGATTGAATCAACAGGGGCATTCTATCTCTGAGCTACACCCTGCAGCCCTTTTCATTCTTTTATCATTGTTTTTATTGTGTGTGTGTGGTATTGGGCATGGAACCCAGGGGCATTATACCTCCAAGCTACACCCCAACCCTATTTTTTATTCTTTATTTTGAAACAGGGTCTCACTGAGTTGCAAAAAAAGCCTCATTAAGTAGCTGAGGCTGGCTGCGAACTGTGATCCTCCTGTCTCAGCCTCCCAAATGCTGGGATTATAAGCATGCGCCACCAACCCTGGCTCAAATTTTTTTTTTTGTTTTAAAACTAGGTTGCTGAAAGTCTCAGTACTTGCTAAGGCTGCCCTCCAACCTGCTATCCTCCAGTCTCAGCCTCCCAAGTACTGAGATTATAGTCTTGTGCCACCGTGGCTGTTTCAGTGGAGGACTTTTAAGGAGGGTATGATGTGGTCCATTGCATTTTAGGAACATAATCTTGTGTATGGACTAGAGAAAAAAGATTCTTGTAGTGAGATGTATATCAGGGGTTATACAGGAGATAATGAAGAGGAATCAAGACTGAGATAGGCTGGAAGAGGTTTATAAAGTAGGAGGTAGAATCTATAGGCTTTGGTTAAATATGGAAATGGAATTGAAAATTATTCCTAGGTTTTTAGCTTGAGCAGCTGGGTTAGTTGTTCTTATTTAGGAAATGGAATAAAGGAGAAGGAAGAGGTAAGCAGGGAGAGATAATGAATTATTTGGTTTAATTTTTTTTTTTTTTTGCAGTGTTACTGTGAATTGATTCCAGGACCTATTATGCATGCTAGGCAAGGGCTCTACTGCTGAGCTGTCTCCTTAACCCCTCCTTCCCTTTTTTTGGTACCAGGGTTTGAACCCAGGGGCATTCTACCACTGAGCTATACCTTTATTTTTTATTTTGAAAGAGAGTTGCTAACTTGCTGAGGCTGTCCTTGAATCTGCAATCCTTTTTTCTGAGCCTCTAAAATATTAGGTACATGCCACAGTATCCAGCTTCCCAGTCCTATTTATTTATTTATTTATTTATTTATTTATTTATTAATTACGGGTCTGGAGATGGAACCCAGAGGCATTTGACTCCGAGTTACATGCCCTGCCCTATTTTTTATTCTGTATTTTGAAACAGGGTCTCACTAAGTTGCAAAGGGCCTCACTGAGTAGCTGAGGCTGTCCGCAAACCGCAATCCTCTGGTCTCAGCTTCCCGAATGCTGGGATTACAAGTGTGCTCCACCATGCCCAGCTTATATTCATTTATTTTGGTACTAGGGATTGAACCCAGGGGTGTTCTGCCTCTGAGCTATCCCCCTCTCCCAGCCCTATTTTATTTATTATTTTTGAAACAGGGTCTCACTAAATTGTGGAGTGCCTTACTTATTTGCTGAGGCTGGCCACAAACCTGTGATCCTCCTGTCTAACCCTTCCAAGTACTGGGATTACAGGGCTGGCTTCCCCAGTCCTTTTTAAATTTTAAGATAGGGTCTAGCAGAGTAGCAGAGGCTGGACTTGAATGTGTAGTTTTCTTGCCTTAGACTCCCAAATAGCTGGGATTATAGGCCTGTCATCTAGACAGGCTAGGCTTAATTTTAGAGCTACCTGTAGGAAATTAAGTCTTGTAGACTACAAGAAGATGGAAATGATGCATTTAAAAACTTCATTAGGAGCTGGGCGTGGTGACGCACGCTTGTAATCCCAGCATTAGGGAGGCTGAGACAGGAGGATCATGGTTTGCGGACAGCCTCAGCTACTTAGTGAGGCCCTCTGCAACTCAGTGAGATCCTGTTTCAAAATAAAGATTGAAAAGTAGGGAAGGGGGGTGTACCTCGGAGGTCAAATGCTCCTGGGTTCTACCCCCAAACTCACAGAAAAAAATTTAAAATAGAATAAATAAGATGGGCGCGGTGGCACACGCTTGTAATCCCCACGCTTGGGAGGCTGAGACAGGAGGATCGCACAGGTTCAAAGCCAGCCTCAGCTACTTTGTGAGGCTCTCAGCAACTTAGTGAGACCCTGTTTCCAAGTAAAAGTAGAAAATAGGTCTGGGAGTATAGCCCAGAGGTAGAAGGCCTCTGGGTTCCACCCCCAGTACCACACACACACACACACACACACACACACACACACACACACACAAATAAATAAAAAATAAAAACTTCATTAGGAAGATACCTCAAGGAAGAGTACTGGAAATGAAGCAAATTCTATTCTTATTGAGACCCATATAGCACAGATTTTTTTTCCAAGTTGCAGATTTTTCACATTATTATCATTTGCTCTTTGTGTAGAACTGGGCTTACTTTTTGCTCAAAGAAAAATTAGCAATATGCTTCTTTTATTCTTTTTTCATAGGCTTCCCCTCCCTTTTTTTCTCCCTCTACTTTCTTTCCCTCTTCTGTTTCGCCTAAAAAAAAATCCTTTCCCCCCAGTCTTTTGTCTTCTTCCTACGCAGTTATACTAGAATAAACCTAAAAGTTGTTTTATTGTTGTCTGATCATTGTAAGAGATGTGCTAATCATATAACTTGATAAGGCTGGCCATGAGCCAGCGATCCTCCTGTCTCAGCCTCCTAAGTACTGGGATTACAGATATTACCCATGCAACCATGCACGGCTGTACTAATAATATGAGAACAGAAATTCATATATTTTGAATTGTTAACTAAAAATTTTCATTTCCTATCATAAATGTTTATGGTGGGGGGAAATGATAGTACATATAACAAAAATGATTAAAAAAAAGATATGTGAGATGGGCATGGCTGCACATACCTGTAATCTTAGTACTTGGGAGGCTGAGACAGGAAGATTGCAGATTCAGGGCTAGCATCTGCAAGGCAAGTGAGACTTATCAATTTAATGAGATATTGTTTACAGAGAATGGATTAAAAAAGGCTAATGGATAAAATGAATTTAATTTCCCTTAAAAAGCAAAAGTGCCTACTAATGAACACTCACAGATACCAAGTTAAATGAATAAGTAGCAAAATCAGAAGGTATTTTAGGGCTTAAATAAAAAGTTGATGTGGCCCAGGCTTAGTGGTGTATGCTCAAAATTAAAAAAAAAAAAAAAAAAAAAGGCTTGAGATGTAGCTCAGAGGCACAACACTCCTGGGTTCAACTGCTAGTACCAACATTTCATATGATCATGTAAATAGATCTTCTGCTAATATGTTCCTGGATGATTCTACAAAAAGTAGGTTGTTCTATGAGGAGCATTTTATAACTTAAATATACTCATTCCAGCTGTGCATATTAGACAACAGTGAAGAAATAACAGAAAAACCAAAGATAGTAATTAGTCCTTACAACTTTGAAAGTGTTCAGCATAGATGGACCACTTAAAGCCTTAAGAGTGGATGAGATTGTCACAGGAAGAGCAAAGTAATTATACATTTCATGGTGTGAGATGGTTATCAGCTAAGATACACTAAGAATAGGAAGGATGGATGACTATAAGAGACATTTTAAAGCAAGGAACAATAGAACTTAATGCAACATAAAGGAAATGACCAATGGGAAAAAGTCAGAGATACCAGGTTATATAACAAAGGAGAGAAGAAAAATAGAGAAGCTTCTAGGAAGAGGCTTTGGCATTTCTGAAAATTGATAATTAATCATTGTTCTCTCTTGTTACCTAATGAAAATTAGTACTATGACAGTTTAAGGATGTCTTAAAATTTACTTTTTGTTAAATGTTTCAGTGGAAAAAGTATTAGTATTTTAGTAGCTGAATGTGGTGGTACAAGCTTATAATCCCAGCATTTGGGAAGCTGCAACAGGAGACAGCCCAAACTACTTAGTGAGGCCCTCTGCAACTCAGTGAGACCTTGTTTCAAAATAAAGAATAAAAAATAGGGCTGGGGGTGTAGCTCAGAAGTAGAATGCCCCTGGGTTCCTTCCCTAGCACCACACACACAAAATAAAGTATTATCATTTTAGTCAACATTTTATTTTTTTAGTTTCTTTTTTGTTGTTATTATTATTGTTGCAGTGCTGAGAATTGAACCTGGGGCATTCTGCCACTGAGCTACATCCCAGCCATTTTTAAATTTTCAATTTTGTGACAGGGTCTCGCTAAATTACCCAGGCTGGCCTTGAGCTAGTAATCCTTCTGCCCCAGCCTTCCAAGGTACTGGGATTACAGGTGTATGCCACCACAAAGGTGTCTGTCAGTCTTGTCTGTCTGTCCATCCGTCCTTCCTGTCTGTCTGTCTGTCTGTCTGTCTCTCTCTCTCTCTTTTCATTACTGGGGATGGAACCCAGGGGCATTCTACCTCCAAGCTACACCCCCCAGGCCTATTTTTTATTCTTTTATTTTGAAACTGGGTCTCACTGAGTTGTGGAGGGCCTCACTAAATAGTAACTGGGGCTGTCCACGAACCATGATCTTCCTGTCTCAGCCTCCCAAATGCTGGGATTACTGGCACATGACATCACACTCGGCTCTATTTTCTTGAGATGAGGTCTTCTTATGTTGCCTCCTACGCTGGCCTCCTGGATTTAAGTAATCCTCCTACCCAGCTTTCCAAGTAGCTGGGACTACAAGTATGCACCACCATATCCTGCATGAAAGGATATTTTTACTATATCTTGTCAATAAGTTAAAAATACAAGAATGTTTAATAATATACAAATTGTTTAAGCCGGGTGTGGTGGCGCACCTTGTAATCCCAGCACTTGGGAGGCTAGACAGGAGGATTGCACAGGTTCGAAACCAGCCTTAGCTACTTAGTGAGGCCCTCAGCAACTTAGTGAGACCCTGTTTCTAAATAAGTATAAAATAGGTCTGGGAGTATAGCTCGGAGGTAGAAAAGCCCCCTGGGTTCCACCCTCGGTACTACACACACACACACACAAAATACACACACACATTGTTTAAAAACATGTTATTTCTAAGAAAATACTGTTTCAGAAAAACATGCAGACCAGGAATGGAATCCAGGGACATTCTGTCCACCCCCACTCCCAGCTACATTCCCAGTTCTGTTTTGTTTTTTATTTTGAAATAGTCTTACTAAATTGCTGAGGCTGGCCTCAACCTGCAATCCTCATGTCTCAGCTTCCCAAGGATTGAATTATAGGCATGCACCACCATTTCTGGCTCAGAAAATTTTATTTTTAACATTCTAGCTCATGAAAGTATTTTAAACTCTAATTTGAGATATATAATTTCAATATAATTTAATTTTACCACCATCTTGCCTGGCTTTCAAATGCGCGCGCGTGCGTGCGTGCGTGCGTGTGTGTGTGTGTGTGTGTGTGTGTTTTACTGGGTATTGAACCCAGGGATATTCTACCTTAGAGCTAAACACCCAGCCCTATTTTTTTTTTTTATTTTTTGGTGTGGTACTAGAGATGGAGCCCAGGGAAATTCTACTCTGAGCTATAACCCCAGTCCTATTGTTTATTCTTTATTTTGAAATAGGGTCTCACTGAAATAGGTTGCAAAGGGCCTCACTAAGTAGCTGAGGCTGTCCTCGAACCATGATCCCTCCTGTCTCAGTTTCCCAAATTTTGGTGGCATGTGCCACCATGTCCAGCCAAATAAGAGTCAGTCTTTTCTTTCTTTCTTTCTTTCTTTCTTTCTTTCTTTCTTTCTTTCTTTCTTTCTTTCTTTCTTTCCTTGGCATGGAGTCCAGGGGCTTTCTACCTCTGAGCTATACCCCCAGCTCTGTGTTTTATTCTTTATTTTGAAACAAGTCTCACTGAATTGCAAAGGGCCTCACTAAGTAGCTGAGGCTGTCCGCAAACCATGATTCTCCTGTCTCAGCCTCCCAAATGCTGGGATTATAAATGTGCGCTGCCACGCCCCGCTTTATTTATTTATTTAGGCACTAGGGGTTGAACCCAGAGGCATTTTACCTCTGAGATAAACCCCCATCCTGATTTTATTTCTTATTTGGAAACAGGGTCTTACTAAGTTGCCGAGGGCCTCGCTAAGTTGTTGAGGCTGGCTTTGAACCTGTGATCCTCCTGTCTCAGACTCCCAAGTACTGGGATTACAAACATGCACCACCACACCTGACATTTATTTATATATTTATTTATTTACGTATTTATTTATTGTGGTACTGAGGGTGGACCCCAGGGTCATTATACCTCTGAGCTACTCCCCCAGCCCTATTTTTTTATTCTTTTTTTTTTTTTTTTTTTTTTTGGCACTGGGGTTTTAACCCAGGGGCATTCTACCTCTGAGCTACAGGCCCAGTCCTATTTTTTATTCTTTATTTTGAAACAGGGTCTGACTAAGTTGCAGAGGGCCTCACAAGTTGCTGAGGCTGTCCTTGAACCTGAGATCCTACTGTCTCAGCCTCCCAAGTACTGCTGACTTACTGTTTTTAAAAATTTGAGATATGGTCTTGATAAATTGCCTGGGCTAGTCTTTCTATCCTGAATTGCTGGTCCTAATATCCTAAATTGCTGGGTTTACAGGTACACACCACCATGGCCAATTTATCATTTTTATAACATTCCTTTCAGGTGAATTTTCTGAAGCTTTATACTTAACATTTTTTTTTTTCCAGTACTGGGGATGGAACCCAGGGGAATTGTACCTCTGATCTACACCCATAGCCCTATTTTTTATTCCTTTTATTTTTGAAACAGGGTCTTACTGAGTTGCAAAGGGCCTTGCTAAGTAGCTGAGGCTGTCCGAGAACCTTGATACTATAGTCCCTGCCTCCCCAATGCTGGGATTACAAGCAAGCGCCACCACACCCGACCTATTACTTAACATTTTAATAGTATCCTATTTGATGAGAGTTTCAAAGAATTAAAATGTATTTGTTAAGACTGTAATCCCTGCGCTTGAGAGGGTGAGACAGGAGTATTGCACAGGTTCAAAGCCAGCCTCAGCTACTTAGTGAGGCTCTCAACAACTCAGTGAGACCATTTCCAAATAAAACATAAAATAGGTCTGGGAGTATAGCCCGAAGTTAGAAAGCCCCTGAGTTTCACCCCTAGTACCACCAAAAAAAAGTATTTGTTAAAGGTAGAAATTCTCCTATTTTTTTCATATTAATAGATTCTATCTAATGTGCTTTGTCATGTTTTTTAGCCAAAATTTTTATAATTTTTGAATATTAACACCCTGGCATTCTAAAAGTATTTGAAAATTATCTTTTAAAACAGGAAAATGGACGCTGCATTACTAAACTGGAAAACATGGGGTTTCGAGTGGGACAAGGATTGATAGAAAGGTGAGCAGTATGGATTTGAAAATTTTCTTCCAGGTAGGTTATAAACAGAGATGATTGATCCATTTCAAAAGACCTGATCTTGAGATATTTTATATTTTAATTTATTTTTAATCACAGACTGAGATTTTTTTATTTTTTTATTTTTGTAATGGGAATGGAACCCAGTGGCATTCTACCCCCGAGCTATACCTCCAGCCCTATTTTTTATTTTGAAACAGGGTTTCACTGGGTTGCAAAGGGCATCACTAAGTAGTAGCTGAGGCTGTCCAGGAACTGTGATCCTCCTGTCTCAGCCTCCCAATTGCTGGGATTACAAGCATGCACCACCAACGCCCAGCTGAGATTTCTTTTTAAGGAAGTATAAATATAGCATAGTAGTAGAGTGTGTGTTTAAGCATGTAAAACACCTTGAGTCCAATTCTTTTTTTTTGGTGGTACTGAGGGTGGAACCCTGGGGCTTTCTACCTCAGGCTATACTCCCAGACCTATGTTTTTATACTTTTATTTGGAAACAGGATGTCAATAAGTTGCTGAGAGCCTCACTAAGTAGCTGAGGCTGGCTTCGAACCTGTGCGATCCTCCTATCTCAGCCTTCCGAGCGCAGGGATTACAAGTGTGTGCCACCATGCTAGATTAATGCAATAATCTTCAAATTTTAATATTTGACCTGGGCGTGGTGGCACACACCTATAAACCCAGTACTTGGGAGGCTGAGACAGGAAGATGACAGGTTGAAAGTCAGCCTCAGCAATTTAGCTAGGCTCTAGGCAACTTAGTGAGACCCTCCTTCTACATAAAAAATAAAATAAGGCTGAGGGTGAGATTTAAGAGGTAGAAGGTTCCTGAGTTCCATCCTAGTACCACTAAAAATACTTAATTAATATTTGAAGTTTTAAAATAAAAATATTAGCCGGGCGTGGTGGCGCACGTTTGTAATCCCTGCGCTTGGGAAGCTGAGACAGGAGGATCGCACAGGTTCGAAGCCAGTCTCAGCTACTTAGTGAGGCTCTCAGCAACTTAGTGAGACCCTGTTTCCAAATAAAATAGAAAATAGGTCTGGGAGTATAGCCCGGAGGTAGAAAGCCTCTGAGTTCTACCCCCAGTACCACCCCAAAAAAAAAAAAAAAAAAAAAAAAAAAAAAATATATATATATATATATATATATATATATTGCAACAGCTGTTTAAACTTTTATTACATTTTTTTACTTATGGTCTAGAAGTTTTTTTTTTTTTTCTTTCTTTATTTTTGCGGTACTCGGCATTGAACCCAGGGGCATTTTACCTCTGAGCTACACCCAACCTTATTTTTTTATTCTTTATTTTTAAATTTTTTTTATTTTTTTTGTGGGTATAGGGATGGAACCCAGGGGCATTTGACCTCCAAGCTGTACCCTCTGCCCTATTTTTTATTCTTTATTTTGAAACAGGGTCTCAATGAGTTGTGGAGGGCGTCACTAAGTAGCTGGGGCTATCTGCAAACTGCAGTCCTCTGGTCTCAGCCTGCCGAATGCTGGGATTACAAGGAGCAGGAGTGCCACCACACCCGGCTTATTCTTTATTTTGAAACAGGATCTCACTAACTGGAGGGCCACACTAAGTAATTGAGGCTGGCCATGAACTGGGATTACAAGAGTGCACCACCATGCCTGGTGTCTAGAAAGATTTTTTTTTTTTTTGTGGGTTTGGGGATGGATCCCAGGGGCATTTGACCTACAAGCTAAACCCCCTGCCCTGTTTTTTTTTTTTTTTTTGAAACAGGGTCTCACTAAGTTGCAGAGCGCCTCGCTAAGTAGTTGAGGCTGTCCGCAAACCGTGATCCTCTGGTCTCAGCCTCCCACATGCTGGGATTACAAGCATGTGCTGCTACGCCTGGCTTAGAAAGATTTTTAACCTGAATGGAATTTTGTTTAAATAAATAGGAATGAGCCAGGTGTGGTGTTGCATGCTTGTAATCCCAACATTTCAGAGGCTGAGACAGGAGGATCACAGTTCATGGACAGCCTCAGCTACTTAGCGAGGCCCTTTGCAACTCAGTGAGACCCTGTTTCAAAAAAAAAAAAAAAGAATAGAAAATAGGGCTGGGGGTGGGGGTGTAGCTTGGAGGTGGAATGCCCCTGGGTTCCATCCCGAGTACTAAAAAAAAATATATATATATATATATATATTATATGAATGAACTGGGTTTGGTGGCACATGCATGTAATCCCCCAGTTTTCTGGAGGCTGAGATAGGGTAGATTGCAGGTTGGAAGCCAGCCTCAGAAACTTAGTGAGACGCTGGGCATGGTGGCGTATGCTTATAATCCCAGCATTTGGGAGGCTGAGACCTGGAGGATCGCGGTTCGTGGACAGCCTCAGCTACTTAGTGAGGCCCTCTGTAACTCAGTGAGACCCATTTTCAAAATAAAGAATAAAAAATAGGGTAGGGGGTGTTTGTAATCCAAATGCTTGGGAGGCTGAGACAGGAGGATCACACAGGTTAAAAGCCAGCCTCAGCTACTGAGTGAGGCTCTCAGCAACTTGATGAGGATGGAACCCAGGGGCATTCGATCTCCGAGTTACACCCCTGCACTATTTTTTATTCTTTATTTTGAAACAGGGTCTCACTAAGTTGTGGAGGGCCTCACTAAGTAGCTGAGGCTGTCTTGGAACCGTGATCTTCCAGTATCAGCCTCCCAAATGCTGGGATTACAAGCGTGTGCCCAGCTCACACCCAGCTCATCTCTATTTTATTTTGAGACAGGGTCTCACTGAGTTGGCAGGGCTGGCCTCAATCTTGTGATCGTTCTGTTTCAGCCTCTCAAATTGCTTGGATTATAGGCATGTGCCACTGCACAGCAGCTAGAATCCAATTCTGATATATATATATATATATATATATATGTATATATATGTATGTATATATGTATATATGTTTATGCAAGTATATGTATGTGCGCGTGTGTATGTGTGTGTATGTGTGGGAGGGAAGGGAATGGGTTTCATTGAGTTATCCCAGGTGGTCTAGAAGTTACAGTCCTCCTGCCTCCGCTTTTTTTTTTTTTTTTAAATAGCTTTTTAAATAGTTGGGATGACAGATTTGTACCATGGTGCCTAGCTATGAATTTTTATCATATTTAATATAAAATATAATTTTGCTTAGTTCTTTTTAAAAAATGTTATATACTGAATTGTACCTAAAATGTTGGCTATACCATTAGGCTAATAATTAATATGCTTTTATGCTCGCTCCATAATTAAATATAGAGTGTGAATCTATAAAGATGGAATCTACTTTTTTGGTATTTATAACTATGACTATCAATAAATTTCAGTACTGTTGTAGCATTTGGAAGTTGGTTAATTTATCCTTGTTGAGAGAGTGAGAAAAAAATATTTGCCTCCTTTTGTTTTCTTTGGAAGAAAAATATTGTATTACTTCTAGTTGATCTTTTTAGGTTTACAAAAGATACTGCAAGGTTCAAGGATGAGTTAGACATCATGAAGTTCATTTGTAAAGATTTTTGGACTACAGTATTCAAGAAACAAATTGACAATCTGAGGACAAATCATCAGGTAATTTAGATAAATTTAGACCTAGTTTTTAAGTCCTTTAACTTAACAAATGTCTTAGTTTTGAAATGTCATCATTTGAAATTTAAAGTAAATTTTTATCAACTTTGGAATGTTCCTCTTATATTGTTAATAATTTTTTCATTTTTTTTCTCTAGTAGTATAAAGTGAAAATAGACAGAAGCAATTATCAATGACAGCTGTTTTTTCTTTCCCTCAGTTATATATGTTAATTTTTTTTTTTTTTTTTTTTTGGTACTGGGGATTGAACCCAGGGATATTCTTTCTCTGAGCTATACCTCCAGCTCTATTTTTTTTTTTTTTTTTTGCAGGTCTGGGGATGGAGCCCAGGGGCATTTGACCTCCGAGCTACACCCCCTGCCCTATTTTTTATTCTTTATTTTGAAACCAGGTCTTACTGAGTTGTAGAGGGCCTCACTAAGTAGCTGAGGCTGTCCGCGAACCGTGATCCTCCAGGTCTCAGCCTCCCGAATGCTGGGATTACAAATGTGCGCCACCACGCCCAGCTCCAGCTCTATTTTTTATTCTTTATTTTGAAACAGGGTCTCACTAAGTTGCAGAGGACCACACTAAGTAACTGAGGCTAGCCGCAAACCTGCAATCTTCCTGCCTCAGCCTTCCAAGAACGGGAATTACAAGTATGTTAAGTTATGTTAAATTTTATTTATTTATTTATTTATTTATTTATTTATTTATTTATTTATTTATTGGTACTGGAGGTGAAACCCAGGGGATTTTCTACCTCTGGGCTATACTCCCAGACCTCTGTTTTAATTTTTTAATTTTAATTTTTTTTTTGCGGGTCTGGGGATGGAACCCAGAGGCATTCAACCTCTGAGCTACAACCCCTGCCCTATTTTTTATTCTTTATTTTGAAACCAGGTCTCACTGAGTTGCAGAGGGCCTCACTAGGTAGCTGAGGCTGTCCGCGAACCGTGATCCTACGGTCTTAGCCTCCCGAATGCTGGGATTACAAGCATGCGCCACCACGCCTGGCTCTTTTTTATTTTTTAATATTTTATTTGGAAATAGGGTCTCACTAAATTGCTGAAAGCCTCACTAAGTAGCTGAGACTGGTTTTGAACCTGTGTGATTTTCTTGTCTCAGCCTCCAAAGCACTGGGATTACAAGCATGAGCCAATATGCCCTGCAAGGTTAAATTTTAAAATCCAGCAGCCAAGTGTGGTGTTGCATGTTTGTAATCCTAGTACTTGAGAGGCTGAGACAGAAGGACCATAGTTCGAGGACAGCCTCAGCTACTTAGTGAGGCCTTCTGCAAACTTAGACCTTGTTTCAAAATAAAGAATAAAAAATAGGGTTGGCGATGTAGCTTGAAGGTGGAATGCCCCTGGATTCCATCCCCAGTACCACAAAAAAAAAAAAAAAAAAAGCAGCAAATGTCAGAGTATTTGTTTGAGGATTTGGTTCCTTAGTTATTATTACTAAGTGTTGTAATAGTATGCAGAACCAAAAGTATATAACATTTATGTCTTAAGAGTAATTTCTTTCTTTTTTTTTTTTTTTTAAGTGGTACTGGGGTTCCTGGAAGCCCTTCTACTTCCGGGCTACACTCCCAGACCTATTTTATATTTTTATTTGGAAACAGGGTCTCCTAAGCCAGCGGGCGCGGCTGGCTTCGAACCTGCGCGATCCTCCTGTCTCTGCCTCCCAAGCGCGGGGATTACAAGCGTGTGCCACCACGCCCGGCTTAGGAGTAATTTCTAAAGTCTAATTTATAGGCTGGGGATATAGCATAGTGGTAGAGTCCTTTTCTAGCATGCACAAAGCCCTGGATTCTAGGCCAGTCTCAGCAAGTTAACAAGAACCTGTCTCAAAGTGTAAAATAGGTTTGGGGGGTCTAGGTCAGAAGTAGAATGCCCCTAGGTTCAATTCCCAATATAAAAAATTGAATAAAACCCCAAAGTAAAGAATATATTTAATAATGATTTAATAGTAAAGAACTTTTTTTTTTTTTTTTTTTGCGGTACTGGGGATGGAACCCAGGGGCATTCTACCTCTAAGCTACACCCCCAGCCCAATTCTTTATATTTTGAAACAGGGTCTCACTGAGTTGCAAAGGGCCTCACTAAGTAGTAGCTGAGGCTGTTGGCAAACCTTGATCCTCCTGTCTCAGCCTCCTAAATGATGGGACTACAAGCATGTGCCACCATGCTCTGCTCATATTTAACTCTTAAATAATTCTTGCATTGTTTATTACTGATGCCCTCCCCCCCCACTCTCTTGGGATTGGGGATGAATTCAGGGGTGTTCTACCTCTGAGCCCTACTTATTTATTTATATTTATTTATTTATTTATTTATTTATTTATTTATTTATTTCTGTACCTCCAGGCTACATCCCCCAGCCCTATTTATTTTGAAACAGTCACACTAGGTTGTGGAAGGCTTGACTAAGTAGCTGAGGCTAGCCTCCAACCTACGATCATCCTCTCAGCCTCCCAAGTACTGGGAATACAAGTGTGGACCACCACACCTGGCTCTGTTTTATTTTATTTATTTTATTTATTTTATTATTTTATTTTATTTTATTTTGCAGTACTGAGGATGGAACTCAGGGGCATTCTACCTCCCAGCCATACCTCTAGCCCTACTTTATTTTCTTTATTTTGAAACAGGGTCTCACTGAGTTGCAAAGTGCCTCACTAAGTAGCTGAGGCTGTCTGGGAGCCATGATCCTTCTGTCTCAGCCTCCCAAATGCTGGGATTACAAGCATGTGCCACCAAGCCTGGCTTCGCTCTTCTTTTCTCTCCTTCCTTCCTTCCTTCCTTCCTTCCTTCCTTCCTTTCTTTTTCAGTATTGGGGACTGGGGATGGAACCCAGGGGCATTCTACCTCCGAGCTACAACCTCGGTCCTATTTTTTAATTTTTGAAACAAGGTCTCACTGAGTTGAGAAGGGTCTCACTAAGTAGCTGAGACTGCGAACCGTGATCCCTCTGGTCTCATGAATGCTGGGATTACAAGTGTGTACCACTATGCCTGGCTTAAAAATTTTTTGACCAATGCAAAGGAGAATTTTAATAACTTAAAACAACTCTTAGGCCAGGTATGGTTGTGCACACTTGTAATCCCAGTACTGGGAGGCTGAGGCAGGAAGATTGCAGGTTTGCGGCTAGCCTCAGTTACTTATTGTGGTCCTCTGCAACTTAGTGAGACCCTGTTTCAAAATAAAGAATAAAAAATAGGGCTGTGGGTGTAGCTCAGAGGTAGAATGCTAGAATGCCCCTGGGTTTAATTTTCACTATCGCAAAGAAAAGTAAAAAACAAAACAAAACTCTTGTTTTTTGTTTGTTTGTTTTGTTTTGCTTTTGGTGGTACTGGGGGTAGAACCCAGGGGCTTTCTTTCTCCGGGCTATATTCCCAGACCTATTTTTGTATTTTATTTGACAACAGGGTCTCACTAAATTGTTGAGAGCTTCACTCAGTAGCTGAGGCTGGCTTTGAACCTGTGTGATCCTCCTGTCTCAGCCTCCCAAGCGTGGGGATTACAAGCCTGCGCCACCACACCCAGCTCATTAAATTGTTTTTTTAATTCAGGATAAGATAAGGTAATCCATGAGGACTACAGATTGCACTGACTTTGGATTTTTTTGTATTTTTGAAACAGGGCATCTATGTACTTCAGGACAACAAATTTCGTTTGCTTACTCAGATGTCTGCAGGAAAACAGTATTTAGAACACGCTTCTAAGGTATTTAATGGAATACAAGATTTGGGCATTCTACTAGGAAAATAGTGTAATTACTGGGAAAATTGCAGTGCTAGTCACAACAGACTCTTGAATTAAAAATAGTAATTTTTCAGCCAGGTGTGGTGGTGCACACTTGTAATCCCAGTACTTAGGAGGCTGAGACAGCAGGATCATGGTTCGGGAACAGACCCAGCTACTTAGTGAGGCCCTTTGCAACTCAGTTGAGACCCTGTTTCAAAATAAAAAATAAAAAATAGGGCTGGGGGTATAGCTCTGAGGTAGAATGCCCCTGATTCCATTCCTACTACCGCAAAAAAAGATGAAGCCCAGGGGCATTCTACCTCTGAGCTATATCCCCAGGCCTCACTAAGTTTTAAATTTTAAAATTTTAAAATTTTTATGTGGATCATATTGAAAATGGCATATATTTCTTTAAAAAGAGTAAGTTGGACCAGTTGAGTAGTTGAGTGAGTGAGGTTTTTTTTTTTTTTTTTTGTTTTGTTTTTTTTTTTTTTGTGGTACTGGGGATTGTATCTAGGGTTCCTGCCTCTAATTCCAGTACTTGGGAGGAGGCAAGAAGATTGCAGATCCGAGGCCAGCCTCAGCAACTTAATGAGACCCTATTTTATTGTTTTTTTTTGTTTGTTTGTTTTTGTGTGTGTGTGTGTGTGTGTGTGTGTGTGTGTGTGTGTTTGGGGTTTTTTTGGTAGTACTAGGGTTCCTGGAAGCCCTTCTACCTCCGGGCTACACTCCCAGACCTATTTTATTTTTGGAAACAGGGTTTTTTAAGTTTATTTTAATTTGAAAACAGGGTCTCTTAAGCCAGTGCGGCTGGCTTCGAATTTACTTGATCCTCCTGTCTCCGCCTCCCAATCGCAGGGATTATAAGCGTGCACCACCATGCCCAGCTTGAGACCCTGTTTTTTTTTTTTTTAAAAAAAAAAAAGCTCTTGAGATAAATGATCTCTAAGGTCTCATTACAGTCCAAAATTTTCTAGCTGGGCATGGTGACACATGCTTGTAATTCCATACTTGGAAGCTGAGACAGGAGGATCTCAGATTTGCAGCTAGCTTCAGCTACTTCGTGAGGTCATCCGGAATTTAGAGACCCTTTTTCAAAATAAAGATTAAAAAAGGAGGGGTGGGGGTATAGCTCAGAGGTAGAATGCCCCTAGGTTCAGTCCCCAGTGCCAAGAAGAACAAACAAAAAACAAAATTTTCTGACTCATATCTAATTACTTATTAGTGCTTATTTGTGTACATTATAAAATGACATTTTACATTTTCTTGTTCTTTTTTTTGTTTTTGTGCTAGGGATTGAACCCAAGGATATTCTACCTCCAAGCTACATCCCCCAGCCCTGTTTTTATTTATTTATTTGTACTGGGGATGGGCATTCTACATCTGAACTACACCCCTAGCCCTATTTTTTATTCTTTATTTTGAAACAGGGTCTCACTTAGTTGCAAAGGGCCTCACTAAGTAGGTGAGGCTGTCCTCAAACTGCAATCCTGTGTCTCAGCCTCCCAAATTTTGGGATTACAAGGGTGTGCCACCATACCCAGCTTTTATTCTTTCTTTCTTTCCCTTTTTTGTGGGTCTGGGGATGGAATCCAGAGGCATTCAACCTCTGAGCTATACCCCCTGCCCTATTTTTTTATTCTTTATTTTGAAACAGTGTCTCACTGAGTTCCAGAGGGCCTCACAAGTTGTTGAGACTGGCCTCCAATCTGTGATCTTCCTGTTTTAGCCTTTTAAATACTGGGATTACAAATGTGCCCCACCATGCCCAGCCCCTTTCTTTATTTTGAAGCTGATAATTCTTTGTCATAGCAGGCTATAAATCTTGAACAAGAGCTGGTGTTGTGGCACATGCTTATAATCCCAGGACTTGGGAGGCTGAGACAGAAGGATCTTAGGTTCGCAGCCAGCCTCAGATACTTATTGAGACCCTGTGGGTTTTTTTTGTTTTTTGTTTTGTTTTTTGTTTTTGTGGTACTGGTGATGTAACCCGGGGAAATTTTACTTCCAAGCTGCACCCCCTGCCCTATTTTTTACTCTTAATTTTGAAACGGGGTCTCACTGAGTTGCAGAGGGCCTCACTAAGTAGCTGAGGCTGTCCGCGAACTGTGATCCTCCTGTTTCAGCCTCCCGAATGCTGGGATTACAAGCGTGCGCCACCATGCCTGGCTTGTGAGACTGTTTTGAAGAAGAAAAAAAAATCTTGAACAAGTTGAGATTCTTGGTTGTAGACAGTAGAAACTAACTCTGAATGGAATATTGTTAGTTTGCTTACAGAATTGATAGGAAGGCTCAGAAAACAGGCAAGATACACAGGACGTTAAGGCAGCCCAAAAAGGACCAAAATTAATATTACAGGGAGGGTCTAGTTAGAATCCTGTGGGCAGCGTGAGCAGAAGACATAAGCCGCCTTTGCTTCTCCCAGAACTAAGTCTAACCTGTTTCCAGATTTTATCATTGTTGTTTCTCACTTTAGACTTAAGAGTCCTAACTAGCCAGGCACAGAGCATGTGTCCATGTAATTTAGTTGCCAGGTTGCTGGGAAATACTTTAATAATCAGGTTTTTAGTGACTTGAACAGTTATCCCACAGGCTTTTTTTTTTTTGGAGGAGGGTACTGGAGATTGAACCCAAAGGCATTCTACTTGCTGAAGCTGTCCTCAAACCTGGGGGGGGTGGGGTGGGGGGTGGGGTGTGTGTGTGTGTGTGTGTGTGTGTGTGTGTGTGTGTGTGTATGTATGTAGAAAGGATCAGGCTAGTCTCAAATTCCTTGGCTCGAGTGATTCTCTTGCCTCAGCCTCCTGAGTAGCTGGGACTAGAGGTTCGCACTACCATGTCTGGGCTTCACAACTTCCTTATCTTTAAATAGCACTGATAGAATGGTTTAGCTAAATATATTTATCTGCCAGTCTTGGTGGTGCATGCCTGTTTTTCTGGTACTCGGGAAGATTAGACAGGATTGCAGGTTTGAGGACATCCTCAGCAAGTAATGAGACTCTAATGAACCTAGGGAGACCCCTGTTTCAAAATAAAAATAGGGCTGAGGGTGTCACTTGGAAGTAGATTGCCCCAGAATTTAATCCCTAGTACTACAAAAAAAATAATATATTTACAGGTTTAATATTTTATTAAATTTTACTAGTTCTTATATATATATTTTTTCTTTTTAGTATCTAGCATTTACCTGTGGCTTAATCAGAGGTGGCTTATCAAACTTGGGGATAAAAAGTATTGTAACTGCTGAAGTATCTTCAATGCCTGCTTGTAAGTTAATTTACATTTCCTAAAAATGTTTTCAGTTATTGTTTTTCTTAACTCCTAAAAGGCTGAAACTTTAGTGTTATCAACTTAACATTTACTATAATCATTAGTAATATGCAGCATGCTTATGTACAGCATGTGATATTCATCTTCACTGATTGTAGTGATTTATGAAAACCTGCTAAAGAGGCCCAACATGTTGGCACGTGCCTGTAATCCCAGTAACTTGAGAGGCTGAAGCAGGATGATCTCAAATCCAGGCCAAGTTATATAAAGTCAACTAGTCTTTTATCTTTTGTCACTAATTTGCTGTACTGGGGGTGGAATCCAGTGGCATTCTGCCTCTTGAGTTACACCCCAGCCCTAATTTTTTTTTTTTTGCGGATCTGGGGATGGTACCCAGGGGCACTCGACCACTGAGCTACACCCCATGCCCTATTTTTTATTCTTTATCTTGAAACAGAGTCTCACTAAATTGCAGAGTGCCTCACTAAGTAAGTAGCTGAGGCTGCCGTGAACTGCGATCCTCTGATCTCAGCCTCACGAATGTTGGTATTACAAGTGTGCGCCACTACGCCTGGCTATTCTTTATTTTGAAACAAGGTCTCACTGAATTGCAGAGGGTGTCACTAAGTAGCTGAGGCTGGTGAATCTGTGATCCTCCTATCTCAGCCTCCCAAGTATTGAGACTAGAAGGGTGCACCACCACACCTGTCTTCTTAAAGATCTTTTTACCAGAGCTACTAACCAAGACTAAAATTTATTTGAGCTTCACTGTATCACCTTTCTATTCACAGTGATAATTTGCAATCAAATATTTGGAAGTAGATAACAGAAATATACACAAACCAGATAATCATCCAATAACAATAGAATTGAGGCTCACATCCTCTCTCAATCCCCCCTGTACTAGGATTAGGTATGTGCCACAATGCCCAGCTGGAGTTGACTCTTTTAATATTGTGAAGTGTTTGAAAAGATGCTTAACATATCAAGTTTTTTTGATTGAAACTAGTTCCCAAACAGAAGAAAAAAATTGATGTATAGATTTGTTTTAAATATAATCAAAGAAGCCGGGCATGGTGGCACACCTTTGCAATCCCAGCACTTGGGAGGCTGAGACAGGAGGATCACACAGGTTTGAAGCCAGCCTCAGCTACTTAGTGAGACCCTGTTTCCAAAGAAGTATAAAAATAGGTCTGGGAGTATAGCCCAGAGGTAGAAAAGCCCCTGGGTTCCACCCCCAGTACCAAAAGAAAAAAAAACTGCCAGAGAAATAATCAAAGAATTATTATTTTTCTTTTTTAGGTAAATTTCAAGTGATGATACAGAAGCTATAGAACCTATGGAAATGCAAAGCTTCCACAGTATAAAGAGATAAATTATTCATTTATAAAGTATTTCAAGTACTACGATTTGATTATATTGTTGGATGTTGATACAGCTGGGAATATTTTATCAATTTAACACAGACCAGGTTAAAGCAGACAAAGGGTCATCTACTTGCCATGAACTTTACTGCAGTTACTCAAAATGCAAACTGAGTTCAGACAACCTGACACCAAGATACAGAAATCATTTCAAACATTTTGATTTAGAGTGATGAATATGTATTTAAACATAGATGGAGAAGCAAACTCAGGGTTTGTGGAAATAGCATAAAGAAACATATGTACCAGTCAGAATGATTTGTGTAAGGATGACAAGATTTTGATAATGAATCTGTTTTTGTTATTTTAAAAAAAGCAAACAAGATACTAAATTAAGCTTTTTATTTTATTCCTTTTAATTTATTTCTATTAAGAGAATTTTTATGTCTATATAATTTCATATATACATTGTGTGTATATATGTGTATATAATATATAAATACATACATGTCTAAATTGCTTAAAAGCTTAAATTCATTTTAATGGATATTAGTCCCTGAAAGCTCCATTATTGTAATCAAAGTGAAATACAGATTAGTTTAAATTGAATTTGATGACTTTAGGACCAAAAAATATTAGTTTTGTTGGGGTGGAATTTTTGTACTTATTCTAGTTACAGTCTTGACTTTTAAGCATGAACAGTACTGGTAAAGTTTCTAACATCTTTATCTTTGTTCTCTGATTTACTCTGATACAAAGGCAAAGGAATATATGATTAGTCACACTACCAAACCTTTTTTTTAATTAAACTTTCTTTTTTTGGTTCTGGGAATAGAACCCAGGGACCTTCTACTCCTGAAATATACCTCCACTTCTTTATTTTAATTTTATTTTTATTTTTATTTATTGGTGGTACTGGGGTTCCTGGAAGCCCTTCCACCTCTGGGCTACACTCCCAGACCTATTTTATATTTTTATTTGGACACAGGGTCTCCTAAACCAGCGTGCGCGGCTGGCTTCGAACCTGCGCGATCCTCCTGTCTCCGCCTCCCAAGCGCGGGGATTACAAGTGTGAGACACCACGCCCGCCCGCCCTTTTTTTTTTTTTTTTTTTTTTTAAACAGTCTTGCTAAATTGCTTAGGCTGGCCTCGAATTTACCATCCTCCTGTCTCAGCCTCCCAAGTACTGGTATTACAGCCATTCTCCATCACACCTGGCAAATCACCATTCTCTGGATCATACCTTTTCTGTGGGTCGGGGTTGGTGCTAATTTATCTCTTAGCACTTTTCTTTCTTTCTTTTTTTTTTTTTTTTTTTGCCGGTACTCGGGATAGAACCCAGGGTCATTCTACATCTGAGCTATACCCCCAGCCCTATTTTTTTATTCTTTGAAACAGGGTCTCACTGAGTTGCAAAGGGCCTTACTATGTAGCTGAGGCTGTCCATGAACCACAATCCTTCTTTCTCAGCCTCCTAAATGCTGGATTACAAGTGTGTACCACCACACCTGGTTTCTTAGCATCTTTTCTGATTACTTTGTCTTACTTAAATTATCTGGCTTAAGCAGATTTCTCTTATACTTTTGTCAGAACTCTGTTGGATATCTACATTTTTATTATTAAAACTACTTTTTTTCCATTTAATTACTACCCTTTTGCATGTATTTGTTTAACAGGGAATACTACAGAAGGGGGTGATTTACATACCAATGTTTTATTGAGTGTAACTGGCATACTTTAGGACATGAGGAAAAACTCAGTTAAGTTAGAGGTATACCCTTTTCCTTTTATAGAAAGGTACAGTATTATGAAGAAAGAAGTTTATCTCTTTAACAAGTGTCAGAGAACTGAATGTCCACATGCAGAATAAAATTACATCATTATCTTAATACTATACATAGAAATCAACATAAAATAGATTGAAGATTAAAAGGTAAAATCTGAAAATTTCAGTTGGGTACTGTGGTGCACACTCATAATCCCAGTATTTTGGAGGCTGAGATAGGAGGATTGCAGATTTGAGTCCAGTGCATGGTAATGTAGTAAGACCTTGTTTCACAATAAAAATAAAGTAGGAGCTGGGCGTGGTGACACACGCTTGTAATCCCTGTGCTTGGGAGGCTGAGACAGGAGGATCGCACAGGTTCGAAGCCAGCCTCAGCTACTTGGTGAGGCTCTCAGAAACTTAGTGAGACCCTGTTTCCAAATAAAATAGAAAATAGGTCTGGGAGTATAGCCCGGAGGTAGAAAGCCTCTGGATTCCACCCCCAGTACCACAAAAAAAACCCGACAACAACAAAAAATAAATAAAAATAAAAATAAAGTAGGGCTTGGAGTGTAGATCAGAGTTAGAACTCCTTTGGTTTCAATTCCCAGTACCACACACATATATAAAATCTGGAAATTTCTAGAAAAAAAATGGGATAGCTTCTTCTCATTGGTCTTGGCTTGATTTCTTGGATATTACACCCCCAGCATTGACAGTAAAAGCAGAAGGACACATAGGAGTACATCACACTCAAGGTACAAAGGAAAAAAAAAAAAAAAAGAATAGAAAGGCAGCTTATGGAATGGAAAAGATATTTATAAACTATACCATAAGGGCTAATACCAGAATATATAAGAAATGCGTATACTGCAATGGCAGAAAACAACCTGATTGAAAATGGACAAAGAACTGAATAAATTCCTTCCTCCCTCCCTCCCTTCTTTGCTTCCTTTCTTTTGTGGTACAACTGCCATAGAAAATAGAACTACTATAGCCGAGGTTGTAAACCCAGAGCTGGGGAGGCTGAGACAGGAGAATCGCACAGGTTTGAAGCCAGCCTCAGCTACTTAGTGAGGCTCTCAGCAACTTAGTGAGACCGTTTTCAAATAAAATATAAAATAGGTCTGGGAGTGTAGCCTGGAGGTAGAAAGCCCCTGAGTTCCACCCCCAGTACCACACACACACACACACACACACACAAAAAAAAAAAAAGAAAATAAAATAGAACTACCTTATGACCTAGTGATTCCACTTGTGGGTGCTCAGAGTATCCCAGTTTTCCCCACTTTTACTCTCTGAGAAACACAGCACCTGTTACAGGCTTGAACCCAAGTTGCGTTCAAGCTGAACATTCTCAGGTTCTGATTAAGGTATTTAAGTTGTTGCCCCAAACACTGAAACAAGCCCTGGCCCTGAGCATGAGCCAGCTTCCTTACTCCCCCCTTTATAAACTCCACACCTCAACTGACCCCCTCTCCTATTGTGGATGTACCAGAACATCTAGCTGTTCCCCTCAAGGGTACGGCAGCCTCTTCTGTGCACAAATTTTATTAGTGACTGCTTTGGATTGATCACCCTGGTGTTTAATGTTGCTTTGGAATTTCATCCAACCATCTCTCTGGATGGTTTGGCACCTTGTGGGAACCTCCCCTGCTGCTGGGGATTTACCCCAAAAGAATTAAAATCAGGATTTTTTATTTTGAAGGAGGGGTAATTGAAGTTTGAACCTAGCAGTATTCTATCTCAGCTATGCCCCTAGCTCTATTTCTTTCTTTCTATTTTACTTTTTGCTGTACTGGGGCTGGAACCCAGGGGCATTCTACCTTTGTGCTGCACCCCCAGTCCTATTTTACATTCTTTATTTTGAAACAGGGTCTCACTGAGTTGCAGAGGGCCTCACTAACTAGCTGAGACTGTCCTCAAACCACGATCCTCCTATCTCAGCCTCCCAAATGCTGGGATGACAAGCATGGGCCACCATACCTGGTTCCCTATTTTTTAAACAGTCTTGGCTAGATAGCTGAGGCTAGCCTCAGACCTGCAATCTTTCTGTCTCTGCCTTCCACTTACTGAGATGATAGGCCTGCTCCATCACACCCAAGTAACATCAAGATCACGAAGAGATCACTTTCATTTCACTCCAACAGTATTCATAATAGCCAAGAGATGGAAACACTAGAATAGATCAAGAAAATGTGTATACATTCATTGGAGTATTAGCCTTACAAAGGAAGGAAATCTTGTCATATGCTTCAGCATGGATGAACTGGAATATGTTATGCTAAATGGGATAAGTCAGGCATAGGACAAAGAGAAACTGAATGATGGTTGATAGGGTCTGGGGTGATGGGGAAATGGGAGTTGTTCAATGGGTAGTCTTGGCCAAGCTAGGTGAAAACGTTCTAGAGATTATCTGTGCAGTGTGCATATAGTTAATACTGTGCCATACACTTAAAAATTTGTTATGAGAGGCCAGGCGCAGTGGCGCACACTTGTAATCCCACCATTTGGGAGGCTGAAGCCACCCTTAGCTACTTAGGCCCTCTGCGACTCAGTGAGACCTTGTTTCAAAATAAAGAATCAAAAGTAGGGCTGGGTACGGAAAAACATAGTGCATACCAGAGATGAGATGAGCATGCACTTTTTTTTTTTTTTACTGGGGATCGAACCTAGGGCATTCTTACTTCTGAGCTATATATAACCTCAGCCCTTTTTAAAATTTTTTGTTTTGGGCTGGGCGTGGTGACGCACGCTTGTAATCCCCGCGCTTGGGAGGCTGAGACAGGAGGATCGCACAGGTTCGAAGCCAGCCTCAGCTACTTAGTGAGGCTCTCAGCAACTTAGTGAGACCCTGTCTCCAAATAAAGTATAAAATAGGTCTGGGAGTATAGCCCAGAGGTAGAAAGCCTCTGGGTTCCACCCCCAGTACCACCAAAAAAAAAAAAAAAAGTTTTTGTTTTGAAACAAGGTCTTGATAAATTGCCGAGACTGGACACAAACCTGCAATCCTCCTGTTTAGTTTCCTAGATACTAGGATTACAGATGTGTGTACCACACCCATCTCTGGCTGCCATTTAATGTTACCTGGTTCTTAGGAATGTTAGTTATTATTCTGTGTGAATAGCATGCATGTTTTCATCCACTAGTTGTCAAAGAAATTTTAAAATTATATTTAACACTTGACCTTTTATTATATTTTTGCAGTACTGAGGATTGAACCCAGAGACATTCTACCTCTGAGCTATACCCCCAGCCCTATTTTTTTATTCTTTATTTTGAAACCAGGTCTTACTAAGTTGCAGAGGGCCTCAAAAATTACTGAGGCCGGCCACTAACCTGTGATCCTCCTGTCTCAACCTTCCAAGTACTGGGATTATAGGCCAGCATGCACCACCATGCCTGGCCTTGTTGGTTTTCTTATAAAGCTTTGTTCCCTAATAGTCAATAAAGAGTGATCTTTTTTTTCCCCTAGCAAGAAATAAAGCAACTAAAAATATGAAAATTGCACACTAGAAATAATGAAAGAGGAATTTTGATGCACTCCCAAGACATGACATTTTGGGACCGGTACATCACCCTCAACTACTCACACCAGAATTATTAAATGAAAAAAATAACTTTCGAAGCCTGGTATCTTCAAATATGCTATTTAAACGATAAGACTCTTGGAACCTTGCTTTTGGGAACATTTTGTGGTACTGGGGATTGAACCCCATGGGAATTCTACCTCGGAGGTACACCCTCAAACAAATTTTGTTTTTTATTTGGAAAGAGAGTCTTGCTAGGTTGCTGAGAGGCAAAGTTGCGGAGGCTGTTCTCAAATCTGTGGTCTTCCTGTCTCAGCTTCCCAAATACTGGGATTATAGGTATATACCACCATGCCTGGCTTTTATGGAAATTTTTGATCAAAGAAAGAGGTTTGAAAAGAAAAAAGTTAGGTTACTTAAAAATACCACTGTAACCTTTTTCATATTCTCTATAAACCAATTAGATATCCAATAAGGAGGAAACATTTAAATACTTGAACTAAAGCTGCCATTTAAAAATGAGCTTTAAGCTGGGCATGGTGGCGCACACTTGTAATCCCCGCGCTTGGGAGGTGGAGACAGGAGGATCGCGCAGGTTCGAAGCCAGCTGTGCTGGCTTAAGAGACCCTGTTTCCAAATATAAAAAAAAAAAAAAATAGGTCTGGGAGTGTAGCCCAGTGGTAGAAGGGCTTCCAGGAACCTCAGTACCACCAAAAAAATAAAAATTAAAATAAAAAAATACATAAATAATAATAATAAGCTTTAACCGGGCATGGTGGCACATGCTTGTAATCCCAGCATTTGGGAGGCTGAGACAGGAGGATCAAGGTTTGCATTAAGCCTCAGCTACTCAGGCCCTTTGCAACTCAGTGAGACCTTATTTCAAAGTAAAAAATAAAAAATAGGGCAGGCGGTGTAACTCGTAGGTCGAATATCCCTGGGTTCTATCCCCAGATCTGCAAAATAAATAAATAAATAAAAATGAGCTTTATAGCTGGGCATGGTAGCATACTCCTGTAATCAAATTTAGGAGGGTATGGGAGGAGTATTAGCAAATTCAGGGCCAGCCTTGGAATGCAGCAAGACCCTGTCTCAAAAAATAAAGGCTAGGGATGAAGCTCAGTAGAAGGCTGTTTCTGGGTTCAAGCCCTACTACTGCAAAAACAACCCTAAAAGGAATTCTAATGATGTTCATTATCTTTTATTTTGTTCAAGAGTCAAACAAAATGTTAGTAATCAAAATAAATTTCCAACAAAAATTTTTATGTATAGATGTTAACAAAACAATGAAACAGCACCTGGGGCCTTTATAAAATTCCACCATAGTTTCTATCAGGTTGCTTCACTAATAAATAGCACTTGATTTATTTATATATGACTACAGAAAACTATTCACATGTTCATCAAATACCAGGTGGGGTTTTCCATAGATACTTCAGACATTCCAGTCAATTCAGTCTACATTCTGAGTATCAACTTGAGTTGCACAGGTTATGATGAGCCTTCACAGTGCTGAAGAAGTGATACAGTCTGTACTGGAATGGGCATACTGCTCTTCAGCCGACTCAGGCTGCTTTCCGGAGATGAATCATCTATCCCTGAGGACCAACTACATCAAGATGGCTCATCAGCTAAATCACGTTGGTCAAAATACCTAGTAAAAAAAGAACTTAATGTATGCATTAATATATTAACTACAATACTACTTGTAATAGTAAAACACCACATACCTAATGTCTTCAGTGGAGGACTAATTAAATAAACGACAGTACCTTTATGCAACAAAAATATAAGAACAAGGAAAATATCTACACTAGTGATTTCCAGGATTTGTTAAGTGAAAAAAAAAAAAAACAAGTTCCATAACAGTGTTTAGTATGCTATCTTCTGTGTGTGTGTAGGGATGCAAATGTTTTTTGTTTTTTGTGGTACTGGCGGGTGGAACCCAGGGGCTTTCTACCTCTGGGCTACACCCCCAGTCCTATTTTATAATTTATTTGGAAACAGGGTCTCACTAAGTTGCTGAGAGCCTCACCAAGTGGCTGAGGCTGGCTGCGAACCTGCAAAAATATTTATGCTTATCTGCTTAAGCTTGAAAAAGAACAGTGAAAGGATAAGTGAAATAATAATGGGACTCTAAGAGAAAGAAAATAGGCTAATGAGGATGAACACAGGTGCTAACACTCCAAATGTATCTTGATTTATAATTTTAACTCTGGAACAAAACAGTATTGTGTAATTAAAAATTTGGTAATCAAATTCCAAATGGAATCATCCCATTTGTCTAATTAGTGTCATACAACCACACAAGGAAATATATATTTTTTGTGGTACTGAGAATAGAACCCATGGTCATTCTATCTCCAAGCTACACCCCAGCCCTTTTTAAAAAAAATTCATTATTTTAAAACAGCGTCTCCCTAAACTGTGGAGGGCCTCACAAATTGCCGATGCTGGCCACAAACCTGTGATCCCCCTCTCAGCCTCCAAAGTACTGGGATTACAAGCATGTGCCACCACACCCAGCTAGAGAAACATTTCAAGTGACTTGCAACACTGTTCTGTTCTAACTATACATATCAGAGACAAAAAGAATTTCAAGACATTCCTACACTTTTTTTTTTAACATTCCACTGGGGATTAAACCCAGGGGTGTTCTAACTCTGAATTGTACCCCCCTGCCCGATTAATTGATTTTGAAATAGTCTAAGTTGCAGAGGGTCTTCCTAAATTGCTGAGGTTGGTCTCAAACCTGGGACCTTCCTATCTCACCTCCAAGTACTGGTATTACAGGCATGCACCCAGCTTCCCACAGTCATTTCAATAGCTATTATCTCAGTAATACTGTTATCATTCTGAAACAATATATTATGTGCATACTACAGGATAAAGCAAACGTTTTTAGAAACCAGAATTTTCAGCATAGGAGAAAAATGTAGCAATCTCCTCTTGTATATTTTGCAGTTTGAGTTACCCAAGGTCAACCAAAAATATTAAATGGGAAATATTAGAAGTAAACAATTTATTTATTGTGGGTCTCGGGATGGAACCCAGGGGCATTCGACCTCCGAGCTACACTCCCTGCCCTATTTTTTATTCTTCATTTTGAAACCGGGTCTTACTGAGTTGCCTAGGACCTCACTAAGTAGCTGAGGCTGTCCGCGAACCGCAATTCTCTGGTCTCAGCCCCCTGAATGCTGGAATTACAAGCGTGCGCCACCACACCCGGCTTAAACAATTTATAACTTTTAAATTGCACACCATTCGAGCCGGGCGTGGTGGCGCACGCTTGTAATCTCCGCGCTTGGGAGGCTGAGACAGGAGGATCGCATGGGTTCGAAGCCAGCCTCAGATACTTAGTGAGGCTCTCAGCAACCTGGTGAGACCCTGTTTCCAAATAAAATATAAAAAAGGTCTGGGAGTATAGCCCAGAGGTAGAAAGCCTCTGGGTACCCCCAGTACCACCAAGAAAAAAAAAAAAAGCACACCATTCTGAGTAGTATGGCAAAATTTTGTGCTATCCCACACTGTTCCACTCAGGATGTGAAACATACCTTTGTCCAGTCTATCAACACTGTATACATTACCTGCCTGTTAGCCACTTAATCCAGAACTCTTCTTTCATTTTTATCTAGCTTTTTTTTTTTTTGGTGGTTCTGGGGACCCCCAGCCCTATTTTATTGTTTACTTTGAAACAGGGTCTCACTAAGTTGTAGAGGGTCTTGCTAAGTTTCTGAAGGTGGCTGTGAAACTGATTCCCCTGCCTCAGCCTTCCATGTACTAGGATTACAGGCATGCACCACCATGGCCGGCTCATTTTTATCTAACTTTTTCAGAAAGAAAAAAATCATGGCCAATACCCTTGAATATTTATTTTTCCTAATTGCACAATATTATAACATCTTGTGGATTAGCAGTCAGAAAGTGTTTAAGTCTCTCATTTCATCAACTATTCATTTGCTGAATCACCTATTACTTAACCTTTTTGAACCTGTGCCTTCCTTTGTAAAAGAAAAGTACTAAGCAAACCCAAAAACCCTAGCTTAACCATTTACTAGCTTTGTGATGGCAGGAAAATTATTCAATCTCTTTTTGCCATGGTTTCCTGATCTGTATACTAATAATATACTTACCTTATGAGGAATACCTTATTTCCTACTATGACATACTAAAAAAAAAAAATGCTTGGCACAAAGTACCCTAAAATGTTAATGACTGCAAGCAGCATAATTATTGTAAACAAGAAACTACCTGCGCTGAGCCCATGTCTGCAATCCCAGTACATGGGAGGATAATACAGAAGAATTACAAGTTTGAGGCCAAAATATGATAACTAGGTGAGATCCTGTTTCAAAAATAAAATGTGGCTGGAGGTATAGTTCAGTATTAGAATGTTCCCCTAGGTGCAATTCCCAGTAACTACCATTAAAAAAAAAAAAAAAAAAAAAGACTAACTGGGCATGGTGGCATATACCTGTAATCCCATAATCCCAGCTACTCAGGATGCCAAGGCCGGAGCATTGTAAGTTCAAGGCCAGCCTGGACAATTAGCAAGAATTTGTCTCAAAGAGATGGGAAGTCAGGCATGGTGGAGCATGCCTGTTATCCCAGTACTTGGGAGGCTGAGACAGGAGGCTCACAGGTTCATGGGCAGCCTCAACAACTTAGTGAGACCCTGTTTCAAAATAAAAAATAGAACATCCCTAGGTTCAATCCCCAGTACCACAAAAAAATAAAGAGATGGGGAAAGGGATATAGCTTGCCTAGCATGTGAGACAGCAAAACTAGATGATGAATATGTATGTATTCTCAAGTGTCTTGTTAGGGAAGAATGGACATAGAACTATTTATCTTCTCAATATTTAGCTATACAGCTTTATATTGATGTTGGAATAAAAATACTAATGAAATGAACAGAAATACATTAGGAAAAACTTAATATGTGTATGTTTTTATTTAGAATTTAAAATATGGAAAAGTTGCCAGACATGGTGGCACACGCTTGTAATCCCTGTGCTTGGAAGGCTGAGACAGGATGATCGCACAGGTTCGAAGCCAGCCTCAGCTACTTAGTGAGGCTTTCAGCAACTTAGTGAGACCCTGTTTCCAAATAAAATATAAAATAGGTCTGGGCATATAGCCTGGAGGTAGAAGGCCCTTGGGTTCCACCCCCAGTACCACACACACACACACACAAAAAAAAAAAAAAAAAGGAAGTTTCCAAATAATGTCAGGTAGAATTTTAATATAAGGAATTTACTAATACTAAATGAAAATATGCCCCACCTGAAACTGAACAAAGAACTTAGCAAGCAATTAAAAAACATAAATGCAACAAACGTAACGTGTTCTACCTCATTAATAAACAAAAATTACGTAACTATACCTGCTAACCAAGCAGATTAACAAATTCAAAGCAGAAACCCTTTCATCATCTTTGCTGTCCTAAAAAAAGGAAAGGAAGAAAGAAAACTTTAGTTCTAAATATTTTTAAAATAAATTTCCTTTTAAGATGCAAAATATAAAAATTTTATTAGATGATAGCAATCACCACATGGAAAGAGCAACCCTTCAAGAAGAGGAGAAAAATGCACTTAATGATTTCTTGAGAAATATGCAGGATCACATTTTATTTTATTTATTTATTTTTGCGAGTCTGGAGATGAAACCCAGGGGCATTCGACCTCCAAGCTACACCCTCTACCCTATTTTTTATTCTTTATTTTGAAAAAGGGTCTCATTGAGTTGCAGAGGGCCTCACTAAGTAGCTGAGGCTGTCCGAGAACTGTGATCTGGGATTACAATGCTGGGATTACAAGCGAGTGCCAGTACACCTGGCTCTAGGTTCACATTTTAAAGCAAGATCCTGTTTAGGAAATGACCAGTGCAATCCTGCAGGGGTCCCACCTCTCATGGGACTAGATTAGTATTGTGACAAGGGTTACCACCTGAGCGTGGCACTTCTCTGTTGCTCTCCCACATGCTCCCATGTGGTACCATCCACCATACTACTGTGATTTGGCCAGAAGGCTTCCCTTATCTGGGGACAAAAACTCATTTTATATAAAGTAAGCATTATTTTGGCTCCTTCCCCATTGTGGCCTAATCTAATCCCACCTATAAAATAATTCTACATTTTCTTATTTCATTAGAATCCTCTTTTATCTCTGTATAAATTGGTATGTGCTTTTAATATGAAACAGGTTCAACTTACCACTAAGAGCCTCACTTCAGAGCACCTTCTTGCAAGCTGCCGAATCAGTGAATGAGCCTCAGGTAATAACGGTTTTTCAAGGCAAGCCAACAAAGCATAAAGCCATCTTCCCTAAAGGGAATTGTAACAAGTAATAAACGAGCAAATATAAGCCAGGTATGGTGATGCATACTTGTACTCGGGAGGCTGAGATAGGAGGATCACACAGGTTTGAAGATAGCCCTAGCTACTTAGTGAGGCTCTCAGCAATGTAGTGAGACTCTATTCCTAAATAAAACATAAAATAGGTCTGGGGACCTAAAGGTAGAAAATCCCTGGGTTCCATCCCTAGTAACACACACACACATACACACACACATATCACACATATATCTGTGGTACTAGGGTATTCTACCTCCAAGCTACATCCCAGCCCTATTTTTATTTTTGGTTCTGGGGATTGAATCCAGAGGCGTTCTACCTCCAAGCTACACTCTCAGCCTGATTTTATTTCTTATTTGGAAGCAGTTGGCTTCAAACATGTGATCCTCTTGTATCAGCCTTTCAAGTACTGGGATTAAAAGCGTGTGTCACTATGCCTGTCCTTAAGCCATAAATTTAACTTATTTTTTAACTATCCAATGTTGTGCCTGCTTATTTGCTAAGAATAAATTCACAGAACATTTTAACTGTACCATGTTTGGATATAGACAACAAAGAATCATCAGAGCCAGGCATGGCGGCGCACGCTTCTAATCCCAGCATTCGGGAGGCAGAGACTGGAGGATCGCGGTTCACGACAGCCTCAGCTACTCAGGCCCTCCGCAACTCAGTGAGACCCTGTTTCAAAAATAAAAAAGACTTAAAAAAAAAAAAATAGGGCTGGGGGTATAGCTCGGAGGCACAATGCCCCTTGGTTCCATGCCTGGTGCCGAAAAAAAAGAAAAAAAAAGAAAAAAAAAAGAATCATCAGAAAGCCAGGTGATGAATCTTTTATGTCTTATAACTAAGAAACAGGACATTTTCAAAGTATTTCCTGACTCCAAGAGTTTATTTCAGAGATTGCTAGTATAGTTGAAGTTCTCATCTAACAGCAGAAAATTAAACTAAGATTTACATAAATCTTTGGAAAAATTAAGATATATTTCCTTTGCCTTTTATAGATGTAAACAAATAATTTCATAATATGTCCCTTGGGTCCATATTAAAGAACTATAGACAAAATGATGTCTTGATTCTCCACACACAGAAGTTGAATTTATTCCCACTCCTTTTAGAATGGGGTTTTATTTTAAGTTATATAAGTAATACTCAAGGTAGGTGTGGTGTGGTGATACAGGACTGTAAACCCAGTACTTGGGGAGCTGAGTCAGGAGAATGGCAGGTTCAATGCCAGCCTCAGCAACTTAGTGAGACCCTGTTTCAAAACAAAAAAATAGGCCAGGCGTGGTGGCGCACGCTTGTAATCCCCGCGCTTGGGAGGCATAGACAGGAGGATCGCGCAGGTTCAAAGACAACTGCGTGTCCTGGCTTAGGAGACCCTGTGTCCAAAATAAAAATGTAAAAATAGGTCTGGGAGTGTAGCCCGGAGGTAGAAGGGCTTCCAGGAACCCCAGTACCACCAAAAAAAAAAAAAAAAAAAAAAAAAAAAAAAATTGTGTGTGTGTGTGTGTGTAGTAGTGGGGATTGAACCCGGGGCATTCTATCTCTGAGCTACACTCTAGCCCTTTAAAAATATTTTATTTTGAAACAAAATTTCTAACTTTTTTCAAAACGTTTTCCTGTTTCTTGTATATATGATCTTGCTATTTGTAGTTATCTTTATTTTTTTTAATTTTTTGGTACTGGATATTGAACCCAGGGGCAATCTCAACAACATAGTGAGACTCATCAACCTAGCAAGACCCTGTTTCAAAATAAAAATAGGGCTGGGGGTGTGGCTCAGAAGTAGAACTCCCCAGGGTTTAATCTTCAGTACCAAAAAACAAAACCCAAACCAAAAGCTAAAAACTTTTCTTAATAGCTTAATACTATAAAGCTTTATTTCTCAACACCATATTAGACAAGTTATTCTAAGTAAAGAAAAAATAAGAGCCAGGCATGGTGGTCCATGCTTGTAACACCTGGACTTGGGAGGCTGAGACAGGAGCATCCAGGTTCATGCCAGCCTTAGCTACTTAGTGAGGTCCTCTTCAACTTAGTAATAACCTGTTTCAAAATAAAAAGGATAAAAAATAGGTCTGGGGATATAGCTTGGAGGTAGAATGCACCTTGGTTAAATCTCCAGTACCACAAGAAAAAAAGTCTTTTTTTTTTAATCCTTCAGCTAGATACCATAAGCAAATTTCCAGTGATAGGTTTTCACTTTATTATTTATTTATCTATTTATTTGTGGTCCTGAGGATTGAACCAAGGGGCATTCTACCTCTGAGCTACACCTCAGATCTATTTTATTTTTATTTTGAAAAAGGGTCTTGCTAGGTTGATGAGTCTCACTACTTGCTAAGGCTATCCTCGAACCTGCAATCCTCCTGCTCATCCTCCCAAATAGTGGGATTACAGGTGTGTACAAACATGCCCAGATCAAGGCCATTTTAGAAAATGCATTTCAAATTTCTTTGAGCTAGTGCTACTCAAAGTATAATCTGCAAATGGACCTCTAGTTTATAACCAGTTGTTACTGGTTTGAAGTGAGATAAGAAGTTTCTATTAGTTTATATTAGAATATAAATAAATTTTGTATGTGTGTGTCTGTGTGTGTTATTAAAGATTAAACCCAGGGACCCAGGGGTGTTCTACCTCTAAGCAATACCCCCAGGCCTATTTTACTTTTAACAGTATCTCAATAAATTGTTTGAGGGTCTTGCTAAATTGCTGAGGCTGGCCTTGAACCTATGATCCTCCTGTCTCAGCCTTCCAAGTACTGGGATTACATGTATGTGACACCACACCTAGCTTACCAACGAATTCTTCAGTTAACTCTCCCCTCCCCAAAGCGAGGCTTTCTCAATGAAAGAAGTAGTATATTGATTTATATTCTTGTTTAAGCTCCTTATTTCAGTATAAATTAGCACAGTTTGGATTTTACATATAATATACAAGTATGTACATACACATAAGTAATAAATACATATAATTTTGTCTACATTATGAAATAAAAAGATGCAATACTACCAATTCTGGAGTGAAGTCTCTTTCTCCAAACCAATTACTAAGATATTCCAAGACACTAGTTATTGTTGCCTAAAAAAAAAAAAAAAAAGAAAAATGAAAAAAGAAAAAAAAAGTGTTAGAATGGGCAAGAGGTATATTAGGAATAAAATATTCATTGTGAGTTTCATTAAGTTTATGCTTAAAAATGGCTTCATTCTTTAAACTTTAAAAGAAAAATGTGACTCTAGTAATTTGCTTAAATAGCTCACCTAGTGATAAGAGGTTTTAAGAGTTTTTTTTTTTTTTTTAATGGCACTACGGATCAAACCAAAGCCTTGCTCAAAACAAATATTTTTATGCTTTCAATTATCAACAAAGGGTCTGGTTTGTAGTTTAGAGTTCACTTTGTATTTGTACTACTAATTTAGTTTATAACTACTTGATAAAGCCACATGCTCTTAATATTTCCCAATTCAAATTAAATCAAAGTACAAATCTAAAGAAAAAAGTAGCCAGAGAAAGATATGTTTTAAAACTACATAGCCGCCGGGCGTGGTGGCGCACGCTTGTAATCCCCGTGCTTGGGAGGCAGAGATAGGAGGATCGCGCAGGTTTGAAGCCAGCCGCGCACACTGGCTTAGGAGACCCTGTTTCCAAATAAAAATGTAAAAATAGGTCTGGGAGTGTAGCCCGGAGGTAGAAGGGCTTCCAGGAACCCCAGTACCACCAAAAAAATAAAAAATAAAAAATAAAACTACATAGCCGGGCATGGTGGTGTATGCTTGTAGTCCCAGCATTTGGGAAGCTGAGACAGGAGGATCTGGTTTCACAGACAGCCTCAGCTACTTAGTGAGGCCCTTTGCAAATCAGTGAAACACTGTTTCAAAATAAAGAATAAAAATAAAGAATAAATACATTTCAAAATAAAGAATAAAAAATGTAGCTCAGAGGTAGAATGCCCCTGGGTTAAAACCAAATTATATAGATGAACTCGCCTTGCTGTGTGTGACTAACCAGCCTTGGCTACTTAGTGAGGCCCTCTGCAACTTAGTGAGACCCTGTTTCAAAGTAAAGAATAAAAAAAAATAGGGCTGGGGGTGTAGTTCAGAGGTACAATGCCCCTGGGTTCCATCCCCAGTACCGAAAAAAAAAAAAAAAAAAAAAAAAAAACTATATAGATGAAATTATCAAACTCTTAAAAATATTCTCTGGCTTATAGTTGGATACTTAAAATCATGCTAATGTAATTTAGTATGACTGCTAGCTATCAATACAAATGATTAAGTAAAATTTTCATTTTATAGAGTAAAAATTTTTTTTTAATGTTTAAAGGTACTTAATGTTGTTTAAAAGCAAAACAGGCCAGGTGTGGTAGCGCATGCTTGTAATCCCAACATTTGGGAGGCTAAGACAGGAGAATCACGGTTAGTGGACAGTCTCATCTACTTAGTGAGGCCCTTTGCAACTCAGTGAGACCCTGTTTCAAAATAAAGAATAAAAAATAGGGCTGCGGGTGTAGCTCAGAGGTAGAATGCCCCCTGGGTTCCATCTCCAGTACCACAAAAAAATTAAAAATAAATAAGTAAAAGCGAAACAGTTTCACAAAAGACTGCAGGGCAAGCCGGGTGTGGTGGCGCACGCTTGTAAATCCCATGCTTGGGAGGCTGAGACAAGAGGATCACACGGGTTCGAAGCCAGCCTCAGCTACTTAGTGAGGCTCTCAGCAACTTAGTGACACCCTGTTTCCAAATAAAAGTATAAAAACATAGGTCTGGGAGTATAGCCTGAGGTAGAAAGCCTCTGGGTTCCACCCCCAGCACCACCAAAAAAAAAAAAAAAAAAGACAAAAAAAAAAAAAAAAAAAAAAAGACTGCAGGGCAAAATGTCATACACCTCCCCCTTTGATCCAAGAAAAAAAAAATCTTTTTTTTTTTTTTTTTGCGGTACTGGGGATAGAACCTAGGGGCATTTTACCTCCGAGCTACACCCCTAACCCTATTTTTTATTCTTTATTTTGAAATAGGGTCTTACTGAGTTGCAAAAAGGGCCTCACTAAGTAGTAGCTGAGGCTGTCTGCAAACCAGTCACCTGCCCAAGCCTCCCGAACGCTGGGATTACACACCTGGCTCATGATCCAAGAAATTATGTATTTCAATCTTAATATAACATGCAGAGCCTTTAGAACTAAAACCAGTTATCTGACCTTAATATTTTATTCAAACCTCAGAATCTTAAAACTTAAGACTTAAAACTGAAATGTATACAAACTGATACTTTTTTTTTGTGGTGCTGGAGATAAAACCCAGGGGCATTCTACCTCCGAGCTACACCCCAGCCCTATTTTTTATTCTTTATTTTGAAACAGGGACTCACTGAGTTGCCAAGTGCCTCGCTAAGCAGTAGCTGAGGCTGTCTGTGAAATACGATCTGCTTGTCTCAGCCTCCCAAATGCTGAGATTACAAGCCTGAGCCCCTACACCCTGCTCCAAATAGATAATTTAGAATCATATTAGAGCAGCAGCCCTGAAGCAGGGTCTGTCTGGCATCATATTCTACTTGCTAAAAAGCCACATACAAGTTACTTAACCCCAAACCTTTATAAATCTTCATTTATAAAACACAGTGATTAATAGTAACTCCTCAGATAGAGATGTAGTATCGTTGAAGAGGTTAAGAAAAGGTCTTGCATACTATAAATATTAAGTAAATGTATTCAAATACTTCCATACAATGCAAACAAAAGAATGCAAATATTATTATTAAATGCTTTTACCTGATTCATTCTGCTAACAATACTAAGCAAGGGAGGAAAGCCAATCTGAAAGAAAAAATGAGACCAAAACTTATTTAATAGTATAAGATGGGGCTTGTTTTCAAATCAGCGAATTTGTGGCCACATTTTTGTTTAGAAACGGATAAAATTCCTTCATTGCGCATTATGAGTCTTTCTAGAAACTATTATGTTTGTAAGGTTCAAAAAACTAATTTAATGAAATCTAAATATGTAAATTTAAAAATAAAGTATGATTTTAGTCACTAAAAGTTTATGTGGATTGAACTCAGGGGAGCTCTACCACTGAGCTACATCTCGTCCTTTTTTATTTTACTTTTTTTGTGGGTTTTTTTTTTTGGTACAAGGTATTCAACCTGGGGGCATTTTACTTCTGAGCTCTACCCCCAGCCTGTTTTTTACTTTGAAACAGGGTCTTGCTAAGGTGCTGAAAGTCTTGCTAAATCTCTCAAGTACTAGGATTACAACAGGCCACCACACTTCGCTAATACTATGATATTAATAGGTTATAAACACCATTTAAAACCCTTTAAAAGCCTTAAAGCAAACTTATTATTAAATATATTCAATAAAATTATAACATATATTACTACTATGATATTAATACGTTGTAGAAAACATTTAAGAATCTTTAGTGAAAGTGAACATTTTTAGGATTTAAAGGCACTTGAATTAAGATTTTTTTTGTGTGTGGTATTGGGGATTGAATTTAGAGGCAGTCTACTTCTGAGCTATACCCCAGACACCCCCTTTTTTGGTTTGTGATACTGGGAACATTCTACCTCTGAGCTATACCCCCAGCCCTATTTCTTATCTTTCTATTTTTATTTATTTATTTGCGGGTCTGGAGATAGAACCCAGTGGCATTTGACCTCTGAGCTAAATGCCCTGCCCTATTTTTTATTCTTTATTTTGAAATAGGGTCTCACTAAGTTGTGGAGGGCCTAAGTAGCTGAGGCTGTCCGCAATCCTCTGGTCTCAGCCTCCCGAATGCTAGGATTACAAGCGTGCGCCACCACACCCAGCTCCCATCTTTTTATTTTTGAAACAGGGTCTCACTGATTTGTGAAGAACCTTGCTAAGTAGCTGACGCTGTCCAAGAACTGCGATTCTCCAGTCTCTGACCTCCAAACGCTGGGATTACAAGTGTATGCCACCACACCCGGCACTAGCCCCCCCCCCTTTTTTTTCACATGGTCTTACTTGCTGAGAGTCTTGCTAAATTGCTGAGGCTGTCCTTGCACCTGTGACCCTACTGTCTCAGCCTCCCAAGTACTGGGATTATAGGCATGTGCCACCATACGTGGCTAGAATATTTTTTAAACCTAATCTAATTCAGTTAAAAAAAAAAAAAAAGTATGGTGACACATGCCTGTAATTTTAGCTACTCTGGAGGCTGAGACAGGAGGATTGCAAGTTCCAGGCCATCCTAGGCAACTTAGCAAGAACCTGTTTCAAATAAAAAATAAAAAAGACTGGTGATGAAGCTTAGTGTACAGCACCCTTGGATTCAATCCCCAGTACTAATAACAAAAAATATATACTTTGAAGTTTGACATGGGGAGCCCTAATTATGAAACCATCGTTGACTGACTTGGAAAAAAAGAAGATAAGCATTAAAGTCTTGCCTTTTATTTTGAAACAAAGTCTCACTAAGTTGCAGAGGGCCTCACTAAATAGCTGAGGTTGTCCCTGAACCACAATCCTCTGGTCTCAGCCTCCTGAATGCTGGGATTATAAGCGTGCGCCACCATGCCCGGCCTAAGTCTTGCCTTTTTGAAATGGTCCTTTTAACATGGTTTATTTTACTTGCCTATAGTCTGTGATAACAAGCTGCATAAGTAAATATTCTCTATTATATTATAACATTTAAAAAAATGTAGTATACATTAAGTATCAAAAGAACAATCAGTTACTTAAGAAATTAACACTAGAAAGTAGCATTAGAAAAAAGTCGAGCTGCTGGGCATGGTGGTGCATGCTTGTAATCCCAGCATTTGGGAGGCCAAGATAGAAGGATCCGAGTCCTCAGACAGCCTTAGCTACTTAGTGAGACTCTTTGCAACTCAGTGAAACCCTATTTTAAAAAATAGGGTTGGAAGAGTGGTGAGTTGGCCCGGGCCACCCTCCCCCTCATGCCATTTTGGCATGGGGCTGTAACTATTTTCTGTATTTCTATTTTCTGTATTTCTATCTTTTTAATAAACTTCTTTAAATCTTCAAAAAAAAAAAAAATAGGGTTGGGGTGTAGCTCAGAGGTAGAATGTCCCTGGATTCTATTCCTAGTACGAAAAAAAAAAAAAAAAAAAAAAAAAGAAAGAAAAAGGAAAAAAAAAAAAAGAAAAAAGTCAAGCTAGGTATTGTGGCGCAAACTTGTAATCCCAGCATTTGGGAGGCTAGGACAGGAGGATCTTGGATCAAGAACAGCCTCAGCTACTACTTAGTGAGGGCCTTTGCAACTCAGTGAGACCGTTTCTAAATAAAGAATAAAAAATAGGGCTGGGGTGTAGCTAGGAGGTAGGATGTCCTTGAGTTCTATCCCTAGTACCGTAATAAAAAAGAAAAGAAAAAAGCCAAATTAGCTTCCCTAAAGGCTTAAGTCTACTAATATTCCCACACCTTGTGTGAGAGTGCCTGGTTTCCTAGCCTTTATCAACACAATATGTCAAACTTAGCACAAGAGGAGTACAAAAGCCAGTTGTGGTCTGAATTTGACCCGTTGTTTGCTAGCCCCTGATACTACGTGGTGTACCAAAATTCAAACACTTTTTGTTGTTTATCCACATATCACCTACTTGTACATAATCAAGTCCAGGACTTTCATTTGTAGCCGGTCCTATAGCCCCTTCAGCACATAACCTCTCACCCAGACAAAATTTTTTCCAGCCTTCTTCATCTTCAGATTTTGGCTGAAAGAAAAAAAGACAACATATTTACCTATTTCCACATATTTACTTGGATGGTAAAAAAAGAAGTGGTGATCACCATATTCCCACTACCTCAACACAAAGATTTGTGTCAGTTAATTGTGTGTCCTCAAAATTCATACAATGAAGCACTAACTCATAGTACTTTAGGCTATAACTGTATTTAGAAAGAGGGCCTTTAAGGAGTTGATTAAATTTAGATGAGGCAGCTGGGTGTGTTGGTGCATGCTTATAACCTCAATACTTGGGAGGCTAAGTCAGCAGGATCACAGGTTCTTGGCCAGTCTCAGCTACTTAGTGAGGCTGTCCACAATTTAGTTAGATCTTGTTTCAAAATAAAGGATAAAAAATAGGACTGGGGAGTGTAGCTCAGAAGTAGAATGCCCCTGAGTTCAGTTCAATCCCCAGTTTCAAAAAAAAAAGAAGGATGAGACCACTACAGTGAGCTCTAATCCAATCTGACTCGAGTCCTTATATGAGAGACTTGAACACACAAAGAATACTTTTTTTCCCTCTGAAGAAAAGAGCTTACATTAGAGTCTCAGAAACAATATGGGATTCCCTAAAAAGTTAAAAAAAAACAAACAAACACTACTTGGTACAATGTACCTATCTCTTCCTCAACTTCTCTTTTTATTTCTGAAGAGCTTAAAATTATGCACAAACAGGCTTCACTATTAAGTTACTGTTACTGTGAAACAAAGATGATACCCTTCAAACATGTGAGTCTAGTGGATGCATCATTATCGCGGAAAATTCAATAAGCTCTTATTCAATCTTTTCAAATATGAAAATGTTTCTGTTTCCTAAAGAGAATTGTCTGGCTATGGTGGCACACATCTGTAATCCCAGCTACCTGGGAGGTTAAGGCAGGAAGATTGCAAGTTTGAGCCCATACTGAACAATTTGGCAAGACCATGTCTCAAAGTAGAATAATTTTTTTTTTTAAGGAAAACTGTCCAGAAGAATCTTTAAAAACTTGTAGAGACCAATTACTTACTTGTCCACCTAAACTAAAAGAATCATAGATTTTTCCAAAGAATAATGTTATGGATTTGGGAACAAGAGAGTTCTGCAGTGATGTGCTTTAGTTACTCAGGGGCATATTAAAAAGAGGTTGAAGCAGAAATGGTGGCACATTCTTATAATCCCAGTACTTGGGAGGCTGAGACAGGAGTATTTCAGGCTCAAGGCCAGCCTTAGCAATTTGGTGAAGCCCTCTGCAACTTAGTGAGACCCTGTTTCAAAATAGCACCACAGCACCAAAAAAAAAAACAAAAAAACAAAAAAAAGAGATTGAAACAAGGGAACTTTTTACAGACAAAAGTAAGGTTTGCCGGGAGTGGTGGCGCACGCCTGTAATCCCACACTTGGGAGGTGGAGACAAGAGGATCGCGCTGGTTTGAAGCCAGCCTCTCTGGCTGGCTTAAGAGACCCTGTTTCCAAATAAAAAATATAAAAATATAAAATGGGTCTGGGAGTATAGCCTGGAGGTAGAAGGGTTTCCAGGAACCCCAGTACCACCAAAAAAAAAAAAAAAAAAGTGAGGTTCAAACTGGGCGTGGTGGCATATGCTTGTAATCCCAGTACGTGAAGGGTGAGACAGGAGGATTGAAGATTCACAGCCAGCCTCAGCGACTTAGTGAGACCCTGTTTCAAAATAGAGAATAAAAAAATAGGGCTGGGAGTGTAGCTCAAAGATAGAAGGCCTCTGGGTTAAATCCCCAGTACCACAAACACACACAAAAAAATGAGGTTCATATTATAAACTGTGAAACAATAATTCTTGGTCATGATGATAAAAAACCAGAGCGGCATCATTTTAAGGTTGAACAGAGAGCTGCTTGGCAGATATCCTTGTAAAAGTACTTCTGATAGACGTGATTCCTTTTTTTAGTGGGGGTTTGCTGGGGGTTGAACCCAGGGACATTCTACTTCTACCTTCAAGCTTATTTTATATTTCGGCCTTCTTTTTAATTTTGAAACAGTCTCACTAAGTTGCAAGGGACCTTAGTAAGTTGCTGAGGCTGACTATGAACCTGTGATCCTCCTGTTGCAGCTTCCTGGGTACTAAGATTACAAGTGTACAGGAGCCATTCCATTTTTTTTTTTTCTTCCCGGTGGTACTAGGGGTGAAGGGCCTTCTACCTCCGGGCTATACTCCCAGACCTATTTTATATTTTATTTGGAAACAGGGTCTCACTAAGTTGTTGAAAGCCTCACTAAGTAGCTGAGGCTGGCTTCGAACCTGTGCTATCCTCCTTCTCAGCCTCCCAAGTGCAGGGATTACAAGCGTGCGCCACCATGCCTGGCTCGAGGAGTCATTCCATTTTGACCCTGAAAACTTTTACATATCCAAAGTCCTCCAAGATGTAGATTAAAATAGTCAAGAAAATAACATACTGTACTATTTATTGATTCTATATTTTTCAGGTTACTAATATAATGGAATTGTTACTATTAAATTTCGGTATTTAGAGAGAATGAAAACAAATAAGGACAAACCAAATGAAACTTGTGTGTGTGTGTGTGTGTGTGTGTGTGTGTGTGTGACTGAGGATTAAATTCAGGGGCATTCTACCACCAACCTACATCCCCAGCCCTATTTTATATTGAAACGGTCTCACTAACTTGCAGAGGCCTTAAGTTGCTGAAGCTGACTATGAACTTCTATTCTTTCTCAGCCTCCTGAGTACTGGGATTTCAAGCATGTGCGACCATACCCAGCTGAAATGAAACTTTAAAGACTAGATGTAAATGTGGACTATTTCAAACAGGCATACATTGTATAACAAACTGAGAAACTTACATACCATAGTCACATTACTATCCAACTGTTGTGATTTCCAGTGACTTCTGTGTTTGTTCACACTCTAAATGAAGAAAAGTTAAACAGTCATCTTCAGAGGATGAGTACCTGAAAAGAAGTAATTTTCTGCACAAAATTCTAACTATCCTAAAAATTGGAAAATGTTAAATAATATTTCTAATAATTATAAAAATTCAACAATTAATTATAAAGTCTAAATACTTTAGAATCCATAATATTACTTTTTCAATTACAGAATATCAAAAAGTATAATGGGGGCTTAATTTGATTAAATTTGACATTTACCTGTCGAACAGCTGAAAACTGTACTACTTGTTGCTGTTGCCACTGAAGTGTTGGGGAATAACCTTCAGGTGCAGGCTGGCATCCTGAAAGCTAGAAGTCAGTTCATAATTGTTAGCAGAAATAGTGTTTCTTTTGTATGTGTGTGTATATATGGTACCAGGGATTGAGCCCAGGGGTGTTTTACCTCTGAGCCAAATCCCAGCTCCATTTTTAAATTTTGAAAAAGGAATTAGTAAATTGCTGAGGCTGGCCCTAGAACCTGGGATCCTCCTGTCTTAGCCTCCCAAGTACTGGAATTATAGGTGTGCCCCACCACATTTAGCTAGTGGGGATCTTACCTTCTGTGGTATTCCTAGTGTCTGGCCCAAGCTAGTTGCTTAATAAACCATGTGCTGGATAAGTATATAAATAAAAATGTCCAAAGTGTGCAAATAATTACAAAGGTACAAGGCATATGGGCATTTATTTAAAAAAAAAAAATTTTTTTTGTGGTACCCCTGTACCGCAAAAAAAAAAAAAAAAAAAAAACCCCAGGGGCTTTCTACCTCCGGGCTATACTCCCAGACCTATTTTTTATGCTTTATTTGGAAACAGGGTCTCACTAAGTTGCTGAGAGCCTCACTCAGTAGCTGAGGCTGGGATTACAAGCATGCGCCACCACGCCCAGCTTTTATTTTTATTTTGAAACAGGGTCTCATGAAGTTGCAGAGGACCTCACAAGTTGCTGTGGCTGGCCTAATACCTGAATTCCTCCTGTCTGAGCCTCCTAAGTACTAGGATTACAGGCATGTGCCACCATCATGCTTGGCTGGGGAGGTGTGTGTGTGTGTGTGTGTGTGTGTGTGTGTGTGTGTGTGTGTGTGTGTTACCAGGATTACAGGCATGTGCCACCATCATGCTTGGCTGGGGAGGTGTGTGTGTGTGTGTGTGTGTGTGTGTGTGTGTGTGTGTGTTACCAGGAATTGAACTAGGGGCATTCTTCCTCTGATCTACACCCCTAGTCCTATTTTATTTTTTACTTTGAAACAGGATCTAAGTTGTGGAGGGCCACACTACATTGCTGAGACTGGCCGTAAACCTGCGAACCTCCTTTCTTAGCCTCTCAAGGACAAGTGTGTGCCACTATGCCCAGCTTGAGTTTTTATTAAAAAAAAAAAAATATGATACCAGGTCAAAGTTAAAACACAGAAACAAGCCAGGTGTGGTGGCACATGATTGTAATCCCAGTACTTGGGAGGCTGAGACAAGGAGGATTGCGGGTTCACAGTACACCTCAGTTACTTAATGAAGCCCTCTGCAACTTTGTGAGACCCCTTTCAAAATAATAAAAAATAGGGCTGGGGATGTAGCTTAGAGATAGAATGCCCCTGGGTTCAATCATGCCCTGGGTTCACTCCTCGGTACCACCATACACAAAAAAATTAATCAAACAGAAATAACAATGATCAAACAGAATAATTAATCAAACAGAAATAATAATGATCAAGACAAAACCAGTAAACAATTTCCTTTACAAAAAGTAGTATAAGTAATTAGAAGACTAGATTATGTCCCAAGGTCGGATGGCAAGTCTACACAAATATCAGGGTTACTGAAAGCTGTAGTAGGCAGTAAAGCCAACTGCACTTCTGGAGGAACAGGTACACACAAATGTCTCACTGTATAGGGAGTAATCAAATCTTACGTACATCATGACTGATACTACCGGATAATACAAAAGCACTAGCCTTTATCGCGCGCGGGTGCCTGGGGGGGCGGGGGGAGAAAGAGAGCCAGAGATCCCTAGAGGGTTATTAAAACTCACAGAAACATTTACACTTTGCTTCCTTTTCAACTTCTTTGGGTCAATTTGCGCTACCACAACATCTGGACATTGAGCTGCTTCGATCCTACAAATAAGAAATAATGCAATGCATTTAATAACTACTGCGCTTTACTCGTATGTAGTAAAATAAACGATTCACTTCCGTTCATTATGAAATCAGAAAAAAAATCAGACTTTCATTAGGGGTATGAAATGTATGTTTGAAATTATCTGGACTAAAAGCAGGGGAATCTAAGCACACGTCTTGGTAGGGGCGATCAGCTCAAAGGAAACTCGTCCACATTTGGGTACAGTCCAGCATCTTGGGCAGACCCGCCGACCAGCCCACCCCCGGGCCACACCACTCACTGGACCCGCCTCAGGTACTCCTGAGGCGTCCTTGGGGGAACCGACGGGTCAAAACTTTCCGTCAAGTCGCAGGGCTCCACCGGCAAGAGCCGGGGCATCAACTCTTCCACTGCAGATTCCGCGGGTAACCACGCCATGATACCGCAGCGGCCAGTCCCGGTCTGCGCATGCGTGAAGCCTAGGTCGGGCGCAGGCGCACAGCACGCCCCTGTGCGGCGGAGCGGCGCCGGTGGAAGGGCGAGGGGGCGCGACTGCGCATGAGCAAACACGCGGCTTGCACTGAGGTTAAGGCTCCGGTGGCGTGAAGCGGGCTGCGAGTTTAGTTCCTAGCAGTGGTTGTTCTGGAGTGTTGCTGCTTTTTCTTTTTTTCTTTTTTTTTTTTTTTTTACTCTCTATTCTTTTATCGAAGGCTGAAGACTGAGAGTTAATTTTTATAAATCTCTAATAATGTTTTTAAATTAATGAATACTGGAGGCTGGGGGAGAGAGTGATGCATGCCGGTAAGTCCTGTATATGGGAGGATGAGGCAGGAGGATTGCAGTTCAAGTTCAGCCTCAGCACTTTAGTGAGACTGTTTCAAAATAAAAAATAAAACAGGGTTGGAGTGTAGGTTGAATGTCCCTGGGCTCAACCTCAAGTACCTAAAAAGCAACAAGCCAAGCGTGGTGACACACGCTTGTAATCCCAGTACTTGGGAGGCTGACAGGAGGATCACATTTGAGACCAGACTCAGTTACTTAGTGAGGCCCTCTGCAACTTAGCAAGACCCCGTTTCAAAATAAAGAATAAAAAGTAGGGCTGGGGGTGTCGCTCACAGGATAATGCTCCTGGGTTCCATTTTTGCTCTGCACAGCAAAAAAAAAAAAAAAAAAAAAATGGTCTGGGGTGTAGCTCAGAGGTAGAATGTCCCTGAGTTCAATCGCCAGAACCAAAAACAACAACAAAAGATAAAAATAGAGCTGGTCGTGGTGGTGCACGCTTGTAATCCTAGCATTTGGGAGGCTGAGACAGGAGGATCACAGTTCGCCAAAAGCCTCAACTACTACTTAGTGAGGCCCTTTGCAACTCAGTGAAACCCTGTATCAAAAAGAATACAAAATAGGGCTGGGGGTGTAGCGCGGAAGTACAATGCCCCTGAGTTCCATCTCCAATACTGCAATAAATAAATAAAAATAAATAGATAAATTAATAAATAAATAAAATGAATATTATCCTACATTAACCATCACCTTTTTGTGTTGTTCTTTTTAAAAGAAAAATCTGCTTAGCCGGGCATGCTGGCACACTCTTGTAATCCCCGCGCTTGGGAGGCTAAGACAGGAGGATCGCACAGGTTCAAAGCCAACCACAGCTACTTAGTGAGGCTCTCAGCAACTTAATGAGACCCTGTTTGAAATAAAATATGAAATAGGTCTGGGAGTGTAATCCGGAGGTAGAAGGCCCCTGGCTTTCACCCCCAGTACCACCAAAAAAAAAAAAAAAAAAAAAAATCTGCTTAGATACAAATAGTGCAGAGAATAAAGTGAATGCCAACCTAAAAATTATCGTAATTAATGTTAGGTCAATCTTGTGAAGTAGATACCACTATATCTTTATTTTACAAGACAGGATTGGAGTGAGTACTGTGCTGGGTCAAGATGTACAGGAAACAGTGAAAGTACTGTATCTGTTTCTCTAAGATACACTCTGAGTAAATACAATTGACTTTTATTTTCTATGTTTATTTTTTACTTTCTTTTTAAAATTTTATTTAGTGGGGGGGGGGGTTCTGGGGGTGGAACCCAGAGGCTTTTCTATCTCCAGGCTATACTCCCAGACCTATTTTATATTTTATTTGGGAACAGGGTCTCACTAAACTGTTGAGAGCTTCACTAAGTAGCTAAGGCTGGCTTCGAACCTGTGGGATCCTCCTGTCTCAGCCTCCCAAGTGCGGGGATTAAAAGCATGCCCCTTGGCCGAGTGTGGTGGCACACGCTTGTAATCCCTGCACTTGGGAGGCAGAGACCGAAGGATCGCGCAGGTTGGAAGCCAGCCTCGCTGGCTTAAGAGACCCTGTTTCCAATTAAAAATATAAAAAATAGGTCTGGGAGTGTAGCCCGGAGGTATAAGGGTTACACCCCCAGTACCACCAAAATAATACTAATACTAATACTAATACTAATACTACTAGTAATAAATAAAGCCGGGCGTGATGGTGCACACTTATAATCCCTGTGCTTGGGAGGCTGAAACAGGAGGATCATGCAGGTTCAAAGCCAGCCTCAGCTGGTTTAAGAGACCCTGTTTCCAAATAAAATATAAAATAAGTCTGGGAGTATAGCTTGGAGGTAGAAAGTCCCTGGGTTCCATCCCCAGTACCACCAAAAAACAATAAATAAATAAATAAATAAATAAATAAATAAAGCATGCACCAACGCCAGGCAGCTTTTTTTTTTTTTTTTTTTTTTTTGGTGGTGGTACTGGGTTCCTGGAAGCCCTTCTACCTCCGGGCTACACTCCCAGACCTATTTTATATTTTTGAAACAGGGTCTCTTAAGCCAGCTCAGCTGGCTTCAAACCTGTGTGATCCTCCTGTCTCCCCCTCCCAAGCGCAGGGATTACAAGCGTGTGCCACCACGCCCGGCTTTTTTTTTTAAAGCAGTGCTTTCAGCCTGCAAGGAATTGGGTTCAAGCCAGATCTTAACTCATAATTTAAGATAAAGTGACAACATCTCTTAGATTAAAAGCTAAAGAATTAGCCGGGCGTGGTGGCGCACGCTTGTAATTCCCCGTTTGGGAGGCTGAGACAGGAGGATCACACCGGTTCCAAGCCAGCCTCAGCTACTTAGGCTCTCAGCAACTTAGTGAGACCCTGTTTCCAAATAAAAGATAAAATAGGTCTGGGAGTATAGCCCGGAAGTAGAAAGCCTCTGGGTTCCACCCCCAATACCACACACACACACACACAAAAAAAAAAAGCTAAAGAATTAGTGCTTACAATTGTAACTGGAGAGTTGGAAAACTCTATGTGGCTGCAGTCGAAGTAGATAGTTATTTGGTTAAAATATTTTTCACTGACTGGAGGGGGGAAACAGACTTAAAAGGAAGAAATAGAAAGAAATACTCCAGCCCCCCAACATGTTGATGGTCATGAAGAATATATTTTGAAAGTCAGCAGTGATTTCATTTCTGGATTTTCTTATACTTTTTTCTTTTGAGATGTGAATTATTAGCAGTTTCACCTTACTTTTCTGGAAAAAAGAACAGATGATTGGGGAGATCTTTGTGTGTCAGTATTTTTGACATTTCAGCTTGGCTGTAGGAGTTACATGAGGACTGTGAGAACAGAACATGCTGTTGAGTATTTATGGATGATGTGGCTTTTTTCTAATGATGGTAACATCTGTTAACTTAGCCTTAACACAGCTAAATGCAGAGGTCATCTGTTTTCTATCCCTTTAATCAATTCAGTTATTGTCAAATGTTAGTATGTGTAAGAATCATCTGAAAGAAATTATTTAAGATACAAATTCCTGGATCTTATAACTCTTTCCTTCAGAGCTTCTGTTTCCATTGATTGGGTATGGAGTTTAGAAATTGTTTTGGTTTGTGGCACTGGGAATTGAATCCAGGGGCTTTCTACCGTCGAGCTACATGCCTAGCCCATTTTATTTTTTATTTTGAAACAGGGTCTCACTAAGCCACAGCACTCAGACCTCAAACCTGTGATTCTTCTGTCTCAGCCTCCCAAATACTGGGATTCCAGGCATGTCCCACTGTGCCTGGAAGAAACTACATGTTAAGAAACATTCCAGGGCTGGGATGTAGCTCAGTAGCAAAGCATCTGCCTTGCAAGTGCAGTGCCCTGGGTTTGACCCCCAGTTCCAAAAAGATAAAAAAAAAAAAAAGTCCAAAAACCAAAAGTTAAGAGCAAGAAAAAAAAAACAAAAAACTGGGTGTGGTGGCTCATGCTTGCAATCCCAGCATTTGGAAGGCTGAGACCGGAGGATCGCAGTGCACAGACAGCCTCAGCTACTACTTAGGACTTTTGCAACTCAGTGAGACCCTGTTTCAAAGTAAAGAATAAAAAATAGGGCTGAAGGTGTAGCTCAGAGGTAGAATGCCCCTGGGTTCCATCCCCAGTATCACACACACACACACACACACACACACACACACACACACACACACACAAAGAAGAATAAGAAAAGAAACCTTCCAGGTGGGAAATACAGATTAGCTCATCCATTCTGGGTGTGTGTGTGTGTGTGTGTGTTTTGCTTGGGGGCATTCTACCTCTGAGCTATACCCCAGCCCTTTTTCTTTTTAGTTTAGAAACAGGGTCTCACTAAGTTGATATAAGCCTTACTGAGTTAATGAGGCTGGTTTTGAACTTGCAATCCTCCTGTCTCAGCCTTCTAAACTGGGATTACAGGTATGGACCACCACCCCTGGGCTATATCTATGTATGTATATCTATTTATCATCTATCTATTTTCAGTATGGTGAGTAGAACCCAAGGGCATACCCCAAACCCTATTTTTTATTCTTTTAGTCTCACTAAGTTGCAGAGAGCCTCACTAAATAGCTAAGGCTGGCACTGAAACTCTGATACTCCTGTCTCAGTCTCCCAAGTACTGGGATTACAAGCCTGCACCACCACACCGGGCTCTCTAGTTCTATTTTTTAGTTTATTTTTTTTAAAAAAGAGCCTTTTTATTGAAGGGGGGGGGGTTGGAACCAGAGATCAAACCCAGAGTGCTGCACCTGCAAAGCAGCTGCTTTGCCACTGAACTACATCCCGGCCCCAATCTATATCTTTTTTTTTTTTTTGGTGGTACTGGGGTTCCTGGAAACCCTTCTACCTCTGGGTTACACTCCCAGACAGATATATATATATATATATATATATATATATATATATATATATATATATATATGATTCCTCCCCGGGACTTGGGAGGGAGAGACCTGAAATGAAGACTTGGACAGTAGTCTCTTGGACCACTGACAACTTTATTCTCTAGAACTAAGTTTTTATACTTTTTTCCCCTGCATCAAAACCACAACTTCAGAAGAAAGAAAAACATCAAAGTACAATCTCAAACACAATACAGAATGATTGATATAGAACATACGTCATATGCTTGCAGAATACAATCATGGAGGGATAATTAAAAAACAAGAAGAAGCCGGGCGTGGTGGCGCACGCTTGTAATCCCCGCGCTTGGGAGGCAGAGACAGGAGGATCGCGCAGGTTCGAAGCCAGCCGCGCTGGCGTAAGAGACCCTGTTTCAAAAATATAAAATAGGTCTGAGAGTGTAGCCCGGAGGAAGAAGGGCTTCCAGGAACCCCGGTACCACCAAAAAAAAACAAAACGAAAAAAAAGAAAAACCAAGAAGAAACAAAGAGGCCTGGTTAAAGATTATTAAGAGCATGATTGCAGCCAGTTCCCGCTCTCACCGGTGGGTTGGGGGTGAGAAATTCCGGAAAGACCAGAAGTCACCCAGAGTCTCGGAAAGCTTGACCTTTCGCCAAACTGCCTTAACTCTTTCGGAACCTTTCGTTCCTCAGGTTTCTTCCATGTCCTCCATCAATATATATGTGTTTTTTTTTTTAAATTTGGAAACAGGGTCTCTTAAGCCAGCGCGGCTGGCTTCGAACCTGCGTGATCCTCCTGTCTTCACCTCCCAAGCGGGGATTACAAACGTGCACCACCACACCGACCATGCTTGGCAATCTATATCTATTTTTGTAAAGATGTAATACAATAGTATTTTTCTCAGGTACTTTGTCACATGTGTAATTTGATCATTGTCCATTTGTATATTCAGTGTCTCAACAGGTAGAAGAATTTGTTTAAGTTTCATCACTGGAGCAAGTGGGTCATGATGGAAAATTGGAAGGTCAGTATGGTCAGAGAGTAGGAAGTGAGTGGGGCTGGAGAGTGTTGTGAGCAAAGTTAACTACATGTAGTTAATATTTATAAGACTCTGTCTTGCCTTGTGCCAGGGTGCTGTCAATGCCCTCCAACCAAAGACCACTGGAGCACTCCTGTAGTCACAGGATGGGGAGCCAGGGGATATCTCAGTAAGAAGGTATTGGACTGATTGTGGTGAGATAGAATAGATAAATAAAATTTTAGATAGCAAGGAGAAAATTTGAGAAAGAGAAATATAGTTTTGTTTTTTGGGTTTTCTTTTTGGTGGTACTGGGTTTCCTGGAAACCCTTCTACATCCGGGCTACACTCCCAGACCTAATTTTTATATTTTCTTAATTTGGAAGCAGGGTCTCCTAAGCCAGTGAGGCTGGCTTTGAACCTTCGTGATCCTCCTGTCTCTGCCTCCCAAGTGCGGGGATTATAAGCATGCACCACCATGCCCAGCAGAAATATAGTTTTAAAATCTAAAAATCTTTATAATTTTTTTTTTTTTTGCAGTACAAGGAATGGAACCCAGGGACATTCTACCTCTGAGATACACTCAGCCCTATTTTTATTCCGTATTTTGAAACAGGGTCTCAGTAAGTTGCAGAGGGCTTCACTAAATAGCTGAGGCTGGCTGTGAACATGCAATTCTCCTGTCTCAGCCTCCCAAGTACTGGAATTACAAGCATGTGCCACCATGTATGGCTCAAACTTCATAATCTTTAGTTTTGTTTATTAAAACAAACTAAACTAGAACTTGTTTCCTCTTAGGAAAGAGGCAGTCCCATACTTTTAAATCATAATGGCCTAGTTCCATACCTAAAATTTTGAGGTGATTAGACCCCAGAAAGAGTTTTACCCTTTGTCAGAGTCCCAATTTCCCAGGAAGAAAGTCCTGGAGAAAATCACACCTTGCCCCTCCCACACCCCATCTGCTGGGATTCCAGAAAAGTCACACACTTCATGGCTCTACTCCCTGGGATTTCTATCTCAAAGGAATTCCCATCTTTTACCCTCAGCTTCATTTTTTATTCTTTATTTGGAAACAGGGTCTCACAAAGTTGCGGAGGGCCTCTCTAAGTAGTTGAGGCTGGCCGAGAAAGAGTGATCCTCCTGTCTCAGTTTCCCAAGTACTAAGATTACAAGGGTGCGCCACCACACCTGGCTCTAAGAATTACCATCTTTAGGCCAGGCGTGGTGGCATACACTTGTAATCACAGTATTCAGGAGGCTGAGACTGGAGGATCATGGTTTGTGATCATTCAGATCTACCAAAAAAAAAAAAAGTAATAATAATTCCCATCTTTTATGAGCCTAAGTTTCAAAGAGAAGAGGTCGCCATCCCATGTTCCTTCGTTTCCCGCCACATGCCTTTAGCCACTCTTCTCTAGATATCCTATTAAAAAAAAAAAAAAGATTGAAAAGATCTCAGGCGCTCTCTCTGCCACAGGTCTGTTCTTAAACCTCTGTCTTTTCTCTGACTGGTATGTGTTGAAATTCTTTTCACCACTGAAGCCAAGAACTCCATGGAATTATTGTGTTCTCCCATCACAATAGGATTTGGGCATTGTTAGGTGATTTGGGGAAAGTGGACCTTTCCTGTCAGGAAGTGGGGTTAATTCTGAGGAGTGCAGCAAATGGTTAAAAAAGATCTATGTGTGATTATTTTTTTAAGCCTGACCATAGGCAATTACAAAGGCTTCTCCTGGCAGGCTTCACAGGGGAAAGACACCCCCACTGCACCACCAGACTTGGTGCACAGACTTAGTGCACTGTGTTCTCTGAAGGGAATTGCAGCTCACGACCTCTGGCCTCCTCTTCCTGGCCATGTTCTTACAGGTAGCTGCATCTCTAGCCCAGATGCCTCCACTTGGAGGTCTTCTTATCTGGAAACTTTCCCACTCTGACTTTTGCTGCTCTATACTTTTCCTCTCCTAGATTCCTCTTTTGTTGAGGATTCCTTCAATAGTGAAACAGTCCATCCCCACGTTTGCACAGATCCACCAGCCTCTTGACCAATGCGTCATTCCATGGAGGTAAGTGTGGTAGGTGGAAGAGAGTGAGTGTTCATACCATCACAGTAAGTGAGGAAGGTCTTCACTCTTACTCAAAGTTTGGCTTATTGCTTTTATTGGCTACTCATAAAACTGGTAATTCAGCTTTCAAGCCAGCACATCTGCACACTTAACACATTCTATGATTAGTTGTCGTGATTCCTACCTAGAAGGTAGAAAGAAGAAGGGAAACTAATGTTATGATTGTTAGAGAAGCACTGATAACTGAAATTAGCCAGGAGGGCCAGGTATTTGGTCATTTTGTGGTTTGGACAATCTTGGTTTTGTCTGAGTTAAATATGATTGCAGAATGATATTGTTTTCATCTTGATCCTTCAGGATCAGTTTATGTTCAACAGAACAAGAAGTTCTGGTTGTGAGTGCCACAGAAGCTTTATTATTAATTATTATTATTATTATCATTATTATTATTTGAAACAGGGTCTCACTGAGTTGCACAGGGCCTCACTAAGTAGCTGAGGCTTTCTACAAAGCACAATCCTCCCGTCTCAGCATCCCAAATGCTAGGATTACAAGCGTGCACCACCATGCCCGTCTGCCACAGCAGCTTTTAACCACAGCTGGGCCAGCTTCCTGCTCCCAGCTGCTAGGGCTAGATCTTTTACATAGACTATTTATTTTATCCTCATAATATATGGTTTTCGGACTTCTGGGAAGATGGCGACCGAGAAAAGCGGGGCTTAAGAGCCCCACTAACAACCAATCTCCATTACCACAAAATCAGCGCCTTTCATAGCCAGAAAACACCATCACCAGAGAAACAAAAAAATCATCAGGCTCCAGAGAGAAAGCGGACTGAGAACAGAGCTCAGAGCCACAGAGGAGATACACCGGCCTCACGCCCGAGGACGCGGCAGCAGCGCCATACTGCCGGTGGCAGCGGCGAGTTCACCGGACGGCTACAGCAAGCTGAGGTGAGCCACTGCGGAACAGCCAGGCGGGATTTCTCGGCGCAGGGAGCACCTAAAGCTCCCAGGGGCTGGGCTCAGCGCACCCTGCAGGGACCCAGAGTGGAGTTGAAAAACAAAAAAGAAATACGCCAGCCTCACGGCCAAGGGCGCGGCAGTGGCGCCATATTGCCACCGGCGGCAGCAGCAGAGAATTCACCAAATCCAGTACAGCTACATCTGCGTACTCAAGAACAGTGAGTCAAATTGCGGGCCACAGAGGAAAATCCCAGTACTGTACTCCCTGGGACATGACCAAGTGGGGGAATGGCAGTGGCAGAGATATCACACCATAGGAGAACGTGCAACCTGGCACCCCCCATAGTTTAAAGCAGCCTCTATCGACTCTCTGGGTCGGAGACTCTGTGATACAACCCAGTAAAGGAGTAGTGGGGTCTGAGATACTACTGACTCGAGATCCAGAACACCTTAAGTGAAGTCATAGTGACCCAAGGGAAGAACCCAGAGAAGGCACAAACTTCCGAAATCATGGGAAAGAGGAATAATACTGGAGCAATGAATGCCCACAACCCCACAGCATCAGAACCCGATAAAACAGAAAACCAGAGATTTCTAGAAGATCAAATCAGGAAAATAACTGTAGAAATAATAGAGGTGCTTCGAAAAGAACTCAGAGAGAGCCAAAAAGAGATAAAGGATGCAATTAATGAAGTAAAGGCCTCAATTCAAAGCACAAACAACCAATTAGACCACATGGAGAACAGAATCTCGCTCCTAGAAGATGATCATTCAAAAAATGAGCGCATAGTTTCTAATCTAGAAAAAAATATCCGACAGCAAGAATCTGACATTGAAGAAATATGGGCCCATTTTAAGAGAGCTAACCTAAGAATAATTGGAATAGAGGAGGGAAAAGAAAGTGAAACCAAAGGGATCAACAATCTCTTCAAGGAAGTAATAGCAGAACATTTTCCAAACATAGAGCAAGAGGTCGATACACAGGTCCAGGAATCTTATAGAACTCCCGTTAGACAGGATCGGAGAAGAGGATCCCCACGCCACATAATTGTCAAAATGACCAATGTGGAAGCCAAGCAGAGAATCTTAAAGGCAACAAAAACAAAGGGCCAAGTGACATTCAGAGGCAAACCAATTAGAATCACTCCAGACTTCCCAAACCAAGTCATGAGAGCCAGAAGGGCTGGGAGTAACATATTCCAAACTCTGAAAGAAAACAACTTTCAGCCAAAAATTTCCTACCCAGCAAAACTTTCTATCAAATTAGATGGAGAAATAAGAAGCTTCCACGACAAACAGAAACTGAAGGAATTTATGTCTTCAAAACCAGCACTAAAGAAAATACTCAAAGAGATTAACTACAAAGAAGAAATAGGTAACACACACCAGAACCAGAGAAACAAGATTCTCCATCCAACAGAAAACTAAGATTGGTTATCTGTGGAGATTCATTATTTATGTTAGTCTTTTACCTATCTCTAAATTGTATTGTTTGCCTTTATTGTTGTTAATTTTTAGGATTTCTAGTTGGAATATTAATATATCTTCAGATATAGCATTTGGAAATATTTTATCCCATTCTATTAGTAACTGTTAACTCTGTTTACATTGTCTTTGGATATACAATATTTTCTTTTATTTTTTAGGGAGTTTGTATATTCTTCTGTTGCCTGTGCCATTGAAATCATATCCAAGAAATCGCTGCCAATTTCAATGTTGTGAGGTTTTATGACCCAGATTTTCTCCTAAAAGTTTATAGTCTTAAGATTTATATTTAGGTCTTTTATCTATTTTGAGTTAATATTTGTAAATATGTTAGGTAAGGGTCCAATTTTATTCTTTTTCATGTAATTATTATTTTTCAGCAATATGTAGTTAAAAGATTATTATTTCCACCACCAAATGTTCGTGGAAACCTTTTCAAAAATAACTTGACAGCCGGGCGTGGTGGCGCACGCTTGTAGTCCCCGCGCTTGGGAGGCAGAGACAGGAGGATCGCGCAGGTTCGAAGCCAGCCCCGCGCGCTGGCTTAGGAGACCCTGTTTCCAAATAAAAATGTAAAAATAGGTCTGGGAGTGTAGCCCGGAGATAGAAGGGCTTCCAGGAACCCCAGTACCACCAAAAAAAAAATAAAAATAAAAAAAAAAAATAACTTGACAGTATAGGGAAGAATTTAGCTCCAGGCTTTTATTTAACTCCAATGGTTTATAGATCTGCCTCTGGAACAGTTCTACACTGTTTCAATTATTGTAGCTTTATATGGTTTGAAATCAGAAAATATACATCTTCTAGCTTTGTTCTTTTTCAAGATCGTTTTGGGTATCTAGAGTCCATATTCCATATTAGGATAGATTTTTTTTCTGAAAAATAAATATATAAATATATGATAGTTTCACCTAAAAAAATAGAAAAAAAATATTCTCTGGTAAGAAAGAAAGTAAAAGGAAATATTGAAATGTTATCTTTAAGTCATCAAAAGCTTGGTATCAGTAAATGAAACTGTTATGTGAGATTATCATTTTTAATTTTGGATAAATTGCTCTAATACTAGATGTCAACCACTAAGCCAAGCACGAGAGGGAGGGATGGGGAGAGAATGGGGTGGGGATCGGGTGGGGGCTGACTGGGCGATGTGTGCATGTATGTCTACAAAAGTTTGTATCCCACTATGATGTATGAATACAGTGCACCAATAAAAAAAATAATAATAAAAGAAAGGAAGAAAAAAAAATATATGGTTTCCTAAGTGGCGGTTACTATTGTTATCTCTGTCTCCAGGGGAAGAAACTGTGGCTCAGAAAAAGTTACATGACCTGTCCAGATCACACAACTAGGAAGTGTTGGAGCTGCACTTTTCTCCTGGTTGAGTAGACTGCAAGCCATTGCTCAAAATCACTATACTTCACAAGACAGAGCTCAGTAGGAGTAAGAACAACACAAAACACAGAAAACAACACCCAGAGCAAAAACTCAGCAAACTCCAGGGAAAGTTCTGTGAGCGCATAGGGTCATAAATTAGAGACAGTCAATGAAAATAGTTACCGAGAAATCTGGCTACTTCCCGGAGCAGTGTCCTCTGGGTGTGCACAGTCTGAGTGCTATCCTCTGGCTCTGGGGTCTAGATCCAAAAGAGGGCTAGGAAACTCACTTTATGCTGCAAAGTCGAGGGAAGGTCCAGTTTATTAAGGAGAAAAACAAAACAAAACCAAATCTAGCTGCTTCCTTTAAAAGTGAGATTTCTCCCTTTTATTATATAGCTTTAATAAATTATTACTTTCTCTTTTTTTTGTACTGGAGACTGAACCAAGAGCATTCTACTTTTGAATTACACCCCCAAACATCTCTTTTTTTCCTTTTTTCTTTTGGTGGTACTGGGAATAGAACCGAGGGGCTTCCTTTTTTATTTTTTTTTGAGGGTCTGGGGATGGAACCCAGAGGCATTTGACCTCCGAGCTACACCCCCTGCCCAATTTTTTATCTTTATTTTGAAACAGGGTCTCACTGAGTTGTGAAGGGCCTCACTAAATAGCTGAGGCTGTCCGCGAACCACGATCCTCCAGGTCTCAGCCTCCCAAATGCTGGGATTACAAGCGTGCGCCACCATGCCTGGCTTAACCCAGGGGCTTTCTACCTCTGGGCTACACTCTCAGTCCTATTTTGTATTTTATTTGGAAACAGTGTCTCACTAAGTTGCTGAGAGCCTCACTAAGTAGCTGAGGCTGGCTTTGAACCTGTGTGATCCTCCTTCTTGGCCTCCCAAATGCAGGGATTATAAGCATGCGCCACCACGCCTGGCCAAACACCTCTCTTTTGTGGTATTGGTGATTGAAACTAAGGGGCATTCTATATCAGAGCTACACCACCAACCCTGTGTGTGTGCGTGTGTGTGTGTGTGTGTGTGTGTGTGTGTGTGTGTGTCTCTGTCTGTCTGTCTGTCTGTCTGTGTTACAAGGAATGGAACCCCAGGAGCTTTCTACCTCTGGGCTACATTCCCAGAACTATTATTATTTTACTTGGAACCAGGGTCTCACTAAGTTGCTGAGAACTGCACTCAGTAGCTGAGATTGGCTTTGAACCTGTGTGATCCTCTTGTCTCCGCTTCCCAAGTACTGAGATTACAAATGTGTGCCACCATACCCAGCTTACCAGCCCTATTTTTTAATTTTTATTTTGAAATAGGGTCTCACTAGGTTGGTGAGAGTCTCATTACTTGCTTGGCTGGCCATGAACCTGCGATTCTCCTGTCTTAGCCTTCCAAGTACTGGGATTACAAGCATGTATCACCATGTCAGCTATTTTTTTGAAATAGGGTCTAACTAAATTGCTAAGGCTGGTCTCAAACCTGCAATCCTCCTGTCTTGGCCTCCCAAGATTCTTATGTTCTTTGTAAATCAAACATTATTATTATCTAAATATTTAAGTAAAAGAAAAAATGCTGTCCTTTTTTGGGGGGGGGGGTATTGGAGATGAAACTCAGAAGCATTCTAACTCTGAGCGATACCCCCAGCCCTATTTTTTATTCTTTCTTTCTTTCTTTCTTTCTTTCTTTCTTTCTTTCTTTCTTTTTTTTAAACCAGGTCTCACTGAGTTGCAAAGGGCCTCACTAAGTAACCGAGGCTGTTAGAGAACTGTGATCCTACAGTCTCAGGCTCCTGAATGCTGGGATTACAAGCTTATGCCACCACACCCAGCTTGCCAGTTTTGTTTTTTCTTTTCTTTCTTTCTTTCTTTCTTTTTTTTTTTTTTTTTTTGTGGTATCAGGTTTGAGCCTAGTTTACCTCTAGATCTACCTCTGAGCTCACCCAGCCCTATTTTACTTTTTATTATTTTTCTGGCACTGGGGATAGAACTCAGGGTCACTCTACCATAAACTCAACCCTCAGCTCTGTTTTATTTTTTATTTTGAAAAAGGGGTTCACTAAATTGCTGAGGCTGGCCATGAACCTTCAACCCTCCTGTCTTAGTTTCCCAAGTACTGAGATAACAGGCTTGCCCACCATGCCTGGCTTGACATACTTTTGATGCTGAGAGTTCAACATGAGAAGAATCTGAGCATCACTTATTCCTGAATGAATACTTGAAAAAGAATGGCTAGCGCTTTGTTCTGTCACCATCTAAACAAATGGAAGAGAATCATGTTAGAAAAACATTGCAAGTGCTTCATGCATATTAGAAAAGAGTAAACTAAAAAGAAAAATAGAGGTGAAAGCTCCATCTGGTGGTTAAGGTAAAAAAAAAATTCCAAGAATTGACACTGTGGTGTTTCACTGGACTGCAGTATTGCAATCTCTGACATGAAAACGCCTGGGAGTTCTGAACAGGAAGGTAACTGCTGACTGTCACATATTAATTAGCATTTAAAGTCATTAATGGTGGAAGACAACATATTTCATAAGGTTCTTGAAATATTTGCCCAAACATAGCCCCTGAAAGAAGTTTGGGGGGCCAAAAGTATTTGAGAAATTTACTTAAATCCCTCTCTTGAAGACTCATACTTCATAATGAGATTTATATTAAAATATTTGACAGGAGCTGGACATGGTGGCACCTGCTTATAATTCTAGTCCTCAGGAGGCTGGACAGGAGGATCGCAGATTTGAGGCCACCCTCAGCAACTTGGACCCCCAGTAACTTAGCAAGACCCTTTTTAAAAATAAAAATAAAATATGGCTGGAGGTATAGCTCAGAGGTAGAATGCCACTGGGTTCAATCCCCAGTGCCACAAAAAATCAAACAAAGCAAACCAAAAACTTTGACAAATAAAGGAATCGGTTTATATGCTCCTGATTTAATTTGAACACAGAAGCTCTCCCTGTTTTTCTTTTTTGTACCAGTATTGGGAATGGCCTAGGAAGATTTGAGAAAGTTATGATTATTAATATATTCCAAAAATTGGGTGAGGGGCAAATCTGTGAAAGGACTTGGTTTCTGCCTAGAAGCAGGCAATTATTCCAATGTAAATTAACCTAGCTAAAGGTAATTAGCAAGTCAATAGGAGAGGGGAACTAGGACTTCCTCATCCTCTACTAAAGACAGGTTTACATAATAATTGGGTGCTCTAGCTAGGATGGGAGGAGGGGTCTACGTGAAAGGAGACTCCTTGTCACACCTTGTTGGGGGAGGAGCCTTACAGATACGTTTACTATGTCAGAATTGCTTAAACAAGATGGAATTCATGGGTATAAAAAGTCTGGTCCACATGCTGTATCTTTGGTGGGGCATTCATATGAACCCATCCCCCCATGCCATTCTGGCATGGGGCTGTAACTATCTTCTGTATTTCTTCTTTTTTTTTTTTTTCTTTTTGGTGGTACTGAGGGTGGAACCCAGAGGCTTTCTACCTCTGGGCTATACTCCCAGACCTTTTTTATATTTTATTTGGAAACAAGGTCTCACTAAGTTGCTGAAAGCCTCACTAAGTAGCTGAGGCTGGTTTTGAACCTGTGCGATCCTCCTGTCTCAGCCTTCCAAGCGTGGGGATTACAAGCGTGCGCCACCATGCCCAGCTGTATTTCTATCTTTTTAATAAACTTTAAATCTTCAACAAGAGTCCAGGCTAATGTATATTTACCCTTAGCTTAGGACAAGAACCCACGCTTTTTTCTGTTTTTTTGGTTTTGTTGTCGTTTGAGGGAAATTGTATCTGGGACCCTAACAGGGGTCCCTGGGGACAGTTTCCCCAAAACCATGACATTCCCAAACCGTAACATTTTTTAGTCTGTAATTTTGAGAAATGCTATTTTGACGAACTAATGATCTTAAGGGCATTTGCTTTGTAGAAAAGACTTTTTAAAGAAAGGCCTTGTTGTTGGATGTGGTGGTACATACCTATAAGCCTAGTACTTGGGAATCTGAGACAGAAAGATCACAAGTTTGAGGTCAGCCTTAGCAACTCAGGGAGATTCTCAGAAACTTACTGAGATCCTATTTCAAAATGAAGAATAAAGCTGGGGGTGGTGGCGCACGCTTGTAATCCCTGTGCTTGGGAGGCAGAGAGAGGAGGATCACGCAGGCTCGAAGCCAGCCATGCTGGCTTAAGAGACCCTGTTTTCAAATAAGTAGGTCTGGAATGTAGCCCGGAGGTAGAAGGGTTTCCAGGAACCCCAGTACCACCAAAATAATAATAATGATAATGATAATAATAATAATAAAAGAATAAAGAGGATTGAGGATGTAGCTTGGAGGTAGAATGCCCCTGGGTTCAATCTCTAGTACCAAGGGTGGGGGAAGAGGAGGGCTGTTTTAGATATTTTTGTTTTTACATTTAGTTCCTTAATATATACCAACAATGATGGTAATGATGGTAATAATAATAATGTAAGAAGATTTATTTTCAGGTTCCCATTCATGAGTATTTAGGGAATTGTCATTTTTGGCAGGACATACATACAGTGTTGTAATTGAATACAAACAATTATACCCAGTTGTAAATGTTTAACAACAAACATCCTGTAGATTCACAGATTGGTCTCAAGTGCCTTGGTCCAGGTTTTTCTACAGCTGAATTTATTTTTTATTTTTTATTTTTATTTTTTTAATTTTATTTTTTATTGGTGCAATGTATTCATACATCATAATGGTATAAAGAAAATATTTTTTTAGACATACATGCACATATCGCCCAGTCAGCCCCTATCCGATCCCCACCCCGTTCCCTCCCCATCCCTCCTTTCCATGCTTGGCTTAGTGGTTGACATCTAGTTTTATAGCAATTTATCCAATATTAATGATGATGATCTCACAAACAGTTTCATTTGTCTGATACCAAGCTTTTGATGACTAAAAGATAACAGTTCAATATTTCTTTTTGCTTTCTTTCTTACCAGAGAATATTTTTTTTCTTTTTTTTTTTAGGTGAAGCTATCATATATTTATTTATTTATTTTTCAGAAAAAATCTATCCTGATATGGAATATGGACTCTAGATTCCCAAAACGATCTCAAAGAAGAACAAAGCTAGAAGATGTATATTTTCTGATTTCAAACCATATAAAGCTACAATAATTGAAACAGTGTAGAACTGTTCCAGAGGCAGATCTATAAACCATTGGAGTTAAATAAAAGCCTAGAGAGAAATTCTTCCATATATTGTCAAGTTATTTTTGACAAGGTTTCCGCGAACATTTGGTGGTGGAAATAATAATCTTTTAACTAAATATTGTTGAAAAATATTTAACCAAGGGGCATTTTACTTCTGAGTTATGACCCTAATTTATTTTTATTTTGAAACATGGTCTCTTTAGATTGATGAAAGTCTTACTACTTGCTGAGGCTGTCCTTGAACCTGCAATCCTTCTGTCTCAGCCTACCAAGTACTGGTATTACAGGTGTGTGCCACCATGCCCGGCTTGTTTTTAGCTTTATAAATGATCAATACAAATAAATTTTAATTTCTTTTTTTTTTTGGTGGTACTGGGGTTCCTGGAAGCCCTTCTACCTCTGGGCTACACTCCCAGACCTATTTTTATATTTTTATTTAGAAACAGGGTCTCCTAAGCCAGCGCGCGCGGCTGGCTTCGAACCTGCGCGATCCTCCTGTCTCTGCCTCCCAAGCGCGGGGATTACAAGCGTGCGCCACCACACCCGGCTAAATTTTAATTTCTAAATAACATTTCATTCATCCTTTTCTTTTTTTTCCCCATGGATCTAAGGATTGAACCCAGGAGGATGCTCTACCACTGAACTGTGCACCCAGCCCCTTCTTAATGTGGTCCTACGGATGGAACCCAGGGACACCCTCAGCCCTATTTTTTTATTCTTTATTATATGGAACCCAGGGACACCCTCAGCCCTATTTTTTTATTCTTTATTATGAAACACAGTCTGAATTGAAAAGGGCCTCATTAAGTAGCTGCGGCTATCCATGAACCCAAATTCTCCTGTCTCAGCCTTCCAAATGCTGGGATTACAAGTGTGTGCCACCACACCCAGCTGAGTTATTTATTTATTTATTTTGCAGTACTGGGGATGGAATCCAGGGGATTTCTATCTCCGAGATACACCCCTGGTCGTATTTTTTTTATTTTTCGAAACAGGGTCTTACTGAGTTGTGAAGGGCCTCGCTAAGTAGCTGAGGCTGTCTGAGAACTGGGATCCTCTGGTCTCCGCCTCCCGAATGCTAGAATTGTACAGGCATGTGACACCAAGCCTGGCTTGTTCAGCTCTTTTCTTTCTTTCTTTCTTTCTTTCTTTCTTTCTTTCTTGCTTGCTTGCTTGCTTGCTTTCTTTCTCTTCTTCTTTTTTCTTTGGAGTACTGGAGATGAAACCCAGGGGCATTTTACCTCCTAGTTATACCCCAACCCTATTTTTAAAATTTATTTAATTTTTATGTGGAACATATTAAAAATGGCATACATTCAGACTGTGCTTGGTGCCCTACCCCCGTATCCCCTCCCCTTCAACAATGAGTATCCAGGTTAACCATGCTACATTCATACTTTTACACAGATTCAGATGTAGCTTCTTCATTAATTAACCGCAGCCTCTTCCTCTCCTACCCTTCCTTTCTAGCTTTCCTGAGGTTTCCCCTCCATTATCTGGAGTCCCTCTGGTATTCCTAATACTAACTAGTTTGCTGTGCCTGGCTGATCTCACTTAACATAATGTTCTCCAGCTCTTTCCATCTTCTTGCAAATGACATGATTTTCTTCTTCTTTATTGCTGAGTAGAATTCCATTGTGTGTATTTCTCATAATTTTGCAGTTCATTCATCTCATGATGGAGACCTAAGTTGGTTCCATATTTTGGCTATTATGAATTGTGCTGCTATGAAGATAGGTATGCATATGTTACTGTAGTTCTCTGATTTCAACCCCTTTGGACAAATATCCAGGAGTAGTATAGCCGGATTATATGGTGGATCTATTCCCAGTTTTCTAAGGAATCTCCACACTGATCTCCATAGCAGCTGAACTAGTTTGCATTCCCACCAACAGTGTAAAAGAGTTCCTCTTTCCCCACATCCTCGCCAGTATTTGTTGTTATTTGATTTCTTTATGCTTGCCACTCTGATTGGGATTAGAATGGAATCTCAGCATAGTTTTGATTTGCATTTCCCTGATGGCTAATGATGTTGAACATCTTTTCATGTATCTATTGGCCATTTGTATCTCTTCTTTTGTAAAGTGTCTATTTAGTTCAGTTGCCCATATCTTGATTGGGTTATTTGTTTTGCTAGTGTAGAGTCTTTTGAACTTTTTGTATATTTTGGATATTAGCCCTCTATCAGAGTGGTGGCTGGTAAAGATCTTCTCCCATTCTGTAGGCTTTCTCTTTAGGTTCTTGATGGTTTCCTTTTAGAAGAAACATTTTAGTTTGATGCCATCCCACTTATAATTCTTGCTTTAATTTCCTGTGCTTTGGAGGTATTGTTGAGGAAGTTACTGCCTATGCCTATATGTTGGAGTGTTGAGCTTATGCCCTACTCTAATAACATTGCAGTCTCTGGTCTAATTTCGAAGTCTTTGATCTATCTCAAGTTGATTCCTGTGTACGGTGAGAGGTAAGGATTTAGTTCCCAGTACCAGTTGTTGAAAAGACTGTCTTTTCTCTAGCATACAAGTTTGGTTCCTTTGCCAAAGATCAATTGACTATAGGCGTGTGGGTTTGTTTCTGCATCTTCTATTCTGTTCCACTGGTCAGTATGCCTGTAGATGTACCAATACCATGCTGTTTTTACTATTGCTCTATGGTTATACCCCCAACGCTATTTTTTATTCTTTATTTTGAAACAGGGTCTCACTGAGTTTCAAAGGGCATTACTAAGTAGCCGAGGCTGGCTGTGAACTGCGATCCTCCTGTTTCAGCCGCCCGGATGCTGGGATTACAAGAATGCACTAGTATGCCTGGCTAGATCTTTTCTTAAAAAGAAAAATAGTGAACACACAAATACACACACACACACAAACAGCAAACACATTAAATAATAATCTAGAGCCAGGTCTGGTGGTGCACTTTTGTAATCTCAGTACTTGGGAGGCTGAGACAGGAGGAACACAGGTTCACGGTTAGCTTCAGCTACTTAATGAGGCCCTCCACAACTTAAGAAAGACCTTGTTTCAAAATAAAGAATAAAATATAGGACTGGGGGTATAGCTTGGTGGTAGAATGCTCCCGGGTTCAATCCCCAGTATGGAAAAAAAAAAAAAGGAATAATCATCTAGATACTGTATTTGTGTATGTGTGTGTGTGTGTGTGTGTGTGTGTGTGTGTGTGTACTGGAGATTGAACCCAGGGGCATTCTACCTCCAAGCTACCTGCCCTATTTAAGAAAATTCTTTGAAACAGGGTCTGAGTTGTGGAGGGCCTCTCTGAGTTGCTGAGGCTCGCTGCCAACCTGTGTTCCTCATGTCTGAGCCTCTCAAGTACTAGCATTACAGGCCTGTGCTACCCAGCCTGGCAGAGATTGTATTTTGTATGTGTGTTGGGGGCAGGGAGTTGATGGAGATGGGTGATAGAGAAGTATAGGAGGAAAAAAGACTAGAGATAGTGTGTAGATTCTTACAGGCTTGGGCCTATTTTGCTTTCATCATATTATTGCATCTCGACTGGTATCTGAGCACATAGGTGTTCAGTAAATATTTGTTGCAAACTGGGAGTGGTGGCGCACACTCGTAATTTCAGCATTTGGGAGGCTGAGATGGGAGGATTGGGGTTTGCAGACAGCCTAGGTTACTTAGTGAGACCTTTTGCAACTCAGTGTGACTCTTTCAAAATAAAGAATAAATAAGGCTGGAGGGTGTAGCTGCAGCATGGGAAAGAAGGAAGTTATCACCTTGTTTTTTCAAAGATGTGGTTTGTGGTTTTCCGAATCAACCAGGGCCTTAGAGGAAAGATGTTCTAGATGACACCTCTCAGAGCTGCCTTGAGCGCCACCTACAGCAACTTTTTCTGTGACCTACAGGAAGGCTCTCTACCGCCTTCTCACTCCCTTCCTCCTTTCCCGGATAGTTCGGATCATTCTGCTTTCTCTGGCTCCATCCTATCCCCATCTCCCTTTTCTTTCCTTAAACTCTGGTTTGGTGCTGCGCCCCAGTCCCTCATTTTGACCTTTACTTCTGGGGTCATATAGCCCCGCCCCTCAACCCTCCCCTTCTCTGAGGCTCCGCCCAGACTCCGACGTAGCCCCGCCCTCTCATCCCCGCAGCCCCACCCTCGCTGTTTTGCGGTCCGCTCTTCCCCTTGAAGCCTCGCCTCTCGCCTCCCCGCCCTTTAAAAGCCCCGCCCTCAGCTCCTCGAAGCCCCGCTCTCGCTGTTCCTAGGCCCGCCTCTTTACCTGGGCCCCGCCCACCTATCTCCGCGGCCCCGCCCCTCACCTCTCGCGTAGCCCCGCCCTTCGCGTTTCGCGGCCCGCCCCTCCCCCGGGGCCCGCCCCTTTCGCGTAGCCCCGCCCTCGCCCTCCCACTGCTTCTCTTCCCCCGCGGCCCCGCCCCTCGCATGGCTCCGCCCTTAGCCTCCCCAGCAGCCACGTCTCCCCGAGGCCCCGCCCACACCCACATAGCCCCGCCCCGGCGGCCGCAGCCCCGCCCCGCGGCCCGCCCCTCCCCGCCCGGCCGCGTCCTCCCCTTGACGTGGCAGAGGCGGCACCAGCCATGTTGGCCGGGCCGAGGTCCTCTCCGAGGTCGGGGGCGGGGCGGAGCCGGCCCTGATCGTGGTGCCTCGGTAGCTCCAGCTCCGCGGAGAGGGCTGAGTGCGCGGCGCCGGGCGCGGATCTCCTCGGGGCAGTGTGGTAAGCACCGGGCGCGCCGCTGGGCCGCTCCCCGCCCTCTGGCCGGCCGGGAGCCGGGGCGGCGGCGGCGGGCGGGTCTGGCTGCTCCCGCTGGGCCCGGGGCCGCGGCGGGCTGGGCGCGGCGGGCGGCGCGGGTGGGGCGCGCAGCCCGGAGCCGTCGCCGGCGCCCCGGCCCGCGTCTCGCTCTCCTGGCGCCCCCGGGCGGGCCGGGCCGGGCCGGGGCGGGCGGCGGAGGGAAGCGGAGGGAAGCGCAGCCCCAGCCTCGCCCCGCACCCCCCCGCTGCCCGCCACCCGCGCGCTGCAGCCCGGCCCGGCCGCGGCTCGGGCGCCCTCCTCGCCGGCCGAGGCCCTAGACTTTGAACCCAGGTGACTTCACCACCTGCCGTCGGCCTTTGGAGTTAGAGAGGTTAAGGGCAGAGATGCTAGGTAAAGATAATGCATTAGGCTTTGGTTACTAGGAGAGTTTAGTTTCAGATCCGACCAACCCCGTACCTTCGGGTTTCCATTCTGCCAGAAGTGTCTTCCCGGTGGTAAAGTCACAGCGAGAAGTCATAGTAAATCGACAGCAATCGCTGGCTCGGAGATGTTGGATTCACGGTCTCACATGAACTTCAATAACCTCTTCCTTACTCCCCTCCACCCACCCCCAGCCGCGGAAAACTAGCCAACTTGGTTTAAAAAGTTTTATATTTAAATGTAGACGTAAATATAAATCATTAAGTCTTCCTTCTGTCCCTTCTGCAGTGGTGTACTTAGCAATTTTAGAAGCCCATCTATTTTTAATTGATTAATAGAATTTTAGAGTTAGATGGCACTTTGTAGTTTTATAGCCTCATTTCCTCATCTGACAAGAAAATCGAGGAGCAGAGGGGTTAAGCTATTTGTTCAAGATCCCAAAGCTACTTATTCACTTCGTTGAGGATTTTACAACCAAAAAGTAGAAGGGGCACATTTAATTGGCAGCAAATCCACCTGATTTTGTTATGTATAAAAGGGTTAAAATTGGGATAGTGAAAATACACTAAGAAAAGCCTTTTAAAACACAATCGGCAAGCTGGGCCTGGAGGCTGAGACAGGAGGATCGCAGTTCGAGGTCAGCCTCAGCTACTTAGTGAGGCCCTTTGCAACTCAGTGAGACCCTGTTTCAAAAAAAAAAAAAAAAAAAACCGGGTCTCACTGAGTTGCAGAGGGTCCCACTAAGTAGCTGAGACTCCTGTCTCAGCCTCCTGTGCTGGGATTACAAGCGTGTGCCACCACACCCAGATCCTTAAGTCTGCATTCTAATATAGTGTGAATAATATTTGGTTTTATGCTTTTATGTAAATATGTTAATGTTAGGGAATAGAGTACTTGTCAAATAATGCCTCTGTGTGTGTTTGTGTATGTTCGTGTGTTTGTGTGTAAGGGGAGTACTGGGGGAGTACCCCCAAGGATATTCTACCTCTGAGCTATACCTCCAGCCCTTTTTTATTTTTTGTTTTGAAACAGGGCCTCACTAAGTTGAGAGTCTCTATGTTGCTGAGGCTGTCTTCAAACTTCAGATCCTCCTGTAATTCCAAATTACAGGTGCACGTCGTCACACCTGGCTAAATAATGCCATTTTAGATGAAACTAGCTTGTAAAAGGACTTTTGTACTCAAATTAGTGATTTTTAAGATTAAGCAATTCCAGCCGGGTGTGGTGGAACACACTTGTAATCCCAGGAGACCGGAGGTTCCCAGATGGCCTCAGCTATTTATTGAGGCCCTTTGTAACTCAGTGATACCCAGTTTTTTTAAAAAAAAAAAAAAAAGACTAAAAAATAGGACTGGGGGTGTAGCTCGGAAGTAGAATAACCCTGGGTTCCATCCCCAGCACCAAAAAAAAAAAAAAAAAAAAAAAAAAAAAAAAAAGATTGAGCATATTTCCTGCCTTTAAAAGGTGAGGGAAATCAGGAGGCATTTTATTTATTTTTTTGCGGGTCTGGAGATGGAACCCAAGGGCATTTGACCTCCAAGCTATACCCACTGCCCTATTTTTTATTTTTTATTCTTTATTTTATTTTTTGCAGGTCTGGGGATGGCACCCAGGGGCATTCTACCTCCGAGCTACACCCCCTGCCCTATTTTTTCTTCTTTATTTTGAAACAGGGTCTCACTAAGTTGTGAAGGGCCTCAGTAGCTGAGGCTGTCTGTGAACTGCAATCTTCCGTCTCAGCCTCCCAAATGCTAGGGTTACAAGTGTGGGCCACCACACCCAGCTCAGGAGGTGTTTTAGATGGCTATGTAAGTAGACCAGTTAAGAGAAAGAGGCGGAACTTTCTTCAAACTGGCTGGGAAGTAAGAATGTAAGAAATATAATAAATGTGATTTAGAAGTTAATATGATCTTCTAGAACAGAGATTGAGAAAAAAAAGTATGAGAAAGAGGAGGGGAATTGTACTCAAATGTTACTCAGATGATATTTAATGTCTCTTAAAGTATAAAGATGTGGAATTATAATCCAGCCTACTAACCCATTGTAGAAATTTAACAGTTATAGACTGCATATGGGTGTCTTGTTGCTACGACTTTTACAACCATTCTTGGTGAAATTCCTTAGAAGTCTCCAGGCGGTGTTTCTCAGAATCCCTTTATTTTTATTTTTTATTTTTTTTTTCTTGTACCAGGGATTGAACTGAGGGACATTTCTGCCTCTGAGTTACAGACCCAGCAAATTTTTTTTTTTTGAAACAAGTCTTGCTAAGTCGCTGGGGCAGCCTCCGAGAATTGGGATCACAGGAATGTGTTACTGTGCCTGGCCTCTCAGTATCCATTTATACTCTTAAACATTTTTGAGGGGGAAAAAACTGGTTTAAGAGAAGGCAGGTTTTTGTACCTACTTTTGCAGTCTGTTGAGACACATTGTTTTGAGTTGTATGGAGGAAGTCTAGCTTCACATGGAGGTATAATTGGGAAAAAAAGCTATTTTAATAGCTTTTTCAGTTAATTATGCATATGCCTCTTTGTTACTACACCAAATGCCAGCAGTTTTGGTTTTGGTTTTTGCAGTACTGGGATTGGAACCCAGGGGTATTCTACCTCTGAGCTACATTCCCAGCCCTATTTTTTTTAAAATATATTTTTGTTGGTGCATTATAGTCAAACATCTCAATGAAATATAAGACTTGTGAGGATATACAAGCACACATCACCCAATTAGCCTTTATCCAATCCCCATCCCATTCCCTCCCCCTCTCTTGATCCCATGCTTGATTTAGTGATTGACTTTGATGTACTTGTTCAAGTACATCATGTGCTTTAAAGAGATTCCATCTTCCCCCCTCCTGTCCCCTCTGATTGGTCACCTTAATGGCTCCTCCGTAGGGCCTTTTCTTCAACTAGATTTCCTCCTATTACCCATTTCTTCCTAGTTTTTGCATATTGGGGAAAGCATCCGATTTTTAAATTTTCTGTGATATTTCCCTGTGGATGCCACATTGCAGGCTCCAATCCCGATCCCACTCTCGAATGCTTGGGACCAGTGTTGCCTCAGGGCAGGTTCTGATCCCAGCCTCACCCAGCCCTATTTTTTATTCTTTATTTTTTGAAACAGTGTCTCACTAAGTTGCAGAGGACCTCACTAAGCTGAGGCTGTCCTCAAACTCAAAATCTTCCTGTCTCAGCCTCCCAAGTACTGGGATTACAAGTATATGCCACCATGCCTGGCTCAAAACCCAATAGTTTTATTTAAGAAATTAAATGTTAGTTGGGCATGGTGGCCCACGCTTGTAATCCCCGCACTTGGGAGGCTGAGACAGGAGGATCGCACAGGTTCAAAGCCAGCCTCAGCTACTTAGTGAGGCTCTCAGCAACTTAGTGAGACTGTTTACAAATAAAGTATAAAATAGGTCTGGGAGTCTAGCCTGGAGGTTTAAAAAAAAAAACCCAAAACCCTGGGTTCTACCCCCAGTACCACACACACACACAAAAAAAAAAAAAAAAAAAAAAGAAAGAAATTAAAGGTTAATTTCAAGTTAGGAGTGGTTGCACAGTGCTTGTAAACCAAGTGCTTGGGCGGCTGAAACAGGAGGATCACAGGTTTGAGGACACTCTCAATCACATAAGTGAGACTCTTGGTAGCCTGGCTGGATGGTCCCTGTTTCCAAACAAAAAATAAAAAGGGTTGAAGGTGGCTGGGCATGGTGGCATAGGCCTGTGATCCCATACTTGTGAGACTGAGACAGGAGGCTTACAGGTTCTAGGCAAGCCTCAGCAATCTAGCAATACCCATTTCAAAATAAAAACGAGTGAGAGAGGAGGAGGAACGTGATTTACAGACAGCTTCAGCTACTTAGGCCCTTTGCAACTCAGTGAGACCCTGTTTCAAAATAAAGAATAAAATAGGGATGGGGGTATAGCTCAAAGGTGGAATGCCCCTGAGTCCCATCCTCGGTACTGCCTCAAAAAACAAAAACAAAGACCTCCCTGCCCCCCCCCCCCAAAAAAAAATAGGACTGGGAATATTGCTCAGAGGTAGAATGCCCCTAGTGTTCAATCCCCAGTACTTGCCCTCCACAAAAAAAGTTTTAATTCCAGTGTTAAATCTGAAACCATAGAAGTGAAAAGTTTCATTTCTAAGTACTGGATCATCTACCATAGGGCTGGGAATATAACTCAGAGGTAGAATGGGTTCAATCCCCAGTACGGCAAAAACAAAACCAAAAAACCAAAACAGCAACAACAGCAGCAAAAGGGCTGGGAATCGAGCTCAGAGGTAGAATGACCCAGGGCTTAATCCCCAGTACTTGCCCTCCACAAAAAGTTTTGATTCCAGTGTTGAATCTGAAACCTTAGAAGTGAAATTTTTGGTGGTGTATGGTTGTAATCCCAGCATTGGGAGGCTGAGACAGGAGGATCCTGGTTCGAGGACAGCCTCAGCTGCTTAGTGATGCCCTTTGCAATTCAGTGAGACCCTGTTTCAAAATAATAAAAAATAGGGCTGAGGGTGTAGCTCGGATGTAGAATGCCCCTGGGTTCCATCCCCAGTACTGAAAGAAAAGAAGTGAAATTTTTTATTTATAAGTACTGGATTGTCTACCATATATGATACTGTAACATGAACTGATAACTGGAGAGATACTGTTTCACTGAGTAAATGTTTTGATCTACTGTATGATATAAACAAGTAATATTAATACAGTCACTTATCACTTTTGAGTATTGACAGACTTCATTATATGATATAAAATCACATTAGCAAAATTACTGATATCAGAACAATCTTTACATATTTGCAAGCTATCAAGTTCATGGTATAGATTCAAGTTTTCAGAATTCTAATAGTTGCTTGAAAGTTCATATTTTATCATTGACAACAAGTATTGTTCAATTGTTTTTCATGAAGTAAAGTGATAGGATCATTTTTTCCAATAGGACAGATTGAACCTAGCACTCCACCACTGAGTTATATCCTCAGCCTTTCTTTCTTTCTTTCTTTATTTATTTATTTATTTATTTATTTATTTATTTATTTTGTGGGTCTGGGGATGGGACCCAGAGGCATTTGACCTCCGAACTACACCCCCAACCCAATTTTTTATTCTTTATTTTGAAACAGAGTCTCACTGAGTTGCAGAGGGCCTCACTAAGTAGCTGAGGCTGTCCGCGAACCGCAGTCCTCAGGTCTCAGCCTCCCAAATGCTGGGATTACAAGCGTGCGCCACCACGCCCGGCTCTCTTTTAAATTTTTACTTTGAGATAGAATCTTGCTAAGTTGCTGAGGCTAGCCTTAAACTTGTGATCCTCCTGCCTCAGCCTCCCTAATAGCTGGGATTATAGGCATGCACCAATGTACCCAGCTCATTTTGTCCACTTTTAAGAAAATGTCTGAATTACTAGTTATGTATTGTCCTTGGGAGAATTGAGAAAATAGTCCCTCAAAACATTTTTTGGCTGGGCTGAGACAGGACGATTGAAGGCTGGGGGCCAGTCTCAGCAACTTGGTGAGACCCTGTTGCAAAATGAAAAATAAAACAGGGATGGATGTAGCTCGTAAGTTGAATGCCCCTGGGTTCAATCCCCAGTGCCCCAAACAAACAAACTCCATTTTAGTATATGTGTTTCAGAGAAACAGCCATGATTGGTCTAACATACCTGAGTGTTTAATGTTTTCTGGAGATTTGTTTTAGGTTATAGGTACAGTCAAGTAATAAACAGAAAATTTCATTTTTATGGAAAAATAATTGGAGTGATTACATAGTCCTAGAATTTATATTAACAATTGTAACATCTGTGGTAATGGAGACTGACATTTGTGGTGCTAGGGACATTCTATCTCTGAGCTAAGCACAGTCCTATTTTTTATTTTGTTTATTTTTTATTTTTTTGTGGTTCTGGGGGTGGAACCAGAGGCTATCTACCTCCGGGCTATACCCCCAGACCTATTTTTTTTACTTTATTTATTTATTTTGGTGGTACTGGGGGTGGAACCCAGGGGCTTTTCTACCTCTGGGATATACTCCCAGACCTATTTTCTACTTTATTTGGAAACAGGGTCTCACTAAGTTGCTGAGAGCCTCACTAAGTAGCTGAGGCTGGCTTTTGAACCTGCGCGATCCTCCTGTCTCAGCCTCCCAAGCGCGGGGATTACAAGCGTGCGCCACCACGCCCGGCTTTTTTACTTTATTTAGAAACAGGGTCTCACTAAGTTGCCAAGAGCCTCACTAAGTAGCCGAGGCTGGCTTTGAACCTGCACAATCCTTCTGTCTCAGCCTCCCAAGCACGGGGATTACAAGCGTGCACCACCATGACTGGCCCTATTTTTTATTTTGAAACAGGTTCTGGCTAGATTGATGAGAGTCTCACTACTTGCTGAGGCTGTCCCAGAATCTTTGATTCCCCCATCTCAGCCTCCTATGTACTGGGATTACAGGTGTGTGCCACCACACCCAGCCCCCTCACATTTTATTTATTTATTTATTTTGTGGTACCAGGTATTGAGCCCAGGCAGCATTCTACCCCTGAGCTACACTCCCAGCCCTATTTTTTATTCTTTATTTTGAAACAGGGTCTCACTAAATTGCAGAGGACCTCACTAAGTAGCTCAGGCTGTTTGTGAACCCATGATCCTCCTATCTCAGCCTCCCAAGTACTGGGATTACAAGTATGTGCTACCATGCCTGGATTCTTCACATTTTAGAATCAGTTTATTATCCAACTAACTTTTTTGTGGTAATGGAGATTGAACCTTGGGATGTTTTTACCTCTGAGGTACATCTCCAGCACTTTTTTAGTTTAGTTTAGTTTTGTTTTGAAACAGGGTCTTGCTAGGTTGCTGAGAGTCTTACTAAGTTTTTGAGGCTGGTCTCAAACCTGCAATCCTCCTGTCTCAGCCACCCACATACTGGGATTATACACATGTGCCCAGCTACTAAGCAACTTTAACATCCTTATTGGTTCTTCTGACACTCTTGGTTCATGGTTCTTTAGTTCTTTTAATTCCACATCCTTCATCCCTGCCACATAGCACTTCAAAGTCTTTATCTTTCTATACCTTTAAATTCTTCACCTTCTTTCCAGGATTAATCCCTCGTTTGAGAGTATGAAATAGAACTGATGACTAGGTAAGGAAGTTACCTTTGTAAGTAGGCAGTTAGAGAGTAACAAAAGCTATCTCTCGATAGTGGATCCTCTTCAGAGTAGCATCCTCTCCCTCCTGTATCTCAGATTAGAGTTTAAAATGCTCTCAGAAGTTAGAATATTAGATACTTTCTGAATTTAAGTTTCTGCAGAAGAGGTCCTGTGATATTATATAACTCATGGCTTAACACCACTTTAGCACTTTATTGTGCCACAAGTGTCTTATATTTGTATAATAAAAAACTACCTTTCTTATGCAGAAGTATCTAGTTACAGGAAAATCTTGTTATTTGCCACTCTCTCTTCAAGAATGTTTATTGGGAACTTTTAATTTTCTGGATAGAAAATCATGTGAGTTTTAGAATTTTATGATTTTGATAGCTCTACTAGAATAATAATTTACAAAGCTGATGTACATAGGTGCTAGGAGAACTAGATCTTCCCCCCGCTTTGCCTTTCTTTCCTATATACCCTTAAATAAATAATGACACTTTTTTGCCATATTAAAAAAAAATAAAATCAGTAGAAAACCTCTTATTGGGACTAATGGGCATTGGGGTCTGTAGAGCCATATGAGTAGTTACTGTTGCTTGCTAGTTTTTTTTCTTATTTATTTATTTGTTTATTTATTTATTTATTTTTACTGTATTGGGGCTTGAACCCAGGGGTATTCTACCTCCAAGCTATACCTTCAGCCCTATTTTAGTTCTTTATTTTGAAACAGGGTCTTACTAAGTTGTGGAGGGCCTCACTAAGTTAACTGAGGCTGGCTTTGAACCTGTGATTCTACTGTCTCAGCCTCCTGAGTACCAGGATTACAAGCATGTGCTACCACCCTTGGCCATTGCTAATTCTTTTACTTTTCTTTTTTTTTTTTAATTTTTTGTGGTACCAGAGATTGACCCCAGGGACATTATACCTCTGAGCCATGCCCCAGCCCTATTTTTATTTTGTAACAGGGTCTCACTAGTTTGATGGAGAGTCTGACTACTTGCTATGGCTGTCCTCGAACCTGTGATCCTCCTGTCTCAGCCTCCCAAGTACTGTGAATACAGGCATGTACCACCATGCCCTGCTGTGCTAATTCTTTTCTAACATAAACATTTTAATTTCCTCATTTCTAATGTGTTAATATTGCTGAATGTGGGAAAATGTACTTACTTTGAATCTTCTGAAAATGATTTTGGATTATAAAATCTTTTAATTTTGTTACAGAAATAAGAATAAAGCTTTACCATGACAACCTATTTGGAATTCATCCAGCAAAATGAAGAACGAGATGGAGTTCGATTTAGTTGGAACGTTTGGCCATCAAGTCGACTAGAAGCTACTAGAATGGTTGTTCCAGTGGCAGCCCTGTTTACACCACTGAAGGAGAGACCTGACTTACCACCCATTCAATATGAACCTGTTCTGTGCAGTAGAACTACTTGCCGTGCAGTTTTGAATCCTTTGTGGTAATTAAAATACATTCAAAGAGCTATTGTGGCAATATGATTAAAAATGTAGTTTCTTTATGCTTATTTATATAAAAAATCTTTGTTTTGGTCTAGTTATTTTTCAAAGTGCAATAGTTAAAAGAGACCCAAAGAACTAGCATTTTAGAATCATTCTAGTTATGTCAAATTGGTTAATATATAGAGACCAAATAAGTCTGGGGTGGTAGAACATAACTGTTATCCCAAGACTTAGGAGGCTGAGACAGGAGGATCACAGATTGGAGCCTCTTAGTGTTTCCTAGATACTGGTGTATCGATTCATCTTCTGTCATCGGAGAAGTGATAAATGAGTGGCATGGTATTTGAAAAAATTTAATTCATTTCAAATTAGGCTAAAGTATCGTGAATTATGTTTTATTTTTGTTTCCATTCCCTTTCCCCTATCCAATCCACTAACAAATCTGGTCTGTTTTATCTTCAGGACATTATAAATTCTGTCTCTCATACTCTGCTACTACTTCCTACATAAAGATGCCACCATCTTTTTTTTTTTTTTTTGTAATTTCAAAATGCCCCTAACCAGTCTTCCTGTTTTTATTGTCTGTCAGCAGTTTATTCTCCACTTGAAGCTAGAATTTTATGAATAGAAATGAAAAATTTGGGGTGGTACTCGGGATTGAACCTAGGGGCATACTACCTCCAAGCTATACCCCCAGCTCATCTTATTTTTTGTTTGGAAACAGGGTCTCCCTAGGTTACTGAAAGCCTTGCTATGTTGCTGAGGCTGCTCTTGAACCTGCAATTCTCCTATCAGCCTCCTAGGCACTAGAATTACAGGCCTGTGCCACCATGCCCGGCTACAATGGAAATTGGTTATTAAAATCTTCTACTCACTTCTTAATATACTTGGAATGAAAAGGTCAAGAGCCTTACCAAAGACCTGTAAAGTCCTACACAATCTAGCTTCTCTATATTTCTGCCTTCATTTTGTAGTGTCCATCTTCCTTTTCCTTATCTACATAATATCTTCTTGCCCTCTTTTTGATCCTTGGACATACCAAGCTTATTCTGACCTTCAGGTTGTGCAGTAAGTGTGCATTTCTCCTCCATTGCTCAGGTTTCAGGTTTTTCTGCGAGGGGCTCTTCTTTTTCCTTCAGGTTATACTTCATTTGTCTATTTAAGAAAGTTTTCCTTTAAAGTAGCTATCAAAAAACATTCTCACATCTTTGTCTTTCTTATTCATTTGTTTATTTTTATTTTTTATTTTCGAAGTGCTGGGGATTAAATTTAGGGCCTTCTCGTATGCTAGGCAAGCACTCTACCATTGAGAATATCTCTAGTCCTTTTAAAATCTTTATTATACCTACCTAAAATTATTTTTTGTGTTTAGACATCGATTTGTTTTTCTTTTCTTTTTTTTTTTTCCTGGTACTGGGAATGGAACCCAGAAGCATTCTACCTCCGAGCTACACCCCCAGCCCTATTTTGTATTCTTTATTTTGAAACATGGTCTCACTGAGTTGCAAAGGGCTTCACTAAGTAGCTGAGGCTGTCCTCAAGTTGTTATCCTCCTGTCTCAGCCTCCCAAATGCTGGGATTATAAGCGTGCGCCACCACCCCTGGCTAGACATCTATTTGTTTTTCTTTTCCAAAATGTAGATTCCCTGAGAGTAGGGACCTTTTCTTTCTTGGTTACTACATGTGTCACCAGCATCTAATATATATATATATATATATTATATATATATAATTTTTTGAGGTGGGATTTTGCTGTATTGCCTAGGGAAATGTTATATTGCTATATTGCCCAGTTTGGACTCAAGTGATCTTACCATCCAACCTCCAGAGTAGCTGGGATTACAGGAGTATACTAACATATCCCAGTTTACACATATTTTTGACTTGAATACAAGTTTACTAGGTCTAAGTAGAGATGTTACTAAAGTCATTTGAAGAAAAATATAGGATTACATTAATTTTATTGATATTTGCTATATAGTAAAAAATATTCACCATTTATCTGAACTTGTATATGCTACAAGAATGAATTGGATATTGGCAACATCTAAAAATAAACAACTTTTAAAGATCACTTTATCAATTTGAATGATTCATGTGTTAGAAAAAAACTAATATTGAAATTAGGATCCTTGTAATATTGAACTGAAATAAGAACTAATGTATCTTTTCTTTTTTAAAAAATAGTCAAGTGGATTATAGAGCAAAACTCTGGGCTTGCAACTTTTGTTATCAAAGGAATCAGGTAAGAACTCCCTTCAATTGCTGATGTTAATCCTATAATACTAGTCATATAAAAACATGAATATTTTATTTATTTTATTTTATTTTTTTGCGGTACTGGAGATGGAACCCAGAGGCATTCTACCTCCAAGAAGCACCTCCAGCCCTATTGTTTATTCTTTATTTTAAAACCAGGTCTCACTGAGTTGCAAAGGGCCTCACTATGTAGCTGAGGCCATCTGTGAACCACGATCCTCTGGTCTCAGCCTCCCCAATGCTGGGATTATAGGTGTGTGCCACCATGCCCCGCAAAACATGAATATTTTAAAAGAAAGAGAAAATATCTTTCATGTAATGAAAGTTTTTTTTTTTTTTTTTTCGGGTCTGGGGATGGAACCCAGGGGCATTTGACCTCCGAGTCACAACCCCTGACCTATTTTTATTCTTTATTTTGAAACAGGGTCTCACTGAGTTGCAGAGGGCCTCACTAAGTAGCTGAGGCTCTCCACCAACGGCAATCCTCCGGTCTCAGCCTCCCAAATGCTGGGATTATAAACGTGCGCCACCAAGCCCGGCTGAAAGTTGTTTTTTTTTTTTTTTTTTTTTTTTTTTTTTTTTTTTTTTTTTTTTTGTGGTGGTGGTACTAGAGATTGAGCCCAGAGACATTTTACCTCCAAGCTACACCTGCAGCCCTATTTTATTTTGAAACAGGGTTTGCTGAATTGCTGAGAGTCTTACTAAATTGCTGAGGCTGACCTTGAGGCTGTAATCATTCTATCTCAGCCTCCTAAGTACTGGGTTTACAGGCATGTACCATCCTGCCTGGCTGAAAGTATCATTTCTTAATAATGAAATGATCAGGACATAATTATTTATTTTCAGTTTAAAATTTTATTATTCTTTTTGGCAAATAATTTGTTGAAACTGTATTTTTTTTGTAGTTTCCACCGACTTATGCTGGGATATCTGAACTGAATCAGCCTGCTGAACTTTTACCCCAGTTTTCTAGCATTGAGTATGTAGTTCTGGTAAGAACATAACAAATATTTAAGAACGTTTTAAATATTGAGTAGTTTATACCAAAATAATTGTTAAATTGAGATTGATATAAAAGGCATCATCGTACAGTGAATTGAAGTATTTCAGTGGTAAGAACTGTCTAGGTCAGTTTGAGTAATGTCATCTCCCTTGGAAACCGAGTCTCGCTATGTTGCTGAGGCCGGTCCTGAACCAGTTATTTGATGGGTCGTCAAATACTGGGTAGGATGGTATGATTTCCTACACTGACAAGATCAGTGAGCAATAAAGTACAACTCTTCTATTTGGAAGGTCAACTTAGACATATTCAGTTAATATAATTCTGATGTTTGCTGAAATGTCCTTGGGTTTAATTGATAATATAATTAAGATAAATATTTTATAAAAGTCATCTCACTTTGTTTCTAAAGTTTATGGTTATTTTATTGTTTTAAAAGTAGTATTTGTTATAAGAAATAAAACCTTATGTAATTAAATAAAATGGAAAGTGGAAGTTCCCTCTATGTAACTACATAGAATGTTTTTTTTTTTTTTTTCCCTTTTTGGTGGTACTGGGGTTCCTGGAAACCTTTCTACCTCTGGGCTACACTCCTAGACACCTGTTTTTTATATTTTTATTGGGAAACAGGGTCTCTTAAGCCAGCGAGGCTGGCTTCGAACCTGCACAATCCCTCTGTCTCTGCCTCCCAAGCGCGGGGATTACAAGCATGGGCTACCATGCCTGGCTACATAGAATGTTTTTAAACTTAATTTTTCCTCTAGTGATGCTCTGTCTTGGATATTTCTCTATGACAATGCATATAACCAGTTTCATTTCTGTAATGGCTTTATTAGAATTCCATGTATGCATGTATTAGGATTCCATTGTGTACATTTGTGTTAAACATTGTGCTGAAGTAGCTGGGCATGGTGGCACATGTTTATAATCCTAGTACTTGGGAGGCCGAGACAGGAGGATTGCAGGTTTGCGGCCAGCCTAAGCTGCTTAGTGAGGTCCTCTGCAACTTAGTGAGACCCTGTTTCAAAATAAAGAGTAAAAGGCCAGGCATGGTGGCGCACGCTTGTAATCCCCGCGCTTGGGAGGCAGAGACAGGAGGATCGCGCAGGTTCGAAGCCAGCCGCGCCCGCTGGCTTAGGAGACCCTGTTTCCAAATAAAAATGTAAGAATAGGTCTGGGAGTGTAGCCCGGAGGTAGAAGGGCTTCCAGGAACCCCAGTACCACCAAAAAAAAAAAGAGTAAAAAATAGAGGTGGGGGTGTAGCTTGGAAGTAGAATGCCCCTGGGTTCAATTCCCCAATACTAATATATATATATATATTCACATACATACATATATATACATATATATACATGTATATACATTATATATACACACACATACATATATATGTATAATAATATTGTGCTAAAGTGTTACTACCTTTTAAAAATACTTTTCTTCTTATTGCAAACTGTTTTTAAAAGCGTGGTCCTCAGATGCCTTTGATATTCCTCTATGTGGTTGATACTTGCATGGAGGATGAAGATTTACAAGCCTTGAAAGAATCCATGCAGATGTCGTTAAGTCTTTTGCCACCAACAGCTTTGGTTGGACTTATTACCTTTGGGAGGATGGTGCAGGTTCATGAACTTGGATGTGAAGGCATTTCAAAAAGCTATGTCTTCAGAGGAACAAAAGATCTGTCTGCTAAACAACTGCAGGTAACTAGTTTTAAACCCATTTGAAAACGTCACTTTATGTAAAGTTTATATATGTCTTCTGGTTATGTGTTTCTAGAACATCAAAAAGTATGAATGACTAATGTGATTACAACAAACCCTTTAAATTTAGTGTTAACATCACTTTTCTTTCATGTGCCTTAAATTGCTATCATACAGATGGATGACTCTACTTTTAACTGTATTTTTAAAAGCTAATGTGTAATGAAAAGTATGTTATTTGAGATTTAAAAGGCTCATAGAAGAGTCATGCTGAAGACTGAGGGAGAAACCATACAGTATTAGCTCTTCTTGACTTCTCACTTAGGAACTAAATGCTTTTAGTATGTTTGGCAAGGGGATGTATTTTCAGAAGTATGAATTATTTCTGTATGAAATATGGGTATGTATATATACTTTAATAATGTTCATCATTGGAGAAAACTCAAGCTTTTTCTTCCAGGGAAAGGGAGTTAGGTGTACCATAGTAGAATTGTCTGGGAATATTTTTTAGACTTTTTTGCCCAGAGATTTTGCTCTTTTTGCCCAGACATTTTGGCTTAGTTTAATCTCTCTGTGCTTTAATTTGTCATCTGTGAAACCTTGTTTCCAAACAAAAAATAAAATGGGCTGGGGTTGTAGCTTGGAGGTAGAATGCCCCTGGGTTCAATCCCCAGCCCCACAGAACAAAACAGAGTAAGTGAATGTGTGTTTGTACTCGGAGGTGGTTGGGAGGCCAGTGTTGTTTATGGAAGGATTTTCAAAAAACCTTCTAAGTGATTGTGGTACAAGCTCAGTTGAGAACAGTTATCCTAGAAGATGACAGATAAGCCTGGCAAAAAGCCAGCAGACCTGAAATCAGACTTTGGAGGCATCCAGGTAGCTTGAAATGAAAAAGAAAGGAAGAGATTTTTGAGAACGACTCTTTATTTAAGCTTGACAAACTGGGATTGTGATGCTATAGTTAACTAAGAGAACTTTCTGGAGGAATTTGCATGAGGAGGACTGTGAGTAGTAAATGAGTAGTGAATGAGATTGTGGAAGTGCAGAGAGTTCAAATTTGTTCTTTTAAGAGGTTTTTGTCGAAGAGGTTTGTTATTGAAGAAAAGGAAGGAGGCTGTGGGAATTTGAGCAGGAACCAAATTGAAAGTATTTAAGGAGGAGAGACACTTGGATGTATTTATACACAGAAAGGAAAGAGAATAAAGAGGGTGAGTGTATTGGGCCTGACAGCCCACACCTGTAATCCTGTACTAGGTTCAAGGACAGCCTCAGCAACTTAGCAAGACTCTGAGCAACCTAGCAAGACTGTTTCAGAACAAAAAAAACCCCACAAGGGTTGGGAGTGTAGCTCAGAAGTAGAATGCCCTTGGGTTCAACCCCCAGCCCACAGGGAAAAAAAAAAGGGTGAGTGCCAGCAAGAGTGAGCTGAGCAGAATGAGGCTTCAGAAGGCTTGGCAGGGATTCCTTAAGGAGTACAGGGAGCAGAGGATCTTGGAGAGGGTAGACATTTATTTCCATGAGATGAGAGAAAGTGATTTAGTTTTAATCTCGGTGCTTTAGTTTGTCATCTGTAAATAGAGATATAGGTTGAGGTTTGTTTTTTTTTTGTGGTGTTGGGGATTGAACCTTAGACAAATTAGTCTCTGGATTAAAATCTTGTTTTGTTAATTACCAGTTGTATAACCTTAGACAGATTAGTCTCTGATTGTCAATTTTCACTTGTAAAGTAGAAATTAAATTATTATTTTGTGTGAAAATAATACGTATATAAAAAGTTTAGAGCCAAGTGTGGTGTCATATACCTATGTAATCCCAGTATTTGGGAAGATGAGACAGGAGGATCCCAGGTTTGAAACCAGCCTCAGCAACCTAGTGAAACCTTGTTTCAAAATTTAAAAATTAGGCTGGGGTTGTAGCTCTGATAGAGAAGCCTCTTGAATTCAATCCCCAGCACCTCTCCCCTCCCTACCCACACAGAAGAGTTTAGCTCACATTCTGGTACATTGTAGGTCTGTTTTAGTTAGTTTTTTTGTTGCTTTGACCAAAATACCTGACTTGATCAACCTAGAGGAAGAAATGGTGTGGGCTCATGGTTTCAGAGGTTCAGTCAATGGGTGGGTGGTTCCAAGGCAGAAACATGGCCTCAGGCTGTGTGGAGGAAAGCTGCTCAGGACAGCTGAAGCAGAAGGAGAGCAACCAAGGAGGGACTGATGCCAAGGCTGTGTCCACAGTGATCGACCTTCTCCTGCCAGACCCCTGCTGGCCTGCAGTGACCACCCAGCAAGTCCTTTCAAATGATTAATCCATCAGTGGGGTTGTCCACAGATGAGATTAGAGCCCTGATTCAGTTATTTTGTCTCTGGGTTTTGTTGAGTTGCCAGTACATGAGCTTTTCTGGAGACACCTCATACCCAAACTGTAGCAAGGTTCTGAGTAAAAAGTAGGTGTAGTGGCACGTGCATGTAATCTCAGTACTTTGGAGTCTGAGTTAGGAGGATTGAAGGTTTGAGGCCAGCCTCTGCAATTTAGTGAAACCCTGTTTCCAAGCAAAAAAATAACAAAAAAAGTGCTGAAGGTATAGTTCAGAGGTAGAGTGCTTCTGGGTTCAATTACCAGTAGTGTGCGCACATGCGTGCGCGCGCGCGCGCGCACACACACACACACACACACACACACACTTTGCTATTCCTGATAGCATATAGAAAACAGTCAAGGATTAGTTTAATAATTTTTATTTTTTATTTTTTGGTGGTACTAGGGGTGGAACTCAGAGGCTTTCTACCTCCAGGCTATCCTCCCATACCTATTTTATATTTTATTTAGAAACAGGGTCTCACTAAGTTGCTGAGAGCCTCACTAAGTAGCTGAGGCTGGCTTCGAACCCATGCGATCCTCCTGTCTCAGCCTCCCAAGCGCATGGATTACAAGCGTGTGCCACCACGCCTGGCAGTTTAATAATTTTTGATCTTTGCAGATATTTGGGCTTTCTGATTGTTATGTTTTACTCTACTACTTCATGACTAAGCACTTTTAGATTTAAGAAAACTTTAGTAAAATAACATTATTATTATTTTATTTATGTATTTTTTTGGTGGTACTAGAAATAGAACCCAGGGGCTTTCTACGTATGGGCTACATTCCAAGACATTATATATGTATATAATTTTTTTTTGGTAGTAGGGATGGAACCAAAGGGCATTGTACTCCTGAGCTACACCTCCAGCTCTAATTTTTAGCCTTTTTCGTTTTGAAACAGGTCTTACGAGTTGCAAAGAGCCTTGGTAAGTAGCTGAGGCTGTCCACCAACCTCAGTCCTCTGGTCTCTGCCTCGCAAATGCTGGGATTACAAGTGTGCATCACCATGCCTGGCTGGCCTGTTTTATATTTTATTTGGAAACAGTTTATTCACTAAGTTGCTGAGAGCCTCATGAAGTAGCCAGACTGGCTGACTGGCTTTGAACCTGTGTAATCCTCCTGTTTTAGCCTCCCAAGTACTAGGATTACAGGTGTGTGCTACCATGCCTGGCTTATTTTTATATGATTAGACATTGTGCACACTTGAAATTCAAAACAAAGCTGGCAGTTGGATTAGACATTAAGTTAGACAATTAAGAAGTATACACTAGCCAGGTGTGGTGGTTCATGTTTGTAATCCCAGCATTTGGGAGGCTGAGACAGGAGGATCGCGGTTTGCAGACAGCCTCAGCTACTTGGTGAGGCCTTTTTCAACTCAGCGAGACCCTGTTTGAAAATAAGGAATGAAAAAATAGGACTGGGGGTGTAGCTCGAAGGTAGAATGTCCCTGGGTTCCATCTCCCTTATCACACACACACAAGAAGTCTATACTCAGAAGGCATATATACTGTATAATCCTCTTCGTGTAATCCCATGTACTTTTCATTCATAATACTTATCATTCGGTTTCACACTTATTTATCTGATGATTTGATTAATTTCTTTTTGTTTCCAGATTTTAATTTCCATAACGGCAGGGGTATTTTTTATTTTTATTTTTTGCGGTTCTCTGAATGAATTATTATTATTGTGATACTGGAGAATGAACTCAAGGACATTCTATCTCTGAGCTATACCCAAGCATTTTTTATTTTTTGTTTTTTTAAAATTTTGTTTACTTTTTGTGTGGTACTAGAGATAGAACCCAGGGGCATTCTACTTTTGAGTGACACCCTAGTTTGTGTCCTTTCTGTTTGTTCACATAACACCTTGTACTTTGCTCTCTCGTGATGATTATTTCACTGAATTGTTCTTTTTTTTTATTATCATCCAAACTGAACTGTTTTCATTGAGGAAAGAAACCTTTTGTCTTTTGTTTTTGTGTACCTGCTTTGTAGCACAGCATTTCATATGTGGTAAATTGTTGATAAATCTTTGTGGAAGCAATTACATAGATATCACTCAGGTAATCTTCTCTTTGCAGGAAATGCTGGGACTTTCTAAAGTACCAGTTACTCAAGCAACACGTGGTCCTCAAGCACAGCAGCCACCTCCTTCCAACAGGTAATAATCAAATGTAATAGCAGAATTTTGCAAGCTATTTTAAGCATCTCACACCCTTAATTTGAATGTAGGCATTCAGTGATACCGTGTTATTACACATTTTCAGGAATATAAATGGATTGCACTAATTTACCATTTAAAGAGTTGATGTATAATCATATCACTGAAATGGTTTGTTTTTCACCATTACAATATAAGGAGTTTAGTTTTGGTATATTCCTGATTTTTTTTAAGTTCAGTATAAACTAATAATTTTTTGAGTGATCTTAAAACCTGCTGGATGAGTAGATGAAAAATGAAGTCCTGAGTACTCTTGGTTGGAGTGTTTGTGCATAGCAGTTGAGCTCAGCATTGTGGTTCTTAATTGAGAAGCATCAGATCACCTGGGAACTTGTTTGAAATGCGGATTCATGGGCCTGTGCCCAGACCCACTGATTTTTTTTTTTTGATGGTACTGGGGAGGGAACCCAGGGGCATTCTACCCCCGAGCTACGCCCAAGCCCTATTTTTGATTATTTTGAAACAGGGTCTCACTGAGTTGCAAAGGGCCTCACTAAGTATCTGAGGCTGTCCGTGAACTGTGATCCTCCTGTCTCAGCCTCTCAACCTACTGATCTTTTTTAAAATAAATTTCTAGCCGGGCGTGGTGGTGCACGCTTGTAATCCCTGCGCTTGGGAGGCTGAGACAGGAGGATCGCACAGGTTCGAAGCCAGCCTCAGCTACTTAGTGAGGTTCTCAGCAACTTAGTGAGACCCTGTTTCCAAATAAAATATAAAATAGGTCTGGGAGTATAACCTGGAAGTAGAAAGCCTCTGGGTTCCACCCCAGTACCACCAAAAAAATAAAATAAAGAAGCCAGGTATGGTGGCGCACACTTGTAATCCCCGCACTTGGGAGGCTGAGACAGGAGGATCGCACAGGTTTGAAGCCAGCCTTAGCTACTTAGTGAGGTTCTCAGCAACTTAGACCTTGTTTCCAAATAAAATATAAAATAGGTTCGGGAGTATAGCCTGGAGGTAGAAAGCCTCTGGGTTCCACCCCCAGTACCACAAAAAAAAAAAAATTTTTTTTTGATGCACACAGTTTGAAAAACCAGTGGTTTGTTGCATATTTAAAGTATTTTTCTCTATTTCTAGGAAAGTTTGTTAAACCCTCACTCACATATTTGAAAGGCTTTGTAATTTTGTTTTGCAGATTCTTACAGCCAGTCCAGAAAATAGACATGAATCTCACAGATCTTCTGGGAGAACTTCAGCGAGACCCTTGGCCTGTACCGCAGGGAAAGAGACCTTTGCGTTCCTCAGGAGTGGCACTTTCCATAGCTGTAGGACTACTTGAGGTGGTGATCATGAATTGATTTTGGAACGTAAATTTGAATATGTGTTGTGCGTGTGTGTGTATGTGTGTATGGAATTTTAAGGGTGTAAGACAACCAAATCACAGTGCTTTTTCTTTTTATTCTTGCACTTAATAATCAACGTAGGGGCCTGGGATATAGCTCAGTGGCAAAGCTCCTGCTTTGTAGGTGTGACATTCTGGGTTCAATCCCCAGTTCCAAAAAGACAAAAAAAAAAAAAAAAAAAAAAAAGGACTCTGGGTGAAAAAAAAGTAAGCTAAGAACAATAACAGCAACAAAAACCTGAGCTAGGTGTGGTGGTGCATGTTTGTAATTCCAGGACTTGGGAGGCTGAGACAAGAGGATTGTGCTTCTCCTTCAGCCTCAGCTACTTAGTGAGGCTCTCTGCAACTCACTGAGACCTTGTTTCAAAATAAAGAATAAAAAATAGAGGTTGGGGTATAGCTTGGTGGTAGAATGTCTCTGTGTTCCATCTTCAATACTGAAAAAAAAAAAATCAGCCGGGCGTGGTGGCGCACGCTTGTAATCCCCGCGCTTGGGAGGCGGAGACAGGAGGATCGCGCAGGTTCGAAGCCAGCCGCGCGCGCTGGCTTAGGAGACCCTGTTTCCAAATAAAAAATGTTAAAATAGGTCTGGGAGTGTAGCCCGGAGGTAGAAGGGCTTCCAGGAACCCCAGCACCACCAAAAAAAAAAAAAAAAAATCAACTTCAGTTACATTAGGTATGTGTGAGTCTTAACCCATACACTAATGATGCAGTCTTATAGGGAATACCACTTGAATGTCCTATAAGTCTATAATTTAATTCATTTCTTATACTATCTATCTACAGGTAGCATCATATTTCACAGATTAAGGCCTCAGTTTCATGGGGCTGTTCCCTGTTTCAGGTATCAGTTACAAGTAGTAGGTTGTCACCTATACTTTTGACTAACCAGCTATAAGTTGGGAATTCCAGCAACTTCCTTTTCAAGTTTGATTAATTTGCTAGAGGGGCTCACAGAACTTGGTAAAACACCTAATCTACCTATTATAAAGAATTTAACAAAGGCCGGGCGTGGTGGCACATGCTTGTAATCCCCTTGCTTGGGAGGCAGAGACAGTAGGATCACACAGGTTCGAAGCCAGCCTCAGCTACTTAGGCTCTCAGCAACTTAGTGAGACCCTGTTTCCAAATAAAATATAAAATAGGGCTGGAGGTAGAAAGCCTCTGGGTTCCACCCCCAGTACCAAAAAAAAAAAAAAAAAAAAAAAGAATATAACAAAGGATAGATGGAAGAAATGCATAAAGTAAAGGATGGAGCTCCCAAGATTTCTTTGGGTATGCCACCCTCCAGGCACTTCCGTGTGTTCAGTTACCCAGAAGCTCCCAGAATTTGGTTCTAACAGTTTTTTTTTTTTTTTTAAATGGAGGCTTCTTTACATAGGAAAGATTAATTACATTATTACCCATTGGTGTTGAATGAGAGATTTATAATCTATTAGTATTAGGATGATTATTATAGGTTTTCCTTTTTTTTTTTTTGTGGTACTGGGCATGCAATCCAGGGCATTCTACCTCCTAGCTACCCCCCAGCCCTATTTTCTGTTCTTTATTTTGAAACAGGATCTCACTGAGTTGCAAAAGGCCTCACTAAGTAGTAGCTGAGGCTGACCATGAACTGCAATCATCCTGTCTCAGCCTCCCAAATGCTGGGATTACAAGTGTGAGCCACCACGCCCGGCTATTAGAGGTTTTCTCTAGTAAACCACTAGGCCTTTTCTAGATGTATATTCAGTTATTTAATTGCCTTAAAATTTTCTTGGGTTATAGTTTTAAGTATCAGTTTTGTATTGTGGTTTTATCTTAAGAGCTCCAGTTATACATAAATTGGATCATAGCTTGCTTTCCCTTTCAGCACTTTATATTTTTTATTTCATTTTCTTTTTCTAGGTTGTTTTCTAGCTTTTCTTTTGTGCTTCTAAGTTTTTATTAAATTTTGAGTCGCTCTAGGCCTTTTGCTGGCTTCCCACTTCTCTCTTCCATGTGTGTGTCCCCTAAATGTCCTTGCTCTGGGTGAATGACTGCAGTGAGCGTGGGAGAGCTCAGAGGGATAAGTGCCTTTTTTGTTGTTGTTTTAACCTATAAGAGTATTAAAATTCGGATGTTATTCATGTCCTAATTTTGTGAAAGTGTGTGCTTATCTACTTTTACTTAATCATGTTTTTCATTATTAATTTTTACATGAGTATTACCTCCAGTAACCAGAATACAGAATACTTTTGCTTATTGAACTAATTTTAGACAACACAACATACAAACAACATCCAAACCCAAACAATACAAAAATGTATAAAAGTGAAAAGTAAAAGGCAGCTTTATCTTTCTCTGCAGATTTGTTAGTCATATGATTTTTAAAATTATTGTCAGTTTAAAGCCGGGTGTGGTGGTGCACACTTGTAATCTCAGCGCTTGGGAAGCTGAGACAGGAGGGTCACATAGGTTTGAAGCCAGCCTTGGCTACTTAGTGAAGCTCTCTGCAGCTTAGTGAGACCCTGTTTCCAAATAAAATATAAAATAGGTAGGGAAGTATAGCCTGGAGGTAGAAAGCCTCTGGGTTCCACCCCAGTACCAGCAACAACAAAAAAAATTTGTCAGTTTATATAATTTACTTTCTGCTATGAAGCTATAATGCAGCTTGAAAAATATACTCTGTATTTTGTCTAATAACTTTATAGAATTTGGAAATAAAATATTCTTAATATCATATAAGTATTATTAATTATAGAGTAAAGCAGAATGATTATTACATAAAGGAGATAGAATTCTTTTTCATAGTAACCTTGCTGCTTGATAGAAAATAATTTGTGTCACTGGGCGTGGTGGCGCACGCTTGTAATCCCCGCGCTTGGGAGGCTGAGACAGGAGGATCGCACAGGTTCAAAGCCAGCCTCAGCTACTTAGTGAGGCTCTCAGCAACTTAGTGAGACCCTGTTTCCAAATAAAATATAAAATAAGTCTGGGAGTATACCTGGAGGTAGAAATCCTCTGGCTTCTACCGCTAGCACCACGAAAAAAAAAAAAAAAAAAGAAAAAGAAAAAAGAAAAGAATTTGTGTCAAAGTTTCTTTTATTTTTTTAGCTTTTTTTTTCACAATTTGTTTTTGGTGGTACTGGGGTTCCTGGAAGTCCTCCTACCTCCGGGCTACACTCCCAGACCAATTTTTTAAATATATTTTTTTATTTGGAAACAGGGTCTCTTAAGCCAGCCTGGCTGGCCTCGAACCTAGGTGATCCTCCTGTCTCCGCCTCCCAAGCGTGGGGATTACAAGTGTGTGCCACCACGCCTGGCTCATATTTGTATATATCCCTTGGCTCATACTTAGTTGCCCTTTTATTTCTTATAAATTTTCTGAATTTTTGAATATCCATAAATATTTTTTATTATTTTATTTTACTTTTGCAGTATTGCGGATTGAACCCAGGGGCATTTTACCTTTAACTAGACTCCTACCCCCTATTTTTATTCTTTATTTTGAAACAGGGTCTCACTAAGTTGCAGAGGGTCTCACTGAGTAGCTGAAGCTGACCATGAACCTGTGATCCTTCTATCTCAGCCTCCCAAGTACTGAGGTTACAACCATGCGCCACCGCACCTGACCTCAGATGTTTTTAAAATTTTGTCCTCTCACTTTATTAGTATTAGTAGTTTGGGTGGCTCTAGAATTTGGGTTTACGATAATCTTCACTCAGAAATTTGAGCCATTATTCTCTAGTATTCTTTCATTTATTAATTATTATTATTTTGGTATGGGGATTGAACCCAGGAGCATTCTACCTCTGAGCTACACCCTCAGCCCTATTTTATTTTTTATTTTCAAATGGGGTTTTGCTGGGTTGCTGAGTCTTCTGGTATTCTAACATAAGAGTTTGATAATTGATGATAATTTCCTTTAGTTTATTTTTTTAAAGGAAATTTATTTTTCTTATTAGACATTTTTAGATTGTTTTCTTTGTGTTAGAGTTTAGAAATTTCATCAGGCTGTGTTTAGGTTTAATTTATTTTTTATAAATTATATTTGGCTTTTGGTAGGCCCTTTCAGTATGAAAACTTCAGCTTTATTATTATTTTTTTTGGTCTTTTGATTTTATACTCTTCAAATGTACTTTTTTTTTTTTGGTACTGGGGATTTAACCCAGGGGCATTCTATCTCCAAGTTGCATCCTAATTTTTATCCTTATTCTTTTGAAACAGGGTCTCACTAAGTTGTGGAAGCCTTACCAAGTAGCTGAGGCTGGCTGCGAACCTGTGATCCTTCTGTTTCAGCCTCTCAGGTACTGGGATTAAAAGTGTGTGCCACAATGCCTGGCTCAGATGTGCTTTTCAAAGTCCATTCATGAACTTTTTTTTTTGTGGTACTGGGGATAGAACCCAGGGACGTTCTACCTCTGAGCTATACCCCCAGCCCTCTTTTTTTTTTTTTTTTTTTTTTTTTGAGACAGGGTCTCACTAAATTGCTTAGGCTGTGTTTGAACCTGTAATCTTCCTATCTCAGCCTTCTAAGTGTGTGTCCCACCACACTTGTCTATTTACTTCTTTTTTTCTTTTTTTCCCTTTTTCTTTTTCTTTTTCTTTTTCTTTTTCTTTTCTTTTCTTTTTTTGTGGGTCTGGGGATAGAACCCAGGGGCATTCTACCTCCGTGCTACAACCCTGGCCCTATTTTTTATTATTTATTTTGAAACAGGTTCTCACTAAGTTGCAGAGGTCCTCAGTAAGTAGCTGAGGCTATCCACAAACTGTGATCCTTCCATCCCAGCCTCCCAAATGCTGGGATTACAGGTATGCGCCACCACTCCCCGGCTCTTATTTTTTAAACAATACAACTCTCTCATATCAGTGGCATCATGAGAGGAAGGGAAAGTATATTGGAGTACTTAATTCATCATCTTCAGCTAAACATATTAAATCATGCTTATGTTTTAAACATAGAAAACAAGAGTAAAAGATTGGGGATATAGCTTAGTGGTAGAGTGCTTGTTTAGGATGTACAAGGCCCTAGGTTCTATCTGCAGCACCTCCATTAAAAAAAAAATCAAATAGTAACAAACAAAAAGAAGAAGATGCCTTTTCTAATTTTTCTTCTTAGTCTACTCTGTCTAGGACCTCGAACTTATTAAGCAGGAGAAATATCTCTCTTTACATGTATTAAGTTTATAGATTAGTTTAAGGTTAGTAATGCACTGCTGTTTAGAAGAGAACTTTTGGCTTTCAAACAAACACCTGTTTTAAATTTCATTTTAATCATTTGGTTATTTTTATAAAATAATGCTTTTTCTTTTTTCTACAAATAACATAATCAAAAATCCTTTTCAGAAGTGTTTGTCCATATGCCTTTTACTTTTCTTTCAACTCTTGACTGATTACTTTTTCCCATAGTGTACTTTCCCCAACACTGGTGCACGCATCATGATGTTCATTGGCGGTCCTGCCACTCAGGGGCCTGGCATGGTGGTTGGAGATGAATTGAAGACACCGATAAGATCATGGCATGACATTGACAAAGACAATGCCAAATATGTTAAAAAGGGAACGAAGGTAATTTTGTTTTTTAAGTCTTCTTTACTTTCTAGACAACAAATATTCTTTTAATGAAAGAGGAAAAGCACTTCTTTTTAGAAATCTGATTATCAATGAAATTTGATATTATAATTACTATTCAAAAGAAGAGAAATAGTCTCTTTTTCTGGATAAGTTGTTATAGTTTTTCCTTTTTTTTTTTTTTTGAGGTACTGGGGATGGAACCCAGGGGCATTATACCTCCAAGCTACAACCCCAGCCCTAGTTTTTAAAAATTCTTTTTATTTTTGAAACAGGGTCTCACTGAGTTGCGAAGGGCCTTGATAAGTAACTGAGGCTGTCTACCAACCATGATCATCTGGTCTCCGCCTCCTGAATGCTGATCACAGTATTTTTTAGTAGTACGTTGCAGTTGGGTGTGGTGAGACATACTTGTAATCCCAGTGTTCGGGAGCCCAAGACAGGAAGATTGCAAGTTCAAGGACAGTTTCACCAAGTAGTGAGACTCATCAACTTAGCAAGACCCTATTTTCACATAAAATAGAGCTGGGGTGCAGCTCAGAAGTAGAATGCCCCCTGAGTTCAATCCCTCATGCCATAAAAAATACAGTAGGTTGTAGGGGTATATCTTTTTTTTTTTTTTTTTTTTTTTTTTTGCAGTACAGAGGATGGAACCCACGGGCATTCTACCTCAGAGCTACATATCCCCCCAGTCCTATTTTTGATTCTTTAATTTGAAACAGGCTCTCACTGAGTGCAAATGGCCTCACTAAGTAGCTGAGGCTGTTCGTGAACCGTGATCCTCTGGTATCAGCCTCCCAAATGCTGGGTTTAGTAGTGGTTATTAAAAAAAAAAAAAAAAGGCTCGTTCCTAAGGATACCCTCTGTGCCTTTTTAATTTTTGCATTTTTATTCACAAAATGTTTATAAAATGTTAGTCTTTGTGTTCAGGAAACATTTCCTAGGTTTTCCAATTTTTCCTTTCTCTCACATTTCCTCGAGGTGAGTGGATTGAGTGGGCCATTATTTTCTTTAGAGTTCTTTCTTGTTCATCTACCTTCACTTTTGGTGGGTTTTCGCAAGTGTATTTTTCGTTTGCAGTACTGGGGATGGAACCCAGGGGCATTCTACCTCCGAGCTACACCCCCAGCTCTATTTAAATTCCTTATTTTGAAACAGAGTCTCACTGAGTTGCAGAGGGCCTCACTATGTAGCTGAGACTGTCTGTGAACCATGATCCTCCTGTCTCAGCCTCCCAAATGCTGGGATTACAATCCTGCACCACCATGCTCAGCTGTTCAAGTGTATTTAAAAAAAAAAATGATGATTCTTGACTCATATTGGTTCTGTTTATTAATGTCCCTAGGTTATTTTTTTGATTCTTTAGAGTTTACAGTTTGAGTTTATTTGTGCTCTATTATGACATTCTTTTGTTGTTCATTTGGTGCTGGAAATTGAACCCAGGGATGTTCTACCTATGAGCTATAGTCTAAGCCCTATTTTATTTAGTATTCTTAATTTTTTTGTGTGTGGTACTGGGGATGGAACCCAAGGAACTTCTACCTCTGGGCTACATACCCATACCTATTTAATTTTATTTTTTATTTGGAAACAGGGTCTTGCTAAGTTGCTGAGAGCCTCACTAAGTTGCTGAGGCTAGCTTTGAACCTGTGATCCTCATGTTTCAGCCTCCCAAGTATTGAGATTACAAGTGTGCACCACCATGCCTGGCTTTTAATTTTTTTTCTGAATAGAGCCTCACCAAGTTGCTAAAATTTGCCTGGCTGTGAACCTGCGGTCTTCTTGTCTCAGTCTCCCAAATATGAGGATTACAAGCATGTGCCACCATGCCCAGCTATGATCACATTGTTTTGGTAGTCATTGTTAGGTTATTAAAAATAATTAATGACAGATAATTTTTGTAAGTTTTTTTTTTTGTGGTAGTTGGGATTGAACCCAGGGGCATTCTACCTATGAGCTATACCTCTGGCCCTATTTTTTATTCTTTGTTTTGTTTTTTGTTTTTGGTGGTAATAGGGTGGAACCCAGAGGCTTTCTACCTCCGGACTATGCTCCCAGACTTATTTTATATTTTATTTGGAAACAGGGTCTCACTAAGTTGCTGAGAGCCTCACTAAGTAGCTGAGGCTGGCTTTGAACCTGTGCGATCCTTCTGTCTCAGCCTCCCAAGCTCAGGGATTTTATTCTTTATTTTGAAACAGGGTCTCACTAAGTTCCCAAGGGCCTCAATTAGTTGCTGAGGCTGACTAAAAATCTGTGATCCTCCAGTCTCAGCCTCCAAAGTACTGGGATTACAAGCGTGTGCCACCACATCCAGCATTATTAATTTTTTTTTTTTTGCCACAGTTGTCCTCTCCTCTTACCCCCCTGAACCTAGGGGTGCTTTACTGCTGAGCTACATTCCCAGCCCATTTTATTGTATTATAGGTGCCACTATTCCTGTCTCATTTTATTTTTTATTTTGAGATAAGTCTCACTAAGTTGCACAGGTTGAAAGCTTTCTCCTACTGCATAGGTTATTATCTCTCAGTTTTGGGATATTTTTGTTCCTTGAGTGTGGATTAGTTGATGAAAGTTTTATATTGTTTTTCTACCATATTTATATAGGAAGAGCAAGATGTTCAGTATGCTTTTCTTTAAATTTTGCTCCATTTAGGGGTTTATTTAGAATCAGTGGCTTTTAAATAAAAGAATGAAAATATCAGACTTCTAGAAGTTATTGTATCATCTTTTGAGATATTATAGAAAATTAAAGATAAATTATATTATGAATTATTCATTTAGTCTTTCTTAAATCATTTTGATCTATTAATTGGAAAACATTTATAGAATGATTACATTTATGCATTGCTTGACTTAATTAAAATCTTTCCTAGCATTTTGAAGCATTGGCTAATCGAGCTGCCACAACCGGCCATGTTATTGATATCTACGCTTGTGCATTAGATCAGACAGGTCTGCTGGAAATGAAGTGCTGCCCCAACCTTACCGGGTATGTACTTAGATTTTCATGGTTTTTGCAATTATAAATTAATAATACAGTTTGCAATTATAAACCAATAATTACAGTTTGGGAAAATAAAAGAGTCATAGTCTTACCACTTTAGAACAATATCTGTTAACAGCAAGAACCTTATTTCAAAACAAAAATAAAAAGGGCTGGGGGTATAGCTCTGAGGTAGAATGACTCTAGTTTCAATCCCTAGTACCACACACATAAAAAATAAAAATAGTAAAAAAATAGAAAAGGGCTGGGAATGTTGCTTAGTAGTAGAGTGCTTGCGTAGCAGGTGCAAGACTTTGGCTTCATTCCCTGGTTTTTTTAAAAAAAAGGTATCTCAGAATAGTTTTTATTTGCAAGTTAATATTTTTTAAAACTTTTTAAAATTAAAAATATGCATGTATCCATACTGAAAAGTGTTTTCATTCACAGTGTAACATTGAGAAGTTCTGTGACACACATATACATGTACACATTTGTTTTTTTTTAAAATTTTTTTTAGTGGTACTGGGGTTCCTGGAAACCCTCTACCTCCAGGCTACACTCCCAGACACCTATTTTTTATATTTTTTAAATTTGGAAACAAGGTCTCTTTAAGCCAGCGAGGCTGGCTTCAAACCTGCACGATCCTCCTGTCTCCACCTCCCAAGAGCGGGGATTACAAGCATGTGCCACCACGCCTGGTTGTACACATTTGTTTTTAAGAATAAGAATGTGTGCTGTCTACTCAGTTATCTTCACTAACATGGAGAACTGGAAAGGAGTAGGAGAGACACAATTGTTACTGTATGCCTTTTTGTGCCTCTTGAATTTTATAATATATGGATATATTACTATTTAAAACAGATTTTTTTTTTGTGTGTGTATGTGTGTGTACATGTCTTGTGCTGGGAATTGAACCTGGGGTATTCTACTTCTGACCTACTCCCCCAGTTTTTTTTTGTTTTTGTTTTTGAAATAGGGTCTCACTAGGGTTCTGAGAGTCTCATTATTGCTTAGATTGTTCTTGGACACCTGAGATCCTCCTGTCTCAGCTTCCCAAGTACTTAAAGCAGAATTCTAAAAAATTACTGAGGACAAATGTGTTAGGAGCATTCACATACCCTCAGATTTGAGATATTTTGTAGTGTAAGAATATTCTCGTATGATTTGAATTTTTAAAATTAATTGTAATGCCAGCTGGGTGTGGTTGTGCACGGTTTGCGGACAGCCTCAGCCACTTAGTGAGGCCCTTCGCAACTCATTGAGACCCTATTTTAAAATAAAGAATACAAAATTGGGCAGGGGGTATAGCTCGGAGGTCGAATGGCTCTGGGTCCCATCCCCAGATCCGCCAAAAAAAATAATGGTAATACAGAATATTTTTAGGAAGTATCTTTAAAATTTGTCACTAATCTTGATAGGTACTTAATTTTTGCTAACACATGAACCCACTTTATTTTGTCACATATGTTCCTTTTTTGTTCTTTCATGTAGAGGATACATGGTAATGGGTGATTCTTTCAACACTTCCTTATTCAAACAAACTTTTCAGAGAGTCTTTACCAAAGATATGCATGGACAATTTAAAATGGGCTTTGGTGGTACATTAGAAATAAAGGTAAGGACTAAAACCTAACATGTGATAGGTTTGTCAAGAGAAACTGTTGGCTTGATCATAATTTTAAAATCTCATTAAATAATATGTGCTTTGAAAATAGTGGTTATTTTATATTGAAACCTTAGAGATTTCATTCACCAGAAAAAATGTTACTATTAAATATATAATGAGCCAGGCATGGTGGTGCATGCTTGTAATCCCAGCATTTGGGAGTCTGAGACAGGAAGGATTGCAGTTTGCAGATAGCCTCAAGCTACTACTTGGTGGGGCCCTTTGCAACTCAGTGAGACCCTGTTTCGAAATAAAGAATAAAAACTAGGGCTGGGGGTGTTGCTTGGCGGTAGAATGCCCCTGGGTTCCATCCCCAGTACTGCAAAAAAAAAAAAAAAAAAAAAAAAATATATATATATATATAAAATGAGACTGAGTCTTTCTGAACAGTTGTTAGAAACTAGAATTACATAGGTGAAATTTAATTTAACTCTTTGTTTATATTGGATTTAACATTTTTAGTATATTTTGTCTTAATTGCTAAATTTATTTTATTGTTAGTTTTTTTAATGCCAGCTATTATCTTATTTAAGATAAACTATTTTGATTTTGAAATGGTATAGTTTTGTGGCCAGTCAGTTGTTATAAAATCTATTATTCATTTCAAATTTGGATTAAAAAACCCGACAGGCTTTGTGTTAGTTGTACATGTACTACAAGCACACTAATTTTGAATTTTCATTAAATATTATTATTCTTGTATTTTATTGAATGTGTGCTATAAATCCAGCATTATACTAGAAAATTGTAGTGATGTCAAGGGATATCTAAGGTGCAGGTCTTCATTATAGACAAAGGCTGAGTCATGTGAAAGGATGAAAGTTATAAAAGTACCATAAAAGTTGAGGGAATTTGGCTGGGCGTGGTGGCGCACGCTTGTAATCCCCGCGCTTGGGAGGCGGAGACAGGAGGATCACGCAGGTTCTAAGCCAGCCTCTATGGCTTAAGAGACCCTGTTTCAAAAAAAAAAAAATATATATATATATAATATATATAATATAATATATAAATATATATAAATATATATTTATATTAAAAAATATATATATCGGGTGTCTGGGAGTGTAGCCCGGAGGTAGAAGGGTTTCCAAGAACCCCAGTGCCCACTCAAAAAAAAAATTTTTTTTTTGAGGGAATTTGTAACATAATTGTGAATAGAATTCTATTCTTTTTAGCTCCCTGGAATGGATACTTGATTTTTCAGTGTGATTTGGAGATTTTTTTTTTTCTTTCCTCTGGATATATGTGTAGTAATAGAGATTGCACCCAGGGGCATTCTACCCGTAAATTACACCCCTAACACTACTTTTTTATTCTTTGTTTATGAAACAGGGATTCACTAAGTTGCAGAGAGACTCACCAAGTAGCTGAGGCTGGCTGCAAACCAGTGATTCTCCTGTCTCAGCCTCCCAAGTACTGGGATTACTTACTGTGCCACCACGTCTGTCTTGGAGATGTATTTTCTTTTAATTATTTCTACATCCCAGAGAGTAGTTTGATCATGCAAACTATTATAAAGATATACTAAATTAAAAACATTTTAAAAGGAGGAAAAAAGGTGAGAAAAAAAAAGAAATGTATGTAGGACAGAATTTATCCTAAGATGGTATGACTTAGAGTTGTTTTTGGAAGATGAGAGGACAGTGCATTTTCTTGGGAGCCCAGGTTGAGGTACAGAAGTGAGAATCTATTATTTTGAAACAAAGTGAGTAGATTGTTTGTATTGAAATATTAGAGAAATAGGTTTAGTTATGTGAATTGGTAGTACTTTTGGGGATGCAGAAATCATGACAATTTAAGGAAGAACTGTGTTTTGGGTAAAATTTGTCTAACGGTGGTATTCAGAATAGATCCTTAAAAGAATCTCAAGCAAGAAAACTGAAATAGGCTTTCTCTTTTTTTTTTTTTGATAGAAGATAATGTGATAATTTAAATTTTGTGGCAGTAGAATAGTGAGAGAACAATTTTGACATATTTTTTTTTTCCTGTGGGAGAAAAAATAGATGATGTCTAAGGTTTTGGATTAGGATATTTGTTTTTTATTTATTTTTTAATTTTTGGTGGTACTAGGAGTGGAACCCAGGGGCTTTTCTACCTTTGGGCTATACTCCCAGACCTATCTTATACTTTATTTGGAAACAGTGTCTTACTAAGTTGCTGAGAGCCTCACTAAGTAGCTGAGGCTGGCTTCAAACCTGTGCGATCCTCCTGTCTCAGCCTCCCAAGCGCGAGGATTACAAGCATGTGCCACCACCACGCCCGGCTAAGGATTAGGATATTTGAATTTGGGGTATGGTATAAGTTTGAATTCAGGGTGAGGTTCTCAAATGGAGGCCTTCTGTGGGCTAATAGAAACAGAGAATTAGCCGGGTGTGGTGGCTCACGCTTGTAATCCCCGCGCTTGGGAGACTGAGACAAGAGGCTTGCACAGGTTTGAAGCCAGCCTCAGCTACTCAGTGAGGCTCTCAGCAACTTAGTGAGACCCTGTTTCCAAATAAAATATAAAATGGGTCTGGGAGTATAGCCCGGAGGTAGAAATGCCCCTGGGTTCCACCCCCAGTACCAAAAAAAAAAAAAAAAAAAAAAAGAAATAGAGGATTAAATTGTTAGAGCTAAATTTTATATTTGGCAGTTGTCAGTAAATTAGTGCTCAGTGATTTTTTTTTAATGTTAATATATTTCCATTGGCTTTTGAGTTTTAAATATGGAAGAATATGGCTGGATTTGATGGTACTCACTTGTAGTCTTAGGTTGAGATAGGAGGATTGCAGGTTCACAGCCAGCCTCAGCTGCTTAGTGAGCCTTCTACAACTTAGTGATACCCTGTTTCAAAATAAAGAATAAATAAGTAGAGCTGGGAGTGTAGCCTAGAAGTAGAATGCCTTTGGGTTCCATCCCCAGTTCATAAAAAATATATAAAATTCTTAAATACTTATAGTTGAACATATTAGCTTATCCTTGAAGAAACCAAACATATTATATTCTTACTTTGTAGACATCAAGAGAAATAAAGATTTCAGGAGCAATCGGACCCTGTGTGTCTCTCAATTCTAAAGGACCCTGTGTGTCTGAAAATGTAAGTCACTTTTATTCTAAAAAGAAAATACAGTTAATTCTTAAGGCAACACCAACAGAGACCTGAGGTGGTATTCCTTTTGAAATTACATGGGCTGTTTTTTTTTTTTTGTGTGTGTGTGTGGTGCTGGGGATTTAACCTAAAGGCATTCTACCTCCGCGCTACACCCTCCAGATCAATTTTTTATTCTTTATTTTGAAACAGAGTCTCACTAAGTTGCGGAGGCCGTACATAAGTAGCTGCGACTTACTGGGAACCCTGATACTCCTGTCTCAGCCTCCAAAGTACTGGGATTACAAGCGTGCGCCACCATGCCCAGCTTATTTTTTATTCTTTATTTTGAAACAGGGTCTCACTAAGTTGCAAAGGGCTTCACTAAGTAGCTGAGGCTGTCTGAGAACTACAATCCTCCTGTCTCAGCCTCCCAAATGCATAGGCTATTTTATATGGTTTGTCTTCCATTGGTATATTTCTATTTGTGGTTGCTCTTTTCGTATACTGTAGAACATCCGTCCTAAATTAAACTTTTATACTGTCACCAGTCTTCTATTATTTTATTTCTAAGTTGTTTCTTGTCCCAAGGTGCCTTAAAAAAAATCTCATGGTTTGGAAATTTGGAAGTTTCTGAAAGTTAAAATTGATAGAGCTGGGTGTGATGGATCAGCAACCTAGTGAAACTATTTTTCCAAATAAAAATTTAAAAAATAGGTCTGGGAGCCGGGCGTGGTGGCACACGCTTGTAATCCCTGTGCTTGGGAGGCAGAGACAGGAGGATCGCACTGGTTTGAAGCCAGCCTTGCTGGCTTAAGAGACCCTGTTTCCAAATTAAAAAAAAAAAAAAAAAAATAGGTCTGGGAGTGTAACCTGGAGGTAGAAGTGTTTCCAGGAACCCCAGTACCACCAAAAAATAGGTCTGGGGATGTGAAAGTAGAAGGCCCCTAAGTTCTTTCCACAGTGACACACACACACACACACACACACACACACACACACACACACTCTGGGGGTGTGAAAGTAGAAGGCTCCTAAGTTCTGTCCACAGTGACACACACACACACACACACACACACACACACACACACACTCTCTGGGAGTGTGAAAGTAGAAGGCCCCTAAGTTCTCTCCACAGTGACACACACACACACACACTCTGGGGGTGTGAAAGTAGAAGGCCCCTAAGTTCTGTCCACAGTCACACACACACACACACACACACACACACACACACACACACACACACACCACATCCCAAATGGAATGGATTTTTGTCACCAGAATTTTCAATTAAGGAACCGCATTAGCCAGATTTAATTTTCAGTTCCTTTCTTTGTCTTTATTCCACGTAGAGGTATAATGTACTCCAAAACTAAAAAAACATTATATAGTTGTAGAGAGGATGATGGGACACAAAGTGGGTAAATAAATAGCTTTAGAAATGTCAAAGGCAGCTGGGTGTGGTGCCTGGTTATGCCTGGAATCTCAATACTTTAGAAATGTCAAAGGCAGCTGGGTGTGGTGCCTGGTTATGCCTGGAATCTCAATACTTTTGAGGCGGAGACGGAGAGACCACAGGTGTGAGACTAGCCTCAGCAACTTAGTGAGCCCCTGTTTCAAAATAAAACATAAAGTCAGGCATGGGGGTGCACACTGGTAATCAGCATTTGGGAGGCTGAGACAGGGGAACCGCAGGTTCGCGGACAACCTCAGCTACTTAGTGAGCCCCTGTTTCAAAATAAAGAATTAAAAATAGGGCTGGGGGTGTAGTGAGGAGGTAGAATCCCCCTGGGTTCAGTCCCCAGTATTTGCAAAAAAAAAAAAAAAAAAAACCAAAACCCAAAACAGACAAACAATCAAAAAGCAAAAAGGCCTGGGATGTAGCTTGGAGATTAAATGCCCCTAGGTATAAAAAAAGAAAAAAAAAAGAAAAGCTACAGTAGCAATTTATAATCATTTTGCATGGTGAAGACCTATATCTAAGCTTTCCTGGGAATCAGACTTCTTGTAATTCTCATCCAGAGGATTTTGATTTTCCTATTATGGGGTAAGTTAATATTGCTTTAAACAAATCAAACAATTGGGTAGAAAGTTACTGTTAGTTGTATACTTAATTACATGGCATATGATTTTTTCTTGCAGTACTGGGGATGGAACCCAGGGACATTATACTTTCGACCTATACCCCCAGCCCTATTTTGTAGTATCTATCTATCTATCTATTTAGTTTTTGTGTGCTGGGGATGGAACCCAGGGGCTGTTCTACCTCTGGGCTATACTCCCAGGCCTATTTTTTACTTTATTTGGAAACAGGGTCTCACTAAGTTGCTGAGAGCCTCACTAAGTAGCTGAGAATGGCTTTGAACCTGTGCGATCCTCTTGTCTCAGCCTCCCAAGCACGGGGATTACAAGCATGCGCCACCACACCTGGGTGTCTTTTTTTATATTTTGAAACAGGGTCTCACTGATTTGTGAAGGGCCTCACTAAGTAGCTGAGCCTGTTCATGAACTATGAGGCATATGATTTTAAAGATGACAATATAAAGATCTTAGATCAATACTGTATAAATTTATATAACAAAAATTTGAATTATCTTAAAATTTTATTGTGTAAATTTTGCTAAATTTTATTTCATGATATATTTGAGATATGGGCTTAAATATTCAGAGGCTAGCCTGGTGTGGTGGTGCATGCCTGTAATCCCAGCATTCAGGAGGCTGAGACTGGAGGATCGCAGTTCATGGACAAGCTCAGCTACTTAGTGAGGCCCTTTCCACTTAGTGAGACCCTGTTTCAAAATAAAGAATAAAAAATAGGGCAAGGGGTATAGCTCAAATGCCTCTGGGTTTCATCCCCTGACCCTCCCCCCAATAAAAAAATTCTGAGGCTTTTAATATTCAATGAGTTACTTTGAAACCTGAAAATGTTTTTTTTTTACTGAAGGCTTTTTTCCTTTTTAATATATATTGTTGTATTCTTTAGTTTTCAAACATATTATGTTTTTATTTTTACAGGAGATAGGAACAGGTGGCACTTGTCAATGGAAGATATGTGGACTCAGTCCTACCACAACCTTAGCCATATATTTTGAGGTTGTTAATCAGGTATGGCTTTTTATATTTGAATATTGAAAATAAATAAATAATAAAGGCCATTAATATTTCATATGAATTTTAAGACTGTTTTTATTAGTTCTTTGAAGAATGTCAGTTGGCATTTTGGCAAGTATTGCAGTAAATATGTAGATAATTTTGAATTGTATAGACATTTTAACAGTATTGATTCAGTATTGAAACAGAATATAGTTTTTTATTTATTTATTAAATTTTTTATTGGTGCATTGTATTTATACATCTTAATTGGATGCAAGATGGTGGAGACATACATGCACACATCACCCAATTAGCCCTTACCCCGTTCCCACCCCATTCCCTCCTCCTCCCTCCTCATGTTTGGCTTATTGATTGACATTGATACGTTATTTAATGTACATCATGTGCATTAGAGAATTTCCCTCTTCCTCCCTTCCATGCCTTCAGTTAGGTCCCCTTACTTGCTCATCTATAGAATTTACTTCTTCATTTAGAGTTCCTCCTATGACCCATTTTCTCCCTAACTTCTACATATTAGGGAGAGCATCCAGTTTCTTATTTTTTTTTTTGTGACTGACTAATCTCACTTATCATAATGTCCTCCACTTCCACCCATTTCCCTGTAAATGATATATTTGTGTTTTTCTTTATAGCTGAGTAAAATTCCATTGTGTACATATCCCACAATTTTGTAATCCATTCATCTGTTTATGGATATCTTGGCTGGTTCCATAGTTTGGCTATGGTGAATTGTGCAGCTATGAACATAGATACACATGCATTAGTTTGGTAGTTTGGTTTCCATTCTTTTGGGTAGATACCAATAATGGTATTGCTGGATCATATGGTAAGTTTGTTTCCATTCTTCTGAGGATCCTCCATATTGTTTTCCAAAGTGGTTGCACTAATTTGTAATCCCACCAACAATGTATTAGAGTTCCCACCTCTCTACATCATCACCAGCATTTCTTCTTGTTGTGTTTTGAATGATTTCCATTCTAGTTGGAGCTAGGTGAAATATTACGGTAGTTTTGATTTGCATCTCTCTGATTGCTAATGATGTTGAGCATTTTGTCATGCATTTATTGCCATTTGAATTTCTTCCTTCATGAAGTGTCTATTTAGTTCACTTGTCCATTTTTTGATTGGTTTATTTGTTTTCTCAGTGCTGAGTTTCTTGAGTTCTATATATATTCTAGATATTAGTCCTCTATTGGAGGAGCAGTTGGCAAATTCTTCTCCCATTCTGTTGGCTCTTGGTTGAGGTTCTTGATAGTTTCCTGCCGGGGTCCAGCACTAGCAAGAGTCGGGGGTCCGCGGTGGGGTGAGGAGTCGGCAAAGTACAGCGGAGAAACAGCACATAGACTCAATAGAGAGTGAAACTGCTTTTTTTACTTTTGGTTTTGGCAAGCATTTTATACTTTCTTTTTTGTTTCCATACAGCAGTTTCATGCAATCCTACATATTGATTCACCTTGTAGTCTTGTGCCTTTGGGGTCTTGTTAAGAAAGTTTTTATCTGTGCCTTTGTGTTGTTGCAGTGTTGGACCTATGCCCTTTTCAAGGAGCCCCAAGGTCTCTGGTCTCATTTCCAAGTCTTTGATCCATTTTGAATTGACTCTTGTACAGTGTGAAAAAGTGGGGTTTATTTCCATTTTTCTGCATATGGTTAACCAGTTTTGCCAACATCATTTGTTGAACAGACTATCTTTTTTTCCAGTGTAAGTTTTTGGCCCCTTTGTCAAAAATTAATTGGCTGTAAGTGTGTGGATTTGTTTCTGGGTCTTCTATTCTGCTCCACTGGTCTGTGTATCTGTTTTTGTGCCAGTGCCACGCTATTTTATTTTATTTTATTTTATTTATTTTTTGGTGGTTCTGGGGGTGGAACCCGGGGGGCTTTTCTACCTCCAGCCTATACTCCCAGACCTATTTTATACTTTATTTGGAAACAGGGTCTCACTAAGTTGCTGAGAACATCACTAAGTAGCTGAGGCTGTCCATGAACCGTAATCCTCCTGTCTCAGCCTCCCAAGCACTGGGATAACAAGTGTGTGGCACCTCGCCCAGCTACCGTGCTATTTTATGTAGTATAGTTTAAAGTCAGGTATTGTGATTTTTTTTCTGCATGGTTTTTGTTGCTAAGAACTACCTTGGCTAATCTGTTTTTTTTGTTGTTGTTCCAAACGAATTTAAGGACTGATTCTTTTTTCAGCAGTGTGGTGTTTGTAATGTTGAAATTGAGTTGGGGGTCCGCAAAGAAGGCAAAAACCAGCCAAATTTTTGTGTGCGATAAAGCCTCTTTAATTAACTGACACTTTTTAGCAAGCTCTGCTGGCCATGGGAGAAGGGACCAATCACCAGTCAGCAGAGTCACGGTCAGCAAAGTCACACCGCAGAGAGGAAGTGATGCTATTTATGTAGCCGGGGACTTGGCTTGGGGCTAGCAGCATGGGAATTCTGGTCCTCTCACAATATCTGGAGTCTTGCAACCTCTGGAGACTCGTGGCATCTGGTCTCTGCCCCATAGTGTCTGGAGTCTCACCACATCTTCGCTTCTGGCTTCCAGGGTTTCGCCTCCTTTCTCTTGTGGGGAGGGAAAAGAACCTATTAGTGTTTAGTCTTCACATGTTTATATGGTTTCTCTGAGTCTTCTTACAGTTGATTTCTAGTTTCATTCCATTATGGTCTGAAGTACCACAGGGAAGTATGTCATATTTTTTGAGTTTGCTAGTGCTTACTTTGTGGCCCAGGATATGATCTATTTTGGAGAAGATTCTGTGAGCAGCTGAGAAACATGTGAATTCTACTGTAGTTGGATGGAATATATTATATGTGCCTAATAGATCTATTTGGTTAATAGTGTTCTTTAGTTCTGAGGCATCTTTACTTTTTGTCTAGAAGATTGGTCTAATGGTGTGAGAGGGTTATTGAAGTCTTCCAGTATTATTGTATTGGGATTTATGTGTGACTTAATGTCATAAAGAGTGTTTTATGAAAGTAGCTGCCCCTGTGTTTGGGGCATAACTGTTAACTATCCTTATCTCCTTTTGCTGGATTGTTTCTTTTACCAGTAAAAAATGACATGCTGTGTCGCTTCTAATAAGCTTGGGCTTGAAGTCTAACTTGTCTGATATCATAATTGCTACTCCTGCTTGCCTTTGAGTTCCATTGGCATGGATTACCTTGCTCCAGTCCTTTACCTTAAGTTTGTTACTATACTCCCAGACCTATTTTATATTTTATTTGGAAACAGGGTCTCACTAAGTAGCCGAGGCTGGCTTCAAACCTGTGTGATCCTCCTGTCTCAGCCTCCCAAACACAGGGATTACAAGCGTGCGCCTCCCTGCCTGGTTTACTTTATGTCTTTTTATTGGGGATTTGAGGCCATTTATGTTCAGCGTGATTATTGAGAGATAATTTTTAATTTATAACATTGAAATTTAACTTCAGTCAGGCATGGTGGTGCACGTTTGTAATCCCAGCGCTTGGGAGGCGGAGACAGGAGGTTCGCACAGGTTTGAAACTGGCCTTGCTGGCTTAAGAGACCCTGTTTCCAAATAAAAATATAAAAAAATAGGTGTCTGGGAGTGTAGCCCGGAGGTAGAAGGGTTTCTAGGAACCCCAGTACCACTAAAAAAAAAAAAAAAAAAAAAAGAAAAGAAATTTAACTTCTTTTTGAGGTAGTGTTTGTTCTTCTTGGCTTATTTGTTTGATGGATGGAAATTCTTGTTTCTCTGGTTTTGGCGTGTATTACTTATTTCTCCTTTGCTTACAACTCCAATGATCTGCAGCTGTTCACTTCAGATCCTTGGTTGTTTTCCTATTTGTGTGTGGAGTCGGGTGCAGTGAGGTAAGATGGCACTGCTGTGGCGCCTGCAGCTGCAAGGTGGGTGGGTTTCTTTTCTGCTCTCTGATCTTATAACCTTTTTTTTCTCTGTAGCCTTGTACCTATAGTTTTATTCCTCTACTGATAGTATTTTCTGGCATTGTGGAATGCTGGTTTTTTTTTGTTTGTTTAAATTTATTTTTTTGGTGGTACTGGGGTTCCTGGAAGCCCTTCTACCTCCGGGCTACACTCCCAGACCTATTTTATACTTTTTTAAATTTGGGAACAGGGTCTCTTAAGCTAGCGCGGCTGGCTTCGAACCTGCGCGATCCTTCTGTCTCTGCCTCCCAAGCGCAGGGATTACAAGTGTGCACCACCACACCCGGCAGAATGCTGTTTTTAAGGCAGTGGAGATCAAGTATTAGCAGGACTGCTTCCCTTGGTTGCCAACTTTCTGGAAGACCCACACTTTAATTTTAAGTTCATGAGAGTTTTGTAATTTTCACTGTAGAGATCTTTTGGTTATATTAATAGGCATTTAATTTTTTTGTAGTGGTTATAAATGGAGTTGCTTTCTTGATTTCTATTTGTGTGTGTGCGGGGGGATGCCAGGGACTGAACTCATGACCTTGTGCATGCTAGCATTGCTAGGATAGCACTCCACCACTGAACTACACCCGTAAGGCTTGATTTTATTTTAGTTTTTTTTTTTACTATGGTATAGCAACATTTCTGATTTTTGCATATTGATTTTGTCTACTGCAACTTTGCTAACATTGTTTATTCTAATAGGTTTCTGGTGGAGCATTTGGGGTTTTCTACATATAAGAAATTTCATGCTGGGTGTGGTGGTGCATGCTTTTTGTAATTCCAACATTCAGGAGGCAGAGACCGGAGGATTGTGCTTCGCAGATAGCCTTAGCTAGTCAGTGAGGCCCTTCACAACTCAGCAAGGCCCTTGGCAACTCAGTGAAACACTGTTTCAAAAAAATAAAAAAGACTAAAAAATAGGACTGGGAGTATAGCTTGGAGATAAAATGCCCTTGGGTTCCATCCCCAGTACCACCAAAAAAAAAAAAAGAAAGAAAGAAAGAAAAAGAAAAGAAAGTTCATGCCATTTGCAAACAGTAATTCTTTGACTTCCTCTTTTTCAATTTGGATACCCTTTATTTTTGTAAAAGTGGTGAAAGTGAGGATCCTTACCCTGTTCTAAATCTTTAGAAAGAAAGCTTTCACTTTTCTCCCTACTATGTTGTTAGCTATGTACTTGTTATTTATGGCCCTTCTGTTGAGGTATGACATTTCTTCTGTATCTAGTTCAGTGTTTTATTATGAAGGGATGTTGAATTTTATCACATGCCTTTCTGCCCTTCTTGAGATGATCATACAGTTTTTGTCTTTCATTCTGTTGACAATGGTTATTAGTTTGTGTATGTTGAACCAATCCATACAGCTCTGAGAAGAATCTCCCTTGCTCATGGTGAATAATCTTTTTAATGTGCTGTTGAATTGAGTTTGCTATTATTTTGCTGAGAGATTTTGCATCTGTGTTACTTAGGCATATCAGTCTATAGTTTTCTAATTTTGTGTTCTTGTTTGGTTTTGGTGTTAAGGTAATGCTGGTCTCAGTTTAAAAGAATACCTTTTTCAGTTGTTTGGAATAAGTTGAGAAAAATTGATATTAGTTCTTCTTTAAATGTTTGGTAAAATTCAGCAGTGAAGCTGACTACTCCTGGCTTTTCTTTGATGGGAGATTTTTATTTTTAGAATGAATTTTATTAGTGTTAGAGAATATGAATTCTGTGATTATATGACAACAGTAGGTTTTGTTTAGTTTTTACTTCTTTATTTTTACACAGCATAATGCTCCAATTCCTCAAGGAGGACGTGGTGCAATCCAGTTTGTGACCCAGTATCAACATTCAAGTGGGCAGAGACGCATCCGGGTGACCACCATAGCTAGGAAGTAAGTAGTGTTTATTAGAGGTTTAATTTACCTATCAAAGCTATTATAGGTCATACTCCCAAACTGGATTTCCATTTGGAGTGACATCTATGATTAGAAAGTGAATCTTTAAGCTGGGCGTGGTGGTGTACACTTATAATCCCAGTGCTTGTGAGGCTGAGACAGGAGGAGCACACAGGTTTGAAGCCAGCCTCAGATACTTAATGAGGCTTTCAGCAACTTAGTGAGACCCTGTTTCCAAATAAAGTATAAATTAGGGCTGGGAGTATAGCTCAGAGGTAGTAGAGCCCCTGGGTTCCATCCCCAGTACCACAAAAAAAGAAAGAAAGGAAGGAAGAAAGAAAGGGAGGGAGGGAGGAAGGGAGGGAGGGAGGGAATCTTTGTAAGCTGGGCATGGTATTACATGCCTGTAATCTCAGTTCTTGGGAGGCTGAGGTGGGAGGATCATGGGTTCAAATCCAGCCTCAACAACTTAACAAGAACCTGTTTCCAAATAAAAAAATAAAATAGGACTGGGGGTGGAGCTTGGAAGTAAAATCTGTATATCTTTTTTCTTTGTTTTGTGGTGTTGGGGATTGTGCCCAGGGGCATTCTACCTCTGAGTTATGTTCCCAGCCCTTTTTATTTTCTATTTTGAAATAGAGTCTTGCTAAGTTGCTGAGAGTCTAACTTGCTGAGGCTGGCTTTGAACCTGATATTCCTCTTGTTTCAGCCTCCCAAGTACTGGGATTATAGGTTTGAGCCATCATTCAAGGCAAAAAATATTTCCAAGAACTAATTCTAAGACACACTTCTCAAAATATTTTTATTTACCTCATTCTCCTAAGAGGAAAAAATCAAACATTTTCCTTTAATGGACATTTTTATACATATATATTTATACACATGTGTATGTGTATATATACATATAAAATTTCTATATACTTAATAATAGTGCAGTGATTAATAGTAGTACTCTTTTTTTTTCCCCCCCTTAGAGGCATTCTACCTCCAAGCTACACCCCGAGCCCTTTTATTTTTTTTGTGGTACTGAGGATTCAACCCAAAGGCATTCTACTTCTGAGTTACAGTCCCAGCCACATTTTGTTCTTTATTTTGAAACAGGGTCTCACTAAGTTGCAGAGGATCTCACAAGTTGCTGAGGCTGGCTATGTACCTAGAAGTATTGTGATTACAGGTGTGCATCACCATACCCAGCTCTGATTTTTTTTTTTCTTCTTATGTGGAAACAGGGTTTTAACTGGGTTGCTGAGTGCCTTTTAAGTTGTTGAGGCTGGCTTTGAACCTGTGATTCTCCTGTCTCAGCTTCCCAAGTACTGGGATTACAAGCATGCACTACCATGCCCAGCCCTAGCCCTTTTTAAAAATGCTTTGAAACAGGGTTTCTGCCAAATTGCTGAGACTGGCCTTGAATCTTGAGTTTTAGAACCCAGAGAAAATCTGAGTAACTGGTCCAGATTAAAGAATACTGAAGAGATGTTACAACTAAAGCTAATGGGATGTCCTTGATAAAATTCTGTGTCAGGAGAAGAATTTAATATAGGGTATGATTATTGAAACAATCGGGAAAATTTGGATATGCCCTACATGTAGGATTATAGCATTATTTCATTGTTAAATTTCATGAACTTGATAATTGATTTGTATTATATAGTAGTTTGTTCTTAGGAGATATTATACACTGAAGTTTTTAGGGGAGAGGCTCATAAAATCTCCAACTTAATTTTCAAAAGCTCTGTAAAAAGAAAAAAATGTGTGTGTAAATAAAGAGAAAAGTGATAAAGTAAATGTGTTAAATTGATAACAATTGATGAATCTAGGTAATGGGTATACAGGAATTTATTCTGCTATTTTAGCATTTATATTTAAAATTAAAAAATTTAAAAAGTTAAGTTAAACTTTCAACAGATAGAGACCTTTCTTTGAGAAATTTCATGAATTTATGTTTCAGCTTGCTGGCATAGTATTATGAGGCAATTTGTAGAGATATAATAGGTGTTATGGTGCCTTCTATAGCATTGTTTTACACTAAAGCTGCCATCTTTTTAGATTAATGTGACCATTTTCAATAGTCAGGTTTTATTGTTTTATAAATAACTAGAAATATGACTTTAAAGGCTTAAGTGAGTATTTTTGTTAAAGGAATAAGCCATGAGAAAGTAAAACTTCAGGGTCCTGAGAAGAGAATCATAGTTACCCTATTTTTCACACAAAAAATAACTGATCTAGAAAGTTTGGTATGAAGCTAGTCATAAGATTCACAGTGAAGGGATTTTGGAAAGGCAGAAGACAGATTTTATAATGTTAGAATACCCTTTAAACTGGGCTTTAAATGGATACATTTTAATTTATTGCCAAACAAGTTATAATTAGCATGTTTGCATATGCTTAATTGCAAATATAATTTCATTGTTAAACCATTATATTTTCTAAAGAGGAAATGTCACCTTTATGGTTCAGTTTAAAGCAACTAAGTATCATGGTTCTCTAATTGGGAAAGTGTTGATTTAAACAATTTAGCTTTAGTGCTTTGACTTATTTAAAATAAAATAATGTAAATGATTTACATATTCACTGTGTTTAAAGTGCATTAAAAATAATGTTCAAAAAGTCAAGCATGGTGGTGCACGCTTGTAAACCCAGCATTTGAGAGTCGGAAACTGAGAATCGTGGCTTGCAATCAGACACAGCTACTTAGTGAGTCTCTTGGCAACTCAGTGAGACCCTGTTTCAAAAAATAAAAAGAATAAAAAATAGAACCAGAGGTGTAGCTTGGAGCCCTGGGTTCCATCCCCAGTACTGCAAAAAAACCACAAAAAAACAAAAAAACAACCAAAATTACCAGTGTCCTCTTTTATCCATTTTTTTTTAACCTTTCTTTTTTTAGTACTGGAGATCAAGGCCAGCCTTGGCAACTTAATGAGACCTGGTTTCAAAATAAAAAATAAAATAGAGCTGGGGATGTAGTTTACAGGTGGAATGCCCCTGGGTTCAATCCTTAGTATATAAAAAAAAGAAATAAACCCTATTGCTGTGTCTACCACAAATAGTTTGACTGCAGTGGATTTACAGAACATGTGAAGGTAATAAATTACTGCTATTTTATGCATAATGTAAAGATAATTATTGAGATTAAAATTCTTAACTTAATTGGTTTTAGTCAGTGTATTAACATGGAGAGAAAACACAAAGTAATTTTAATTATGTGATTTTATCACAGATTGAATTAAAAGCCAATGAGAAAAAATTTCGATTTTTATTAATTTTCCATTTTAATAAAGGAGGCTGATAGGAAAAGCATTTCTTTTTGTATTTCCATTTCTCTGCTCTTAGAGCTAAGGATATAGCTGAATGGTAGAGCATTTGCCTAGCATGAATGAGACCCTGAATTCAATCCCAGTACTGTAAGAAGCAAAACAAAACCCTCTATTTTTCTGCTTTTATTAAATTGAAGAAATAAAACCTTTTTGTCTAATATAGAGACTCATGTCTCTATGTGTATGTAAAAACACATGAACACATTATTTTTACTTGTAAATTTTTTGATATTTTAAGGAATATGAAAGATGTGCCTTACACTTTAGAGAATTTTTAAAGAATACTTTTATTGGTGTATTATAGCCTTATGTCATCATGTAGCTTATAGTGATGGTGACACCCATGCAACAGCACTTGGTGAGCTTTCCAGAAATGGGGAGTGCTTCCTGAATTTGGGTGTCATCCTTGCCGAAGGGCCATGCTAACCTCTCTACTATTCCTATATTAGTATATATGTTGCCCAAGTGAGCACTTTTGAGAATTCTTAAAGGTTTGGTTTTATTTTTCTGAAAAACAATGTTATAGATAAATGCTATTAGTGATTTTTTAAAAAGCATGCTATTTTGCTGGGCATGCTGGTGCATACTTGTTGTAATGCTTATACTTGGGAGGCTGAAACTGGAGGATTTCAGGTTCAAGGACAGCCTCAGCAACCTAGTGAGACCCTGTTTCCAAATAAGAAAAAAAAAAATTGGTCTGGAGATGTAACTCAGTGGTAGAATGCCTGTAGGTTCAATTCCCAGGACCATACACACACACACAAAAAGCACGCATTTGTCAAGATCATATTGGAATTTTGAAATATTGAAGTATTTTTCTGTATCTTTTAAATTTAAATCCGTGTGGTGGCCAAGTGGTAATGTGAATACCATTCAGTAACATTTCTGTACTTTCTTATGTCTTTAGCTGGGCAGATGCGCAAACTCAAATCCAAAGTATCGCCGCATCTTTCGACCAGGAGGCAGCTGCCATTCTTATGGCACGGCTGGCAATATACAGAGCAGAAACAGAGGAAGGGCCAGATGTGCTTAGATGGCTGGACAGACAGCTCATTCGACTGGTGAGTAAACATTTCCCTTTCCAGGTGTGTATGCTTTCATTTATAGTAAATGATTGTTGTGCATAATCTCCTTCAAAGTACTTAACAATGTCCCTGAAATACTGTTTGAGGACTCCTCTTCAAGTAGTCGAGACAATAACATAGTAACGAGTAGTAGATTTTGGTGTCACTTACAGTAACGTAGAATGCCTTTTTTCCTGAAAAAGAATTATTTTTCATTATAAAGAATAAATAATTATTTTTCATTATAAAATAAGGACATTATTGTCCTTATTTTTCTATTTATTTTGGTTGGTGTTGGTTTGCAATTTAGTTCTATATTAGTATACCTGTTTTTGCTGGGTTTTTTTGTGTGCAGTTCTTCAGTACAATGGTGTTAGTTTGTCTTACCAGCCTATTTGAAAGTTTTTCTAAAAATTGTTATTTCTTTCTTTTTTTTTTTTTTTTCAGTACTGGGGATAGAACCCAGGGGTATCATACTTCCAAGCTACACCCCCAGCTTTATTTTTTAGTCTTTTTATTTTTGAAACAAGGTCTCACTGAATTGTGAAGGGCCTTGCTAATTAGCTGAGGTTGTTCACAAAACGTGATCCTCCAGGCTTCACCTCCCAAATGCTGGGATTACAAGCATGCACCACCACACCCACCCTTATTTCTAACATATATTTTTGAAATTATATTTTCCTTTCCATTGCTTACATTTTAGAATCAGTTTCTTATCCCACCAGCCAGTGCAACTGAGGAACTGAATATTTACTTATTTTTTAATTTTTTAATTTTTTGTGGTACTGGGGATGGAACCCAGGGGCATTCTAACTCCGAGCTACACCCCCCAGCCCTATTTTTTATTCTTTATTTTGAAACAGGGTTTCACTGAGTTGCAAAGGGCCTCAGTAAGTAGTAGTTAAGGCTGTCCTCGAACCGTGATCCTCCTGTCTCAGCCTCCCAAATGTTGGAAATATAATTGTGGGCCACCACGCCTGGCTTGAATTTTTATTTTTATTTAATTTAATTAATTTAAGCTGCATGTAGCTAGTGATAGTCATTCTGGCAGTAAAGATTACCTTAATTCATGAGTGAATCAGGGAACACTAGGAGAGCAGCACTCTTTATTTGTAGATCCAAGATGTGTTTTTTGAGGATTAGCTCTACAATTTCCTCCCCTTCCCCCTCCCCTTTTTTCCCCTAACCTCCTCTCCCCTCTCGGAATTGCTAGGCAAGTGTGCTTCTACCAGGACACCAGCTATGGCTTTTCTATCTTTGTGTTATGATACTGAAATGATTTTTCCTGGAAGCTAACAATGAGATTAAACTAATTATTCCTGTTCACATTTTCTGTAAGGCACAGATAAACGCATAAATGACAGTTGAACATTCTAGGCAGCAAAAGTCCTATACAACTATAGCAATGAACTTTTTGTTACTCTTCTTCTTATTATTTTGTTTGTTATTTTTGCCCTTGACTCATGAGCAACTATTAAGATAAACATTGCTAGAAAATAGACCAGTTATATAACTATTGTAACTACTCTAAAAACTTTGCTGGGCAGAGACTTTCTGCTCAGGAATAAGGATAGGTAGCTGACATTCACTGAGTGCTTTAGACATGCCAGTCATTGTGTTGTAGTTTTTTTAATAGATGATCTTTCTTAATTCTCCAAATGCCTTTTGTCATGTTTATAAGAGAGCCTACTTCTCCATTGCCAGTGTATGTCCTCTTTACCTTCTTTTTCTTTTTTATTTTTTTGGTGGTACTGGGGATAGAACTAAGGGGCATTCTGCCTCTGAGCTAACCCCCAACCCTAGTTTTTTATTCTTTCTTTTGAAACAGGATCTCACTAAATTGCAGAGGGCCTCATTAAGTAGATGAGGCTGGCTGTGAACCTGCAATCTTCCTGTCCCAGCCTCCCAAGAACTGGGATTACAAGTGTGTGCTACCACACCTGGCTACCTTCTTTTCTTTATTTTTTTAAAAAATTATGCTTTTGTGTATTTTTTTTTTCCTTTACCGTATTGCCCATTGGTCTTTGCAATTTTTTTCCTTAACTCTTTTTTCTTTATAGTGTTTCTGATATACCAGGTTTTGTACCAGCAACCTCTAACTTATACCCCCAGCCCTTTTTATTTTTTATTTTGAAACAGAGTTTTGCTGAGTTGCTTAGGGTTTCTTTTAAGTTGCTGAGACTGGCCTTAAACCTGTTATCATTCTCTTAGCCTCATGCGTACTAGGATTACAGGCATGTGTCACCATGCCTGATTAGCAATTTATGTAGATCCTATGGTAATTTGACAATGGATTTTTACATCAGTTGGCTAATACCTTTTTTGGTAAAGTCTTAAGGAGCTTATGTTGTGTTTTTGGTCAGTATCTAATAGTTGTTCATTTACTACCAGAAGCAGTTAAATACACAAATCTAAACATTTTAGGATGAGTTGTTACTGCACTGGGGCGAAGTTTGTTCTGAAATTCAGATGTTTCCTTTTGGTTGTAGCCAATTTCGTGCTAAGTCTGTATGTAATATTCCAATTTTATCCTATATCAAATCTTTTTTAAAAGTAGCAAATAGAATATATAGGCAACAATTATAGCACTTTATATCAGGAAATACATTGCTAACACTTTTGCTTTTTAATTTAGTGTCAGAAATTTGGAGAGTATCACAAAGATGATCCAAGTTCCTTCAGATTTTCAGAAACGTTCTCTCTTTACCCGCAAGTAAGTAGACAAAAGGTCCATGTTCTTTTCTTCTGTTGCCAATAGTTTTGGGTCTTCCCTTTTCTGTTATTCATCTTTTATTACTCATCTTACAGTTCCTGTTTTATTGGGTTATTCTCCTAGTTAAATTTTGGGATAGCTGAGAAATTAATATTGTGTTCTGAGTAGTCAATGAAAAGGATATAGTATTTTAATATTGGCCTTACAAATAGTCATTTATTTGTGGTGAATACAAATTTGCTCTAATTCCTACTGTAGGTAAAATTAGGTGTAAGGTTGATTAGCTTTACATCTTATATAAGTGGCTCTATTTATAGTGAATTCCAAAAGGGCTTTATGTGATTTTACCAACTAGCTGGTCTTAGGACATATTATCACTTGTAAACAAATTTATATGGTCATACCAGGTAAAGAAACTAATTTTATTTCCCTTATTGAACCTTTTCCACTGGAAACAGTGGAATCTTTCCCCCTAATTTTTTTTTTTTTTCAAAAAAATTTTTTTTCGGTACTGGGGATGGAACCCAGGGGTATTCGCCTCTGAGTTATACCCCCAGCCCTATTTTTTATTTTTTGAAACAGGGTCTCACTGAGTTGAAAAGGGCCTCACCCATTAGTAGCTGAGGCTGTCCACAAACCCCAATTGTCCTGTCTCAGCCTCACAAATGCTGGGATTACAAGTGTGCACCATGGACGTCCAACTTTTCTCCTAATCTGTCGATTTGAAAGATGTTTTCAAAAGTCTAAGTTGTTTAAATAATAAGTGAGACTGGGCGTGGTGGCGTACACTTGTAATTCCAGTGTTCTGGAGCCTAAAATGGAGGATCGTGGTTTGTGGACAGCCTCAGCTACTTAGCAAGGTACTTTGCAACGCAGTAAGACCCTTTTTAAAAAAAAAGGCTTAAAAATAGGACTGGGGGTATAGATCAGAGACACAATGCCCTGAACACCCCCAGTACTGCAAAAAAAAAAAAAAAAAGTGACAGAAGATATTTGTTAACTAAAGATGATTACATGGATTCCCCACTTCTAAGGAACTTTTAGTCTCAAGAGTATGAGATGATAAATGCCCAACAAATACAGAGGACAAAGTGAGAAACGCTGTGAAAGAGAGAGGAGACGTAAAGAAAATTTAAAGCAGTCCTTTCAAATGGATGGTTTGTTTGATCATCTTTATGGAAGAGGTGGCATTTCAGCTCAACTTAGAGGGATGATTAATACTGAGATATGGAAATTCAAGTGTTTGTATATAAAAACTATCTAAAACTTTAGTTTTCTTTTTAGGTCTATATTATTATTATTTTATTTTATTTTATTATTATTATTTTTTGGTACTAGGGATTGAATCAGGGCATTCTATCTCCAAGATACACCCCCAATCTGATTTTATTTCTTATTTGGAAACAGGGTCTCTCTCTGTTGTTGAGAGTCTCGGTTGTTGAGAGCCTCACTAAGTTACTGAGGCTGGCTTTGAACCTGCACTCCTTCTGTCTCAGCCTCCCAAGTCCTGAGATTACAAGCATGTACCACCATGCCTGGCTTACTTTGTTTTATTTATTTTTTGTGGTACTGGGGGTGGAACCCAGGGGCTTTACTACCTCTGGGCTATACTCCCAGACCTATTTTATATTTTATTTGGAAACAGCGTCTCACTAAGTTGCTGAGAGCCTCACTAGGTAGCTGAGGCTGGCTTCGAACCTGTGTGATCCTCCTGTCTCAGCCTCCCAAGTGCTAGGATTACAAGCTTGCACCACCACACCCGGCTGCTTTATTTTTTATTTATTTCTTTTGTGGTACTAAGGATCGAATCCAGAGGCATTCTTCCTTTAAACTATACTTATTTTTTATTTGGAAATAGGGTCTTGGTAGGTTATTGGGGCTGTCCTTGAACCTATGATCCTCCTAAACCTCCCAAGTACTGGTATTACAGACGTGCACCACCATGCCCAGCTCTTACTTTATTATTATTATTGTTGTTTTATTATTATTATTATCATCATCATCCTCATTATTTATTTTTGGTGGTACTGGGGATGGAACCCTTCTACCTCAGGGCTACACTCCCTGACCTATTTTTTTATATTTTATTTGGAACAGGGTCTCTTTCTCCGCCTCCCAAGCGTGGGGATTACAAGTGTGCGCCACCATGACCAGCTTACTTTATTATTTTTTAAAAGATTCTTTATTAATCTGTAACCCAGAAACTCCATTTTTTATTGAGCAAGAGTTCTTTAAACTTAAGGTGAGGTTTTAGAGAACCAGGAAAAAGTAGGGTCTGCTTATCTTAAGGTAAACAAAGTTCTTTCATTTTGGGGATATTTTTTTTTTGTGTGTGTGTAACTGGGGATTAAACCCAGGGGCATTCTGCCTCCAAGCTACATCCCCAGTATATTTTCTTATTCTTTATTTTGAAACATGGTCTCACTAAGTTGCGGAGGGCGTTACCAAGGAACCGAGGCTGGCATGAACCTGCGATCCTCCTATCTCAGCCTCCCAAGTACTGGAATCACAAGTGAGCATCATCGTACCTGGCTCCTGTTTTGGAAATGATAAGGCCTCTTTTTTTTTTTTTTTTTCCCCAGTACTGGGGATGGAACCAGGGGCATTCTACCCCTGGTGCTAATTTTTAGTCTTTATGCTTTTTGAAACAGGGTCTCACTGAGTTGTGAAAGGCCTCACTAAATAGCTGAGGCTGTCTATGAACTGCGATCCTCTGATCTCTGCCTCCTGAATGCTGGGATTACAAGCGTGCACCACCACGCCCGACACGAGGCCTCATCTTTATGATAGAAACTAAAAGCAAAAAGAATGAGGGCAGCCGGGTGTGATGGCACACACTTGTAAAATCACTGCACTTGGGAGGTGGAGACAGGAGGATCGTGCAGGTTCGAAGTCAGCCTTGCTGGCTTAAGAGACCCTGTTTCCATCTGGGAGTATAGCCCAGAGGTCGAAGGGTTCCATCCCCAGTACTACCAAAAAAATAAAAAAAATAAAAAAAATAAAAAAAATAAAAAGAAGAAGAATGAGGCCATTAGCCTAAGTGTTGGTCTATGTTCTCTATAGTTTTTCTTCTTTCTCTGTCCTTAGTCCAGGCCTTCTCTTTAGAGTTTTAAATCTTCAATGACATATTGGAATCTTCCCTTTCCCCCTCTACTGGAAATCAGCAGAAAACCCAGAAATACATTTTTCCTTGGGGTTTTCAAAGCTTGATGATCTAAAAGGTAGATGGTATATACTAAATAGAAGGGGATTCTTCATCCTCAGAGTATTTACCTAACAATTTAGCTATTAGACATTCTCATGAGTAAAACAGGAATGACTGAGACAGTCAGGGATAAAAGAGTCTTTCAGGGATTGTGGATCATTGAAAATGGACAGGGAGTGAGTGTTTCAGTGAGTGGCCTGTGTTGCGAGAGCACTGTTGATTTCAGGCAAGATTAACATGTAGACAACCTGGAACCTCAGAGGTGAAAGAACTCAGAGATGACTGAAGACAGGTGGGTGGACTTGGGACTGACCTGCTAGTTTTATGAAAGATCCAGTGTAGTTGGCTTTATTTAGGCCCAGCTTTTCTCCTCTATGATTTCTTTCATGTGGGGAGTGGGTGGAGAGAGAGAAAGTGAAAGAAGAAAGAAGCAGTAAAGCAAAGCCTGGAGGATATTTTTTAGGGATGAGGAAGACCTAAATATTAATTAATAATATGGCGATATATAAGGGTTTTTTATGCAGACCCTTCATGGCACAATTTTTTGAGAGGTATGCGAAAGGTAGAAAATATGTTCACTTTTTAAAAAAGAGCCTTTTATGGTGGTGATGAATAGTAATGAAAAAGCCCGGAGGTGGTAAACACAGAGAATGTTACTAACACACCACCTGGCATCTGCCTCTTCTGCCTCTGAGTAATTTCTTTGAATGAGAGGTTTTTGGCCCTGTTTCTTTCCTTTTAAGTCACTTCTCTTAATTTCTTGTCATAGAATTGTGTGTGTGTGTGTGTGTGTGTGTGTGTGTGTGTGTGTATTTATTTTGCGGGTTTGGGGATGGGACCCAGTGGCATTCGACTCCGAGCTACACCCCCTGCCCAATTTTTTATTCTTTTTTTTCTTTTCTTTCTTTCTTTCTTTCTTTCTTTTTTTTTTTTTTTTTTGGTGGTACTGGGGTTCCTGGAAGCCCTTCTACCTCGGGCTACACTCCCAGACCTATTTTTATACTTTTTTATTTGGAAACAGGGTCTCCTAAGCCAGCGCGGTTGGCTTCGAACCTGCACGATCCTCTTGTCCCTGCATCCCAAGTGCGGGGATTACAAGCGTGCGCCACCACGCCTGGCTTATTCTTTATTTTGAAAGAGGGTCTCACTGAGTTGTGGAGGGCCTCACTAAGTAGCTGAGGTTGTCCGCGAACTGTGATCCTCCTGTCTCAGCCTCCCAAATGCTGGGTTACGAGCATGCGCCACCACGCCCAGCTATAGAATTATATTTTTAAGCAGCTGATAAATATTGAATAAGATTCCTTTCTAAGGAATATATTTGGAGTGTTCTCAATATAACTCATTTTATTGTATTGTTAATCATTATAATCAAATGCTTTCTTGCTAGTAAATTCCTGTCACAATATTAAAACTGGTAAAAGCTGTACCACATGTTTTATCTTGCAGTTTATGTTTCATTTAAGAAGATCTCCTTTCTTGCAAGTGTTTAACAATAGTCCTGATGAGAGCTCGTATTATCGTCACCATTTTATGCGTCAAGATCTGACCCAGTCTCTCATTATGATTCAGCCTATTCTATATGCATATTCTTTTAGTGGACCACCAGAGGTAAGAGGAACAGATGAAAAAGGTTAATTGGTCTTGTAACTGTGATGTATGGCATTAAAAAATGAAAACAACTAAGTTTAAAAAGATAGTTATTAAATATGAGTTAAATGAATAGTTACCTCAAGCTAGTCACTTAAAATATTTGGGTACTTTCTATGTACTACCTATCATAGTAGGTTATCTTAAGAAATCGATAAAAAATATAAAACTCTTTTAGAAGCGACTTTTAGGTCGTTTTGTCCAGCCTTTTGTTGATAAAATTTTCTGCTGCTTCAGATTTTTAACAGTGATCAGAGTGATTGATTTCATAGCTTATTACAAAGTTTAGTGTTTGATAGTTGGGACAGTCTGTCTAAACAAAGTTTCATTTTAACAGATTCTCATTTTCTTTTTGTCTATTGAGAACATAAGCTACATTGATTGTAAAGATTTAGGAGCTGGAGCTGGGCATGGTGGCATTTATTTATTATCCCACAACTTGGAAGGCAGGATTGCATGTTCAAGGCCAGCCTCAGCTACTTATTGAGGCTCTCTGCAACTTAGACCCTGTTTCAAAATAAAGAATAAAAATAGGGCTGGCGATATAGCTTGGAGGTAGAATGGTCCTGGGTTCAATCCCCAGTTCCATTTAAAAGAAAAGAAAAAAAAAGAATTAGGAGAGTGAGATGGCTTGGTGAACTGTCCCACTTACTTTAACCTGTTATCAGTGAACCTTTTTATTTACATATATATATATTTTTTTTGTGTGTGTGTGTGTGTGTGTGTGTGTGTGTGTGGTACTGGGGATTGAACTCAAGGGCATTCTACCTCTGAGCTATACTCCCAGCCCTATTTTATTGCTTATTTTGAAACAATGTCTCACTAAGTTGCAGAGGGCCTCACAATTGCTGAAGCTGGCCTCCAACCTGTGATCCTCCTGTCTCAGCCTCCCAAGTACTGAGATTACAAGTGTGTGCCACCATGTCTATCCTAATTCTATATTTTCAATTGGTCTGTTTTACCAGTATGTTTGACCATATATGAAAGTATCTCTTTAGGAAGGATCAGTAGAGAGAGAATATTTATAATTATCTATTGATTAGTGATGTTCATCATGCCCCATGTTTTGTTAAATAGGGTATAAAATGTTTTATTTTGTTACTACAGTTTTTTAGTAACTTGTCAATAGTTTCTACTTTTTTGGAATATATATTATTTATTTATTTATTTTTTGTGGTTCTGAGGATGGAACCCAGGGGCATTTGACTTACCACCTATAGCCCCTGCCCCATTTTTTCTTTAATTTGAAAAAATGTTTTTCATTTTTTCAGTGAAACTCAGGGTTTCACTGAGTTGTAGAGGGCCTCACTAAATAGCTGAGGCTGTCCACGAACTGCGATCCTCTGGTCTCAGCCTCCCAAATGCTAGGATTACAAGCCTGCACCACCACACCCGGCTGGATAATATTTTTATATGTGATTTGGCTATGTTTTGGTTTTATAGTTTTTTTGAACAAGAAAGTAAGTTTATAAATAACCTTTTTTTGTGGTACTGCAGATGGAACCTGGGGGCATTTCACTTCCAAGCTACACCCCCAGCCCTTTTTTGTGTGTGTGTGGTGGTGGTCCTGGGGGTGGAACTCAGGGGCTCTTCTACGTCTGGGCTATACTCCCAGACCTATTTTTATACTTTATTTGGAAACAGGGTCTTACTAAATTGCTGAGAGCTTCACTAGGTAGCCGAGGCTGGCTTCGAACTTTTGCAATCCTCCTGTCTCAGCCTCCCAAGCTCTGGGATTACAAGCCTGTGCCACCACACCCAGCTTCCCAGCCCTATTTTTTATTCTTTATTTTGAAACAGGGTTTCACTGAGTTGCAAAGAACCTCACTAAGTAGCTGAGGCTGGCCATGGACCAAGATCCTCCTATCTCAGCCTCTCGAATGCTGAGATTACAAGTGTGCACCACCATGTCTTGCTTAAATAACCTTTTTAAAAAAAATTGAGTATTGTACATAAATTGTAGACATTTGTCAAATATCTGATAATGTTTAGAAGAAAATTGGGATTCCAGCATCCCTAGTATCTGCTCTTGTCATATTCCAATCATACTATTTAACATGCGAATTCCACTAGCTTCATTTTCCTAAGATTTTGCTTTTGAATTTATTTTCTTTTTCTCTTGCATCATCACGTTTTGTCTATCATTCTCATTAACTTAGAAACTTAGGAACTCATTAACTTAGAAACAGTGCTCATATTAAAAAAGAAAACTGACCCAAGAAAATCCCACCCCACTGCTTTAATTATAGTCTTTGTGTTTGTGACACTCAAAATTATGTAATCAGTCCAGGCTCCTTTTCATTCATACACAGAACTATTTTTCCATGTGTCCCAAATTTGCTGTATCCTCAGCCTTTCCTATTTGGCTTAGCACTGCACCATCAGGCTTAGGAGTGTTTTGATTTCTTCTTGACTGTATTTTTATTTGTTTTCTCAGCTTGGAGATATTCCTTAGAAAATTAAATTGTACTATGAGAATACATAGTATCAAGAAATTTTAAGTAGTAAAAAATTAAAATTCATAAAATCCTGGGAAAGTTGGGTTTGGTGATGCATGCCTGCAATCCCAGTACTTGGGAAACAAAGATGGGGATTGCATATTCGAGGCCAGCCTCAGCTACTTAACAAGACTTTCAGCAACTTAGTGAAATCCTGTTTCAAAATAAAATAAAATTTTAAAAAGAGCTAGAATAGTTCAGAGGTAAAATGCCTTTGGATTCAATCCCGGGCACCAAAATAAATGAAAAGGAAGTATGCTGGCAAGATCTGTTTTGTATCTTTAAACTTTGATTTCTCCTTGTCTCTCATTGTTTTCCTCCCCTTAGCCGGTTCTTCTTGACAGCAGCAGCATCCTTGCAGATCGTATCCTTCTCATGGACACATTCTTCCAGATTTTGATTTATCATGGTGAGGTAAGATTTGATAGCATCTATAGCTATGCATGTGAAGTCTTTTTTACCCAGGGAAGCCCCCCCTTTAGTATATAGTTAGTATTGTCATTTATGGTAAATAACTTTGATTTCCATGTATATAAAATACAGGTTGTGCATCACTAGTCTGAAAAATTCAGAATCTAAGATGCTTCAAGATCTGAAGCTGTAGCCAGGTGTGGTGGCGCACGCTTGTAATCCCTGCGCTTGGGAGGCTGAGACAGGAGGATCGCACAGGTTCGAAGCCAGCCTTGGCTACTTAGTGAGACCCTGTTTCCAGATAAAATATACACAATAGGTCTGGGAGTATAGCCCAGAGGTAGAAAGCCTCTGGGTTCCACCCCTAGTACCACCAAAAAAAAAAAGATCTGAAGCTTTTTGAGAACTAACATGATACAAGTGGAAAATTCCACACCATGAAACTGTTTCATGCTCAGAATTATTAAAGATATTGTATAAAATTACATTCAGATGGTGTCTATATTGAGTATATAAAACATAAATGAATTTTGTGCTTAGACTTGGGTCCTATCCCCAAGATAGCTCATTGTGTGCATGGACATATTAAAAAATCTGAAAAAAATCTGAAGTTCATAACACTTTTAGTCCCAAGCATCTTTAAGGAATGCTCAACCTATATGTATAGAATTTGATCTTCCTAGTACATGTTCTTAGGCTTCAATTTCAGTTCACCTGCCTGTGGTTATTTTTTTCATTTGTCCATACACGATTGTGCAAATGTATTTTATACAAGCACAGTGTTGTGAAAATAAAAACATTGACAAGTAAATAGACATATTACACATTTGTTTTACCTGAAGAACTTGAAAGGGGAAAAGCCAGCCTTTGTCAGTGATCTTTCCTTTTCATTATTTCATATCATTATAAGAAATAATTTTTAGTTACTTATTTATTTTTTGGTGGTACTGGGGTTCCTGAAAACCCTTCTACCTCCGGGCTACACTCCCAGACCTATTTTATACTTTTTTAAAAATTTATTTGGAGCCGGGCGTAGTGGCGCACGCTTGTAATCCCCGCACTTGGGAGGCAGAGACAGGAGGATCGCGCAGGTTCGAAGCCAGCTGTGCGCGCTGGCTTAGGAGACCCTGTTTCCAAATATAAAAAATGTAAAAAATAGGTCTGGGAGTGTAGGTAGAAGGGCTTCCAGGAACCCCAGTACCACCTTAAAAAAAAAAAAAATTTATTTGGAAACAGGGTCCCTTAAGCCAGCGTGGCTGGCTTCGAACCTGTGTGATCCTCCTGTCTCCGCCTGCCAAGTGCTGGGATCACAAGCGTGCGCCACCATGCCCGGCTAGAAGTTATTGTTAAAATGTTATACATGGTCTTGCAATCTTCATTTAAGGCATAAATGAATTAAAATGTATAACTTCTCTTAATTGGAATGATAAATGATTGAAAAGAACAGAGTATTTGAGTATCATTTAAGCTTTAATCCAGAATTTCATTTATTTCTGCACTTATTAATTCAGCCAACATTTAAGTCTATCTTATTTATAAAAATTAAAAAATTGCACTCGATGCTTTCGAAGGCATGAAGGTAGATTTTTTATAGATTTGTGCTCAAGTTTACAGTATAGTGTTTTAGTTATTATACACATTTTTTCCAGTTTATTTAATTGTAAATGATTTTAGATTTGCACTGTGCTAGTAAAGGTGCTATTCAAAATATCCTTTTAAGTAATATCTAGGAGTTTAACGGATTAATTCATTATTATTACTATTTGCTTATTTTTAATTGATGGTAAGTTCTAGTGCCCCCCCCCCTTTTTTTTGGTGGTACTGGGGGTGGAACCCAGGGGCTTTCTATCTCCAGGTTATACTTCCAGACCTATTTTATATTTTATTTGGAAACAGGGTCTCACTAAGTAGCTGAGGCTGGCTTCGAACCTGTGCGATCCTCCTGCCTCAGCCTCCCAAGCGTGGGGATTACAAGTGTGAGCCACCACTCCCAGCTGCCCCTTACTTTTTAACAAAAATATTTATAATGCTGACAGGCTGGGATTTTTTTGTTTGTTTACATGGTAATTTTGTTTTTTCAAATTAGCTTCTTGTTTTTGTAAGAAATCAAGTGCAGATAACCATGTAAAACATGAAGGTATAAAGATTTACAGAATATGTACTGACTGGTTCAGACAACTTAGAAACTAAACCTGTTTTAGCCGGGCGTGGTGGTGCACGCTTGTAATCCCAGTATTTGGGAGGCTGAGACCGGAGGATCGCGGTTCATGGACAGCCTCAGCTACTTAGTGAGGCCCTCTGCAACTTAGTGAGACCCTGTTTCAAAATATAAAAAATAAAAAAATAGGGCAGGGGGTGTAGCTTGGAGGTCAAATGCCCCTGGGTTCCATCATCCCCAAACCCGCAAAAAAAAAAAAAAAAAAAGCAACTAAACCTGTTTTAAAATTTGAATGACAAAATTTATTCATCAGGCATGGTGGTGCACACTTAGCATTTGAGAGACTGAGACAAAAGGATCTCGGTTAGCAGACAGCCTCAGCTACTTAGTGTGAGGCTCTCTGCAACTCAGTGAGACCCTGTTTCAAAATAAAAATAAAAAATAGGGCTGGGGGTGTAGTTCAGAGGTAGAATGTCCCTGGGTTCCATCTCCAGTACTGCAAAAAAAAAAAAAAAAGAATTTATTCAATTCCTCTACAGATATATTATTTTTATAGTTGTTAATATTAGTAAAGCTTTTATGTTTATATGTCTTACTAGAGTATACTCTGCTGGTAAAGACTTCATAATAGTAGGCCATTAGTTTTTCCGAGTCTCTGGGAGATTTTCTTTAACAGAAATGCCCCTCACATCTCATAAGCGTAGGTAGATAACTTTTAGCTAACATTAACTTGACATGCATAGTGCAGTAAAATTTTTCTGACTTACATTTTGTCTTATTTTTAAAGTAGAAGAAATATCCTAGTTTCTAATCTATTGATATTTTCTCTACTGCAATTAGTATTTTTAACCTAAAAGTTTGAGATAAATGGAATAATTATATTTCCTGAAGATTACTTCCTTTGAAAAAAAGAAAAACTTCAGAGTTTTCGATGGCTAAAGTAATTCTTTCGATTGCTTTAAAATCAGACCATAGCACAGTGGAGGAAGTCAGGATACCAGGACATGCCAGAATATGAAAATTTCCGCCACCTTTTGCAAGCCCCCGTGGATGATGCACAGGAGATTCTTCACTCTAGATTTCCAATGCCAAGATACATTGACACCGAGCATGGTGGCAGCCAGGTGAGTGGTGTTGATGTGTTTGCATGGTTGTTGATAGTTTTGCCTTCTGACTTTTTTGATACTAGGATTTGGTACAGGGGTGTTCTACCTCCAAGCTACATCTCAGCCCCTTTTATTTTTTATTTTGAAACAGTCTTTCTAAGTCTTGCTAAGTTGATGAGCTGGCCCCAAACCTGCCATCCTTGTGTCTCAGCCTCCCAGTTACTGGGATTACAAGCATATGCCACTGTGCCTGGCTTTGCCTTCTGACTTGAATTTGCATAGATTGCTTTATGTGGCAGACAGAAAGGGAAGGAAACAGGAGAGAATGGTATCGTTGATTTTTATATTCACTTTTGAGAGCAGAGCCATAAGGTGACTGACCAATTGCCCAAGTATGTAGCCATCACATCTGGCTAGTGTACTTTCCTTTTTTTGTTTTTGTTATACTCAGGATTGAACTCAGGAACATTCTACCTGAGTGCTATTTTTTATTCTTTATTTTGAAACAGGGTCTCACTAAATTGCAGAAGGTCTCACTAAGTAGCTGAGGCTGGCTATAAACCTGCAATCCTCCTATCTCAGCTTTCCAAGTACTGGAATTAAAAGCATGTGCCACTACACTTGGCTTTAGGGAACTTTTCTTAAAGCTGTTTTATTTACAGGTAAAATCTTTGAAGATGTAGTTTCTGGGAACTTACTTTTATCTGTCTTCCTCATTCATTCCAGTTTCCTAGAAAATAAATTGTCAAGTTAAAGGAAAGCATTGTGGTATTACAAAGGGCTTTGTAAGTTTTTTTTGTTTGTTTTATTTTTATTTTTTGGTGGTACTGGGGTTCCTGGAAGCCCTTCTACCTCCGGGCTACACTCCCAGACCTATTTTTACATTTTTTTATTTGGAAACAGGGTCTCCTAAGCCAGCGCGCGCGGCTGGCTTCGAACCTGTGCGATCCTCCTGTCTCTGCCTCCTAAGCGCGGGGATTACAAGTGTGCGCCACCACGCCTGGCGCTTTGTAAGTTTTAAAACCAGAAGGATTAAATAAAATACATGCACATAAACCCATCCCATCTGAGGCTTTCAGATGCCCTTTAGATGCTCTTAAGATACATTCATAAAATACTTATTACTTTTCCCTTGTAATTCTGATTAGAGTTACAATAAATTAAGTGCATTATAATTATATATATAATTATATATATAATTATATATATATAATTATTTGTTGTGATATATTAACACGTGCACATAAAATAATTTGATCAATTTTATTGCCCAGTACTCCTTCTTCTACCCCTGGCTCCTTCTTCTGGATCCCATCCTCTACTCTACTGGCCTCCCTTCTAGTCTCACATTTTTTCCTCATTTTTTCTATCTAGCTTTCTGCTACTTAAGAGAAAAACATACAACACTTGACTTTCTGAATCTGGCTTATTTCACTTAACATGATATCCTCTATTTCCATCCATTTCCTGCATATGATATAATATTGTTCTTTTTTCTTTATGGCTGTGTAAAACTCCATTGTGTATACATAGTTTTTATATGCTGAATTTTAGATGGAATAATTTATTATGAATATTATAAATATATAATTTGGAGAGAATGTACATTTATTATTAACATAATGGCCTATATATTTAAAAATTGAGTTACTATTTTTAAGTGTTATGTTTTAATAAAATTAATTTTAATAAAACATTAAATAAAGTTGGTTTTAGAATGTATTCTTAGGCTTATATTTACTAAAACTACTTCTGATGGATAATGTTATTTCCTTTTTCTTTTAAGGCTCGTTTCCTGCTTTCAAAAGTCAACCCTTCACAGACTCATAATAACATGTATGCCTGGGGGCAGGTAAGTATAAATGGCAGCCCTGGAAATTCCTTCTTTGTGTATTGATAGTTTGTTATTTTACTGAAAGCTATATATTTTTTTCTGTGTGTATTTGATGATGATTTGTGTTGAAAAGGGGATGAAAATACAAGAGTGGAAAATAGTATTTGGTGGTACCATAGAAAATAAAAAAATGATCCTACCAAATAGACAAAACCCCTTTTTATTCCAAGTTTAGCACCATATTGTGGAGACATAAAGCAATAAAGTATATAACTGAAGCTTAATGTGAACCAGACGTAGGGGTGCATGCGTGTAATTCTAGTACTTGGGAGGCTGATACAGGAGGATCACAGGCTTGAAACCAGTCTCAGAAACTTAGTGAGGCTCTGTTTCTAAATAAAAATTTAAAAGATAGGGCTGACAGTGTAGCTTAGAGGTAGAACACCCCTCGGTTCAATCCCCAGTGCCCAGCCTTTACACACAAAAGAGGCTTAATGTGAGGCTGTAAATCACAAAAGCCCCTCAATAAAGCAGAAGAGGCCAGGGAGTTATAGTTGGAAAGGAAAGGCAGGAAGCCTGGGAACCATTATTAACATATTTTAACTTGGTGGAAGTCTTAACTCTTTATATAAAATATTGATATTTATTGAATATCCAATATGCATAGGAGTCTGTATTGGAACTTTGGGGTACCTTTTAAGAGCTTGAGTGGTCTAGTATTGAGATAAGATACATACTTACATACAGGCAATGTGCCTTTAGAAAAATATGAAATGTTACAGTGATTAGCAGAGGAAGAGGGGAAGAGGTAAAGTGGTAGCAGGAGAAGGTGTGTGATCAGAAAAGAGCTCAGGAAGCCTAGCGTGGTGGTGCATGCTTGTAATTATAGTACTTGGGAGGCTGAAACAGGAGGAATACAGGTTTGAAGCCAGCCTCAGCAACTTAGGCCCTCAGCAACTTAGTGAGACCCTGTTTCCAAATAAAAACAATAAAATATGTCTGGGGATGTAGCTCAGAGGTAGAATGCCCCTGGGTTCCACCCCCAGTACCACCCAAAACAACAACAACAAAAAAAAAAACAACTCAGAAAACTCAGGAAAAAGGGGGTGTTTAGAGAATGATTATAATTTTAGTATAATTGCCTGAAAAAGAGAATTACAGGTAGTGGATAGTATGGACTAAGGTAATACAGTACGTGTGGAGATGAATAGCAGAACATCAAACTGGAATGTGTTGCATTACCAAATTGTGGAGGATCTTGAATACCAGGTAGAAGAGTAAGAAGTTGCCTAGATTTGGTAATAGAAATTTGTTAGCCGGGCGTGGTGGCACACACTTGTAATCCCTGCGCTTGGGAGGCTGAGACAGGAGGATCCCACAGGTTCAAAGCCAGCCTCAGCTACTGAGTGAGGCTCTCAGCAACTTAGTGAGACCCTGTTTTCAAATAAAGTATAAAATAGATCTGGGAGTGTAGCCTGGATCTAGGAGTGTACCCCCAGTACCACACACACACACACAAAAAAAAAAAAAAAAAAAGAAAAGAAAAAAGAAATGTGTTGGCCGGGCGTGGTGGCTCACGCTTGTAATCCCCGCGCTTGGGAGGCAGAGACAGGAGGATCGCGCAGGTTCGAAGCCAGCCGCGCTGGTTTAGGAGACCCTGTTTCCCAAAATAAAATAGGTCTGGGAGTGTAGCCTGGAGGTAGAAGGGCTTCCAGGAACCCCAGTACCACAAAAAAAAAAAAAAAAGAAAGAAAAAAGAAAAAGAAATTTGTTGAAGGTTTTTGGATAGAGGAGCAAATTTGAGTCTTAGTATAGTTGCATCTCAAAATGGGAGCAGTCTGTAGGTTGAATCTCTACTGAATAACTCAAGTGTGAGGGGGAATGAAGACAAGATGATAAAAATAGATTATGGAGATATTTCCAATGCAGACTCAGTGGTACTTGATGGAAGTCACAGAAAAGTATATCATTCTAGGGCATGACAGCTACACACAAAATCAAAATTATTTTGAATCTAGGATTAGAGGGAGAGAATAGCTATAAAGAATATAATTGAAGGTGGGGTGGTGACGCACATTTGTAATCCCAGCAATTGGGAGGCTGAGACAGGAGGATTGTGGTTTGCCGACAGTCTCAGCCACTTAGCCAGGCCCTTTGCAACTCAGTGAGATCCTGTTAAAAAAAAAAAAGAATAAAAAAAAATAGGGCTGAGGGTGTCAATAAGAGGTAGAATGCCCCTAGGTTACTAATCCCCAGTACTGCCAAAAAAAAAAAAAAAAAAAAATAGGGCTGGGGGTGTAGCTTGGAGGTAGAATATCCTTGGGCTCTATCCTTAGTACTGCAAAAAACAAACACACAAACAAAAAAAGAATAGAATTGAGATTTATGAAATTTGAATATAGAGAATATATGTGTGATATAACTAGATCAATATGGAGAAGGGAGGGTAAAGGAGACTTTGGTGTTTGTGAGTGGTCATCTCATCCCTGGGGCCAGGTGAGAAAATGAGTGAAGCTGGTGGCAGGGTTTAAGGAGACCTGACATTCACTATTAAGAAGCAGTACCTGGGAGTGCAGGTGTCTGGTAAACAAAGCTGTGTGGAGCTATTACTTCTTTAAAGGAGGCAGGTGCTCTTCCCCATCAGCTGGTTACTACCATTCATGTAACTCACTTAAAAAATATCAGAGCCTGAGCTGGGCATGGTGGCACACACTTGTAATTCCAGCAATTGGGAGGCTGAGACAGGAGGATCACAGTTTGCGGACAGCCTCAGCTACTTAGTGAGGTCCTTTGGAACTTCAGTGAGACCCTGTTTAAAAAAAACAAAAAACAAAATAGGGCTGGGAGTAGCTCAAAAACAACAACAAAAAACTCACTCTATGGCCGGATTTCTTCATTTAAAAGATGTGGTTTAAGCTGGGCATGGTGGTACATGCCTATAATCCTAGTACTTGGGAGGCTGAGATAGGAGGAGCACAGGGCAGCCTCAGAAACATAGACTTTGGTCAACCTAGTGAGACCCTGTTTCAAAACAAAAATAAAAAGGGTTGGGGTATAGTTTATAGGTAGAATGCCCCTGGGCTCAGTCCCCAGTACACACACACACACACACACACACACACACACGCACACACAGTTCATGCAACTAAATAGTTCATGGAAATGATTGCTTCTTATTTCTTTTTTTTTGGGGGGGGTTTAAATCACAACATGGAGGTATAGTTGATAGGCTTATGAAGACTTGTTAGTTGGTAAGAAATAGAGAAGCATCATTCTGGATGGTGGTTGAGAATGCAAACTTTGGAAGGTCCTTCTTTCCCTCCTCTTCCTTGTCTGTTGAGTTCAGTAATAGCACTTGCTTGATATGGACAGCAGTAGTCTAAATATTAGCTGTTAGTTCTTACTCTTCATAATTGAGAAAAGTTAGTCTTTTTCTACAAATAATTGATGACATAGAAAATAAAGCCTATTTTCAACTTTGAAGCTTAATGCTGCCCCAAAGTAGGGCATTAGTGGCATAAACAGTAGCCCTAAGATCTTTCTTGACCTATGATTATTATGAGAGAAATTGTTAATTTTTTCATATCTAACTATAATAACTAAGTTGAATCAGTACTGTTTTATCACAATGCTGAGATTTTTATACAATCTCATTTAATTGTGAAAAAATTTCCACTATTAAGCCAGTGGTTCAGAAGAAGAAATTGAGACATAATGGGCTAAGTAACTTACCTTACGATCACAGCTAAACTGTGGCAGGGCCTACCCCAATTATAACCCAGGACTGTCTGACTCTAGATCAAAATTGTTAATCATTTAGATAATTTGATGATTGCAGTTTAGGGAATTGTCTTTGTAGCCAAACATTTTACTAAAAATTAATGGAATCTAGTTTCTTATTTTGTTAGTGATCAAGAACCCAGTGATGCCAGGAGTGGTGGCACATGCTTGAAATCCCAGTACTTGGTTCAAAGCCAGCCTCGGCAATGTAGGGAGGCTCTCAAAAACCTAGTAAGACTGTTTCTAGATAAAGAAATAAAATTGTGCTGGGGATGTAGCTTGGATGTGGAACGCCTCTAGGTTAAATCCCCAATACCCCCCCCCAAAACCCCCATAAAAAACGCCCCATAAAACAACAAAAACCCCAAATAAAACCCAATGATAAGTGTTTTCCATGAGTGGCCTGAAGAGGGCAGCACCGCACCGTTGCTTCTTTGATAAGACTTGGGTCCTCTGGTGGTGCAGTGCTTAATGTGCTAAATGATGTAAAGCCGGACCTTTTTGTCTAATTCTCATGTCTTTTTAAAGAGGAAAAGGACCCATTTGAAAAATTGAGATCAACTTCCTACTAATTTTGGATAAAGCTGAGCTGTGCATTGGTATTTATAATTTCAAATAAAGTCTGCAGTATGTGGTTTAGACGGTCCATTATCTGTTTTATCTTGACTAGAAGAAATAGATCTGGGACTGGGTGAATTGAAGTGAGAAACATGTAAAAAAAAAAAAACAGAAAGTAAAAAGGTAGGAGCCATCAGGTTATTATTAGTTCAGGTAACTTTTATTTTGGTGGTACTGGGGATGGAACTCAAGAGACATTCTATCTCTGAGCTACAACCCCAGCCCTCTTTTTTATTTTTTATTTTGAAACAGGGTCTTATTAAATTGTGGAGGGCCTCACTAAGTAGCTGAGGCTGGCCATGAACCTCTATCCTCCTGTCTCAGCCTCCCAAGGACAGGAATTACAAGCCTGTACCATCATGGGACCCAGCTCTAGGCTACAGTTTTGAGAGAGTGTGATAACTTTATTAATGTAGATAAGGAAAAGTGTTTCAGTGTTACAAAATAACAGATTTTTCAAAAGAAGTAATTGTGAGGATAGCTATGTGTGTCCATGATATGTGGCCAGGGATTGCTTTTTACTTTGTTTATACTGTTTAGCTCATCTGTCAGGTGCAGAAACTAAGACGCTGGTTATGTAACGTCCCCACAGCGACAGGAGTACTAAGTGGCAGAGCCAGAACCTGTGCGGGGCAGGCCGGCTGGCTTGACTCTGTGCCTAGTCTCCACCCTTTGCCTCCCTTCACTACTAAGTTTATTCAGGTTTTATGAATTAATCTGTATAATATGATTTATTCAGAAGAGGTAATAAATGTCTTTGGCTCTGCAAGATTAGGCCTACAAGAGCTATAAATTCTCACCTTTGCCACTAACCTGCTGATTTCCTCTGAAAATTACTTAATAATTTCCCTGTTCTAGACCTCACTTATTAGTAAATGGAATTTGAGTATCTGAAGAAAACTTCAAAATTTCAGATATATAAAATGTAGAAATACTTTTTCATGCTACAATAATATTTCATTTTTAACAAATTGAGTTATTAAGGTCATTTTTTCAATACAGTTTTTAGTAAAAAGGATATTAGAAATTTTCCCTAACTCTGGTCAGTTATTTGAAACCTATAGAAATCAATTTAAGTAGCTTGAAAACTTGGTATACATGGTTAATTTTTAAAATGATATTATGAATTTACTTCCAGCTGACATTCCTGTTAAAATGCCAGGGAGAAGGGGCCTTGAGGTCAGGCTGTGGTTTTTTTTTTTTTTTTTTTTTTTTTTTTTGCAGTACTGGGGATTGAACCCAGAGGCATTCTACCTCTAAGCTACACTCCCAGCTCTATTTTATTTTTTATTTGGAAACAGGATCTTGCCGAATTGTTGAGAGCCTTGCTAAGTTTCTGAGGCTAGCTTTGTAGCTGAAATCCTCCTGTCTCAGCCTCCCAAGTACTGGGATTACAGGCATGTACCACCATGCCTGGCTGAGATGCAGCTGTGTTAAAGTTCTAATCTTTAGCCGGGCGTGGTGGCGCACCCTTGTAATCCTCGCGCTTGGGAGGCTGAGACAGGAGGATCACGCAGGTTTGAAGCCAGCCTCAGCTGGCTTAAAAGAGCCTGTTTCCAAATAAAATATATATTAAAAAAAAGGTCTGGGAGTGTAGCCCAGAGGTAGAAGGCCCCTGGGTTCCATTCCCAGTACCACCAAAAAAAAAAAAAAAAAAAAAAAAAGTTCCAACCCTCTAGTCACATTTTGGTATATTTGGTAACCAGTTTCATCTCATTCCTAGCATAAATTCAGGTGTCATGGGAGCAGCCCAAGAATAACAGGACAGTTCTGTTACAACTTGGAATTTTAAGGATTTAGATAATTTTTCTTTCAGAAACTAGGAGAATAGGTAGTATTCTACCTAAAATGATTTTCTTGTCTGTTTTTTTATTCCCCTCGATTATTGGGAATTGAACTCAGGGGCATTCTGCCTCCGAGCTACAACCACAGCTTTATTGCCCCATCTTATTTTTTATTTTGAAACAGGGTCTCACGTTGCTGAGGCTGTCTACAAACCCGAGATCCTCCTGTCTTACTCTCACAAGTACTGGGATTGTACCATGCCTGGCTCTCCTTGTCTGTCAAAAACCTTTGCTTATCCATGGCTTGTCCATTCCAAGGTATTGTCCTGTGTTTTAATCCAGCTCACGCTTCTTTTTCTCTAGGAGTCTGGAGCACCTATCCTCACAGATGATGTTAGTCTGCAAGTGTTTATGGATCATTTGAAGAAACTTGCTGTGTCAAGTGCTGCTTGACATGCTAAAAATGTTAAGGACACTTAAGAAGATGAAACTATTTTAATTTCATTCTTTTCTTTCTTATCTATGGAAACCAACAGATATATCTAGACTTTTTTTGTATCAGTATGGTTTGAGAAAACATGGAAAAATGTTCACGTTTGTAAATAAGTTGGATTATAAGGAGAGCAGTGAGAACAAACTTGTTTTGCTTGCCACAGTATTATAGCTGGTTTTAGAAATTTGAGGTCTTTATAATTTAATTATGTTTAAAAGTAAAAATAGTCTGCCTTGCACTACAGATATAACTTATTTGTATATTGCAGACAAATCCAAAGTGGCACTGAGTTTATTTAATTTTAGCCAGAAAAGAACAAGTCAATAATGATGATAGATGTGAACATTTTTGCTTTTCTGTTGAATATTTTTTGTGATTTTCAGCACTTATATATACACTTTTTCTGTGCTTATTCTGTTAAGGCAGATTTGTTTTTATGATTTGTTTAGAGGTTATCTGACTTGATAATGGCAGTTTTCATGAAGATAATTTAATGTTTTTGATGACTTGGAAAAATTGTTTGGAAATGAAAATTTGGGGGAGATTATCTTCCCGCAACTGACAGTAAATGTGAAATTCCCACAAAGTACCAAACTTATGTGAGTACCTGCAATAATTTTTTTTTAAGAAGGAAGACAGAATATAAGGCATTTGGTGAAATTGTATAAAAGAAAGCCTTTGCAGTAAAATGACTTGGTTTCACTACATTATATTGTCTACATCATTTTGTTTCTCTTTCTTTCCCTGTGGTAAGTTTTACATTATATCCTTCATTATTATAACACTATTTTGGGAGTTTGTTCACTACTTTTGTTTCTGATTTCTTTTTGTGAAATTTATTAAGTTCTTATTGAAACAGTATTATGTGATGTTCATTTAATTATGTCATGTGTGATGATACTCAGTTCTGTTTTGATTCATTAGTATCATTCACTTTTATCTTTCAAAGTTTACTTGTAGCAAACATGTTTACATTGCTAAAACCAGATACATTTTGACAACGAAATGTACATATCAAGAACTGCAAATGAAAGGTGGTGCTCTGATATATACTTAGAAGGAAAGTTTTGATGATGTTGCTTGCATGAACACAATCATATGGTAAAACAGAAACTTGTAATTGTTTATATGTTATATTCAATTAGCTTAAATAAATTGCTTTGTTCCATTTTGTTTGAATTGAACTGTGTTAGGCCAAAATGCCAATAAAATATACTTTTCTCTGTTTTTCTGGTTGTTTTGAGTTCTGGAGACCATTTAGAATTTTTTGATTGACACCTAATTGTACATATTTATTGGGTCTAGTGTGATATTTTGAAACATGAATACAATATGTAATAATTAAATTAGGGTAATTATCATTTTAATACCCTCAAACATTTATTGTTTCTTTGTGTTGGGAACCTTTGAGCTACTTATTCTTGCTGTAAGGTAAGTGTGCTTTGGAGTTTATATATGTAGGAATGAGGAGATAACTTGTGATGAGAATGCGTTTGTCTTGCCTGGCCCCTTAAGATAGGTCCTTCAAGAATGCTGCTGGGCTTGTCTTTTTTTTTTCTTTTCCTTTTCAATTTTAAAAAAAATTATTTTTATTGGTGCATTGTAGTCATACATCTCAATGGAGTACAAGATGGTAGAGGCATACAGACGCACATCACCCAATTGAATGAAGTGATACTTAGCCTCGAAATTGACCTTTACTTATAAATAAATTGCAGCTGAAGGTGATAAAAGTCTCTCTAAAAGGGGTACAGGATGAACACATACATTATACTCTTTTAACTGGATCATGTTTTTTGCATTTAGTTATTACTAAATTATTAGCTATTTAAATAAACTATTGAAAAAATGTTGAGCCCTTTGTCTTAGTTGGCTACTATAACAAAGTACATTATATTGGGTAGTTGATATAAAAAGCCACATTTATTTCTTAGAGTTCTGGGAACTGAGAATTCAAGACCAAGTTGCCAGCAGAGGGGGTGTCTGAAGATGTGAAGGCCCTCTGCTTCATAGAGGATGCTTTCTCTCTGGGCCATGTGGCAGAAGGAAGAAAGAAGGGGCTAAACAGGAGGGCAGAGCCTTTAGGTCCTAACTCCTAAAACTCCTTTTTTTTTTTTTTTTTTTTTTTTTTTTAGTCATACTGGGGATTGAACCCAGGACATTCTACCTCTAAGCTATAACCCTGGACTTTTTTTCTTTTTTAGTTTTCATGTTTGAAACAGTCTTGCTAATTCACTGAGGCCCTCACTAAGTTGCTGAGGCTGGCTGTGAACCTGAAGTTCTCCTGTCTCAGACTCAAATACTGGGATTACAGGTGTGCACCAAGAAAATTTATTTTTATTGGTTATTGCAAATTAAATGTGCACTTGTATTTTACTTTAAATAAGGTATTTTTCAGTTAATTTTCAAACAATGCTGACAAATTCAGACTTATTTTCTAACATACTTTACATTTCTATTTTCATTTTCTGTATCTCTAACATACACATATAAACGTTTAATACTCTAATGTGCTTGATTTGTATTTCTCTTGAGCATCTTACCAAGTAATTCTACAGATGTTTCTCTTTTTCTTGTTTGCTTTTTAATAGTTTGCCTTATTAAAATATTCTTCTGCTCATTCTACTTAGTCTACTGAAACAATAGCTGATGTTGCTTTAATGCATTTATCACCCAGGGAATATAATAATATCCAGGTATGCGAGAGTGACATTAAATTACTAAATAAATTTAGATTTTTCTTCTTCCCCACTTGTTGGTTATACTGACATAAAGCTTAATTGTCAAGACTGAGGACAGTATGTATTGGAGAATTGAGGTGGGGGGGAGAGAGTCTGTGTGTGTTATTAAAGAATCAGAAAAAAGTTGGGCGTGGTCGAACATGCTTGTAATCCTAGTACTTGGGAGGCTGAGACAGGATGGCCGGTTCAAGGACAGCCTCAGTGTAGTAAAACACTGTTTCAAAACAAACAAAAAATAGGGTTGGTGGTGTAGCTTGGAGATAGAATGCCCCTGGGTTCAATCCCCAGTGGCCCCCCCCCCAATAAAAAAGAACTCCCCAAAACATCATTAATATTCATCTGGTCTCCCGATGGCTTTCTCAAGTTAGCGAGATAGGTTTAGGTTGCTGAATGCCAAGAGTGACTTAACTGCGCGTGTGCGTGCTCGCGCCACCCCCCACACACTACTGGAGATGGAATGCCAAGAGTGACTTAACTGCGCGTGTGCGTGCTCGCGCCACCCCCCACACACTACTGGAGATGGAATGCAGGGGCATTCTACCTCTGAGCTACAGCCCCAGCCCTTTTTATTTTTGTTTCTGAAATAGGGTCAAGATCTGTTGCTGAGGCTGTCCTTAAGCCTGCAATCCTGTCTCAGTCTCTCAAGTGCGGAGATTTCAGGTGTGGGCCACCAAACACCAGACTTTTAAAGAAAATATAATGTTAACAAAATTGGGGTGGATTCATGTCTGACATGTCAAAGTAAGCTTTGACCAGGATTTTATGAAGAAATATTTCAATCTTTTTTACACAACAACATACACCGGAGAGCTATAACCATCAACCTACAAAGCCATCTCGCACCCTGATAATGCCATTAGAAAAAATCAGGGCAGTCTGTAGTGCAATGGAGATACTTGAAGGTTAGAAAAATGCTTCCATAATGTGGGTACATTGTGCATCCACTGTTTATAGAACTGTATCCCCCCCCCCCCCCCGTGATGTGTGCAGGGACCAGTGTATCACTTTGAATCTCACTGTGATGAATAATTTCAGTACCAATAAAAAATAAAAACCCGGGTTAAACCACAACAAAACAGCTGTACATTTCCCAACTGTAATAACCAGGGAATTTTTTTTTTTTTTTTTGGTGGTCTTGGGGATGGAACTCAGGGGCTTCTACCTCCGGGCTACACTCCCAGACCCATTTTATGTTTTATTTGGAAATAGGGTCTCTTAAGCCAGTCTCAGCTGGCTTTGAACCTGCGCCATCCTCCTGTCTCAGTCTCCCAAGCGCGGGGATTACAAGTGTGCGCCAACGCCTGGCTAACCAGGGAATTTAAGTGGAGAAAAGTACGTTATAGAGCTGGGTGCTGTGAGCCGTGTCCTGGGGGAAGGGTGACTGTGTTGGAGAAGCTGCCCTTTCTGATCTGAGTCAAGATGTTGCTCTGCCTTCATGGGCGGAAGGAGCTGCACGGATCCTATGTGCACCTTTAACCTGTTCTGGGGACCGCACTGTTTGTTTTGGCAAAATAGAGAAATTCATAAAATCAACAATTTTTCCTAGGGATTAGAATTTTTTCTAAGAATAACAAATCTGGAGATTACTTATGAATAAAGATTACTTATGAGTAAAGGTTTACTTTGAAGTGATAAGTCCACTGATTAAAGAACCTTCAGTAGAGAGGGATCACATTTCACTATATTTAGTGGCTTAGAGCCCTTTCTTCAAGGCAATTTAAAAATAACAATCTGCAGAGGTTTAAAAATTAATCTTCATGAAATCCTTGTTAAGATGCTGGTAGGTTAAGTATTCTGTATGTTTGAAAACATTGGTGAAGAAGTAAAATTCAACGGAGATGAGAGAATCCAAGAGCAGTCCTTTTCAGACTGGAACATGCATAACATGAGGGATTGTGATAAAAAGATTTGATCCACTGAGTCTGGGATTCCTCTTCCTTTCCTTCCCTCTCTCCTTCCCTCCCTCCCTCTTTCTTTTTGCCTTTCTTATTTTTCTTGCCTTTCTTATTTTGCCTTTCTTTTATTTTGTGGTGCTGGGGATTGAACCCAGGAGCATGCTACCTCTGAGCACCCCTCCAGGCCTATCTCATTTTTTATTTTGAAACAGGGTCTTGTTAGGTTGCTGAGAATCTCATTAAGTTTCTGAGGCTGACCTCAAACCTGTGATCGTCCTGTCTCAGCCTCCCAAGTATTGAGATTATAGGCATATACTACCACGCCTAGCCGAGATTTTGAATGTCTATAACAAACTTCCAGGTGAGACCAGTGCTGCTATTGTAGATGACAATTTATTATTTTATTTTATTTTCTGGTACTGGGGGTTGAGCTTGGGAGCATTCTACCTTCTTGTTATATCCCCTAGTCTTTTTTATTTTTTGCTTTTTTTTTTTTTGAAATAGAATCTTACTAGGTTGCCGAGAGTCTCATCATTCAACCTGCAATCCGGTGTCAGCCTCCCAAATTTTGGGATTTAAAGGTGTGTGCCACCACACCCAGTTTATTTTGGACCACAATTTATTTATTTTTAAGAAGGGTGACTTTTTTTTTATGAGGGTCTGGGGATGGAACCCAGTGCCATTTGACCTCCGAGCTACACTCCCTGCCCTATTTTTTTATTCTTTATTTTGAAATAGGGTCTCACTGAGTTGGAGAGGGCCTCACTAAGTAGCTGAGGCTGTCTGCAAACCATGATCCTCCTGGGATTACAAGCGTGCGCCACCACGCCCGGCTCTTTTTCTTTTATTTTTTATTTTCAAACAAAGTCTCAGTAAGTTGCAGAGGGCCTCAACTTGCAGACTGGTCTCCAACTGCAATCCTCTTGTCTCAGCCTCCCAAATACTGGGATTACAAACATGTGCCACCATGCCTGGCTAATTTTTTTTTTTTTTTAGCATTAAATTTTAAAGTTTTTTGTGCCTTCTAGATATTAGTCCTTTCTCAGAACTGGCAAAGATCTCCAATTCTGTAGGCTCTCTCTTTAGACTATGGAAGATTTTCTTTGTTGTAAGGAAACTTTTTAATTTAATGCTATCCCATTTATTCTTGTTTTAGTTTCCTGAGCTTTGGAAGTCTTACTGAGGAAGTTTGTACCAGTGCCTATATGTTGAAGTATTGGTCCCATACCATCCTTTAATGATTACAAAGTCTCTGATGGACCACAACTTAAATGCAATGTTAACCCAGTATAGTGGTGCACACCTGTAATCCCAGTACTGGAGAGACTGAAACAGGAGGATTGCAGGTTCAAGACCATCCTCAACAACTTAGTGAGAGCAACATTGCTGTGTTTGGGACTTTTGTTGGAAGATGTCCAATAGTCGGTGGGTAATGTCCATTTTGGAATTGGGAGACTCAGGTTTGAGAATCATAGCATGGAACTGGTAACGTAAGTTATGAGACTAGATGAGACTCTTCTTTAATTATTTACTAAGTACTAATGAGGTAGGTAGGGGGCACCAAGTAAGACACAGACTTTCTCTGTCGAGAATCGATTATGCCATTATATATGGGCTCTTGCAATGTTTAATTCTAAAATTCTATTTTTAATGAGATCATTAGGCTTACTGATTTATCAAATATACCTTTTTCAGCAAGGAAGCATTCCTATTAACAAGGCTATCAAGTTGCTGAAATATTAATGGTAGTACAATATCATGTAGCTAAAGAGAATGTTTTCTTTTTTTTTTTTTATTCTTTTCTTTTTTTTTTTTTTTCCTTTTTTTCTTTTTTATTTATTTTTTATTGGTGCACTGTATTCATACATCATAGTGGGATACAAACTTTTGTAGACATACATGCACACATCGCCCAGTCAGCCCCCACCCAATCCCCACCCCATTCTCTCCCCATCCCTCCCTCCCATGCTTGGCTTAGTGGTTGACATCTAGTATTATAGCAATTTATCCAAAATTAAAAATGATAATCTCACATAACAGTTTCATTTGTCTGATACCAAGCTTTTGATGACTTAAAGATAACATTTCAATATTTCTTTTTGCTTTCTTTCTTACCAGAAAATATTTTTTTTCTATTTTTTTTAGGTGAAACTATCATATATTTATATATTTATTTTTCAGAAAAAAACTCTATCCTAATATGGAATATGGACTCTAGATACCCAAAACGATCTTGAAAAAGAACAAAGCTAGAAGATATATATTTTCTGATTTCAAACCATATAAAGCTACAATAATTGAAACAGTGTAGTACTATTCTAAAGGCAGATATATAAGCCATTGGAGTTAAATACAAGCCTAGAGCTTAATTCTTTCCTATATTGTCAAGTTATTTTTGACAAGGTTTCCACGAACATTTGGTGGTAGAAATAATAATATTATAACTAAATATTGTTGAAACATAATAATTACATGCAAAAGAATAAAATTGGACCCTTACCTAATCCCACATACAAATATTAACTCAAATTAGATAACAGACCTAAATATAAATCTTAAGACTATAAACTTTTAGGAGAAAATCTGGGTCATAAAACCTCACAACACTGAAATTGGCAGTGATTTCTTGGATATGATTTCAATGGCACAGGCAACAGAAGAGTATACAAACTCCCTAAAAAATGAAAAAAAATTGTATATCCAAAGACAATGTAAACAGAGTTAACAGTTACTAATAGAATGGGATAAAATATTTCCAAATGCTATATCTGAAGGTATATTAATATTCCAACTAGAAATCCTAAAAATTAACAACAATAAAGGCAAACAATACCATTTAGAGATAGGTAAAAGACTAATATAAGTAATGAATCTCCACAGATAACCAATCTTAGTTGACTGTTGGATGGAAACTCTTGTTTCTCTGGTCCTGGTGTGTGTTACCTATTTCTTCTTTGTAGTTAATCTCTTTGAGTATTTTCTCTAGTGCTGGTTTTGAAGACAAAAATTCCTTCAGTTTCTGTTTGTCATGGAAGCTTCTTATTTCTCCATCTAGTTTGATAGAAAGTTTTGCTGGGTAGGAAATTTTTGGCTGGAAGTTGTTTTCTTTCAGAGTTTGGAATATGTTACTCCAAGCCCTTCTGGCTCTCATGACTTGGTTTGGGAAGTCTGGAGTGATTCTAATTGGCTTCCCTCTGAATGTCACTTGGCCCTTTGTTTTTGTTGCCTTTAAGATTCTCTGCTTGGCTTCCACATTGGTCATTTTGACAATTATGTGGCGTGGGGATCCTCTTCTCCGATCCTGTCTAAAGGGGGTTCTATAAGTTTCCTGGACCTGTGTATCAACCTCTTGCTCTATGTTTGGGAAATTTTCTGCTATTACTTCCTTGAAGAGATTGTTGATCCCTTTGGTTTCACTTTCTTTTCCCTCCTCTATTCCAATTATTCTTAGGTTAGCTCTCTTAAAATGGGCCCATATTTCTTCGAAGTCAGATTCCTGCTGTCGGATATTTTTTTCTAGATTAGAAACTATGCATTCATTTTTGGAATGATCATCTTCTAAGAGCGAGATTCTGTTCTCCATGTGGTCTAATCGGTTGTTTGTGCTTTGAATTGAGGCCTTTACTTCATTAATTGCATCCTTTATCTCTTTTTGGCTCTCTCTGAGTTCTTTTCGAAGCACCTCTATTATTTCTACAGTTATTTTCCTGATTTGATCTTCTAGAAATCTCTGATTTTCTGTTTTATCGGGTTCTGATGTTGTGGGGTTGTGGGCATTCATTGCTCCAGTATTATTCCTCTTTCCCATGATTTCGGAAGTTTGTGCCTTCTCTGGGTTCTACCTGTGCCTTCTCTGGGTTCTACGTGCCAGGTTGCACGTTCTCCTATGGTGTGATATCTCTGCCACCGCCCCTCCCCCACTGGTTCAAGTCCCAGGGAGTACAGTACTGGGATTTCTCCTCTGTGGCCCGCAATTTGACTCACTGTTCTTGAGTACGCAGATGTAGCTGTACTGGATTCGGTGAATTCTCTGCTGCTGCCGCCGGTGGCAATATGGCGCTGCTGCCACGCCCTCGGCCGTGAGGCTGGCGTATTTCTTCTTGGTTTTGATTTCCACTCTGAATCCCTGCGGCGTGTGCTGAGCTCAGCCACTGGGAGCTTTAGATTTTACCTGCAGCGAGAAATCCCACCTGGCTGTTCTGCAGCGGCTCACCTCAGCTTGCTGTAGCCGTCCGGTGAATTTGCTGCTGCTGCCGGCAGTATGGCGCTGCTGCCGCGTCCTCGGGCGTGAGGCCGGTTATCTCCTCTGTGGCTCTGAGCTCTGTTCTCAGTCCGCTTTCTCTCTGGAGCCTGGTGATTTTTTTGTTTCTGGTGATGGTGTTTTCTGGCTATGAAAGGCGCTGATTTTGTGGTAATGGAGATTGGTTGTTAGCGGGGCTCTTAAGCCCCGCTTTTCTCGGTCGCCATCTTCCCGGAAGTCAAGAGAATGTTTTCTTAAATCAAATTCTGGGTTTTGATAATACCTAGAATTAATAGCGATATTGAGAAAATAAGATCCTGAGTAATTATGAAATGGATCAATTAATAATTGTCTCTAGTTACTTTGAGAATGATCTCCCATTTTTTAGGACCCTGAAAAACATTTTCAAGAGATATTGTAAAGTGTTCTAATTAGGCATGTTTATTAATTGGTTAGATAACCATGACAGGGTGGATAGACATGGCTCTGATTGGAATTAGAGAAATAACTTGACAGCCTCTGAGCAGACTTTGGATCATAGACGTGTGTTTTATGTCCGTTCGCTGTATGGTGGCCTTTCTCATTTTCTTATATATTTACAGTGGGCCTTTTCAATTCTATTTACTTACTGAGTGCTGTGTGTACTCCTGACATGGCTCATGGTAAATGACTCTAATGATTAGTTTCCATTTGGAGTCTAAAGTCCAGCATGGTTTCAGAGAGCTAATATTTTATTATTGTGGCTTCTCTGGGAAGAACACTCAGCTCGCACGCTGTGCTTACTCAGCCCGTGTGGTGACAGCTACATCTGCTTCTCCATCTGCACCTCTCGGATCTAAGTCGATATCATTAGCTGTCTGTAGCACTTAAAAATCTGCCTGTGTCTGCCCAAAGAAACTACTGGATTGAAAAGCTTCCACCTTCCTGCAAGATCTTCCACAAAAATATAGCTCTGTGAAGCAACACGAGGATTTGTTATGATTAAGTAGATTATTGAAGCTGTGATTGCAAATAGAGATGTTTAAATGTGTGTAGAGCCTACATTTATTTATTTATTTATTTATTTATTTATTTATTTATTTATTTATTTATTTTGGTGGTACTGGGGTTCCTGGAAGCCCTTCTACCTCTGGGCTACACTCCCAGACCTATTTTTATATTTTTATTTGGAAACAGGGTCTCCAAAGCCAGCGTGTGGCTGGCTTCGAACCTGCGCGATCCTCCTGTCTCTGCCTCCCAAGCGCGGGGATTACAAGCGTGCGCCACCACGCCCGGCCTACTTATTATTAAGAAAAATGTCATCTAGTATTATAGCAATTTATCCAAAATTAACAATGATAATCTCACAGAACATTTTCATTTGTCTGATACCAAGCTTTTGATGACTTAAAGATAACATTTCAATATTTCTTTTTGCTTTCTTTCTTACCAGAGAATATTTTTTTTAGGTGAAACTATCATACCTTTATTTATTTATTTTTCAGAAAAAAAAATCTATCCTAATATGGAATATGGACTCTAGATACCCAAAACAATCTTGAAAAAGAACAGAGCTAGAAGATGTATATTTTCTGATTTCAAACCATATAAAGCTACAATATGCATGAATACAGTGTACCAATAAAAAAAAAGTAAAAAAAAAAGGTAAATCTTGTTAGTAAGGAAAATCAAAAGTTATTTGTGCAGAGCAAAAATCCTCAAACCTTAGCTGTAGCAGACAGGCCAATCACTGTGCTGCCCCTCAGTCTCTCTGGAGCCAAGCAGCAGCCTCAGGCTCTTGCCAAGGTGAAGGGTGGAGTCAAGTGTCCCAGGGCGGGAAGCCATGTACTTAGACAGGCCGCTGAGCTCTGATATGGCTTAGCATGGAAAAGTTTCCCAAGTAGGAATAATGGTAATTTACCTGACTAATTATTCTCTTCTGCAAAGAGAGAATAAGGAAAACTTCAGAGAGCACCAGCCATTCTGTAAAGAGAGGAAAAGGGACAAGCAGAAACAACAAGGAGTGGAAGAAGAACATTGACAGTGGACCCTGCGGGTGAAGGGTCACCAGCTCCTGCCGCTGCCAGGTGGCCCCGAGTTTCGGAGCATGGCCGTTTCTGGGATCCTTTCACTCTCAGCTTCAAATGTGCTTTTTAGGTACCATAACCCCCCAGTATGTGAGATGAGTTAAACTTACCTATGGGCCAAGGGTCACAGTGATCTTAGCTTTGACTTGTCTATATTGCAAAGAATAAGGACTCAAGGGTCAGACACAAGTCAGAGGTGCAGTGAGTGTCACGTTCCAGAAGACTCACTGGTCTACCTCATCTGTCTCCTCAGAACAGAATAGGCAAGCTTAAGTTAGTTAGCCTGCTGGCCTTCCTGTCTGCCTTCCTTATACTGGGGATTGAACTTATTAGGAGCACTTTACCTCTGAGCTACACTCCCAGCTCAATTTTATGTTTCTTATTTTCAAACAAGGTCTCATCAAGTTGTTGAGCATTTCACTAAGTTAGTGAGGTTTGTCTTGAACCTGGGATCCTCTTATCTCAGCCTCCCAAACACTGGGATTACAGGTGCGTGCCACTGCACCCAGCTCTAGGTATCTTTCTAATAATATCCAGCAGGATTTCGAACGTACAGCTTTCTGAAAACAATAGAAGGCCTAAAGGTGTGATGGAAATTCACTACAGCTTTATTCTAGGGTATTGAATGAGCAAGAATGATAGGGTATAATTATGAGAGCTGGTTTTTTGTTTGTTTGTTTGTTTTTGGTGGTACTGGGGCTCCTGGAAACCCTTCTACCTCCGGGTTACACTCCCAGACCTATTTGTATATTTTTATTTGGAAACAGGGTCTCTTAAACCAGTGCGGCTGGCTTCGAACCTGTGTGATCCTCCTGTCTCCGCCTCCCAAGCGCGGGGATTATAAGCACGAGACACCACTCCCTGCAAGCTGTTTTTTTTTTTTTTTGGTGGTACTAGGGGTGCAACCCAGGGGCTTTCTATCTCCGGACTATACTCCCAGACCTATTTTATATTTTATTTGGAAACGGTCTCACTAAGTTGCTGAGAGCCTCACTAAGTAGCCACCACGCCCGGCTGAAGCTGGGTTTTTTTTTGGTGCTGGGAATCAAACATACTAAGCACACACTGTTATCACTGAACTACATCCTATTCCCCATGAAAGCTGTTATATTTTTATTTCCAAATGTCCTTGTAAGCTTGCTCCATATGTATAGGCTCTCACCTCACAATCACTTGATGCAGACTCCAGAAGGCTGATTTTTGGGTCATTTAATGACACTCTTAAGTCATAGACATGCCCTATTTAACAGTGGTCCCTCTTGTGCTAGGTGGGAAATCTCTACATCATCTGTATTTCCACATGGTGTTCATCTCATAGCTCACTTGGGGTCTGTCGTCTGTGTTATCTTGATGGCTTAGTTTAAGCCATCAGTTGTGTAATTACCCAAGAAGAGAATACAAATGATACACAGAAAATTCCATTTCCATTGCCATTCTCCGATTTTTTTTTTTTTTTTTTTTTGGTGGTACTGGGGTTCCTGGAAGCCCTTCTACCTCCGGGATACACTCCCAGAACTATTTTATATTTTTATTTGGAAACAGGGTCTCTTAAGCCAGCACAGCTGGCTTCGAACCTGCGCGATCCTCCTTGTCTCCGCCTACATTACAAGTGTGTGCCACCACGCCCGGAAACCATTCTCCGATTTTAAGGATATTTCTGAATCAGTATGTCTTGCGCTCACGCGCGCGCGCGCACGCATGTGTGTGTGTGTGTGTGTGTGTGTGTGTGTGTGTGTGTGTGTGAGACTGGGGATTGAACCCCCAGGGGCATTCTGCCTCAAGCTACACCCCAACCCTGTTTTTGTTCTAATTCTTTTTTGCTGCATTGCTGAGGCAGGATTATAGGTGTGTGCCACCAAGCCCGGCCTGAATAGGTGTCTTGGGAATTGTTCTATTGTTCTAGCATTATTCATCCAGGACGTGAAGACTTTCTCTTGGGACTTTCCCATCACCAACTCTTACCGCACAGTGTTTGTTCTGGAATATACAGCTCTTCAGAACCTTTATTTCTAGTCACAGAATTTGCTTATAAACTTCTCAAAATAAACCTTAAGAGGTGACTCTTTAAAAAATCGATGCAACAGAAAGAGAAGGGACACATGTTCCTAATATGTCCAAACTAGGGAGTATTAGGGATACTAGAGGGACTCCAGATAATGGAGGGGAAACCTCGGCAAAGCTAGACAGGAAGGAGAGGGGAGGAAGAAGGCTGAGGCTAATTAATGGAGGAGCTACATTGAATATGTGCATAAGGGTGAATGTAGCATGGTCAACCTGGACACTCATTGTTGAGGGGGGAAAGGGAAAGTGGGGGAAAGGGCACCAAACACTGTGTGAATGTATATCATTTTTAATATAATCCACATAAAAATAAAATAAAAAATTGATGCATAAGAACTGCACATATTTGTAGAGTACCGTGTGATATGTCAATAACATATATAATGTGCAACGGCTGAATCTTTATCCACTAATTCTAGTGAAAGGCTGGGTTTGCCTCCAAGATGCTGGTCAGGGCCATCTGTCTGCTGTTCTGGTTGACAAAGATGGTGACGTGATGCTGCAGCTTTGTCTTCTGCCCACTGGGTCTGAGCTACCCTGTGGGATTCTTCGTGGGCCGTGGCTATCGGGAGGAGAATCCTTCCTTGCTCAGAGTCTGGGCCAAAATGGACTATCCTTTGCTCAACTCTAGACCGCTCTGTGTAGTATCAGTTAAATTTTTTTGGCAGTCATGGCTAAAAAATAGCTCAGGGATATTATTGTTCAATCATTTTATATGCAATAGTATGTAGGTTACGTAACTGCTGATAGACTAGAGATAAAAATGACTTAGAGAGCAGTGCCTTGTGCTAAAAATACCAGTTGCCGATGATTCTAGAAAGTTACAAAGTTCTACAAAGCCACCAGTTAGATATCTGCAGGGACAGCAGCATAAAATATTTAATCATTCATCTTCTCAAAAAATACCCTGGAAAGAAAATCATAATTTCATTTCAAATAATCAATGGAAATTTTTTTTTCTGGGTTAGGTGACTCATGCATTGGAGTATATTGTCTTTTATTTCTGAATCCTGTGATTTAACCAAATTAGCTCTACAATTTTATTTCTGCCCAAGTCTTCTTTACTATTAAGTTTTAGAAGGGCCGTGAAATAAAATTTGTCAAGAGACGCAAATTATATTGTGCTCCTCTTTTGTTCTGTTGGGAGACTTGTCATTACATTTTTCTATATTATTTCCACTGTCTAGTTATTTTGGAGGGTTGCTGAAAGAGCTTGTGAACTGAGCGAACGTTTTAATTCACTTCGGTGTCTTATATTATTAATCCTTCAGTGAACAAAAGATAGAATGGCTAACATAAGAAAATAAATCACAGTGGGCATACAAAAGAAAGCGTTTAAGAGTAACATGTCAGAACCTGCTGAGGATAAATCAAACTTCGGTAGAGTCCGCTATATTTTGAAGGCACTAACAACTTCTCACCACCAGGAGGCAGTAGCTACCACAGAACAGGAAACTCATCTCTAGCTAATACCTTTCTCCTCCACTTTAAATTCTGAACTTTCCTAATTCTTAATACGATTTTTCTTTGACAGAAAGAAAAACCATATCTTTTTAAGTCTTTGATTTTTGAAAGATAATCCCTGTTTCTGTCTGAAATAATTGGACCCCCCCAAAGTAAAAAATAGTTTGCTGCAAAGGTACAAGATGGAGAAATACTGCAGCTCCACAGCAAGCATGGAAAGCTTTCAAGGTCTGAGTTCCCAGAAGATGATGATGGATACAGGAATGTTTTTAGTTTTCTGTGTGAGTCAGTCCTTTTAGAGGCAGCAGCTGTGGACTCGGCAGCACAGGAGAGGCGGGGTGGGATTTTGAGATCACATCTTCCTTCCATCTCCCAATGTGACCACCACATTTTTTTCCACCTATAATTTCTTGTAGAATATTCAGTATCTTAGCTACATTTCCATTTTGTTCACAACCTAAATATAAATTCAAGGTTGGTGATACTCTTTATTCAGCAAAAGTGTAATCACCATGCCCAGACGAATTTATGTCAGTAAGTAATATTTAGTGGAAGATCCTAAAGTGTTAAAAATTCTCTCGTTCTTATTCAGTTTTCATGTTTGAATAAGTTACTTATCATATGAGTGGAGATCTTTGTGCCAATATACTTAGTACATGTTAGAAATTGTGGGAGTCTTAGCTATTTCTGAGCATCAATGTCGAAGTATCTGCTGTTTCTGGTAGAGGTAATCCAGCAATTTAGATTCAGAGATCTATTTTTTAATTAATTAATTAATTAATTAATTTATTGTTGGTACTGGGGTTCCTGGAAGCCCTTCTATATCCGGGCTACACTCCCAGACCTATTTTTTTAGTTTTGGAAACAGGGTCTCTTAAGCCAGCGCGGCTGGCTTCGAACCTGCACGATCCTCCTGTCTCCGCCTCCCAAGCACGGGGATTACAAGCGTGCACCACCACGCCCGGCGCGAGATCTATTTCTTAAAGTATAATCAAGTATATTTTCACATAGCAAATATAAAAAGTCTATTTTATTTTATTTCATTTTATTTATTTTGTTTCTGTGGTACTGGGGATTGAACCCAGGGCCATTCTACCTTTGAGTCACACCCTTGACCCCTTTTTTTTGGTGTGCGGTTCTGGGGGTGGAGCCCAGGGACATTATACCTCCCAGCTACAACCCCAGCCCTAGTTTTATTCTTTATTGAACCAGGCTCTCACTGAGTTGCAAAGGACCTCACTAAATAGCTAAGGCTGTCTGCGAACCGCGATCCTCCTGTCTCAGCCTCCGGAATGCTGGGATTACAAGTGTGTGCCACCACGCCTGGCTCCTTGTCCTTTTTTAAAATTTAAAATTTGAAATTTTGAAACAGTGTCTCTCTAGATGGCTGAGGGTCTTTCTAAGTTGCCGAGGTTGGCCTTGGACCCGCAATCCACCTGTCTCAGCCTCCCAAATATTGGGATTACAGGTGTGTGTCACTCTGCCCGACTAACAGTCTATATCTTTAAAGGGAAAAGGTCACCAATGTTGACTTCAAACATAAATGCAAGCTGGGCACGATCCTGTTTCAAAACAAATAAACAAACAAAAAAATTAGAGAAAGGCCTGGGTGTATAGCTAGGAGGTAAAATGCTTCTGGGTTTATTTTCCACTACCACAAAGAAAAACAAACACCAATCAAAAGGAGTGGGGAAGTGAAGACCGAGGCCCAGCTTTACCATCCTGGGCTGTTCCTCTTTGTGTTCTGAACCTCTCTCATCTTGCTTTCTCAGGGGCACGAGGTGTGTGAGGCTTAAACGTCCGAATGCTTGTAATCTGCTTAGACACTGCCTGGCACTTAAGAAATGCCCTGTGAGTGTGACCAGCCTCACTCACTGTCCCAGAAATACATGCCAGCCAGCCTTTCTTTCCTTCTTCCATTCTTCCCTGTCTGTCTGTCTCTGTCTCTGTCTCTCTTTTTCTGATAGTGGGATCCAGGGGCATTCTACCTCCAAGCTACGCCCCCCCGCACTATTGTTTTTTTTTTTTTTTTTTGGTGGTTCTGGGGTTCCTAGAAGCCCTTCTACCTCCGAGCTACACTCCCAGACCTATTTTATACTTTTTTGTATTTGGAAACAGGGTCTCTTAAGCCAGAGCGTCTGGCTTCGAACCTGCGGGATCCTCCTGTCTCCGCCTCCCAAGCACGGGGATTACAAGTGTGAGCCATCACGCCCAGCTCCCAGCCCTATTTTTTATTCTTTATTTTGAAACAGGGTCTCTGAGTTGCAGAGGGCCTCACTAAGTAGCTGAGGCTGTCTGCGAATCGCGATCCTCCTGTCTCAGCCTCCCAAATGCTGGGATTACAAGCGTGCGCCACCACGCCCGGCTCATGCTAGCCTTTCGATGTGGGTTTGAGGCAAAAAGTCTCATATTCATGTCCCAAATCTCTCTTACTCCTGTCCGTCTCCTATTTTTCTCTCTTCTCAGACTCCAAATTTCTTTCTTTTTACTGGAGATATAGTCTGTTTCCAGCACGTGATTACCCGAACATCACTCCCATCCCTGAGCATTTATAGCACATCCCCGGCTCTGGCACCACATCAGGTGTGTGTTGCAAGAGGAATGCCAGTACACGGGAGAACAGCTAACAGATAATTCACTTGCAAGAGTCTAGGAGTCATTGCAGTTGGGTAATTTTTGCTTCTTTTAATTAATACACTAGGGAAATGCAGTCAGTGGTGCTGGTGAGATAAACATGAACCAAAGTCCTAAAGATCCAAGTCTGGTTAAGACGTTTAGACTTTATGTCGAAGACACCGAGGATCCAGTGGCAGACTTATATGGCAGGGAAATATAGGACCAGATGGAAGAGGTCTGTAGAGTGGTGAGGTTGGATGTAATTAACAAGGAGGTCAGCGGGATGTACCTGTGGTCATTTACACAGGAAGGAGGAGTTCAGAGGAGAAAATGGAGGAGGAAGAGGAGGAGGGGGAGGGGGGAGGGGAGGGGAGGGGGAGGGGAGGGGAGGGGAGGGGAGGATGTTGCTTTTGTTGGAGTCACCTTACTTGAGCTAGAAAAATGCACACTTCTCTCTCTTCCTCTCTGTCTCTGCCTCTCTCCCTCCCTTTCATTTTTCTTCTGAGACCTATTTGTTGAAGTACTTCCCAGCGAAGCCTCCTTCTGACTTCCCAGGGCTTGCTTCTGAGACAGTAGGGAGGCTCCGATCCCCCCATCAATGTTTCTTCCCTGACTCAAGCTATTTAAGTTCTCTAGATAAGTTTGTCCCTACCAGCAACTGCTGCATGCACAGAACACCCGACTTTGTCCACTGTTACAGCTCCTGAGGGTGGAAAGCTGAATGGAGATGAACCCAGCGTGCACTGGGCGGACCGTCCCGTCAAGCACAAACCCCCGTGTCAGAGGCAGAAGGCAGATGGTAGGCGTGCAGAAATTCTGCATCACATCCAACCACCACCAATGCACCTAATGCAAGGCAAAAGCAGGACTAAAAGCACTTCCATCAAAGCCTTGGGGAGCTGGTCCTGGACCTACCCCAGGCACTGAGCGCAAGCCCCAGTACAGCCTTGGCAGGCTGGTGTTGCTCGCCTCTTTATGATTTCTATCTCCAGTGGAGCCAAAGAACCCTGGGCTGACCGGGAACACTTTCATAGCTACCTGTACACAGTTCACATTGCAAATCTTTTATTCGCTGTATCTGTCTTTCCTTGAGAATGTGCTGTCTCTAGTAAAGGCTGTTGATTTTGCCCAAAGTTTTTGTATCCCCAGAGTTTTACATTGCCTGGCACATAAAGACTGTCAAACATTTGTTAAATGAGTTGATTGAATGAGTTAATAAAAAAATGAGGGGAGTCATGGGTGTTAATCTGTGAAAGATGATAGCTAGGTCTTTGCAAAAAAATTTTTCCTGAGTGAGCATAAATGAAAACAAACAAACAAACCCTCCTGGGTCTTGCAGTGCAGACAAGAGGTATTGTCCAAAGCTGGCACAAGAATCTCAGGTCATGGAATCTTACCATTAGGCATAGGCACTGAACTTCTTGGGCAGTAAAAGTTGTGTGTGTGTTGCCGAGCGTGGTGGCACATGCTTGTAATCCCAGGCTGAGACAGGAGGATCATGGTTCGAGGACAGTCTCAGCTACTTAGTGAGGCCCTTTAGCAACTCAGTGAGACCCTGTTTCAAAATAAAGAATAAAAAATAGGGCTGGGGTGTAGCTCGGAGGTAGAATGCCCAGGTGTGTGTGTGTGTGTGTGTGTGTGTGTGTGTGTGTGTGTGGCACTGGGGATTGAACCCAGAAAAATACTATGACTCTGAGCTACTCACCAAGCTCTCACCTTTTTGTGGTACTAGGGATCACAGAGCATTCTATCTCTGAGCTACACACCCAGCTCTATTTATTTTTTATATTGAATTAATTAATTTTTTTGGCACTGGGAATTGAAACCAGGAAGGGCATTCTATCTCTGAGCTATAGCTCCAGCCCTATTTTATTTTAGTTTTGAAACAGGGTCTCATTAGGCCTTGAACCTATGATCCTCTTATCTCAGCCTCCCAAGTACTGGGATTATAGGTGTGTGCCACCATGCCTGACTTATTTTTTATTTTAAAACAGGGCCTCATTAAGTTGCAGAAGATCTCACTAAGTTGCTGAGACTGACCTTGAACCTGCAATCCTCCTGTCTCAGCCTCCCAAGTACTGGGATTATAGGCATGTATCACCATGCCTGGCTACCCTTAGATTTTTAAAATTTTATTAAATAAAAAGTACTGGGGATTGAATCCAGGGGCATTCTACTTCCATTCTATACCCCCAGCTCTTCTTTTTATCTTATTATTTGGAAACACTGCTCCTTTTTTATTTTTTATTTTGAGACACCATCTCACTAAGCTGCTCAGCCTAGCCTGGAACCTGGCAGTCCTCCTGCTTCAGCCTCTTGATTCTCTGGGATTATAGGCATGTCTGCACTGCGTGTCTGCTTCTTTAGAAGAGCAACTTTGAACTACTTAAGTTTCTACTCTGGCCTGTCCTCAAAACCTAAACAGTTTTCTGTGGTGCAGCCTGGTGCATCCAAACACGTGTTTGTTAACATTTGCTATTTGCAAGATTTTTGCTAGACTAATTGGTGTGAGATTGTGGTATTTCATCATCTGATCCAGATTTTGAATGTTTTAATCCTATTAAAAAAACTTTTTTCATGCCTGAATTCTTGCTCCTTTATGATTCTGTCTTTGCTTCTTGATTAGATTCAGCAGAAATTTGTCTGCTCTGTTGGCTCTTTCAGAAAATCATCTTTTGGGATTATTTATCAATTCTAATATTTTTCTGTTTTCTTATCCATTATCTTACTCTTTTATTAATTTCTTTTCTGTGCTTACCCTTAACTTGCCTCATTGTCTTCTTACAAGTGCTCAGCTCATTTATTTTGATGCTATCTTATTAATAGTTAAAGTATTTATGAATATTTCCCTATGAGTGCTTCAATGATATATTCTTTTAGAAGTAGCATTTACATTTTGGTTACTTCTAAATTGATTCTAGTAGTTGTTTTGCTTTTTTCTTAGTTTTTTAGGAGGTGGCTTTTGGCCCAAGAGTTTAAAGCACCTAATGGTATTTAATCTCGTAGGCTTACCATAGGGATCAGTGAATTAATTTCTATAAATCACTTTGTCTTGTACCTATTGTCTATAGACTTCTGTTTCATCTTGGACTTCTTTTCTGGGCACAATAATGATCTAAATTTCTCTCCCTCCAGTCTCTTTTCTTACTTCTCATATTCATATATATATATTTTTTCTTTTTTGTGGTACTAGGGATGGAACTCAGGGGCTTTCTTCCTCCAGGCTACACTCCCAGACTTATGATATGTTTTGTTTGGAAACAGGGTCTCACTAAGTTGCTGAAAGCCTCAGTAAGTAGCTGAGGCTGGCTTCGAACCCGTGAGATCTTCCTGTCTCAGCCTCCCAAGTACTGGGATTGCAAGCGTGCGCCACCACGCCTGGCTACCTCGCATTTTATCTTTAGTCTTTTCCTCTATATTCTGTTAGAGGGTACAAATTAATTTTTTTCTTTTACCAAACTTGTCATTGCCCTCAATTTAAAATTTTAATTCTGCTAATATGCCTCTAAAACTTAAAAAATAATGCATATGAAGAAAAAGTGTACAAATCCTAAATGTGCATCTCGAGAAATTATAAGAAAACAAACTGTATTATTGCCTCAGGTTACAAAACAGAAGGCTGCCAGGTCGTGGAGGGTCCTGTGTGCCTCAGCCCCAGCATGGGCTGTGCTCCCCTTAAAGGTAACGCTCTTCTGCCTTTGTTGGTAGTCATAGCTTGTGTCCCTCGGACCTCGTGCTGGGAGGTGAGTCCCTAGGGCCGTGACTGTGGGGCCTAGATGTGTCCCTTGTCCCGCCCCCTTGCGCTCTATGCCTCCCACCATCATGGTCTGAGGGTCTATAGTTCAGGCTTCTGCTTGGCAGCATTTGGGGAAGATGGGAACAAGGAGTGTACAGCTCGACAGCAGGAACTAGGGGCTTTTTATGGGTGTTAAAAGGCAGTCGTGCATTTCTCTGGTTGGTTGGCTTGACAGCTGGCGAGAGCAGGTGAATTTATGGGGCTGGGAGCAGGGGGATGGCAAGAGACTCTTTTCCCACCGTTCCTGGAGTCCATTGTTCTCAACCTCCTCTGGCCAGGCCTCAGCCAGACCTCACAGTGCCCACAGCAGTCAGTGTAAATGGAGTACGGATGAAATCTCCAGACCCATAAGCAAATTTTAAAACTTTATGCACATGAGATCAACCAGTGTGGATTTTTTTTTTTTTTTTGGTCTGGTTCCTTTCACACCCATTCTATTTGCGACATCCATCTGTGTTATGAGCTACTCGTTTTCCTTTATGTACTGTGCTCTGTCATTTGTGTATAGCACTGTATTATCCCCTCTATAGTCAGGTACTTGGGTTGTCTGTGGACTTTGGTTACTACAATGCTGCTATGAACAGTCTTGAAATTTGTATCCTGATGGCCCTGTGGTGTGCATGTATGTGTGTGTGTGTGTGGTATTGTGGATTGAACCCAGGGGATTGAGCCCTTTTTTATTTTGAAACACGGTCTCACTAGATTGTGGAGAGTCTTGATAAATTGCTGAGGCTGATCTCAAACCTGTGATCTGCCTATTTCAGCCTCCCAAGCATTGGTGTTACAGGCATGCATCACCATGCCCAGCTTCCTGGTGATGTTTCTAAATGTAAATATTGTACCTCTGAAAGAGCTTGTTGGGTAATGGAGCACATGTAAAATTAATTTTAGTAGTAGCTGGGTGAAGTGGCACACACTTGTAATCCCAGTGCTTGGGAGGCTGAGACAGGAGGATCGCTGGTCTGCAGCCAGTCTCAGCTACTTAGTGAGGCTCTCTGCAATTTTGTGAGACCCTGTTTCAAAATAAAGAATTAAATATAGGACTGGGAGTGTAGCTAAAAGGTAAAATGCTCTTGGGTTCCATTCCCAGTTCTGAAAAAAAATTTTGTTTGTCAAACCGGTCACCAAAACAGCAGTGTGTGTGGTATGGTTTCTGATTCTTTAAAATTACTCATCATTTGCCGGGTGTGGTGGTGCACACTTGTAATCCCAGCGCTTGGGAGGCTGAGACAGGAGGATCGCACAGGTTTGAAGCCAGCCTCAGCTACTTAGTGAGGCTCTCAGCAACTTGGTGAGACCCTGTTTCCAAATAAAGTATAAAATAGGTCTGAGAGTATAGCCTGGAGGTAGAAAGCCATTGGGTTCCACCCCCAGTACCACGTAAATAAATAAATAAATAAATAAATAAATAAATAAATAAAATTACTCATCATTTACTTCTCATTTTCTTGCCATGCCTCTCTTTGTTGGAGCCTATGCTTTTACTTCCTTAAGAGGCCAAAGTTTGAAAAATTTCTTCTGCAATATATGTAGAGTTTATTTTCAGAGGTTAGTTCATTTCATCCTAAAACGGGCGCCAGTTTTTTGTTCTTTATTTTAAAACAGGGTCTCACTAAGTTGCAGAGGGCTTCACTAAGTGGCCGAGGCTGGCTTTGAACCTATGTGTGTGTTTAGGTTTGGTTCAGAACCAAGCCTACTTTGTTATTTTATGGAATATTGGCACCAGTTTTAGGATACTACTAAGATTTTGATCTCACCTTGTGAAATATTAAATTAGTTTCATTCAAGTCAGCATTAAAGAATATGGTTGATGACATCTAGTGAATTGGAGATGTCGAGATAGATAATCCATTTAATTAAAAATGTATCGTCTTTCACATACTATCAGTATGACATGTGCTCTGAGGAATAAAGACTTAACAGTTTTGAGGAATAAAGACTTAATAGTTTTTCTTGAATTTCTTGTTTTTTTTTTTTTTTTTTTTTTTTTTTTTACAGTACTGGGGATGGAACCCAGGGGCATTCTACCTCCATGCTACACCCCCAGCCCTATTTTTTACTCTTTATTTTGAAACAGGGTCTCACTGAGTTGCAAAGGGCCTCACTAAGTAGTTGCTGAGGCTGTCTGCAAACTGCGATCCTCCTGTCTCAGCCTCTCAAATGCTGGGATTACAAGCGTGAACCACCACACCCAGCTATTTGTTGTATTTCTAAACGGACTAGCATAGTGTTTTTCAAATGTGGCTGTGCTTTAGAATTGATTTTGGATCTTGTCAAAGTACATACTTATTTACTGTCACACACAGACTTTTTTTTTTCACACACAGACTTACTGAGCCAGCATATCCATGGATGTGCCAGGATATGGGTGTACATTTTATTTTTATTTATTCCTCTTTTTTTTTGGTGGTACTGGGGTTCCTGGAAACCCTTCTACCTCCAGGCTACATTCCCAGACCCACTTTATATTTTTATTTGGAAACAGAGTCTCTTAAGCCAGCAAGGCTGGCTTCGAACCTGAGCGATCCTCCTGTCTTAGCCTCCCAAGCGCGGGGATTACAAGTGTGCGCCACCACGCCCGGCCATGGGTGTGCATTTTAAAGAGGTGCCATTGGACCAGGGCATACTTTCTTCTCTAGCTTTTTTACACCTCTTGGACACTGCCGACAAGGTACATCTGAGCCAGAGGCATCATTGAATCTGGAATTAGGTCTGATCTGATCCCAGTGCTTCTGTGGATCTAATCCCAGGCCTGAAGGAATAAACAAATGTAATAATTTGGATTTAGAATGTTCTCCTGGTCCTCACAGAAACAAAGCAGCAATGTGGGAAGCAGGGCTTATCAGTGGATAAACTCACTGTAATGGTTTTACTAGGTGCTAAGTTAGGCAGGTGGGGTGTGGCTGGAGAAGGTGGGTGGCCTTAGGGATTACATATGGTACCTGATCCCCTCACTCTGTCTCTGTCAGGCTCTGTGATGTGAGCTGCAGAACCTTCCCGCTCTCTCTCCCTCTCTCTGCTTCCTGCTGCCATGTCCTGAGATTCATAGACCTGGCCTCATATGGACTGAACTCTGAGATTTCCAAGGATACTCTAAGTTATATGGTCAGGTTTACTGGGATGCCGCGGTGAAAATAGTGACTAAGTTAGCAACTGTTATTCAAGAAGACTCTCTAGCCGGGCGTGGTGGTGGGCGCTTGTAATCGGGAGGCTGAGACAGGAGGATGGTGGTTCTCAGACAGCCTCAAGTACTTAGTGAGGCCCTTTGCAACTCAGTGAGACCCTATGTCAAAATAAAGAATACAAAATAGGGCTGGGAGTGGGGGTGGGATGTAGCTCGGAGGTAGAATGTTCCTGTGTTCCATCCCCAGTACTGAAAAAAAAAAAAGTCTCTAGAATTTCATAACTATTCTAGGGGTTGGGAAAAGTAGTATGATGCATAAGAAATTAAAACCTGGGTACATGGGGTCATGGGAGAAGCACAAATCCCATGGAAAACCAGTGGTGAATCTGGGGATGATGGTTACAGCCACTGGCTACAAATGTCTATGAAGGCAGTACAACAGGGTGGAAGTCACATGGGTGTTTATTCTAAGCACAAAGGTGTGTTTTTTTTTTTTTTTTTTTTTTTTTTTGCGGTACTGGGGATGGAACGCAGGGGGCAGTCTACCTCTGAGCTACACCCCCAGATTTTTTTTGTAGTATTTTTAATTTTGAAACAGGATCTCACCGAGTTGCAAAGGGCCTCACTATGTAGCTGAGGCTGGCCACAAACCACGATCCTCCTGTCTCAGCCTCCTGAATGCTGAGATTACAAGTGTATGCCACCACGCCTGGCTCAAAGACTTGTATTTGAAGCCATATTGTCATACCTTAAAGCTGTTTGACCTTGACCAAATGTTATGGTTTGGGTCAGGCTTGTCCCTCTAAACCTGTGTTGAAAGCTCTCTCCAATGTAGCAAGGTTCAGAAGTGGCCCTGCTGAAAGGTGTGGGTCATTAGGGGCAGAGCCTTGGGGACTGCATATGTTCCCTGCCCCTTCCTCTTGCTCTCTCTGCTTCCTGATATCAAGATGTGAGGGTGGTATTCCTAGGCTATGCCTTGCACCTGAGGTTTCTGCCTTGGAGCTGGCTGATTATGGACCGAGTCTCTGATATTGTGACTCCAAATAAGCCTTTCCTCCTCTGAGTTGTGCTTGTCAGGTATTCTGGTCACAGAAACTGAAAAGCTGACTAAAACATCAAGTTAATTTATTTTCTAGAGCTTCAGTTTTCTCAACAAAAAATGTAGAAAAATAATATTAACCTCATTGGCTTGTCATTGAGAAGTTGAACTGTGAATGTGAAAAATGCCTTGATATTATGTCTCAGACATAGACATTTCTCAATAAATGATAATTTTTCTTTTTTTTTGTTCTGGCAGTCTTTTACTCAATCCACTCTTTATGAGTTTTTAATGTCACCTTCATTGCTATGGCACTTTTACAGCAGTTTTAAAAAATCAAGAATTCCACTTAGTTATCCAGTCAACAAATTTTCTGAAAATCTGTTTTTATTCATTGTTGTATACCAAATCCCAAACATGGTGTCTTAGGGCAATATGACTTTATTTTCTTCTGATTCCACAATAGGGGCTCCCCTGGATAGATCTGCTAATTTCACTGAAGGCCACTCCTGTGTCTTGTGAGTCAGAGGGGACTAGACTAAGTTAGATGAGTCGGGTGGAAGGCCTCTCTCTCTCCCTCAGTAGCTCTCAATTCCCATGAGCTCCAAGGCAAAAGTTGCAGGTTTTCTCATGTTTTATGCTGAGGACTGGTACAGCATCATTTCCACTGTGTGTCATGATTAAAGCTGGTCACATGGTGAACCCTCAATTACATGGGAGAGGAGCAAAAAGTGTGTAAGTACTGGGAGTTGTGGTTCACTGGGGCCACTGATGTAAAAGACTCTCACAATGATTCCAGCCGAGGCAGATGTTAACAAAGGGCTGGGCTATGAGGAAGAGAAACTGATGACTAAAGTTTAGTCTAGTTGGGGATAGGTGAATATACAGGTAGTGTTAAATAACAGTCAAGGCTATCAGACCTTATTTAAGTGTCGAATCCTAGCTCAGGGGAGAATTACTTATAGAGCTAGAGTGCTCATGCAGGGTCATGGATGATTGGTGATTGATGTTGATTGATTCTTGGGAGACAGGTAGGTGTTTCCCTAGGTGGAAGGCAGTCAGCTGTCATTAGCTCTGTAGAAGTTCATGCCCTGCACCATGGATGATGGATAACCCTTTTGAATAGCTGCTTTATTTTGGAGTCTTTCTAGGCCACCACCATTCCCCAGATGGCTTTTTATTTGTTAAGTAGAAGTTAGCTCAGGAGGGAAAGAAATGTGGGCTCGTGTGCGGCAGGGGCAAAGAGGAAAGATCTGGGCAAAGTGGGGTCCAGGCTGAGGCCATCTTTTATTTTAGGACTGGCCTGCTGGATTGGTCAGAGTTCACTAGAGTAACACAACTCACAGAACACATATACGGTAAAAGGGGATTTATTAAATCAGCTTAGAGTCCAAAGCAGTGTAGTCCCAAGTTTCCAACTACACATGGAGAGCCAGAGGAACCAGCAGCTGGTCGAGCGGTACAAGAGGTGGAATCAGAATTAGAGGGACCACTAATTCAGAACCAGTCCAAGAAGGAAAGGCCAGGAAATTTTGTAGAGAAACAATGGTGAATGTCCAGTTTGAAGAGCTGAAGACCCATATCTCAGGCAAGAGCAGACAGGCTTTCTTCAGGAAGAACCACACATACCTTCACACAGCTTTCTCCTTTTATCCAGGTCCTGTGCCTGTCAGAACCGTGCTGTCCACATTCAGGGCTGGACTCCTCCCTCAATCTGCCATCACATAAGCCAATCATCTCATCAACACACCCAAAGTCACATCATCTTAGGTGTTTCGTGATCCAGTCAAGGTGACCATCCAGACTAACCATCACATCTACCTTTAGGGAGAAATGTAATTGTATCTTCCATAGGAATCATCTGGGGTTCCCAAAGGCACAGAGGGTAGATAGGAGCATATAACTAAGCTCAGGTTTCGATTCTTCAAGTCTCTCAACTTCGCTGGCTGTTTCCTTGTAGTCAACTGGGTTTACATGATAGTATCAACTTTCCCAATTGATTCTCTGAGTGAGTGGAAGAAGCAAACAACATAATGATACATAAATGACTCAGTAATTCTCAAAGCAATTGGATAATTTTAGAACACTATGTGAATGTTACTTGGCTATCTCAATTGCTCTGTGGAATAAAGCAATATATCCATTTGTTGTTATCCAATATCTAGAGCATTCAGTAAATATTGATTGAATTTATACATGAATTTAGGAAAGGCTTCCCCCCATTAATTAGATTTTTTGATCAATTTGAAGCTGGATAAATGTTAATATAAATGTTCACCAAACAATCCATCTGCTACAGTATGTTAGAGATATGACTTTTAAATCAGAAGAAGCTTTTATCATGGTATCAAGCCTCCTATGGCTCTAGCTGTAGAAAACTCCAGTAATCATAGTTAAATGGTTTTTGTAGGTCCTTAGGCTAAAAAAGGATTTGAATGTTCTCAGTGCCCTATACTCTGCATATTGATAGTTCAACTGGTTTTCACCCCTCAAGAAGTTAACCTAAAAGTGGAAGTATTAAACTTACCTAATTTGATTTTTGATTTCATATTATTACATAAGAAAGTACTTCTAGAAAGCACTGAAACTTCTCTATGAAAGGAGTTGGCAAACTATGGCTTATGAATTGATTTTGATTCTCTGCCCATTTTTATATGGAATACAAGCTAAAAATATATGTCTCAGTTTGAAATCATTGACAGAAAATCAAAACAATGCAATATTTTATGACAGGTGAAAATTACATGAAATTCAAATTACAGAATCCATAAATAAAGTTTTATTGAGATTCAGCCATGCTCATCAGTTCATGTATTGTATTTAAAGCTATTTTCACACAATGCCAGTAGAATCAAATGCTGCAGCAGAGACCATATGGCCCACGAGCCTAAAATATGTATTATCTGGTTCACGACAGAAAAAGCTCACTGATTCCTGGTCTAGCCTCTTCAAAAAGGAAAGAATAACATCTGGAACCTTCCCCACAGCATAAAGAGGGGCCAACATTTTAGATTTTCAGATAGGGAACCAGGATCAGGTGTCCATTATTATTGATAACACTGTCTGCTGCCCCAAAAATGGGGACTACGACTGTGTTTGTGAAGGTATTCACCTGTGTGGATACTGAGGTTTACACTAGGCATCTCATTTTTTTTTTCTTGGCATGAGAAATTTTTATTTACTGAATACATATATTAATTAATGATGTGTTTTATGCTGTGTCTGATCTTCAAGTCTACACAGGCAAAGGAAGATGTACACATACAACCCCAGGGCAGCACCAGTGCTAAGTTAGGGGGATGACTTTTGTTTTGGCAGTGATTGTTGTATGTGTGTCTGTCCAGCATTGTTTCTTTTGGTGCCTGTAAACATTCTTGATCAATATTCTCATTACTATAAGATTTATTTGTTTACAGGTTTTTGGAGATTTTTGGTTCAGTGCATGTGAAGCCAGGGTCTGGAGTTCTGGTCATGTCAGTGGGAAGCAGAGAGAGGGGGAAAGCAAGGCTCTGCTCTCACATAATGGGGGTCAGAACCAAAAAACACTGAGCAAATAAATCTTCCTTTCTCTAAGTTGCATGGTCAGTTGTTTCAGATCATAGAAGTGAGAATATTGACTGAGACAGAAATGGGTACCCGGAGTGGGATCACTGATATATCCAAGTCTATATATCCGTGTGTTTTTGTGAGTATTTGGAACTGGTTTGTGAGAGGAAAATGGAAGAGCCAGAATGTGGCTAGAAAGGCAGACATTAGAGGCTATGCTCAGGAGATTTTTTTTTTTTTTTTTTTTTTTTGCGGTACTGGGGATGGAACTTAGGAGCATTCTACCTTCAAGTTACACCCCTAGCCCTCATTTTTTATTCTTTATTTTTTAAACAGGGTCTCACTGAGTTGTAAAGGGCCTCACTAAGTATTAACTGGGGCTATTTGTGAATCACCATCCTCCTGTCTCAGCCTCCCAAATGCTGGGATTACAAGCATGTGCAACAATGCCTGGTGGAGATTTTGGAGGGCAATGAAGACTCCACAGAAAAAAATGGAGTAGAGGCCACTTGTGTTATACTCTGGCAAAGAACTTATTGGCATTTTGCTTGTGTCCTGAAACTTTGAATGAGGCTGAATTGAAAGATGATAGATGAATTAAATTGGTGGAGAAAACCTGTAAAAGAGCAAAGTATTCATACTGAATTATGGATATTGGTGTCCACATTTAGAAAGTTTGGGGAACAGAAAGAAAAGTATAGAGACTTTATAGGTTTGTAGTTTGGTCAGAAAGTCACGTGTAGAGCTGGGACCCAGAGAGATGGTGCTATGGAAGAAAGTAGGATCAGCAAAGGGAGGGCAAATACTTCGATTAGAAACAAAGAAAAGAATGTAATCAGGGCAGTTGAAGATTTGCATAAAAAAGAAAGAAATGGAGATGAGGAAAGCCATTTTGAAGAAAAACACTCAGATTTCTTTGCTGTGGCCCGGATGGAGGCAGGCCCAGCACTACCCATGATGGGGATTGGCCAAGGTCCTGAGGGAGGTGGGCCCAGCTGCTCTGATTGGAAAAAACATGACTACCTTTCCTGCTGGAAGTCATTTGGGTGCTCATATAATACTGGATTTGCTGAAAAAAAGGGGTTATGGAGGCTTCCCCCTAGACTTTTTTTAAACTTGTAGTTTTTCTTTTATTTTTGCAAAGCATCCTTTGATTTATTTAGTCTGTAAGCACCTTACTTATTTTTTGTTTGTTTTTATACTTTTATTTATCATTATTATTATTGTATTGGGGATTGAACTCAGGGGAGTTCAACCTCTGAGCCATACCCTCAGCCTTATTTTAGTTTTTAATTTGAAACAGGGTCTTACTAGGTTGTTGAGAGTCTCATTGTGTTGTTGAGGCTGTTCTCAAACCTGCGATCCTTCTGTCTCAGCCTCCCAAGTACTAGGATTACAAGCATGTTCCACCATACCTGGCTGTTTTTATACTTTTATTGGCGCATTATAGTCTCACACTAAAATGTAAAGAATAGTGATGGTGACATACATGTACACAGCACTTGGTGGGCGTTCCCTGGCTCCCTCCCCATTTGCTCCTTCCCCATTCAGGGTACTGAGATTGGCACTGATATTCTCACATATGTTCATCATGCCAATGGAGGTGATTCCTTCATTGATCCTTCCCTTACCTATCAGCTTTCCCCTAGATCACCTCCCTGGATCCACTGAAGTTTCTCCTCCATTATTTGGTCTTTCTCTGGTATCCCAATTATTCCCTAGCTTCTGCATATGAGAGAAAACATATGGCCCTTTACTTTCTGTGACTGGCTAATCTCACTTAATATAATGTTCTCCAGGTCCATCCATTTTTCTGCAAATCACATTCTTATGTTCTTTTTTTAATTGCTGAGTAGAATTCCATTGTGTGTATATCCCTGTAGTTGGGATCATGTGAACCCCTGCTGGCCCCTGACCTCCTTGCTTTTAGGGTCCAAGCACTGGCAGGGAGAGATTGTACAGTTCTGAGCCTGGGGCCTGGGTGGCTCAGTTATTTAGCCCTAGGGATACCACTGCTGCTCTGGGCAGCTGTGATCATGAGGCCTTCTTAGTCTTCTGGCTTTGGTCCTTTTAGCACCCAAACACTGCTGAACATGTTTCTAGCCTTACAAGCCTTCAGCTTGGTTGAATGAGTTATTTCAACCCATGCACCTAACTTCTGGCCATCCGGTGGTGAGTGCTGAGACACTGCAGAGGCAAGACAAACTGCTGAACCTAGGTACGCCTCCTGAATGTCCCTAGGGACTCTCTGCTAATTTATGTTTTTGCTGTGTCTACTGTAGCCCCCACCCCCACCTCTGCAGGAATATAATTTGCCAACTCACAAATCCTGTGGGTCTGTTCATCGCTACTCAAATCCCTGCAGCTGTGCAGGCTCCCACTAAGATGCTTTATAAACTCGTGGTCTTGATGATTGCTGCTCGGGTCCCTGCAGGTAGATATGAGTTCAGCTTCAGCCACAGGAGTTTGCTGGGTGATTTGGCTGGGCGGTCTGGGGAGCTGAGTCTGAGGTATTCAAGCATGAAGAGAAAAATGTGATTGGTTTTGATGATAGTTTTCTGCGATCACTGGTTCGACAAGATTCTGCTTCTTCTTTGCTGGCATTGGTTTCTGAGAGCCACCGGCCCTGGCAGCAACCAGCCCTGGCACAGGCTTGTAAACATGGTGTGACCTCTACTCGTCATTCACCAGGTGAGGCACGTGAAGCTCTTTTCAGAGCTCTGCTTTCTGTGCTGCATCCAATTCCACCACATTTTGACTGTCTTTCTTTTTTTCTTTCTTTCTTTCTTTTTTTTTTTTTTAGTGGTACTGGGGTTCCTAGAAGCCCTTCTACCTCCGGGCTACACTCCCAGACCTATTTTTACATTTTTATTTGGAAACAGGGTCTCCTAAGCCAGCATGCGCGGCTGGCCTTCGAACCTGCGCCATCCTCCTGTCTCTGCCTCCCAAGCGCGGGGATTACAAGTGTGCGCCACCACGCCTGGCGACTGTCTTTCTTGTATTGAGGTATGGCTGTTTTTCTTTTCTTGCCAAGAAGCAGTCTTCCTGCTGGTTGAGTTCTGAGTCTCAAAAGAAGGCCCGGTAAAGCTAGGCAATGTGTGGCATAGTTGGAATTCTTGCATGCAGGCCAAAATGGGGCAATTTGTAAAGCTGTGAGGGTGAAGCCAATGTTGTAAGAAAACCTCTTACAATTTAGAAATGCCAGAAACATGGAATAACTGAGAGTAAAGACCGCAAGCTGCAAGGCATGGAACCAGGCTGGAAGAGCCAGTATGTTGCTTATTGAAATCAACCAGGGCATTGAAGTGGGTCTGCCAAGGCCCCTTGGAGATCCCATCTCACCATCATGTACCCCAGATGCCAGAAATGGAGCTGTGGGATCAAATGCCCTGCTGGATTTAGATCCTGTTTTGGTCCTATTGAAATGCAAATCTTTACTCTGTGCCACTGTACATTGGATGTATGTAGCTTGATTTTTGTTTTTACAGGGACCCATAGCCAAATTTTCAGAGGAGAATTTGAGAGATGCTGGTACTGTTAAGACTGTGGAAACTCGTGGAGATGGACTGAATGCATTTTGCACTGTGAGGTGACTGTGAGGCCTAGGGGCCCAAGGTGGATGTGATGGTGAATTTAGAATGTTCCCCTAGAGCCGGGCGTGGTGGCGCACGCTTGTAACCCCAGCATTTGGGAGGCTGAGACTGGAGGACTGCGGTTCGCGGACAGCCTCAGCTACTTAGTGAGGCCCTCCGCAACTCAGTGAGACCCAGTTTCAAAATAAAGAATAAAAAATAGGGCAGGGGATATAGCTCGGAGGTTGAATGCCCCTGGGTTCCATCCCTAGACCTGCATAAACAACAACAACAACAAAAATAGAATGTTCCCCTAGCCCTCACAGAAACAAAATAGCAATATTGGAAGTGGGGCTTGGTTGCCAAAGGACCTTGATCCTCCTGCTCTCTCTCTGCCTCTGGCCTTTGTGATGTGAGGAGCAGAACCCATAAGTTCTCCCTTTCTCTGCTTACCATCACAATGCCCTGAGCTTTACACACACAGGCTCACGTGGACTGAATCCTGAATCTCTAAAGAACTGTGAGCAAATAAATCTTTTTTCCTCTTAATTTTGTGGCCGGTCATTTTTGGATTACAGAAGTGAGAACGTTGACTAAGACGACGACAGTCTCTCTTTTGGGCGTGTCCATTCTGTTCCCCTTTTTATGGCATAAATTTTGGGTTGAACTCTTCTCCAGAGGTGAATGTATAACTATGGTCTGGGTCTTTTATCATCAGCCCTGGGACTTCTGCTAGAACTTTGGCAAAGAGGATCCTTTTCTCTTGGGGTCTCCAAGTGCAAGATTATATAGACTACCTTATGGGGAGAGTTTTCCTGTGAAAGAAACTACACAGCAGGAAAGTAGAGCTCAGAGATGGAGAAGGAGGGAGTCTGATGATGATTGAAACTCTGGGCACAGCTGTGATTTCATTCCTTTTATGTCCTGTCATGTGAATCCATGCAGTCTCTTTATTTATATCTCTTGTCAATGAAAGATGAGACAATGTTGGCCTAAGTGTTAGGGGGAATGATATGAAGAGAAATATGCAGAAACGCAGAGAACAGCAAGTCCTGGGAAGCCAATACCATCAGGGAGGTTGCTACTGAAGACATGGACCTGGCTGGGCTCAGGAGGATGGGGCTATCGGTTGGGAGAGAGGTGCCAGGGGCATTAAAATGAAAAACAGAAGGAAAGTGTATGAGAAGAAAGAGCTTTCCCACTATAGAAATGTAAACAATAAAATACGAGAAAAAGAAGAGTGGCTTAAAAAAATCTCAAAGCCAAATGAAGTCTTGCAAAAGTAAAAGTGACCTAGACTTTTTATCCCAAATCTCAATGCCTTACACGATAGGTTCCTAAAGTGGGTGACACCCTCCACCCCTGAAAATTCTAGAACAAAATATAGATTCATAAAAGAGCACAAATTTGTCACTGCATCTTTTACATTATTTGATTAAAGAAGGTAGACTTCCAGGGGAGGGCTAAGTAATTTTTATCCCCCTCTGGAAAGGTGGCAGTCAGCTAAATAAATTTGGGAATCTATGCCTTAACACTTCTCTTTCCTAGTAGTGGCAAACTGAAATTTTTTAGAAGAGTATTTGAAAAATAAGAATGAGAAGCAAAAGGAGAAAGATGGCAGTTATTAACTAATTATTCCAAACAGCACTTTGGATGATAACAAAAAGGAAACAAAAATGCTTTACTTCATCTGGTTTGAACAGGGTACCTATTCTGGTTTCAGTCCAGCTGGTTGTCACAGACACACACAATAAATGTCAGATGGGGTCCTTAGCATTTGCAAGGGGAATTTGACCTTTACATTTTAAAGGGAATGAGAAACAAAGGGATTACATAATTAAAAATATGTTTCTGTCTTTTAAAAGCAATTCGATTTAGGTCAGGAGCCAACCATTTCCCTCTCCCTCTAATTGTTTTACCTTGGCTCCTGGTACCCTGTTCTTGTTTCTCCTGTGAATAGCTCATTAGTGTTGGGCAGATGTTCCCATTGGTTGCGCCGTGTTAATGGGGAAGCAATAGAGGCAGCATTGTGATCCAAGGGAAGTTAACATTGAATCCAAAATAGAATAATGAATGAGCACATTTGCCTCCTACATGCCTGTGAGCAACAAAGCCACAACTTTGGTTCATTTTCTATTTGACCGTCTTAACTAACCTCTCCTAAGAAGGGTGGGATGAAAATATTCACCCATCCAGCTTTGAGGAGAAACCAAGGAGAAATGTGCAAAACAAATCATGACTGCAAATCATTTGGATCTCATTAATATCAAATCAAGACTCAACCATGAAGGCAGTCATATAACTAGGTATAATCTTGAGTATTAAGGTTTGAATTTTTTTTTTTTTGGAGGTAGTAGGGATGGAACCCAGGGACTTTTCTACCTCCAGGCTATACTCCCAGTATTTTATACTTTATTTAGAAACAGAGTCTCACTCAGTTGCTGAGAGCCTCACTAAGTAGCTGGGGCTGGCTTTGAACCTGTGCGATCCTCCTGTCTCAGTCTCCCAAGTGCTGGGATTACAAGTGTGCACCATCATGCCCTACTGGTTTGGATTTAGAATGCCTCCCTAAACTTTAAAGAAACAAATAATCCATGTCAGAGGCAGGGCTTATTTGCTGAGGAGAGTTATCTGAGGGTGTGGCCTTGGGATTTATATTTGGTTCTTTCTTCTTTTGCTCTTTCTAGTATTTCTGGCGTCCATGATGTGATCTCTCTCTCTCTCTCTCTCTCTCTCTCTCTCTCTCTCTCTCTCTCTCTCTCTCTTTCTCTCTCTCTCTCTCTCTCCTCTCTCTCCTCTCTCTCCTCTCTTGTCTGTCTCCTGTGGCCATGCCCTGAGTTCCACAGACCTGGTCTGACATAGATTGAATTCCTAAAATCTCCAGAACTGTGAGAAAATAAATCTTCCTTTTAAGTTGTGTGGTGGTCAGGTATTTTGGATTACATCAGTAAGAATGCTGACTAGGACACTGAAGAAATATGATAAAAAATAAGATAGTAGCCGGGCATGGTGGCGCACACTTGTAATCCCAGTGCTTGGAGACTAAGACGGGAGGCTCGCACAGGTTCAAAGCCAGCCTCAGCTACTTAGTGAGGCTCTCTGCAACTCAGTGAGACCCTATTTCCAAATAAAAAGTATAAAATAGGTCTGGGAATATAGCCCAGAGGTAGAAAGCCCCTGGGTTCCACCTTCAGTACCACACAAAAAAATAAGATAGTACAAAGTACAAAAGACTAAAATAAAAATTTTGTTATCCAGGCCAGGTGGCATGTCTGTAGTCCTAATTACTTGGGAAGCTAAGGCAGGAGGATCACTTTGGGATCAAGGATTTGAGGCCAGCCTGGGCGACTAAGATTCCATTTTAAAAACAAGTTGGGTTTGATGGTACACATCTATAATCCCAGTACTTGGAAGGCTGAGACAGGAGGATTGAGGTTTGAGGGTAGTCTTAGCAACTTAAAGAGACCCTCAGCAACTTAGTGAGATCTTGTTTCAAAAATAAAATAAAATAAAATAGGCCTGACACTTTAATTTGAAGGTAGAATTTCCTGGAGTTTAATCCCCAGTACTACAAAACAAAACAAAGTAAATAAAGGAGGAAAGAAACAACAACCACACGAACGCTTTCTTTTGTTTATAAAATACATTTGCAAGTTCAAACATCAAAGAGATATAGTTTTATCTCCATTCCCTGAGACCAGTTTCCATTCCCCAGAGGTAATCACTGTTATACAGTTCTTATTTATTCTTCCAGATAATTTTTGTGCACATTTAGGCCAATCAGATATATCTTCTTTGTTTTACTTTATTTTGTAAACAATTGGTTGCATACTCTACATTTTCTGCATTTTTGATCCCAGTTTTTCAGTTAATAATACATCTAGAAGATGCAAAGTCTGATTTTAAAAGAGCATTCAAAGTGGCTTCAGAGAGTTGTATACAAATATTATCACTGTCTCTGTGGCACAACATTGCCTACTTAAAAAAAATAGTAAATGTTGAGTGACTAGGATGAAAACATTTATTCATAGTCACTCAGTTTTTTTTTTCTGACAGCCTTCTTTATTTTTAAAACTAGTAACTGATATTCCTTGTAAGATATTAGGAAATAAGTAAAAAGAAAGAAACCACCCATCATTTTTCTCTCTCAGAAATACTCTTTTACCTCCGATGTTTAATAAGAATCATTCTTTTCTTGCCTGTGTCTCCTTGTCTTTTTCTTCTCTTCCCTTTGTATACAAACACACATGTGCATACATATTTTATTTTTATACTTTTATTGGTACATTGTAGTCTCACATCAAAACATAGTTTGTAGTGATAGTGACATACATGCACACAGAACTAGGTGGGCTTTCCCCCGGCTCCCTACACATTTCCCATGTACACACATATTTTATTTTATTTTTTTCCTTTTTCAAGTATTTTTTTAAAAATATTTATTGGTGCATTATATTCATACATCATATTGGGGTAAAAAACTTGTGTGTACGTACATGTAAACATCACCGATTTATTTATTTTATTTATTTTTATTTTTTATTGAACATAAATGGTATACATTTAAACTATCCTTGGTGCCCTCTCCCCACAACCCCAGTTTTCCCTCCCCCCCCCACCAATGATTGACCAGAGTAACCATGCCTTATTTATAATTTTACACATATTCAGATGTAGACCCTCATTAATCAAGTTCAGCCTTCCTCCTCTCCTATCTTTCCATTCAAGCTTTGCTGGTATTTCCCCTCCATTATCTGGAGTCCCACTGGTATCCTCTATGTTCCCTAGTTTGGGCATATTAGAGGAAACATATGTACCTTCTCCTTTAGTGCTTGGCTGATCTCACTTAACATAATGCTCTCCAGGACTTTCCATCTTCTTGCAAATGATATGATTTTGTTCTTCTTTATGGCTGAGTAGAATTCCATTGTGTGTATTTCCCAGAGTTTTGCTATCTATTCATCTGTTGATGGAGACCTGGGTTGGTTCCATATTTTGGCTATTACGAATTGTGCTGCTATGAACATAGGTATGCATATGTTGCTGTAGTTCTCTGAATTCAACCCTTTTGGAAAAATACCCAGGAGTGGTAGAGCTGGATCGTATGGTGGATCTATTCCCAGCTTTCTTAGGAATCTCCACACAGATCTCCATAGTGGCTGAACTAGTTTGCACTCCCACCAACAGTACACACATATTTTAAAAAATGAGATCACACTGTGCATAGAGTTCTGAAACCTGATTTTCTCATTTAACAATTTCTCATTCTAATGAAAATAGGTCTACACTATAACTTTAAATCACAGCAAACTATTCCATTGTATGGATAATCCATCCATTATTCAACTGATCCACTGAGGTCAAACACTTGAGCAGCTTTAAGTTTTTACAAGTAAAAATGACTCACACTCTGAACATTCTGAAGTGCTTTATGTCTTATTAGTGCCAGATTTTCAGGTACTTCACCAAAAGACATTTCCCTGTCATGATGCCTCTTCCCTTCCTACCTTCCCCCTTAGACCCCTTCCTCTCTTTCTTCTTTTGGACACATGTCTATCAGTAAGGTGCTTCCTTCTGTCCTGGTAAAACAACAGGGCAAATCAGGGTGGGACGTTGGCAAGGAGGCCATAAACAGCGGGTGAAAAGAAGAGCAAGGTCTGTGCCCATGTTATACTCCGTGTGGCCATGAGGGCAGAAAGCAGCCCTGGCTTGACATGCGCCTTCCACCCCGCTCTGATGACTCCTCTTTTCTCTTCTGGGGTTTGTCTTCATGTAATATTTTAGTGAGGATGCACTGGTACCAAAAATGCAGCTGGATGAATCAAGTATTTGGTCTCCTAAGGTGATTATTTAGAAAGACAGCTTATTTGGATACAGAAGTTCTGATATGTTTGTTTAAAGTACACAACTACTACTCGGCTGTAAGAGGCAGGACTAGAGTAGAATGCTGGAAATTAAAATAAGGGCCACTTACCTGTGCCTATTCGAGAAGAAAAATACATTTGAAAAGGTTGAGAGCAGCCATAATTATATTATGTGCTAATTTGCATCTCATCTCCCAGGCAGTTCATGCAGGATAGCAAAGACAATTAGAATTTCATAATGTAGTAATCATGTATTGTAGAAAAACAGTGCATATGTGAAAGCCAAATTAATTCACAGAATGAGGGCGCTAAACTCACAGGCACCATCATCGGCTCAGTCTCTGAATGTTTTGTACATTTGTATGCAGGGGAAACACACGAGTTTGGAGATGGGCTTCTTCCCTGAATCAGGGACTAATTCAGTTCCTGTATTAACCTCTCCTTGAACTACCTAATCCAAGTATACTGTGTTTTCTATGGACTCTGATTTACTTCTTTATGGAATTCTGCTTCTGAAGTTTTGGGGCGAGCTTGGGATTCTGCGTGTTAATAAGTGCCCGAGGGGACTGGTAAGATCAGGATGGATTGGGGAGTCTGCTGGTGGGGTTAGCAGTACAGACTTTGAGTCAAGCTGCTCTGGGTTCAAAGATTGCGGTTAAGTTCCTAGCTGGGCAAGCTCAGGTATGTTTCTTAACCTCTTTGAGCTTTGGTTTTCTCATCTGTAAGATGCCTACCCCTTCAATCTAATTTTGCATCAGATCCCCTTTGCTTGTTCTGACCTGGCCACCTGGCCTCTCCTCCCTACTCCACAGTGATGGCAAATCCTTTCCTTCCTCAGGATCCCCCTCCCCACATGGAATTCTCTTGGTCTCCTCTCCTGGCTTCCTCTGACTCCTGCTAGCACAAATGTCACTTAGGTTGTCTTTGATTTTTAGAATTTAAGCTATACCTCACACAAAGTTATTCTCTTATGTAATTTATTTTTCTTTTTATCTTCTCCTGTTCCTCCTCTTTTTTTTTCTTTCCCAGATCAGGGGGATTTTGACCTCTGATCTACATACCCTGCCCTATTTTTTTTATTCTTTATCTTGAAACAGGGTCTCACTAAGTAGCAAAGGGCCTCACTAAGTTGCCGAGGGCCTAGCTAAGTAGCGATCCTCCAGTCTCCGCCTCCTGAATGCTGGAATTACAAGCGTGCGCCATTATGCCTGGTTTGTCCCTCCTCTTAAAATAACAAAACCTGTTCTAAAAGAGGCCTTGTGCTGTGCCAAGGGGTGATTTAGGGGAGGGGGTCTTATGCCCCCTGTTATCTCTCTTAACCCTTCCTCAAGCCATTAAAAAAATCCATCCTACATAAATGTAGTGTTTTCCTTACCATTTTTTCTTTTTTTGGTACTAGGGATTGAACCCAGGGGCATTCTGCCATTGAGCTACACTTCCAGACCATTTTATTTTTAGTTTTGAGACAAGGTCTGACTAAGTTACTGCATGCTGACCTCAAACCTAATCCTTCTGTCTCAGTTTCTCAAGAACTGGTATTGCAGGCGTGCACCATCTCCTTATCATCTTCTTTCTTCTTATTTTTTGTGGTACTGGTGGTACTGGGATTGAACCCAGAGGCAATCTACCTCTGAGTTACACCACCAGCTCGTTCTCTCTCTCTCTCTCTCTCTCTCTCTCTCTCTCTCTCTTTCTCTCTCATTTTGCTTTGAAACAGAGTCTCACTAAGTTGCAGAAGGCTTTGCTAAATTGCTGAGGCTGTCCTCGAACCTGCAATCTTCCTGTCTCAGTTTCTTAAGTACTAGGATTACAGGCATGCACCACCACACCTGGCCCTTACCACCTTCTTCATAGCATTCCAGACTATCTAATTGCTGCTTTTATACACTGTGACTGTGGCCCAGGGTGGACAGGTAAACATATTTATATGCATAGAACACAAGCATATACTGTTTTAAACCCACCTTTCTCTTGAACTCCAACCTTGTGTTTCTAATTGTTTCCTAATTAACACATTGATATCTGGTAATAGTTATTCATTTTAATTATTTTAGTGGGCTTTTGTATTGCTGTCATTAAAATTAAAAAGAAAAACAATAGTACCTTGTGCCATTACAAATTTAATCATGCTAGTTCAATCTTTTTTTTAAAAGAAGGCATATGATAAATTCCGCCTATGACAAACCACTGATTTTAATTTCGATCTTCAGTGTCACCTCAAACTAAACATACTTAAGACCAAACTCATTAACCTCCTTCAGAGCAACTCCCCTCCTGGTTTCCTTGCAATTCCATTCTGCCATTGGCATTATTCCTCTTTCAGTCAGGCGGGTGGGGAACTTCGGACTTGTCTTCAGTTCCCTCTCATTCCCCATCTTTCCTCTTACCATTAATTACTCCGGCTGTGACCATTGTACCTTTGGCCTTGATCCCTTCCCACTTTTTCCTCTAATTACATCTAGATAGTTCGTTAAATTTTACCCCTCTTTGCTTCCAGCCTGAGGACAAGAAATACATCCAGGAACCCCTTTAATGACTTCATTTTCTACAGAGCTCCAGCTTCCTGAGCTGGTTTCCAATGCTTCCACCCACATTTCCATTCTCATCTCTACCACTTTCTCCCCTGCCCCTTGAGTCCTTGTCCCCAGATGCTGCCTTTACTTTGAGTGAAAAGAACTCACCGGATGCTTTAATACCTTCTCTTCCCTCAAGGACAGCTGGAAGAGCTCCCTCTGCACACGGCCGCATCCTAGGGCTAATGAAGATTTACAGAAAGAAGCAGACATGTTCTCTGACCTTGAGGAGCTGCTGGGAAAATGAAAAGAAATGTTCAGAGTTGATCTCTTTGCGTTAGCTGTCTTCGTGATCAATATCTGTCTCAGCTGAATCGATTTTACGCAGCCTGGAACTGGTGGTTAAAAGACCAGGCTGAGTGCTGCAGCTGTACCACTTATGTCCATTCATACTTCTCCGGGTTAGCTAGGTCAAAGGTCATGCATTCTGTGTGGCACCATCTAAGTCATCCTTGAAATGGGTTATTATTTAAGAAATATTTTAAACATGAAATAAACACTATGGCTTCATCATGACTTGAGGGGAAAAAAGAAACCAAGAGTCAGAAATTACAGTTCAGGGACAGTGTTTAGAAGACCTAGGTAAAGTTTCTTAAATTTTCAAGATGCCACTTCTTTTTGTCATCCCCCATTGTAAATAATAATAAAAACATTAAAATGAACAACAAGGAGGCTCTGTGGGCTGTTTTGGGGAACTGTTGTTGTGGAGATTCTACTCTAAAGCTGAGAATGTAACTATTTTTTTCTCATGGTGCTTGGTGGCTCCGTCATTGTGAATATTCTGTTTCCTCAGTTCTTGCCTGTCTCTCTGAGGTAAATTCCATGAAGGAGCAGTGTCTCTGCTCTGTTTCCCACAGAATCCTTGGAGTCCACCACTGAACTTGTATGTGCCCCCAGGAACATCCCTCCTTCCCTTCTCCTTTAGAGATGTTTTTAGAAAGATGTGGTGGGAATAGCTAAATTCTGCCCATGTATTTTCTTTGTGCCTGAAATAAGGTAGGGTTATTTATTTTTCCATAAGGATGGTTGTAATCCTACTTGATATCATCTTCATTGAGTTTTAATATTTTTATTTTTATTTATGTTTTTGTGGTATTGGGGACTGAACCCAGGGGATTCAACTACACCCCCAGACTTTTGATATTTTTGTGTGTGGTGTGCTGGGGATTGAACCTACAGGCATTCTACCTCAGCTACACCCATAGCCCAATTTTTTATTCTTTAACTTGAAACACATTCTCATTAAGTTGCGGAGTGCCTCACTAAGTAGCTGAGGCTGGCCACAATGTGACCCTCCTATCTCAGCCTCCCAAGTACTGGGATTACAAGCATGTGCCACCATGCCTGACTACACCCAGACTTTTTTTTTTTTTTTGGGTCTGGGGATGGAACCCAGGGGCAATTGACCTCCTAGCTATACCCCCTGCCCTATTTTTTATTCTTTACTTTGAAACAGGGTCTCACTTAGTTGCAGAGGGCCTCACTAAGTAGCTGAGGCTGTCCACGAACCGCGATCATTCTGTCTCAGCCTCCCAAATGCTGGGATTACAAGAGTGCACCACCATGCCTGGCCACCAGACTTTTAAAAAGATATATTTTTGTTTTTAAACAGGGTCTTGCTAGGTTGATAAGAGTCTCACTAAATTGCTGAGGCTGGTATCAAATATGTGATTCTCTTGTCTCAGCCTCCCAAGTACTGGGATTATACATGTGTGCCACCATGCATGATTTACTTTTATTTACCTTTAACGGGATGAATTTGAGGTAGTTTTGCATTTAATTTCTATTTTTCAGCTTTTTTTTTGTGGTATTGGGAATTGAGTCTGGGATATTTTACCTCTGAACTTCACTCCTCAGCTTTATTTATTTATTTATTTATTTATTTATTTATTTATTTATTTGCAGGTCTGGGGATGGAACCCAGGGGAATTATACCTCTGAGCTACAACCCCTGTGCCCTATTTTTTATTCTTTATTTTGAAATGGCCTCACTGAGTTGCGGAGGGCCTCATTACGTAGCTGAGGCTGTCCGAGAACCATAATCCTCCTGTCTCAGCCTCCCAAATGCTGGTATTGCAAGCGTGCGCTACCATGCCCGGCTATTTTTTATTTTGAAACAGGGTCTCACTAAATTGCTGAGGCTTGCTTGAATCCTCAATCCTCTTGTTTTAGCATTCCAAGCAAGTGTGTGCCACCATGTTGTGCTATTTTTCAATTTTAATATTAAATATTACACTTACCATTCCATTTTGTGAAGTAATACAAATGACTCTTTTTAAAAAGGGTACTAAATTAATTTAGTTTGTTTAAAACTTAAGATACCACATGTATGTGTTAATAATACATTAATAAACTGGGTGTCGTGGCACATACCTGTAATCCTGGCACTTAGAAGCTGAAACAGGAGAATTGAAGGTTTGAGGATAGCCTCAGCAATTTAGTGAGACTTTTTTTTTTTAAGGAGGGGAGCTAATGGGAGCTACAGTGAAGCACAGGTATAGAATGCCCCTGGGTTCAATCACCAGTGCAAATAAAAGTAACATATTAATAACAAGCATATATATCTATATATGTGTGTGTGTGTGTGTATTAATGTCTTGAGGCAGACTCTCAGGGATTATCTGTTAAAGTAAAACCCTCTAGGACACACTGTGTATTTAAAAAATGCGATTACAATGCCAAACTACCAGCAAATGTATTCTTTCCCAATCAAACCAAGTATAACTCTCAGTTATATTTTCCATTTTGTTTCAAGAAGGATTAGTTCAGCAAAGACTTAAAGGAATTATGATATATGAAAAGCAGATTTTTTTTTTTGGTTTTGTTACCAAAGCATTGAAAGGCCAAAAATTACACGCGTCTTAGTCAAAACAATTTATATGTTTAGCTATTTTAGTCAGAGGGTATTAGAATATTTGAAGAAAAATTTCAAAATGAAATAAAGTATTTATTTATTTATTTATTTTTTATTTTGTGGTACGGGGGACTGAACCCAGGGGCCTTCTACCTCTGAGCTATACCTACAGTCCTATTTTATTCTTTATTTTGAAATATGGTCTCATTAAGTTGCAGAGGGCCTCACTAGGTTGCTGAGGCAATGAACCTGTGATTCTCCTGTCTCAGCCTCCCAAGCACTGAGATTACAAGTGTGCACCACCACACCCAGTGTATAATTTATTTTCAAGATCCTATCCCTGCCAGTGTAAAGTGTGTCATTCATATTTCACTTACCTGTTGTTTGACATGTGCATGTAAAAGTGCATTTTCCATGTGAAAATCTGGTACTGTTACGATGACGATCATTTACCCAGTCACCACCTTAATATGTGGTTGTCACTTTTTTCCTCCTGCAAATAATCTTAATGGTTTTTTCAAAGATTAACAATAATTTGGGCCAAATTATAAGCTACCACTAAAATAATAAGTACTTATAAGAAGAAATTTATTATTCTTCATACAAAATTTCTCTTTAATGGGCCAGAATTAACAGCGATGACACGGGCAGGTCAGGACCTCGGGCGGGTCGGCGCTGCGGAGTGGCTGGAGGCAACTGAGCTGCTGGCACAGGGGAGCTATGCTCACAAGTCCTCGCTCCAGACGCAGGTCCCCTGCTTATCTGTTGCTTATCTGCTTTTCTCTGTTGCCTGACATCTAACAGGCACCCAGATATTTGTTCGTCGAATGGGTATGTTCAATAATGAGTGAGCAAGAGATCGGGCTTGGTGGCGCACGCTTGTAATCCCTGCTCTTGGGAGGCGGAGACAGGAGGATCGTGCAGGTTCGAAGCCAGCTGCGCTGGCTAAAAGACTCTGTTTTCACATAAAATATAAATACATCTGTGAGTGTAGTCCGGAGGTAGAAGGGTTTCCAGGAACCCCAGTGCCACACACACAAAATATATATGTATATATATAATAATTAGTGAGCAAGAAAGTTTCTAAGCAGGCATGGAGGGGCACACTTGTAATCCCAGCATTTGGGAGGCTGATACACGAGGATCTTGGGTTCGCGGACAGCCTCAGCTAGTGAGATCCTTTGCAACTCATTGAGACCCTGTTTCAAAATAAAGAATAAAAAATAGGGCTGGGGGTGTAGCTCAGAGGTAGAATGCTCCTGGGTTCCATCCCCAGTACTACACACACACAGACACACACACACACACACACACACACACACACACACTATTATATATATCTTATTTTATTCTATATTCTCTATATATATTTTGCGATCCTGGGGCTTGAACCCAGAGACATTCTACCTTCAAGCTATACTCCGAGCCCAATTTTATTTCTTATTTGGAAACAGCCTCCTTAGGTTGCTGAGGGCCTCGCTGCGATCCTGGGATTACAGCCATGTGCTATCATGCCTGGCTCAGTTAACATTATATTCCAACTATATTCAGATAGGATAAAGTTGTATGGAGGCCAGTTGGAGTTGGCATTGTTTATTTTGTCCAGGCTAAGGGGGATAAGAACATCCAGTAACTGCCAGGAACATGGTGGGGAAAAACACTGAGCAGAGTGAGAGAAGAAAGATGTGTCTCCTACCCCCCTCCTGCTCCTGGTTGTTATCTTGTAACCTAGTGGATGTGTCTCCTACCCCCCCTCCTGCTCCTGGTTGTTATCTTGTAACCTAGTGGGGGTTGTTATTACTGATTTGGTAAATCCATCTAACCCAATACCATTTATTCTGTAGTATATTTGCATAGGTGGTTGTTTATAAATGATAAATTGTAGCTGGGCGTGGTGGTGCACACTTGGAATCCCAGCATTTGGGAAGCTGAGACAGGAGGGTTGTGGTTCTCGGACAACCTCAGCTCCTACTTAGTGAGGCCCTTTGCAACTCAGTGAGACCCTGTTTCAAAATAAAGAATTAAAAAATAGGGCTGGGAGTGTAGCTCAGAGGTAGAATGCCCCCTGGGTTTCATCCCCAGTACTGAAAAAAAAAAAAAGGTGAACTTTGAAAGAAACAGGAAAGTTGTCAGAATTAAAATGATGTCACTTAGCCGGGCATGGTAGTGCATGCTTGTAATCCCAGCATCTGGGAAGCTGAGACAGGACAGCCTCAGCTACTTAGTGAGGCCCTTTGCAACTCAGTGAGACCCTGTTTCAAAATAAAGAATGAAAAATAGGGCTTGGGGTGTAGTTTGGAAGTAGAATGCCCTTGGGTTCCATCCCCAGTACTGAAAAAAAAAAAAATTTGGTATCACCTGTATCAATCCTAACAGTAACAAAAAAGCCCAGTGGTCGTGAAGGAAAAGTTCCTATGCATGACTGCCTGAGAGTAACTATTCAAAGGACTCTTCCAGATATGGGCTTACACAAAGGCCACCACAACCTTATACAAAAAATACTTCTCCAATGACAACTACCCACCAGCAGTTTGTTCAACCTCAGACTGACACCATTCTTTGTTACTAATTACTGTGGCCCAGGACAATTGTTTCAACAATGTTTGGTCATTTCTTTTTTTTTCTTTTTTTTTTTTTGGGTGGTTCTGGGGTTCCTGGAAGCCCTTCTACCTCTGGGCTACACTCCCAGACCTATTTTATATTTTTGAAACAGGGTCTCTTACGCCAGCGCGGCTGGCTTTGAACCTGCGCGATCCTCCTGTCTCCGCCTCCCAAGTGCGGGGATTACAAGCGTGCAGCCACCACGCCCGGCTTGTTTGGCCATTTCTGTTGCTCTGTTATTCTTAGATAAATCTTCTCTGTAGCATTTTCTCAGATTGTTTATTAAGTTTAAAGCCACACAAATAACTGATGTTTTGTTTAAAGATGATTAGGACTTGGCATTTTATTCGTAATATGTTTGAATTCTGATCGTATATTGCAGAGCTTACCATATTTGTCACCTCAACTAACAGCAGTAATCTGAGGAAATATTCTTAATAAGGATTCTAATACCAACCCCACAAAATCTAAAAAAATTAACAATCTTCAGGATATTAGAAGAGGCTGTAAAATCCTTGCTGAGTTAGATGTAATATGGGTTTTGTTCTTTGGCTACACACATAATGGCTGCTCAGAAGATACCAAGTGTTTTCATTATTTCTAAATGCTAAATTTTATATTATTTTGGAGATGTAAAATTCCAGTTTCAAAACTAACCTGGTGAATATTCATGATTTTTAAAAGATACAAATGTTCAATTTTTTAGGGAAATAAAAATTAGCCACAATACCTATGTCTATTTCCCTTTAAAAACTAGGTTGCTCTTTGATGGCAAGGGACATTTTGAGGCTATTTGTTAAATTGATATTTGAGTCAAAGTGGGCTCATATTGTTTGGTAGGAGAGCAGAGTGATATGGTATATCATTTAAAAAAAATTTTGTTGTGCTAGGATCAAACACAGGGATTCAAAAATGCTAGCCACTGAGCTATATTCCTAGCTCATGATACATCATCTAAAAAGAAAACTAGAAGTTCTTGACTTTTAACTGTGCATGGTTTACTCTCTCGTCACTTGACCACTACTGTTATTAGAAGCACACACTGTCTTTTGGGTAAAAGGCAATTATTCTTATCCTGATGTATATCAAACTGTCCAGATGACGGTAACTTTTGTTATAACCCAAATATTGAGAAGAAAGGATAAACCTGGGTACATTGAAGCAAAATTTGAAGGGAAATTTTCTTAAATTTCATTGATCTCAGCTTGTCATTTTTATTTGAGTTGATACCAAGCGGAAGAATGCAGATACTGACTGATTAAATCTGAAAGCAGCATGTTGAAGAGGGAAGTCTGAAAGTCATATTTTATTATTGTCAATAGTAGTCACACAGGAATGCCCACTAGGTACCCCCTGCAATCAATTTATGAGCTAATCTGAATTAATCTTTATAAAATTCTGCGAGCCATCAATACCTGGACACTACATCAAGCAAGCCTTGAGAAGCCACATGGCATTATCAAAATTAGAAAAGAGAGTTGGAGCCCCATGTATTCTACAGTCTTAAAAAGGCTTCAGTTCAGTCAGGCGTGGTGACGCACGCTTATAATTTCAGCATGTGGAAGGCTGAGGTGGGAGGATCGTGGTTCTCGGCCAGCCTCAGCTACGAAGTGAGGCCCTTTGCAACTCAGCGAGACCCTGCTTCAAAATAAAGAATAAAAAATAGGGCTGGGGGTGTAGCTAGGAGGTAGAATGCTCCTAGGTTCCATTTGCAAAAAAAAAAAAAAAAAAGCTTCAATTCACGCTGCTGTGATTAAAGCTACAAGATATTAAGCCAGGCGTGGTGGCGCACGCTTGTAATCCCCGCGCTTGGGAGGCGGAGACAGGAGGATCGCGCAGGTACGAAGCTGGCCTCACTGGCTTAAGAGACCCTGTTTCCAAATAAAAATATAAAAAATAGGTGTCTGGGAGTGTGGCCCGGAGGTAGAAGGGTTTCCAGAAACCCTAGTACCACCAAAACAAACAAACAAACAAACCCCTACAAGATATTCTCTGAATAGAGAAAGAACAAAAAGTTCTATATTAGAACTCTCCATCATGTTTAAGCATGACTCAAGAGGCCCAAACTTAAAGCCATCATACATAACATTGATTAGTACAAAACAAAATAAAACAAAAAAACAACAAAAAACAAGCCCCAGGCTGCTGTTAAAAGTACCATTATGAAGCAGGGAAAGTGTGGGACACAGTTCCCTTTTATCTAAAATAAAGCTTAGGGATTAAGCCGATCTGGGTATCTTTTAGGTTACAAGGCCATAAACAATGGCTCTAAAATTTAGGGATTCTCAGCCAGGCGTGGTGGCACAGGCTTGAAATCTCAGCGTTTGGGAGGCTGAGACTAGGGGATCACGGTTCGCGGACAGCCTCAGCTACTTAGTGAGGCCCTCTGCAACTTAGTGAGACCCTGTTTCAAAATAAAGAATAAAAATTAGGACAGGGGGTGTCGCTCAGTGGTCCCCAGACCTGCAAGAAAAAAATTATTATGGATTCTCCATTTTTTTAAGCTCTACGCTGTCTTTTTAAAAATATATTAGATTTGGAATGGGAATTGACTACTAGGGCATTTACCTCTCAACTATACCCATGGGCCTTGTTATATTTTATTTTGAAATGAGGTCTTGCTAAATTGCTGAGGCTGGCCTCAAACCTGTGATCCTCCTGTCTCAGGCTCCCAAGTACTGAGATGATAGGTGTGCACCATCTTGCCCAGCCTCTGTGTTGCCTTTGAGGCCTTCCTTTACCTACTACATGTCTTTCTCGGGCTCATCTGCGTCTCACTGAGGGGCTCCGCCCAGATCTGCCTTTCACCCCAGTCCATGCTTCTATTTCCTCCGCACTCTTTCTTCCTTGGCTCTTTTTCTTTTAGAGCTTCCTGGACCAACAACCTAATTTGTTCAAGTGATTGTTTTCATGTTTTCCCTCGTCTACAATCTATCTAAACATACAGAAGGATATTCTGAAATATTTGCTTACGTGTCTTCCCTTTTCTTATTTCCATTAGCCTTTCAGCATTAAAACTAGACAGTGAGGTTGTATCTTACAGCCCCAGGGAAGGATGGATACAAAGAAAAATGGACAGAAGGAAGGATTTAATTGGGTTTCTAACTGGATTAAAAACAAAACCCAAAACAAAACAAACAGACTGCCCAAATTTCTGGTAGAACCATGACCTACATGTGCACAGGGAAGCTGCCCAGCTAAGGCTAAAAAAAAACCTGAATTGCTATTTCAGAGATTGGCATTTGAATTCAATCTAGTTAACCTTTTGCCAAAACAAATCAACACAAGGGAAATTGTTTGGAGAAACAGGATCCAGAGTCTCCATAATGCACCATTTATAATATCTGGGATATAATCCAAAGTTACTGGATATAAAGATAAAAGAAACTGTGACTTATATATATACCCAAAAGGAAAAGAAAAGCTGACTCAAAGATAACCAGATTTGGGGTTTAGCTAATAAGGATTTCAAAGGAGCAATTATCAATATATTCAAGGATATGAAGAAAAATATTTCTATAATGATTAAGTCACTATCTCAGTTACATTGAAACCATACAAAAGAACAAAATGGAAAATTCAGAACTGACAAGAATAATATCTGAACTAATAAGCTACTGAATAGATTTAAGAGAAGATTGAAGATGATTAAAGCAAGAGGTAGGGCACTTTAAGGTAGATCAATAGAAATTATTCAGTCTGAAAGACAGAGAGAAAAAAGATTGGAAAAAAAAATGAACAGTGCTTCAGTGACCTGCAGGCCAATATTAAAATAGACTGAAAACAAATGGATGGAAAAAGATACACCACAGAAACAGTAAGCATAAGAAGGTTGAGTAAACTGTATCAATACCAGAGGAAGCCTGGAGACAAGGGTTATTATAAGAGGCAAAGGAGATGCCACAGCCTTCAAAAGGTCAGTACATCAGGAAGACATGACAACCATAAGTAAGTATATGCCTGAGAGCAGAGCTTCAAAGTGCATGAAGCAAAACTGGACAGAAGTAAAGGTAGTTGAAAATACCAGGTACTTTGAAATCGTCTAGATTCCCCACGATTTGTTAGATATTAAAAGTTGGACTCTGATGGACTCAGAGGACAAAATTTATAAATGAACCAGGAAACAGAAAACAGAAGGGATGCAAGACGTGGATATTTGTAGGAAATGCATTGAAAGGGGATGAAAGCAGAGAAACATGGCAGATTTGGGAGAACCCCAGAGCATGGAGATTTGTGCTTTGCTTCCCAGGATAAAATGCAGGAGGACGGAAAGCAAAGGGGTGGGTGTATGAAGTCCTCATGCTCAGCAGGGCAATAGGGAATGGCCGCAGTCTCTCAAGCATGTAGGGTCACATAAACGTGCTAAGAAAACTGCTAGGCTGAAAGAGGGCTCAGGTGTTAGAGAGGGGGAGTGCTTTGCCTTTGAGAGTGCCAGGGTGCAAGGCATGCACCAAACACATACCCAGCGGACGTCAGCACAAGATATCCTGTGGGCTGAGCCACACCTTTAAAGATGCTAGTGAGAAGCTGGGCGTGGTAGCACACGCTTGTAATCCCAGTACTCCGGAGGCTGAAACAGGAGGATCACATGTTTGAAGTCAGCCTTAGCAGCGTAGTGAGGCTCTCAGCAACTTAGGGAGACCTTGTTTCCAAAAAAAATATAAAATAGGTCTGGGAGTATAGCCCAGAGGTAGAAGGCCCCATCCCCAGTACCACACACACACACACACACACACACACACACACACACTAGATGCTAGTGAGTACAGATAATTGCATGTGAACCAGATATACTTCTTCAGCCATCAGGATTCAAGTTTCAAGTTACCTCCCTGGGAAATTATGTCAATCTCAGAGAAGAAAGGTGGAGGAAATGGAAGGATCTCAAATTGATGGAATATTTATCCAATGAGACAGATCTAAATAAAAAGTGACTGGGTTAGCTGGGGATGGAGGCACACACCTGTAATCATAGTACTTGTGAGACAGGAGGATCACAAGTTTGAGGCCAGTCTCAGCAACTTAGTAAGGTCCTATTTCAAAATAAAAAAAATATGGCAGGACTAGGGTTATAGCTTAGAGGTAGAATGCCCCTGTGTTCATCCTCTAATACCATAAACAAACAAACAAACACACAACAAAATGAAAGAAACAAAAGAAGTGACTGGATTAACTTTATGTGGCAAGATCAAACAATTAAATACATTTTAAAATAGTGACTCAAACATATAAAATTGTTTAAAGAAAAACACACAAAACATATATGTATAGTTTAACAAATTATCCAGCTTAAGAAATAGGATATGCCAGTACATCAGAATCTTCCAGTATGGCTATTCACAGTCAGAGCTCTCTCCCTCATAGAAGTGATTATTATCTCGTTTTTATAAAAAAAATTATCACTTGCTATGTCATTCCAGAGTCATTCCTGTAAAGGACAATGATCATATGCATATGAACATTACAGAATAAATACCTAAGCATGGCATTGCTGGGTCATGGGATATTCACATCTTTGCCTTTACTAAATAATGTCACTATTTTATAAGTGGTCCTACTAGTTTTCATGTTCACCAATACTGTTTGAGTGTTTCTTTTTTTCAGTATTGGATATTTCCATTGCTCTACATCTTTGAAAACTACTTTCTTTCTTTTTTTTTTTTAACATTAGACATTAATTTTTTTAAACCAATAACACTTATGGTATTTGCAGTCCTGACTCACCTTACCATATCGTTGAGAAAATAGATCAGAATAAAAATGGTACAAACGGGGTGTGGTGGGTCACGCTTGTAATCCCAGCACTGGGGAGGCTGAGACAGGAGGATCCGGCTGAGACAGGAGGAGCCGCAGCTACTTAGTGAGGCCCTTTGCAACTCAGTGAGACCCTGTTTCAAATGTAAAGAATAGACCCGTCAGGCGTGGTGGTGCACGCTTGTATCCCCGTGCTTGGGAGGCAGAGACAGGAGGATCGTGCAGGTTCAAAGCCAGCCGCATGTGCTGGCTTAAGAGACCCTGTTTCCAAATAAAAAAGTATAAAAAAATAGGTCTGGGAGTGTAGCCCGGAGGAAGAAGGGCTTCCAGGAACCCCAGTACCACCACCACCGAAAAAAAAAAAAAAAAAAAAAAAAGAGCCAAGGCATGGTGGCACATGCTTGTAATTCCAGCCTTTGGGAGGCTGAGACACAGGAGGATTGCGGTTGGTGAACAGCCTCAGCTACTTAGTGAGGCCCTTTGCAACTCAGTGAGACCCTGTTTTAAAATAAAGAATAAAAAATTGGGCTGGGGGTGTTGCTCGGAGATAGAATGCCCCTGGGTTCCATCCTCAGCATCACACAGTTGCGCGTGTGAACACACACACAGACACAAACACACAGACACACACAGAAGAAATGGTGCAATTTCCATCATGATTTCTGCCTTTTTCCTGCATTGATGTATTCTGCCTTTCTCCTACTGTGAAGGAGAAAGTGCGCATGCTCTTCTTTAAGGACCACTTGTGTCTCAGATTCCACCATTTAATATGGACTCAAGGATATTGCCCCATCAATTCTCTCTTCTTTCTTCTCATCATCAGTTCCTCTATTTTTTCTGCATCATTTTCACCAGCATATGGACAGGCAACTACTTTTTCCAAATGAACACACAATAGATGGTACCACTACCATCAAGATGGAACATACTACCATCACATGCTGCATTTTTCTGCTTTTCTTCACAACAAAATGTTCAGAAATTTTTTTTTTCACTGTCTAATTCCTTACCTCCAATTTTTTTCTCTCTCTCTGTCTATTTCTGGTATGAGGGATTGAACCCAGGGGGCATTCTACCTCTGAGCCACACCCACAGCCCTTTATTATTATAATTATATTTAAATTTTTGAAACAGAGTTTCACTAGGTTCCTGAGAGTCTCACTAAATTGTTGAGGCTGGCCTCCAACCCGCAATCCTCCTGTCTCAGCTTCTCATATACTGGGATTACAGGCATGCATGGCTTCCTATCTCTCTTAAATCCATTTCTTTTGTGTTTTCTTTCTTCTATTTTATCAGAAGGCTCTTGTTAAAGTCACCAGTGACTGATGTATTGCTAAATCCTGGTGTCACATCCCAGTTATCATCTTACTTGGTCTGTTACCCCCATTAGACCTTATTCCTCCTTTTCTTCTCCAGGATACCTTCTGATTTTCCTCCTACTCCCCTGGTTATTCTTTCTGGGTTTCCTTGGCTGGTTTCTCCTCATCAGTCCGTCTCTTAGCATTGAATACCCCAGATCTCAGATCTTGTTTCTCTCCTTTATTTGTTCCCACTGTGGATGAGCCCATTAGTCTCATAGTTTTAAATAGTATAATGAAGCTGGCAATTCCCCAATTGTATTTTTTTCCCCCTGGAACTGTTCAGGGTTATACAGATTTGTTTATTCAACTGCTTGACAAATTACTCAGATGTCTAATAAATCCCATAAACATGCCTAAGACCAAACTCTTGCTTTTGCTTCAAGTTGCCATAACATTTGTTTTCAGGCAAATTATTAAAAAGACATCCTTCTCTGGGCAGATGCCGCCTGTGTGGGGTGCACAGCTTTGGCTGGACAGCGGCACAGCCTGTGTAGGTTCCTTATCTTCCTCTTCACCCTTCAGTTCCCACGTCTTTCATTTCGTTTAGTAGAAGCCCCAACTTTTCTGTACCACTCACATATTTTAGAGTCATCCTTCACTTCTTTCTTCTTTCCAGTCACATCCAATTAATCTCTATACCTTGATGGATACATTAAGTCGGATAAGAGGAAGTTCTAGCTAAGGGAATAGCACACAGGTAGGGAGACCAAACAGCGCATAACATGTTTAAAGAGGCAGTGTAGCTTTTCAGCTTTGCAAACTTTTTTCGAGCTATACCTTTTTGCTTGGAAATGTCTGTTTTACTATTCATCCTTCACAGCTCCACCCAAATAGTACTGACTATATTGAAATTTTGTTTAGACTGCTCTGGGTGTGATGGCACACACCTGTAATCCCAGTACTTGGGAGGCTGAGACAGGAGAATTGGGGGTTCAAGGCCAGCCTCAGCAATTCAGTGAGGCCCTCAGCAATTTAGTGAGTTTAAAAAATCTGAAAAGGGCTAGGGATAGAGCTCAGATACAGAATGTCCCTGGTTTCAATCCCCAGTACCAGAAAGAAAAAATTAAAACTATTATCACCAAATTATTGTTTTTATTATCAATCTTTGGAATAGTTTGGTTTTAGCTTTCATTTCCTTGTTCCCATAATAGTGGTATTGATGCCACCCAATGCATGTTTTTTTTTTTTTTTTGAGGTACTGGGAATGGAACTCAGGGGCATTCTACCTCCAAGCTACACCCCCAGTCCTATTTTTAGTCTTTATTATTATTTCTCTTTGCCCATCTGGGGGTGAAACCCAGGGGCATTTGACCTCCGAGCTACACCCCCTGTCCTATTTTTTATTCTTCATTTTGAAACAGGGTCTCACTAAGTTGCAGAGGGCCTCACTAAGTAGCTGAGGCTGTTCGCGAACCGCGATCCTCCTGTCTCAGCCTCCTAAATGCTGGGATTACAAGCGTGTGCCACCACGCCTGGCTTCCAATGCATGTGTTTTAAATGAGATTAAATTGAGTTAATACTTAAAGAACTTAGGACCTGGCACATAAAAAGAAGTTAGTCCTTTGGATAATGTAGACAACGCCACTGTCTTCCCAGTAGACTGTGTGCTTCTGGAGGTCAGTAAGGTTCCCCAATTCATCTTTGAACATCCAGCATGTAACAGTGCAAGGCATGCAGGAGATGTTCAATACTTGTTTGTGGAATAGGATGTAGATGTGGTTGGACGCACAAGCACAGACGGGGGAAGCAGTGGCACACTGAAAACTCTGCTCGATTGAGAGGCAAAGCTCTGGCTTACACCTGACCAGGTTCATGACCTTGAATGAGCCACTTAACCTTCTTTGAACCTTAATATCTTCAGCTGAAATTAGAGATAATCATATCCCTGGGTGATGTTATAAGGAGCACTTGAGATGAGGTATATGAAAGTAGTTGGTAATCTATAACTCATGAGGCCAATTAAGGTTATTTTGGTATTTAGGTTTGTAAATCAAGGTACATTTATCACAATTATAGAGTAATAAAACTTGCTGTAAGTTATATAAGAAAATCTATTTTGTCACTTTCTATGTTTCTCTGTTATACATATGTATATGGATCTCTTTACCCTTTGTGTGGGAAGGAGACACGTGGTTTTTGGTACTTTTTGTGTGTGGAATGGAGGCTTGAGAAAACTGTCACACTCCGCTCCCAGAAGGGTTGTTTTGTGGCTTGCCTGAGTCACCACAATTGCAGTCTGTTGCTCTTTGGGACAGTGTCTTCATCTCCTTCTGCCTTAGAAAACCAGTTTGAATAAGAGAATGTCATTTTGAAAGTAGTTGGTAAAATTAAATTTTCATAAATCTCAAATATTAGTTAGTAAATGGTAGTTTTCAAAATAAACTGGGAGGTGATGAAGTCCATACTAAAAACCTTGAAAATCAAATAGTTTTTTTGGGGGGGCATTTTTTATCACGTTGCTTGTGCGCACTGATGTGTGGTCAGCTTGAAACCTTGGTCAGGGGGCGCCCACATTCCCCCGCTCCACTCCCGGTTCACCTGCCCTGACGTTTTCAGTGACTCTCAGCTCTTTGGTCTCAGACGGTCCTTAAGCTGAGAGAGGCTGCTTAATCACAATTTGTGCTCGCTAGTGAGGCTGTGTTTTATCTCATTTGTTAAAGGTTTCTTCTCTGTCTTCTCATAAAAGTACATAAAGAACTGCTTTTGTATTCTGCTGTTATCCATTTAAGCCCAGCCACTTTGAGATGTAATAAACCTGGCTTCTGTATTGTAGTATTGATTACATTTCAGATGCTGGGTATTGGTGATCTGTCTCATCACTGAGTGTTGAAACTGCTCAAGGAGCCCTGGGAGTTATCAGTGGCAGCTGCTTGTCCCACAATCATACAGTCGTTTGTACATAATTGCTTTGGCCTGAAGGATATAACCTAAACCTGACCACCTTGCAACTCTATTAGGCGTCTTACTGCTTTTAAACTTATTCTGAGATGAGCTGTAGCTACAGCAGTCTCAAAAACATTTCTGTAGGATAACTCTTAGTTGGGACTCATTTATTTCTTCATTTATATAAAAAGCCTGGCATGGTGCCACATGCCGGTAATCCTAATACTTGGGAAGTCGAGGCATAAGGATTGCAGGTTTGAGGCCAGCCTCAGCAACGTAGCGAGGCCCCCAGCAACTTAGTGAGACCCTGTTTCAAAATACAAAATAAAACAGGGCTGCGGATGTAGCTCAGAGGTAGAAGGCCCTGGGTTCAATCCCCAGTACCACACACACACAAAACTGTGTAAGAAAATGACATCCAATAAGACAGAATATGTAGTTTTATATTTTAAAAATCCATCCCAAGTTCTCATGTACTCTGAATAATTCAAGTTAATACTTGGGAAAAGCAATATGTTATCCAATTTCTATTTAGAAAGTCAAATGACTCTTTAGTTCTCGGTGATGGCGAGGCTGTGCATGTAATTGTGCGTGTGGGTGTATGGGTGCGCATGTTTGTGTGCGTGTGTGTGTGTGTGTGTGTGTGTGTTCCTTTTCCTGGGGGCAAGGAAGATCCTTGACTTGACTGTGAAAGAGAAAACTAAAGAAAGTCAGTAAGGAAGCCCTCAGCTTTCTGTATTTTATCCCATCACAAGCATAATGGGAGAGGTATACTCACTGTGTCACTGTGCCACTGGAGCACAAATGACATTCTGCAAGTCTCCCTACAGAACGTAGTAGCTTAACCTGAGTTTTGGGGAATGAGTGAGAGTTAATTTGATGCAGAAGACATAGGACAAGACTGTTGGCAGTGAGAAGAGTTTACAGAAAGGAACACAGCAGAAAAATATTGCACATAACTTGAGAGTATTGGATTTGGTATGGTGGGATGAAAAAGAGAACGTAGGGGAGTGGGTGGCCACTGGCCCAGGCTCACACTTGGGAAGAATAATCAAGTTGTTGCTACTGTCATTGTCATAATCATCTTACGGTCATAATCATCCTTGCCCCGCTCCCATCATCATGGGCATTATTGTGGCCCGCTGGCATCCTGGCTCAGTAAAGGAGTGGCTGAAAGAGCTGTTGAGGCAGCCTAATCTACAGAATTTGAAGGCTGGGTGGGTGGGGTGAGCTGTATTAATTTGGATGGGCGACTGTACTGGGGCTACCTGTGCAACATCCACTAGAGATATGGAGCAGGAATCTGGACACGTAGGATGAACATTCAGCAGGGAAGTGTGGTGCAGACAGCTTCGGGATTGTTGGAATATAGGAATAACTTCACACTTGACACTTTCAGTGTTTGTTTGCAAAGAATCCAGGGGTGAGAGTAAAGGAGGCAAGAGCAAACTGTACTGAACTTGAAAAAGTGTTAATTGATGTTGTGTGAAAGGAAAAAGCAAAAAAGAAGAAAGTTCAAGAAGAGGGAAAAAGGTAGTAAAGGGAAATGAGAAAATGCCACTGGCAGAAACTGAAAATTCATTTACTCTTATTTGTTGAATGGTTACTGGGCACAGTCACTGTGTGAGGCCCTGTGGATGAAAAACGAGCGCGTGGCTGTCACGGTGCTGTGGGCCATGCCAGATGAGTCTTACACAGTCCTCTTTCCTAAGATGCTTGTGAAGTGTATCAGTGGAGTGAGACACACAAGCAGTTGAAAAGAAACTATACAGGAGAGAATGAAATGAGCACCACAGTGGGGGGCAGATTATTTCTGCCTGGAATGAGAGGGGAGAACTTCTTCTCCTCATTCTTCCTCTCTCCTCCCTCCTCCTCCTCTTCTTATTGGATTACACCCAGGGGCATTTTATTTCCAAGCTACATATGTGCCCAGCTCTTTTCTTAAAAGTTTGAAACAGGGTCTCACTAAGTTTGTTGAAGTTCTCACTCAGTTGCTGAGGCTGGTCTTGAACCTGTGATCCTCCTGTCTCAGCCTCCTTAGTACTGAGATTATAGGTGTGTGCCACTTCTTAAAAAGAAGAAAAAACTTGGGTGGAATCTGGAAGCCTGAGTGCGTCATCTTTCAGTGGAAAATAGAGAGATGAACTTTTGGGATTGGTGAGAGTGCATGTGTGTTAAGGACTGAATTGTGCCCTTGCAAATTCATATGTTGAAGTCCTAGCCCCAATTTAACTGTGTTTGAAGATAGGGCCTTTTAGGAGGTAATTAAGGTTAAATGAGGCCACAAGGGTAGGGCCCTAATACAGTAGACTGACATTTTTATTGGATTGGAAGAAGAGGAAGAAGACACAAAAACTCATTCTCTGTTAATGCATCGAGAAAGGTCTGATGGAGACACAATAAGAAGATGGTTCTCTGGTAGTGAGAAGGAGAGTTCTTACCAGGAACTCAATTTTCCAGCAGAAGCTTGGACTTGCAGCCTCCAGAATTGCATGAAAATGCATTTCTGTTGTGCAAGCCATCCAGCCTGTGCTATTTTGTCATGGAAGCCCCAGCAGCCTTATGCACTGGGCCAAGGTCCAGAGCTGCATGGTGTGTTTAGGGAAAGGCGAACATTTCCATAAGAGTAGAGACAAGGGCAGGTGAAGGATGTAGAGGGCGGGGGGGGGAGAGAGAGAGAGAGAGAGAGAGAGAGAGAGATATGGAAGAGGAGAGGAGAGGGAGGAAGGAGGGAGGGAGGGAGGGAGAGGAAAGGAATGAGGGAGGGGGAGAGAGAGAGAGAGAGAGAGAGAGAGAGAGAGAGAGAGAGAAAGAGAGAGAGAGAGAGAGAGAGAGAGAGAGAGAGAGAGAGAGATGCATTTTTTGAGTGGCTCTGGGTGCCCATGAAGGAAACAGCGATTTAGCTTAATACCTTTTGGGTTATAAATACTGACCATGGAGTCCTGTTAGCAAAAAGATAAAAAGTGAAAAGATACTCGGGCTCCTTAATGATCTAAGCATATTTGCGTCACAAAGTCAGCCAGGATAGTAACTTCCTCATAATGATCATCTGAAAAATTAAGATTCCAGTGAAACATGAAGCATTTCCCACATTCATTGGTAGACAAGGTCTGCTGCCATATAGACCTCAGGTAGGACAATGCTTCATTATGTGATTTTTGGCTCCTTGGTTAGCGTATTTGAAAATCAGTTTGAGGGTAATGTTCAAAGCATTATCCAGATGGCTATATTCATTCATCTTGTTACTCTCGGTGAATGTGATGCTCACACAAGCAACTTTTGAGCATCGTGAAAATGTTCCCTTTCCATCTTGTTGAAGCTTCAAGCTTCACCATCGATGCACTGGCTGATTAATGCTTGTCTGAGCCAAGCCAAAGTCATGAGGATTACAGCCAGCTCTCCCTTGAATAATAAACTCTCATTTGGAAGGAAATGGAAAGTTGTTTCAAATTAAACACTAAAGGAAAGTGGTGACAGATGTTTAATTGGTTGCTTTCTTGTCCCTTCTTAATGTGCGAGACATCCTCATGAGAAAGGTCAGAGTAGACAGACTGAGTGGAAAAAAAAAGCCACTTCACTGTTCTCTGCATTCAACCCCATGATAATATCCATCCCTCATTTTCTTTTCAATATATTCCTTTAAAAATATTTTTTCAGGATCTGATTGCTAACAAGGAGTTACCACCCAAGCCGGGAACTTGGTATCCACTTATCACACAAGAATTGTGGGAAGCAAAGCTTGGTCTAGCCTTCAGAAGTTCACGGAACTTGGCTGTTTAATCCTAGGCCTTTCAACCAAGGGCGATTTTGCATGCACAAGTGTGTAGGTACCAACCACATAGCTCCTTTTCTGTATTGTGCACTGAGATTGTCCCTAGGTCCCTTCTTATTCTTCCCTTCTTTTTCTGACCTAATCTGCCTTCTGAAATCCATCTTTCTAGCTATGGTCACTGGGCATGAGTTGGTATTTGCCTTCTGACTTTGTTCAGCAGTGTGGTGGTAAGACGGCACTCAGATCTTCAGCCCTGGGTCTAGGGCGACTTAACTGGAGGACTAAACATTCCAAAGTGCTCCAGAAGGCTGATCAGTGTGATCACATATTCAAAGTACTGAGCACAAAGCCTGGTGCTAAGTGGCCTTCTAGTAAATGTCAAGTCCTTGGCACTCTTCCACCTCTAACATTCTCAGGTATCAGAGAAGATGATGGTGGCTCTTTACTAGATGGAATCAAAATGGAAAAGAAGGAGATTTGGGAAATAGATTTAAAAAGTAAGCATTTTTTCTCTCTCCTTTGGTCTGGCGTTATGTTAGTCCTTTCTCCCAGGATTGGATGCTGAAGTTGGAAAACATAAATTCAATTCCAGGCTCAGGGGTTTTCTGGCTTTGAGAAAAATGATGTAATGCCTTTGTGTCTCATTTATAAAATAGAGATGTAGTAGTCACCCATTTTCTGAGGGCAATATGTTCCAACACACCCTGTGGATGTCTTAAATCTGAGGGAGTACTGAACACTATAACTGTTTTTTATTATGCACCTACCTGTGATAAACTTTAATGTATAATTAGGCAAGTAAGAGACCAAGGGAACTAATTAATAAAATCGAGCAATGATAACTCTGTCTTTCTCAAAATACCGTTTTCACTCTTCCTGTGATGATGTAAGATAATACAATGCCTGTGTGATGAGACGAAGCACAGCGAATGACATAGGCCTTGCAATGTAGTGTAAGGCTACTATTGAACCTTCTGACTTGAACACAGTTACTATAATACCGCAAAATGGCTGCTGTCTAACAGATGGATCTGTGGATATACCGGACAGTGAAATATTTCATGTCCCAGGTAGGACGGAGTGGGTCAGTGTGAAATTTCAATACGCTGCTCAGAACAGCACACAATTGAAAATTTATAAATTATTTATTTTCTAAAATGTTCATTTAATATTTTTTGGCCACAGTTGACTGTGGATGACTAAATCTCAAAGGGTAACCAGAGATAAGGGAAGACTATAATAACAGAATATTGCTAAGAATTTTTGAAAGTAATAAAGGATATCACATGTAAAGCACCTAGAAACGGAGCCCAGTGGGTAACAAGTGCTCAATAAAATTAACTATTGCTATTGTTAGTGTTATTTTCTCATTATCTTTGAAAATGTCTAGCATATAACAATGTTAGTTCTTACTATTATCACTGTAATTATTATTGTTACCTATCCTGATCATTTTCTATAGACATGAGTGAATAGACTTAAGGATACAGATTTGTGCATTACTAACCTGGTATTTAAATGGCATATGCACTTATGCATACATATTTACCAGATCAATTAAAATGCAAGCTTACTCTTATTTGAGCTTTTATTTTTGGCTTATGTTTTTCAGCACCACCAGAAGCTTTCTCTGAGACAGGTGAATCCACTTATCTCTTTGCAGCTGTGCACTGAGTTGGCAGACAGTTCTAACAGGCTTCTTGGATGAGACAAAGCTTGTATTGAAGTAGAATTTGCATCATCGTGCCTCAACTATTGATGTGTTAAATGGATTTACTTTTCTCTCTGGGCTTTGGGGCGTCTACTTTCTGAAACCTCTACCACTTGCTTCCTCCAGCTAGTGGATTGTCTACATTCACTATTCCTTTCCTGCTTCCCTCTTGCTGTGGTTAATTGTTTGATTCCAGGCCCTTACTGGATGGAATTCCATCCTCTTTCCTGTTTCTAGGTTGGAGTAATTAAGTACTGCTTAGCTTGCCAGCTTGGCGGCTACCCCTTCTGCCCTGACTTCTTATTTCTGTCTGCCTGCTTATCAATGGCCTCCTCAGTCTGAACATCTTCCTGGTCATACTCATCCATCACGACTATTTCTCCTCATGTGATCAAAGCTTTCCTTGAAAACTCACTGTGGCTGATATGCACACATCAGGTAAATTGCCATTCTGAGAGAGAGAGAGAGGAGAGAGAGAGAGAGAAAGAGAGAGAGAGAGAGAGAGAGAGAGAGAGAGAGAAGAGAGAGAGAGATTCTATACTTCACCTCTGGTGATTTGTGTGAGGTGAGCTATTAACTATTGCTTGCCCACAAGTGAAAAGTGCATTTGAATTTCTGCCTCTGAAACTATATCCTTACACTGTTGGGGTGGGAAAAAAAAAAGAACATCTTTGCATGACCAGGTAAATCCATACACACTCTTCTCTCCCAAATAGTGGGTATTACTTATTTTGTATTCTTCAACCACAAATTTGTGTAGTGCTGCGTGATTTTCAACTTCCTGGGAGAGTAAGTTCTGTTCTTGTCACAACTCAGAGAACCCTTGATGACATGTTGACAGGTATTGGAAATGATTGGGTTGGAGAGGTGACAGGTGACTCATGCATATGGATGTCTTCTGTGATTAGACATAGCAATCAATCTGGGATTATTTATGGTAGCATTGTCATGGCGATCAATGAGCAGTAAACAAGGCTCTCAAAGCTGTGGGGAGAGCTTTTACAGCTTCCATGGTCAACTGTGGTTCCTCTACTTTAAAAAGCAAGTTTCATGATAAGCTTATTGAACTGAAAAATTTACACACACACACACACACACACACACACACACACACACACACACTTCAGAATCATGGGAAAGTATGAAAGTCTGATGAAATGGTATAGAACCAGGTCTGTGGTTGAATGGGAGTCGGTGTGCAGGCCTCTCTGGCTCACGGTTGTGTGACCATTGGCTGAGGATGAGCATCTGTTTTAAATCTTAGTTTCTCCACTCTTAATGGGAACTTAATAATATCTGTTCCACCATAATTGGTAAGAATATTGTAAGTAAGAAATAAAATTATGGCCGGGCGTGGTGGTGCACGCTTGTAATCCCCGCACTTGGGAGGCAGAGACAGGAGGATCCTGCAGTTTCGAAGCCAGCCGCGCTGGCTTAAGAGACCCTGTTTCTAAATAAAAATATAAAAATGGGTCTTGGAGTGTAGCCCAGAGGGAGAAGCATTTCCAGGAACACCAGTACCACAAAATAAATAAATAAATAAATAAAATTATGGGTATAAGAGAGTAGTGGAGCATGTTCGGTAGAAATAAGCCTGCAAAGCAGTATTCTACAAGAGAGGCCCTACATCTGGTTGTGTTCATTTTGGGGGCTACAATCTTGGCTTAATTGTTCAGGAATACATATAAAATAAGACTTTTTTGGGAAGGGGTCCTTGGATTGGGTTTTATAGAAGGTGAAAACAGGATTTGATGAGAATAATTGAATCTGTGTTTTCTAATGACATTACATCCACTTGAGTCAACACCAGATAAGTGATGATGAATGTTTAACAGGCTATGCAGTGATCTGGCAAAGTCCTAGTTTCTTGCATCAAACAGCTGATCAGAACAATTCTGCAGTGTGTGAGGGATGACACTGGCAGGTCTGTTCTGGTAAGTATGCTTCTGTCTAGCTGACACTGTGTTTTATTCATGATAGGATTGACTAAGATTTTTCAGTTTCTTTTCTTTTAAGACATTTTTCTTAATTGCATATTATATTCTACCTTTTTTGATGGGATTTATCAAAGATCACTTTGGTCATAAACTTATTGATTTAGAGACTATGCTTTCTTGGTAAAATGCTGCTTTTCTAGGCTGTAGAAGCCCAAGATGCCTGCAGGTTGGAGGTATGTGGAAATGGGGCTCTCAACTGGAGAAAACAAAGGTGATTTTGGTAAGGTGACCTACTCGGTGCCTCCTTGTCACACATGAATGTGTGCCCTGAGTCTCTTGGTTCATGTGGCCAGCACGGGCTGAGGTCCTGCCAGGCAGAGGGACCCCAGAATATAAATATAAAGATATTTATATCTTCTTAACACCACAGCCAGTGTACTGACCTGTGGCTGCTCCATAGGTCAGTACACTGACTTCTGGGTCATAGGACTATGGTTTTTATTTGAGCCATGGGACTTAGAGTTCCTCGAATTACTATATATCCCATTTCTGGGCTCTTCCAAGCTGCAGTACTGGCCCTGGCTGACCAAAATTGACAATGCTGGAAATGAATTTAAGAAACAAATCTTTGACATCACCTGCAATCCTCTTCTTAAACTGAGTTTGCTACTTTTCCTGCTCTAGACTGTGTCTTTGTGAGGTGAGAGCCTATGCCTGTTCTCACTCAATGTCATGTCTGTAGACTCTATCATGGTGTAGAATAAGTAAATAGATGAATGAACTGACAGCTTCAAAATTCTAAGTAACCAGCAAACATACAAGAAAATATTAATAACATAATTATCAAACACTAATCACCAATTTGTTATCAATTAATTAAATCACATGTAGTGTTTTGATTTAACAGAAAGAGGCTATGAAACCAGATGGCTTGCATTCAAATCCTGGCTCTGATTTAAAAGCAGAGGGACTTTTGGCAATTTATTCAGTTCTTTACAACCTTAGATTTTTTTAACTTTCAAATAAGCATGTGGCGCAGACTTTGCTAAGTAGCAATGTATTAATAAAAACTACATTTTTTTGTATTACATTAAAAAAAAGCAAAGAGCCAGGCGTGGTGGCACACGCTTGTAATCCCCACACGTGGGAGGTGGAGACAGGAGGATTGCGCAGGCTCAAAGCCCCTTGCTGGCTTAAGAGACTCTGTTTCCAAATAAAAATATAAAATAGGTCTGGGAGTGTAGCCTGGAGGTAGAAGGGTTCCACCACCAAAAAAAAAAAAAAAAAAAAAAAAAGAAACACTTATTAAAAAAAGGTAAAGAAGATAAAAAATATTGAGTGGCAAGTTTAGCAGCTTTACATATTGGCATAATCTTTCTGAAGGAAATAATTGGTAGTTTTTTAAAAACAATTTTATTAGTGCATTCTAATCATACATTTTAATGGTATAAAAGACAGTGGAGACATACATGTACACATCACCCAATTAGCCCTTACCCAATTCCTGCCCCATTCCTTCCCCCTCCCTCCTTCTCATGTTTGACTTGGTGATTGATATGTTTGTTAAAGTACATCATATGCATTAGAGAATTTCCCTCTTCTCCCCTCCAAACCCCTCAGTTAGGTCACCTTATTTGCTCATCTATAAGCACGAGTCCCTTCTTTGTCTAGAGTTCCTCCTATAACCCATTTTCTCCCTAGCTTCCACATAATACTGAGAGCATCCGATTTCTTATTTATTTGACTGACAAACCTCACTTAGCATAATGTCCTCCACTTCCATCCATTTCCCTGTAAATGATGTAATTGTGTCTTTCTTTATGGCTAGGTAAAATTCCATTGTGTACATATCCCATAGTTTTGTCATTCATTCATCTGATGATGGACATCTTGGCTGGTTCCATAGTTTGGCAATGGTGAATTGTGTAGCATGCATTCATTTAAATGATTGCATTCTTTATTTCTTTCAAATTCTCTCAATTCTTTTTGGAAGTCTTGTATTATTTCCATAGTTACATTCCTAATTTGACCTTCTGGAGAGCTCTGCAATTCTGTGTTGCCAGGTTCTGTTATTGTGGTGTCGTGGGAGCTCACTGCTTCCTTGTTATTCCTCCTTCTCATGATTTCAGAAGTTTGTATCTGTTGATTTTGATAGATTTCTCTCAGCCTCTAGGTGTCAGCTGGTATATCCAAGGGCAAGTTGTATTGTATTCAACAGTGAAGGTTGAATGAGGAGGGAAGTGAAGTTGTAAATGCAAGAATAGGGTAGAGCCTCTGATAGGGTTGAACAGAATGAGAGTATGAGTTTGGTAAGGTAGTGTATAGTAGAGATTAGAGATAGTAAATATGTAGTAGTATTCCAGTAACCAATGTAGAGTTTCTGGTATAGTAATATGAATTGGATTTATTATAAGATAAGAGTTAAGGAATAGAAAAGAAGAGAGAAGAAAAGGAAAAAGAAAGAGAGAGAGAGAAGAGAGAAGAGAGTAGGTATGTACAAGGGAAGAAGCTTGGGAGAGGGATTGGGAAGGGGATAAACAAACAGGCATACACACTGTTCCTCCACACACACAGAACAAAAAATCCAAGACAATACCAACACCAAATTAATGCAACTCTACAAATATATGAATATTCAGCAGTCTGGGCCTCTGCAGTCTCTCTCTGTGTAGATACCAAGTGCCAACGGCACCTGTCGGTTCTCTAAGTCCTTCTCAGTCTATGCAGATGGCCGGTATCAATGGGGCTAGAGTTAGTGTTAAGCACAGGTCATGCTCCACACTTTCCACTGATGTGGAGTCTCAGTTTCTCCTTTCCTCTGTAGATAGTGGATGCCTCTGAGACCAAACTCAATGTAAGAGTCTCTGTTCTCCACAGCTAGGGATGGTCTGGTCTAATTTCTCCCCATTCACCATGATTGGGTGGACTGTGGTGATTCTGGAGATCCTACTAGTTGGATCTAGTGTTAAACATAGCTCCCACCACCCGCACAGTTTCCACTGATGCAGACCCTGAGTCTTTCTGAGCATCTGCTATGTCCAAAAGCAGACTCTATCCCCACCTTCTCCAGGTAGAATCACAGAGTCTCAGACCCAGTGAGTTTATCGCAGTTGCACGAGTCCCTGACGGTGCCACACTGGGCGTTCTTTCGCGGGGACAGAGGCTTCACTAAAGGCATTGTTGAGCACCAGTTTGGATTTCTGGAGGGCCTGTTAAACTCGGCCACCACTGCTGCAAGTTTTAGACTCCACTTCCACCTTTGCCAGATTGAACCTCAGACCCAGGGAGTTTATCCCAAATGTGTGAGTCCCTGGGGGCACTGTGCTGGGCATTCTCCTGTGGGGCAGCTGCTTCAATTATAGTGTTGTTAAGCATCACTCTGGATCTTTGGAGGGTGGGATGAGCTCAGCTGCTGCTTATTTAAGTTTTAGCCAGTGTTTCTGCAGGAGAAACTGATGACTTACAATTCCGATGATCTGCAGCTGCTTATTTCAGGTCTTTGGTGGTTTTCTTGTTCGTCTCTGGAGTCGAGTACAGTGAGGCAAGATGGCGTTGCTGTAGTGTCTGCAGCTGCAAGGTGGACGGATTTCTTTTCTGGTGTTGTTGAGTACCACCCTGGATCTCTGGACGGCATGGTGAGCTGGGCCACCACTGCTGGAAGTTGTGGTCAGTGTTCGTGCAGGAAGAATTGATGGTTTACAATTCCGAGGATCTGGAGCTGCTCACTTCAGGCCCTTGGTTGTTTTCCTGTTTGTCTCTGGAGTCGGGTGCATCGAGGAAAGATGGCACTGCTGTGTTGCCCGCGGCAAGGAAGGTGAGTTTCTTTTCTGCTCTCTAATTGGTCTTTGAACCTTTTTTTTTTTTCTTCCACCTTGTACTTATCGTGTTATTTTTCTAGTTATAGTATTTTCTGGCTTTTGTAGGATTTTTTTGTTGTTGTTGTTGTTGTACTGGGGTTCCTGGAAGCCCCTCTACCTCCGGGCTACACTCCCACACCTATTTTATACTTTTTAAAATTTATTTTTGGAAACAGGGTCTCTTAAACTAGCCCGGCTGGCTTCGAACCTGTGCGATCCTCCTGTCTCAGCCTCCCAAACGCAGATTACAAGCCTGCTCCACCACGCCTGGAAGCTTTTTTTTTTTTTTTTTTTTTTTTAAGGCAATGGAGATCGGGTGTCAGCAGGACTGGCATGTGCTGCTTCTCTTGGTCGCCATCTTCCCAGAAGTCTAATTGGTAGTTTTAATAAAAAGCCTTACAGCCGGGCATGGTGGTGCGTGTTTGTAATCCCAGCATTTGGGAGGCTGAGACAGAGGATTGCAATTCAAAGACAGCCTCAGCTACTACTTAGTGAGGACCTTTGCAACTCAGTGATACCCTGTTTCAAAATCAAGAATGAAAAATAGGGCTGGGGGTATAGCTCGGAGGTAGAATGCCCCTGGGTTTCATCCCTGGTACTGTGAAAACAAACAAAAGCCTTAAAATGTTCATATTTTTTGGTGTTTCCATGTTTCAAAATTATTATAACAAAATAATCATGTATTTTTATAAATATGCATGTAAGATAATTTTTGCTGACACTTATTTACCAGATAAAAACGTAAATGAATATTTGGCAATAAGTAATCAGTTAATTAAGTTTTGGAAGGTTTTATGTGATTGACATGTAGAAATATGTATTTTTTGTTGTGTGTGGTATTGGGGATTGTATTTCACCCCCAGCCACTTCACATTTTTTTCTTTGTTTGTTTTGAAACTGAATCTCACTAAGTTGCCAAGAATCTTGCTAAGTTGTTGAGGCTGACCTGGAACCTGTGATCCTCCTGTCTCACCCTTTCAAGTACTGGAGTTATAGGCATATGCCACCATGCCCAGTGTAGAAATATGTAATTTTGAATAGGAAAAAACTCATAAAAGGTCAAACAGAGAAGCAGACTACAAATGAGTAAAAAAAAAAAAAAAATTAGTACCATCATTACCCAGATGACTAAGGGCCCTTGTAAACCGACATGTCTTGAGTGCCCTGTGATTTCCTTTCCTTCGGTTCCTTATTGCTACAGATGCCACTGCTTAGCATAAGCACTTTTACTTCAGAGTACTTACTCTTTTTGGTTGTATGTTTATTTATTATCTTTCTCTGTTATTGGATGTTAGCTCCATGGGGGCAGGCATCTTTGTTTTGTTCAGCATGGCACTGCTAGTATCTAGAATACTGACAAGCGCATGCAGGCAATCAATCAATAAATATGTGCTGATTAATTACATGAATAACTGCTTGGAACTCCTTAAAAAAGGAAAATGTTCAGTGATTGACTTTTGAAGGCAGAATTTTGGTGTTATTTTGGAGCTTTCCTATATTTTCTAATTTCCTCTTATTTATTTATTTATTTATTTATTTATTTATTTATTTGCGGGTTTGGGGATAGAACCCAGGGGAATTCGACCTCCAAGATACACTCCCTGCCCTATTTTTTATTCTTTATTTTGAAACCAGGTCTCACTGAGTTGCAAGGGGCCTCACTAAGTAGCTGAGGCTATCCGCGAACCACGATCCTCTGGTCTCAGCCTCATGAATTCTGGGATTACAAGTGTGCACCACCACGCCCGGCTATTTCCTCTCCTTTTAGAAGACAGTTACTATGATTGGTATAGAAAGTCTAATTTGCCAACCTATTGAATTAAAAAAATTAATGCGCACCGTGGTATTTTGAGTAGCCAGGAAGAAAGGCAAAGAATGAAACTGGTTAGTTTACTACCATAGCAAGTATGTATTATGAATGTATGAGCAGAAAGTCAATTAAGTGAACCCTAAAAATTATCAGCAAAGAGAATTATTAAGGTAATTTATAATCTCAGATTAACAACTTCGATATTATTCTACTGTTGTTGGAGAAATCTTGTCCTGGAAAAACTAGACCAGTATAGGTAAAACAAAACACAGGTTTAATTTTAGGAAACATTAGTTCCAATTTCCTCTGTTCAAGTTGCATTTGTTTTCATCGTAAAATAAGTTAATATTTTGGTTTTATGATTTGAGAAAACTGGTTGGTGGAATGGTAGGTAACATAAAAATGTTTTATTGTGGTGAGTGAGGCCAAATTTATACTTTGCAGATCTTATATACACTCAACAATGTATATCTTATGTTTAAAAATTCCTTACCCAAAAGAGGTATATGCAGCTCTCTTGATGTCACAGTAAAAAATATCCTCCCATTCTTTAAAATTTTTTTTGTTGGTGCATTGTAGCCATACATCTTATCGGGGTACAAGATGTTAGAGGTAGACAAGATGGTAGAGGCACACATCACTCATTTAGCCCTTCCTTCCTTAATTCCCTCCCTATTTCCTTCCCCCTCCCTCCTTCTCATTTTTGGCTTAATGATTGGCTTTTATATGTTTGTGAATGTACATCATGTACATTAGGGAGTTTCCCTTTAACCCCCTCCTATCCCCCTCAGTTTATCCTCCCATTATCTTGTGTGTATTTACATGGCTTTTATGTTGTATTACTGTTCCTGATGGACTAACCAAGCATAATTTTGTTGCTAACTTTGGTCAAATTCCATGCTCAAGTCTGTGCTTGAATAATGTTACTTTTTTTTTTTTTTAAGAAAAAGCTCTTAACACATGAAGAATGGGAAAGAAAGAATATTTGCAAGAAAGTATGCAAAACAGTTTTCCTTTCATAATGCAATTTTCTTTTTTATAAATGCATGGTCTATTCCGAGTACTAAATATGAAACTGCCTTGATGGAGTGTGTCTGTAGTCTAACAGGCAATGGCATATGTCATGATATAATAAAAACAAGAGTGCAGTTCATTTTTTCTAGCATCACTGAAGTAATATTACCTGTATCATTAGAAACATGATGTTTCTCTGAGCATATGCAATTATCTTATAGGACTAGAACTATCTCATATGGATGTTAATAAGAGCTTCCATCATGTACCTAGTCTTTTTAATATCCATGTAAAAGCCTTATTAAGATGACTAAAAACAAACATATTTATTAGTTAGCATTTGGAAGTGCAGACAGTAGGTGTTAGTGATAATTCTTGGATGCCACTATGAAGTTTTTGCTACTATTTATTATTTTTTTAAAGCAGCACAGTTAGTCAAATTGCCACACAACAATGATAACAAAGCAAATACCAACAAAGATTTTCCTTTTTTTACTCCATGATGGTTCATGGTATTATTCTATCTTCCAAAGAGAACTAAGAATTATCATAATAATGAGGATAACAATGTCCCAAAAGTGAAACTCATGCAGTGAGCTTGGTATTTGCTCATTTGACTCTTGACAGTGCTGGCTTCTGGGATTCCATGAGGACTAACACAAACATGGTCTCTAAGGGGCTGACAAAGCAGAAGAATTGATTATTCATTGATTGGACGTATATTTATTGGTTAGCTACTATGTGCCAGGTATTCCACAGCAGTTCTACTGCTTTTTCTGCAACAGACAAAGGAGGAGCCTGTTATCTTCCAGGAACAGAAAGCAGGCCAGTGCAGTCATGTATTGCAGAGGCTCATGTGGAGGCAGAGGGGAGGCCGTGGCAGGCATTCAGCTGGGAGATAAAAGTGGCTGGACCAGGGCAATGGCAGGGGATGTGGAGAGAAGGCAGTAAATGTACAGTCTACTAGTGGCAGAGGTGATGAGACAGAGTCCTCAGAATGTTAACATGTGACTTGGCTGATCTCTCAAAGCCTGAAGTCTGACTTTTCGCAAAACAATCCCTGATCATTTATAGTTAAGAAAGACCCCTGTCTTGGTTCTTCACCACTTTCGTGACCAGCCTTCTGGCTACTGTCACAGCTTTACTGGCTTTTATGGTTTTGTGACATTTGTCTCAACATTATTTTTATCTCCCAACTTGTTAAAATTTAAAACTCATATGCTTTTTTCTCTCTTGAAATCCTTACATCTAATAAACATAAATTGGAAAACAGTGGATTTGGTATTGGTGCCTCCCCCCCCCCACCCGGGGGGGATTTTTTTAGTAACAAAGTATAAATTCAGTTCCATTACATCCTGGCACTACCTTTAAAGAGATCATTTGCCAGGACATAACTCATAGAAGAGGCACAGAACTAGGGCTTCCAGAGTAAATAATTCTATTTCCTCTGTGGTTTTCATCCTCTGAGTCTTTTATTGGGAACTGTGATAAGCCATCAGGTATCCCTAATATGGTACAAAGTCACAGCACTAAGCAGACTTAAAGAAAAAAGGGCTTTATTAACTTCATCTTGCTTTTTTGGCTTCATTTGTAGACCTTTATCATAATTCCTTTGTCATTGAAATATCCTTTGGACATTATTCTTTATAGAAAATAACTGAAGAATTGTTCCTGAGAAGAACTCATGAGCTTTCAGCAAGACAGTATTAAAGCAGGTGATACTGACTTCTCTTTCAGCAACAGCATTTTATTTTTCACCGAATCTTCATCTCTGTGATTTGCAATGGTAGTCATTAAATAATATGATGGCAAAAGGGACATAGATGGGGATGAGACCAAAGAGGGATGGATCTTGACATGTTGGAACTAACTTCAAAAAAAGGAGAAAATTGATTTCGGATTGTGTCAAGTGTACTTGGAAATAAAATGGGTAGTCTTTATCCCATGAGTATATTAGTCTTCATATATCACCAGGTCCCTTGAGAAAAATAGCCACTACCACAGAAACACTTGTCAGGTCAGATTTATCTAACATGTTGTTTACTGCAGAGTTTTAGTTTTCCAGGTCAATGTGGTCTACGAATCTATCTTTTTAAAAAAGTTGTAAGGCCTTATCTTAGTGAAAACATTGTACTAAGGTCCCCCAAATCTCCAGAGCAAAGCTTGGATAAAGGTGAGTATCGTTCCAGGTTCATTGCTACTGGGATGTACATGCAGGACTTCCCGTTATGAGACTAATGGGAAAAATGACCACCATTTCCCACATTACTTGGCAATTTATTCTCCCTGTAATGGAGAGAAGTAGGATTAAAAAAAAAAGCCAGCAAAGAATAACAAAAAGGACTCAATGGAAATGATGAAATAGGGGAACTATTTATGGAATCATAAAGGCTAGACCTGCAAAACTTTACATATAATTTAATGTTTCCATTTTACCTAGAACCACAAGTTTGCATAAAATCTTATTTCGTCCAGAATCGTAGCCCAGAATCACCGAGGGGCTTTAGTTGGTGAGTTCAGAGATGGACTAAGCCTCAGGAGGGTCATGATCTCCTTTCTTGTGTTCTCAGTGACACACTCACTCTTTTACTTTGAAGCTTGAGGTGTCCTGTACTGGATCTCACTGCAAGGTGCCTCCTTATTAACCTATTCCCTGTCATTCCTCACTGCATTTCCTCTGCTTTCTGTAGTCTAATCTCAGGTGATCGCAAGTGCACCAGCTTGTGTTACCGTCTACATTTGTCGTATTATTACTGTTACCTGGAGAACGGTGCCCCTTCCTCTGCCCATCCCCCTATGCCCCACTGTTGACAGTCTGCCTTGCTTAGTCACACTCCACTTCTGCCACAGAGCTTTACTTGACTACTCACACTTGGCAGATTTTTATGGTTCCTGAATTTCTAAAACACAGTTTATAACCACACTTGTAAGTATAGCTTCTCTTCCAAACCAACTTAAAAAATTCCAGATTCTTGGATGCCACCTTGAAAATTCTTTTTTGGGGGGTACATCTGGAGTTGAGTCCAGGAATCTACATTAAAATAAAACCTTAAAACAAAAGCTAGCTCAGCCCACAGAGTTTAAATGAGAATGCATTCAGTTTGAATCTTGTCAAATACTTCTGGAGACCGCTGTAATTCCTTTTCAACGTTGCCTGTACTCTACTTATTTACTGAATTCCTCTGGTTCTCAAACTTCAGTGTGTATCAGGATCTTCTGGAAGACTGGATGAAACCCAGCTTTCAGGTTCTCTAGGTCTGGGGTAGAGCCTGAGAAGTTTCCTCTTCACGTTGGCGCCGCTGGTTCACTTTATTCTTCTTTTGGCTTTCAGAATCCCATATTCTCCTGTCTCATTGGCCAGTCCTAAATGTTCTATGTTACACACTTCTCTGCCTCTTTACTTCTAACTAGTGGAATGATTTTGCGATTGTTCAGCTCTTAGACCTCTATTTTTTTTCTTTTCTTGTTTTGTGGTAGTAGGGATTCAGTCCATAGGCATTCTATTTCCAAGCTACACCCTCAAACCTGTTTTATTTTTTACTTTGAGAGAGTGTCTCACTAAGTTGCTCAGCATTTTGCTACATTGCCGAGGCTATCCTTGAAATTGTGATCCTCCTGTCTCAGACTCCCATGTACTAGGGGTACAGGCATAGGCCACTATGCCTGCCTCTTAGACCTCTTTATATTTTTTAGACCTCTTTTTTTTTTTTTGTGGTGCTGGAGATTAAACCCAGAGGCATTATACCTTTGAGCTACATTCCCAGCCCCGTTTTTTATTCTTTATTTTGAAAAAGAGTTTCACTGAGTTGCAAAGGGCCTCACTAAGTAGCTGAGGCAGTCTGCGAACTGCAATCCTCCTGTATCAGCCCCCCAAATGCTGGGATTACAAGTGTGCACCATCATGCCTGGTTAGACCTCTTTTGAAAATGTATACTTGGTTCCTAGGTGTGTCCTTCTATTCTCATGAGTAGTATACCATGTATTTACTTAAAAGCTTAAATACAGCCAGACTAGGACTATACTACTCTACTATCTTTCCTGGGTGTTGTGATTAATCTTGGTTGTCAACTTTACTGGGTTGAGAGACTGATCTAGAAAACTGGCAAAACCTATTTCTTGGTGGGTCTGTGAGCATGTTTGCAGGGAAGATTGGCTTATGGGTCAAAAAACTATGAAAGATAGACCCCTTCTGAAGGTGAGGGCACAACTGTCCAGAAGTCTGGGGGCCCAGGTGGGACAAATATCAGAAAAAGGGAGAAGTTTGCCCCTTTTTGTTTTCTGCTCTGAAAAACAAGCTTGAGTTTTCCTGAGCAGATGCTTTGCTTGCTGCTGCCATAGCTAGTAGACAGAAGACTTCAGTTTCTTCAGCCTTCAAATAGGGACCTGAATCAGTGCCTCTACAGGGAACTTCAGGACTTCAGCCATGGGCTCTTACTGGAGCCTCTCAGACTAAGTAGCTACTGGTTTCTTTGGACCTTGGGCTTGCAAACAGCCACTGTGGGCCTATACAGCTTCTGATCATGGAACCCAATCTAGCAAATTCCCTTTTATAATTATATATACATTTCATTGGTCCTGCTCCTCTGGAGGATCTCGATGGATACACTGGATCTCCAGCTCATGGACTATAGATCTTAGACCTTCTCCATTTCCATAATTGGGAAAGTCAGTTCCTCATTATATAGATCTCCGATCAGTTTATCTGGAGAAACATGACTAATATACTTTCTAACCTCCCATCAATGAATCCTGCAAACTTTACTTTCAATTTATATCCCAAATCTGATCAATTCTCATCTCTTGCTCCAAGGTATAGCCCATACCTGGACTATTAACCATTAGTGTACCAACTCTCCTCTGGATCAATCTAGTGGCCTCCTTACTGGTTCATCTACTCTTGCCCCATCGGACTATTCTAACTATGACATCCAAATTAAATTCTTAAAAGTATCAAGTCAGATCATATCATTCACCTGCCCCAAATCTCCAATAATTCTCATCACACTTGAAGAAAATCCCAAGTCCTTACTGTGGCTTATAAGGAAGTACATGAGCCAGCTCCTGCTCACTCCCACCTAGTTTCCTATGCCTAATCTGCACATCCTGAGCTGCTTCTTGTCCTGCAGATGTACCAAGCAGGTTTCTGTCTTGGTGTCTTTGCACTTGGTCTTCCCCCAGCATTTGTGTGACTCCTGCTTTCTTTTTTATTTTATTTTATTTTTTTTATTGGTGCACTGTATTCATACATCATAGTGGGATACAAACTTTTGTAAACATACATGCACACATCACCCAGTCAGCCCCCACCCGATCCCCACCCCATTCTCTCCCCATCCCTCCTTCCCATGCTTGGCTTAGTGGTTGACAGCTAGTATTATAGCAATTTATCCAAAATTAAAAATGATAATCTCACATAACAGTTTCATTTGTCTGATACCAAGATTTGATGACTTAAAGATAACATTTCAATATTTCTTTTTGCTTTCTTTCTTACCAGAGAATATTTTTTTTAGGTGAAACTATCATACCTTTATTTATTTATTTTTCAGAAAAAAATCTATCCTAATATGGAATATGGATTCTAGATGCCCAAAACGATCTTGAAAAAGAACAAAGCTAGAAGATAAATATTTTCTGATTTCAAACCATATAAAGCTACAATAATTGAAACAGTGTAATACTGTTCTAAAGGCAGATATATAAACCATTGGAGTTAAATACAAGCCTAGAGCTTAATTCTTCCCTATATTGTCAAGTTATTTTTGACAAGGTTTCCACGAACATTTGGTGGTAGAAATAATAATCTTTTAACTAAATATTGTTGAAACATAATAATTACATGGAAAAGAATAAAGTTGGACCCTTACCTAATCCCATATACAAAGATTAACTCAAAATAGATAAAAGACCTAAATATAAATCTTAAGACTATAAACTTTTAGGAGAAAATCTGGGTCATAAAACCTCACAACATTGAAATTGGCAGTAATTTCTTGGATATGATTTCAATGGCACAGGCAACAGAAGGATAACAGAAGGGTATACAAACTCCCTAAAAAATAAAAAGATATTGTATATCCAGAGACAATGTAAACAGAGTTAAAAGTTACTAATAGAATTGGATAAAATATTTCCAAATGCTATATCTGAAGGTATATTAATATTCCAACTAGAAATCCTAAAAATTAACAACAATAAAGGCAAACAATACAATTTAGAGATAGGTAAAAGACTAACATAAATAATGAATCTCCACAGATAACCAATCTTAGTTGTCTGTTGGATGGAAAATCTTGTTTCTCTGGTTCTGGTGTGTGTTACCTATTTCTTCTTCGTAGTTAATCTCTTTGAGTATTTTCTCTAGCGCTGGTTTTGAAGACATAAATTCCTTCAGTTTCTGTTTGTCATGGAAGCTTCTTATTTCTCCATCTAATTTGATAGAAAGTTTTGCTGGGTAGGAAATTTTTGGCTGGAAGTTGTTTTCTTTCAGAGTTTGGAATATGTTACTCCAAGCCCTTCTGGCTCTCATGACTTGGTTTGGGAAGTCTGGAGTGATTCTAATTGGTTTGCCTCTGAATGTCACTTGGCCCTTTGTTTTTGTTGCCTTTAAGATTCTCTGTTTGGCTTCCACATTGGTCATTTTGACAATTATGTTGCGTGAGGATCCTCTTCTCCGATCCTGTCTAAAGGGAGTTCTATAAGTTTCCTGGACCTGCGTATCAACCTCTTGCTCTATGTTTGGAAAATTTTCTGCTATTACTTCCTTGAAGAGATTGTTGATACCTTTGGTTTCACTTTCTTTTCCCTCCTCTATTCCAATTATTCTTAGGTTAGCTCTCTTAAAATGGGCCCATATTTCTTCAATGTCAGATTCCTGCTGTCGGATATTTTTTTTCTAGATTAGAATCTATGTGTTCATTTTTGGAATGATCATCTTCTAAGAGCTTCTAAGATCATCTTCTGTTCTCCATGTGGTCTAATCGTTTGTTTGTGCTTTGAATTGAGGCCTTTACTTCATTAATTGCATCCTTTATCTCTTTTTGGCTCTCTCTGAGTTCTTTTTGAAGTACCTCTATTATTTCTACAGTTATTTTCCTGATTTGATCTTCTAGAAATCTCTAATTTTCTGTTTTATTGTGTTCTGATGTTGTGGGGTTGTGGGCATTCATTGCTACAGTGTTATTCCTCTTTCCCATGATTTAGGAAGTTTGTGCCTTCTCTGGGTTCTTCCCTTGGGTCACTATGACTTCACTTAAGGTGCTCTGGATCTCAAGTCTGTAGTATCTCAGACCCCACTACTCCTTTACTGGGTTGTATCACAGAGTCTCCAACCCAGGGAGTCGATAGAGGCTGCTTTAAACTATGGGGTGCCAGGTTGCACGTTCTCCTATAGTGTGATATCTCTGCCACCGCTACTCCCCCACTGGGTCAAGTCCCAGGAAGTACAGTACTGGGATTTCTCCTCTGTGGCCCGCAGTTTGACTCACTGTTCTTGAGTTCGCAGATGTAGCTGTACTGGACTCGTTGAATTCGCTGCTGCTGCCGCCGGTGGCAATATGGCGCCGCTGCTATGCCTTCAGCCGTGAGGCTGGCTTATTTCTTCTTGGTTTTGAGTTCCACTCTGAGTCCCTGCAACGTGTGCTGAGCTCAGCCACTGGGAGCTTTAGATGTTCCCTGCGCTGGAAAATCCCGCCCCTCCTGCTTTCTTTTTACTCAGACCTCTGGTCATAATGTCATCTTCCCCAGAGAGGCCTTCCTGATAACCTCTTCAAAATAGTGACTGTATCTCTACCCTTAGATTAATCTGCATTTAGTTATATCTGTCTTTTCTTCAAGAATGTTCATCTCTGGAGGGCAGGATATTCTGTTTGCTTATATTTTTTTTCCTCTCAGTTGCACCTAGGGCATACTTGTAAAGAGGCAATAAATATTTACTGAACAAATACAGTTGGCAACATGCCTTTATGATAGTGACAGAAGGTGGGAAGATTGAAAAAATGACAATAAAATTTTTTCAAAAGTAAGAAACAACTTTAAATTTGAAGAGCAAAAATATTTTAAGTTGGAAATAGTATACATCTTCTACATGGATCAAGGACATAAACTCAGAGGCTTTTAGCATTAGCAGGATATTTGAAAGGGTGAATTCAATAGTCTAAGACTATAGACATTAGTAAGAATCCTGGTGGATAGGGCAATATATCCTCTCCTAAAGGTATTCAAATTCATGAAAAATAGCAACAAAAGACACAAGCACTGTGCTGGCACCAACCAACTAACCAACCAACCAACCAACCAACCAACCAACATCAAAACCACAAGCCTAGTGTAGTTGCTTACACCTGTAATCCCACTACTTGGGAGGCTGAGATAGGAGGATTGCAGGTTTGAGGCCAGCATCAGCAGTTTAGCAAGACCCTCAGGATCTTAGCAAGACCCTGTATCAAAATAAAAAATAAATTGGCTGTGGTAGCACATGCCTGTAATTCCAATACTTGGAAGGCTGAGACAGAAAGGTTGCAGGTTTAAGGCTAGCCTCAGCAATTTAGTGAGGTTCTCAGGAACCTAGTAAGACCCCATTTTAAAATTAATAAGGGGCTGGGGGTGTAGCTCAGAGATAGAATGCCCCTGGGTTCAATCAATCAAACAAAACAAAACAAAATAAACAAGGGCTAGGGTATAACTCAGAGGTAGAATGCCCCTAGGTTCAATCCCCATTACATAACAACAAACAAAATGAAAAAGCTAAGCTGGGCATCGTGGCACATGCTTGTAATCCCAGCATTAGTGAGGCTGAGACAGGAAGATTAGGATTTGCGGACAGCCTCAGCTACTTAGTGAGGCCCTTTGCAACTCAGTGAGACCCTGTTTCAAACACTAAAAAGACTAAAAGATAGTGCTGGGGGTATAGCTTGGAGGTAGAATGGCCCAGGGTTCCATCCCCCGTGCCACACACACAAAAAAAGAGTAAAAAATAGGGCTGATGATGTAGCTTGAAGGTAGAATGCCCCTGGGTTTAATCCCAGCAGTGCGCGCGCGCGCACACACACACACACACACACACACACACACACACAAATAAAAAGAGCTTCCAAAACCTCAAAACCCCACTTCTAAATGCAGAGCAGAATTCTGTTCCACCTGTCAGTTTGAAACTGCTGAAAGCATACAGATTCTATGGTAATGCACTTGTGGTCCTTCTAATTACTTGTTATAAATGTAGAACTGCACTGAATGAGGAAAGCGTTTGGCCTTTGGGGTTCTGGAAGACTCTCTTCCACTGTCCCATCTGTGACTTTCGACCAACTAATTAGCTCTTGTAGGCTTCAAGTCATTCACTCTCCGTTGTAGATAAAAATGTCACTCCCTGGGGTCCAGACAGATGTATGTTTTTAATTTCTTAAACATGCCTCATAAAGTTAAAAAATAATTGATATGATATTATGAAGCATTTAAGCTTCTTAGAAGAATGTATCATTATGCATGCATTTTATTTCTTCTCCTTTATTCTGCCTAAAGAAAAGCAGACATCCCTTCCACCAATCTGTCATTTTAGTCCATGTCCTATCCATACGAGATGCATAAATGCATAATGAATGTATTGATGGATTACTATGCAAGCTGAGAAGCTGCATGCTGGCTTGCTCCAGGATTCAATTAAAATTGAGCAACATTATTTTGAATAATCCACTGCTGTTTTGAATAAGTAATTCAAGTAAACAATGCAATTAGTAAGAAGTGATGGTGATGAGACTGCGTGGGGGAAATTCTTATAAATATACAATATATATGCAATTCTTACATATATCTTAAATATATTTCCAGAATTGATAAAATGGTAGCTTGTTGGAGTGTAAAAGTTTAAGTTGGAATTAATAATGAATTTCTGAATAGCAGCTAAGAATTATTGTTAGTTCTCAGTGCTTACATAACCTTCTTTGATTATACAAGTATAATAAAATTTTAATGTTTTTATGGTGCTATACTTAAGGCTGCTATAAAAGACTGTCCCTCCTTGGTAGATAGGTCCAGAGCTAATATAAAAGTTTGAGCTGTATCCATACTTTATTAAAAAACTGGATGAAAAATAATGCAGGAAAATATTTATATGATACAGCTGAGAAATCCAGCCATCCATTTGCTTTGATTGATCTGAATGTTTTCAGTATCTAGATTATGTAGTTCTCATTTTGATTATTTTTTTCCTTTATTTGTTGTCATGTCTTAAGCTACTTCTGGGATAACCTTTAGTTCAGCTTCAAAGGAAATTAAGGGAGCTAATATTGTTGTGAGGAAAAATTAAAGGAGAAAAATGATCTCCAATTTGATCATGGATATCTTTCTAAAGACCGAATGGCTTCTAGACCTTGTAATTGCCCCAGCAAGTTCCTTTCTATGTCTTACCAAAATTCAAAATATTCTAGTTTAAGGATTTTTCTGCTTGTCCTATTAGTGGAGAGAGAAAATTTATATCTTAGAAATTCATATCTTAGAAATATTTAAAACCCTAAGAAATTACTAAGGAAGATCTGTATTGCGTTGGCTATTGCTCCTGTCCTTTTGTTATATTGAGCTATACAATGATGGAAACATATCTCATGTTGAAACTTCAGTGGAAAACGTGACTTTATCAGTCTGATTTTAAAAAATAACTTTATTGGCATTTAATGCAAATACCTTACTCAATTTGTCTGTTTACAGTTTTCAGTTCTATGGCTATTAATGTACTTGCAGAATTGCACAACCATCTCATAATCAGTTTTAGACCATTTTCTTCTTTCCCTCCTAAAGAAACCCAGCACCCACTAGCAATCACTCTTTGTTTTCTCAAGTTACTTGCCATCCTCCCCAGCTCTAGGCAATCACTAGTCTACTTTTTGCCACTTGAATTTAACTCCTTTGGACTTTTCATATGAAAAGAATCATATAAGATGTGGCCCTTGTATGTGGCTTTCAATTTTTTTTATTCTTTTTTAAAAAAATTTTTTATTGAACATAAATGGTATACATTTAAACTATACTTGATGCCCCCTCCCCCTCCCACCCCTGTTTTCCCTTCCCCCCTCCCAGATATAAAACAATGATTGTCCCGGGTAACCATGCCATATTCATAATTTTACATATATTTGGATGTGGACCCTCATTAATCAAGTTCAGCCTTCCTCCTTCTCCTATCTTTCCATTCAAGCTTTGCTGGTATTTCCCCTCCATTATCTGGAGTACCACTGGTATCCTCTATGTTCCCTAGTTTGGGCATATTAGCGAAAACATATGTACCTTCTCCTTCAGTGCTTGGCTGATCTCACTTAACATAATGCTCTCCAGGACTTTCCATCTTCTTGCAAATGATATGATTTTGTTCTTCTTTATGGCTGAGTAGAATTCCATTGTGTGTATTTCCCAGAGTTTTGCAATCCATTCATCTGTTGATGGAGACCTTGGTTGGTTCCATATTTTGGCTATTACAAATTGTGCTGCTATGAACATAGGTATGCATATGTTGCTATAGTTCTCTGAATTCAATCCTTTTGAAAAAATACCCAGGAGTGGTAGAGCTGGATTGTATGGTGTATCTATTCCTAGCTTTCTTAAAAATCTCCACACAGATCTCCATAGTGGCTGAACTAGTTTGCACTTCCACCAACAGTGTAAAAGAGTTCCTCTTTCCCCACATCCTCGCCAGCATTTGTTATTTGATTTCTTTATGCTTGCCACTCTGACTGGGGTTAGATGGAATCTCAGTGTAGTTTTGATTTGCATCTCCCTGATGGCCAATGATGTAGAACATCTTTTCATGTATCTATTGGCCCTTTGTATCTCTTCTTTTGTGAAGTGTCTAGTTCATTTGCCCATTTCTTGTTTGGGTTGTTTGCTTTGCTAGTGTAGAGTCTTTTGAGCTCTTTGTATATTCTGGATATTAGTCCCCTATCAGAGTGGTGGCTGGTAAAGATTTTTTCCCATTCTGTAGGCTTCCTCTTTAAGTTGTTGATGGTTTCCTTTGATGAGAAGAAACTTTTAAGTTTGATGTTATCCCACATGTTAATTCTTGCTTTAATTTCCTGAGCTTTGGAGGTTTTGTTGAGAAAGTTAATGCCTGTGCCAATATTTTGTAGTGTTGAACCTATGCTTTCCTCTACTAACTTCACAGTCTAAGGTCTAATTTCTAAGTCTTTGATCCATCTTGAGTTGATTCCTGTGCATGGTGAGATATAGGGGTTTAGATTCATCCTTTTACAAATGGATAGTCAGTTCTCCCAGCACCATTTGTTGAAAATGAGGTCTTTTTTCCAGCATATGAGTTTGGCCCCTTTGTCAAAGATTAATTGACTAAAGATGTGTGGGTTTGTTTCTGTATCTTCTATTCTAATCCACTGGTCAGTATATCTGTTATTGTGCCAGTACCATGCTGTTTTTACTACTATTGCTCTAGAGTATAATTTGAAGTCTGGGATTGTGATGCCTCCTGCATGTTTCTTATTGCTGAGAATTGCTTTGGTTATTCTGGGTCTTTTCTTTCTCCATATAAAGTTCATGGTTGATTTTTCTAGGTCTATGAAGAATGTCACTGGTATTTTAATGGGAATTGCATTGAATCTATAGATCAGTTTTGGCAGAATGGCCATTTTGATGCTATTTATTCTGCCTATCCATGAGCACAGGAGATCTTTCCATCTTCCAAGGTCTTCTTCAATTTCTTTCTTTAATGTTTTATAGTTTTTGTTGTAGAGGTCTTTTACATCTTGGGTTAGGTTTATTCCTAGGTATTTTATTGGTTTTGAGGTTATAGTGAATGGAACTGTTTTCTTTGTTTCTTTCATTGTGGAATCATTGTTGGCATAAAAAAAAGCCATTGATTTCTTTAGGTTGATTTTGTAACCTGCAACTTTGCTGAATTTGTCAGTTAGCTCCAGAAGTCTTTTGGTTGAGTTCTTTGGGTCTTCCAGATAAAGGATCATGTCATCTGTGAATAAGGATAATTTTAATTCCTCTCTTCCTATGTGAATTCCTTTGATTTCCTTCTCTTGTCTTATTGCTGCAGCGAGAGTCTCAAGGACTATATTGAAAAGGAGTGGTGATAGTGGGCATCCTTGTCTTGTTCCTGACTGTAGCGGAAATTCTTGCAGTTTTTCCCCATTCAATATAATGTTGGCTTTGGGTTTACAGTATATTGCCTTAATGATGTTGAAGTACATTTCTATCCCAATTTTCTGCAGTGTTTTTAACATAAATAGGTGTTGGATTTTGTCGAATGCTTTTTCAGCATCTATTGCTGTGATGATGTGGTTTTTGTTCTTGGTTCTATTTATGTGGTGGATAACATGTATTGATTTGCATATGTTGAACCAGCCTTGTTTTTCTGGGATGAACCCAACTTGGTCATGATGTATTATTCTCTTGATATAGTTTTGAATGCATATAGCTAGTATTTAAAATTTTTGCATCTATGTTCATTAAGGATATTGGTCTGTAATTTTCCTTTCTTGAAGTATCTTTATTAATTAAAAGTAGGCAATTACTAGTCTACTTTTTGCCACTTGAATTTAGCTCTGGACATTTCATGTGAAAAGAATCATATAAGAAGTGGCCCTTGTTTGTGGCTTTCAAATTTTTTTATTCTTAATTTTTAGGTTACTAAGGATTGAACCCAAGACCTCACACATGCTTGGCCATCACGCTATCACTGAAGTACATCCCCAGTCCTTTTTATTTTATTTTGAAGCAGGGGCTTTCTAAGTTGCCCAGGCTAACTTTGAACTTGAGATTCTTCTGTCTCAGCCTTCCAAGCATATGGGATTACAGGTATGCACCAGTATACCTGGCACAGAACTCAGTCTTTCTCTGTCAAAACTGTCAGCTGTCTGTGTGGGGTGTGCTGTTGTAAGCCTGTATCCTGGCAATTTGGGAGGCTGAAGCAGAAGGATTCTGAGTTCTAGGCCTATTTCCACAATTTAGTGAAACCTTGTCTCAAAATTAAAAAAAATAAAAAGGACTAAAGATACAGCTTAATGTTAAAGCACCCTAGGTTTGATCCCCAGTTTAAAAAAAAGGACCCTCAATAAATTGAATGAAGCCATTAACATTTGCTTTACTCAGAATACTGATTTAGATATTAATCTCATTTAAAAATTTTTAAGAATTGAAGATTGTAATTTACAGATTTAAAAGGGATATGGCCACTAAGGTGTTTATGAGGAGGAGAAATAGACATTTTCATAGAATCTGGTATAAACAGTGGCCAGAGAAAGATAATATTTTAGGTTATTAGTATCAGTTACACCATCAGGGTAGAGGGTCTTCATAGAGACTATTTGAGGGCCAGGAAGCGGGTACCACTGATGGGGAAAGTCTTTGAAATCTCCTCACTGTCTCTTGCTTCTCCATGACAACCTGCAGCCAGTCACTGTCTTACAATCCCATTTAGTCACCTTCCTAAGTACTTTTTTTCTTTTTCTTTCTCTATTTCTGTTTTTTCTTTTTTTTTTTATGGTATTAGAGATTGAGCCCATGGACATTCTTTTTTTTTTTTTTTTTGGTGGTACTGGGGTTCATGAAAAGCCTTCCACCTCTGAGCTACACTCCCAGACCTATTTAATACTTTTTATTTGGAAACAGGGTCTCTTAAGCCAGCGCGGCTGGCTTCGAACCTGCGCGATTTTTCTGTCTCCACCTCCCAAGCGCGGGGATTACAAGTGTGTGCTACCACCCCCGGCCGAACCCATGGGCATTCTATCTCCAAGCTATACCCCCAGACAATTAATTAATTAATTAATTAATTAATTTTTGTGGCACTGGGAATGGGACTCAGGGGCATTCTACCTCTGAGCTACACCTCCAGCCAGATTTTATTCTTTTATTTTGAGACAGTGTCTCACTAAGTTGCAAAGGGCCTCACCAAATAGCTGAGGCTGTTCTCGAACCTGTGATCCTCCTGTCTCAGCCTCCCAAGTACTGGGATTACAAGCAAGGGCCACCACACCTGGTACCCTATTTTATTTATTATTTTGAAACAGAGTCTCACTAAGTTGCTGCAGGCCTCGCTAAATTGCTGAGGCTGGTTTAAAACTTTCGATCCCCTGTCTCAGCCTTCCAAGTCCTGGGATTATAGGCTTGTGCCTCCACACCTGGCTCTGAGGCTTGAAACGGTAATATATCAGATAGGGGTCATGGTTCAAATCAAGTTACTGATAATTTTGAGGAAAATTTTTCTAAGTATTGCTGGATGCCAGAAATATTAAATTTAATTAATGGCAGATCATTAAATGCAGATACTTTAGTATCGGATGGCTCAGTCACCAGCAGATTGGTTCATGAGCCAAATGGCATTCCAAGTCGCAAGTGGTCCTCAATGGCATCCAAGGTGATCACAGAACTAGAGCCATGGGCAAAATGACAAGTGACTGTTGTGTGGGGTGGAGGAGTAATGGTCTAGAAGAGGCATTATGGAGTTAAGAGTCACCTGTGCCTTTCTTGACTTGGAGTATGGACGATGAGCAGCCTTTCCCTGGGGTTTGCTAGAGATGCAGAAGGCTCAACAGGGAGCTGGGAGAAGGAGGCCATTCTCATTCTGACAGGCTGTTTCTGCTTGGCCACTGATGGGGAAGAACATTCGCCTGGGTCTCAGAACGTCAGCTGCCGGGGATGAAGGAAGAGGGTGCTCAAGGCAGACACTGTGGTCTGTGCTCTCATTCCTGCTCTCTGCACATCAGTTAGAGAAAATGAAGATACTTAGACAGCAAGGCTGTTGTGCCCTCCTCAAAGGCAACCTTTGTTGAAAGTTATTGTTTCCAGTCTTATATCACAATGCTTATTTCCTAAACGAAGCTAGTTTCATCTATGGGGAGGGAGGAATAAGAGATTCCTGGCTTTTGTCTTTTCTCTCTGTGGCCATTCTCCTGCTTTGGTTTCACTGACTGCTTCTTAAGGAAGAACAGGTCTGAGATTTGACGACCCCGTTCCCAAATTGTTGCCAACCCTTAGTACATGCTCAGCATCACTCGAACTCCCAAGGCCCTCTTGCTTTTTAAAACCTTAAAATCGCTTAGTGACACTTATCAACAGCTAATACTAATGGATAATGACAGAAAACGCAGATGTCTTCCCAGAACTGGTAGCATAAAATCAATGTAGCCTGGGCCATTTTCTTGCTAGGGAATGTTAAAACATTCTGGGAGTAAAGCAGCACATTTTCCAATTTTATGATGAAATTTTCTATATTATTTTTAATTGCTAAACTACCATTCCTACCTGTTTTTCTTTAAAGAATATCTAATAGAATTGGTAAAACCCTGAGAAAAAGAAAGCATATTAGAGAAACTTTAAAAGTAAACAAGTTTTCAAACTTAAAAGTATATTTATAAATATTTTAAAAAGAAAATTATAATGTAACTAAAGAGACCACAGGGAGAGAATATGACGGTCTTGTTTGGATTGTGCAGATCCCAGCCATCAAGCCATCATCTTTGCTGATGAAGACCAACTCTACAATCATCGTAGTACACATGGTGGGCTTCAGAGCACCACACCAGGGGAAGATGGGGGAACAAATTGTCTCACGTGTTCCCTGTGAGCACAACCAATACTCATGGCCAGCTTCGTTTTGGTCTTGGGTTTTAGTTGGAGTTAGAAAGTTTTGACTGGATGACTTTTAATTGTTAAGAAACAAGCTCTAGGTCTGCTATCTAACAGTGACAATACTATATCCTTAAGAATTTTCTGGCTAAATTCGATACTGAACACTTATTATATGCAAAGCTCTGCATGATGGGCTAGAAATAAGGATTCAAATCTAGTCTTTAGGGAGTGGTGTGTGTGTGTGTGTGTGTGTGTGTGTGTGTGTGTGTGTGTCTGTCTGTCTGTGTAAAAGATAGCAAAAATTATTTAAAAATAGTTCCACAAATTTTTTTTTAAGAAACCATGACTTCCCCTGAAGAGGAATTTTCTGATCCTTTTCTTTCCTGTCCCATCTCTTCCTTTCCTCCTTTCCATTCCAAATGGGGAATTCTATCTCCTAAGCTACACCCCCAGCCCTTTTTACCTTTTTTTTTTTTTGGTGGTACTGGGGTTCCTGGAAGCCCTTCTACCTCCGGGCTACACTCCCACGGGCTACACTCCCAGACCTAGTTTTTAACTTTATGTGGAAACAGGGTCTCTTAAACCAGCGAGGCTGGCTCCGAACCAGCGCGATCCTCCTGTCTCTGCCTCCCAAGCGCGGGGATTACAAGCGTGCGCCACCACGCCCGGCTCTTTTTACCTTTTTTTGTTTTGAAAAATTTCTAAGTTGCTAAGCCTGGCCTTGAACCTTCTTTTTCTTTATATGTGGCTAATATTGAAAATGGCATACATTCACACAGTGTCTCTTCCCCCCAACGATGAGTGTCTAGGTTGACTATGCTACATTCACACTTAGCTCCTCCAGTTAATTAAAATCAGCCTTCTTCCTCTCCTACCCTTTCTTTCTAGCTTTGCCGAGGTTTTCCCTCCATTATCTGGAGTCCCTCTGGTATCCCTAATACTCCCTAGTTTGGGCATGTTAGAGAAACATATGTTCCTTCTCTTTCTGTGCCTGGCTGATCTCACTTAACATAATGTTCTCCAGGTCTTTCCATCTTATTGCAAATGATGTGATTTTGTTCTTCTTTATTTCTGAGTAGAATTCCATTGTGTGTATTTCCCATAATTTTGTAATACATTCATCTGTTGATGGAGACCTAGGTTGGTTCCGTATTTTGGCTATTATGAATTATGCTGCTATGAACATGGGTATGCATATGTTACTGTAATTCTCTGTTTTCAACCCCTTTGGAAAGATACCCAGGAGTGCTTTAGCCGGATCATATGGTAGATCCATTCCCAGCTTTCTAAGGAATCTCCACATTGATCTCCATAGTGGCTGTACTAGATCCCACCAACAGTGTAAAAGAGTTCCTCTGTCCCCACATCCTCGCCAGCATTTGTTGTTATTTTACTTCTTTATGTTTGCCACTCTGATTGGGGTTAGATGGAATCTCAGCGTAGTTTTGATTTGCATCTCCCTGATGGATAATGATATTGAACATTTTTTCATGGATCTGTTGGTCATTTGTATCTCTTGTTTTCTGAAGTGTCTATTCAATTCAGTTGCCCATTTCTTGATTGGGTTGTTTGTTTTGCTAGCGTAGCATCTTTAGAGCTCTTTGTATCTTCTGGATATCAGCCCCCTATCAGAGTGGTGGCTGGTAAAGACTTTTTGTAGGCTTCCTCTTTAGGTTCTTTTTTTTTTTTTTTTGGTGGTACTGGGGTTCCTGAAAACCCTTCTACCTCCAGGATACACTCCCAGACCTATTTTTATATATTTTTTATTTGGAAACAGAGTTTCTTAAGCCAGCGTGGCTGGCTTTGAACCTGTGCCATCCTCCTGTCTCCGCCTCCCAAGCGCGGGGATTACAAGCGTGTGCCTCCACGCCCGGCCCCTCTTTAGGTTCTTGATGATTTCCTTTGATAAGCAGAAACTTTTTAGTTTGATGCCATACCACTTGTCTCTTATTTTTTCAATTTTCCAGCTCATACTCTTCTCGGCTCCCCAAATCTGTTAACATCGTTTTCTGACATTTTTTAAAATTAGGCTTTTTATGATTTGTGGTTTATTAGTATTTATTCCTTTGTTTTTAGATTTGGGGCTTTTGAGAAGAAGCTGAGTTATCCCTCTTGCACAAAATGTATACAAGTACCCAGGATCAGCCTTGTGAGATCTTTGGACACAGCACTGAGACTTGACTTCTTTGCAACTGTACTATCGGACCACTCTAAATGTTGGTTAGAATGGTTTATATTGACCCGACTAGACATTTCCTATTTTCATAGCTATTGCCACACTTCAGGTATAAAGCACAAAACATTATTTTATGTGGAATCTCTGTGGTATTATATACCATACTAACCTTGGTAAACACTCCAATGGGCAACTTCTATCCTAAGTGGAATGTAAGACTGGAACAAGACATACAATCGGCTTTGAAGGAGGTGGGACTCCAGGTAGTGTATTGTTGGAGTCCAGGCTCCTGCACAAGTAACTGCAGCACAACAAAGGGATCATTCTCTTTTGTACTCTGTGTATACTGTGTATACATGCCGTCAGTTATACCAGAAGTAGTTCAGACACCTAGTAGCAGGTTTTTCTGAGTCTTTACTAGGATAAGTGGCAGAACACCCCGGGGTTGAAGAGTATGGATTCTGTAGTCAGGTGGCCCAGGTCAAAGTCTTGCTCTTGCAGCTGTGCCGGCTTTAGACCAGTCATCTAACATCTTAGTGGCTCAGCTTTGTTCTCTGTAGAGATGCTGGCAATAGTTGTTCTCTTGTATAACTGTGAAAATTAGATGAGTGTATACATAAATATATATGCTCATTTGATTTATTTAAATAAATCACATATTTATTCTAAACACATACACACACACACACACACTTTATTACCTGTGATTATCTTCTGGTACTTAGGTGTCTTCTACCTCCTTGAGCTTGCAGCCGGCACACCATGGCACCTGTTGAATGATCTACTGTCTTTTAGGCATTTTCTTTTTTATTGCTTTCATAGGAGTTTCCATCTGGCATGACAGTATGATCTGTCATGTGGAAGGCAACAAAGGAAGGCTTGATTTTGTAATCACGATTTCCCATACACTTCAGGAAGAATTGAGTCTAGGAGATAGCAACTTTCTTTTTCTAGTTTCCTGTAACAGAATATTATGGTTATCAATTGAGCTCACAGTTGTTCTGAGGATGGGTTGACATTTGTAAAGCTAAGTAGTTCCTGGAATATCACTTAAAAGCTCACACAGTCTCCTTGTCAGAATCTGCCAAGCAGCGTAACAGACAGTCACCTGGTGCACACGCGGGAGGATGAGTCTTCTTAGTGCTTCCATGACCATGGTGACCTTCCCACCTTCCCAACTTTTGTGACTGTAAAACCAGCAGTTGTTTACCTCCAGGCTACATGGCATTCTGTGTTTTTTTTAGGCAAAAATACTAAAAGAAAAAGAAAGAAAAGAAATAAAGAAGGCAGCATTCCATTAGAAATTCTGAGAATTCTGGGAGTAAATTGTACTATTTCCCCAATCTCATATGTTTGGCTATTTGATCACCATGAGGTAGAAACTGAAAAATATTTAAAACTTCTGGGGATGCTTATAAAAACATACACTTGATACGTTCTTTATTTTATTTATTTTTATTTTTTGATGGTACTGGGGTTCTTGGAAACCCTTCTATCTCTGGGCTACACTCCCAGACCTATTTTTTATATTTTATTTGGAAATAGGATCTCTTAAGCCGGTGAGGCTGGCTTCGGACTTGTGCAATCCTCCAGTCTCTGTCTCCCAAGCTCAGGGATTACAAGCGTGCACCACCAGGCCTGGTATAAGTTATTTACTGAAGAAGAAAGCAGAGCAATTGTTGCCAGGGTTTGGGGGAATGAGTGACAGGGAGTGACTGCTGAATGGTACAGGGTTTTATTTTGGGGTGATGATAAGGTCTTAAAACTAGACAGCATGGGTGGTTGCACGCATTGTGAGAACACTCGATGCCACCAGATTGCTTAGTTTAAAATGGTTAATTTTGCTGGGTGTGGTGGCGCACACTTGTAACCCCAGCATTCGGGAGGCTGAGACCAGAGGATTGCATGGTTTGCGGACAGCCTCAACTACTTAGTGAGGCCCTCCAAAACTTAATGAAATCCCGTTACAAAATAAAGAATAAAAAATAGGGCAGGAGGTGTAGCTTGGAGGTAGAGTGTCCCTAGGTTCTATCCTCAGACCCGCAAAAAAAAAAAAAAAAAAAAAAAAAAAAAATAAAAAAGGTTAATTTTATGTTATGTGAATTCCACTTAAATTTATAGAAAGTGAAACAAAAACAAAAGTTTCAAGTTCCAACTTTTCCAAGTATTGGCCTGACAAAACAGTAGGCCATTTGCTTTAAAACACTAAACATCCCACCCCAAACCTAGAAGGATAATCTTTTTTGTTAATTTTTTTTTGTTTTGTTTTGGTGATACTGGGGGTGGAACCCAGAGGCTTTCTACCTATGGGCTATACTCCCAGACCTATTTTATATTTTATTAGGAAACAGGGTCTCACTAAGTTGCTGAGAGCCTCACTAAGTAGCTGAGGCTGGCTTCGAACCTGTGCGATCCTCCTGTCTCAGCCTCCCAAGTGCGGGGATTACAGGTGTGTGCCACCACGCCCAGCTTTTTTGTTAACTTTTAAAATTGTTAAGAGCCAGGCGTGGTGGTGCATGCTTGTAATTCCAGTACTTGGAAGGCTGTAACAGGAGGATTGCAGCTTAGTGGCCAGCCTCAGCTACTTGGTGAGGCCCCTCACAATTTAGTGAGACTCTGTTTCAAAATAAAGAATAAAATAGGGCTGGGGGTGTATCTTGGAGGTAGAATGCCCCTGGGTTCTTTCCCCAGTACCACACACATACACACAAAATTTATTGGTAGGCACATTTCTTACTTATCAGAAATAGCACGAAGACTCTAGGATTTTGCTGACTGAAGGGATAGTCAACGATCCTGTTCTCTCATGTCATCTCTGTTGTTTTTGTGCACCAATATGTTGAATTTGTAGAGGGATATTTGTGTCTCTGTGAGGATAGATTTGATTGTACTGCTTTATCCTCTTCAATTTGGTTTATGGTGGCATGGGTTAAAAAAACCATTTTTTGCTCATATTCTTTGGTTTATTATTGTTTCTCTCCTCTATCATGTTATGAGTATGTATTTGTTTAATTATGAAAAACACAGTTCTGTCTCAATGGGATTCATTCTCTCGGTGTGGTGATCAAATAGGGTCTTTTCTGCCAGGCGTGTTGGCGCATGCTTTTAATCCCAGCATTCGGGAGGCTGAGACAGGAGGATCACGGTTTGCAGACAGCCTCAGCTACTTAGTGAGACCCTGTTTCAAAAGTAAAGAATAAAAAATAGGGTTGGGGGTATAGCTCGGAGGTTGAATGCCTCTGGGTTCTATTTCTAATATAGCAAAAAAAAAAAAAAAAGAAAGAAAAAGAGTGTTTTCCTGCTGCAATAGATATGTTGTGAAGTGAATGCAGTGTTTAAGCTAAGTGGATGATAATGCCTGCGTATTTCATATTTAATCTATTGGAAGATATAATAGTTTATACAAAAGCTTTGAGCAGCTAACATTATTTATTTATTGTGGTACTGGGGGTTGAACCCAGGGGCATTTTACTTCTAAGGTATACTTCCAGCCCTGTTCTATTTTTATTTTGAAACAGGGTGTTGTTAAATTGCTGAAGCTGTTTAAAAGCTGGGATCCTCCTGTCTCAGCCTAAGTACTGAGATTACAGGTGTGTACCACCACATCCAGCTCCTTTAAAAAAAAATTGCAAATACTTAAGACACACAAGATGATGATGATGATGATGATGATGATAATGATGATGATTTTGTGTGTGGTACTAGGAATGGAACCCTGGGGCATTTTACCTCTGAGCTATACCCCCAGCCCTATTTTTTATTCTTTATTTTGAAATGGTCTCACTAAATTGTGGAGGGCCTCACAAGTTGCTGAGGCTGGCTGCGAACCTGTGATCTTCCTGTCTGAGCCTCCTAAGTACTGGGATTACAAGTGTGTGTCACCACACTGCACTAGATTATTTCTAATATATACAAATGTGGTAAAATGATTACTACAGTTGGCCAATTTACATTGCATCTCTTCCCATAGTTACCTTTTGTGTATGTCTGGTAAGAACACAAGATTACATATATTTGGAGTTTAGTAAAATGTATCCCATTAAGATTAGATTCTCAAACCAATCTTTATTCTGGAGAATGATAAATTTCCCATTGATTTGAGGGTTTTACATGAAAGTTTGCAATATTTTATTTATTTTTTTAAAATTTATTTTATTGAAAGTAAATGTTATACATTTAATCTGTATTTGGTGCCCTCTCCCCCCCTCGTTTCCCTTCCACCCTCCTGATACTTAATACCCAGGAGTTTGCAATATTTTAGACAGGTTGCATATTTGCGATAATACTAAATGACCTTTCAGTAAATTTTTTCAATTTTGAAAGCCAGAGTACCACAATGAAACTCAGCAAATTATTTGTACCTTTTTTTGTTGCTTTAAGCATCTTATGTTTATTAAATTGGAGTCGAGGTAGTTGTGCACGACTCTTTTCTGTATTCAAGAATTCTTGCAAGAAATATTCAGCTTAGAGAATTAGACAGTGGAGAGGAGGAAGGACAGAAGAAGGAAAGTGAAATAAAAAACTGAGTAAAATTCCATTGTGTACATATCCCATAGTTTTATAATCTCATAATTTGTTAACGTACATCTTGGCTGGTTTCATTGTCTGGCAATTGTGAATTGTGTAGCTATGAACATAGACACACATGCATTAGCCTGGTAGTTTGGTTTCCATTCTTTTGGGTGGATAACCAGAAGTGATATTGCTGGATCATATAGTAAGTTCATTCCTATTCTTCTGAGAATCCTTTATACTGTTTTCCAAAGTGGTTGCACTAATTTGCAAACCCATCAACAATGTATTAGAGTTCTCAATTCTCCACATCTTCATCAGCATTTGTTCTTGTTTGTGTTTTGAATGATTGCCATTCTTGTTGGAATTAGGTGAAATCTCAGGGTAGTTTTGATTTGCATCTCTCTGATTGCTAATAATGTTGAGCATTTTGTCATACACTTATTGGCCTTTTGAATTTCTTCTTTCATGAAGTGTCTGTTTAGTTCACTTGTCCATTTTTTTTGATTGAGTTATTTGTTTTCTTAGTAGTGAGTTTCTTGAGTTCTCTGTAGATTCTAGATATTAGTTCTCTATTGGAGTAGGTGGCAAAAATCTTCTCCCATTCTGTTGGCTCTCTGTTGAGATCCTTGATAGTTTCCTTTGCTTCACTGAAGCTCTTCAGTTTAATGCAATCCCACATATTGATCCTTCTCTTAATTTCTTGTGCCTTTGGGTTCTTGTTGAGAACTAAGTTCCCTTTTTATTTTATTTTTATTTTATATTTTTGCAGTAACTCCAAGCTAAACCCCCAGCCCTATTTTTTAGTATTTAAAAAAATTTTTTTGAAACAGTTTTTCACTGAGTTGTGAGGGCTTTGCTAAGTAGCTGAGGCTGTTCATGAACCATGGTCCTCTAGTTTTCACCTCCTGAATGCTGGGATTACAAGTGTGCACTACCACGCCCAGTTTCCTTTTTTATTTTTATTTTTTTATTTTTTATTTTTTTGGTGGTACTGGGGGTGGAACCCAGAGGCTTTCTACCTCCGGGCTATACTCCCAGACCTTTTTTATATTTTATTTGGAAACAGGGTCTCACTAAGTTGCTGAGAGCCTCATTAAGTACCTGAGCCTGGCTTTGAACCTGTGCGATCCTCCTGTCTCAGCCTCCCAAGCGCGGGGATTACAAATGTGCGTCACCACGCCTGGCTCCTTTTTAATTTTTTTTAGAACGCCTTGGCACAGACTCCCTGGACCTGAAAATAGTCTAGTTCTTTATGGCATTAGAAAATTATGCTGCTCAGAATATTTTGTTTTATATAGTTATATTTTTCATGACATATAATAAATATACATGTATGAGGTACCGTGTGATAACTTGCTACACGAATAAAATGTATAATGATCAAATCAGGGTAATTAGTATTTCCAATTCCTTGAACATTTTTTATTTCTTTGTATTAGGGAACCACTCCAGTTCTTTGTAACATATAATTTTTGTATGTGAATTATTAGACTAATATTTTTTGTAACCAAAGGGTCTTGTGTTGAATTTGGATTATTGCCTTGCTTCTTCTAGTTCCATTGAAAAAGTTCCCAACTTCTGGGGAAGCAACAGATGTTTTGCAAAAATTCTGGCTCATTGCCACAGTCCAAGGGACTATGACCATTTTAGTCTCAACCTCCTGTTCGCCCCAGACAGTCTGGGTTTAAGTCCAGCTCTGTCACCTCCTGGCTGTGATTTTTGGCAAGTCATCATTGCTGGCAGACAGGGACAATACATCCTAAGTTTGTAGCTGAAAATTAATATAGGCAATAATTATCTGCATTAAAATTAGTCCTGTTCTTGCCTGGCAAGAATGGGAGAGGTGGCTTTTAAAAGACAAGCGCATTACTGGAGTTACAAGGTTACTTTTTTTTCTGTGGTGGTGCTGGGGACTGAACCCAGGGACTTTCTACCTCTGAGCTACACTGCACCCCTTTTTATTTTTATTTTGAAACAGGGTTTCATTAAGTTGATGAGGATCTTGCCAAACTGTTGAGTCTGGCCTTAAACCTATGATCCTTCTGTCTCAGCTTCCCAAATACTGGAGTTACAGGCATGTGTCACTGTGCCTGGCTCTATTTATTCTATTTTTTAAAAAAATTTATTTTTGAAACAGGGTCTCACTAAGTCACTGAGTGTATCATCAAACTGTGATCATCCTGTCTCAGCCTCCCAAGTACTGGGGTTAGAGGCATGTGGATCCCATGAGTGAGTCAGGCACCTGCTGTTCAGGTGTTTTCCACTTGCATTAGGGAGGAGCATCTAGGAGTTATTGTAATTGAATGCCATAAAGTGACACCAGTGGTGGACACGAGGAAGAGAAATTGGTGGGGATTGGTGGCCTTTAGTCTTCATCTCATACCTGGATGCTGCAGGATAGAACTAACCCTCTGTACCAACTTGTAACTGACTCTTAGTGTAAAAGCCAGCTCATGAAACCAGGGTTCAGTTGAAAACATATAACAAAAAATACAAGCTCAGTGTGGTGGCACATGCCTGTAATCCCAGTATTTGGGAGGCAGAGACAGGAGGATTGTAGTTTTCAGGACAATCTTAGCAACTTAAAGAGATCTTCAGCAACCTAGTGAGACCCTGTTTCAAACTAAAAAATAAAGTAGGGCTGTAGGGCTGGGAGTGCAGCCCTCAGGTGGAATGCTCCTGTGATGAATTCTCAGTCACATGCATGTGTGCGTGTGCTCACATACACACACAATACAATATTACTTTTTCATAGGAAAGGACTCTCTTGATTTTTTTTTTTTTTTTTTTTTTTTTTTTGGTACTGGGGATTGAACCCAGGGGCATTCTACCTCTGAGCTACACAGCCAGCCCTATTTTATTTTTCTTTATTTTTGAAAGAGGGTCTCACTGAGTTGCAAAGGGCCTCACTAAGTAGCTGAGGCTGTCCTTGAACCGTGATCCTTTTGTCTCAACCTCACAAATGCTGGGATTACAAGCCTACTCCACCACGCCTGGCTTCTTTCTTGAGTATTTAAACGATGTTTCTTATTGAGATATGCAGCCTGATCAGTTTTGTGTGGGTAGATCTGTTTCATCTGCTCTTTTCTTGGTGATCCAGCATCAGGCCACCACTTAGCTGCAGAGGCACCGTGGTGTTCTGTGTAACTTGTGTCCCTGAGTGTGTGAAGTGCCATAGTGCTGCTTTTTTTCCGCCTGGGGGTAAATGGTGGCTTCTGTTCCGAATCTGCACAAGTTTTTTTCGGAAGTGTTTCTCTTCTTTGCCTCTGCGGCCACAGAACTCTGCTCAATCCAGCCTCTATGGATTCCGCTTATTATTTTGGAAGTGGTCTGTTTTCTGGTAAGGATGCACATTAATCTTAGGTTACTGAAGCTTTTAGTATCTGGCCATCTTTAGCTCTTTAATCATTTAATCAAATGGTTGGAAAGAGAATTGATTATACCTTCCAACCTGGTTGAAATCAGGAGTCGTATTTTTTTTTTGTGTGGGTGTTACTCTTAGAATTGTCTCTTCGCTTTGCATTTTCCACACTTTTCTTGTTTGCTGCTCTATTTCTCACTTTTATGGGAGATAGATTTGCTACATATTTTATCAGAATGAAACGAGGATAAAGTAACTGAGTTTCTAATTACTTTTGTTAAATATTTTTTAATTAACCTCACATGATTGTCCATTTTCTGTAAAGTGATTGCCTTTTTAAAGTCGTAACTATTGGCTTTTTATTAATGCCCCTTTTTGGAGACTAAACCTTAAATCCCATGAGGTCTTTCCAGTTTTTTTGTCAGCTTGCACAGCTTGCATTTAGCTCTTTTTCTTATGCTGATTTTTGTTCACCAATTGAGTGTAGAGGTATTGGAAGGAACATAGCACGCTATACTGGGATTTAATTAAGAGTCTCTACTTTTACATGCTATGCTTTCCTCTTTTGATAAGTTTCTTGCACATGCAACATGAAACTTGCTACACAAATGTACAGTGTAGAGTTGAAAAGTTAATTTTCCTGTTGTGGAGAAATCTCAAAGTAGTCACATATAGTAAATTCTACTGAGGATGTTACTGACTGAATCCCTTTCTTGTTACCAGGTGAGCTCTAGTGTTTCCCACTGGTCATTTATTTTTATTTTTTATGTTTTGTGGTACTAGGGATGGAACCCAGGGGCTTTAGACCCCCAGGCTACGCTCCCAGACCTGTTTTATACTTTATGTGGAAACAGGATCTCACTAAGTTACTGAGACCTCACTAAGTAGCTGAGGCTGACTTTGAACCTGCACAATCCTCCTGTCTCAGGCTCCCAAGTGCTGGGATTACAGGCGTTTGCCATTGCACCTGGCCACCCACTGGTCATCTAAAAACACTCCCAGAAATAACTTGATGGTGTTGCCTGATTATGCTCTTCTAAGGACATTTCAGGGTTCCTTGCTGGATCCTCATATTTTCTTGTCATATTAAGTGTTATAATTGGGCTCTTCTTCCATTGGCACCAGAGTAGACACATCTATGCATGCTTAAAGAGACTGATCCATTTACATTGGTTTGACCCATTTTGAACCTTAGTATTTTTTGTGCTGTAGTTATGTGATGTTTGTACTCTGTTTTTCATACAACTCATTAATATTCAGCACTATAGATTGATCCTTTAAAATACCACATTTTAATTATAAAACAGCTTACAATAAAATACAGATTAATAAAATGAAGAAAAATAAAATGCATCTTTAATCTTAGTACTCAGAGATAATGCTGAATTTATTGTATTCATGAAATATAATGAAGTATAGTATTAATACAAGCTATATAGGTTTTTACAAAGATGGGATCACATTATCCTGTTTCTTCTTTTCATATTTAAGAGATGGAATCTTAGCAGTCATTATTTCCTTTTTTGGTACAGAGGATTGAACACAGAAATATAACTGCATCCCATGAGCTACACCCCAGCCTTTATTTTTTAAAATTTTGAAGCCGGATGTGGTGGCGCATGTTTGTAATTCCAGTACTTGGGAGACTGAGACAGGAGGATCGCATAGGTTCGAAGCCAGCCTCAGCTACTTACTGAGGCTCTCAGCAACTTAGTGAGACCCTGTTTCCAAATAAAATAAAAATAGATCTGGGAGTGTAGCCTGGATGTGGAACGTCTCTGGGTTCCATTCCCAGTACTATATAAAAAATTTTGAAATAGAGTTGTGATAAGTTTCAAGGGCCTTGCTAAGTTTCTGAGGCTGACCTTGAACTTGCAATCCTTCCCAAGGACTGGGATTAAAGGTGAAAGGTGTGTGAAACCACATATGGCAGTCATTGTGTGGTGAGCCGCCATTGAAAGATGGCGCCGGCTTCCTGCCTCTGAGCTTGATTAGGCACATGGCTGTGCAGGAAGCAACTCCATATTTGGAGGCTAGGGTTGCGTAACACATGACGTGGTGGTGACCTGACGAGCGTGAGCCAGTGAGTGAGTGAGATGTGGCAAGAAGTGATTGGGTGAGTTAATGTTTATAATGCCCTGCGCGAGGCAGATCTTCGCCATTCCGCCATTACGAGTATCCTGAATAAGCGGCTTGCAAGAAGAGCTTCGTGTTGTGTCTTAATCGCTGGTCGAGGGACGCGACAACTGGTGGCCCGTACGGGGAAAAATCAGCTCCCGTGCGTGAAGCTCAGAACTTGCTGTCGTCAGGGAAGGTGCACCGGTAAGTCCCCTGGTAAGTTGGGGGGTCCGCGAAAAATGCGGGTAACGGCTCTCACCTGTGGATAAGGGGAGAGCAAATCCAGTAGAGCTGCGATCAAAGCAGACGGGAAAGTGACAATAGAGCTGCGATCAAAGCAGACGCGGGAAAGTGACAGTAGAGCTGCGATCAAAGCAGACGCGGGAAAGTGGAAGTAGAGCCGCGGTCAAGCAGACGCGGGAAAGTGAAAAGTAGAGCCGCGGTCAAGCAGACGCGGGAAAGTGAAAAGTGGAATTGCGGTTAAAGCAGACGCGGGAAAGTGAAAGTGGAGTTGCGGTCAAGCAGACGCGAAAAAGTGAAAGTGGAATTGCGGTTAAAGCAGACGCGGGAACGCAAAGGTAAAGCCGCGATTAAGGCGGACCATTTGTTGCGGTCAAGCAGACGCGAAAAAGTGAAAGTGGAATTGCGGTCAAAGCAGACGCGGAAACACGAAGGTAGAGCCGCGATCAAAGCGGACCATTTTTGAATTTCATTTTGAGCTTAGTTTTGGGATGGGGGCTTCGCAGTCTCATCCAATTTTTTTGGCTCTCCAGGAGCTACTTTATTCTAGAAGTTTAGAATTTAGAGAGTCTACTTTAGAGAAATTTTTAAATGATTGTGACAGAGCTGCTCCATGGTTTGCTGTCTCAGGTAACCTGACAGTTCCTAGTTGGGAAAAGCTTGGTCGAGATCTTAAATATGCCAAGCAACAGGAAAGCCTTAATCCCTGTGTTCTACCTATTTGGAAATTGGTCAAAGGTTTTTTAAAAGATCAAAAATATGATGATGCTATTAAGGAAGGGCAAACCGCCCTCGAGTTACTCAAAGAACAGAAATCTGAAAAGCATAAGTCAGAACGGGCAGTTAGTGAAGCAAAGGAACCTGTCTGTTCCTCACTCTATCCGAATTTGTCTGAATTTAAAGGGCCAGACTCCTCTTCTGATTCTTCTGATGAAGAAAAGGGTTCGTTAAAGAAACAAATGGCCTGTGTGTCAATTCATTCAGCCTCGAAAAAATCTCGTTTGCCTAAATTAGATCCGGACTTTCCTATGCCCTCAGGTTTACAAGATCCTCCTCCTGGGCCACCGCCATCCTTACCATCCTCCACTCAGGGATCTCATAATTCCTTTTGCCCTCAAGTTTGGTCACGTGTTAGAACTGAGCTCCCGTTGGCCTTTCCTATTTTTCAAGATACACAGGGTGCTTGTTTTTATGAACCCCTTGATTTTAAGGTCATTAAGGCATTAGCAGAATCAGTTCGCATGTATGGGGTCACAGCTTCCTTTACATTAGCCCAAGTGGAAGCTCTGGTTAGAAACTGCATGACGCCAGGGGACTGGAATGGATTAACACGAGCGTGCCTCACCCCTGGACAATTTTTGGAATGGAAGGCCTTTAACATAGAATATGCCTCTGATCAGGCTGCTGCTAATGCTCTTGCTGGAAATCCTCAATGGGATCGAGATATGATTTTAGGACAAGGGCTACATGCCCAAAACCAAACCCGACTTCCTTTGGAAGTTTATAATCAAATAAATTTTTGTGCTATTAGAGCATGGAAATCCCTTAGGAGCTCAGGGGAATCTGCTGGTAATCTAACCAAAATTAAGAACAAGTTGAGGTATTATGGCAGCTTGCTCAGCTTGGATGTGAATGGAGATATCCTGGTCTCTGTGTTACCAGCGTTCAATATGAAAACTTTACAAAAGCCGCTAACCTATCTCGGTAGTTGTCAATTTATCTTTTAGGCAACTGGACGGGAGAATTTGAAACCCAACTAGAGAGATTACGCACTGCCGTGGTCACCGTCAACTCAACTCGTGTGGACATCAGTTTGGCTGAAGGACTGTCATCTTGGATAACTCGTGCCATGAATCATCTAAAGAAATGGGCTGGATTGGGGGCCTTGATGGGGTTATTGGTTGTGGCTGTGTTGTTTTGTGTCTGGTGCATTGCTCGTCTTCGCCAAAGTTTTAATCATAATACAGCCATGTTTATACAGGCCTGTGTGGCTATCGAGGCAGGACAATCACCCCAAGCCTGGCTCGCGGCAGCTAAGGCATAGTGGCTCAGGTTGCAAGGCAAAGCACTGCAGCTGAGGGCACAAGTTTGGTCCTCAGGAAGAGTACGCTTGACTGCACACGGGTTAGGCACCCAAGTACCCGTCCCTAGAAAAAGGTGCCAGTGATTAATAGGGGTCAAACCTCTGCTCTTACCTGTTGCCTATAAAAACAAAAAGGGGGAATTGTGGTGAGCCGCCATTGAAAGATGGCGCCGGCTTCCTGCCTCTGAGCTTGATTAGGCACATGGCTGTGCAGGAAGCAACTCCATATTTGGAGGCTAGGGTTGCGTAACACATGACGTGGTGGTGACCTGACGAGCGTGAGCCAGTGAGTGAGTGAGATGTGGCAAGAAGTGATTGGGTGAGTTAATGTTTATAATGCCCTGCGCGAGGCAGATCTTCGCCATTCCGCCATTACGAGTATCCTGAATAAACGGCTTGCAAGAAGAGCTTCGTGTCGTGTCTTAATCGCTGGTCGAGGGACGCGACATCATTGTTTATTTTTAATTTATCATTACAAACAAGAATTAAACTGGGCATGATTGTGCATGCCTGTGATCCCAGTCCTCGGGAAGTTGAGACAGGAGGATTGAAGGTTTGAAACCAGCTTCAGCAGCCCGTGAGACCCTCAGCAACATAGTGAGACTTTGCTTCAAACTAAAAATCCAAATAAGTGAGGAGGTAGAATGCCTCTGGGTTCAATCCCCAGTACCAAAAAGAAAATTAAGTTAAATTTTGATTTCTTTAATAAAATAATATATGTAGAATTAAGAAAGCAAAATTTCAAGTAATTTTATACTTTTATTAATATATATGTATATTGAGTGTCAGAGTGATACATAAATGCACATATTACTTGGTAAATTTCCCTCAGTATCCCATCCCACCCACTCAATGCAGGTAATTCTAAAGGAAAAATTACTGTTAGTATAACCACGAAGAGAGAAGTTTTTTTTTATAGCATTTTAATCTATATACTTCTGAGCTTTAAAAAACAAGTGTGTGTGAACATATCCATGTGTACATTTTATAAAGTGTCATATTTTAAATTCTGTTCCATACATACATTCTTACTAAACTGCATTGATATCTTTGTGTCTCTATATGTTTAAATAATTTTTAATGGCTGAACAGTGGCCTCACTGTACAATTTGCTACTCTTTCTTCACTAAATCCCTTGTGTTGAAAGGTGGGTGAGGTGATCTTAATATTTTTTGCTATTACTTACATGGCCTCAGTTGGCCTTGCTGAATGCATTTCAACACTTGTTCAATTTTTGCAGGCAAATTGTAAGGCTTTTGATACAGGCTGCCAAGCGGCTTTGCAAAGGTGGTGCCAGTGGTATTCCTGCCAGCAGCACACGACGCCTGCTTCCTCAGAGGCCGCGTCCTCACTATCTCTGGGTTTTCAGCCAGACTGCAGCTAATGGGAACCAGGGGGTGGTATGGGTTCAACACAGACAACTACTTTCACATCCTGATTCTATCACTCACTGGCTGTGTGATAGAGGGCATGTCGTGAAGTTTTCTGGAATTCCATTACCTTATCCCATACCATGACCCACCTTATGGGATTATTCTGAAGATAAAGAGATAATAGACATAAGGCATTTAGAATTATCTCTGGCATATAAGAAGCAGTAAACAAACACTAGCAATTTTATTACTGATAGAATTTAGATGATGTGGTACACTGGTCTGATGTCATGTTGCTATATTTTCTTAATTCAGTCACAGGCTAAGATGACTTTTCTTATCATCTTAGAAAAATCATACTAAATCTACTTTATCTTCTAAATCTTACAACAGGCCCAAACAATAAAATCTTGACCTATGATATAAAAAGTAACTGCACTGCAGGGACTAATCTTGCATACCTTGTAGAGTGCACGCCTGAGATTAAACATCTTCAGGAAAGCTAATTAATTCAGGAGAAGAAGAGCAGCTGGAGAGCATTTCCCTTTGAAAAGTTTTAACAGTCATAACAATACTTTATTTACAGAGCGTTAAGTACTAATTTGAGGACCTAACTCAATGCCCTGTAGCACATCTTTGAATAATGTGACCTGGTTGAAAACTGCTGAGAAGCAGGGATGAAAAGGCTCGTGGGGTGCAGGAATTGGTGCAGGGGTGAGTGCGTTCCTAGCCAAGGCAGAAGGGGTCCCCAGCTGAAGATTACAAGAAAGAAACAAAGAACATATGAGAATGTATGTAATACTTTTTATTTTTAAAGGGCAATATGTTCAGGGGCTCTGAGGCATTTATAGATAAATGAATTTATCTGGATAATTGTGGGCTTTTATGTGTAATTTGTGAACTAATCAGTTTTTCTGATTTGAGTGTAATCTCTCATTTTTTATAGACACAACTCTATTCTCTTTTTTTCTTGCTTGCTTGCCGGCTAGCTTTCTTTAAATAGCGTTGGGAGCATTGAGAGAGCCCAATTTATTTACTTAATGTTTTGTAGTAGGGATTGATCCTAGGGCCATTCTACCTCTGAACTACACAATCAGTCTTTTTAAAATTCGAAACAGGGTCTTGCCAGGTTGCCGAGGATCTCACTAAGTGGCTGAAGCTGGCCTCGAACCTGTGACCCTCCTGCCTTAGCCTCCCAAGTACTGAGATTACAGGCATACTGTGAGCCACCACGTCTGGCTGAAAAGCTCAATTTAATATTGATGCTATGACCTCTGAGACTAATGCAATGAGAAGAAATGCTTTCTAACCCAATAGAAGCTACCAGGTCAAAGATAAAGGTAGGGCAAATCTGCTGCTGGTTCTGCCTAGAAGCTTAAAATATGACCACTGACCAACATTCCTGTGAGGGTTGACTTCGGGGGTCAACTTGACTGGATGAAGGGAGTCTAGGTAGCTGGTAAGCACTAATTATCTCAGTTCTCCAGCAGGCACTGAGCTGGACTCTTTTCTACTGAAAAGAAAACCCAGTGGCCTAGCATTGGAGAGGGAGAATGACTGGCCATCCCCAGGTGCATCTGTGAAGCTGCTTCCAGGGGAGACTGGCCTTTGGCTCAAAGGATGGAGTGCAGAAGACCCACCTGCAGTGTGAGTGGGCACCATCTAATCAGCTGGGGCGCACATAGAACAGAACCACGGCAGAGCATGGGTGAAATCACACTCTCTCTTTTTGAGTTGGAGCATCCTTCTTCTCCTGCCCTTTGATGTCAGAACTTCAGTATTTCTAGCCTCTGACTCTGGGACTCAGGCTCTTGGGTCTTTGACCTGGGATTGAGACTTATAGCAGCTTTTGGGTTCCCAGGCCTTTAGACTTGCCCCAAGCCACACTATTGACTTTCCTGGTCTCTAGCTTGCTGACAGACTACTGCGGGACTTCTCAGCTTCCATCCTCAAGTGGTTCACTTCTCCTAATAAATCTCACCTCTCTATATATACCCTGTTGCTTTCGTGACCCCAAAAGTTCAAAACTGAAGGACTCAGAGAAGGGATGAAATCAGAATTATGATACATGAAACCTCTAAGCCAGCAAACCAAACAACTACAGTTTTATCCAGTTTCAACACCCTCAGACTCCAACAGGACAGGCAAATTGATTATATTCCTGGCACCAGGGGTCCCTGCCTAGAGTGCAAGCCCACTTTGTCCATTCATCCCACAGTTTTGCCTGCCTGCCCTTCCTTCCTCCCTCCCTCCCTTCCATTTATTTCTTCATGGCTGTTCTCTCTCTCTCTAAACACTTTTAACCATGCTCAGAACACTCAACGCTAGCAGCAGCATTAACTATCCTGACCACGATGGATGTTAACTCCCAGAAGTAGCATGCTGCATTAAAACATCTAAAATACATGGCAGTGGAAGTGAGAAGTAGAGGCCCAACCAATATCATGGTAAAACATTTGATAAGATAGGTGCTTGCTATAATTTCAAAGATAAACCTGCCTAAAGAGCTGGTTGTTCCAGGGGGAGAGGTTGGAAAAGAGACTGAGTGTTTGTTGATAACTATTGGACTCTTCCTTAGAGGAAATGAGCTCAGATGTGTAAGTAGAAACAAAAGGGAAGAGAGAAGGGCAGGCGTGTCAATTCAGTTGCTTCTTAAGTAGGTTTATTTACTTCTTACAAAAGTTATATGGAATTTTATTAATATTTTATAAGTAAAGAAAAAAGGCTAAATAAGTAAATAATTTGCTCAAGATCAACTAGTAAGTGGATGAATTTGGAGCTGAAGTCTTGCTTTTTTTTTTTTTTTTTTTTGTTGTTGTACTGGGGATGGAACCCAAGGGGCATTCTGCCACTAAGCTACACCCCAGGCCTATTTTTTTATTCTTTATTTTGAAAGAGGGTCTCACCAAGTTGCAGAGGGTCTCACTAAGTAGCTGAGGCTGGCCACAAACCTGCGGAACTCCTGTCTCTGTCTCGCAAGTACTGGGATTACAAGTGGCATCATGCCTGGCTCTGAAGTCTTGCTCCTTAAACACCACAGTTTAGCTTGTTGTTGCATTATGGTTTATTCTAGAGTTTATTAAAAACTCTGAGGACTGCAATGTTCCTCTCTACTACCAAGTTCTGTCAGTCTGTTTTAAATATCCTGTGCTATGCAGAAGCTTTTTAGTTTAATGTAATCCTGTTTATTATTGTTTTGTTATTGTTGTTGTCTGTATTTCTGTGTTCTCATCCAAAAAATATCTTGTCCAGATCAATGTCACAGAACACTTTTTCTGTGTAGTTTTCTAGCAGTTTTATAGAATTGAGTCTTTCTTTCTCTTTCTTTCTTTCTTTCTTTCTTTCTTTCTTTCTTTCTTTCTTTCTTTCTTTCTTCTTTCTTGTTTTTTGGGTGGTACTGGGGTTCCTGGAAGCCCTTCTACCTCCGGGCGACACTCCCACGGGCTACACTCCCAGACCTATTTTTTAACTTCTCTATGTGGAAACAGGGTCTCTTAAACCAGCCAGGCTGGCTCCGAACCAGCGCGATCCTCCTGTCTCTGCCTCCCAAGCGCAGGGATTACAAGTGTGCGTCACCATGCCCGGTGTTTGAGTTTTACATTTAAGTCTTTTTTTTTTTTTTTTTTTTGGTGATACTGGGGTTCCTGGAAGCCCTTCTATCTCCGGACTACACTCCCAGACCTATTTTTACATTTTTATTTGGAAACAGGGTCTCTTAAGCCAGCGCGCGCGCGGCTGGCTTCGAACCTGCGCGATCCTCCTGTCTCTGCCTCCCAAGCACAGGGATTATAAGCGTGCGCCACCACGCCCGGCACATTTAAGTCTTTAATGTATTAAATAAGTTCTGTGTTAAGAAAGGTGAGTGTGGTTAATAATATTGCACAGTATAATTAAAATGGCTAGAAGAGAGGATTCCCAATGTTCTCATTACAAAGGAATGATAAATTTTTTAGATGATGGATAACCTAAATGTCCTGAGTTGACCTATATATGATATACAAAAGTACAGGCACATTTCATGGCAGCCCATAAAGATATAAAACTGTTATGCATCAATAAAAGTCATCTGGACAATTTCTCCAACTGCCTTTGAGTTTGGGGATTTTCTTGCTATCCTTTAGATAAGGATTTCACTTCCACACTACCTCAGTGACTTACTCTGAGACATATCTTAAGACTCTTAACACCCTCACTTTACCCTTGAAAATTGTTTAACAGCCAGAATTTCCCTTTGCAAATATAACCACAAAAATTTCCCCTCTCCACAAATACTTAGTTCTCAATATTTCTGCTCTGATCTATCCCCTCACCCTGGTCTATCATCCCTCACCTAGCTTCTCTCCATTTTGAAAATCCTGTGACCGATTTTACACAGTGAATTATTTATTTATTTATGTAAGTATTTATTTTTATTTATTTTTTTACTTAAAAATTTTTTTATTGGTACATTGTAGTCATACATCTTAATGGGATGCAAGATGGTGGAGACATCCATGCACACATCGCCCAATTAGCCCTTACCCAGTTCCCACCCTGTTCCCTCTCCCTCCCACCTTCTCATGTTTGGCTTAGTGATTGATATTGATATTTTTGTTAAAGTATATCCTGTGAATTAGAAAATTTCCCTCTTCCCTCTCCAATCCCCTCAGTTAGGTCGCCTTATTTGCTCATCTATAGTATCTCCTTCTTCATCTAGAGTTCCTCCCTAGCTTCCACATTCTAGGAAGAACATCAGTGAATTATTTAGATTACTCTTACTGGCATTTTTAACTCTTAGTCTCTCTTTTCTATTGCATTTGCTATTCAAACTTGCAACCCTGGATCAAAATAACCATTTGCCTACGACACATATGTACATTGGAGAAAATTGAACAATTGTGCCCATTTGGAAGATGGCTTCTATTGTTACAGTTGTTTAACTCTGGTCTCTAGGCTTTAAGTCCACCCTGATGTTCTCTGCTGTGTGATTCTGGAGCTGAGACACTACAAACTGCCTCTCTCCCATCCTGCAATTGATCACAGAGGACATAATGGAGTGTGGGTATTTTTGAACTTTTTAAATATTCTAACTCCTTTCATGGTAGTATGTAGACCATCGTGTGTGTGTGTGTGTGTGTCTGTGTTGGGGATTGAAACCAGAGGCATGCTGCCTCTGAGTTACTCCCACAGCTCTATTTTATTTTTGATTTGGAAACAGGATCTACTAAGTTGCTGAGAGCTTGGCTCAGTTGCTGAGGCTGCCCTCAAATCTACAATCTTAGCCTTTCAAGTACTGGGATTACAGGTGTGTACCACCATGCCTGGCTAGTTCATCATTTTTGAAATCGACATGATGAGGCAATAATAAGAAGTTAAAAGTATCTCATTTTAGCTAAGAATATTAAAGATTGCCACTGAGCAATTATAATCTCAATGTAATATACTGGTGGAATTTAGACACATTTAGCAAGAAATATATACAGTTTACATTAAATTGTTAAGTTAGAGTATGATTTTTCACAATTGAATGCTGTTTTGATTTCAGGATAAAACATTAAGATGTAGATTAATTAAAAATTTGAACTCATTTTAAATCTTCAGAAGATTTGTCAGTGGTATGAAGAACTCTTTTTCCTGACCCTTCCAAGAACAAGCTACAAATGCCAGGTTCTGGCATGCTCTCAAGTCTCCAGTTTTTCATTTCATACAGTACTTTCTGATATAACCACCCCACAAACAACCAAACCAGGAGATCCAGCCCATAAATCCCAGCCAAGTGATCAGCTGTCCCAAAAATGTCCTTCACAGTCAAAAGATTCAGCCCAGAATCACATGCACCACGTCGTCACGTCTCCAGTCACCTTCCATTTGTAAGTCACTCTCTTTCCTTGCTTTTCATGGTCAGAATGCCTTTGAAGACTACAGGCCAGGCATTGTGCAGCATTCCCCAACTCTGTCTTTTTCCTTGTGATTAGACTCAAGGTGTGCCCCTTTGGGAACACTATCACAGGTACGATGCTGGGCACCCCAGTGCATTCTCTCAGGTGGCATGTGACTTCCAGTTGTTCCCACTAGTTATATTAACTCCCATCCAAATTTCCTGACTGCAAAATGGTTCATCTTCCCTTTGTATTTAGTAAGCATTCTGTAGGGTGATACTTTGAAGCCATTAAATAAACATCCTGGTTGCTATCAAACTTTCCTTTATCCGTTTCGGCATTGCTTGAAGCTTCTTGTTTCAATCAACAACTATTATCATAATTGCCAAAAGATGAATTTCTATTTTTACCTTTTCTTCTGAACATAATAGACACCCTTCTCATCTAAGAAATAAATATTTACTTGTGTATTATGAACTCATAAATTCCTAGTTTATTAAATGGTCTATAAGCTGTTAATATTTATTTATTTATTTATTTATTATTTATTTATTCATTCATTCAGTACTGGGTATTGAACCTAGGGACATTGTACCTTTGCCCTCTAAAAAATAGGGCTATACCCTCAGCCCTATTTTTTATTCTTTATTTTGAAACAGGGTCTCACTATGTTGCAGAGGGCCTCACTAAGTAGCTAAGGATGGCCATGAGCTTGCGATCCTCCTATCTCAGCCTTGAAAGTACTGGGATTACAAGTGTTTACCACCATGCTCTGCGGTGTTTTTAAAAAATTTTGTGATATTGGTGATTGAGTTCAGGTCTTCACTCTATTAATCAGCTACATTTCCAGAAACTCCCCATTGTTTACTGTGATATTTAAATTGTTATAGATTTGATCAGTGGGGGCTCCTCTAATCTCTGACATCACAATTACCAATCACAGGCTTTGGCCACCATCTTTCCTGCCCCAAGATCTTTTCCAGAACTGTCCTTGCTTGGCTTTTGCACAGCAGGAAGAAAGAAAGGAGAAGACTAAATTTTAATTGTTAGGTAACATCTAAAGTAAAAGAATAATTCAAGCCGGGCGTGGTGGCGCACTCTTGTAATCCCCGCGGTTGGGAGGCAGAGACAGGAGGATCCCGCAGGTTCAAAGCCAGCCGTGCTCGCTGGCTTAGGAGACCCTGTTTCCAAATAAAAATGTAAAAATAGGTCTGGGAGTGTAGCCCGGAGGTAGAAGGGCTTCCAGGAACCCCAGTACCACCAAACAAAAATAAATAAATAAATAAAGTAAAAGAATAATTCAAAAATATTTTACCTTTGGAATTCTTTCATTTTATACTTTATTTTTCCCATTTTTTACTTTTTTAAAAAAATTGCTGCATTGATTTATACATCTTATTGAAGTTCACATTTATCAGAGATGCACACAGGTCTCAGTACAATTTTGTACTTTATATTTTTATTTTTTTTTTTGCGGGTCAGGAGATGGAACCCAGAGGCATTTGACCTCTGAGCTACACCCCCTGCTCAATTTTTTATTCTTTATTTTGAAACAGGGTCTCACTGAGTTGTGGAAGGCCTCACTAAGCAGCTGAGGCTGTCCTTGAACCACGATCCTCTGGTCTCAGCCTCCCAAATGCTGGAATTACAAGCCTGCGCCACCACTCCCGGCTTCAATTTTGTACTTTAAATAAAGAGCAATTGCTTTATTTTGTATCTTCTTGTGTTTTGTTTCTGTGTGATGAGATAGAAAAAATTTACTTCCTGTTATTTTATAAACACTTCTCTATAATACCTTACAGGTGTGAACAACCTTTATTTTCAAATGACAAAGAAACAAATTCAATATAGTCATCATTCAATTATTGAGAATTTTTATCAGATAACTACAATTTGAAATGCTGGAAGCAATCATCTTGAGGTACAATTTAAGAATTATGACTTTATGTTCCTCTTTCAAAATTTTTCTATATTTTTATTTTTTTAGGTACCTCTTTAAATTGAGTATCAGTGTTGATATTTCTTAAACTTCCTGAGTTTAACCAATAGTCTATTATGGGTGTAAATTAAGCAGTGAGTGACCAAAAATAAAAGTACTCTACAATTGTTTAGGGACCACATCACTCTGGCAGCTGGCCATGCTTAGCTGGGTGAGAAACTGGGTCATGGTGTGTACTTTAGATCTGTATCATGGAATCCATTCTCACTGGAATCATACCTGGGAGCTCTCAAAATAGTATTTCAAGAAGAAAATCTTAAAAACTTTTCTCACTGATTTTTTTCTCTCTCAAAAACCCTGACCTTATTGCTTTTAATGACAGAAACCCTATGGAACACCTCTAAACACCCCCAGTCCCTTTGGAATATGAGAAAAGCACATTTATGCACGATGCACAGAGCTTTGCATACAAATTAAGAGAGTTTTCACACCCCAGGATGAGTCCCTGTCTTAAGCTGTATTTTTTTGTGGTTTTGCAACTAAGCTTAGAAATTGGTACCAATTGATTTATTCTAAATCAGTAAGAGATCAGGGATATACTTCCATTTCTAAATTTCTCTTTGGGAAGAGATTTATGAGAACAGATACTCATTTGCATACACAGCTTCATTCTGATCACCTGAATTAAATTTTTTTTTTTTTTTTTTTTGGTGGTACCTGGGGGTGGAACCCAGAGGCTTTCTACCTCCAGGCTATACTCCCAGACCCTTTTTTTTTTTTGTATTTTATTTGGAAACAGGGTCTCACTAAGTTGCTGGAAGCCTCACTGAGTAGCTGAGGCTGGCTTCAAACCTGTGTGATCCTCCTGTCTCAGCCTCCCAAGCGCGGGGATAACAAGTGTGTGCCATCATGCCCGGCTTAAAAATTTTTTTGATTAAAGTGTTTCAACAAGTGTTTTAAAAATGTGATTTCAAATTAGGCTTCAGTTTTCCTGTTCACATCAAGCTGTCTAAATGAGAAAGAAAGCCACAATTGTGTGCTTTGGGAGTTGTGAGGGGAGTGTGTATATTGGAACTCTGCTTCAGGACTTGGGTTGGTAGTGTTGAGCATTCTGGCTTTTAACAATAAAGGAGGAGTTTGATGGTTATCTGATTTCCAATGAAAGGGACTTTTGAATTCTACTTGGTGAGCCTATCAATTTGAAATGTGCTCAGTAATACGAAGGAAAGACAGATTTCTGTCTTTGTCTGTGAAGAACCCTGACAATTGTGACTCCATTTTCTTATAAGGGTCCATTTTGTAGCTGCCCACTAACTGACCCCAAGTTACTGGGAAAACCACAAATGGCTCCCAGAATGCACCAACCGGGGCACGAGCCAATCTTAAGCTAGCAGAAAATACCAAAGGCCCCCTGGATACAATAGAGAAAATGCTTACGCTGATGTGGTCATTATGGGCCAATCCCCTTGCGCCAAATCACCCCTGCTTAAAAGTCGCCCAATCATGTAATTGTTAAGTTGGAATTCCCCTACTTCTACCCGAAACTGCAATAAAAACTTTGTCTAACTGCTGCTGTGAGCTCTCTGTATGGATCTGTTGCATCGGTGAGGTCTGAGAGTCCGAGCTTACGCTTGAATAAAGGCTCTTTGCTTCTGCATATGGTGATTGTCTCGCTGGTGGTTTTGGGAGACTTCTTGAACTGGGCGTTACAGTCTGAAGTGCCTCTTGGGTCTTGTGTTGAGAACATGGACTGAAACTAGGAGCATTAGCCCAGCTGGAAAACTCAGAGAGAAGTCTGATCTCATCTTAAAAATTTAGCAGACAAATGTCACATTCAAAGACAGATAAGAAGTATTTAATTATAAAAATTGCTTTATGGATTTAATTATAACAATAAAATGAACTTTTACTTAAAAGGCATAAATTAATTATTTTTCATAAGTATTAATATAAAATTACACTGTGATTTTAAAAAATAAAATCATTAAGTATTATTTGTATATTATATATTCATTATGTGCCTAATATTTTAGTTTTTTGCATATATTAGTATTTAATTTTATGCTATCTCCCCAAGAAAGCATTGATCTTATTTCATAATCAAAGAAATGGAAGATTTAGAATTTAAAGCCATACATCTAGTAGGTGATTCAGCAGAAATTTGAAACCATAGTTGGCAAAAATCTCCCATTCTGTAGGCTTTCTCTTTAGACTCTTGATGGTTTCTTTTAATGCATAGAAACTTTTTAGTTTAATGCCATCCCATTAATTCTTGTTTTAATTTCCTAAGCTTTGGGGGTCTTATTGAGGAAGTTTCTACTTGTTCCTATATGTTGAAGTGTTGGACCTATGCCCTCTTCTAGTAACTTCAAAGTCTCTGGTCTAATTTCCAGGTCTCTGATACATCTCAAGTTGACTCTTGTACAGGATAAGAAGTAGGAATTCAATTTCATTTTTCTATAAATGGATAACTAGCTTTCCCAACACCATTTTTCAAAAAGGTTACATTTTCTCCAACACATGTGTTTGGCTCTTTTGTGGAAAATCAGTTGGCTACAAGTGTGTGTATTTGTTTCTGTATCTTCTGTTCTGTTTCATGGGTCTATGTCTGTTTTTGTGCCACTACCATGCTGTTTTTATTACTATAGCACGTAGTATTATTTAAAATCACAAATTGTGATGCCTCCTGCATGTTTCTTATTGATGAGAATTGATTTGGTTATTCTGGGTTTTTTGTTTATCCATGTAAAACTTATGACTGATTTTTTCTAGGTTTATGAAAAATGAAATTGGTATTTTGATAGAAACTGCATTGACTGTATAGATTACTTTTAGTAAAATGACCATTTTGATATTCTGCCTATTCAAGAGCAAGAGAGATCTTCTCATTTTCTAAGATCATCAATTTTTTCTTAAGTATCTTATAATTTTTACTGTAGAGGTCTTTAAAATTTGAGCTATCCCTCTGATAGAGAACTATTATCTAGAATATTCAGAGAACTTAAAACTTAACTCTATAATAACAACCCAATAAAGAATTGGTCAATTGAACTAAGTAAACATTTCACAAAGGAAGAGATACAAATGGCTAGTAAATATATTAAAAATATTCTATATCATTAGCAGTCAGGGAGATGCAAATCAAAACTACACTGAGAGCCAGTGTGGTGGTACACACTTGTAATCTCAGTACTTGGGAGACCGAGACAGGAGGATTGCAAGTTCGTGTCCTGTCTTAGCTACTTAATGAGGTCCTCTGCAACTTAGTGAGACTCTGTCTCAAAATGAAGAATAAAAAAATAGGGCTGGGGGTGTAGCTTGGAGGTAAAATGTCCCTGGGTTCAATCTCTAATATGAACACAAAACAAAACAAAACTTCACTGAGATTCCATATAACCCCAATCTGAATGGCAATCATCAAGAAATCAAACCATAATAAATGCTGGTGAGGATGTGGGTAACTAGGAACGGTAAATGTTGGTAGGACTACAACTTAGTGCAGCTGCTATGGAGATCAGTATGGAGATTCCTAAAAAAAAATTGGGAATGGATCCACCATATGATACAGCTACAGGATTCCTGGGTATCTTTCCAAAGGGACTGAAATCAGAAAATTATAGTAATATATGCATACCATATTCACAGTAGCACAATTCATAATAGCCAAATTATGGAACCAACCTAGGTGTCCTTTAACAGATGAATGGATTGAAAATTAAGAGATATGCTCACAATGGAATTATACTCGGCAATAAAGAGCAAGATAATGTCATTTGCAGGAAAATGGTTGGACCTGGAGAACATTATGCTCAGTGAGATTAGCCAGTCACAGAAAGTGAAGGGTCATATGTTTTCTCTCATATGCAGAACTAGGGAGTAATAAAGATACCAGAAACTTCAGAGAAGAGAGGAGAAACTCCAGTGGTGCCAGGGAGGTGGTCTAGGGGAGGGGAGGAGGAAGAGGGAGGATCAGTGAAGGAATCACTTCCATGTACATAATGAACATATGTGAGAATGCCAAAGTCAATCTCAACACTCTATATGGGGAAAAAGGGGAGTCAGGAGGGAGCCAGAGAAAGACCGTGAAGTGCCATGTGCACATAGTCACTATTACTACAAACTGCATTATGATGTGAGACTATACTGAGCCAATAAAAGTACAAATTGTTTTTACTTTGCAAAAATCACAAGACACACGAACCCGTGACATGCTGGTGTGACTCTAAGTTCTTTTATTTTTGTGGCATAACCCAGGGGCTTTTCTACCTCCGGGTTATACTTCCAGACCTATTTTATACTTTATTTGGAAACAGGGTCTCCTTAGATTGCTGAGAGCCTCACTAAGTAGCTGAGACTGGCTTCGAACCTGCGCGATCCTCCTGTCTCAGCCTCCCAAGCGCGGGGATTACAAGCGTGCGCCGCCACGCCTGACTAAATCTAAGTTATTTTCACTTTCCTTGCTTCCCTCTGTGAAGACTTGGATGATAAGTCTTTGGCATTTGGCATTAGTCGTATTAGTACTATTTGCTAGCTCACAGACCTTAGTGACTTAACATGATAAAGCTTTATTTCTCAATCAGTGAAGCTCTACACAGGGGGTTCCCTTGATTCCAGTGGTCAGATCCATGTGGTGGCTGCTTCCAAGGTGACTGGAGGTGTTGACATTTGGGCTGCCAGATTTAGCAAATAAAAATGCCATACATACAGAATTTCAGGCAAATAACAAGTAACTTTTTAGCAAGTATGTCCCATGCAATATTGAGGCCATTTCCTTTTTTTTTTTTTTGTGGTATTGGGGATTGAACCTAGGAGCATTCTACCTCTGAGCTACACCCCTATCCCTGTCTTTCATTCTTTATTTTGAAACAAGTTCTCAGTAAGTTCTTGCTAAGTAGCTGAGGCTGTCTGTGAGAATCTCCTGTCTCAGCTTCCCAGGTAACAGTTTCATTTTTGAGGCTTTGTATCTGGCAACTTGAATATCAATGCCCCCTGATAAATATAAATATATCCCAAATATTACATGGGATGCACTTGCACTAAGATAGTGTTTGCTATTTTTTTTTTTTTGCAATTTCAATTTAACTGTGTGTCCTGCATTTTATTTACTAGTTGATATCAAGCAAAGGGACGGGGATGGCTGGTGAGCATGGATCATCTTCTGAGAGGTTTTTATGGGCCAGGCCTGCAAGTGGCAATATTAGTTTTGTCCTCATTCTCTTGGTACAGCTGTCTGTATTACAACCTCACACAGACAAAGGGGGATTATAAAATTAATGGATGTTTACCAACATCAAGATTGTGCTATGGAAGAGTGGCACAAATCACAGACATCTTTCTCTGTTTGTCTGTCTGTCTGTCTGTCTCTCTTACTGGGGATTGAACCCAGAGGCATGCTGCCTCTGAGCTACGCTCCTAGATCTACTTTATTTTAAAACAAGGTCTTGCTAAACTGTAAGTTGGCCTTGAATTTATGATCCTCCTGCCTCAGCCTCCCAAGTATTAGGGTTACAAGCATGCACCACCATGCCTGCCTGACATCTTACTAGCTCGGCTATAAGATGTAAGCAGGTTATCAGTGCAAATTTGCAGGTGAGCCTGTTTACATAGAGGCTACCCACGAGAGGAATTAAGCACTTTGTCCTGACAAATCTGGACTTAAATTATAGACCAGTTTTTAGGCATGAGGCTTGGGCAAGTTACTTTATCTCCCTGAACCTCTGATCCCTCATTGATCAAATGGAGATAATAAAGAACATTCTTAGAGACATTTTTTATGAAGATTAAATAAGATGATTCATGTAAAGCACTTTACACTGTGTCTGAAAGCACATAAAGGTAGCTATTTCTAAGGGTCATAAAATAGAAGTATTTGCCAGTTTATTGACTTTATGTCTATTTCTGTTCCTAATGTTTTCTGATAGCTAAAAGAAAATAAAAATTACTTAACAAACTGACACCAGAACAGGTAAGGCCTAATTTTTATGTGCCCATTTTGAGACTGGTGGCTGAAAACTTACAACAATGATTAAAAATATATAATGGCGGTACAAATTAATATGCTCTAATGTTGATAATAATTAAAAAATATGAAGCCAGGTGTGGTGATGCCTATAATCCCAGTCTTTGGGAGGCTGAGACAAGAGGAGCTCAGGTTTTAGAACATCTTTGGCAAGTAGTGAGACTTTCATTAACCTCGTGAGACCCTGTTTCAAAATAAAAATTTTAAAAAGGGCTGGGCGTGTAGCTCGGAGGTAGAATGCTCCTGGGTTCAATCCCTAGTACCACAAAAAAAGTTGTGGAGAACCTGAATATCTACCTGGGTAAAGAAATATTTCAAAGGCAGGACAACTATTTAAAAATGAATGGTGTGAGCCGCTGCAGAACAGCCAGGCGGGATCTTTTGGCGCAGACAGCATTTAAAGCTCCCAGTGGCTGAGCTCAGCACACGCTACAGGGATTCAGAGTGGAAATCAAAACCAGAGAAGAAAAAATACGCCAGCCTCATGGCCGAGGGCGTGGCAGAGGCGCCATATTGCCACCGGCGGCGGCAGCAGCAGTGAATTCACCAAGTCCAGTACAGCTACATCTGCGTACTCAAGAACAGTGAGTCAAATTGCGGGCCACAGAGGAGAAATCGCAGTATTGGGCCTCCTGGGACTTGACCCAGTGAGGGAGTGGTGGTGGCAGAGATATCACACCATAGGAGAACGTGCAACCTGGCACCCCCCATAGTTTAAAGCAGCCTCTATCGACTCCCTGGGTCAGAGACTCTGTGATACAACCCAGTAAAGGAGTAGTGGGGTCTGAGATAATACAGACTCGAGATCCAGAGCACCTTAAGTGAAGCCATAGTGACCCAAGGGAAGAACCCAGAGAAGGCACAAACCTCCGAAATCATGGGAAAGAGGAATAACACTGGAGTAATGAATGTGCACAACCCCACAACATCAGAACCTGATAAAACAGAAAATCAGAGATTTCTAGAAGATCAAATCAGGAAAATAACTGTAGAAATAATAGAGGTGCTTCGAAAAGAACTCAGAGAGAGCCAAAAAGAGATAAAGGATGCAATTAATGAAGTAAAGGCCTCAATTCAAAGCACAAACAACCGATTAGACCACATGGAGAACAGAATCTCGCTCTTAGAAGATGAGCAATCCAAAAATGAATGCATAGTTTCTAATCCAGAAAAAAATATCCGACAGCAGGAATCTGACATTGAAGAAATATGGGCCCATCTTAAGAGAGCTAATCTAAGAATAATTGGAATAGAGGAGGGAAAAGAAAGTGATACCAAAGGGATCAACAATCTCTTCAAGGAAGTAATAGCAGAAAATTTTCCAAATATAGAGCAAGAGGTTGATACACAGATCCAGGAAACTTATAGAACTCCCTTTAGACAGGATCGGAGAAGAGGATCCCCACGCCATATAATTGTCAAAATGACCAATGTGGAAGCCAAGCAGAGAATCTTAAAGGCAACAAAAACAAAGGGCCAACTGACATTCAGAGGCAAACCAATTAGAATCACTCCAGACTTCCCAAACCAAGTCATGAGAGCCAGAAGGGCTTGGAGTAACATATTCCAAACTCTGAAAGAAAACAACTTCCAGCCAAAAATTTACTATCCAGCAAAACTTTCTATCAAATTAGATGGAGAAATAAGATGCTTCCGTGACAAACAGAAACTGAAGGAATTTATGTCTTCAAAACCAGCGCTAGAGAAAATACTCAAAGAGATTAACTACAAAGAAGAAATAGGTAACACTCACAAGAACCAGAGAAACAAGAGTTTCCATCCAACAGACAACTAAGATTGGTTATCTGTGGAGATTAATTATTTATGTTAGCCTTTTACCTATCTCTAAGTTGTATTGTTTGCCTTTATTGTTGTTAATTTTTAGGATTTCTAGTTGGAATATTAATATACCTTCAGATATAGCATTTGGAAATATTTTATCCAATTCTATTAGTAACTTTTAACTCTGTTTACATTGTCTTTGGATATACAATATTTTCTTTTATTTTTTAGGGAGTTTGTATATTCTTCTGTTGCCAGTGCCATTGAAATCATATCCAAGAAATCACTGCCAATTTCAATGTTGTGAGGTTTTATGACCCAGATTTTCTCCTAAAAGTTTATAGTCTTAAGATTTATATTTAGGTCTTTTATCTATTTTGAGTTAATACTTGTATATGGGATTAGGTAAAGGTCCAATTTTATTCTTTTCCATGTAATTATTATTTTTCAACAATATTTAGTTAAAAGATTATTATTTCCACCACCAAATGTTCGTGGAAACCTTGTCAAAAATAACTTGACAATATAGGGAAGAATTTAGCTCTAGGCTTGTATTTAACTCCAATGGTCTATATATCTGCCTTTAGAACAGTACTACACTGTTTCAATTATTGTAGCTTTATATGGTTTGAAATCAGAAAATATATATCTGCTAGCTTTGTTCTTTTTCAAGATCGTTTTGGATATCTAGAATTCATATTCCATATTAGGATAGATTTTTTTCTGAAAAATAAATATATAAATATATGATAGTTTCACCTAAAAAAACAGAAAAAAATATGCTCTAGTAAGAAAGAAAGCAAAAAGAAATATTGAAATGCTATCTTTAAATCATCAAACACTTGGTATCAGACAAATGAAACTGTTATGTGAGATTATCATTTTTAATTTTGGATAAATTGCTATAATATTAGATGTCAACCACTAAGCCAAGCATGGGAAGGAGGGATGGGGAGAGAATGGGGTGGGGATTGGATGGGGGCTGACTGGGCGATGTGTGCATGTATGCCTACAAAAGTTTGTATCCCACTATGATATATGAATACAGTGCACCAATAAAATAAAATTTAAAAATAAATAAATAAATAAATAAAAAATTAAATGCAAAAAAAATAAAAATGAATGGTAAATAATGAGAGTATTGCTTATCAGCTGTAAATATCTACCTAGATAGTCTATTCACATACACACACGTGATTGCTCTGATTTCTCATTGCACTGCCTTATAACTTTCTCTGAGCACGCCTAGTGTTTGGAACCAAAATTATGTCCTTCTTCAGAATGATGGGTCTTATGAAGACTTACTGTGAAGAAGCCAGCTCTGTATGGCAGGTCATTCAGATTCTTTCTCCACTTGCTTTAATTTACTTCCAGGAAAGAGAGGGCTGGCAAGGTTTAAGCAAGCACGACAAAGACTAATTAAAGAGTTGTTCCCCAAATCTCTTTGAAATTAGAGGTTGATTCACTGAAATAATTCATATTTCATAACTCGAGAGAAGCAAAACTTTGAATCTTAGCAAGAAAATTGAAGAGCTATACGGATTACCCATTTCTTTGCTGTGGAATTGTGCAATTGAATTTGGAATATAATAGAATTTGTGTTTCCAATAAAGCCAACTTGGCATGGCTTCACATCACAGAACTAAATTAGACCATAACTCTCTGTAATTAGTTTGGATAGTAATATTTTTAGTCTTTAATCATACCTTTTACTGAAAAAATTCTGAAATCCTTAGAACAAACTCTGTTTTTTTTAAGATTTAAAGGAGTTTATTAAAAAGATAGAAATACAGAAGACAGTTATAGCCCCATGCCATTCAGGAATGGCATGGGGGTGTTTCAAATGAAATCACCCCAAAGTCTATTATTTTTCTTACTTTGAGGTGGTTTTTGAGAGGGGAAAGTTGCCAGATGCAATGACAAAATAGGTGACATAAAGAGTATTTTTGAACTAATTTATTTATTCTTTTTTATACTTTTATTGGTACACTATATTTTTATCTTACATCATAATGTTGCAGTGACATGTATGCACAAAGCAGTTGGTGAGTTGTTCCAAGTTTTCAAAATTGAAAAATTGGAAGTGTTATTGTATAACTGCTCACAATAATTAAATATTAGATGGAATACACAATTACTAAATATTTCATTTTCTGCTAACTTCAGCAAATTTATGGATTTTAGTAGAGAAGTTGTACAGGTATCTTGTTTAAGAGGAAAACCTCTTTTCTAAGGTGATTTATTTTCTGCATCTGTCCTTTTCTTCTGGGGAATCAGTTAACATTTACCAGTCAATATTTTAATTGTGTGCAAAAATTCTTTATCACTTTGCTTATGGCCTTGAAATATGTCTGGCCTTCATACCCGCTATCTTCTAGACTGAGAAGGAGAAAGGCAATGTTAGAATATCATTCAGCTTTGGTTGCTGTACATTAGGAAGCAGCATGAGATAGTGAGGAGATTGGAAATCGGACAGCAAGGATTCAGGAGATGTTTTGATGGAATATTTGAGACTGTGATTCAAACCATGGGAAAATAAAACGGGACAGAAATCATTCTTTTGATTTCTGCTCATTATAAATCTGAGAAAAAAACTTATGGAAAGCAGATTGTTTACTCCCGAGCTACAGGCCTGCATAGAAAAATGGGACTTAAATCTTGGCAGTGACATTTTCATTGATGACATTAAGAATTTGTTGAAAATCTTAGGAATGGATGGGACCAGCTAAGGAAAACGAAAAGGGGCTGTGTTTGTGGGATATGGTGAAACACACACTAAGAACTGGCTTGGCAGGATGGGGTCAGGAGTTCTCTAAGGAGTGGCAGCACCCACGTAGATCTACATGGGGAAGAAAAGATTGTGAAATTATCCAGGCAGACTTATTTGTCCCTATTGCCCTGAATGAGTTTTATCTTTCAAATGTATTTAAAAAAATAGGTATCCATATTGAGAAATGAGAGGCCCCAGCTGAAAAATATGTTTGGTCTTTTCTATTTTATTGTCACGGAAAAGTTGAATTAAACTACAGATTCTCGGCAAGCCATTTTAGTATGATTAAAAACATTCATTACGTTTTCCTCCTAAAAGCAGCTTCCCTAAAGCATGGAAAAATGTTAAAAATGCATTCACATTAAAGTCTGGTTCTTTTTCTAAATTGGAAAACATGAAAGCACATTAAAATTTTTTTTTTCTGGTGAAGAGTCATTAGAGTAATAAGGAATTTACTGGTGATGAATGTTCAGAAGGAACAGGATCCTACCTCATCTTTTTTAGTTTTATTCTCATAAAAACAACATTTGGAGATAATCAAATCATGGCTGCAATAGAAAGTTTATAGAAAGTAAAATACATGGCCATGGACATTAACTTGACCTTGGAGTAATAATTTCACTTTCCTACAGTGCATGAAATAGAGAAAAAGTGAACTTTAAGTGTATGATAACTTAGACCTTGCCCATGAGTTATTGGTTTCACCTGTATCTTGATGAATTCTTGTTTCAGTTTGCACCATTTCATCTCTTGGCTGGACCTTTTACCATAAATTGTTCAAGCAAAGAAAGGCAAGGTTTAAATGAGCCCATTTTTCTTATATGTTAAAAGTTCTGATTAAATTTTTAATATGGGAAAAGGTTGAAGCCATTTGCTAAAATAAAATTCTGAGCTACTCACAGTCTATTTCTAGCTATCATTAATGTGCCCTTATCATCATTAGTTAACATTTTTAGAGTATCATTACATGTTATTACGAGGAGAGCAATTTCTTAGTAACATAATATAGTAAGGTATGGCTGCTGCTCTAACTATAATGCATCTAGGGGCAGATGTTTGCTGTTGTATTTATAGATATTATTAAGGTAATATCAGCCAGTAAGAGTCAAATTCCCTGAAGCTACTGGTTTGATGAAATAGAAGATTTTTGCTTACTCTTGTGAAGTCCAAAATACCTTTGAGGTAGACAGAATAATGAGGCACTCCTCTAAAGATGTTTATGTCCTAATTCTTAGAAGCTATAAATATATTGCTTTATATGGCAAAAGAAACTTTACAGCTATTGTTAAGGATGTGGAGAGTGGGATATTATTCTGTGGTATTAGGTGAGCCCAGTATAAGCGTATGGTATCCTAAAAGAGGAAGAGGGAGGCAAGATAGACATGAAAGGTGTATAGTGACAGAAGCAGAGGGATAGAGAAAGAGAGAATGGAAGATGCTCTACTGGTGGCTTTGAAGAGGGAAGATGGGTTTATGAGCCAAGAAATGTGAGTGAACTCTAGAAGCTAGCAAAAGTAGGAGCACAGAACTTCTCTTTATGTCTTCAGAGGGAAAAGGGCTCTGGTCGACCTATTTTAAGATTCCCAATTCCCAGAACCAGAAAGAATAATTTTGTTGTTCTCAACCACTAAGTTTGTGGCCATTTTTTACAGCAACTATAGGAAACTAGTAGCTATTCCATGAGGTCACTGAGGAACCCAGTCTCATTTATGACTCCATTTGATATTAGGGCCTTGGAGTTGCTGTGTTTAGTGGGTGGAAAAAGAAAAATGAAGGGTTCTATATGGGAGAATCTCATGGACCCCAGTAGTAAGTGGCAAACACAGTTTCTAGTTACGTCCCCTTGTATTCACCCACATCAAGATGTCATATTAGCCCTGATTTTCCTTTAGGTGATATGATCCTCTTAGCAGTTTAATAATATTCTCAGTCATTATAAGACTCTCTGTCCAGACAGCTGCTCATGCTGGAATCTGATCGTCACGGTTCCATCCCTCCCCTCTACTCCCCTCCCCTCCCCTCCCTTCCCACACTTCATCTGTGACCAAGTCCCAGTGATTCTACCTAACCTCCAATCCATCATTTCTCCACCTGTGGTGTTTGTTTGTTTGTTTGCTTTATCCAGGGAGAAGATGAAGTCGGCTTGTTGAGCACGAGGCCACCAAACTGACTAAGCAGCTGATGATTACTAGCTCTTCTTCATTTCAATAATCCAATATTGAATTTTTAATAGTGTTACTTAGTTTTTTAAATGCTGCATATTATATGATAAGTTGTTTTTCTCATTTTCAAGAAGGTATACAGTCATCTCAAACTCTTAGAGAAGGTAAAAATAATGAATAAATTAAAAAATGCATGCATGTATTTAAAATGGTAAAATAACTTGACTGAGATTAGTCAGAAAGCTTCAAGCAAAAGTGGGACTCAAATTAAAATAGTTAATAATCTTTATAAGAAATGATTTGTCTCAGCACTACAGGTGGGCTGTGTGGGGCCAGGGGCCTCCGTCTCGCTTCCTGCTTCCTTCAGTGTGGTGAAAGTTAACTCCACAGGGGGCATCTGAGTAGATGCAGTGATCCTTGAAATACTGCATTACCACACCTGGCCAGATGACTATGATTTGAACCCCAGATGGTTCTGCCTCATTTGTGCTTTCTCCAGTATGCAATGGTTTTATTTTTTTTTTTAAAGAAGAAATAGGGATTATATTGGTCCAAGAAAAAATGTAAAGTTGCTATTTTTTTGCTACAATTTTGCCTCATCTTGTTTTACTTTTCTTATCAAAGGACATGCATATATAGGTCTTTAGATCCTTTATAATACATAATTTAACATATCCTTATATTTTTGTGTTTTAAAGTAATATATATTTATACCGAAACACTAGAAAATGTAGATAAAAGTGCCACAATACTGAATTAACAAATTTTAATTATTTGGTATACATCTATTTTAAAAAATCAACATGTATTAATTGCACAAATGAATGGTTTTACTGTGGTGTTTCCCTACAGGCATATATTGTGCATTGATCATGTGCGCCATCTCTGTTACTCTCTCTCATTTCTCCTTCCCCTGGGTCCCTTTTATAGTCCCCGATAGTTCCTCTTCTACTTTCAGGTAATCTTAAAAATCGTTTTGTTTTTAGTTTTAATATATAAGAGAAAATATGCAATACTTGTCTTTCTGGCTTATTCCATTAACATAATGTCTTCTATTTTCATACATTTTCCTGTAAATGACAGGATTTCATTTTTTTGGTTGAATAATAGTCTGTTGTATATGTATATCATATTTTCTTTATCCATTCATCTGTTGACAGGCACCTAGGCTGATTCCGTGTCTTGGCTATTGTGAACAGTGCCACAATTAACATGGGTATGCAGGCATCTCTTTTGTATGCTGACTTTATTTCCTTTGAACCAATGCCTAGGAATAGGATACCCAGATCATAAGGCATTTCTCTTTTTTATTTCTTAAGTAACCTTCATATTTTCTTTACCAGCATTTTTTTAAAGAAAAGAATAGCCATTCTAATTGCGGTGAGATGGACTCTCATTGTAGTTTTGATTTGTGTTTTCCTGATGCTATAGACGTTGAGCATTTTTCTTATATTTATTGGATATTTGTGCTTTTATTGAGAAGTGTATATCCAGGTCATTTGCTCATTTTTGATTGATTTTCTTTTTTTGGTTAAGTTTCTTTAACTTCTTTATATATTCTGGATATTAATCCTCTGTTCGGTGAATAACTGGCATAGGTTTTTTTTTTTTCTATATGTTTTTTCTTCACTCTTGATTATTTCTTTAGCTATGCAGGAGCTTTTTAATTTGATGTAATTTCATTGTTCAATTATTGCTTTTTTCTTGAACTATTGGAGCCCTATCCAGGAAATCTTTTGTTTTTGTGCATATCCTTTTTATTTTGGGGGGGATACTGGGAATGGAACCCAGGGGCATTCTACCTCCGAGAGCCACCCCCACCCCTATTTTTATTCTTTATTTTGAAACAGAGTCTCACTGAGTTGCAATGGCCTCACTCAGTAGCTGAGGCTGTCTGAGAACCAGGATCCTCCTGTCTCAGCCTCCCAACTGCTGGGATTACAAGCATGTGCCACCACACTTCGCTGTGCATATCCTTTTTATAGATATGTTGATCTGTCCTCAAGTTTTAAAATGATCTTACCTATACCCAAGAAGCCATATTGAACAAATGTTTTCTTTAGATCTATGATCTTCTTATCAAACCCTTTTCTTTGTCTCATTACAGGACACTCCTGTAAACACAATGGCTCATGCTAGATAACTAATAGATATGTAATAGACCACCCTCCCCACATCCAGTCTCTCATCAGGCCACATTGCTTCTATCTATCTTCATCTACTTCTCTTCATGTTCACTGCTGCTGCTTATTGATTGATTCACACACATAATTCTTCTTGCTCATTATCATCTTCTTAATAACTACTTGGCTTTATATTTTGTTTTTTTTTAATTAAAAAAATTTTTTATTGGTGCATTATAATCATACAACTTATTGGGGTAAAAAACTTGTGTGTACAAACATGTACTCATCGCTGATTTAACCCCTACCCAAATCCCACCCCATTCCTTCCCCGTCCCTCCCTCCCTTGCTTGGCTTAGTGATTGACTTCGATATGTTTAAGTACATTGTGTGTTTTAGAGATTTTCCTCTTCCCACCTCCTTTCTCCTCCTTTAGGTTGTCTTGTTTGCTCCTCTTTTCTCCCTAACTCTCACATATTAGGGAAAGCATCTGATTTCTTATTTTTTGTGCTTGACTAATCTCACTTAGCATAATGTCCTCCAGTTCCATCCATTTCCCTGAAAATGATGTAATTGAGTTTTTTTTTTTTGATGGCTGAGTAAAATTCCATTGTGTACATATCCCACAGTTTTGTAATCCATTCATCTGTTGATGGACATCTTGGCTGGTTCCATAGTTTGGCTATGGTGAATTGTGTGGCTATGAACATAGATAAACATGCATTAGTTTGGTAGTTTGGTTTCTTTTCTTTTGGGTAGATACCCAACAGTGGTATTGCTGGATCAAATGGTAGATTTGTTCCCATTCTTCTGAGGATTCTCCATACTGTTTTCCAAAGTGGTTGCACTAATTTGCAATCCCACCAAAAATGTCTTAGAGTTCCCACTTCTCCACATCCTCGCCAGCATCTGTTGTTGTTTGTGTTTTGAATGATGGCCATTCTAGTTGGAGTTAGGTGAAATCTCAGGGTAGTTTTGATTTGCATCTCTCTGATTGCCAGTGATGTTGAGCATTTTTTCATGCATTTATTGGCCATTTGAATTTCTTCTTTTGTGAAGTGTCTATTTAGTTCATTTCCCCATTTTGTTATTGGATGCTTTGTTTTCTTAGTGTTGAGTTTCTTGAGTTCTCTGTATATTCTAGATATTAGTCCTCTATCAGTGGTGTAGGTGGCAAAGATCTCCCATTCTGTTGGCTCTCGATTGAGATTCTTGATAGTTTCCTTTGCTGAACAGAAGCTCTTCAGTTTCATGCAATCCCATGTATTGATTCTCCTTTTAATTTGTTGTGCCTTTGGGGTCTTGTTGAGGAAATGTTTGTCTGTGCCTATGTGTTGTAGTGTTGGACCTATGCCCTCTTCAAGGAGCTTCAAAATCTCTGGTTTAATTTCCAAGTCTTTGATCCATCGTGAGTTGACTTTTGTACAGGGTGAAAAAGTGGGATTAACATCCAATTTTCTGCATATGGTTAACCAGTTTTGCCAACACCATTTGTTGAAGAGGCTATCTTTTTTCCAGTGTATGTTTTTGGCCCCTTTGTCAAAAATCAATTGGCTGAAAGCGTGTGGACTTGTTTCTGGGTCTTTTATTCTGCTCCACTGGTCTATGTATCTGTTTTTGTGCCAGTACCATGCTGTTTTTATTACAATGCCTTTGTAGTATAAAGTCAGGTATTGTGATACCTCCTGCATGATTTTTGTTGCTGAGAACCACTTTGGCTATTCTGGGCTTTTTGTTATTCCAAATAAATTTAAGGACTGATTTTTCTATGTCTGTGAGGAATGATCTTGGTAGTTTAATGGGCATTTCATTGAATCTGTAGATCACTTTTGGGAGGATGGCCATTTTAATGATATTTATTCTGCCAATTCATGAACATGGAAGATCTTTCCATCTTCTAAGATCTTCTTCGATTTCTTTTTTCAGTGTATTATAATTTTCTTTGTAGAGATCTTTTACCTCCTTGGTCAAGTTTATTCCTAGGTATTTTATTTTTTTGTGGGAGATCCTGAGTGGAAGTGTTTTCTGAATTTCTTTTTCAGTGGATTTATGGTTGGTGTACAGGAAAGCTTCTGATTTTTTAAGATTGATTTTGTATCCAGATACCTTGCTGAATTTGTTGATCAATTCTATAAGCCTTTTGGTTGAGTTTGTTGGGTTTTCTAAATATAGTATCATGTCATCTGCAAATAGTGAAAGTTTGAGTTCTTCTTTTCCTATTTGTACTCCTTTGATTTCCTTTTCTTGCCTTATTGTTTTGGCTAGAGTCTCTAGTACTATATTGAAGAGAAGTTGTGATAGTGGACATCCTTGTCTCGTTCCAGTTTTTAGGGGGAATTCTTGAGGTTTTTCCCCATTTAATATGATGTTGGCAGTGGGCTTATTGTAGATTGCCTTAATAATGTTGAGATATGTTCTTTCTATTCCAATTCTCTGCAGTGTTTTTATCATAAATGGATGTTGAATTTTATCAAATGCTTTTTCAGCATCTATTGAGATGATCATGTGGTTTTTGTCTTTGATTCTGTTTATATGATGAATTACATGGATTGATTTTCATATATTGAACCAGCCTTGCATCCCTGGGATGAACCCTACCTGGTCATGGTGAATGATTTTCTTGATGTGGTTTTGAATGCGTGTTGCTAGTATTTTGTTTAATAGTTTTGCATCCAAGTTCATCAGAGATATAGGCCTGTAGTTTTCCTTCCTTGAACTGTCTTTATTCGGTTTGGGTATTAGTGTGATGTTGGCTTCATAGAATGTATTTGGGAGAGTCCCGGTTTTTTCTATTTCCCAAAATAGTTTGAGTAGTATTGGGATTAGTTCTTCTATAAAGGTTTTATAGAATTCACTTGGGAAACCATCTGGTCCTGGGCTTTTCTTTGATGGTAAGCTCTTTATTGCTGTTTCAATCTCTTTGATTGTTATTGGTTGGTTTAAGTGTTCTATATCTTCTTGACTCAGTTTAGGAAGGTTGTATTTATCTAGGAAGTTGTCGATTTCCTCCAGATTTTCCATTTTGTTGGAGTATAGTTTTTCAAAGTAGTTTCTGATAATCCTCTGGATTTCTACACTGTCAGTAGTAATGTCTCCTTTTTCATCCCTTATCTTCATAATTTGGGTTGATTCTCTTTTTTTTAGTTAGGTTGGCTAGTGGTTTATCAATCTTGTTAATTTTTTCAAGAAACCAGCTTTTGGTTTTGTTGATTTTCTGTATTGTTTTTTTATTCTCTATTTCGTTAATTTCTGCTCTAATTTTAATAATTTCCCGTCTTCTGCTGGCTTTGGGGTTCAATTGTTCCTGCTTTTCAAGGGCTTTGAGGTGTGTCATAAGGCTATTTATTTGAAGATTTTCTGTTTTTCTTATGTGAGCACTCAGTGCTATAAATTTTCCTCTTAATACTGCCTTCAAAGTTTCCCAGAGGTTTTGATATGTTGTTTCTTTATTTTCATTTGTTTCTAGAAATTTCTTGATTTCACCTCTTACATCTTCTATGACCCATTCTTCATTCAGAAGTGTGGTGTTCAGTCTCCACATGTTTATGTTGTTTCTCTGGGTCTTCTTATAGTTGATTTCTAGTTTCATTCCATTATGGTCTGAAATGACACAGGGAAGTATGTAACATTTTTTAAATTTGCTAGTGCTCATTTTGTGTCCCAGGATGTGATCTATTTTGGAGAAGTTTCCGTGAGCAGCTGAGAAAAATGTAAACTCTGCTGTAGTTGGGTGAAATATTCTATATGTGTCCAACAGGTCCATTTGGTTAATGGTGTTCTTTAGTTCTGAGACATCTTTACTGACCCTTTGTCTGGAAGATCGGTCTAGTATTGTGAGAGGTGTGTTGAAATCTCCCAGTATTATTGTGTTGGGATTTATGTGTGACTTCATGTCACAAAGAGTTTGATTTATAAAAGTAGCTGCCCCTATGTTTGGGGCATAGATGTTGATTATTGTTATTTCCTCTTGCTGGACTATTCCTTTTACCAGTAAAATGTGACCTTCTTTGTCTCTTCTAATAAGTTTGGGTTTGAAGTCTAACTTGTCTGATATCATAGTTGCTACTCCTGCTTGTCTTCGAGTACCATTAGCATGGATTACCTTGCTCCAGCCCTTTACCTTGAGTTTGTTCCTATCTTTACTTGTAAGGTGTGTTTCTTGTAAGCAGCAGATGGATGGATTCTGGCTTTTAATCCATTTTGCCACTTTATGTCTTTTTATTGGGGAGTTGAGGCCGTTTACATTCAGTGTGATTATAGAGAGATAATTTTTTAATTCCCAACATGTTAAGATCTTATTTCTGTTTGAGATACTGTTTATTCTTCTTTGCTTAGTTGTCTGCTGGATGGGAATTTCCTCTTTGCAGTTAATCTCCTTGAGTATTTTTTCTAGCGCTGGTTTTGAAGACATAAATTCCTTCAGTTTCTGTTTGTCATGGAAGCTTCTTATTTTTCCATCTAATTTGATAGAAAGTTTTGCTGGGTAGAAAATTTTTGGCTGGGAGTTGTTTTCTTTCAGAGTTTGGAATATGTTACTCCAAGCCCTTCTGGCTCTCATGACTTGGTTTGGGAAGTCTGGAGTGATTCTAATTGGTTTGCCTCTGAATGTCACTTGGCCCTTTGTTTTTGTTGCCTTTAAGATTCTCTGCTTGGCTTCCACGTTGGTCATTTTGACAATTATGTGGCGTGAGGATCCTCTTCTCCGATCCTGTCTAAAGGGAGTTCTATAAGTTTCCTGGATCTGTGTATCAACCTCTTGCTCTATGTTTGGAAAATTTTCTGCTATTACTTCCTTGAAGAGATTGTTGATCCCTTTGGTATCACTTTCTTTTCCCTCCTCTATTCCAATTATTCTTAGGTTAGCTCTCTTAAAATGGGCCCATATTTCTTCAATGTCAGATTCCTGCTGTCGGATATTTTTTTCTAGATTAGAAACTATGCGTTCATTTTTGAATTGCTCATCTTCTAAGAGCAAGTTCGGGGTTCTCCAGTGGGGAGTTGTGACTATGGTATGATATCTCTGCCACTGCCACTCCCCCACTGGGCTGCACTGCTAAAATCTCTGACCCAGGGAGACTATCTGCGCAATTCCCTGGGAGTGCAGTACTGGGATTTCTCCCCTAGGGGCCGCAATTTGACTCACGGTTGTTGAGTGCACTGATGGAGCTGTAGTGAACTTGGTGGATTCGCTGCTGCCGCCACTGGCAATATGGCACCACTGCCACGCCCTCGGCCGTGATGCAGTGTCTTCTTGGGTTTTGAGCTCTGCTCTGAATCCTTGCCAGTTGTGCTGTGCCCGGCTCTTGGGAGCTTTAGATGTTCCCTGCGCCAACAAAACTGCTGACTGCTGCCCTGCTGTTCAGCACCTGCTCACCTCGGCTCGCTGTCCACCCCTCCTCTCAGGCGCCTGGTGGCTGGTTGAGTGGATTGGTCTAGGGCCGTCCGGTGAACTCGCCGCTGCCGCCAGCAGTAAGACGCTGCTTCTGCATCCTAGGCCGTGAGGCCAGAGTCTATATTTTGTTTTCAAGTGCCACTTTTTCCAGCAAATCTTTTTTAGTTTTTTGATTGACTTTGATAAATTTGTGTATGGACATCATGTCCGTCGAGGTGTTTCCCTCTTCCTCCCTCCCATCCCCCTCAGTTATGTCACCTTATTCACTCATCTAAGGTTTCTCTCCTTTGTGTGCAGTCTCTTCTATGTCTGATTTTCTCCCTAGCTTCTGCATATTAGGGAGAGCATTGACTTTTCATTTTTTTGTGACTTACTAATCTCACCTAGGAAAATATTCTCCAGTTCCATCTATTTTCCTGCAAATGATGTAACTTTATTTTTCTTTATGGCTAAATAGAATTCCATTGTGTACACTACCCATAGTTTTGTAATCCATTCATCTGTTGATGGAAATCCCATTTGGTTCTACAGTTTGGTCATTGTGAATTGTACAGCTATAAACAAAGATATGCATGCATTACTCTGGTTGTTTGGTTTCCATTTTTTTTTGGTAGATACCGAAGGTTGGTATAGGTGGGTCATATGGTAGGTTCATTCTCTTTCTTGTGAGGATCCTCCACACTGTTTTTCAAAGTGGTTGCACCAATTTGCAATCCCACCAACAATGTATTAGAACTTCTATTTCTCCACATCTGACCAATTACAGTTTCTTTCTTCCTTGGAAGTCCTTCTTTTAGTTTCCACACTTATTCCCACTTACTGAAATCCTGAAAGCCAGAAGGTGAGTAACTTTGACAAGATGAACCACTCACAACCAATTTTTTTTTTTTTAATAGAGGTCACTTGGATCTGGGAATCTGCTGAGAGATGAGGTGAGGCAGTGGCAGCTTCTAGTGCTTCCTGGCCATGCATTTGCAGACACCTGCTGGCCCTTTGCAGTGGAGCAGGCCCTGGTCCTAGCCCTGCTGCAGGACAAGCTCCAGGCCTGGCTTTGCTGGCTCCAGACCTGGCCTTGCCCCGTGGCAGGCTCCAGGCCTGGCCATACTGGCTCCAGACTGGGCCTCACCATGCAGCAGGCTCCAGTCCCCATCACAGTGGGCAGGACTTCTACAGAGGTTCCCATTTTTTTTCCATTTATTTTTTTTTACAGTAGGAGAAAACAGTACATGTTATTTGCAGAAGATGGGAGCCTGAATCCCTAGCAACAATGGATTTTATCTCCCCACCGAAAGCAGAGGCCCACAGCATCACCATGGAGAGCAGGATCTACTGCTCCAAACACACCTCTGCTCCCAGCATAGTACAGAGGAGCTAGGCGGCCATGAGTGCAGATGTCTCCCGGAATGCCTAACATAGCTAGCTGGCCAGCCATACGGGCGGGGCTCCCTCTGACTCGCCTGGACATTTTTCTTACACAGTATGTTGTCCAGAATACCTGAGAATATGCATCAGGAACAGTCTACTTTTGGGAAGATTTCTTCAAAGATTCAAGTTGGATTGAATTGGATCTGTCTGACTTTCCTAAATACTGGCTGTTGCCGCCGCCATCTTGGTCTGTCTCTGTGTGAAACTTTTTCTTACATAGTATGTTGTCCAGAGTTCCTGAGCATGTGGGGCAGGAGCAGTCTACTTTTGAGAAAATTTCTTCAAAAATTCAAGGTGGATTGGACTGGATCTGTCTGCCTTTCCTGAATACTGGCTGCTGTTGCCGCCTTCTTAGTTTCTCCTAGAGTATATTGTTGTTAAGAATTCCTGTGCATGTGCAGCAGGAGCAGTCTACTTTCTGATCTCTTCTAAGATGTCCCTCCAAAGATCAGTTTTCTTGCAGTGGAGGGCGCCATGCTGCCATTTTGCCTCTATTTCTGCCATTTTTTACTCTCTTTCCTATATTTCAGTTAGAAAGTCATGACTGGAAATGTCTTTGTATGTTGTCTCAATCAGCTATTAAACCAAAATCTGAAGCTGGGCATTGGGGTGCATGCTTTTAATCCCCGCACTTGGGAGGTGGAGACTGGAGGATTCTCACATTCGAAGCCAGCCTTGCTGGTTTAAGAGACCCTGTTTCCAAATAAAAATATAAAAATAGGTCTGGGAGTATAGCCTGGAGGTAGAAGGGTTTCCAGAAACCCCAGTACCACCAAAGGAAAAAAACAAAACAAAACAAAAACAACAACAACAAAAAACCCCAAATCTGTTGTCCAAGGTTTCTCAGAGGAATGCATGTCTTTTTCGGCTGTGGCCAACTGTTACCACTGTGGCCGCAGTTGCCAACATCTTCCTCCCTCTTCAATATTTTTTAATAAAAGAAAACAGTACACGTCCCTTGCAGAAGTTGGGGTCCCAAGCACCTAGCAGCAATGGGTCCTATCTCACCACCAAGAGTGGAGGCCCACAGCTTCACCACGGAGAGCAGGTTCTGCTGCTCCCAGTGCACTCCGGCCCCCAGTGCTGCTCAGAGGAGTGAGGTGGCCAGGAGAACTGTTGTCTCCCAGGGTGCACAGCACACCGGCAAACCTGGCTATGTGGGGTTCCCTCTGAAGCACCCCGAACCTTTTTCTTACATAGTAAGCTGCCCAGAGTTACTGAGCATGTGGGGCAGGTGCAGTCTACTGTTGGGGCTATCTCTTCAAAAGTTCAGGGTGGATCGGATTTAATCTGTCTGCCTCTCCTAAATACTGGCCGCCGCCACCGCCACCTCCATCTTGGTTCTCCTCCCAAGCATTTTTATTATTTAGTATGTTGTCCAGAATCCCTGAGCATGTGGGGCAGAAGCAGTCTATTTTGGGGGAGATTTTTCCAACAGTTCAAGGATTGGATTGCATCTGTCTGCCTCTCCTAAATATTGGCCACCACCGCTGCTGCCATCTTGGTCTGTCTCTTCTCATATTTTAGATAGAAAGTCATGGCTGGAAATGTCTCTGTATGTTGTCCCAATCAGATATTAAACCAAAATCTGTTGTCTGAGGTTTCTTAGAGGAATACATGTCCTATTTGGCTGCTGCCATCTGCCACCACCATCTTCCACCTTTTGTCTGCTTTATAAAATTGCATACAGATCTCTACTGCAGAACATGTCACTGCAGCATTGCATCCTGTTTACTTGTCTGTTTTCCTTACTGTATTCCTAGTGCTAAGCACAAAGTATGCCTCTAGCATGTGGTTTATGCACATTGTTGAATGGATAAAGGAACTACAGTAGCAAAGAGGGTTGGATGGGTAAGTGGTATCAGTTTTGGCATCAGAGCCATTTTAATTTTATCTTTTTTTGATCAACACACTAATTGCACATATTAATGGGGTTGAGTGTGACATTTCCACACATGCATATAGCATGCCTGGGTCACATCTAACATCCCCTTTCTAACCTGATCCCCATGCCCATCCCATTCTTTAGTAATCACTTATTCTATTTTCAGGATGACTCCTTTTTTTTTTTTTTTAGCTTCCACATATGAGAAGGAACATGTTTATTTGTTTTTCAGTGTCTAGCTTATTTCATTTAACATAATGTCCTTCTGTTCCCATCATTCTGCAAATGGTATGATTTTGTTCTTTTTTATAAATAATACCCCATCATGTGTATAAACTGTATCTTCTTTCTTCATCTGCTGATGGACTTTTAGGTTGATTCTGTCTCAGCTATCGTGGCTAGTGCTGTATTGAATGTGGGTGTGCAATATCTTTTTATTTATTTTTATTTTATTTTTTAATTTTTTTTGGTGGTACTGGGGTTCCTGGAAGCCCTTCCGGGATACACTCCCATGGGCTACACTCCCAGACCTATTTTTAAACTTTTTTATGTGGAAACAGGGTCTCTTAAGCCAGTGAGGCTGGATCTGAACCAGCACGATCCTCCTGTCTCCACCTCCCAAGCGCGGGTATTACAAGCGTGCGCCACCACGCCCGGCAGCAATATCTTTTTAGTATACTGACTTTATTTCCTTTTTATATACCCAGAAGTGAGATGGCTTAGACCATATGTTAGATCTACTTTTAGTTTTTTAGGAACCTTCATACTGCTTTCCTCAGAGGCTGCACCAGTTTACACTCCTATCAACACTCTTAGGGAGTTCCCATATTATTTTTTGAGTAAGAAGGGACGTAAAAGCACACGACTTCAGAACTAGTGTTATTAAGGATGACAAATTGAACAAAAATGAGATAAGCTAAAGAGTACTGCCAGGAGACCATCTCTGTGATCTTAAAGTAAGAGTACTGACTCTTGATATTGGGAATAAAAAGGTATGAATATGAGGACCTTGACGAAGTAAAGGAACCCATTTCTGGTCACTCTGGGGCTAAATGACAAACAGAACTGACTGACAGTGGTCTAGCCCATCTGGTTAAAATAGGCCATTCAGAGAGAAGGGAAGGTGGTTATAGGCTGGAAAGATATGTCAAGAAGGAAGGAAAAAGTTCATCAAAGCTAGCCCCATCTTTCTCACTACATGTTCTCCAGCAATGGTGTCACTTTTTGAATTATTTATGACCTGGTTACAAGGACCATTTTGCTAGAGTGGGCTGGGGCAGGGGTGCGGTGGTGAGATTCCGATTGTCTCTCTGGGGAGACTCATTTAATGGTGTGTCTATTCTCCATTGGGCTGCTCTACAGTTTTTTTTTTTTTTTTTTTAGTTTGCATTTTAACATGGACTAGTTGCAGCAAGTAATACACAAAACAGCACATAATACAATTTGTCATCCAAAAGTTTGAAAACAGAGCCAGGAGGTTAGTCCCTGGTCTTTACAAATACTGATGGAGCCTTCCACCAACAACATATGTACTTGTATGTAGGTCGTTCCATGGGTCATAATGATAAGCTACCTTGATTATATAATACAACATTCTTGATAAAAAGGGGAAAGGATATCAAGATAGAGTGTCAATAATAAACAAATATTAAAGTCTGTTTACTGTAGTAAGGTATTGCGTAAGTGCAAATGAGTGTAAAGAACAGTCTTTATATCCAGGTAGCTTTGGATAAGAAAAAGTTGTAGACCTTATACAAGAGTAACTAATCCAATATGTAGGGTATAATTACTTAACAGTCTGAATTTAGGTAACAAGTCAACTCAAGAATAATTAAGCAACACAGGGAATTTATTATAAGGAGATAACATTATGCTATAAAGATAGAAATGTACCAGCAGGGCCTGAACCAAAAGCTAGAAAAACTGCAAGGCCACTAAGCCCTGTCTCTGCTTCTCTCTTTCCTCCTCCTACTGGCTCTGCATGTGGCTGACTGACTACATGATTCCTATTCTTTCTAAATGTTCAGTCAAAGAGATTTGATTGTGCTACTTGGATTCAGCATTCATCCATAGTCCAACCAACCATGATCTGCATTATCGTATAATACTATGAGAGAGCCTGCAGGCTTAGAGAGGCCAGAAGTATCCATTATAGGATAAGTAGTTTGGGCCCAGAGGTACCCATTATAGTGTTTATATTTTGTTCAGGGGGATATAGCCATATTTTACCACCATTAGACATGGTTGAACTACTCAGATTTCAATTGTATACCAGTTTCTTGGGTTGTATAAATAGTGAGGACTTGTCTTAACCCGTGACTTGGTCAGAATTTGTATTCGGCACTATCAAGATTTGTCTTTTGAGTGGATGTTTGCACATACATTAATCACAGCTGTTCTTGGTTGAAATGTCACTCTGCCATCTGTCATATAGCTAATAGTCATACTTTTTTCACCTGTATCTCATTATTTACTTTTGAAGAAAAAGTCTTTGTGGGATAGTGTAGGATTATATCTTTGTTAATTGAACTTTATAACAGAGACCAAAATCAGCAATGAGGACCGGTCCATCAGTGCCCAGGAAAACTCTTAAGTTACATGTCCTATGTGTAATTCTTCTCCGATTTTTAAAGGTATTTACATTTTATCTTGTACTCAGTTTATTTCAATGTGACAGGCTTGGCAGGAAACATCTGAAAATTGTGGTTCTTCCAAACCATCTTTTTATGCAAGTTCCCCGAGGCGAAGTGTACACCATGTAGTCTGGTGCAGAGGATGTGGAATTATACACTACAGCTCAAATGTCTTGAACTGCATTCTGTAGGATGACCTTGGATGTTTTAAAAGACTGTCTTTGATGCGATTTTGATAAGGAGGTAATATGGACAGTGAGGTGGCATTTGTTCAGATTTGCTTTTGAGAAGGGGTTGTTTACTGATATTGGGTTAGTGCCTTCACCTATCTGCTTGTTTATTACTTAGGGACAGCCACCCTTCTTATTGGAGGGCTTGAGAGAAGTGTGGGCACTGTGAGGTCTGACTGTAAGATCTGGCCATGAGGATGAGGTCATGCCAGAGGAGGACTGAGAAGAAAGGGGGGAAAAAAAAAAAGAAATGTCCTGTGACCAGAGATCACCTGGCCACTAGCACACTAACCAGTGGCTTACATGACTTCTCCTGTACTCCACCACCTTCGTTGCCTCATAAAAAATCCCTATCCTGTATCGAGGCAGCCTTTCTGACTCTTGTGGGCTGTCTTTCTGGTCAGATGCCTTCTTCCAGGTTTTATTCCTAAATAAAGCCTGTTCCCTGCTGTCAGGCCGTTTTCTTTGTTCTCATATACCACAACAAAAAGGACTGATTATGGTTTCATGTCAGCCACTTAGGCCATGTGATTCTTCAGTATTAAGTTAAAAAATGGAAAGACACAAGCTGTATGGCAGGTCACACCTGTAATCCCAGTACTTGGGAGGCTGAGACAGGAGAATTGCAGGTTCAAGACTAGCCTCAGAAACTTATGGAGACCCTGTTTCAAAGTAAGAAAAGAGCTGAGGGTATATAGGTCAGAGGTTGAATGCCCCTAGGTTTGATCTCCCCTGATCCTGGCACAAGAATACAAAAGAAAGAAAGTAAAAAAGCAAAGACACAGGGTAAATTAAAAATAGAAAACGATCATGATCATTGGGCGTGGTGGTGCACGCTTGTAATCCCTGCTCTTGGGAGGTGGAGACAGGAGGATCGCGCTGGTTCAGAGCCAGCCTCGCTGGCTTATGAGACCCTGTTTCCAAATAAAAAATATAAAAAAATAGGTCTGGGAGTGGGAGTGTATCCTGGAGGTAGAAGGGCTTCCAGGAACCCCAGTACCAAAAAAAAAAAAAAAAAAAAAGAAAACGATAATGATCCAATATATCATTAAAAAATCTCAGCCAGGCGTGGTAGCGCAGCTTGTAATGCCCGTGCTTGGGAGGCTGAGACAGGAGGATCGCACAGGTTCAAAGCCAGCCTCAGTTACTTAGTGAGGCTCTCAGCAACTTAGCGAGACCTCGTTTCCAAATAAAATATATAATAGGTCTGGAAGTGTAGTCTGGAGGGAGAAGGCCCCTGGGTTTCATCCCCAGTACCACCAAAAAAAAAAAAAAAAAAAAAAAAAAAACAACCCAAAACTCAACTTTTAAAAAACTTCCACTAGGGAATTTAAAAAAAACATAGAAATTTCTTTTATGTCTTTGTGTTCAGAAATAGAGCCAAGATATTCATATCATTTTTAATGAGATTTCAGATTAGTGAAAAGCTGTTAATTTGGGGTTTGAATATAATTGGGGACTGTAATATAAAGACATTTTTTGATCGTTACAGTGCAAGTGTACAACTCATTTGCTTCTGGATAGAATGTGCACTTCTTTGTTCACATTCTGGCCCAGCCGTGCATGTCCTAGGTGCTTCCTGATCTCAGGTGAGAGGGGAAGGGTGGAGATACTCTGAGTTTGCCAGTGAGGGGAAACATTTCTCCCCCATGGTAGCTGGTTCCTGAGGCGGATGGCCCTGCGCTGGAAGGGTAAGATCTCAATATATCACTGTCTCTATGGCAGGTGTCAGTCCTTTCTGTGGCTGATATGGATGTAAATGGTTTTGCCTGTGACTTGCCCACACCAGTGGGGGAAACTCCTAGGAGATGGCATCACAATAGATGATTTCACACATTCTAGAAAGCAGTGCCTGGAGCCTGTGCTACACAATCCAGTGTCTTCTAGTGTCACTAGGCTACTTGCTAATGGCATCCTTCATTCATTCATACAAAACATTTTTATTAAGAGTATAGTAGTGGCTGAATACATATATGACAAGTGAGCCAAACGTGAATTGATTTGGGACCCTGACACAGTAGATTAAATCACAACAAAAGCTATCTGCAGAAAAAATAAAGCTGTCTAAAACAGGAGTAAAGAGTGAAAAAGGAGCCCAAGAAAAGTTTTCTGAATCTCAACAATTCATTGTTCTGTAGTCTAGACTTCAGAGTTTACAAGTGACTCTGCCACTGACTTGTCTTGGTTAACTCATACAAGGGCTTTGCCTCAAATTATTACATTGTAAAAACTCCTAAGTTGGTTTTATTCTTAGAGACTTGTGGTATAGTCTTGAATTCAGGCCATGTATTCTATATATCTATGTGCAAGACATTTTGTTAAGTTCTCTGAGTACACAAATGCATTTAATATAGAGTATGGTCTTATGTCTCAAAAAATTTGTGGTTTAATAGTGAAACTCAGAGGCATAATACGTAGCAATATCTAGCAGAATGTAATAAATGTATACATAGCAAAATTAAGTTTAGCTATGTGAATTTATATTTTCAATAAAGCCGCTCAAAACACTAAAACATGTTTTAGTATGGCTTTAAATTTTCTTGGCTATTTTAGCCATTGCGCTGTAAGGAAAGCCTGTGTGTGCACATGAGCATGTGTTTACACTCCTGGGCAGGTGCAAATGCAGTGCCATGTTCATTACCTGTGTGCTGCAGGGGAAGTCAGGGTATCTAGGTGTTATACTCTTTCTTCACTTGTCTGTGTGATCTTGGGCTCATCACCAATGTCTCTGGGGTTGTAAATTGAGGGTACGGATACCTCTCCTGGATAAACAATTGTTCTCTAACTCAAATAATTGATCAGGGTAAAATATTTTGGAAGTGATAATACATCAGGTAAAATATTTTGGAAATGATAATGCTATATACTGTAACTCTAAGGAACTATTTTTCTTTGATGTAAAATATTCTCTATAATTCCTACCTGAGCTTTGAAATATTATGAAGACTAGTTGCTTTTTTAAGACTAGTTGCTTTATGATAAAATATTATAGTTTGCTTTGTAAAAATTTAAAAAACCACAAGTGTTTTTAATTGCCCTTAGTTCTCTGTGGCATGTTCATTCTCATCCTTAATAGCTCTACATGCATGAAAATTAATTTGCCTCCTTCCCAATGTCATATTGTGGCTCTTTGATATACTTGCAGTAAGTCTTTGACAAAGCTTAAGATGTAAATTTTTTCCTTATCTACATATTAATAACTAATTATAAATATGACCCAAATTTTGTAATCTTTATGCCCTCATGTCTAAAGGAACATCATATGTAGTTTTCAAGCAATGATAAAAATACTAGACTCTGTTAAAATAAAATTAATTTTTATAAATGAAAAGATTTATACATTGTAGGTCAAGGATAGCTGCTCCTTAGATACTCTTACTTAATGTATGTATTAGGCTTGGCTTAGCACAAAGTTCTCCTGTGAAGGGCAGAATACTCCCCTTTGAAGAATACTCTCCTTTGTGTGTCACTCTGCCTTTTTTGGTGGCTTGGGGGATGAGAAGACTGAACTGAACAGGGTGTTAGTAGATGCTTTTTTTTTTTTTTTTAGTGTTACTGGGGATGGAGCCCAGGTGCATTCTACCTCTGAGATTTTTTTATTCTTTATTTTGAAACAGGGTCTCATTGAGTTGCAAAGGGCCTCATTAAGTAGCTAAGGCTGTGCGCAAACCATGATCCTCCTGTCTCAGTCTCCTGAATGCTGGGATTACAAGTGTGTACCACCATGCCCAGCCAGTAGATGCTTTTGTTGGACTTTTAAATTATTTTATTTGCATTGTACTTTTTTAGACTCTCTAGAGAAAAAATAGTTTTCTCTTTTAATAAGCCACAGAAACTTACAAGAGGCTGTGTTATAAAATGGTGAAGTCAAATGTCAACTGAATGAGGTAATGGGCAGGTGAATTTGGAGCTCACTGGGAACGAAATCTCCTTCCAGGCCTCAGCCTTGAGATGGGGAGATATGATGCATAGGGTCAAGAGTACTGTCAAGTCTGTCATACTCTGGGATAAATTAAAAGCACTTTTTATTAGTGTAGGAGCTATTGGTTTAGAAAAGGGGTAGTTAAATGTTAGCAGTAGGCTACTAAGAAAGCAATTCATGCTTTTAATCTGAGAGGCAAACTGAAATAAGTGAGAAGAGATGGTTAACAATGGCATTAAGAATTGTTTAGGAGCAACTCTATAGGGTAAAAGGATAGTTTGCTTTTAAGGGAGAACTTGTCAAGCATTTTCAGCAGCAGACTTCATTCATTCACCCACTTTCTTACATGGCTTCCTTGTTCCTTCAGCACCCACTTCACTTCTGAAGCAAGTGAAAGTAGAGCGGCCGCAGCTTAAAGCAAGGTGGGGCCAGCCACATCTGACTATCTTCACTACTGTGGCTCCTCAGGCAACCTCTTGGAGAATGAGGGCTCTGCAGATCATGGTTAGAAAACCACCACTTCAAATTATAAAGGGAAACAAATGCTTAGACTACCAGAGCCATAATCACTTAGAGGTCAATCTACCTGTATCTTGGTGTAGGTTTTTAATTTTCCCTAAATGGGAATTTTGCTTTGGAGTAGAAATTGCCAAAGTATCTGATTATTAGAATGGGAAAATGTTTAATTACATTCATCTGATGTTCTCTCTAGCTAAGGAAATCATGTTGTTTCTTTTATAACAGTCACACATGGATCATTGGTGAACACCTATACAAATTTTAAAAATAGTATTTTGGAACACTGTGCTTTATAGCTTAGCCTTGTGACATTTAATACATCTTTTCATTTAATCCACACAGCTGTTAACACAATGCCTTGTATATTGTACATATGCCGTAAATATTTCTTTAAAAATTTAATTTTTTATAGTCAGAACACAATGAGAGATCTTCTGCTAATACTTTTTTTTTGTATATACAACACAGTATTTCCGACTACAGATACGATGTTTTTCCAACATATCCCTAGAGCTTGTTCATATTGCTTGATGGAACTTTTAGGCCCACTGATTACTAATTCACCGTTTTCTCTTTTTCGGAATGCCTGGCAATAACCTTTCTACTTTTTGACTCTGTGAATTTGACTTCTTTCAGCCTATATAGTCCATGTTTTTAAAGGCAGTTAGTTCCTTGTAGACAGCATTTAGTTGAGTCTTGCTTCTAAGTCTTTTGATTTGAGGCATTTAATCCATTTACATTTAAAGTAGATATGGATAGGAAAGGATTTGATATTGCCTTTTTGTTAGCTGTTCTTTGATACACAGATGTTTTCTGAATCAATATTTCAACATGAGTCTCTGAAGAGAATTATTAATATTTTAAATTTATGGCATGGAAAATAAAAAAGGGTAGCACTTGTGACTTGCCACTACTATATGCATTACTCTTATTTCCCCCTCTGGAATTTTAAAAAAGTTTGGTTAACTTAGTTGCTCATTTAAACTGATTGTGTTCTGAGACAGGAGGATCACAATTTCACAACCAGCCGCAGCTACTTAGGTTCTCAGCAACTTGTACCCTGTTTTAAAATAAAGAATAAAAAATAGGGCTGGGGATGTAGCTTGGAGGTAGAATGCCCTTGAGTTCAATCCCCAGTAACCCCACCTCCCACATACTGATTGTGTTGGAGAAAAATGAGAGGAGGAAGAGGTAACATCTTGAGAGAAACCATAGAGAGAAAAAATAAAATATTTGAGGTGAGGGGGTATTCCTACTTTTTATGGTTGGGTATTGCTAGGAAAGATTAATACCATGTCCACCTTAGAACTAGATAGAGTATTTTGCCCAGTTCAATAGGAAAGGGATTTAGGCTATTTTGTCCAAAATTATAGAGGTGATGAATTAGATGACCTAATAAGATTGTACAAGTCTGTGAATGTGTGTGATTAAAATAATGGTCTGAGAATAGTTTTCAAAGTTTCAAAGCATATAACTTGAATAAATATTATTTGAAAGTAATATTTAATGCAATAATTTTAAAATAAAGTCTCTGTATAAATAAAATTTATGTTAATATTTATTTTCAAATATTTCGAATCAAATCCTAATCTTTATTAAATTTTAATAATAGTATGATAAAAACGATTCTTAATATTAGGACACTAAATACTTAAACCCAATTATTTTGGTCATAGTTTTGACATATTTCAAGAATGCACATAGTAGATCATTTGTTTGTTATTGAGAAATAGCAATTATATTCATTGCACTACATTTTGCCTCCTGTGATATTCTCTTTCTTCCCACCATCAAATAAAAGTCTTGAGTACCACTTTTCCTGGATAGATTTGGTTAACACATAAGAGGATGCTCTGTTCCAAGCCAACTTTGTGAGGGCTGAATTACATGACCATCCCAATCTATAGCTGTGGCAGGATTTGTAATTTTGCTGTTATGCTTCAAACTATCAGAGTTAAGTTTAAACCTCACTCTTGCTTCCCCATTTTTAGGAATGGGATAACCATCTCTTTTTTTTAATATGATTGAGAATTAGGGATTCTCTTAACAGTGAGAAGATGGGATTAAATGCTGTAATGTTAATCCGCATTGTCTTTTTCAGTGGGTATTTCTGTTACTTATTAATTGAAAAATATCATTATCATCAAATATAATTTCTATTAGTCATTTAAGAAAAATAAGGGCTTTGTATTATATGAAAAAATATATTCTTTTTAAATTTTTTTAATTTTTAATTTTATTTTTTATGTGTAACATGTTGAAAATGGCATACATTCAAACTGTGCTTGTCTCCCTCCCCATCTTTCCCTTCCCCCTCCGAACAATGAGTGACCAGGTTAACCGTGCTGTATTTATATTTTTACACAAATTCAGACGTAACTCCTTCATTAATCAACCTCAGCCTTCTTCCTCTCCTATCCTTCCATTCTATTTTTGACGAGGTTTCTCCTCCATTGTCTGGAGTCCATCTGGTATCCCAAATACTCCCTAGTTTGAGCATATTAGAGAAAACATAAGTCCCTTCTCTTTCTGTGCCTGGCTGATCTCATTTAACATAATGTTCTCCATGTCTTTCCATCTTCTCACAAATGACATGACTTTGTTCTTTTTTATAGCTGAGTAGAATTCCATTGTGTGTATTTCCCATAATTTTGCAATCCATTCATCTGTTGATGGAGACCTAGGTTGGTTCCATCTTTTGGCTATTACAAATTGTGCTGCTGCGAACATGGGTATGCATATGTTGCTGTAGTTCCCTGGTTTCAACCCCTTTGGAAAGATACCCAGGAGTGGTAAAGATTCTATGGAATCTCCAGTTTTGTAAGGAATCTCCACACTTATCTCTATAGTGGCTGAACTAGTTTCCACACTCACCAAAAGTGTAAAAGAGTTCCTCTTTTCCCACATCCTTGTCAGCATTTGTTGTTTGAGTTCTTTATGCTTGCCACTCTGATTGGGACTAGATGGAATCTCAGCATAGTTTTGATTTGCATCTCCCTGATGGCTAATGATGTTCAACATCTTTTCATGTATCTATTGGGCATTTGTGTATCTTCTTTTGTTAAGTGTCTATTCAGTTCAGTGGCCCATTTCTTGATTGGGTTATTTGTTTTACAAGTGTAGAGTCTTTTGAGCTCTTTGTATATTCTGGATATTAGCCCTTTATTAGAGTGGTGGCTGGTAAAGATTTTCTCCCAATATGTAGGCTTTCTATTTAGGTTCTTGATGGTTTCCTTTGATGAGAAAAAACTTTTTTAGTTTGATGCCATCCCACTTGTTAATTCTTGCTTTAATTTCCTGTGCTTTGGAGGTCTTATTAAGAAAGTTAATGCCTGTGCCTATATATTTGAGTGTCGAGCCTATGCCCTTCTCTAATAACTTCACAGTCTCTGGTCTAATTTCTAAGTTATTGATCCATCTTGAGTTGATTCCTGTGCATGGTGAAAGGTAAGGATTTAGTTCCATCTTTCTACAAATGGATAGTCAGTTCTCTCAGCACCATTTGTTGAAAAGGTTGTCTTTTATCCAGCATACAAATTTGGCCCCTTTGTCAAAGATCAATTAACTATAGCTGTGTGGATTTGTTTCTGTATCTTCTATTCCACTGGTCAGTCTGACTGTTGTGCCAATACCATGCTGTTTTTACTAGTATTGCTCTATAGTATAATTTGAAGTCTGGAATTGTGATGCTTCCTGCCTGATTTTATTGCTGAGGATTGCTTTGGAAATTCTGGGTCTTTTCTTTCTCCATATAAAATTCATGACTTTTTCTAGGTCTATGAAGAATGTTGTTGGTATTTTCATAGGAACTGCATTGAATCTATAGATCAGTTTCGGCAGATGGCCATTTTGATGATATTTAGTCTGCCTATCCATGAGCAAGGGAGATGTTTCCATCTTCCAAGGTCCTCTTCAATTTCTTTCTTTAATGTTTTATAGTTTTTGTTGTAGAGGTCTTTTACATCTTTGGTTAGGTTTATTCCTAGGTATTTTATTGGTTTTGAGGTTATCGTGAATGGAATTGTTTTCTTTATTTCTTTCATTGTGGATTCATTGTTGGCATAAAGAAAAGCAACTTACTTCTTTAGGTTGATTTTGTATCCTGCAACTTTGCTGAATTTGTCAGTCAGCTCCAGTAGTCTTTTGGTTGAATTTATTGGGCCTCTAGATAAAGGATCATGTAATCTGCAAATAAGGATAGTTTTAATTCTTCTCTTCCTATTCGAATTCCTTTGATTTCCTTCTCTTGTCTTATTGCTGTGGCAAGAGTCTTGAGGACTATTGAAAAGGAGTGGTGATATCCTTGTCTTGTTCCTGATTTTAGAGGAAATTCTTGCAGTTTTTCTCCATTCAATATGATGTTGGTTTTAGGTTTATTGTATATTGCCTTAATGATGTTGAAATATGTACCTTCTATTCCAATTTTCTGTAGTGTTTTTTAACATAATTGGGTATTGGATTTTGTCAAATGCTTTTTTTAGCATCTATTGATATGATATTGTGGTTTTTGTTCTGTTATATTTATGTGGTGAAAAACATGTATTGGTTTGCATATATTGAACCAGCCTTGCTTTTCTGGGATAAAACCAACTTGGTAATGGTGTATAATTCTCTTAATATGGTTTTGAATGCATGTAGCTAGTATTTTGTTTAGAATTTTTTTGCATCTATGTTCATCAAGGATATTGATCTGCAATTTTCCTTTTCTGAGGTATCTTTATTTGGTTTGGGGATTAATGTGATACTGACCTTGTAGAAGAAATTTGGGAGAATTCCATCTCTTTTAATTTCCTGGAACAATTTGTGAAGTATTGGGATTAGTTCTTCACTGAAGGTTTTGTAGAATTCATCTGGAAACCCGTCTGGGCCTGGGGTTTTCTTTGATGGCAGAATTTTTATTGCTGTTTTTATTTCTTTGCTTGTTATTGGTTGATTTAGATTTGCTATGTCCTCTTGGTTCAGTTTAGGTAGGTTATATGTGCTTAGAAATCTGTCGATTTCTTCCATGTTTTCCAGTCTATTGGAGTATAAGTTTTCAAAATAGTGTCTGATAATCCTTTGGATTTCTTCACTGGTGATGTCTCCTTTTTCATTCCTGATTTTAACAATTTGAGTTGATTCTCTCTTTCTTTTGATTAGGTTGGCCAGGGGTTTGTCAATTTTATTATCTTTTCAAAGAACAAGCTTTTTGTTTTGTTGATTCTTTGAATTGTTTTTTTATTCTCTATTTCATTTATTTCTGCTCTGATTTTAATAATTTTATGCCTTCTGCTGGCTTTGGGATTACACTGTTGCAGTCTTTCTAGGTCCTTGAGATGCATCGTTAGGTTGTTTACTTGGCAACTCTCTGTTCTTCTTATGTGGGCAATCAGTGCTATAAACTTTCCTCTTAACACTGCCTTCAAAGTGTCCCATAAATTTTGGTGAGTTGTTTCTATTTTCATTCAATTCCAGATTTTTTTTTATTTCTCCCTTAATTTCTGATCTTACCCACTTGTCATTCAAAAGTGTATCATTCAATCTCCATGCATTTAAATATTTTCTTTTGGGTTTTCTGTTGTTGATTTCTACTTTCATTTCATTATTATCTAAAAAGGTGCAGGGAAGCCGGGCATTGTGACACACGCTTTTAATCCCTGCACTTGGGAGGCGGAGACAGAAGGATTGTGCAGGTTCAAAGCCAGCTGTGCTGGCTTAAGAGACCCTGTTTCCAAATTAAAAAGAAAAAAAGGTCTGGGAGTGTAGCCCGGAGGTAGAAGGGCTTCCAGGAACCCCAGTACCACACACACACACACAAAAATGTATGGAATTATATTACAACTTTTGAATCTAGTGCTTGCTTTGTGGCCCAGGATGTGATCTATTTTTAAGAAGGTTCCATGGGCTGCTGAAAAGAATGCGTATTCTGTTGTTCCTGGTTGAAATATTTTGTATATGTCTATTAGGTCCATTTGGTTTATAGTTTTCTTTAATTCTGAAGAGTCTTTACTCATTTTTTGCCTTGAAGATCGACCTAGTGTTGTGAGAGGTGTGTTGAAGTCTCCCAATATTATTGTATTTGGGTCTATTTTAGATCTAATGTCTAGAAGGGTTTGTTTTACAAATGTGGCTGCTCCTACATTTGGGGCATAAACATTTACTATCATTATATCTTCTTGGTGGACTGTTCCTTTTAACAAAAGTTAGTGTTCTCCTTTGTGTCTTCTGATGTGTTTTAGCTTAAAGTCTATTTTGTTGGATATCAGCGTTGCTACCCCTGCCCAGTTTTGGTCTCTATTAGCATGGTATATCCTTTTATATCCTTTCACTTTCAGTCTGTGAATGTCTTTGGCTGTAAGGTGAGTTTCTTGTAAACAGCATATATTTGTATTTTATTTTTTAATACACATTGCTAGTCTGTGTCTTTTGATTGGTGAGTTAAGTCCTTTGATGTTCAGAGTTATTATTGAAATATGATTTGTTTCCTGTCATTTTGTGTTCTGTCTTCTGTAAGGTACCCTGTTATTTCTTCTTTACTTAGATGCCCCGCTGTTCACCTTCATTTCTTCTCTGGTTCTGAAGTCTGCTTCATTTTTCTTCTTTGTGCTTTATTTCTTTAAGTATTTTCTCTAGTTTTGGCTTTCAATTCATGAATTTTTTGAGGTTCTTCTTATCTTGAAACACTTTTATTTCTCCAGAAATTTTGAATAATAGTTTTGCTGGGTATAGCAATTTTGGTTAGAAGTTATTTTCTTCCAGGGTCTGGATTACATCATACCAGTCTCTCCTGACATTCATGACATGGGTTGTATAGTCTGGGGTGATTCTTATTGTTTTGCCTCTATATGTCACCCATCCCTTTGTTCTCACTGCTTTTAAGATTCTTTACTTGGGCTCTATGTTAGTCATTTTGATTATTATATGGTGTGGGGTGGTTCTTCTTTGATCTTGCTTAATGGTGTTCTGTATGTCTCCTGGATGTGAAGATCCAAATCCCTTTCCATGTTTGGAAAATTATCTGGAATTATTTCTCTTAAGAGATTATGAATGCCCTTGGTCTGTTCCTCTATTCCTTCTTCGATGCCTTTTGCCCATAAGTTAGGATGCTTCATGTTGTCCCATAATTTTTGGATGTTTAGTTTTTGTTGCTGTAATGACTTCTGTATGCTGTTGACTGTGTTTTCAGTTTTGAATGAACTGTCTTCTAACAGTGATATTCTACTTTCCATTTCATCTAATCTACCAGAATTTATTCTATTGCTGTCTTCATTTCATTTATTGACTCTTTCATTTCATTCCAGACCTCTTTCTGATTCTTAGTGTTTTTGTATTTCTGGTTTTATATTTCTGGTTTCTATATTTCTGGTTTTATTTGTGTCTTTCTATTTTTTCTCAATTATTTGAATATTTTGTACTGATTATTTAATAGATTTGGAACACTCCATTCTAATCTTCTTGAAATTGCTGCCTTCAGAAAGTCTATAATTTATTGTTTTCAAGGTTTAAAGAGATTTTCCTAATGTTTAGTTCTTGGTTTTATGCACTTCTCAGAAAAGGCAGATGAAGATGTTATTCACTATATACCAGGACCTTGATCTTCAACAGAAGATTGCATATCTCAACCTGTGTTTTTCATGTGAAACTCAACATGTCCAAGGCTGAATTTAATAGCTCCCTCTTCCCAAATGTCTTCTTTCTTTCTTTTTTCTTTTTCTTTTCTCTTTATTTTTCTTTGCGGGTCTGGGGATGGAACCCGGAGGCATTTGACCTCCGAGCTACACCCCCTGCCCAATTTTTTTATTCTTTATTTTGAAACAGGGTCTCACTGAGTTGCAGAAGGCCTCACTAAGTAGCTGAGGCTGTCCACGAACCGCGATCCTCCAGTCTCAGCCTCCCGAATGCTGGGATTACAAGCGTGCGCCACCACGCCCGGCCAAATGTCTTATTTCTAACCTTTTCTTGATGACCCAAACCCACCATTATCCACCCTCTCTCCTAGTCAGAACCCCAGGTGTTGTCCTGCACTGTATCTTTCCTTCAGACCTCACAGCCCTTGTAGTTTCCCATAAGCTACTGTGTTCTACCCTCTTGGCCTCTCTCCTGTTAATTCCTTCCTCTCCATTCCCACTGCTACTGCTTTTATTCATGCCATTCTCATGTGTTCTCTGGATTCTCAGGAATACCTCCTAACTGGCCTCTCTGCTTTTGTCCTTATCTTTGTTCAATACATCTTCCATTATGCTTGCAGGAATGTTTTTTTTTATTTTTATTAAATGCACAATGTAGCTGGGCATGGTGGCTCATGTTTGTAATTCTAATGCTTAGGAGGCTGAGAAAAGAGATCATGGGCTCAAGGGCAGTCTCAGCAAGTAGTGAGACTCTCGTCAACCTAGTGAGACCCTGTTTCAAAATAAAAATAAAAATAGCTGGGGGTGTAGCTCAGAGGTAGAATGCTCCTGGGTTCAATCCCCAGTAACTAACACACACACACACACACACACACACACACACACACACACACACACACATTTTATCATATGCTTCTGTTGCTTAAAAAGTTGCAGTGGCTCCCCAGTGCCCTCAAAACAAAGCTCAAACATTAAAACATGCTATGCAAAGTTTTCCTTTTCCTGGCTTCTAATTAACTATTCCAAGAACCTTTCAATATGGATACTTCTTACCTAAGCTTGAAACCAGGTAGGTTTATGGTCCCCTCTTTCTTCTATGGTATTCCACATCCCTATACCATTGGCTGTGTTTCTCTCTCTGCTTGAAATGTCCTTTCCCAATTTGGTATTTATTAAACACCTTCTCATCTTTCAAGAGAATGTATGCTAAAATGTTTAAGAATTTATATTTTATTATTTTTGGCAGTGCTGGGGATTGGACACCAGGGCCTTGCACATACATGCTAGGCAACCACTTTACCACTGAGCAACATTCTCAGCCCTGAGACTTTTATGTTTTAGAGACAGATGGACCTAGGGTTGAGTCCTGGATCCTCAATCCACTTAAATTTCCTGAACCTCAATTTTCTTATTTTTAACCGGGGAGTAATACTATTTACTCCAAACAGTCATTATGAGCATTAAGTGAATGAGTGAATTTCAAGTGCTTAATACCATGCTTGAAACATTGTGATTGTTCAATAAAATTCTATGTCTCAATTCAACTTTATATCTCACAACATTTTTGAATCTCCTTTTCCTCAATTGGAATAAACCATTCTATCTCACTTACTAAGTTATTATCTGTCTGAGGTCCAAGCACATATTCCTTTTTTAGCCTGCTCCATGAAGCTGGGGCTTGGACTCTACCAACCATAGTTTACTTGTTCAGCCACCTCCAAGCAAGTGTCTGCCAGTGGGGGTGCCAGGGAGCTGGTGGTGAGCTTTCTCCTTTCTGTGAGTTTCCTGTGGGCTCCTAATTTTTTCAGGGGCCCCCTTTGTGTTACTCTGCCCTGACAGCTGCAGCTGGGTCATTGGTAGCTGCTCTAACACTGAGAGGATCAGTCTTGTTTATTTTTTTTCAGAGACACATCAGGTGAATAGCCCCCACCTACCCCGCCTGTTGGAAGGGAAACAGGTCTATGAGGCACCACCTCTAAGCATCTCAGTTTTAATAACTCTAACGTTTCCCCTTTGTTTTCTCAGCTCTAGGAGAGATAGTGGCTTCCTGCAGTTGATAACAATGTGATACCTTCCAGTTCTCTCTTTGAATTTCCAGCTATTTAATCTATATGGACAATTATCTTTACACAGTTATTAAGTTATTATATATCATAAGGTACTTTTTGAGAAGCTAGTCCTGTCTTGCATAGCTGTGTTTAAAGAAAGGATTCTTTGGTATGAAAGAATGATGAGACATTTTCCTTTCACTGGTGTAGAATTTGGGTTGAGATATAAAGAATTTTATTTCTAATACTGAATGGGTGAGGGATCAGACCAAGTAATGAATTCTAAGTTATTTCAATTTTCATGCTGGATCAATGTTTGCTATTACTGATTTTTTCCTATGAAAAACAAGTGTGGTCTCTGTACAAACTAGATCCTGAGTGATACTGGAGCCTAATTCTTCCAATGTTTTTTTCCTTTTTTCCTGAGCTTTGTTTTTGTGCTCGAGTTGTCTTCATAATTAGTTGATACATGCTAAGTGTCCATCCACAGGGTTGACGGCTGAATATCTCTACTTGAGTATCTCTCTCCAGGACCCACCCTCCATATTTCCGTCTTTGTTCACCATCTTTGCTCACTGTTGCGGCTGTAATTATCTTTTCTCATGTGTGCTTTTGAGTGAGTTGGATGCACAGTGCTGTAAACATGACCTGGGCAGAAGCTGAACCAATGTGAACAAATGAAAATGACTTATATCTGGGTACTTTAAGTTATTGCAACAAAAGAAACCAATTTTGGTTTTGAAGATGTATTAATGTAATTCATTTTAGAATATACATCTTTAAAAGTTAATAAGAAGTATACTCTATTAACAATTAGAAAACCCAGATATTCATTTATTTTACACTAATTTTTTATTTTTGGTGGTACTGGGGATGGAACCCTTCTACCTCTGGGCTACACTCTCAGATTATATATATATGTATTATTTGGAAATAGGGTCTCTTAAACCAGTGAGGCTGGCTTCAAACCTGCATAATCCTCCTGTCTCCGCCTCCCAAGTGCAGGGATTACAAGCGTGGGCCACCACGCCCAACTACACTAATTTTTCGTTGTTGTACTGGGGGTAGAATAGAACCCAGGGGCTTTTCTACCTCCAGGCTATACTCCCAGACCTATTTTATACTTTTATTTGGAAACAGGGTCTCACGAAGATGCTGAGAACCTTACTAGGTAGCCGAGGCTGGCTTTGAACCTGTGCAATTCTCTTGTCTCAGCCTCCCAAGCACTAGGAATACAAGTGCGTGCCACCACGCCCAGCTTACACTAATTTTTATAACTCATTAGCCTTTCACTTTCTCCATCAAAACAATGGAGTTGTAATAATTGCTTACTATATATATTTTAAATATCTAATATTACACAAATGTACACATTAGATAATATACACATAAAAGATATTTACACACGCACAAGTTAAGATTTTTAAAAATTGAGGGACAAACATTATACTGTGTTTAACATAGTTTACAAATAGGCTCAAAGTACCATCTATTGAAAAACCTTAAGCTATGCTGAAAATCATAGACTGTTTAACTTAACATAAAATATTCAATAGGTTTCACCAAATAAATAATATTGACTAAAAGGTGGGGGAGTTTGTATTACACTGTTATTAAGTCATTATATAACATTAAGTGTATTTTGAGAAGCTGGTCCTGTCTGGCATAGCTGTGTTTAAAAAAAGGATTCTTTGGTATAAAAGAATGATGAAGCATTTCCATTTTTACTGGTGTAGAATTTGGGTTGAGATATAAAGAATTATTTTATTTCTAATACTAAGTGGGTGAGGGAGCAGATCAAGTAATGAATTTTAAATTATTTCAGTTTTCATGCTGGATCAATGTTTGCTATCACCGAAATTTTTCTTGAGTTATTTTGGTTTTGAGAAAATTAGAATTGATTTATTTGTAGCATAGAATTTATAATGGGAACGACTAGAAGCCATGCTGAATATAAAATAAAATATAGATTTCTTGTGCCAGTATTTGGAGGACATCATTTTTGAAGGCAAAAAGTGAACTGTGGTTAACCCAATTTCTTATCTAGGTGGCTATGAATGATATCTATAATGACAGCAAGAGAAATTTGATGTCCTTATGTACATAGATAGTATCAAAGAATTCAATAAAACTCCAATAAAATGCCAGATAATTCTACATTTGTTTTAGATATATTTAACGATTGAAATACCATCAAAAGAATTTGATTCTGCATGCAGGCGACCTGTTATTCTTATTGGATAAACATACAATTGTATAAATATGTTTTTGGGCAAGTGGGTAGTTCAATTTCAATAAGTTAAATGGTTTTCTGTTCAATTTAAAAATGTTATAAGAAACCTCTACAAAAATAATAAAAAAATTGGCAATAGACTGTCACTTTCAGATAATGAAATGTTTAGTTTTCTCTCCTGAAGTTTCAATGTAGACTCCATATGAATGATTATTCCTTGATTTTTTTTTGAGATTTTCAATTGTATGAAGATTTCTAGGAATCTATATTTCCTTCCCCTGAAACATATTTAGATTTAAAGAAATTACTGGCAACTGACAAACTTTTGTGAGATTTTCTGTGTTTTGGAAGCTGTCTTAGGTCCTGGATTGGAATTAGGGTAGGGAGATAGGGGAAGGGATTCAAATACAAATAAAATACTCCCCTCTGACTGCATTTGTAGTTAAGTGTGGAAACTTTGGAACATAATAATTCATTTTGGTTCTTAGGAAAAGTCAAGGCAATTAGAGTAGAAATCTATGTTGGTTGTATTTTTTTTTTTTTTTGGTGGTACTGGGGGTGGAACCCAGGGGCTTTCTACCTCCAAGCTATACTCCCAAACCTATTTTATGTTTTTATTTGGAAACAGGGTCTCACTAAGTAGCTCAGAGTCTCACTAAGTGGCTGAGACTGGCTTAGAACCTGTGAGATGCTCCTGTCTCAGCCTCCCAAGTGCTGGGATTACAAACATGTGTCACCACGCCTGGCCTATGTTGGTTGTATTCTGACCACCATTCTATTTATTTCATATCAGCTCATTAGTGCAAGCCCAGAGCTGTGTAACTTGCAACTAATTATAGGTTATGAAATCAGTAGTAAAGAGAAGATTTGACTTTAGTATGAACCTTTTAATGTATCTTTAATTCATTCAGTTGTTCAATATACCCAAGTTCTGAAGCTTCTCATGCAGGGAAGAACACTGGTACTAGATACTGAGGACACAGTGATGAAAATAGTTGGTGCCTGGCTTAGTTTGGGCCACCGTAACAAAGTACCAAGACTGGGTGTCTTATAAATAATGAAAAATTATTTTTCACAGTTCTAAAGTCTGGAAGTGTAAGACCAGGTGCCAGTATATTTGGGTTCTGGTGAAGGCTTCTTCTAAGTTGTGGACTGCTTGTCTTCTTGTATCCTCACATGGCAGCCAGAGAGCTCCGTTGAGTTTCTTTGCTAAAGGAATTAACCCTATTCACAAGAACTCCACCTTCATGATCTAATGACTCCAAAGACCCCTCCTCCTGAAGCCATTAGTTTAGGGGTTGGTTAGAATCTCAACATATGCATTTGGGTGGAGGAAACAAATATTTAATCCATAATTGTCTTGGCTCTCTGAGAACATGAAATCTAGCAAGGAGGAACACGTTTGGAATGTAGTAAGTGCTTATTGCAGAATGGCTTCCTTTCACACTTTTTAGGTATTAACTTAGTTACATGATTTGACCAAATTGAGCACTTTTTTATGGGCCTCTTGATATAGGAATAAAATAACTAGTTGACTTAGTGGTGTAGAGAGATCTAACATCCCATTTGCCCATCTGGATCAGAACCCATAAAATTTTGGAGTAAGCCAGAGCACCCCCCACCCCAGGATGAAAACAGATAAGAGGAGTTTAACTTAGCCATGTAATTCCTGCCCCTTATCCTAAAAATTTAGGAAACATTGAGGAGAAAGAATTAGAACAATCCAAAAGAGAAAGGTTTAATGACTCTGTGATTAGGACTCAGACTACACTCTCCCTCCATCTCCTTGCACACACTTATGCTAATTCCTTACTGGTCCTCCTGACTTCAGGGCTGTTGATACACCTGAGCTGTGGGTCAGAATGGCTAGGCATATCTGTTACTAATTTGTTTTTCTTGGAGGCAAAGAGTAATAATTGAGAAAAAAAGTTTGATAGTCAAAACTGTTTTTTTCTTCTTTTGATCCTCTTATCAGTTCAATGTTTACTTATCAGATTCATAGACTATCAATGTTTATTTTATTTCTCTTCCAAAATAGTAATATTAATAACATGTGGTGAGAAATTGTCTAAAACAGACTGGCACCTTGCTCTTTTTTTCTCACCTTCAGGCAAGATCATCACCAATAGAGATGTTAAGAAATTCTCTCCATACCTGTGTCTTCCACATCTCAGCTGTCCCAGGGCAGTGGAGTGGGTTGGGGGGAAGCCTAAGGAAGTGTCTGGAGATGGCACATGAGACATGACTTATTGGGAACAAATTCCAAGAGATCAGTGACTGCTTACAGAATAGTTCAGTGATGATAGGTCGAACAGATAGCATCTCTGTCCCTTAAGGTGCTTCACTAAGCTGCACCTTCATCCCTCCAGTGTTTGGTCCAGTGACCGCTGACTGGATGAGTGACACGTATCCTTCCCACGGTGACTTCAGTTCTGCATCTGCCCCCACTGAGAGAGGGCTTTTGTATGTTAGGTTGCAGCAGCAGTGATGTCATCAGCATCTGCTGGCTTAGTTTGCCTGTATGACTGGCATCCCAAGGAGTACCTGTCCTGGTGCACATGCAAGAGCATAGTGTTCTACAGATAACACTGGCTTTTCCTGGTCCCCAGTGTGCATGACAGAAAGCCAGTGGTCTTCCAAATAATATGTATCTGGACATTCTGGCCTAGACTTTCTCTCATTGTTCCCTTATTGTATTTAGATTTTGGTGAACAGAAATGAGGCATTTTGGGACTTAGTATTGTACTGTCCTCTTCTCTAAGGATGCTACACCTTATTATATGAGACTACAATATACTTCAATTATAACAGTGAGAGACCATCATTGAATGTATGTCTCTATTAAAAATCCTTGTTTCTGACTATTTCAATGATTTACTTACTTTTTCTCTATAGACACTAAGTATTATGAGGGCAGAGACTGTATTCTACTTGTCTATTTACTCCCAGTGTTAGCGCATGTCCTGGGTTCAATAAATATTTGGTGAGCCAATATGCATTGGATGAAAAAGTAGATATTTAAAAATTACCAAGTTATAACGGGATGCCATTGTATACTTTTCGTTTGATGTCCACTTTTAAACAAGCCATTTTTCTTGTTTGAAAGAGCTGATAATGGCGTTTTATCATCTTTTGATTAAATCAAATATACCAGCATTTCTTTTCAAATACATCATCTTATTCTGTCGTCAGTCATTTCTCTCTAGATAATGAGGAGCTCTGAACTCTGAGGGACAAAGCTCTAAATAAGTCAAATGTATTATACTTAAGGCAATGTCTCTTTTTACATAAAAATTATACTAAATTAAAAAAAAATCAAGTGAAAGTTAATGTTATCATTCACGATGGTTTTTTTGTCCCTAATCTAAGTCTTTGACTTGCATTTATTTTTGACAGATTTTTAAAAATAAATGTTAAAAAAATGATGTTCCCTCTTAATAAGTAATCCAAAAAAAGGGAAGCAACAAGACCTCCATGAAGCCAGTTAGTACCGATGGAGAAACTGATGTAGTTACACCACTGCTATTATTCTGATGAGTCCTCTCAACATCATGATCTGAATAATTTATTGGTAGCCATGGTGTTTACTCACCTGTAACCTATTAACAGAGTAGACAGATTGGTGAGTCATCATTGTTGATGGTAAGCTTTCTTAGGGAATTTTATTTAAATGGCCAGTGACATTTATTCTAGTTTGAGATGGTTGCTCCTAAGAGTTGGAATAATTTTCGCAATGGACAAACAAAGTTAATTTGATTATATATTTAGTAGGTAATATAAATGAACTTTATGTGTAAGCACCTATTAGAAATAAAAGTTAGTACCCTAGTAATATATCTTGCTCATTTTGAAAATTGCCCATGATTTAAGAAATATGCTTTCTTATTCAGATCAGATAAGCAGAGGATATAGTTCATAAATATTAGTATCTTTCAAAAGCAATTGGCCCTTTTTTCTAATTTGTAGTTGAAAATTAGGGAATTCTTAACTCATGCAATAATTAAGGATAAAAGCTTTCATCCATTTTATGTTTATTCATTTTTATTATGCATGCAGCTCTTATCTAATGTATAAACATTTAGAAAAACCCAGTTGGCTCCACTTTGGCCTGGAGGAGGGAAGAAGATCAGGGTGAAAATGTTGGTTCCATTCAGCATTCTTTTTCTGAACTACAAGGGATCCTGTTCAAATCTGTAGGTATTGAGATAACATGTAAAGTCTTGCTTCCCATTTCTTTTTCAGAGCATGTTAGATACTATGGGGATAAAAATAATTCTCTGGGAAGCGTAAGAATTTTAATAAAAATGTAAATTATTTTAGCATTAATACTAAACTTCAGATTAGTATGGGAGTGATTGATGAAAATGTCGAGCACCAGCAAGAACTTCAGAGATGGAAAGGTTTCTTCAACCTGACAGAGAGCAGTGCATTATTACCTGAAAGTCATTTCATTAAAGGTAAACATTTGTTTTATTCTCTAGATTCATATTTCGTGGAAAGTCAAAGTTGAAAATCAGGTAATTAGCTCCAGTGGAATTTGAGTCTCTACACCCATAAAGGTCGTCTAAATGTTCCCAGATGTTATGATTAATTTTCATTATTGCTCTTATCTTTCTTTCTAGTTCTCCATTTTCTCCCCCCTCCTTATCATTTCTCTTCTATCAGAGTAAATCCCACTTTCTGTGTAAGGACCAAGGAAAAATTAGGACTACTTATAATGGGAAAGTTTTATTTAAATCTCCTTCTCTCCTCCTTTTGGCCCTGTGCCTCCATTTCTGCTTGTTCAAAAATCTTGCTGAGGTTATTACTACATTTGTCTTTTACACAGAGCTGTTTTGGAAAAATGACTCTCAGATTTTCAACTATAACCCTTCGAGCTTTCAAATCCTTTAAATATTAGTCATTGATTCCTTTGTTTCCAAGCTTAATTTTCAGCTACTTTTATCTTATCAATCATACTTTATCACACTTTAAAATCAGAGTCCTCAAGCACAGATTAATCGAGGAGAGCTTAACTGGGGACTATTTGCCAGGGTTTAGAGACACCTGGGTCATTTCAGTGACCTCAGGTCTAGTAACAGCTGGTTGTTTTCTCCAGGCCTGAAGGGGTGTGATAACCAGCCTCTAAGGTGGACCCCAGTGATTCCCACATTCCAACAAGTATGGTGTATTCTTCCTCTTGAGTGTGGGCGGGGCCTAGTCATTTGCTTCTAATGACTAGAGCATGCCAAAAGTAATGGGATGCCAATTCGAGGTCACAAAGACTATGGCTTCTGTCTTGCTTGTTGTGGTCTCACTTGCTTGCTCCAAGAGAATTCAGCTGCCATGACCTTAGTCACTTTATGAGTGGGCCCTTGTGAAGAACTGAGAGATGCCTCAGTCCAACAGTCTTGGGGGGATCTGAATCCTGACAACACAGTATGGAGGCGTTGAGAGTCGGTCCTCCCTCAGTGGAACCTTAGGGTGAGATTATAGCTCCAGCTAAGGACTTGAGGCAAAGGAACCCAGAAAAATGTAGGATAAAAAATATTTGTTCTTTTAAGCTGCAAAGTTTTAGAGCCATTTGTTATACAGCACTAGATAAATAAAGCAAGGGGCAGGGAAGGAACAGTTACTGGTGACCAAAAGGCAGAGATCTCTTGCTGGGAGCTGTGGCTTTCAGCCAAGGGCCACGCCCAGTTCACAGGGAGCTGGGGGAGCAAATACTCTGACTTTCCTGCCTGTGTCTTCGTCCTGCTGCCGCTTCCTATCTACTGGACCCAGTCAGAAGACAAGAGGCAAAAGAGACCTTTGGTGAAGTCCACATAGATCATTTATGGTTCAACACAGGGCCAGGAAGAGGGAATGAATCTAAAAGAGACACGGCATATGCAAAGAAACACTCATTCTCAGTATTCAGCTTAAACTGCTTTGTTATAAATTCAGTTGAAATCCTCTCTACCCTTTCCCTGAGCATACTCTTACTTCACCCAGAGACGGTCATGATCCTCATTTTGGAGTTATTCCCAGGTGGCTTTTAAAAGTGGTCTGTTTTTTTTTGGACTTCATGATCAGAGTGGCCTGCGCTATCCCTGACGATCCCAGTCATGTGCCAGAAAAGGGTTTTAACTATCGATTCTTTTTTTTCCCCTTCCCATTGATTCTTTTTATCTTATTACTTTTTGCAGATAAGATTTGCCAGTCTGTGTGCACCAAGAAGGTCCTACTCAAATTGTGCTGGCTAAATTAAGAAATAATGTTGTTTTGTTTTTCATCCATGGTAGGGGTCATCAAACTTAGTATAAGAGGCCCTAAGTAAATATTTCAGGCTTTGGGGCTATGAGGCCTCTGTCATACTCTTCACCTCTGGCATTAGAGTAAAAAGCAGCCATAGATGGAACTCAGGGTCATTCTATCTCCGAGCTATACATCCAGCCCTATTTTGTATTCTTTATTTTGAGACAGGATTTTACTAAGTTGCAGAGGGCCTCACTAAGTAGCCGAGGCTGTCCGCAAACTGCAATCCTCGGGTCTCAGCCTCCCAAGTACAGGGTTTACAAGCGTGCACCACCAGGAGGAGATAGTTTTGAGCATAAAAATCCTGAAAGGGTGAATAGCATGGGGAAGGCAGCTGTCTAGGGACGCTGCTGGGAGTGGGCAATGAGGAGGAGAGAGACGTATGCCAGAAACTCTTGGGAAGATTGAGCATGAGGAGTGAGCAGGTAGCACAGGGGCTGCAGGTGTAGTGTTGACTGATGCTCAGAATCAGAGGGGCTGGTGTTGGAGCTAATAACAGCCACCGGCAATGGCACTGTTCTGGACTGGAGCAGTGGTGCGAGTGGAGACTTGGTTGACATAGCAGCCCTGTGTTCTGGAGCACAGCGTCATTGAACCTTATGACGTGTATGACTATGGGATCTGCTCAGAGTAACCTGCTGTCACACAGGAGTTTAAGGCCTTGCTGAGCAGATTCCCAGAAGGTGCTGGTGGGAAACTAACTGGGAAGTGGTATACATGGGTGGGTATATGTCAGGGTTGGTGGAGGAGATGAGACTCTGCAGGGAATATCGATCTTTCAGACAGTTTAATTTTCCTTACATTTTCTTCCCTACATTCACTTACTGTGAGATGTCACTTCTGTCTTCTCTCTTTTCAAATTTGTGATTCCAAAAGAGTTCTGTGAACACAGATCCTAGAATTTTGAAATAAAACAAAGGGTTTCCATAACCATTTTCTTTTATTATTCCTCCTCCTCCTCCTCCTCCTCCTCCTCCTCCTCCTCCTCCTCCTCCTCCTCCTCCTCCTCCTTCGGTATTGGGGTTCCTGGAAGCCCTTCTACCTCTGGGCTACACTCCCAGACCTATTTTCTATTTTTGGAAACAGGGTCTCTTAAGCCAGTGCTGCTGGCTTTGAACCTGCATGATCCTCCTGTATCCACCTCCCAAGCGCAGGGATTACAAGCGTGTGCCACCATACCTGGCTCCCCATTTTATTTTTCTGAAGAAAAATACTTTCCTCCATAAGAACTCAGTCTCTGACTATAAGATACTGAATTACTTTAATTTGGTAGCTAATAGCCAAATTTTGAGTTACACTATAGAAGCAATTGGTTAGCTAAATAGCTTGGTAAGCAATTGGGGGTATATTGACATGAACTGGAAAAAGAGAAGAAATAAAATAAATAGTTAATCTGGTATGTTTTAAAAATAGATACTAAGCCGGGTGTGGTGGCACATGCTTGTAATCCCTGCACTTGGGAGGCTGAGACAGGAGGATCTCATAGGTTTGAAGCCAGCCTCAGCTACTTAGTGAGGCTCTTGGCAACTTAGTGAGACCTTGTTTCCAAATAAAATATAAAATAGGTCTGGGAGTATAGCCCGGAGGTAGAAAGCCCCTGGGTTCCACCCCCAGTAAAACACACACACACACACACACACACACACACACACACACACACACACACACCAAGGATGGGTATGGTGATGCACATTTATAATCCCAGTACTTGGGAGGCTGACAGGAGGATTGTAGGTTCTTGGCCAGCCTCAGCTACTTAGTGAGGCCCCCCACAATTTAGTGAGGCCCTTCACAACTTAGTGAGACCCTGTTTCAAAAAAGAATAAAAATTAGGGCTGGGGGTGAAGCTCAGAGGAAGAATGCCCCTGGGTTCAATCCCTATTACTAAAAAAAAAAAAAAAAAGATAACACATAGTATGAGAGGTTAGAAAAGCCAAAATAGTAGAGAGGGGGAGAAAGTGGAGACAAGAAAGAGGAGCGATATCAGGCAATGTTTCAGGACTCTGGAAGAAATGTGCAATGATGGCCAATAAGAAACTCCTGGAGAAGGGGTGATTGGAGGACTTTGAAGGTAGGAAACATCTAATATTCCATTCTAAGTTGTTTCCATTGCTGAGTCATATTGGTTCTAACCTCTCTAAACCATCAGGAAATTTGGTATTTCTTTTTTTATTGGTGTATTATAGTCATACTCTTTTTTTTTTTTTTTGGCAGTACTAGGGGGTGGAACCCAGAGGCTTTCTACCTCCGGGCTATACTCCCAGACCCATTTTATATTTTATTTGGAAACAGGGTCTCACTAAGTTGCTGAGAGCCTCACTAAGTAGCTGAGGCTGGCTTCGAACCCATGCGATCCTCCCGTCTCAGCCTCCCAAGTGCGGGGATTACAAGCGTGCGCCACCACGCCTGGCTATAGTCATACATTTTAATGGGTACAAGATGGTAGAGGCATATATGCACACATGACTTATGTAGCCCTTCTCCAATTCCCATCCCATTCTCTCCCCCTTCCTTCTCATGTTTGGCTTAGTGATTGACCTTGTTTTGCTTATGAATGTACATCATGTACATTTTCAAATTTCCCTCTTTCCCCCTCCCATCACCCTCAGTTAAGTCATCTTATTTGCTTATTTATGGTTTCTCCTTTGTCTAGAGTTCCTCCTTGACTCCTTTCCTTTCTAACTTCTGCATATTAGGGAGAACATCTGACTTTTTACATTTTGTGATTGACTAATCTCACTTAGCATAATGACCTCCAGTTCCATCCGTTTGCCTGCGAATGACATACTTTGGTCTTTTTTATGGTTGAGTAAAATTCCATTGTGTACATATTCCATAGTTTTGTAATCCATTCATTTGTTGATGGACATCTTAGCTGATTCCATAGCTTGACAATTGTGAATTGTGTGGCTATAAACATAGATATGCATGCATTAGTTTGGTAGTATGGTTTCCATTCTTTTGGGTACATACCCAGAAGTGATAATGCTGGATCATATGGTAGGTTCCTTCCCATTCTTCTGAGGACCTCCATACTCTTTTCCAAAGTGATTGCATTAATTTGCAAGCCCACTAACAATGAATTAGAGTTTCCACTCCTCCACACCCTTGTCAGCATTTGTTGTTGTCTGTGTCTTTAATGATTGTTATTCTAATTGGAGTTAGGTGAAATCTCATGATACTTTTAATTTGCATCTCTCTGATTGCTATTGATGTTGAATGTTTTTTCATACATTTATTGACTATTTGAATTTCTTCTTTTGTGAAGTGTTTATTTAGTTCACTTGCCCATTTTTTGATTGGGTTGTTTGTTTTCTTAGCATTGAGTTTCTTGAGTTCTTTGTATATTTTGAATATTAGTCCTCTATTGAAGGACAAAAATTTTCTCCATTTCTTGTTGGCTCTCAGTTGAGTTTATTGATAGATTCTTTTGCTGCATAGAATTTCTTCAGTTTAATGCAGTAGCACATATTGATCTTTTTTTTTTATTTCTTGTGCCTTTAGGGTCTTGTTGAGAAAATCTTTACCTATTCCTATGTGTTGAAGTGTTGGACCTATGCCCTCCTCAGGGAGATGCAAATTCTCTGGTCTGATTTCTAAGTCTTTGATCCATCTTTTTTTTTTTCTCTCTCTTTTTTTTTATTGGTGCACTGTATTCATACATCATAGTAGGATACATACTTTTGTAGACATACATGCACGCTTTTCCCAGTCAGCCCCCACCCAATCCCCACCCCATTCTCTCCCTATCCCTCCCTCCCATGCTTGGCTTAGTAGTTGACATCTAGTATTATGGCAATTTATCTAAAATTAAAAATGATAATCTCACATAACAGTTTCATTTGTCTGATACCAAGCTTTTGATGACTTAAAGATAACGTTTCAATATTTCTTTTTGCTTTCTTTCTTACCAGAGAATTTTTTTTCTATTTTTTAGGTTGAAACTATCATATATTTATATATTTATTTTTCAGAAAAAACTCTATCCTAGTATGGAATATGGAGTCTAGGTACCCAAAACGATCTTGAAAAAGAACAAAGCTAGAAGATATATATTTTCTGATTTCAAACCATATAAAGCTACAATAATTGAAACAGTGTAGTACTATTCTAAAGGCAGATATATAAACCATTGGAGTTAAATAAAAGCCTAGACTAAATTCTTCCCTATATTGTCAAGTTATTTTTGACAAGGTTTCCACGAACATTTAGTGGTGGAAATATTAATCTTTTAACTAAATATTGTCAAAAAATAATAATTACATGGAAAAGAATAAAATTAGACCCTTACCTAATCCCATATACAAATATTAACTCAAAATAGATAATAGACCTAAATATAAATCTTAAGACTATAAACTTTTAGGAGAAAATCTGGGTCATTAAACCTCACAACATTGAAATTGGCAGTGATTTCTTGGTTATGATTTCTTTTTTTTTAAATTTTATTTTATTGGTGCACTGTATTCATACATCATAGTGGGATACAAACTTTTGTAGACATACATGCACACATCGCCCAGTCAGCCCCCACCCACTCCCCACCCCATTCTTTCCCAACCCTCCTTCCCATGCTTGGCTTAGTGGTTGACATCTAGTATTATAGCAATTTATCCAAAATTAAAAATGTTAATCTCACATAACAGTTTCATTTGTCTGATACCAAGCTTTTGACGACTTAAAGATAACATTTCAATATTTCTTTTTGCTTTCTTTCCTACCAGAGGATTTTTTTTTTTGTTTTTTTAGGTGAAACTATCATATATTTATATATTTATTTTTCAGAAAAAAAATCTATCCTAATATGGAATATGGATTCTAGATACCCAAAACAATCTTGAAAAAGAACAAAGCTAGCAGATATATATTTTCTGATTTCAAACCATATAAAGCTACAATAATTGAAACAGTGTAGTACTATTTTAAAGGCAGATATATAAACCATTGGAGTTAAATACAAGCCTAGAGCTAAATTCTTCCCTATATTGCCAAGTTATTTTTGACAAGGTTTCCATGAACATTTGGTGGTGGAAATAATAATCTTTTAATTAAATATTGTTGAAAAATAATAATTACATGGATAAGAATAAAATTGGACCCTTACCTAATCCCATATAGAAGTATTAACTCAAAATAGATAAAAGACCTAAATATAAATCTTAAGACTATAAACTTTTAGAAGAAAATCTGGGTCATAAAACCTCGCAACATTGAAATTGGCAGTGATTTCTTGGATATGATTTCAATGGCACAGGCAACAGAAGAATATACAAACTCCCTAAAAAAATAATAAAAAAATATTGTATATCCAAAGACAATGTAAACAGAGTTAAAAGTTACTAATAGAATTGGATAAAATATTTCCAAATGCTATATCTGAAGGTATATTAATATTCCAACTAGAAATCCTAAAAATTAACAACAATAAAGGCAAACAATACAATTTAGAGATAGGTAAAAGACTAACATAAATAATGAATCTCCACAGATAACCAATCTTAGTTGTCTGTTGGATGGAAACTCTTGTTTCTCTGGTTCTGGTGAGTGTTACCTATTTCTTCTTTGTAGTTAATCTCTTTGAGTATTTTCTCTAGCGCTGGTTTTGAAGACATAAATTCCTTCAGTTTCTGTTTGTCATGGAAGCTTCTTATTTCTCCATCTAATTTGATAGAAAGTTTTGCTGGGTAGGAAATTTTTGGCTGGAAGTTGTTTTCTTTCAGAGTTTGGAATATGTTACTCCAAGCCCTTCTGGCTCTCATGACTTGGTTTGGGAAGTCTGGAGTGATTCTAATTGGTTTGCCTCTGAATGTCACTTGGCCCTTTGTTTTTGTTGCCTTTAAGATTCTCTGCTTGGCTTCCACATTGGTCATTTTGACAATTATATGGCGTGGGGATCCTCTTCTCCGATCCTGTCTAAAGGGAGTTCTATAAGTTTCCTGGATCTGTGTATCAACCTCTTGCTCTATATTTGGAAAATTTTCTGCTATTACTTCCTTGAAGAGATTGTTGATCCCTTTGGTATCACTTTCTTTTCCCTCCTCTATTCCAATTATTCTTAGGTTAGCTCTCTTAAGATGGGCCCATATTTCTTCAATGTCAGATTCCTGCTGTTGGATATCTTTTTCTAGATTAGAAACTATGCATTCATTTTTGGATTGCTCATCTTCTAAGAACAAGATTCTGTTCTCCATGTGGTCTAATCGGTTGTTTGTGCTTTGAATTGAGGCCTTTACTTCATTAATTGCATCCTTTATCTCTTTTTGGCTCTCTCTGAGTTCTTTTCGAAGCACCTCTATTATTTCTATAGTTATTTTCCTGATTTGATCTTCTAGAAATCTCTGATTTTCTGTTTTATCGGGTTCTGATGTTGTGGGGTTGTGGGCATTCATTGCCCCAGTGTTATTCCTCTTTCCCATGATTTCGGAGGTTTGTGCCTTCTCTGGGTTCTTCCCTTGGGTCACTATGACTTCACTTAAGGTGCTCTGGATCTCGAGTCTGTAGTATCTCAGACCCCACTACTCCTTTACTGGGTTGTATCACAGAGTCTCCGACCCAGGGAGTCGATAGAGGCTGCTTTAAACTATGGGGGGTGCCAGGTTGCACGTTCTCCTATGGTGTGATATCTCTGCCACCCCCACTCCGTCTTTGGGTCAAGTCCCAGGGGGTACAGTACTGGGATTTCTCCTCTGTGGCCCACAATTTGACTCACTGTTCTTGAGTACGCAGATGTAGCTGTACTGGACTCGGTGAATTCACTGCTGCTGCTGCTGGTGGCAATATGGCGTCACTGCCACGCCCTCGGCCGTGAGGCTGGCGTATATTTTCTTCTCTGGTTTTGAGTTCCACTTTAGTTCCTGCAGCGTGTGCTGAGCTCAGCCACTGGGAGCTCTAAATGCTCTCTGCGCCGAAAGATCCCGCCTGGCTGTTCCGCAGCGGCTCACCTTGACTTGCTGTAGCCGTCCGGTGAGTTTGCCGTTGCCGCCGGCAGTATGGCGCTGCTGCTGCATCCTCGGGCGCGTGTATCTCCTCTGTGGCTCTGAGCTCTGTTCTCAGTCCGCTTTCTCTCTGGAGCCTGGTGGTTTTTTTGTTTTTTGGTGATGGTGTTTTCTGGCTATGAAATGCGCTGGTTTTGTGGTAATGGAGATTGGTTGTTAGCGGGGCTCTTAAGCCCTGCTTTTCTTGGTCGCCATCCTTGGTTATGATTTCAATGGCACAAGCAACAGAAGAGTATACAAGCTACCTAAAAAATAAAAAAATATTGTATATCCAAAGACAATGTAAACAGAGTTAACTGTTATATCCAAAGACAATGTAAACAGAGTTAACAGTTACTAATAGAATGGGATAAAATATTTCCAATTGCTATATCTGAAGGTATATTAATATTCCAACTATAAATCCTAAAAATTAACAACAATAAAGGCAAACAATACCCTTTAGAGATAGGTAACAGACTAACATAAATAATGAATCTCCACAGATAACCAATCTTAGTTGTCTGTTGGATGGAAAATCTTGTTTCTCTGGTTCTGGTGTGTGTTACCTATTTCTTCTTTGTAGTTAATCTCTTTGAGTATTTTCTCTAGCGCTGGTTTTGAAGACATAAATTCCTTCAGTTTCTGTTTGTCATGGAAGCTTCTTATTTTTCTATCTAATTTGATAGAAAGTTTTCCTGGGTAGAAAATTTTTGGCTGGAAGTTGTTTTCTTTCAGAATTGGGAATATGTTATTCCAAGCCCTTCTGGCTCTCATAACTTGGTTTGGGAAGTCTGGAGTGATTCTAATTGGTTTGCCTCTGAATGTCACTTGGCCCTTTGCTTTTGTTGCCTTTAAGATTCTCTGCTTGGCTTCCACATTGGTCATTTTGACAATTATGTGGCGTGGGGATCCTCTTCTCCGATCCTGTCTAAAGGGAGTTCTATAAGTTTCCTGGACCTGTGTATCAACCTCTTGCTCTATGTCTGGAAAATTTTCTGCCATTACTTCCTTGAAGAGATTGTTGATCCCTTTGGTTTCACTTTCTTTTCCCTCCTCTATTCCAATTATTCTTAGGTTAGCTCTCTTAAAATGGGCCCATATTTCTTCAATATCAGATTCCTGCTGTCGGATATTTTTTTCTAGATTAGAAACTATGCGTTCATTTTTTTTTTGTTTTGTTTTAAGGTTTTTATTTATTTATTTTTTTTCCTTTTTTCATATTTATTTTTAATTGGTGCATTGTATTCATACATCATAGTGGGATACATACTTTTGTAGACATACATGCACACATTGCCCAGTCAGCCCCCACCCGATCCCCACCCCGTTCTCTCCCTATCCCCCCCTCCAATGCTTGGCTTAGTAGTTGACATCTAGTATTATAGCAATTTATCCAAAATTAAAAATGATAATCTCACATAACAGTTTCATTTGTCTGATACCAAGCTTTTGATGACTTAAAGATAACATTTCAATATTTCTTTTTGCTTTCTTTCTTACCAGAGAATCTATTTTTTTCTATTTTTTAGGTGAAACTATCATATATTTATATATTTATTTTTCAGAAAAAAAAATCTATCCTAATATGGAATATGGACTCTAGGTACCCACATCGATCTTGAAAAAGAACAAAGCTAGAAGATATATATTTTCTGATTTCAAACCATATAAAGCTACAATAATTGAAACAGTGTAGTACTATTCTAAAGGCATATATATAAACCATTGGAGTTAAATAAAAGCCTAGACCTAAATTCTTCCCTATATTGTCAAGTTATTTTTGACAAGGTTTCCACGAACATTTGGTGGTAGAAATAATAATCTTTTAACTAAATATTGTTGAAAAATAATAATTACATGGAAAAGAATAAAATTGGACCCTTACCTAATCCCGTATACAAATATTAACTCAAATTAGATAACAGACCTAAATATAAATCTTAAGACTATAAACTTTTAGGAGAAAATCTGGGTCATAAAACCTCACAACATTGAAATTGGCAGTGATTTCTTGGTTATGATTTCAATGGCACAGGCAACAGAAGAGTATACAAACTCCCTAAAAAATAAAAAACATATTGTATATCCAAAGACAATGTAACCAGAGTTAACAGTTACTAATAGAATGGGATAAAATATTTCCAAATGCTATATCTGAAGGTATATTAATATTCCAACTAGAAATCCTAAAAATTAACAACAATAAAGGTAAACAATACCCTTTAGAGATAGGTAACAGACTAACATAAATAATGAATCTCCACAGATAACCAATCTTAGTTGTCTGTTGGATGGAAACTCTTGTTTCTCTGGTTCTGGTGTGTGTTACCTATTTCTTCTTTGTAGTTAATCTCTTTGAGTATTTTCTCTAGTGCTGGTTTTGAAGACATAAATTCCTTCAGTTTCTGTTTGTCATGGAAGCTTCTTATTTCTCCATCTAATTTGATAGAAAATTTTGCTGGGTAGGAAATTTTTGGCTGGAAGTTGTTTTCTTTCAAAATTGGGAATATGTTACTCCAAGCCCTTCTGGCTCTCATAACTTGGTTTGGGAAGTCTGGAGTGATTCTAATTGGTTTGCCTCTGAATGTCACTTGGCCCTTTGCTTTTGTTGCCTTTAAGATTCTCTGCTTGGCTTCCACATTGGTCATTTTGACAATTATGTGGCGTGGGGATCCACGCCACATAATTATTTGGCCAGATATCCCATTGTTTTTTAGAATCTACTAACATTCTTTAGGACTTAGGCATCGAGATACTTAGTGTGCCTAGGAGTATTTTTTGCCTTTAAGTAATTTTTCTAGTTGGACTCAAATCCTTCCTTTTAAAAAATATTGAAGACACTTTACTAGAGGCTCTTAAAGCCCATTGGTTCTTTTGGACTTTACTCCTAAGAAGCCCAGATGGTAGAATTACAAGGATACATTAGGATCACCTTATGGATTGGTAGGGCTTGATAGTGGACTAGTTTTGGAGAGTTGGGAAAGAAAAATCAGGTGATGCTTGTATTGCTGACTTGTGTCATTGTGCAGATGGTGGAACATTTCTAATGGCAAGGAATGTTTGGAGAAGGGGCAGGTGTTGAGGTTAGACTCAAGTTAAAAATTTATTTTTAGCCTGTGGATTTGGGTTGTCTGAAAGATCTCCATGTTGAGATAACAAGTAGATACATTAATATATGAGTATGAAATTAGGAGAGAAATGAGCTGGTAATTTGGCAGGTACTCTTTGAGGCCTGGCATAAGATAGTTTTTCTAATGAGAATATGTAGAGATAAAAGTAGGAGAGGCTTATGTTGAGCTCAAAGGAATTTGACATTTAGGGATTGAATATATGAGAAAGATGCCAGCTAGAGATCCATTAAAGATACCAGAAGACTTTGTATATTCTGGATATTATCACTCTATCAGAGTGGTAGCTGGTAAAGATCTTCTCCTGTTCTATAGGCTTTCTCTTTAGGTTCTTGATGGTTTCCTTTGATGAGAAGAAACTTTTCAGTTTGATGCCATCCCACTTGTTAATTCTTGCTTTAATTTCCTGTACTTTGAAGGGCTTGCTGAGAAAGTTACTGCCTCTGCATATATGTTGGAGTGCTGAGCCTATGCCCTTCTCTAATAACTTCACAGTCTCTGGTCTAATTTCTGTCTTTGATCCATCTCAAGTTGATTCCTCTGCACGGTGAGAGGTAAGGATTTAGTTCCATCTTTCTACAAATGGATAGCCAGTTCTCCCAGCACCATTTGTTGAAAAGGCTTTCTTTTCTCCAGCGTATGTGTTTGTCCCCTTTGTCAAAGATCAATTAACTAGAAGTGTGTGAGTTTGTTTCTGTATCTTCTATTCTTTTCCACTAGTCAGTATGCCTGTTGTTGTGATCAAAAGACTACACTAGCAAAACAAAACACCCAATCAAGAAATGGGCAAGTGAACTGAATAGAGACTTCACAAAATAAGAGATAAAAATGGCCAATAGATACATGAAAAGATGTTCAACATCATTAGCCATCAGGGAGATGCAAATCAAAACTATGCTGAGATTCCATCTAACCTCAATCAGAGTGGCAAGCATAAAGAAATCAAATAACAAATACTGGCAAGGATGTGGGGAAAGAGGAAGGAACTCTTTACACTATTGGTGGGGATGCAAACTAGTTCAGCTGCTATGGAGATCAGTGTGGAGATTCCTTAGAAAACTGGGAATGGATCCACCATATGATCTGGCTATACCACTCCTGGGTATTTGTCCAAAGGGGTTGAAATCAGAGAACTACATTAACATATGCATACCCATGTTCATAGCAGCACAATCATAATAGCCAAAACATGGAACCAACCTAGATCTCCATCAACAGATGAATGGTTGCAAAATTATGGGAAATACACACAATGGAATTCTACTGAGCTATAAAGAAGAAGAAAATCATGTCATTCACAAGAAGATGGAAAGACCTGGAGAACATTATGTTAAGTGAGATCAGCCAGGCACAGAAAGAGAAGGGATATATGTTTTATATAATATGCTCAAACTAGATAGTATTAGAGATTCCAGAGGGACTCCAGATAATGGAGGAAAAACCTCAGCAAAGGTAGAATGGAAGTATAGAAGAGGAAGAAGGCTGAGGTTGATTAATGGAAGAGCTCCATCTGAATATGTGTAAAAGTATGAATATAGCATGGTTAACCTGGACACTCATTGTTGGGATAGGGAAAGGGGCAGCGGTGGGGGGGGGGAGGAAGGCACCAAGCACAATCTGAATGTATGCCATATATAATATGTTCCAAATTAAAAAAAAATTAAAAAGATATCAGAAGACAAGGAAAAATACAAAAGAAGTCCAGAAGAGGGTGTATTAAGAAAGAAGGAGAGGCCAGCTGGATCATGAGCTGCTGAGAAGTTTAATTTTAAAAATCTAAAAATTTAAAAGGGGTTATTTTAGAAGGAAAAGAGAAATATTATTTAGCTCCATGATAAATGAAGCACTGTAATGAATGCTTAATATTTGTAATTCTCATATAAATCATGAGAAGTTATTTTATGAATAAGGACACAGGCTCAGATAAATTACGTGATGTTCTTAAACACAAATGTCTAGTTATGGGAGCAGGGATTCAAACCAAGCCTCTACCCTCATGCCTATACTGCCTGACAAAGAATCCTACCACAACACCATTGTTTGCATTTCCCATGGTTAATCAGTGTGTTTTGGTAATTCGCACTGTAGAGAAAGAAGATTCTTAACTCTAAATTTTTAGCTTACTTCTGCTGCAGTTTGACCTAGTATAATTTGATGGAGTGTGGGAGGGGAAAGATATTTCCTGCAAAGATTTTTTTTGGGGAAGAATGATAAAATTGTGACTGTCATTAAAAGGAGAATATAAAATTTTAAATGCAGGCAACTCTATCCTCTATTAACTCAGAAGAATCATAGTATGTCATAGTTCATTCTGAAGTTTATTGCCACAAATATTGAATAAAGTATGTTATGACATTATACTGACATCCTACTTCCACCAATATCTCAGGTATGAGAAAATTTATGTATTCTGTCAGTTAAGCCACACTTCTTGGTATAATTGTCAGTAAATGTGTTGAAAAATGTTGGACAAAAGCAAGATGATGTGGCTGGATTTTTGATCAAGGAGAAGTTCTTCCTTGCAGGCTCAGTATTATAGAAAGTCCTTAAAACTTTGATTAAAATGATTTATCTTAAATCAGGGAACTACAGTAATATATGCATATTCATGTTCATAGCAGCACAATTCACAATAGCCAAATTATGGACCCAACCTAGGTGTCCATCAACAGATGAGTGAATTACAAAATTATGGAGCATCAACATAATGGAATTCTACTCAACAATAAAGAAGAACAAAATTATGTCATTTGCATGAAAATGGAAGGACCTGGAAAACATTATGTTAAGTGAGATTAGTCAGTCCCAGAAAGTGAAGGGAGTCATATGTTTCCTGTAATATGTGGAAGCTAGGAAGTAATTGGGATAACAGAGGGACTCCAGATAATGGAGGAGACACCTCATTGGAGACAGAGAGGTGGCCTAGGGAAAGGGGAGGGGGAAGACTGAGGATCAGTGAAAGAATTATTACCACTGGCTTTGTATAATATGTAAAAATACCAATTTCAATCTCAATACTCAGTATTGGGAAGGGGGGTGAGAGAAGGGAGGAACCTTTGAGTGCTGTGGGCCTGTATGTCACTGTCAACATGATTTACATTGTGACGTGAGACTATAATGCACCAATAAAAGCATATAGAAAATAAAATAAAAATCATTTATCTTTAGATATTTTCCTAGGATGTTCTATGATATTACAGAATAAACAGTTGTAGGATGGCCAGGTTGACTAGTGTCAAGTGAAACTTCTTGGTTTTGTCAGGTGGGCTGGGAAATTATTTATTACCAGCTGTTTATTCCTTTTTGTGTAGAACCATTTAATTCTACTGTGAATTGTTCGATTATTTCTCAGATGAATATAATTAGGCTGCAAAGCTCTGGATTTTTATAGAATCACTTAACTTAAAATTCTACTACTCAGCAGGCTGAATACCAAGGTATCATCTTAATTTTGTTTTTTTATAATAAAAGCCTTTTGTGCAAATTTCAAAAAAGAATATGAAGAAACAAGAACCTGGCTCTCATCTGCTAGACTAGGATCAATTGCTTTAAAATAGCACAAACTATTCTAGTGAAACTCAATAAATGCTGTAATTAATGCCATTAATATTAGGGAGAACCTTTAGTTACACTTTAGGTCACCATTCATCTCCCATCTTCCTACAAAAACAATCTCCTGGTTTAAGCCTTGCTGTCCATGGCACCCAGGTGTCACTGCTGTAATTCTAGGGAAAGCAGCAGCTTAGTGTTGTGTTGGGAATTTATCTTTAGATATTTTCCTAGGATGTTCTATGATATTACAGAATAAACAGTTGTAGGATGGCCAGGTTGACTAGTGTCAAGTGAAACTTCTTGGTTTTGTCAGGTGGGCTGGGAAATTATTTATTACCAGCTGTTTATTCCTTTTTGTGTAGAACCATTTAATTCTACTGTGAATTGTTCGATTATTTCTCAGATGAATATAATTAGGCTGCAAAGCTCTGGGGCCAGAGTGTCTGGGTTTGGATCCCTGTTCCTTCTAGAATAGCTGTATGACTTTAGGCAAGTCGCTTAACTTCTGTGTCTCAGTTTCCTCATCTATGAAATGTGGATGATGGGAATAGATCCTCCCTCAGAGACTTGTTAGGTTTTTATGCCTGGCACATAATAAACAAAGCACCAGGAAAATTAGTATCTGTTATGGTTTTGGTTTGAAATTCCCCCAAAAGGTGTGTTGAAAGTTTGTCCCCAATACAGCAAGGTCCAGAGGTGGGCATGGCTGTAGGAAGTGGGCCACTGGGGGCATAGCCCTGGGGACTATGTCCCTGGTCCCTTCCTCTTGGTCTGTTTCTGGCCAGCATGATGCGAAAATGATGTTCATCTGTTATACCTTGAACTAGCTGGCTAACTAGGGAACAAACCTCTACATCTATGAGTTCAAATAAAGTTTTGTTTCTCTAAGTGGTGCTTGTCAGGTATTTGGCTCACAGTGGTGAAAATGCAGATGAAAAGAGTATCCTACTCTGAAGTTGTCACTGTCTGTACCATCCATTACTTTCCTTCTGGAACTCATGTTCATGGTGATTGTATCTTGCATCAGGTAACCACCAGACACTCACCTATTTCTGAACCACTTCTTTTTGTCTTTTCAGTTACCTGCTGTCTTACTTTCTAAGTTCTGTCATCCTTTGGTCCTTGAACTTATGAAGACTTCCAGTTCCTAGACATTTCCTTTTTCTTTCTGAGTATCTTACCTCAGCTAGAGTACTTTCCTTCTCTTTTTTTGCCTGGGTCTTTTGGATTTCTCTTGCCAACACCTTCAACTCTCTTTCACACTTATTATGAAATGTCATATTCTGGGTCAGTTCAACAAGGTTGTCTCTGCTTTAGTTCTTGGGTCACTGAACCTTGATAGAAACCCCAAGGATGGTAGATTAATGTCACTAATAAAAGTGAGGGTCTCTAACCCTCAAGGGGCCTTGAAAGCCATCAGGTAAGCTTCCCAGGTGCTTTGTCTTACTTTCTATGCTAAGTTGTTCCAACTTCCAGGACCTTCCTCATTCCTTCTACTTTAGACTTTTCTCCTCACCAGGACAAGGAGATGTGAACATTCATCATGTTTATCACATATTTTTAAGAATAGTCTTCATGTGTACCCTTATTTCACTTCTTTTTTTCCTCAACATCCAACTCTTCTGACATTGTAGGCCCTGTGTGTCCTCACTGCCTTTGACTCTCCAATCCTGCATAATCTGCTTTATGTCCCACATTTAAAAAAATTTTTATTGGTGCATTATAGTATCACATCATAATGTGGATCATGTTGACAGTGGCATATAGTCACACAGTACTTGGATTATCTCACTTAAAATAATGTTCTCCAGGTCTTTCCATCTTCTTGCGAATGACATGATTTTGGTCTTTATTGCTGAGTATAATTTCACTGTGTGTATTTCCATAATTTTGCAATCCATTTAAGTGTTGATGGACCTAGGTTGGTTTCATATTTTGGCTATTGTGATTTGTGCTGCTATGAATATGGGTATGCATATATTACTGTAGTTCTCTGATTTCAATCCCTTTGGAAAGATACTCAGGAGTGGTATAGCTGGATTATGCGGTGGATCCATTCCCAGTTTTCTAAGGAATCTCCACACTGAACTCCATAGTGGCTGAACTAGTTTTCACTTTCACGGACAGTGTGAAACAGTTCCTATTTCCCCACATCCTCACCAGCATTTGTTATTATTTGATTTATTTATGTTTGCCACTCTGATTGGGGCTAGATGGAATCTCAGCATAGTTTTGATTTGCATCTCCCTGATGGCTAATGATGTTGAACATCTTTTCATGTATCTATTGGCCATTTTTATCTCTTCTTTTGTGAAGTCTCTATTCAATTCAGTTGCCCACTTCTTAATTGGGTGTTTTGTTTTGCTAGTGTAAAGTCTTTTGTGCTCTTTGTATATTCTGGATATTAGTCCTCTATTAGAGTGGTAGCTGGTAAAGATCTTCTCCCATCCTGTAGGCTTTCTCTTTAGGTTCTTGGTGTTTTCCTTTGATAAGCAAAACTTTTTAATTTGATGCCATCCACTTGTTAATTTTTGTTTTAATTTCCTGTGCTTTGGAGGTCTTGTTGAGGAAGTTATTACCTGTGCCTATATGTTGGAGTGTTGAACCTATGCCCTCCTCTAATAGCTTTACAGTTTCTGGTCTGATTTCCAGGTCTTTGATCCAGCTCTAATTGATTCCTGTGCATGATGAGAGGTAAGGATTTAGTTCCATCTTTCTACAAATGGATAGCCAATTCTCCCAGCACCATTTGTTGAAAAGGCTGTCTTTTCTCCAGCATATGAGTTTGGCCCCTTTGTCAAAGATCAATTGACCATAAGTGTGTGGGTTTGTTTCTGTATCTTCAGTTCTGTTCCATTGGTCTGTGTGCCTGTTTTTGTGCCAGTACCATGCTGTTTTAACTACTATTGCTTTGTAGTATAATTTGAAGTCAGGGTTTGTAATACGTCTTGCATGGTTCTTATTTCTGAGGATTGCTTTGGCTATTCTGGGTCTTTTCTTTCTCCATATAAAATTCATGACTTTTTCTAGGTCTATGAAGAATGTCATTGGTATTTTGATAGGTATTGCTTTGAATCTGTAGATCACTTTTGGCAGAATGGCTTTTTTTTATTTTTTATTTTGGTGGTACTGGAGGTGGAACCCAGGGGCTTTTCTACCTCCTGGGTATACTTGCAGATCTATTTTATACTTTATGTAGAAACAGGGTCTCACTGAGTTGCTGAGAGCCTCACTAAGTAGCTGAGGCTGGCTTTGAACCAGTGTGATCCTCCTGTCTCAGCCACCCAAGTGCTGGGATTACAAGCTTGAGCCACCATGCCTGGCCAACATAATGGCTATTTTGATGATACTCTGCCTATCTATGAGCAAGGGAGATCTTTCCATCTCCTAAGGTCTTCTTCAATTTCTCTCTTTAATGTTTTGAAGTTTTCATTGTAGAGGTCTCTTACATCTTTGGTTAGGTTTATTCCTAGGTATTTTTTTTTTTTTACTGGTTTTGAGGTTATAGTGAATGGAATTGTTTTCTTTATTTCTTTCATTGTGGATTAATTGTTGGCATATAGAAAAGCAATTGATTTTTTTTAGGTTGATTTTGTATCCTGCTGCTTTGCTGAATTGGTTAATCAGCTCTAGTAGTCTTTTGAATGAGTTTTTGGGTTTTCTAGATATACAATCATGTCATCTGTAATAAAGGATAATTTAAATTCCTCTTTTATTATTTAAATTACTTTGATATCCTTCTCTTGTCTTATTACTGTGGTAAGAATCTCAAGGACTATATTGAAAAGGAGTGGTGATAGTGGACATCCTTGTCTTGTTCCTGATTTTAGAGTAAATTCTTGCAGTTTCTCCCCATTCAATATGATGTTGGTTTTGGGTTTATTGTATATTGCCTTAAAGATGTTGAGATACATTCCTTCTGTTCCAATTTTCTGCAGTGTTTTTTTTTTTTTTTAAACATGAATGGGTGTTGGATTTTGTGAAATGCTTTTTCAGCATCAGTTGATATTATCATGTGGTTTTTGTTCTCAGTTTTATTTATGTGGTGAATAACATGTATTGATTTGCATATGTTGAACAAGCCTTGCTTCTCAGGGATGAAACCATCTTGGTCGTGGAGTACAATTCTCTTGATATAGTTTTGAATGCATATAGCTATTATTTTGTTTAGAATTTTTACATCTATGTTCACCAAAGATATTGGTCTATAATTTTTTTTCTTGAGGTATCTTTATTTGGTCTTGGTATTAATGTGATACTGGCCTTGTAGAAGGAGTTTGGAAGAATCCCATCTCTCTCAATTTTCCAGAACCACTTGTGGAATATTGGGATTAGTTCTTCTCTGAAAGTTTTGTAGAATTCAGCTGGAAACCCATCTGGGTCTGGGCTTTCTTTGATGGCAGAATTTTTATTGCTGTTTTTATTTCTTTGCTTGCCATTGGTTAGTTTAGGCTTGCTATGTACTCTTGGTTCAATTTAGGTAGATTATATGTGCTTAGAAATCTATTGATTTCTTCCATATTGAAGTATAAATTTTCAAAATAGTTTCTGATAGCCAGGCATGGTGGTACACGTTTGTAATCCCCACACTTGGCAGATGGAGACAGGAGGATTGTGCAGGTTCAAAGCCAGACTTGTTGGCTTAAGAGACCCTGTTTCCAAATAAAAATATAAAAATAGGTCTGAGAGTATAGCCTGGAGGTAGAAGGGTTTCTAGGAACCCCAGTACCACCAAAATAAATAAATAAATAAATAAATAAATAAATAAATAAATTCTGATAATCCTTTGAATTTCCCCACTGGTGACATCTCCTTTTTCATTTCTGATTTTAATTATCTGAGTTGATTCTCTCTTTCTTTTGGTTAAGTTGACCATAGTTTTTCAATCTTATTAATTGTTTCAAAGAATCAGCTTTTTGTTTGGTTGATCCTTTGTATTTTTTTAATTCTCTAGTTCATTTCTTTTTTCTTTTTCTTTCTTTCTTTTTTTTTTTGCAGGTCTGGGGATGGAAGTCAGAGGCATTTGACCTCCGAGCTACACCCCCTGCCCAATTTTTTATTCTTTATTTTGAAATGGTCTCACTGAGTTGCAGAGGGCCTCACTAAGTAGCTGAGACTGTCCGCGAACCGTGATCCTCCGGTCTCAGCCTCCCAAATGCTGGGATTACAAGCGTGTGCCACCACTCCTGGCTTCATTTATTTCTTCTCTGATTTTAATTATTTCCTGCCTTCTGCTGGGTTTGGGATTAGAGTATTGATGTTTTTCTCGGTCCTTGAGATGTGTCATTAGGTTGTTTACTTGACGACTCTCTGTTCTTATGTGGGCACTCAATGCTATAAACTTTCTTCTTAATACCCTTGAAGTGTCCCATAGATTTTGGTATATTGTGTCTTTATTTTCATTTAATTCAGGAATTTCTTTATTTCTCCCCTTATTTCTGATCTTACCCACTCCGCATTCAACAGTGTATCATTCAATCTCCATGGATTTAGATAGTTTCTTTTGGTCTTCCTGTTGTTTATTTCTACTTTCATTCCCTTGTGATGTGAAAAGATGCAGGGAATTATATTACATCTTTTGAATTTGCTGGTGTTTGCTTTGTGGCCTAGGATGTGGTCTATTTTGGAGAATGTTCCATAGACTACTGAGAAGAATGTGTATTATGTTGTTCCTGGCTGAAATATTCTGTATATGTCTACTAAATTCATTTGATTTATAGTTTTCTTTGGTTCTAAAGAGTTTTTAACTCATCTTTGCCTTGAAGATCAATACAGTGGCATGAGTGGTATGTTGAAGCCTCTCAATATTATTGTTTTTGGGTCTGTTTGAAATCTGATGTACTGAAGGGTTTGTTTTGCAAATGTAGGTGCACCCACATTTGGGGCATAAACATTTACTATCATTATATCTTCTTGGTGAATTCTTCCTTTTAATAAAAGGAAGTGTCCTGCTTTGTCTCTTCTGATGTGTTTTAGCTTAAAGTCTGTTTAACTGGATATCAGCACTGCTACCCTTTCTTGTTTTTGGTCTCCATTAGCATAATATATCTTTTTCTATCCTTTCACTTTTAGTCTATGAATATCTTTGGCTGTAAGGTGAGTTTCTTGCAAGAAGCATATATTTGGATAATGTTTTTTAATCCACATTGCCAGTCTATGTCTTTTAATTTATTGACTCTTTCATTTCATTCCAGGCCTCTTTCTGATTCTTTCTTAACATCTCAATTTCCTCTTTCATTTCCTGTATACTTACTATGAGGCCTTTTATCATATTGAAGATCAGGATTCAGAATTCTTGCATTTTATATTGGTCAGTATTCACGATTTATTTTATTTCCTCACTGTTCCTCATTCTCATATTTTCAGAATTCTCAGGTTTGTTCTTCTGTTGTATTGGCATCTTTTTTTTTATGTGTGAGTCTGTGGATAAACTGTCTGGTCCAATCTTAGCAGTAGGGATTTAGAGGTGACAGCATGGGTAAATAGTGTTTTTTTTTTCCAATGGTGAGGGGGAAGAGCTGGGGTGATGGGTATAGGAGTAGGGTAAAGTAGAGGATATGATTAAGTTGAGTAAGAATTTAAGTATAATAATGTAGTGTCTGGTTGAGAATGAGAGTTGGTGATATAGTAGGAATTTGTAGTTAATGTAGAGTATTTAGATATGGAGACATGAAATAGCTTGAGTATAAAACAAGGAGATATAGTAAGGGAAAAAAGTTTTGAGAGGACAGGAGATAGGATAGAGGGAGAAATACTGTAAAAGGAATGGGGGAGGAAACAAACAAACATGCATATAACAACAAAAGAAATGAAAAACCCTAACAATTGTAAGAATAAATCAAAGGCAAAAAGCCAGTAAAAGACAAACCAACCAACCAACCAACTAGCCAGTATTTGTAATTTACATATACAGGGCCTGTATAATGTCTGTAGTCTGTAGTAGCTTCTGGAGTATGTTCCAATATCTCTCATTTGCTCCGTAACCTATTGTCAGCTTTTGAACGCACTTTACAAGTATTTGTGTCCCTCTCTCACCTCTGACCACTTTGTGTTCAGTTGTCAGGTTGGCGGTTGTCACAGTAAAGTAGTTCCATGTAGAAACAGGGTTCTGTGCTTTCTGGCCCTGGGCTCTGCACTTTCCAGCCCTGGGGTCTGCACTCTCTGGCTCCGGGCTCTGTGCTTTCTTGTTCTGGGCTCCGCACTCTCTGGCCTTGGGTTAGACGCCCTCCGCCTTGGGCTCAGCACTCACCAGCCCTGGGCTCCAGGATCTTAGGCCCTGGGCTCTGAGCACTCTCTGTCCTGGCCTCTGCAATCTCTGCACCTGGGCTCTGCAATCTCAGACTCTGTGCTCTGTGCTTTCAGGTCCTCAGCTCTGAGCTTTCCAGACCTAGGTGCTGTGCCTTCAGGCTCTGGGCTCTGTGCCTTCAGGCCCTGGGCCTGAATTTCCCTACCTGCTCTGGCAGCAAGTGTCCAGTGTAATCTTGGAGTGAGCCCCTGTGATCCTGTGCTCGTACTGTGCCCTGGGCACAATGGGTCCTTCCTTTGTCTCTGTAGGTTCTAACCTGACCAACTCGGGTGGCTGCCAGATCTTAGCGAACTGGGGTCCCCATGGCTGCTCTGTGTGGTTGTCTGCTGAGTAACGCAATATGATTACCTTGCTGTCCTGAGGGCCAGATCTCTGGAAGGCACAGTGTGTTGCTGCGGGTGCTGGCTTCGGGTGAGTTCACAAGCTTTTGGATCTTTTTCTCCATCTCTGAAGCATGGTGCTGGTTGCTTAAGATGTTGGAGCTCTGCCGCTGCTTTCTCCACTTCAAGTTCTTGGTTTACTTCCTGGAATTTCTTGGGGCTGTAGAGCTGACAGTTGTGATTTGGCGGTGGCCAGGTCAGTCATGCACGCAGATCTTGTGATCTCAGTTTCAGATATTCTTCCGCTGTGGTTTTCTTTCATAAGTATTTTCATTGCTTTTTGTTTTTTTTTAGGAGCTGCCTTCTTGGTAGTTAGTTTTTGTTTGTTACAGCTACTTAGACGTGCTATGTCCCACAGTCCCCATTTTCTTCCCCTATGTCCCATGTTTTGAACTTCTCCCTCTCTTATTGTGCTATGTTTGTTTCATTCATCTTAAAAGCAGAGCCCCATGTTCCTCTGTTCCTCTCTAGCCTTCTATTTCTTCATAAAACCTGAGTGGATTGTCTTTAATTTTTTATTTCAATTTATTCCTCAGTCTCCTGTAATCTGACTTCCATTCTGTTCTACCAGTGCCATCATTTGCTGAGTCCACTGAGCTCTTATTTTCTTATCTTACTTGATCTCTTTGAAGCATTGTTGGAGACTTCTTTCTTGAAACCCCCTTTTTAGTGAATTCTTTGTTTCTGGTTTTACTCTTACTTTCTGGCTGCTCATTTTAAAACTCCTTTGTGGACTCTTATTTCTCTCGCTGATTCTGAAATGATGGTGCCCAAAGGGTTGGTGTCTCAGCTTTTCTTCTGACTCATAAGCTCTACCCGTATAATGTATTCTACTTTTAAATTCAACTCATAAATCAAACATTCCCAATTTTATACTTCTAACTTTATATCCAAATTGGATCGTGTGATTCCTCAACCTGAAACTCAAGCTTATCTGTAGTAATGAATTCAAAGCTTTGCTATTTGACTTTGCTGAGCTTTCAGCCTGACACCCCCCCCCCCCCCACACACACACTACATCTTTATTCTAGCCACCTCCAACTGGTCATGGTTACACACAGCATGCTACCTCACTGCCTTGAATGCCCTTTCCACTTTTGCTCATCTAGAAAGCACCCACCTGTCTGAGAAGACTCAGCTTTCTTGTCACCTACTCTATGAAGCTCCCTCTCACTCCTTTTCTTCTACTCTCTGGCTAGTTTTGTAGTATTTCTGTTTTACAGCATCCTGTTCACAGGTCTTTCTGTATACCCATTGTTGCCTGGTGAGTGTTTACATTTCTGCCTACTCTTAGAAAGCACAAACAACACAAGGCACAAGTTTAACTTGTGATAATTTTTATTTTCTGAATCAGTCTTTCTTTATAACCCCAACACACAGCAAAAGCCAGGCATCACAAAAGAAGACAGGATGTGTATTAAGTGAAGAAATGAATGATGCCTCCCATCAAGCTGAGTGCTACCTTCTGCACCACTCTTGCCCATCATTGTTCTTGATTAATGGAGGAAAGTGGCTTCAGTGCTTATAATGAACCATAGGGGAATTTAAGCACAATGGTTTTAAACTTATATAGGCCAAGAGAATAATTTTGAACACATTTTAAAGTGATGCTTGTATTTGTGTAATTAGCCATAAAATTTCAGTCCTGATTGATGCACTGATATCTTGAAAGGCATCAGAGAAAGGTTTGGTTTCCCTAAGAGGGTTAAATGTCTAGTTCAAAGAGAATTAGGCAGCAGCTTCAATGTTGTTTTATGATTCTAAATGGTTTCTTTAGAATTTTTTGCTTGATGTCGACACTGAAAAATCAGTGTTTTTTCCCCCCAGTAGTTGGGGTCTGAGCTTGTGCTGTCTGCCGACTTAACTATAGAACCAGCCAAGATGTCCATCAACAGATGAATGGATTACAAAACTGTGGGATATGTGCACAGTGGAATTTTACTCAGCCATTAAAAAAAATCAATTACATCATTTTCAGGGAAGTGGATGGAACTGGAGGACATTATGCTAAGTGAGATTAGTCAGTCACAAAAAATAAGAAATCAGATGCTTTCCCTAATATGTGAAAGCTAAGGATAAATGGGTCATAGGAGGAGCTCTAGATGAAAAAGGTAATCCTATAGAGGAGCAAACAAGACAACCTAAAGGAGGAGAAAAGAGGGGGGAAGAAGGAAAATCTCTAAAACACACAATGTATTTAAACATATTGAAGCCAACCACTAAGCCAATCAAGGGAGGGAGGGATGGGGAGGGAATGGGGTGGGAATTGGGTAGGGGTTAAATCAGTGATGTGTGCATGTATGTCCACACAAGTTTTTTTTTTTTTTTACCTCAAATGATGTATGAATATAATGCACCAATAAAAAATAAGAAAAAGAATGGTTGGAGGTGTAAGCATGGGCTGTCCATATCTATAGCATTACTGCATGGCATAGTGCCTTGCACATATTTTATATTCAGCAAGCATGTGCTAAGTGGATGAATGATTGAATAAAAGAACATTTTGGTGACACTTCTTGTAAAGAGTGAGAACAAAAGTGTGGCATCAGGATGTGGCCCACGAGCCATATATTGGGTCCATGTGTGGTCTTTAGCTCGCTTTCTTGAAATCTGTGAAGATTTTCCCCCTTGGTACAGAGCTCTTGAGAGAGAGTAACTTGTGACTGACCTCTGGGCATGTCCTTGGGGCCCAGCTTTTCTCCTCTGTGTTCAGGTACAGGTTTATAAAGATAATTGACCACCTATTGTTTTACCATCTTGAAGTCCACAATTCTAAGGAAATCTCTGTTACTCCACCTTTGCTGGCCCATTTTCTTTAGAAAATGGGGATTTGCACTAAGTTAATGAGATGTAACCTAAACACACACATGTAATACAATATGAACAAAAATGTATTAAATGTCCAAGATGATGTTATTAAGAATAAAGGTAAAGAAAAAATAGGCACTTGAAATAACAGATTTAAGGCTTTATTTTTGCTTAAATAATCCTAGTTAAATTTTGTTTGTTTTGGTGGTACTGGGGGTGGAACCCAAAGGCTTTTACCTCCAGGCTATACTCCCAGACCTATTTTATATTTTATTTGGAAACAGGGTCTCACTAAATTGCTGAGAGCCTCACTAAGTAGCTGAGGCTGGCTTTGAACCTGTGCGATCCTCCTGTCTCAGCCTCCCAAATGCAGATTTACAAGCATGCGCCACCATGCCTGGCTCTAGTTAGATTTTAAATGTGTTGTTCACCTCAAAATGTTAAAGGAATCAGGTATCAGATTACTGCAAAGATTTTTCTCCCAAAGAGCTTATAAGATTAATACAAAATTGTAGAAAGGAATATTCAGCAATTAAATAAATTTTCGGCTGTATTAAGTGACAAACAAACCTATTAACATGGGTAATTTACATGGAAATCAGAGAAACAGTCAACTGAACATTGCATTTCACTTTTTTTCTTACCCAGAAATGATTAAACATGTAAATTCAAGTGTAAATTATTCATAACTAGAATATCTGCAATATTAACTTCAACCCATTATGAAAAGTAAATGTTTTGCTCATTTGACAAATCATATATCAAATTTATGGCAAAGTGTTTTAAATTTTTAATATAATTTTTTTCAGATCTCTTAAACTCCGCTGCCCTATGTCACTACCAAATATTCTGACTTTGTTACATGGCCTGTCTCTATATAAACCTCCTGAATTTTTTATCCCACAGTGAGGACTAGACTCTCTCTCAGTAAATCTTTCTTTGTGAAGAAATTTTCCAAGAGGGAAATAAGTCCAGAAACAATATTAATGTTATACTGTCCATCATGGTCTATATTTTGGCACACCTGCTTGTTCTGTTGTTAAATTAAGAACACAGAACACATTTTTGTTCCATTTACAACCTCATACAGCTTAGGAAAAATACAACTTTACATATTAATCCTAGCTTATTATGTCTAGTTGGTGACCAGATAGAAAGTATTTGCCCTTGTTTACAAAATAAAAGCTAATCTGCTCTGCATCTAGCTTAGGAAACAAAAGATGCTTCATATTCTACACTCTTTTCTTTTTTGAAACCATCAAAGGCTTTGTCTTGTGTCTGTTGCAGATAAAGTCATAAGTCAATTAACATTGATCTTTAATCAGCATGCTAGAAAATTGATTTTGGGTATCACTTCATTAGGAGATCTTGCCCATCAAGACATTATTAATGTTAAGTCTTAGCCTTGGAACTAGAGGATGTACAATGTGAAAGATCATTTTGCTAAATTCAATCAAACCGTGGATGTACAATGGTTGAAATTAGCCATGGACTTTTAGAGAGGAATCAGCTAAACAAAATTTTAGGTTAAAAACAGAAGTGCCAAGCCAGGCATGATGGCACACGCTTGTAATCCCAGCACTTGGGAGGATGAGACAGGATGATTACACAGGTTTGAAGCCAGCCTTAGCTACTTAGTGAGGCTCTCAGAAACTTAGTGAGACCCCGTTTCCAAGTAAGTATAAAATAGGTCTGGGAGTATAGCCTGGAGGTAGAAAAGCCCCTGGGTTTCACTCTCAGTATCACAAAACAAAAAACAAAAAACAAAAAAATCAAAAAACAGAAGTGCAATACAAGTGAAGTGTACTGATTTGCCCATCAAAGCTGGACTTTAGTTGTTGCAAAGTATTAAATGTACCATTCCTATCTGGTTGCAGTCATGCAGGCCTGTGATCCCAGCCACTTGGGAGGATGAGGCAAGAAGATAGCAAGTTTGAGGTCAACTTGGGCAACTTAGGAAGGCCTTGTCTCAAAATAAAACAAAAAGCGTTGGGATATAGCTCAATAGTAGAGCATCTGCATAGCATGCCCAAGGCCCTGGTTTAGCTTACCAGTATAGCAAATAATAAAACCAATTAAGCAACTCCTCCCACCTTCACCCCCTACACACCTTGGCCATTTACATTTTTATTGTTTACCCTGACCTAACACCCATGTTCTTCTGCAGTTCTCAGGGCAGATTAAAAAATTATGAAGACAATGACTTTTTTTTGTCACATGCCCAAATACATGATACATGACAGCATTATACCTTTGTTAATTACTAGTCTGAAAGCTTCCTTTGGCTTGTAGATGGTTTTGTACTGTCTTGTAGAATGCATTTTATGCTACTCCGAACTTGAAAGAATGAATATATCTTTCCATCTTTCTTGTTGGCTAGTAGGAAGTAGACAAACATGAACTTAATCAACAAAGGGATTAATCTCAAAGGGTAGGGGGAGAAATTTATGTGTGGAATGTTTAGAAATAATAGGGAAGAGTTTAGGGGAAAAGTAAAATTATGACTGTGGAGATATAAGTTTCCTAAGGAAGAGAAATACCATTAAGGAAAATAAAATGATAAATTAATTCTCTGAACATAAAAATATACAGATCCTCTCACTGTTGAATCAAGCAGTGATAGCTGAGTCTTTTCTCAGCATCTATGGTGCATACAGTTCAAGATATCCATGTGGGAAAGTTCACAACATAGCAAGAAAAAAAAATCACATTTTTAAAGGAGTGACAAAAATGTGAAATGGCTCTTGGCTGGCTATTTTGGTTTAACAGATTTTGGTAAAAGGAGGTTGAGCTGCTAGGAAAATCGACTTTCTTCTTGAAAAGCTGATTTTCCCCATGAGAACCCTTAAAGTGAAAATTGCTGCTTTCACACTACTCTCTACAGAAATATTAATAAATGCCATTCTGTTGAGTATTAATTAAAATAGTACTTGTTCAATTCCAATTTATCACTTATTGTAAAAAGTGTGCAGATAAAGCTCTCACACTGTCTTTTTTGGATCTGTTAATCTCCTTATTGTACACACGAATATATACAAACAAATTGGATTCTGTAGGGATTGTTACATTTATTTATTCATTCATTCAGCATTTATTTATCGAATAGTAGGGACTGGGAATATTATGATGTGAGACAGTCTGTTTCCTTGGGAACTCAGTGTAAAGTAGGAAGACAATCATGCAAACACAAAAAAATTGCAATATAGTGTTAGAGCTCTGCCCAAAGTAGGAACAAGGAAATTGGGAATGATCATCAGGAAATGATTGTAACTTACATTTTTAGGGTGAGGTAGGGCTTCCAGGGAGGCTTCACACTGATAATCAAGCTATAGAACCCCAAGGTCCAATGGGTGGACATTCTAGGCTGAGCAAAACCCCTGACAGATAAAATCTCGGTTGGGTTGAATGTCACCACAAGCTCCTTTCCCCCCATCAGTGGAATTGCTTCTTGGAGGGCGTATCATTTAAGGAATCTAAATTTTGAAATGAGATTTGGTATGGAAAAGAACAACAGGATTGGTCTGATTATCGGAACTTTGGGAGGGAGGTTGAAGTGTCATTGGAGACCACACATAACAAACGTTTGTTGCTTTGATGCTGGATTTTATTTGTCCACATAGAGTAGAGGAACACAGAATAGGATGATGTTCAGGAAGTAAGGGGCCAGGCATTTGGGGAGGGGTTGGGCCCTTAATGGTTTGTGAAAGAGATTATCAGAACCACATCTCTAAAAGAGAAGCAATTCAAACGCCAAACATGGTAGTGTTTACCAGCAGGAGATTTAGTTTGTATTGCAAGAGAGTGTAGACTCTCCCCCCAAGCAAATATACAATTGTGTGTGTTTTACTCTACGGAAGGCTCTTGAAATCAATTTCTAACCCATAAAATAGAAGTCTCCCAAACCAAATCCACTATAAAATTTACCTCTGTGGAAAGGCCATAGCTGTTACAGGAGGGCAGGATGGTAGATCAGGAGGCTTTTCTGTTTAAATATTTAAATAGATTTCTATTTGAACAGCTAAATGAAACCAAACTCACTCTCTTATCTCAATAATTAAAAAGAAAATTGCTGAGCTTTCTTTGCCAAGCTTTCATGCCTCCCCCCACCTTTCTTGAGTATGCTTAGAGTATCCAAGGGCCCATGGTTCCTTTTTGGAACAGCTCAAGCAGTCTCCTGGCAAGTCACATTTTCAGGGCAACAGCAGGCCTGACTTCACTGGATTCTTAATGAAGAACAGGCTGGCTTAATCATTAATTGCCAGGTAAATGGGGCTGAACCAGGCCCCACAGGACCTGCCTCTCCCGAAAGGATGGCCTTCTGGGTCATGGCACATTTCTCCCTGTAATTGACAACTATAGATCTATTTTTCCCTGTGACATATGCATGAGAAGGTATCTCTTTTACTTCCATTAAGCAGGATAGTTTTAATTTGACTTTAGGCCTTATCTGTGATGGTTTCCCCTGGCAACATTATCTCTGAATTTTTTCACTACCCAAGTAGTTCGTGATTACTAGAAAAATTAAAAAAATACAGATAAACAATAAAAACTTAAATTAGAAGCAGATGAAAATTTTGCTATCCACTGATGAAAACCAATGACATTTGATATATTTCTTACCTTCCCTCTTCCAGATATAGGCACATAAAATATGTATCTGCAAAATTAGAAATAGCACATGTATGTGTATGTATACTGATCGACCTACATATACATGTAAATAATGTGTGTCACGGTGTTCTAACAGAGTGCATTATTAATCTATTTTTTGTCAATAAGTACAGAGCTATTTTATAATTTTGCAGAAGGAAAGACTAGGGCCATCAGTTGTTGGAAGCTCTTGCTTTCCCTGGGATTATGAAACTCTGGTGGAATTAATTTTTTATATTTCCCGGCTATAATTATGTTGTCTTAGCAAGGCTGGTATAAAGGCATTTTAAATTATGAGACAAATAAAAATGATATGAATGTTCTAAGCAGCTCAGGGCCCCACACAAGATACCTGAGAAGACATTTGACATTCTTTATTTCCTATTTGTTATTCTGCCGATCTTTCACACAGTGTAAAATGAAAGTGAGCATTCTGCACTACTGGCCCTCTGTAAACTGTTATGACCATGAGATTATTTGTGGCCCAGTGGGGAGTTAGAGTCACCATCTAAACAAAGGCCAGCCTTGCCCTGTGGGTACCACAGATGCTCTTGTTGACAGACACCAGCAGGGGGCAGTGTACTTCCAGTACATAACCCAGTACGGCCACTGGCTGGGGAACAAGCCACACAACTTGTAACACTGCTCTAAGTACAAACCAAAATGATATTTTAATGGGATATTATTAATATTTTTGTGAACTATTGTAAGAATTTGAAGTCCTGACATTAGAAGATGAAAGCAACATAGCAAAAGTGAAAAATGTATTTACTTAATAAACTTTCACAGGTCATTTGTAGATAACATGCAGTAGAAATATCAGTGTCTAGATAAAAATACCTGCTACAGATCAGCAGGAGATGAAGACACACATTGAGTGTGTCTTCAACATGCAAAATAATGCTGTATGAATGAATTCTAGGGGAGCTCAGAAAAGGCCTACCAGTGGCGTTAGTTTCAACCAAGTCTTAAGGATGAGCAGGAGGAATTCATAACGCAGACAGGGACAGGGACAGGGCTGTGAGGAGTTCCTCCAGGGAGGAAGGTAGAAAGGTGCAAAGGTGTTATTAAGATGTTGAGCAAAGGGAGGTGATTTTGTACCCTATGACCCCCACATTTAAGCCTGAAATTTCAGAACAGAGTTCCAGAACAAAACCAAATTGTGAGAAAGATGACACTGTCTAATGGTTCAGAACAAGGGACTGAGATTTAATAAATTCACTAAATGCAAAAGCACTAACATAAACATCTATCACTACCCCTCCATGTAATCTGACTGTTGCCTTCTCTTGGTGGCCTCAATTAGTCAATCAGTATTTGTACATATACACTACGATTTCTTCTGGTGTGCACAAGAAAGAGGAGGAGATGAAAATGTGTCTGTTCTGCCTTTCTTCATTGTTTTTACAACTGGTGGGCACTTGTTACAATTGATGCTCTCATTACTGATGTGTTCTTTTGCCCTGTCCATTCTGTATTGCTCTTGTGTTGGTTCAAATTCCCTGATAGCTTGTAAATGCCTTTGGCTCTAGATGAGGGTCTGTTTTTCCTTTTTATTTTCCCTCAGTGGCCAGGCAATACAATGTGCATGCACAGCACAACTATAAATGTTGACTGACTTTATCTAAAAGGCCGAACTCCCTTCTCACAAAGAAGAAAATCATGCCGGAGGAAAGAGGGAGGAGGAGGCTGGAGGAGAAGCAGGCTGAAGCAATCCTAGCCTGAGATCTGCACTGGAACTGAGAAGAATCATCTCTAGGGAAAGACAAAGAACTTCCTACTGACTAGACCTTTCCTGTTTCCAGCTGCTTAACTAAGCCTCTTGCTTAGTTAACAAACATTAGAGTGGAGTGGTTGGTACATTCATCCTGCTCAAAGAACTAGTTATTCAGATTCTTTTATATTCCATCTTTCTCCCTATCTGCAGCTGCTTTCAGTCTCCTTTTTGTAAAGTATTCACAGAAACTACTCGAAGGAGTTGGAATGGTTTATGATTGTGGTTCTTTATGCAATAAAGAGCTCCCTTTGCTTTTTATCTTTTTTCCTTGTTTGGATCAGGAATTAGCTGCCAACTAGCCATAACCATGGTGTCAATATTTGTCCTTTGTTGACTAGTCTTTTCATAGTCAGATAAAAGGAAAAATTGACTTATTTGAGTACTGAATTAGGATAAAACCAAACTGTTGTTGCAAAGATCTTTCTCCCTCCATGAGGTTCAAGGAATATAAGCGCTCATTGCTCTCTCTTTTAACATATCTAAGGTGGTGGTGAACCACTGGTGCATTGCGTGGCCATTCAGGGACTCAGGGTCTTCCCACATCGATGAACTGCAGTGTGCTGGTTATCAATTTATTTCTCTTAAGCTCCATATTTATGCTTCAATAGTGCTGTGTAATAGCAAACTGAATTCTTTTAGGCATCTTCCCTTTAGAGTGGGTAAGGTAGCCAGCTTTCTCAGTAGAGGGTGCTGGAGGGACATTGCTAGAGAAAGGGGCTTCTGTTGTTTCTGGCATTTGCCCCGAGGGTGGGTCAGCAGTGTGGGTATGAGGACATCCACTGCAGTTCTGCTCTGGCCATGCACCCGGAATGAGAAAAAAGTTCCTGGGAAAACTTAGGGCCTCAGTCTGGCCCAGTAATGACCATTCTATGGCTCAGTTCCCGTGAAAGTCAGCTCCTGAAGGCTTCCTGTTTGCAGGGGTGCTGCAGTTCCCTTGGCACACCCATGCCCCAGGCCCTCTTCCTCTGCATGGCTAGGAACACCCACTGCTGATGCCTGGCTCACTGGTACTCTGGAGGGTTGCTTGGTGCTTGTCCAGTGTTTGTGGAGCTCTGGGTTGGTCAAACACTGTCTAGTGAAAACTCTACTATCTAGTGGGCTCAACTGTACTTCTCCACCAGGTCTAAAACTGGGCTATAATGTCCAGGTGATATGTGGTAGAAGGAGAAAGACCATGGAAGGGCATGGATACTCTTTTTTTCCTTCTAAATTTGGCCTTCCATGAGTGCTTTCCTCGTTGTGCATTTGTGAATCCCACCAAACAGGGATCCAGAGTATTTGAAAAAATAATTGTATCTGTGCTGACATGTTTCAGACTTCCCCTTCCAGTTATTGTTCCTGGAACAGTGCAGTGTAACAAGTATTGACATAGTATTTATATTGTATTATGAATGAAAAGTAAGCCAGAGATGATTTTAAGCATATAGAAGGATGTATGTGGGTTATAAGCAAAGACTATGCCATTTTATATAAGGGACTTGAGCGTTCATAGATTTTAATGCCGGCAGAGGGGGTCCTGCACCCAATTTCCTGAAGATACAGAAGAATGACTGTATCTTTTAGTCACTCACTTATCAAAATTGAATAATTCTTTAGATTAACTCCCAATTGGATGCTGATAGATACACGTGGCTTTGTCATCTCTTACAGTATTGTCCTCTCCAAACAAAACTGGGCTATAATGTCTAGGTTCCAGTTGGTAGAAAGGGAGAGAAAGAGTCCATGGAAGGGCATGGGGACTTCTATTTTTTTGTGACTTTGGGGATTGAACCTAGGACCTCATCTGTATGCTAGGAGAGCTACATCCTGAATCCATGGCTAATTTTTAAGACCTCAATCTGGGAAGAGGTACTCACTACTTGTGTTTATATTACATTGGCAAAGTGACTTCTAGGACTACAATTAGCTGAAAGAAAGCAGAGAAGTATAGTTTAACCATATGTCAATGAAGGAAGCTGAATAGGTTTTGGTGGAAAGCCATAGTCTCTACCAAAATTGCATAAAACCTTTAATAACTGAATGACAAAATATCACAAAAAAAGAGTAATGGAGAACCATATACTGAGAAAAAAATTGCAGCACATAAAAATTTTTGGGAAAGCTTTGAGGTATATCATATGAAAATGTTTAAAGATACATTTTATTACACTTATATTATTATTCAGGTATTTTCTTTTGTGGGTCTGGGGATGGAACCCAGGGGCATTCAACCTCTGAGGTACACTCCCTACCCTATTTTTTATTCTTTATTTTGAAACTGGGTCTCACTGAGTTGCAGAGGGCCTCACTAAGTAGCTGAGGCTCTCCGCAAACTGTGATTCTCAGGTCTCAGCTTCCCGAATGCTGGGATTACAAGGGTGTGCCACCACGCCCGGCTTATTATTCAGCTATTAATAAGAACAAATCTATTCTATATTTATTGATATGGAGTTATGACCATAATGTATGTAAGTAAAAGAGATTTGCAGAATATTGTGTATAAGATTACATTTGTATATAAACAAATAATCAAAATACTCTATACATGCATATTTGAGTTTCAATATGTTTGTATGAAGAAGGTACGGGAGAGAGTATATAGATATATATGGGGTAGTAGTGGGAGGGGTTGATGAGAGTAATTAATTTAAAAATACTCATTTTCACTAATGATTTGATACTTCCCCCCATTGCTTTTGCCAAAGAAAAAATAAGCACTTGCTACTTGGTAGGTGAATATGTTCACACATCCCACCTGCAAACCACCCGGCCTGGAAGAGAAGAGCCAGTCTAAGTTTCACAGTTTAATTGTAACACTGGAAAATGTTTTAAAAAACAGTTTCCCAGAAGTCTGATTCATTGAAGCTCCTGGTCCTTCGGAAGGCAAATCAATACCTGACTGTCTGCCTTGTTCATTGGTTTTGCTGCTGCTGATCTATATACATTATTTTGCTGATAAAAAGAAAGCACAAGCACTTTCTAAGAGTAGTGAGCTCACTTCAGATCCAGGAATAGAACTCTCTCTCTTCAGTCTTCTGTTAGGTTGAAGCTACCTGTCCTTTCCAATTTTTTTGTCATGGTGTATGTTCCTCAGTATGAAACTGAGATCATCTAAGGAACCCTGAGTTATGGGAAGCAAATGTAATGATCTTTTTTTTCATAATGGTGGTTGAAGATTTTACTGTTTCCTGAACTGAGGAGATGGATTAACTTGTTAAGCTTTGGTCACTGGTTGTGCACAGACTCATCACACAAGCTTCAAGTCTCACTTAGTGTTAGGTATAAGGAAGAGAGAGCCTCCATTTCTGGTGTCAAAGAAGGGCAGTTCCAATGCCATATGTTACTTTGATGAACTGACAGATATCAGTAGCTAAATGTAGAAAAATGCTTCACTCCTGGGGCCTGGGGGGTGGTGCCTTCATCAGAATGTGGCATTTTATGGCTTCAGGGGCACTGACAATATTCTGTTTCTTGATTTGGGATTGCTAATGCAATGCCTTATTCAGTTTTACATATGTGTGTTTCATTTCACAATTAAAAAGAAAAATTTAATGAAGAAAGAGGAAGAGTAAAAAGAGGAACAATTGTAAAAAGAAAGGACAAAAATGCTTTGGTTTTGACAGGTAAGTGCAAGCAAGCAAAGAAAGAAGTAATGGAGTTGAACATGTTTCAGAGACAGTAATTATAATGATAAATGTATGAGGTAAGACAGAAGCCCCTGGCAAAAATGAGAAATTATATTTTAACCTAAAATATGTAGTAACACATCATTATATGTTCTAGCTTGGGTTCCGTAGGAAACAGAGGTAGAGGCATAATCTTATGTGTTATGGTCTCTGCAATTCTAGGATCAGGAATGAGGGGAGAGGGGCAGTGGAAAGAAGCTGGGAGAGAAAATAGCATAGGGCATGCTACTGAAATGTGTGCAGGTGATCAGCTGGGTTTACAAAACATTTGCACAGAGGCCATAGGATTACTGTGTCAAATCAGTCTCCAATAAAAGAGAAGACAAAAAATGTTCCAACTCTTACATTTTCTAGTCAACACTTGCCCCATGGATATCACCTATCTTGCCCTTCCAGCTTGGGTTCTTCACCCTGGTTTGGGAATCTGGATTCAGACAAGAGCAGCAAATACCAGCAGCAAAGCAAAAATCAACCAAGGCATTCCTCCCAGTGGCTTTCCACAGTACAACAGCACAGTATGATCTTAATGTTAAGTAACAGTCACCAGAAAAATCTTGGCTGAGAAAACACAGGGACGCACATAAACAGTCCTGTACATTATCTATGGTAAAACCTCAATTTTGTATTTTGGGGCCAATTGTCCAAAGTGTGTGCGTGTGTGTTTGTTCTCTCTCTCCTCTCCTCTCCTCTCCTCTCCTCTCCTCTCCTCTCCTCTCCTCTCCTCTCATTAGTTACTAGGGATTGAACCCAGGGGAATTTCTATTTTTTTTTTAATTTTGAAACAGGGTCTAAGTTTCTGAAGGTCTCACTAAGTTGCTAAGGTTTGCCTTGAACTTGCAATCCTTCTGTCTCAGCCTCCCAAGTACTGAGATTACAAGCATGGACCATCTTATCCAATGTCTTTGTTAAGTAATTTGATATATACTGTGAAAATGCAAATTTAATAATTGTAATTTAATAATTTACTGCAACTAAACACAATCTACCTTCTTTAAACTCTCTCTAAAGAGAAAAAATGTATATAAAGCTTATAATAATTGTGTTCAGTCAGCACTTGACTAATTTTTGCCTTAGAGTCAGTAGTTGAGAGTCAGCCTGAGTATTTTAATATCTAAAAAAACAAAATCAGTAAATGAAAATGTGTAATTAGGAGAACTCCAGGACCATAAGACTTTACCTGTGATTTCTACCAAATGTTTTATGGAGGAAATAAATCTGATTTTACCCAGTCTATTTAATAGAAGAGAAAAAGCATATGTTCTCCATTTTATGTGGAAAACTTTGATACTAGAACAGGAAAACTACATAGATCATTAGATATGAATTTCTAGATGGTAAAACTATAAAGAAACGTAGAAAACGAGACTGGTAACTGTTATGTTCAACTTCAGGATAATGGGGATGAATTCTGTTCAGAATGGGCATTTCAGGGTACATATGTTGGTAATGATAATAACTTCCAGCAAGCTTTTCTCCCTTCTCATTTATTTTTATTTTTCTTTAAATATACTTTTATTCGTGCATTGTGATCACATAATGAAGTTTAGAGTGATAGGGGCATACGTGCACACAGTACTTGGTGAGTTTCCCCCAGGCACCCACTCTTCTCCCTCTCCTTCCCTGTATGTGATAATTTTTGTATATGTGCATGGTGTCAATGTAAGTTTTTCCTTCATCAAGTATCTACCCTATACCTCCCTCCCTTAAACCACATTCATCACTCCACTGGAGTTTTTCTGCCTTTATCTAGAGTCCCTCTTGTATCCCAATTTCTCCGTAGCTTCCATATATAAGAGAAAAAAATAAGACCCTTGACTTTCTGTGACTGGCTAATCTTACTTAGCATAGTATTCTTTAGTTCCATCTATTTTCTGCAAATGACAGAATTTTCTTTATGGTTGAACAGAATTCCATTGTGTATATATCCCATAATTTTGTAATTCATTCATCTGTTGATGGATACTTAGGCGGATTCCATGATTTGGCTATTAGCAATTGTGCTGCTACAAACATGAATATGCATGTATCAGTACCATTATTTTAAAAAATACTTTTATTGGTGCATTTTATAATTTCACATTGTTATGGAATTCATATTGATAAAGACATACATGCACACATAGATATTTTCTTTAGCAAACACTCTGAATATATTGTAGGAGAGAATAGATTTCTCATCCATTGCTAGGTTCATGGCTAAGGCACCTACAACAAGACAGATTAAAGAGAAAAAGCATGCAAGTTATTTAATATAAGTTTGATATGATACAGAACTTTCTGAAATGAAGAACTAAAGAAATAGGGATGCTTGTATTTATATACTGAATACTGAGTTTGATGATTGAACAAGGGAATATGATTCAGTGATAATAAGTTGGGGGAACTTAGCAAGGTCTATTTGCTCAGATCCTCCTGCATCCCTTCAGGGATGAGGACGTTTCTTTCCTCCAGGCAGAGGAAGGGCACTTCTCAAATGAGAATCCATCCTATGGGAGAAGACCAGAAAGTGACCAAATGCCAAGATGCTATACTTTGAGCTGTGTGTGTGTGTGTGTGTGTGTGTGTGTGTGTGTGTGTGTGTGTGTCTGTGTGTGTTTGTTCATGTATTTGTTATGAATCTAACCATTATTTTATTTATTTGTTTTTACTTATTTATTTGGTTCTAGGGACTGAACCCAGAGCCTCATGTGTGCTAAGCAGGAGCTCTACCACTGAGTTATTCCTCTAGTCCCTAAACAGTCTTTGCCTCTTTTTTTTTTTTTTTTTTGTGGTACTGGAGATGGAACCGAGGGGCTTTCTACCTTTGGGCTACACTCCCAGACATATTAATTTTTATTTTTTATTTGGAAACAGGGTCTCACTAAGTTGCTGAGAGCCTCAATAAGTAGCTGAGGCTGTCTTTGAACCTGTGCGATCCTCCTTTCTCAGCCTCCCAAGTACTGGGATTACAAGCATGCGCCGCCATGCTCCGGCTTCCTAACCAGTCTTTGAAAAGGATCTAGTCTTTCCTGTAAAACAGAGCTTCTCTAGTGCGAGTTCTGGACCAGATCATCAGCATAATCAGGAAGTCTATTAAAAATTCAAATGTTACTGCTTGCCCTGGTTTACTGATCCAGAAATCCTGGGGGTGGGTTTAGGATCCTGGATTCAACCAACACTTCAGTTGATCACCACTGAATACTAAAGTCTAATTTTTTTGTGCGTGCATTATAATCACACATCCTGATGAAGATCAAGGTGGTAGAGCCATATATGCACACAGCACTCATTTAGCCCTTCTCCAGTTCCCACCCTATTTCCTCCTCCCTCCCTTCCTGTGCTCAGCATAGTGGCTGACTTTCTGTACATATATCATGTCCACTGAGGTGCTTCCCTCCCCCACCCCCACCTCAATTGGGTTACCTTTTTCACTCATTTAAGGTTTCTCCTCCTTTGGAGTCTCTTTTATGCCCTTTTCACCTCCCCCTAACTTCCGCAGGAGAAAAGTAACATTACAAGAAATAGTCAAGTCAGAAGAGAGATGAAAGGGAAAACATGAGTTTTCCAGTTGGATTTTGCCAGGTTAAAATGAATTACTTCCCGCTACACAAAAATACTGCATTCTTGCTTGAGAAGCCTCAGAGCAAGTTAATATCTCTGCCTTGGTGGTATAGCACTAAACTGGGGTTTAGAGAAGGTTAAAAAAGACATGGGGAAAGAGAGACCAGAACATCCTAGATAACATCTCAATGGGATACCCTGAGATGGTTCAAGAGCAGCCAGGATGGGAGTTAAGTTTTGAAGCCAGGCGTGGTGACTCACACCTGTAATCCCAGTACTTGGGAAGCTGAGACAGGAGGTTCAAGGGCAGCAAGAAGTGAGACTCTCAGCAATCCAAACATACCCTCTTTCAAATATAAAAAAAAATAAAAGAAAAGAATATGAAGGCCGGGATGTAGCTCCAAAGTAGAATGCTCCTGAGTTTAATCCCTAATACCAAAAAGGAAAAAAAAATAGAATAGTCTTGTTTGTATCACAGCCTAGCACAAAGCCCAGCTCATCTGTCCTGGGGGACCTTAGAAAGGGTGAAGATAAAGAGAATGGAAAATAACTAGAAAGAGCATTCATCTTTAGGAGATGAATGCTCTTTCTAGTTTCAAGGGAGGAAATAAAGCTTGCCCAAATCCCCAAGTACACACATTTTTTAAGCTAGTAATATAACGGAAAACAGTATAAATAGAGTGACTTAAAAAGAATTTTAAAAAATTTTAGGTCAAAGTTTCTTAATATTTTTTAAAGGCAGTAAAGTATCTAGCTACAGTATGTACTGTGGAAAACTATATTAACCACATTTGAAAATTTGCCTTTTTCTAAAAAAAACTTGGAACCATCACACTTATTAAATTATACTTCATAAAAGAACTACAAATAACAACTAAATGTATTAAAAATGAGATTCAACATCATTAGCAATCAAAAAGATGCAAATCAAAACTACCCTGAGATTTCTTCTAACACCAATGAGAATGGCAATTATTAGAAACAAAAACAAATGCTGGCTAGGATGTGAAGAAGTGGGAACTCTAATATATTGTTGGTAGGATTGCAAATTACTCTAACAACTTTGGAAAACTGTAAGGAGGATCTTGAGGAGAATGCGAATGAACTTACCATAAGATCCAGCAACACCACTTCTGGGTATCTATCCAAAAGAACAGAAACCAAACTACCAGAGTAATATCTATGTTTATAGCTTGTCCACTTACCCCTTCTCTTGAGTGCCCTCTCTGCTTTCTGCCTCCATGACCTGAACTGAACTTGGCAAACATGACTGAGCCTAAGATGGGCCGAAGCCTCTGAAACATTCAGAACTCTGAGCAAATACATCTTTCTTCCTCTAGGTTAGGTATTTTGAGTCATCAGGTATTTTGGGTCAGAGCAATGAGAATACTGACCGAAGCAACAAAGATACAGAGTTTGACTCCTTCCAGGTCACTGTGTGGCAGAGCCAGCCAGTATCCTGACCCATTTCTTCCCCACCTTCCTCACCAAGGATTCCCCAGACATATCAGTAAAGTTCAAACTGAGGACTCTCATTCTGCTCTTCTGACCAGTACATCTCTTTTTTCTCTTTGCAGCCAGTTTTCTCCCATATTTTTATATCAAAATAATGCACTTCTGTGTTCTGAGTTCACTATTCACATGGTTCTGGTACATTTCTCTGGTCAGGATGGAAGTGTGCAGTTCTCAAGGCAGCAGTTGAAGATATTAAAAGTTGGAGCCTTGAGGTGGAGGTGTGGCACATCGTAAATGACTCCTTGGAGGCATAGTCTGTTACTGTCTCCTCCAATATTTTTGCTTTTGGCATGACACAGACTAGCTTGATTAAAAACAAACTAGTTATACACGTAGGTGGGACTTAAATATTGGAAATTTTATCATTGTTGTTCTTTGTTGGTTTATCAGTCTTCAAGGACTTATTTGTATTGCTTTTCTTAGTTTTGGAAACTTGAAATGCACTAAGTACTATGGCTATTGTTGAGTGACACATGATATTCTCTTGCACTGAAAATGCACAATCTTATCATTATATATTCTAGAAGAGTTCTGAAATTGAGGTATTATCATATATGAGTATGGAAACATTCCAGTAGGAAATGAAAACATGACTTATGAAAACAGCAGGAAAAATGCCAGTGTATTATGATAGAAAATTGCTGCAAATAACTAAAAATGGGGCTCACAAATGTAAACAACGTCCAAGGCCTGTGGAAATCAACAGCTTATATATTTTTTTTGTTTCCATGTTCAGATAGTTTAACATCCATTTAAACTAGCTTCCTGCTTATGACAAAGAGTCATTTTATATGTAACTATGTATTTCAGCCTCCTGTTTTTGGCATGAATAATTAATATTCAAGTTGCAATTGACAAAAAATGCAGAGCTGGAAATGGAACATATGAATGAAAACACTATGTAGCACACATGATGTGGGATGCTTAACTAGACGAAATAAAGCTTTTCTTTTGCAAAAAGTTATTTTTCATGAAGCGTAGTGCCAAGAAAAGATCAATGTTCTCTATTTTAAGCCCTTTCCATTTGGTTCCTCTAAGGGACAAAGATGCCACACAAGTCTTAATAGAGTGAGACAGTAAATTCAATGTAGTCATTTTGATTTTCTTTTGTACCTCTTTTGGGCAATTACATGAAAGTGCCCAAATAAAGATGGCTGACTGTAGCACATTTGGAAGAGCAGATGACCTTTTTATGTCTATCAGTTGGCTCTTCTAAGGGATGGAGAACTCAGATGTGGCTAGTGACTCTTTTGAAGAAGGATGGAGGAAGGCTATCAAGGAGGCTGTCTGGCTATACTGCCGCTTCTCTGTAGAAGAGATATAGCACACTAAGTTTTGCAGGGATAATGAAATTCATTATGGGTTCACTAGCAATTTTATTCCTTTGGAAAAACTGATGACGGTGGAGTTAGTTAAGATTAAAGACATTCTTTTGATTTCCTAGCTTGAATCCAACAGCCTCGGATTCTAGTGTAAGCATGAAAATTCAATGATCAATCACCTTCATTCTTTATCTTCTGGGACTTAAATATTACTCTTAGATTTAGTTAAAATGTTCCCATACCAGTGCTATCAGAGAGACTTGAAAATAACTTTGGTGTTTTGGGATCTAATTTAATGAGGAACTAATAGAATCCAAGACTTTAAAATCTAAGTGAAACTGAACTTTTTATGAGGCATGACTACATTTGAAATTGTTTCCTCTTGGTCTTGTTGAAAATTAAGTCACCAAAATTAGGTCTGTTAAAGTAAAAGAGATCATAGGTGATTCTTTTGTTAAAATTTTGACTTTAGCTGGGCGTGGTGGCGCACACTTGTAATCCCCACACTTGGGAGGCAGAGACTGGAGGATTGTGTAGGTTCAAAGCCAGCCTCGCTGGCTTAAGAGACCCTGTTTCCAAAAATATAAAAAAAAAATAGGTCTGGGAGTGTAGCCTGGAGGTAGAAGGGTTTCCAGGAACCCCAGTAAAACACACACACACACACACACACACACACACACACACACACACACACACACACTTTACAGGTGAAGACAGAGTGAAAAACTGGCTTTCCAAAAGCTACATAGTTTTCTTTTGGTGTGGAAGAGACAAGATAGCATATAGTTCTTTTGTTTCTTAGCCCAGTAATATGTCATGGCTCTTTGACAGAATCTTTGGAATTTAAATTTTTTCCTAATGTACATATATAGTAGATTACTGGATGTTATAGAATGCTGCTCATACTACCTTCTCCTTAAAACTAAAGCACTAATTTCCACAATTGCTATAGCTGATAGCTCTTGGCCAAGTCTCTAGAACCTTACCTTGGCTGAAGAGAGTTGGCTTAACTAAGGACACCCCCATCCCTGGAAGACAGGAAAGCCCACATCCAGATTGTCCACTCAGGTATATAAAGGGTCTGTTTTGTTCTAACACAGGGCAACACTGTAAAACCACATTAGCTCCAGAGCTTCTTATAGGATTAACTGAGGTCTCTTTTGAGACTGCTACAGTCTTCATCTTCTTTTTTTTTTGTCCAATCCTTATTTCTTCTCTCCTACAAACATTGACACAGTTAATACTGCTTAACAGACCTCTCCCATACAGATCTCTACCTAAGAATATTCTTTCTGGGGACTTGACGTGTGCTGTCATCTAAGTTTCAATGGCTTCATGCTATGTATAGGAAAAGTTAAATGTTTAATTTTCCCAGATGGGTTTTGAGTCTAAATTAGCATCAACATCTAAAACAGTATGAAATTTCTACTTTTTATTTAAGTATATTATAGAATGATACCAACATTAAAGATTATTTTTTATAGATTTGTGTCTTAAAAATGTGACCCCCAATCACATTAATAACTTGTGCTGAAAAGAAATAAATGGTAAAAGGCCACTAATTAGAAAAGCCAAAAGAGGAGCAAAGGAGAAAAAGACCTGACCAGTCTGTTTGAAATATAAAAATTATTTTTACTTTTGTACTATGACAAAAGAAATATTCTACTCTCTAGTACCTTATATCTATACAAATCCTCCTGTGAAGAGCCTGGTGGCTGGGAACCTTAATACTTAATAACACTGGCAAATTTTTCTTTATCTTCACAAAATTTTGATTCTACACATATCTACAGAGCCAAAACAGAAGTGAATTGATGTGATCTATACTAGCATTTGCAAAGCCAACTTTGTCTAGTGGGCTGAATAAATAAATCACAACCCACCATGACCATCTTCGATATTCATGAGAAAACGACACCAGAGAAGAGGAAGAGAGATGTTAAAAAAATTCCACTCGCTCTCCTCTCTGTATAATTTTGCAAATAAAATATTAGTCATGTATTATAAATTTCATTCTGACCAAATCACTTGCAGTGTGCACTGAAAATTGAAGCAATTATTTGCATGTTCACTGCAATAGATTACTTTTATGTTTAAATGCAAATGAACATGATTATCTGGATTTTGTTTCAATTATCCTGATTACTCCATTGATGGAGATCAGGTCAAATAAATTAAAAAATTTTTTTTTCAATTTG